>NC_136057.1:500988729-503388729 GCF_964261635.1 Lissotriton helveticus | reverse complement strand
TTACTTCTGTGGATATAAGATTTCTATCCATTGTCACGACACCTAGAACAGGGATATGTTCTTGAAAGGTCTTGGCAAAAGCAATATGACTCAATATAAGGGATCATTAGTTAATCCCTATATACTTCACCCCTTTTAACCTTACCCCAACCTCGATACTATATATTAAAGAATGGATTTAGGAGTTGGAGGCAATTTTAATCTCATCCACAAATTCCACCAAATGTTGTATCCATAAGTACTCCTTCCTGGTGGAGGTTTGACCTAACCAGACATTCTCCATGTTCGGGTAGGGGATTTGATGATGAATCATGCCACTAGGATACACCAGTGGTGATGATATACACCACTGGTACACACTAGTGGGTGAGGGTCTCTCAAACTGTTTTTGCAGGACTTCTGAATTGAAATTGACTACTTTGGTTCCAATCTTCTTTTATTATTTCCGTTATACTCTTGGAAGTGGACTGAACCTATGATGCTTCTTTCTCCCTCCCTCCTTCCTTTGTGATTTTTGCTCTTTTGTTGACGTTTCATCAATGTCCCCTACATATTAGCCATGTTCATCTTGACACAGTGACATATTATATTTTGAACATTTCTGCATAAAGATCAAACCCACATCATTATGAAATGCGCTGCGTCGATATTGAAACATTTACAGTTGCCGCAATGTGCAGAGTGTTTCACAAGATGTTTAAGCTTCATGGTTAGATATCATGGTTAGATATCAGAAAACAGTCCACTGGCAATACAAGATACATAAAATATTTGACGTGTGAGGTAGTGAGCAAACCTTTTGACCTCATATATTAGGTAGATCTGCATATTGCTTGCAATAAATCACTCCTATTATGTGTTAGCATACACAGGAGTTGTACTCCTTTGTAGTACGAATCCAAAGTATGAAATTAATCAAAAGAAATGACGCCAGTGTTGTTTATGGGGTAAAAGATGCTATGTTTTGAAAATAGGCAGCGCATTGAAGCTTATTAATAATTGTTAGTGCATGCACTCAGAAGGGGTTTGTTATTAGTTTACAGTTTTTTTGTGGTGACTGGAAATGAAACTAGAGGTGCAAGGGACGCTGCAGCACACTTGGTATCACAGTCCTCAAGGTCTGTGACTGATAAATTGCATCTTAAGGTTTCACATCATAGTTTCTCATCCGCCACTGTACGGTAAACATTGTTTCAGTAGCCCACTTGTTACTGAATAGCCTTAAAGGCCACTGATATAGGAAGCATGCGATCTCTGTAGATAGAAGACGAAGTTTGTGTTATGAGTGATGAATCTGAGAGGCATACACAGCAAAAATTTTTGTTGTCAATACTTTTACCAAAGGGACAGTATTTTCTTTGCAGTTAAAAAGAAGCTTACAGTGGACGCACAACGAGAATGGCGGTTCCCTAGTGTGTCTCGAACGGCCTCCACCCTACATGGACCTGCTACCCTGCCTGATTCTTCTTGACTCTCCTTTTGTAAATGTCCCTGGGGTGCGTGCTCATGATGGATATGAAGATTTAAAAAAACAAGAACTTTCCTTTCTGAAGCTAAAACATATGGGCATACACATTTCACAATAACAAAATCATTTTCTCTGAGGGCTTCTTATATGAAGCCCACGTTGTTTGGAAGAAGCTCTTAGCCCTATGACTCATGCTTAAGGAAGGTGACCTAAGGTTTGGAACCTGAATTATTCATAGCGACTGTAAACGGTCTAACTAAAGAATTCCATGACCCAGTAGAATTTAAACTTTGTCTAGAACATACAGGAGCCCCCATACCAAAATGGAAACCCCTCAGCCCTCATTGATGTGAAACCAATCCAAGTGTTGACTACCATTATTAAAAGAAGAGGGACTGAGAGAGAGCCGGATTAAGAGACTCACTCCATGCCAAATAAATAGAGATAAATCACGTTCCTGGCTCATGCCTTAAATGCTAAACTAAGTGAGACTTGTACCTACTCACCAAAGGGACGATTGCACCATAGGGACCTCTTTATCATGATAAACTCTTCAATATCCAAAACGTTTATGACTCCTCAAATTATGCGTAGCGTGGAGACTGGCTTCCTGGTAGCCTCTACTACCGGACCCAAAGGATTTATCACCAGCCCTCACTAGACGGCCTTAGACATAAGAACAGACACATTTTAATTCTCACAATCTTACTGCAGACAAACTCACCGACATACTACAATCCGCTGCTGTACGAGACTATCACTTGACCACTTCTAAACCCAATCCAACGCACCCGACTCCGATAGAGTGGAGTTATGACACAATATCGTATACAGATCTAAATATCTGCTTACTCAATGTCAGTGGCATGATACACTTCATCAAGCGTGTTAGAAATGGGATCTCTCGTTGGCTAAGGCTTGTGCGAAAGTCAGGCAGAGACAACCACTCTAGTCAGGGCTTGGGGGTTACACGCGAAAGATAACCCCTGCTCACCCCCTTGGTAGCTTGGCACGAGCAGTCAGGCGTATCTCGGAGGCAATGTGTAAAGCATTTGCGCACGCACACAACAGCAACAACATCCTAGGCACACTACAAAAGGAACTCCACACAAGGTTATTTCAAAAATAGCCTTTGTATTCTCAAAACACATTAGAATAGTAAGCAAATACTCAGTCCTTTAGCCACATTTGGGTGGGTGTATGGGGGGGTTTTGGGTAGCAAGTGGGAGGGGGGTGGTTGGGGCGGTGGTGGGGTACAGGGGGCAAGGAATGGAAGGTTGGGGTCTTTGCATTTGAATGGTAGTAAGGTGTGGGTGAATACATTTATCACAAAAGTATCTTTTTTTTACTTTGTAGTACCAAGTAGTCTGTTGGGATGGCAATGGTGGAGTTTTGCAGTTATGATAAAATAATTTTTATTTAAGGATGGGTAAATTTGCTCTCTGTTCTTGGAACATATGCGGCTTGAACGATAGGTAAAAAAGAGGGATCATTGCTCAGATGCTTAAAACAATGAGGGTGGAACTGTTGTGTATTCAGGAAACACATATTGCATGGAATAATAGTGGGTGGTTAAAAGATTTGGGCTTGGAGCTTGTAGACTGTACACGTCTAGGGTCGACCACAAGAGGGGTTACTATTTTGAAAAAATTTGGGTGGAGGCCGTGTAAGGGGGTTAAAGAAGACCCTTATGGTTGTTGGGTAATTACTGAGTTGAGGATAGATGGTCTTGTGGTGACTATTTGTTCACTTTATGGTTCCAACTCTGACGACCCAGATGTTCTGAACGACCTTAGCATTGAGCTTGCTGCCTGGCCATCTCCCTTAATCCTATGTGGGGATTTTAACCTTCACGTAGGAGGAAATGTTGACATATCGGGTAACTATCTGTATGATGGGAAAAAAAATAAAGTCTTCAAAGCTACCAGGGGTTTACTTAAGGATTTTGGACTAGTAGATGTGTGGTGGCCTGAAAGGATCGGGCGCCCCAGGGAATACCTTTCCTCTGCACCCCATCGAAAGCATGTACGGCTAGACTATTTTTTTTGTAACAGCAGAGCTGTCAACTAATGCTAGGATGGATATACAACCTAAAATAATCTCCGACCACAACCCGATTATATTAGACGTAGAAATCATGTATAGATCTCCTATAAGACCCTGGTCATTCAAGCGTCAATTATTAGCTGATCCTGATTACTGCGAATAAATGTCCAAGTGGATAGTTAATTTTTTTAAAGATAATTGTGGGTCTGCTCCAGTGTATACGGTATGGGATGCTTTCAAGTCAGGAGTACGGGGAGAGACCTTAAGTTATTCCATCAATAAACAACGCAGATTAAGGCTAGAATTTTCGGATGAGATGAATAAATTACGGCTCCTAGAAATTAACTTTATGCAGGCAGTCAGCAGTGGTCAGGATTGTGAACAAATTTCGAGGGATCTGGCTAATCAGAAAATGATGTTGTATCAAAACTTTGCTACCAAGTTAGCTGCTCAAATGGCAGTATTTAGATCTGAGTTGTATGAGGTGGGGGAGAACTCTGGTCGATTATTAGCCAAAAGGCTACCACAAAAAGAGGTGGCTAAGAGGATTAATTCCATCCAGGATGAGCAGGGACAAATACATGCTAAGCCTGCTGAAGTGTTAACGGTTTTTGGCAAATTTCATAGTCAATTGTACACAAATGAAGATATCCTGGGAATTGAAGGGAAAGTAGCAGAGTTCTGTGAGGATATTGCGATCACTAAGTTGACTGCTGATCAAAAGGAAGAACTAGACGCTGACATTATCTGGGAGGAAGTGGAGGCACCAATAATGTCATTGGCTGTCGGTAAGGCAATGGGACCGGATGGGATTCCGCCAGAATTGTTTAGAACTTTTCGGCTGGTCTTGAAAGAACAAATGCTGGTGACTTTGTTGGCCGCACAAAGGGGAAATGCCCCATTGTCTTGGTGGAAATCTACTATCACTATATTTTTAAAAAACAGATAAACCCCCCCTGTCACCATCATCTTATAGACCTATTTCATTAATAAATGCCAATAGTAAAATATATTCTAAAATTTTAGCAGTACGGTTATCAAGGATTATTTCAACATTGGTTTTGCAATTTCAGCATGGGTTTATCCCTGGCCGTGATACTGCTGATCATGTTCGGCGTTTGATAGCTCATATGGATTGGTCAGAAGCCACGAAGACTACAATCGGAATCACCCTGTTGGATGCAGAGAAGGCATTCGACAGGGTGTCCTTGCCATATATGTGGGAGGCTTTACGGTTGAAGGTCTTCAGACCGAGGATGCTTCAAGCTTTAAAGTCATTATATCAATCCCCAGTCGCCAGTATACGGATAGCAAGCAGAGAATCGGGTTTGTTTACAATCAGTTGCGGTACACGGCAAGGAAGCCCGTGTTCACCTTTATTATTTGCCTTATATATTGATTTTTTTTGTCTAAATTAAACCAATCCTTCGATCTTAAATCAGTTAAGCTGTGTGATCTTGAGTATAGAGCTCTGTCCTACGCGGATGATATTGCTGTCATTACCAGCGATCTGGCTTCCGCATTACCAGATGGATTCGCATCAAAGTTTGGGCTGTGTTCGGGGTATAAATTAAATGTATCTAAGACACAGATTTTATGTATTGGTGGTGATCCTCCTGATGGTATTACTACTGTCTCGGAAGCCATGTACTTGGGAATTAAGATCTAATCACCAATCAACAAGATCCTTGAGATACATATGAATCCTGTACTTACCAAAGTGAATTCAATGTTGGAGAGACTAGACCATCTGCATTTATCTTTGCAGGGGAGGCCAAATGTTTTAAAAATGCTCGTACTGCCCAAACTTTTGCATATGTTCAGAACCATCCCACTTGAGTTCCCAGCTTTATGTTTTAAAAGGCTTGAGAGGATTAGCTCTAGATTTTTGTGGGGCTATGAGAGGCAGAGAAGAGCGTATCATTCATGGTGGTTGGGGGATCCCGTATTTTTTGTTTTATTATTGGGCAGCAGTTTTGCAATTTATTAGCCCTCTCGTTGTGGGTGATAGGGCTAGGCTTATGCCCTGTCATCGCCCCTCGATTTAAGAGTTTGGGTTGGGGGAAGAGGTCAATGGTTGTTTGGTTAAAGTACTGGAACCAAGCTACTTTAAGAAAATGTAATTTAAAATTCTTAAAGCCGCATATTCAGTGTGGAGGCGGATTCAGCGACATTTGGACCTCCCGAATATAAATGCCTATACCCCATTTGAAGCTGTCGGTGTACTCCCTTCGATTTTTTTAGATCAAATTTCATTTAGATGGCGTCTGAAGGGAATTGTTTAGGTGATCTATGTCTTGATGGTCAGTTGGACTGGCAAAACACACATTTTTCAAATACCTTCAAATTTGTAGCTTTAAGAGTACTCTAGGCCCGGGTTTAGAGCACCAACTTAGAAAATTCCCTTTAATCGAGAGAATGGGGAAAAAAACGTCCATTGGTCTTTTTTATTTCGATTTGTTAGAGGTACTTTCAGATGATATGGAGCAATGGCAGGTAAAGTGGTCGAGGATGTTAAATCAAGAGGGAATTGATCTTAGTAACTCTTTTAGCTTGGCAAATCAAGTCTTGCTGATGGGTAGGATGCGTGCACAACACTACATGGCTATTTATGACTTGTAATATACCCCAAGGAAAATTTCTAAATGGGGGTCATCAGCTGGAACAAAATGCAATAGATGTGGCTCTCTTGCAGCGGATGCTGTCCATATGTTTTATGCGTGCCCTAAATTAGCGGACGTATTTTTGTCTATTGAGCGCTTTCTAGCTTTAATAATGGGATCACCTGTGTGTATTACTGGAGAATTGGTGATGACGGCGGTCAATTCAGGCAGTGTGGCACAAACAAGGTCCAAAGCAATGATTTATTTTTTGTTTATTTGCATGGCAGTTGTGCGTGCATGCATTACGAAGGATTGGATTGCCCCCGATCCTCCGTCATTTATAAGCTGGCGGGAAAGACTTCTGGTGATGTATAATCTGGAAATAGCCATCTATAAGACCAAGGGGAGAAGGAAGAGGGCAATGGGAGCAAAGATCTGGGCTGCAGTTACTGATTGGATTTAAGATGTAATGATTTGATTTCTTTTTCTTCTATTGTTTATTTCTTCTAGCTAAAAATGTTTTTGCCCGCTTCTGTTGCCACAATTGTACATGTACGTTTGTTGTGTCTTTTTTGTTTTTTTTGCTGACCCAATTTATCTGTGTCTGTACTGGATGATTATGAATTCCTTGCATAAAAGTGGGGAAAAAAAACCATAACATTTTTTTATTTTTTAAAAGAATAGTAAACACATAATGTACACTGTGCCAACTGGCACTGGGCAATATTTACAAGGGATTATTTACACATGACAGGGCCACATGGACCACTGTCAGAACCATCACAAAGTGAACTTAGTAAAAGAAAACTAGATCATAAACGTACAACCAGTAAACACTGGTAATCACTGTACTTTGCATCTACCTGTAACATATACTACATTATGCAAAGTATCACACCAGTCTAAATACCTTAGACCCTAACCACCTAAGTATAACTCACATTAGGGGCGTAAATCACACAGTGAAGCATAATCTCACTAACACAGACCATGATATGCAAAACAACCTCATAATCATAAATCATATTTAGAAGTATCAAATAGGGTGCGTAAAACATACTACACACCAGGGTTAGCACATAAATCACATTAGGGCCTTGCGCCCTATAAATGTAACAATCCCCCTGGCCAACTGGCCATCTCAAAAGGGGGCTCAAATGCCGTATGTCCACAAAGTCAGGGCTGCTGCCTAGGTAGCAAAGGTCAAGGGTGCACCATGGCGCAAACCTAAACGTTGCAGCTGCCCACTACTTGCTGGGCAGCTGGGAAAGTGTGGGGCAGAGGAGTGCGTCTCACTCCTGACTTCCCAAGATGGGCCCCCAAAAGAACTGTACGCCTAAACGGTGCAGCTGGCACTAATTGCTGCGCAGCTGGGAACAATGGGGAAGGCCTGGCACCTTTGTGCCCCTTCTATCCCTCTCAGGGACTTTCTCAAGATTGGCGCCACACGTTGCTGGTGCGGCGCAGCTGGGGAGAGAACAAATGGACCCTGGCACAACTGTGTCCTCTGGGCCTGGCTGGGGCTCTTTAAAACAACATTGCCCCTGCTGGAGCCACGCCCGGGCTCTAGAATTAGATATGCGGGGTGTTCAATCACAGCACGGCGCCGGCTCCAATCACAGCACAGCGGGGCCTGTGATGACACGGGTTGTCCCCAAGGTTTCCAGGCCGGCGGGGTGGGCACCTGCTCTACTTTTAAATACAAACACGGGCAAAGTCGCAGGTGGGCACCTGCACACTATAAAATAACACAAGCTGCCATAATGCAGGATGGGCACCTGCCCTCAAAATACAACCAAATCAGCGGGCTGGGCACCCGCTGGATCACGGCATCCCGGGGGAATCCCCAAGGTGGGAGCCTCTCTCCAGGGCAAAGTGCAGCATCGCACGGCGCGGCCCACGCTCCTCCTCAGCTGGGCCATTACAAGATAGGGCATCCAGCAGCGCTGGATGAAGCCAAAGTCCTGGGACAAAGGGACTAAAGCCCATAGTCCCCAAAATCCTTAGATAAGGAAATAAAGCAAAAAGGTTCCAGGGCAAAGCTGGGCCCAGGGAGGCAGCCCTCCTGGCAAGTCCTCCTGGGCCCCCAGCAGCAGCACACCCTGCAGCAATCAGGATCCAAAGCAGAACATTTTACATAGGATCACAACCCCTTCTTTTATGCATCTAAATCCTTTGTCTAAAAGGTGCAGGCGAGGGAAGAACCAGATACAACTGGTTCAGGAGCACTTTGTTTTGCTCAGCTCCCCTCCCTATTCACAGGACAAGCCAGGGACATCAGACGCACCACAGAAGGTGGAGTCAGCATTGTGGAGGGAAGGCACAGCCCTATTCAGGTCCCAGGTGCAACTCTTCCCTCCCATCTACATGCAGATCTCCCTATTCACCACTGGGCAGACCCATCCTGCCTCCTGGAGCCAAGCACACCAGCCAGCCCCTGTCAATCACAAGCAAGACATGCAATTCACATCAGGCAGACAGACACTGCACACAGAAATGCCAACTTCTAAAAGTGGCACTTCTCCACTAGTCACAATAAATCTGCGCACACCATCGCGCAGCATTTATTCTCACGAGTTCGCACATACCAAACTCACCCCTGCACTCCTCTCACATCAGGAATTACCAGGGACACACATATCCCCCATGCATTCCTATGGGAGGGCAGGCCAATCTCACCACACACACTCAGAGAGCACACACACTTTACACTGGGCCACAGTGCTAAAGTGCGCAGAGGCCACAAATCACTAGTATCAGGTCATATTAAAAGGCAAAAAGTTCAGGGGTGAACCTGCCAAAAGGGCCAAGTCCAACAAAGAGTAATAATACTTTTACTTTTCTAGAAATGTAAAAGGCCTGACATTCCCCTAATACAGGAGACCCACCATAGCACTCTAAAATCTGCTAAAACTAAATGTGATGGGGGAATGGCTTACCACCCACGGAGGATGTGTTCCTCAGGCTACCTCACGCTACAGGGATACGGAGGTGACTTTTCTCATCAGGCTGATATTCAGCATTGCCCCAATAGGCATGAGGTGATGTACTGCCCACGATTACTTCGCTTGATGTCGCAGGAGCACGTCTTCAGCGATAAAGGCGGAGCGCCTTTTTTTCCTCAGAGAAGCCCACTATTTTTAATGGAACAGAGCGCCTTCGCAGGTCCCGGAGCGGCATTGCGCTTGATGGTACAAACTCCCCTAAATGAGTCTTTTTATGCGTGGTTCACCAACGTTAGGGTTGGCAAGCGCGAACAAGAATTTGCATCCCCTGGCATAATTTCTGGGTGCTAGAACGCCTCCCGAAAAGATTTTTTAATGCAGGCGGTTGCGGCATGTCAAAGCCTTTAACGTTGGGAAAGTTCCCGCTTCAGTAGAAAATCTACATGAGTAAAACAGAAAGAAGCAGCGCCCTCTAGCACTCAATGGTGCCGTTTGCGCTGATTTTACAATGCAAAACAAGAAACGGGCAAGAAAAATCAGCACAAGAATCGCAATGTGCCAAATTCCACCCACTCCCGGAACTCAGCGGAATCTCGCTGAGCTTTTATGAAACTCTGCGAGTTCCTCCCACCTCTACTAATAAGCTACATCACGAAGAAAAAGGTCAAGCCTGCTTTCTGTTATGTAGCTATATAGTGTAGTAGGAGTGCATAGCCACCAAAAAACCTGGGCCTAGGAAAAATAGCCCTGGCTTCCCTTCCTTTGTGAGTGCACTCAGTGTAGCTAGGGCGGTAACTAGAGTGCACAGCCTTTTAAAACAACGTTTGCATGTCTCTTTCTTTTTTTTTTTGTCCTCATTTTCCACTGTGGTTTCCAGTGATAAGGCCTATAGAGAGCGACACACTGTCACAGTATAAAACTGGCAAAAAAATGCTAGAGATACACTAACGTCATTCATCAGCAATGTTGATTTCTCAAGGGCCATACCCAATCAAAACCATAAAAGTGAAACGTTGCTGCCTTCGTACTCGGCCACGAGCCTCTAACCGGAATACAGATGGAGCAGGGAACTAAAACCACAGCAGCATAATCATTGCACCATGGTGGGGAGGGGGGAACCCACTGCCAAGATTCGTAATTAGTCCCATTTCAGCAGGTACCAGAAGGCTCTTTTCTCTTGGTTGCCAGCCCTTGGTTGGAGGAACATGGCGGCAGCGAGCTGAGCTGCTGCGGTGCTCTGAGCTCAAAGCTCTCGTCAGTGGGCCGTAATTCTTGAATTTTGATAACTAGAGATACGGTTTGGTGGCCGCATCATTATCCTTTCGACATTTGGATATGTTTTTTGAAAAGTTTACTGTGTGACTACTTCGCATGCTTTATTCCTTTTCGATTTTGTGTGGTGTCGGCGTCTGCGTCTGCCTTTTCTCTCCATGTGCTTGGAGGGGGTGTGTTTGTCCTCGCTGAAACGCCTCCAGTCGGGTCCGTTGAGTCACATGGTCAGCGACTAGCTGCCGCCTCCCCCCCAATCCGGCACCCAATACCCAGGAACGTGGACACGAGACGTCTTTACTTTTTGGAAGGCGGGCGCTAGTCGCCCGGCCGTATTTATTAAAGTATGAAATTAAAAAAGGTTTTAATTGCATAATCAACAATTTATACAAAAATTCAGCAGGACATTTAGGTTTAGCAATAAGTTTGAGAGCCTGACTTTAACAAAACTCTAATACATGTTATTTTCCTAACTTATACTAAACATCCTCATCTAGAATTTTTGTACATTTCTGGCCATATGGCAGGGTCACTACCGGTGTCAGGTCCTACAAGCTGCGCCTCCCCTCTGGATGTGCGCATGCGCAGTGTTACCCCGGGAATTGCCCGGTCTACGCCCTGAACTCCATTTACCCACTGAAGGAGGGCCCTTACTCTGCGCCGGTGGCGTCGTGAGTCCACGCGCGCGGGGTGGCTACCAGCCTAAGGAAAGCGTGAACTACTCCTACCCGCGCTCCTTTGCTTTGTAGCATCCATTACCTTGCCCCTGGAGTTGTGGGAGTGGCCCGCAGGCCCCTCCCCCTGGGCGGGAACCTCCATAGGATGATGCCCGCCCCCTCAGACCTCAAATATGTGCTCACCGATAATGACCTTACCGCATGCCCCATACCTAATAAATACGACGACCTATGGGAAAAAATTCTAAAGGACAGCTACACTGGCTAATAAAACAGTATCAACGTATAGCTACAAAGGGAAAAAAGGCCTAAAGACACATAGCATTAAATACAGTTCACTTCAACAGTATCAACGTATAGCTACAAAGGGAAAAAAGGCCTAAAGATACATAGCATTAAACACAGTTCACTTCAAACAGTATCAACGTATAGCTACAAAGGGAAAAAAGGCCTAAAGACACATAGCATTAAATACAGTTCACTTCACACATGACTTGATAAAAGGGGGAAAAATTCCTAGACAAAAGGCATCAGCAAAATATACCAACAGTTCATCTCTATTACCCTGTGAGACCCGTGGACCGTACATCCAGAACTTACCATTCAACCAGACATAAGAACTGCTACCAAACATTTTGTTCCAAGGGATGGTGGGTGGGAAAACAAAGAAGCCCCGAGCGCGGGGCACACCGTTTCGGCGAGGGAGCGTCCAGGGACAAGGGGGTCTCCTGGGCGCTCCCTATCTCTTTATTCCCGAGGGGCCAGGTGGCCCCTCCTCTAGCCCGCCCCCCTTGACCCGGACCCACTTCCTAGGATCCGGGTCAAGGTGGCCGCCAGCCAACCGGCGGTGGGCCGCGCCCCCCAGGGCACGCCCCCACCGCCGAATGGCAACAAAGGAAACTGTGGGGGCGACGGTCGCCGCGCCGCCATGCGTGCGGGGGGGCCGAGGGCCCCCCCTTTTCACATGGTCAGCGACTAGCTGCCGCCTCCCCCCCAATCCGGCACCCAATACCCAGGAACGTGGACACGAGACGTCTTTACTTTTTGGAAGGCGGGCGCTAGTCGCCCGGCCGTATTTATTAAAGTATGAAATTAAAAAAGGTTTTAATTGCATAATCAACAATTTATACAAAAATTCAGCAGGACATTTAGGTTTAGCAATAAGTTTGAGAGCCTGACTTTAACAAAACTCTAATACATGTTATTTTCCTAACTTATACTAAACATCCTCATCTAGAATTTTTGTACATTTCTGGCCATATGGCAGGGTCACTACCGGTGTCAGGTCCTACAAGCTGCGCCTCCCCTCTGGATGTGCGCATGCGCAGTGTTACCCCGGGAATTGCCCGGTCTACGCCCTGAACTCCATTTACCCACTGAAGGAGGGCCCTTACTCTGCGCCGGTGGCGTCGTGAGTCCACGCGCGCGGGGTGGCTACCAGCCTAAGGAAAGCGTGAACTACTCCTACCCGCGCTCCTTTGCTTTGTAGCATCCATTACCTTGCCCCTGGAGTTGTGGGAGTGGCCCGCAGGCCCCTCCCCCTGGGCGGGAACCTCCATAGGATGATGCCCGCCCCCTCAGACCTCAAATATGTGCTCACCGATAATGACCTTACCGCCACAGGCCAGCATTGTTAACCGACGATCTGGCCTCCCCCTGCCTAGACCTACCCTAGAAAGTTCTCACTCTAGCAAACCTTCCAACCAGGCCCAGACCCCAGGCCCCTTCCTTCCTCTGTCACATGGACTCCCCTTACCAGGTAGGACAAATACACCCATGTTGGATCATCTGGAACTGGGGCTTGAAATAATTTGTCCCGCTGTGTGTTGATCCTCTTTATCGAGTGATTCAACGCCCTGACCGGGTCCTTGCCACCCTGGGATCAGTTGAGACCCACCCACTGTGCAACCCGGGCTTGTCCTGAAGACCCACCCACAGTGGAGATGAACCCATCAATCAGTATTCGCCTCCCCAGTTTGGCCCATTCAGTCCCCCCTAGGTGAGGTATCACCACTGACAGGGGGTCGGGCTGCTGAGCTAAAAGTCCCTGAAAGCAGTTCCTGAACTGACCATGGCACAGACCCTCAAACCCACTCTTCCCTGTCCTGCGTCCGGCACGTTGTTTGTGCTGGCACATTTTTAGCTCCTCAACTTCTGACGAGGAGTTCCTCCCCTGCGTGGCAGGTTTGAGAAACTGCAAGAACCAGAAAAAGACCCAGAAAACCTGGGCAACCATTTCTAGCTCCTCAACTTCTGGTGAGGAGTTCCTCCCCTGCGTGGCAGGTTTGAGAAACTGCAAGAACCAGAAAAAAGACCAAGAAAACCTGGGTAACCATTCCCACTTCCACCTTAGGGAATGAGTAACACTTACACCTGCCAGCAATACTTGGGCCCTTGGTGTCTTCTTTCTCGACGTATGCTTTCCTTTTGACGTCCACCCACTGATGATGTTGCGGTGTGGAGTACTCCTCAGATATCCGCCATGGACCCAGCCGTGACTGACGTAAGCATCCCTTGGGCTGTCCACCTGTTGCAGCTGCTGTGATATGGAGCACTCCAGGTATCAACCATGGACCCGGTCATACATAAATTGGAAAGATAGACACACACCATTAGTCTTTCCGGCAATAACTGCTGTACACGTGTCAGACTTACATTACCATCAGTCGCTAAACTTAGCTAATCTTAATGCCAGATCCGTACACCTCAACACGCCGACAGCAAATGTTAAGCATAGCCTCAGTTTGTCTGCTTCCTACCCACGTCTTTATGCATAGGATCTATGTGTTAAAACAAGACGGCTTACTTAGCAGTGCAGTATCACAGTTGTTGGCTAAAGATTTAGCACACCCCAAACTCCGCCAGGCCCTAAGCTGGCCCCAAGGACCTTTTAAGTACGCCACTTTGGCTTCTGGGAAATATCATCCCAGCCACCCGGACATGATCACATGCATCCCCAGAACTATGTGATGCCGCAACTAGGCTCTTGGGCACCTTTTAGGTGTGACATCAGAGTGTGTATCTTTATCAGGACCCCCATTATTCGTTCTAGAGGCTCTAGGCCCTGTCTCTATGCCATTCGTGGTTCCCCCACCATATTATTAATATATGGCTTTGGTGTACCCCTAGAGCTCAACGTATATGGTGGTAAATTACTGTGTGCTATAGAGGTCTTCCCACCGAATCATTTGCCTCCAATCTCATCCTAGGCTCAACGTATATTGGCCCGTTTACCTGTGTGAAAATTAAGTTTACTGACTGAACCAAAGGGGGTGTGTTTAGTACAAATACATATATTTGTTGTTATACACCTGCCCTTTTCCATTTACTCATTCATGACATTAAAGAGTGGTAAAACAAGTAGCTCTATATTCCCTCAAGATTTAGCCTGAAGGCTGCACGCAATACAGCTAACCCTAGGATAGTTTACTAATAATGTTGGTTTAAACCTATCATCCATGACGGGGGCGTTTGGACAGGTGCAATGTTAGGACTGGCGTATATCCCCCCTATATTAGTGAACAACACCTCATATGGTGATTAGCTCCACAATGCAATAAGTCCATTGTTTGGCTTTCTGCCTTGGCTTGCGAAGGAAAGTGGGACCTGGGAGACTGTCCCTCAGTCTCGCTAAGCCCTACCCTTAGATGTCGTTAACCCCCAGGTTGACCCCAATGGAAGGTGGTATACCCTATTCGTGAATGGTTCCATGGTTGTTCCAACTATCACCTAGCAGACCACTGATAGTCGTTCTATAATGACAAATTTGACTTATGGCAATGGCTGTTCCTCGCGTAAGAGAACTAAGCAGCAACCATGGCTTCGATAAAGTATAGCAAGTGCTTATGGGACATGAATAAGCAGCCCAGGCATGTCACCAACCATCCCATTCTCTAGGTGAAATTTAATGTCCCCATTTTGCGTGAGCTCTGATTTAGACAATGAGTGTTTCAGAACTGAACTCATCAACCGAATGCCAACAGAGCATATTTTGGGTAACTCACCACCCCTGGTGGGTACCCGTCCCATCAGGGAGCTGCGTCTGCCTTGTGAATTCTACCCAGGTACAACCCGAGCATTTTAAACGCCCAAGTTCCCCATTGCTGGGTCCCCCCCGGCACGTGGATGCGATCCAGTTGATGGGCATTGGTGACTTTGTGTACCTCGGGTCACATTGAATACAGCGGATACCACCCGTGCCAATTTAAGATGGCGTAGGTGCCACCGTTTTTTGGGCTGACTGGATTCTTAAATGCTTGAAGAGCTGGGGATGTGTTACCTTACCACACTTATGTTACACTGGCTACTGATGAAAGAAATGTTAAAGGTACAAGTCTAATTTCTGCTAGAAAGGCAGCAGCCTGCCCCCCAATAACCTTAATGTAACAATATACCCCGATAATGTACACAAAGTAATATAACCATAAAATTAAAAATTTTTAGGGCACAACATTGCGACAGTCAGATCTGCCTCCTGCAAAACCAAATTTATCAGAACACATCGCCTTCCTCTTAAGATGTCACACAATTTGGTAACGACCAACCCTGGAAGGCGCTGGGTGACACTACCCGGCTTAGAGAGGCGAGGGCAGATGCCTTCCTCCCAATACTGTATGGAGTAACCACCATATACCGATCTACCACTGGAATACCCCTCCAATGACCCCCTTTGCTGGTTTCTGGCCCAGAGAAGATGCGGTCCCAGTGGAGTGGTCAGTTTGAAGAGCATGTTCAAAGGCCTGTCTCCTGGCCATACTCATGCATAGGAGTCAACTGTTAGTATTCCTTAAGCCCAATGTTACAGTTAAACATATTCTTCCAATGATTTCCTCAATAGAGAGATAACTCATGAACAAGTAAGGTGAATCAACACGCCGCGTGGGTGGCGAAACCAGACCAGGCAGACGCAAACAGGGTAAGTGTGAGTGGTACACACCTATGCAGCTTTTAACCCTGTGGTCCCTCTGCGATGATGCAGCAAACATGCCACGCAACACCGCCCTCGCAGAACTCTGGGGACCGTAGCTGGTCTCAACAATATAGTCCTCGCCTTGTTGGTACCACAATTCATCAGCTGGCCCACTACATATATAAATATTCAGACGACAAGCAATTTGCTCTGAGTCATCGTGGCTGACAATCAAACACCAGACGTAGATCAATAACTCCAAGGTGTTTCTTTGCTACCCACCGTAACCATCAGAGGATAGTGCTTTGTACTGATCTAGGTCAAAGTTGGCGCTTTTCAAATCTCTCACTCACATTCCCTGAGTCCCGGTCACATTATATACACGCATACGTATTATGTAGCACTTCCAAGTAAACTGTGGGGGCGACGGTCGCCGAGCCGCCATGCGTGCGGGGGGGCCGAGGGCCCCCCCTTTTCAAATGTCAAAAAAACCTCTGATGATTAATGCTCCTGCTGGAGAGAGATTGGAGTTTGTCTAGTGGAAGTTTTGACTCATCATACAGTAGTGCGGAGGATAATATGCCTGCTGCAAAGAACGCGTACTATGAAGAGCACAGAACTGTATTTTATATGGATAGCTTAGTGGGATACCGTTGTTGTCACGGAGATCCCGGCCCCGTTTGAGTGCATGAAGTAGTAGTGATGTGGTACTGCATTCCATATCTTAAAGCCTCTGTAAACTAGCCTAAACATCCAAAATGAAAGTAACATGAGCATAATAAAGGAATATTCATATACAGTTAGTACATATAGAACTGACTATGTCCACTTTGTCCTTTTACTAATCGGGGGGAGAAGGGGGGCGGACAGCTTCGTGCTGACTCACAAAGCATTTTGGGAGTACATGATGCAGTACTGAAAAGTCGTACTTCCGGGCTCATCAATGCCTCAGTGACAAGGTCTCACCAAAGAAATCGAATATAATTTTGATCCATGTTAAAGGTTAAATCACACGTTGCTTTCCACATCTTCCGTGTGCAATGTACAGGCTTTCCAGGTTTATAGATAAACTGTCACGGCAGAAAAACGTGATCATTTTCAAAGTCCAAGGGTTGGAGGTACCACAACTGAAAAACATTGGATTGGTTCACAGAACACACAACGGTGGAGCTGAGCAGCCTGTAGTCTTCCCTTTAGCAGACAGTAAAGGCTGTCTGGCCTGGCCCCGAAGGGCATCCTGTCATTTCTAAACGGTGGCCCCCATTGAATATGAATGAGCTCCATTTTTTACTACATTTTCCTTTCAACTTTTTCCTATGTCTTCTTGTCAAAGTGTCTAAACTACTGAACATGACCGTACAAAGCTCTAAATGTACATACAAAAATACACGTGAACTGCAAATGGACTCGGGTGCCAAGTCAGCCATGCAAAAAAATAACATAATGTCTCGACCATATATGCCACTATTGAAGGACAGAGTATGATGCTGCAATGGATACAAAACAAAAACACCAGCTATAGGCCGGGCCAGACAAAGAGTAACACCCTACCTATTCACTTGGCCCTGCACCTCGTGCACCCATTTTCTTGAGAGCCAAAAGCAAGAAGCCTCACTAAGCCTCTCTACCAAAGGCCTAAGCTTCTATAAGGTTCGGTCAGACCTAAGAACGCCACCTAGTGCCATTGTAAAATTACTGCAAAAAGTCTCCATAAATGCTTTTTAACATACCATATGCCAACATTTTAGTAGAAGAAAGTGTAGGGTCTATTGGCATGCATGCCTATTTCGCATGGGTCTCCCGAGCCTGGGTCTCCCAGACCGCAGGCGAGCGCTCCGCTCATTGAGCCACAAACACCGCTCCGCCCCTATGAAGGGCTACCTCACCGTGCTCAGCCGCTCTCCATGGCTGTCCCTTGTCCTGACACCCAGCCGCTTTGCACCCTACGGCCCCCCGACGGGTCTCCTGACGCGATGCTTCCCCGCGGCTCTCCACTCTCGCGAAGGCGCTGACTCCACGCGGCGAGGAACGAAGCGGCTCCGAACGACGCCATACTCGCGAACGATGCCCAACGTAAAACCCTGTAAAAGAAAGCAACAATTAATAAAACAAAGAAGCCCCGAGCGCGGGGCACACCGTTTCGGCGAGGGAGCGTCCAGGGACAAGGGGGTCTCCTGGGCGCTCCCTATCTCTTTATTCCCGAGGGGCCAGGTGGCCCCTCCTCTAGCCCGCCCCCCTTGACCCGGACCCACTTCCTAGGATCCGGGTCAAGGTGGCCGCCAGCCAACCGGCGGTGGGCCGCGCCCCCCAGGGCACGCCCCCACCGCCGAATGGCAACAAAGGAAACTGTGGGGGCGACGGTCGCCGCGCCGCCATGCGTGCGGGGGGGCCGAGGGCCCCCCCTTTTCAGTCGAGCCCGCTGAGCATGCCGAGTCCCCCGAGCCTGCCATCGGTTCCTTTAGGATTGCGGCTTTGGTCCTGGGCCGCCCTGGAGCTCAGGAGAGGTAGAAGGCTCCGAACTCTTCTTCAAGGCACCCGCAATATTGCTGCTGGGTCCCTGAGGAGTGGGGGAGTTTTGAAAACAACGGAGGAAACGAAAGAACCATCGCCTCGGTGGCTGGAGGAGCTTACCGAGGATACTGAGGGAGCTGGTCAAGTTGGTGAGGCTATTGTTTCATCTGTTTTGGCGCCTGTGTCTGCTATTGTCTCTTCTCCATTCACAGCCGCAAGAAAGAGAGGTAAGCATGGGCCAAAAAGTAAGGACGCTAGTAATGTGGATCTTGGTGTCACTTTAGAGCGAAGCACTAATGGGCTATCTCGAAATCCAAGTCAGAGTTTAAGCCCTGATTTAAGCGCTGTAAAAAAGAAAAACTCCACATTTCTTTCTGCAGAGGTTAAAGCAAAACGCACGAAAAGCTGTAAAGCGGCTAAGGGTCTTAAGTCTGTCATTAATCTTGGGTCTAAGATCACACCGTCTCCGGTCCTATTTTAAGGTGGTGCCGCAGGTTCTAGATCTCTCGGAGGACCGTGTTGCACCTGGGTCTGCACCTTTGATCTCTCCCTTCCCTACTATGGACCCTGAGCCACCCTCTCTTTTCACTAAGACTCCTCTGGCCACCGTCATGAGTGTAATAGCCCATGTGGAAGAGACAGAGGTCAGTAAAGGGAGTGCTGTGGTATTAGCTTCTGTCCCCGTAGTTATGTTATGTTAATTTATGTTAATTTATTTCTTCTATAGCGCACGGCAACTCCGAGGAGCATCCCGGCGCTTTGGCGAAGAATATCAGCATAAAAGCAGCCACACAACAGAGAAAAGCAGAAAAAAGACAGAGATCTATTTCGTGAAGAGCCAAGTTTTCAGGTCCTTTCTAAAAGCAAGAAGACAGGGGGCCTGTCTCTGGGACAGTGGTAAATCGTTCCAAGCCTTAGGTGTTAAATGGCGGAAAGACCGGCCTCCCAATCTTGCCCGTCGAATTGCAGGGACTGTCATCATGGACAGACCCGATGACCTCAGGGTCCTGCTCGGTGTATACCGGGAAAGACGTTTCCCAATATAATTGGGGCCAATACCATGTAAGGCCTTGAAGGCCATAGTCAGGCATTTGAAAAGAATTCGCTTGGAGATAGGTAGCCAGTGTAAGGTGTTCAGTAAAGCAGAGGCACCAGCTCTCCTCGGGAGTCCAAAGATGGTACGGGCTGCCGAATTCTGGACTACTTACAGACGGGTCATAAGATATTTCGGTAGCCCCAAAAAAAGAGCGTTTGCGTAGTCCAGTCGTGAACCGACCAATGCCTGAACAACTGTTTTCCTGTGGTTAAGTGATAGAAGAGGAAGAAATTTCCTCAACATCCGTAGAATGCCGAAGCATTTCCCTGAAAGAGACGTGATGTGAGGCCCAAAAGATAGTTCACAGTCTACTATCACTCCCAAATTCTTGGCCTTGAGGGACACCTTGTCAGGGGGAAACATGTCTTGTGGCCACCAAGATTTCCAATTGGGTTCCGGGGCGCAGCCAAAAAAAAGAGGCTCAGACTTATCTGAGTTACATTTTAGGCCATGACATCTGAACCACTCAAACACCGCACCAAGGCAATCCCTGATCTGTATGCCATTGAATGACCCGCCCCTATCGCATGTGAACAGGAGCTGGGTGTCATCAGCGTATGACACAATCTGGGCGCCAAATGATTCCGCGACTTCCGCCAGAGGGGCCATAAAGATGTTAAATAGCATAGGGCTAAGGATGGTGTTATCTTCACAATCAGCCTCACGGCAAGCGGTGACACTGGAGGAGTTGGGGGACACGTATGCTGATGTACCAAACGGGGGTGTTAAGGAGGCAGCAATAGAGGTAGGGCTACAAGGGCAACAAGTGCAAGAAGAGCAAGAAGGGCAACAAGGAGAGCTGTTACAGGAGTGTATGGCTTCACTCCCTTACAGCAGCACTGAAGGCACTGAAGGCGATAATACGGGCGTGATGGCCGCTTCCTTGCAACTCAGGTTCTCTTCCCTGTCCACGGATATTAAAAAAGGCTTTGATGTGTCAACTGCAAACCAGCTGGAGATTAGGAATTTTTGTGAATCCTTGGATAACATGATTGACGGCCTTACTTCCAGAACAGCCGTACTTGAAGAAACAGTGGCTGGTCTCTACTTGCCTTTACATCAGGTTTAGGATGATATCAAGTTTAAAAAGGAGGACCTTATGTTATCCGAAAGAATGGAGTCACTGGAAAACAATGCTAGGCGCAGTAACATTTGCATTCTCAATATTCCTGAGGGGAGTGAGGGCACAGATATCAAGCAATACGTTATCTCACTCTTGAAAGATTCACTGAGACTTGAACAATCAGCGGAGGAGCTGGCTATTGACATTCAACGTATCCACAGGGATCCCTTTAGAAAGAGCCCCCAAAGGTTCAAACCCAGAAAGATTCTTGTAAACTTTCACACTTATACTCTGAAGGTATTTAGCCCTGAGGCAGAAATCTTTGTCTGGGAGGGGGTTCAATTTTCAGATTAGGTCAGACCTATCCAGGGTCACCTTGGAAAATCAGTGGGAGTTTGGGAGACGGCTCGATGCCTTTAGGAAGTTTGGGGCAACTGCACAACTCATGTTTCCTGCGGCACTGAGGATAATGCATAACAATAAGATGTATAATATTAGATCTGTTCAGGCGGCGGATGAGTTATTATTATCTTTGGGGAATGATAAGGGGCCCTCGGGGTAGACATAAGTCATAGGCTACCATCAACACCAATGTGTGGCTAGTGTACCTTAACCTATATAGCTCTATTCTCCAATTTTTTTGTCACAGATGAAAATCAAGGATAAACAAAGAAAGGCAAATATAAAAAAAAAAAAATCCTGTACATATGGAAATAGCACCATAAACGGGGATGGGACGGGAGAAGTGATTTTTAGATAGAGTTTTTGCTTATTAGTTGAATTATCTTTTTAAGATGATTATTAATTTTCAAGTACACTTTTTTTATTCCGCAGTCTCTAGTTTGTATCAAGTAGAGGCCTGGCGGGATCTTCGGGTTGGGGCACTATCTTCTGGACTTGTTCCGGATAGATAGAGCAAGGGTTTCTCAGGGAGGGGGGGGTAGTCTAGGGCACTGGGGAAGAGGGGGGGTGTGGCAAGGGAGTAAAACTAACAATGTCCTCATTTTCTGCTTGGTATTGGTTAGTTTTAGCAATGAGAGTTTTCTTTGTGATAGAGTGGGTATTGCTGTTTTTTTGTTTTAGGGGAGGTTTGAGGGCGGAGGGTCTTGATTCTTATGAATAGTCCGAAAATTCTCTCTAGGAATGTCAATGGCCTTCGCACCAGACCGAGAAGGGACAAGATTATGCAATATTTGCGGGATTCTGATGCGCAGGTCATTGTTCTCCAAGAGACGCATCTTATCGAGACCGAAATGCTCGCTCTAGTAAAAAAAAATGGGTGGATTGACTTCTGTATTTCAACAACACAATCTATGAATATCAGGGGTGTTACGATCATCTTCAAGAGACCCTTAAAAGCAAGGCAAGTTTCTAAACTAGTAGACCCAGGTGGCAGATGGGTCATTGTAACGGTAATCATTGTTGGGGCCCAAATTACTATTCTGGGCTATTATGGGCCTAACCAGATGTTCCGTCGGTCTTGAAGTCCATTTTTTCTCACTTATTGTCTTTCCCGTAACCGATCATCTTGGCTGGGGACTTCAATATAGTTTTGAACCCCTCTCTTGATAAAACCACCAGTAGCCGGCCTTTAACTCTGTCTAAAACCAGGGTCTTCTTGCTTAATTGCATGAAGCAGTAGGGCTATATTGACATCTGGAGAGTTAGGTGGGTCAGCTTCAGGGCACTTCCTTTCGCAATAATAAATACCATCATCAGCCAAGAATCAATTTTCTCTTAATTAGCCAGAAATTGGCCGACTTGGTTAAGAACATCTGCTACCTTCCCCCCCATCTATAGGACCATTCTGCTGTATTTTTGGAAATATTTGTGTTCCCTAAAGTTTCCCCTAAAATATGGTCTTTTGATTGCTCATTACTCTCGGCGTCAGAAGATATAGCCTTCTTTATAACTGAAGCCCAGTGCTTCATGAATGATAATATTGGCTCTGCTGCACCAGGGAGTGTATGGGACTCTTTTAAGGCCTTCTTGAGGGGTTTAATTACTAATTAAGGTTTCTTATCGAAGGAAACTTTATAGAGAAGAGGTGGCATCTATTGAAGCTGAGATGGTCAAGACTCACGCTAAAAGGACAGCTGGGTTCAATCCTAAATACACGTATTCTTGAAAAATGGGAAGCCAGTAAATATAGCCCATTTTCAGTATGGTGAAGGGGCAGGGAAGCTATTGGCCTGGAAGGCAAAAACCGAACAGGTTCGTAACAACAGATTCCATTACCTGTAATAATGTGGTATTTTCGTCGGACGACGATATTAGAAGGGTCTTTCGACAGTTCTTTCAGACCATCTATCACGAAGACAAACAAATCGAACTAGAGCAAATTGAGAGTTTGTTGAGTGGGATCTCTCTCCCCTCATTGACCTTAGAGCAGCACACCTTTCTAGACAGCATTATTACAGAAGAGGAGGTCAGAGTAGCTATCTTAAGTAGTAAGAAGGGGAAGGGTGCAGGTCCTGACGGCCTTCCGGCCGAAATGTATAAGGCTTTGGAACAGGCAATTGTTCCATTCCTTACTACATTATTTAATCAGATCCTGCAGGAAGATCTGCCACCTCCTGCCTCTTGGGATAGCGCATCAATAACTCTGATTTTAAAACCGGGGAAGCCAGCATCGTGCTGTGGGTCATATAGACCAATTTTAATCTTGAATGTGGATTATAACATCTTTGCTACTGTTTTGGCAAAGAGGTTGGGTGCTGTAGCTCCTAATATTTTACATCAGGATCAGAAGGGATTTGTCAAGGGCCGTCAACTCTATGAATTGACGTACGATCTGATAGGGGCTATTGACATGGCAACATCTGACTCCCTCCCTTTGGCTGTTCTGACTCTCGACGCAACCAAGGCCTTCGACAGGGTGAATTGGTCATACCTGTCGGGGGTCTTGGCAAAATTTAACATCGGTGATGGTTTTCATCGAGCAATCAGTCTACTCTATCAGAACCCCACGGCTTGTCTGTTGGTAAACGGAGAATGATCAGACCCATTTACTATCACAAGGGGAACACGTCAGGGCTGCCCTCTCTCCCCTCTCCTATTTGACTTATAAATTGAAACCTTCGCACAACGATTGAGGGATGATATTAACATCAAATCCTTTAAGTATAGGGGATGGGAGAAGAAGGTGGCCCTGTACGCCGATGACATCCTGATTTTCTCTTCAGAAATACGCACAGCCCTTACAGCTGTTATTAAGTTGGCTTTGGATTTCGGGGAAATCTCGGGATATGAGGTTAATGCCTCAAAAACAGAGATGTTAGTTTGGAATGATGAGGGCTATGGGACAGGTATTCAGCCTAGTTCAACCTTCCATTATCTAGGACTTAATATTGTTAAAGATATAAATAAAATCGCTACAATTAACTTTGCTGCCGTTGGAAAAGATTGCCGTAGACTCATGCAATCTTGGTCACAACTCCCATTATCTATTTTGGGAATAGTCAACTTGATAAAGATGACCATTTTACCAGAAGTTTCTTTTTTATTCAATACTATTCCTCTTTATTTTGAACCATCATCTATGTCAAAACTTCAGACCGAAATCAGTTCTTTTATTTGGGATAAACATATCCCAAGGATTGCTTGGAAAAAACTCAGGCGACGCAGGGAAAAAGGTGGCCTAGCAGCTCCAGATCTCCAAACATACGCATGGGCTTTTCAATTCTCTTATGCTCATATGCTATTAAAAATGCCCACAGACTTTGGTATTGGGTGTATGTTTGCAGCTTTGCTTAAGGGGGAAGGGGTTGCTCAGACCGGCTTTTTGTTTACATTTGGTGATCCAAATTTTTCAAGAAGATTAAACTGAAGGTATTGCAGGGGGTGGCAAAAACTTGGGTCAAAATCAGGCATTCTATAAAGCTGGGGTATTTTTCTAGTAGGTCACTGTTGTGGGATTCTCTTGGGAGCCCTGGGTGGCTGATAGATAGCGTGGCTGTGCCTTTGAGAGTTGCAGGGTTGGAGGTTTGGGGTGATTTGTTTGTGGAGGGTTGTTTGCTATCATGGGAATCCCTGAAGGTTAAGGTTGGGCTACATTTTTCTAGATTTAAATATATCCAGATTGCTAGTTGGGCCCATGCTTATGCCTCATCTACCTCTTTTAGTAGTAGATTTCCAGTAGGAGGGGGTAGCCACCTGGAGTCCCTATTGCTTGATAAACCCCCAGCTAGAAAAGAGGTCTCCCTATGGTGCAACTTAATGTTAGAGGAGGCGAATGGGGAATTCCTATTGCCAGAGAAACTGTGGGGTTCCTCCTTAGTAGGTAGTAACGTGGAAAATCTGTGGTTTACATCATTTAAAGTAATGTGGGACATTGTTAAGCCCGCTTGGCTTCGGAGGAACCATCTTTTCACCCTCCACAGAGCTTACTACTCTCCACAGAGACTGTCAAAATTCTCTGGAGACACCCCCGTGGCATGTACTAGATGTGGGTTGACAGCTGCCTCAGATGCTCATATGTTTTTTGAGTGCCCCCTCCTGAAGTCATTTTGGGACTCTATAAGTGTTTTACTCACGGCCTCCTTGGGCTTCCAAATCTTGATTGACCTTCCTCTTGCAATCTTTGGGGTCATAGACGGGGCTCGAAGTCCAGCTAAAAATCTTCTCTTTCATTCCATCTTACTGGCCAGAAGGAAAATCTGTAAAAAATGGAAAGATTCTATACCACCTTTGTTTACGGACTGGCGCGCTTCTGTTCTGCAGGTTTCAAAACTGGATTTGGTCAGGGCTGGCAACCAAGAGAAAAGAGCCTTCTGGTACCTGCAGAAACATTTGCATGTCTCAGTTTGTGTTTTATTGTGTGGCAAGTATGGTTAAATCTTTATATGTGCGGTTACAATTTTTTTAATACAGACTTATTTATTGCCTCAAACAGTAATTATTGTGCAGTAACAAGTATGTAGAAAGATAGATAGATAGCAGATAGATTTTGTTCATACATTAACGCACACATTGGTCACATAAGATAGTGACAGCCATTCCTCTGATAAAGTCACTTCCTCGCTGATGCCTATTAGCCCCTCATCTTTTTCAGGATGTTTTTCCTGCTTTTATGTTCAACATTGATTAGTTGGTGCTGTACAAAATGAATGGGCAGTTCATCCATAGTTCTGGACTGTGGGACAGAACGCCTTTTAAGGATCTTTCCCATGGACCGTCGGGTATAGGAGTCCGGGAATCAATCACTGCATCTTTCTTCATGGTACAGAGTACCCCCATCTATAATTTGGTTATCCTGGCACTGACACCCCCCCAGGTTTATGACTTTGGTTTTTCCAGCAAAAAAATAAAAAAATGAATTTATCAATCATATTTTTTTTATATGGAATAAAAGTTGAACTGGAGTAAATATAGAACCGCAATATGTTTTTCAAGCAAGGGAAATGTCATAAAATACATAATACATAAAAAGAAGCAGCAAAACCCAACTTTCTCCTGAATTCAACCACCCATTAATAACACCCACCACTTATTGACCTGTACATATAGCTAAGTGCTTTTCTGTCTGTTTTTGTCTGTCTCCTACTCGATATAATCTCTATGATCCCGCACCATAGAATTTAAAGGCGGTGGCATGAAAGAACCATTATAAAGTACTGGTTCTCCTGCCCCATAACACCTTTGTTTACTCCATCCCATTTAGATGTAGAGGAAGGTTTGGTGGAGCCTCAGCTTGCTCCGAAGGCACCAACATTTGATCTGATGGCCTCTCCCCCACTGGGTCATCAGGTTATCGAGATCAGGCAAAGGCTCGCACCCGCAGGGGGCTAGAGGGGCCGGAGCGAGAACCCCGCCAAGGCCCGGGAAAAAGGGTCTGCCAGGATGGAAAAGGGTGCAAAAAAGATGCCAAGAAATAGCACCCCTGGCCGAGACGGGAGGCAGGTGGTGCAAGAAGTGCCAAACGGACAAAAAAGGGCGCAAAACACAAGCAGCCAAAAGAAGGGCGAGTTGCTTATTGAATATCATCCGCAGAGGGGGGTTTGAAGGGTTAAATGAAGGCTGCCACAGCCGGGACCCTTACATTCATAGGGCAGCCGGGCAGCAGAGTATCGTGAGAAATCCACTCCTAACAAGTATTTGCAATGCAATCGGTCTCGCATTTGTGAAAGTTGGAGCTTTTGGCATTGTAATTGACAACGTTTTTACATATCTTTTTTGTATCTTTTTTTTTTTTTGCACATGCAGGCAGTGATTGAGAATCAGGCAGAGTGTAGGTGTCTGGAGTATCGTGAGTGCATGCATGTGTGAGTAATAGTGATTGAGGGAAAATTAGTGACAGGGAAGGGAGTGAAACAGAGAGGGGAAAGAGAGAGTCTGAGTCAAAGAAAATAACTGGGACTAAGGGACAGTAAGATTATGAGAGTGCACAAAACTGAGTGAAAGCATATGAGGGAGTGTGAATGAGTGAGAATAGCATTTAAGTGATAATGAATTGAGTGTGTAAATGTAAGTGAGCTTAGCTGAGTGAGAGATTGAATGTGAGTATGTTACACTTGTGAGTCTGCTCATTGCATCATTAGTGACCACTGGATCTCCCAGCGTGGATCCTGCAATGCTGGGAGTGTGACTACAGTTTAGTCAGCTGAATTCCTCCTTGGCTAAGGGGAAGTAGCCAGGACTGGAGCAGCAGGATGTGGATTTGTACTTGGGTACATTAGAGCACAGAACATTCAATGGTGGATTCACATTTTTGGCAAATGTGATGCTAGTATAACTATATAACTAGAAGAATGCTGACCCAATTTATAACACTTGTAAACCATTTTTTAACCAACGCTCTATGGCCATTTTTAACCAACGCTATAAGGCTATTTTTAACCAACACTGTAAGGCAGAAGGTCTTAACGTGCAACTCCTGGTACCGTGCTCTGTCGGTGCGTGAAAGTTTTCAAGGAAAGCTGGAGAATGATTAGGTTCTACAGTCCCAATGTACACAGCCTTTTAACACACACAGTGAGTGCTTGCCGTACAGTAACCCACATGCGGTGGTCTTCCAAACCGACAGTGCACATGGTCACCCCCAATTTAACATTGAATTTTACAAACCAACATAAAAAATGAAAAAAGAAATATGTGCCTTATGGCCCAGGACCAACCCTTAAGTTTAAAAAAAAAATGCCAAAAGGCTGTTGCCTTCATTAACCCGCATGCAAGTGACTAATGTGAAAAGCTTCCTAAGAAACCCATGTTTACGATGTATTACAAACATCCATGTTAAACATGATGCATAATAAAATCGGTGACCCTGAAAGTGCTGTAATATCAAAACAACTGAACATAACTTATGATTTGTCTGCCATAAAGAAACATCACCAGACAATGTATTAAATAGTATCTCCTACAAAGATACTGGGAAGTGTAAATTTGGACAGCTGTGCTGATGCCGCCGCCAATTGTTTAAAACAAAATCAGATTCAAAACAGGGCTCTATCAGAACCCTGGACAATTAGTGCCTCATGACCCAGAAACACGCCCTTGAATTTAAAAGAAATATATGAAATACTCGTGCCCTTCAAACAAGTGATAACGTGGCGCTGCCTCTTACCTTCACAAGGAGCTCCACTTGGCACTGCTCCTCTGACATTCTGGCCAAAGTGAGGGGTACTGGCGCAGGGAGGAAGGGGCCGTATAGCTTGTCGTCTTCTGACTGTCCTGCCCCTCGGGGGTGCCCCTGAACCTCAGTGTGCGCTGCCAGCACCTGCGGAGCCCTGCTTCCGGTCCCCAACACTCCGTACCAAACTTCCCAAAAGCACCAGTGTTGTGGGAAGGACAATAGGAAGCCAGATAGACTTTGTTCAAGATATTTATTATGTAGATAGTAAGGGCCCCCAGGGAGCCATAAGATAACGAAGCACTCACATAAAAAGATAACAGGATCTGCCCAATAGAACCCAGTGACGTCACATATGTAATCTTCGAACATTCGGAGATGATGATAGTGTGATGTGCTGACAATGAACATGGAAAACACATTCAACATGCATTAATATGCTATTACATTCATATTTTTTCTTGTCTGATCTCAATATGTTGTAAAAATTCACTCATCTGTCTGGACACTAATTGGGTTCCATTGTCAGAGACAATGATTTTCGGCTGTCCCACTACAGCAAACACTTTTTTTAAGAACTTCATCACAACACTTGTTGTCACAGCATTCACAAACTTGTAATGTACCCACTTTGAATAGTAATCAGTCAGTACAATTATATGTCTACATCCTTCCTCTAATACATTAAATGTCCCTGCAAAATCTATTGCGATTTTACTCCAAGGTCCATTAGGAATCTCTACCATTTGTAACTCTCCCTTACTGATTTTCCAATGTTTATCCGCTTTTAAACATTGTTCGCATCTGTCAATATAATTCTTCACCTCAGAGTCCATTGCTGGCCACCAGTAGTGCGTCCTCAAAATGTTCCTTGTTGCACTACTACCTGGGTGTCCCTTGTGAGCCAGCTGTATTATTTTCCTTCTCAATCCTTCGGGTGGAAGGAATAGTTCACCTCTTTTCAAAAATCCGCTTTCTATGGTCAGTTTGTTGTCTACCTGTTGGTAACTCTTTAGCTCATTCTCCAAATTTCTCATGGGGGGCCATTTTGTTCTTACATGGTTCATTACTGTCCCCATTACTTTGTCATCCTCTTGGCTTTTCAACCATTCTTCTTCCGTTATCGACCCGTTATACATTATAGTGGCGTCAACCCAAGCCACCACACACTCCGTGTCATCACGCGTGCATTCAGGTTGTTTGCTCACGGGCAGGCGAGATAAACAGTCAGCCCTGCAGTTCTTTCCACCTTTTATGTGTCGTATGCTAAATGTATACTCCTGCATTTTGGAAAGCAGCCTTATCAATAGGGAGCTGGCCTTGCCATTTCCTCGCCCTCAGCATCCATCATATAAATTAATGGCTTGTGATCTGTAACTATGGTGAACTTTTTGCCCCATAAGTAGTCTTTCAACTTTTGCACTGCCCAAACACATGCGAGCGTCTCGCGTTCAATTGTGCTAAGGGTTTCCTCCGTTTCACTTAGCTTCCTGGATATGAACGCAATGGTTCTTTCTTCCTTGCCCTGCACTTGGCAGAATACTGCACCGATCCCTTTGGCGCTAGCATCTACTGTGATGACATTTTCTAATTCTGGGTCATAAGGTTTTAATGCAGGTGCGTTGCTGATTTCTTTTTTTATGATTTCGAAGGCTTGTTCTTGTTCGCTTGACCATCTGTAACTTATGTTTTTCCTTAGCAATTTCCTTAAAGGCTCAATCTTGTCTGCATACCCCTGTATGAATTTGGAATAATACTCACTGAGACCTAGGAATGATTTTAAGGTCTCTTTATCTTTGGGTTCAGGAGCTTCCCTTATGGCCTCTACCAGATCATCTTTTGGTGTTATTCCATCAGGGGTTAATACATGTCCCAGATATTCAATTTTGCTCTTCATGAATTTGCACTTTTCTTTTGAGACAGTCATCCCTCTACACTCTAGTATATTCAATGCTTTGTCGAGAATTTCCAGGTGTTCCTGTTCTGTTTTCAAATGTACAAGTATGTCATCCTGGAATGCCTCAACGCCTTTTAGTTCTCTGAATAAGATGTCCATTAGTTTTTGGAATACGCCGGATGATGAGGCCAGACCAAAAGGCAATCTGATGTACCTGTACGCCCCATAAGGTGTGATAAATGTGGTCAACATTTTTGACTCTTCTGTTAAACATACCTGGTGGTAGGTGGCTTTTAGATCTATGAGGGTGAAATATCTTGAACCCGTGACAGACTGTAAGATCTCTTGAATCCTTGGGAGTGGGTGACAATTTACTAGTATGTTTTTATTTAGCGACCTGAGGTATCTCTCCTGACCTCCTTTTCTTCGAAACTACGATCGCCGACACCCATTCTGACTCATCTGTTTCCTCAAATACTCCTTCTTTGCTCAACTTATCAAGAACGTTTTTTAAATCTCCTTTGATTGACAATGGTACACTTCTTACCTTATGTTTTGTGGGCACTGCACCTTCCTTTAACTTTATTTTGTGCATAAAACATTTTACGCATCCAATTTCATCTCTGAATACCTTTTCATACTTTTCCAACATTTGCTCCATACTTTTATTATTGTCCTCCATACATATACTGCTTATTAGATCCTCTTTTAGAATTATGGGATCCTTAGCCCCTGGTTGCAAAATCACACCTAGTTTTGCCAGATCTTTCCATCCTACTAATATCCTGCCTCTCTTTGCAACGTAGATTTTTGTTTTAATCATTCTCCCTTTGAATGTAACAGTGTCTTGAAAATATCCAACCATGTCAATATCCTGTTCCCCAAAAGCTTTTAGGTTTATGTCTGTCTCATTTAAATCCACATTCTGCCATTTTTCGTCAAATAGTTTGTCAGATATGACAGTGATAGGGGATCCTGAATCTGCTGTGAACGGCAATTCAACATCACCTATTTTCACTTCACCTATAGGTCCCTTTATTTTGCCTTTCTCCATTTCTACATACAATATTATATTGGCACACATCTCTTCATCATATTCGCACCCAGCATTTATCCTAACATTTTCCGGCACGCTCTTTGTTTTGCATAGAGCAGTGTAGTGGCCCAATTTTTTGCATCTCAAGCATTTCTTACCAAGGGCTGGGCATGATCTACAATCCGCCAGATGCTCCTGCGATCCACATCTGAAACAGTTCAAGTTCCTCATTCCTACCTTTTTGTCGCTCGACCTTTATTTTCACCTTTTCTCTTCTCCTGTAAAAAAACATGTTTGCATTACCACTTGTGCTGGGTAACTCTCTTGTTGACATTAATGATCTTTCTATCCCTTTCGCGATATCCACTACCTCCTGTAGTGTGGGCCTCCTACATGCTAGCAATCTTTCCTGCAGCTTCTTAGAGGAACAGTAAAATACTACTTGATCCCTGATGTAGGTGTCGGTCATATCCTCAAATTCGCATTCCTTAGCCAATACTCTTAAACATGCTATACATTCCTCCACAGTCTCTCCTTCTTCTTGCTTCCTCAACGTGAATTTATGCCTACCCACCATTATGTTACTTTCTTCAGCAAACTGCTTTTCAAGCCTTTTTATCGTTCCTTGGTATTCGTTCAATGGTATGAAAACCCCAGGCGGGCTATCATACTCTGGCAAGCTATCAAACACTTCTTGTCCAGCTTTTCCTAGTAGACCAAACAAAAGGGAAGTTTTCCTTTCCGGGTCATACCCTTTGCCATCAATAGACACTAAATAATTTTCGAATGCTCTTAACCAATTCTTCCATTTCATAACAGGCTTTCCTGGCTCCTCTAGGAAAAGTGGTGGCACACATATGTTATTACTCTGCGCCATGTTTTAGTATTATTGTACTGCACTTCGACACTGTTGCATTAACCAAGGGTTGTTTATGTCCCTTTATTAATCTCTGCTTTTACTCAGCCTTTCTTATTTTCCATGCGCCGATGTTTCTTTTCACTTTTTGCTTGCCTTTCCCTGAAAATCTCCTCAAACTCTTCCAGCACTGTTTACATTGTGTTTACATTCACTTTGATATACTTTCAGCTGTGCTTGCGCGTAGCGTGATGCGTGCGCTTATACCTTATTTCAATTTCTTCAGCGCCGCTTCTGATTTGCTCGCATTAATGTTTAATATTACTGCACCTGTTTAGTCAGGAAGTTTCCTCTACGATATGGCCGCGCGTTCACCGCGCCTGATGACGTATGCCGCTCTGCACCAATCGCTACTCTGGGCCTGAGTCTACGTCATTACCCAGCATGACTCATGCGTTTCAGCTGACAGGAATCCTTCACACGACTATGCAGTTGATAAGCGGCACATTTCGTAAGTTTATTCACTTACTTTTCTTCGTGAGAATTTCCTTCAATTACCGGTGTGTCCGCGGCGTCTCCTTTTGAACCACCTGCTGCAATTTTCCTTTATTTTTATATACGCCTGTGAGCCCTTGTAGTCCTTGATCCTCGTCGCCAATTGTTGTGGGAAGGACAATAGGAAGCCAGATAGACTTTGTTCAAGATATTTATTATGTAGATAGTAAGGGCCCACAGGGAGCCAAAAGATAACGAAGCACTCACATAAAAAGATAACAGGATCTGCCAGATAGAACCCAGTGACGTCACATATGTAACCTCCGAACATTCGGAGATAACGATAGTGTGACGTGCTGACAATGAACATGGAAAACACATTCAACATGCATTAATATGCTATTACATTCTCACCAACCATTGAGGGCAGCGGGAGGGATCCTGCACACGGCACTCAGTGCAAGACTACACCGCACGCCCAACTGCGGGTTCAGAGCAGAAGCCCCAGAACGGCAGGTAGCTCCTGCTTCGGCCTCTTTGCTCCACGCCCGCAAACTGCCCAAAAGTTGGCTTCTAAGGGAGCGATTCTGAGCTGGAAGGTCTAACACCCAGGAAAGAGCAGAGTCGGGCCGGCACACTGCTTGCAGGAGTGAGACACTCTGACTGAGTGGAGTGAAGAACACTCCAGACTCGATGAGTGGACGGAAAATAGGAAAATAGTCCAGAGTGCTGTGAACTGTACAGAGAGAAGTACTGTGGGCCCAAGTGCGTCCTGGTCCTGTCCGGGCGTGAGAGGAGGCACCAGGCAACAACAAAGTAGTCCCTACATTGGAAGATACTGCCCTGCAGCGTACAGTAACTGTAGTTGGTCAATGCTGCTTCCTTCTAAAACGGAAGAAAACGGAAGTGACGCATCGACCCACCAGTCAATATTGAGAGAGATAAAAAAAGCAAAGCCAGATTTAAACCAATGGCAAGTAACATAACAAAATAAAACGCAACGGGTGGAGTTCCACTCTTAATATTAATTGCTTGATGCTTCGTAAAGGCAGCGCATGCGCTGCCTATGCGAGACCTAAAAAGGAAGAGCACAGGGAATGTTGCGGCTGGGCAGCAGCGAAAGGGTGCGGAAAGGAGCTCAAGGAAGATGGTGAAGCCGCACCGGAGACAGTGGGATGGAAGGACTGCTTACCTTGGGATGCCTTACAGCAGGATAAGACAGTTAGTGAAGGGGGTACATGAAACACAGGGTTGTATGACTAAACAACTACCAACTAAACACTGAATGCCTAAACCACGAAGGCTAAACCACTACCAAAAGCAAACCACTACGTTCTGTACAACAAATCACTAAACCACGAAAATTAATAATTTTTCATATTACCGAAATATACCACAACGTTAAAAAAAACGCAATGTTTGAAACACGGGAAACATTTAATTAAATTAACAATACTTTTATATTAAACAATACTATTTCATTATTCTTTAAATTATCAATCCAATAATCGTTTATTACAAGTGCTGTTGGAGCATGCGTGCCCCACCAAGTGATTGTTCTAAAGGGCAGTCAGGCGATGCAAAGCATACTACAAACGTCTCCCTCAAAGAGCGCAATAACGATTATTAGTCATGTGGCCAAGAGACTCGCACCTAGTTATGTTATGTCAGGAGTGTTTATAAACTGGTTTAATTCTTTAAACATCAGATCCAGGGGATGTTATATAATCATAGTTAAGAAAGAATCAGGTCTAAACTCCTAATTGAACTGTGGTGGCTAAATGTATTGTTAGGAGCAACAGAAAACATGTATTGTTTTGAGCAATATAGGAATAGAAAATATTTTAATAACTCCAACGGCCATTTCACAAAAAGGTCTCTTAGAAAATTATTTTTTTGAAAATGGATTGCAGTACATATTTCTTTTTTGTAAAAATAATTCACTTAAATAAAAAAGAAAAAACGTCCATCCACCGTTTTGTAACTATTTCAACTTTTACAACCAGAGATAACAGTTGCATTGAGCACTGATCTTAATCACATCACTGTAAAACAAACCAACACTGCCATCTACTGGCCTAACACGCCAAATTAAACCAAACAAATATTTCTACATCATACGTAAAATCAGGAAATGTACAAATTAATAATAGACATTCCTAAATTATTAAAAATATCCAAAAATCAACATCCTTTTTCAAATTATTTTATTATATTTGCACTTACATTTAAGACACTTTCCTCTGGTTTAGTAAGTCGTGGTTCAGGTGGTCGGGGTTTGTGTACAGTAGTGGTTAATGAGGTTGTGGTTCGGGTAAAGGTCATGGTTAAGGATTCGTTGTTTAATACACTCCTTGTTAAGGATTCGTTGTTCAGGCTGTTTCCGGAAACACAGCGCTCACAGCCCAGGTCTGTCAAATGACAGACAAGGGTTGAAAGGAGTATCCCTCCACACAAAAGGAGAAACACCAGCACAATGACTCAATTTCATCACAAGCCATTACATTGATTTATGGCTAGTTGATTTCAACCAATCTCTTCTTAATTCAATTTTACAAATAAAATTATAAACGTCAGGTCATTAAAAGTACCATACACATTTTCATTACCAAACTCATTCTTATTTTAAAACCCCCATCCCAATTGTACAATAAAAAAACAGAAAGAGGGAGAGTTTAACAGCTGTAAAAACAGGAAGGCAGGCCTACTGTGGGCCTACTGTGGTTTTAGAATAGGACGAAGGAACTTATGTCGCAAATTATTGTATTTTGGACAGAGCATGACTACATGTAATGTATTGTTAATCGATGTGTTATCACAATTGCAAAGGGGCAGGTCAGAGTTCAACCATGATTAAAAGGGACTAAGCAGGGAAATAAATTCATCCTGAAATAAGTCAGCAGGCAGCGTTGATATTGTTTTCATGTTCCAGGTCAGATAAGGTACTGTTTTACTAACAGTTTTCACAAAAATTGCATGTCGCGTAGATTGTTTAATTAATACAGCATCCTCACGTTCTAATGCCAACTTGTTCCTAAAGGCGGTTTCAACCAATTTGCCGACAGAGCTGGTTGTGACAGAAGGGTTATCATATAGTTCAGGCCTCTAATTCTGCGGCAGTGATGACGTGTTGATTTATGATTGACAAGTGATGACAAAGCAATGATGCAGGAAGTGATTTATGGTCCTACTGATTTATTGTGCATCATAAAAATGTAAAAGCGAGTTATGATAGATTGGCAATAATGATTATAGCCCCAAATTGGCCATAAAAATGTTGCAGTGATTTATGACGGGCATGTCGCAAATTATTTATGGCGCCTAAGAAAAAACACAGAAGGGATGTGTGCTGTAAATCAATGTTTGATAAGATGCAGCCAATATTTCCAACCTACAAAAGAACAATGTGTATTATTGTTTTGGGAGTAGGCCTCGTGCAGGGGTTTTGCCCCCCCTTCCTAGTCCGAGACACCGGTGACTCTGTCTTGTACCAGGCTTTTCCAGATGCCCCTAAATTATGTGTTGTAAGCTGCCTCAAATGCAAAAAGAACAATTGATGGACAGAATGCGGAATAATGTCATACATTCACCCCAGTACAGAGATCTGGGCCTAAATCAATAGTTTTTTTGCTCACCCAGGCATGCCAGTTTGGACCCAGCCATATGCAAATCAGTCTTGACCCTGCGCCCAATGGGAACAGTCCAGCCCGAACTGCCAGGTCAGGTCCTCCCTGGACTGGAAAATGACATCTTAGGACTGGTTTCTGGCTTTCAGCCCTCATCATTTATTTATTTATGGGTTTATATAGCGCTAGAATCGACTCCCGAAGGAGTATCTTTGCCTCAAAACGGACGGTGGTGAAGAGATGATGGTCCTAAAATATTCACTGAGTTTGAATCAGAAACGTTTTTAACAGTTTCCTAAAAGTGATATGTTCTGCGCATGATCTGAGAGTAACGGGAAGCTTGTTCCAGAGACGGGGGCCACGATACGAAAGTGCTTTTCCTCCCAGTCTTGCCCTCCTAATGGAGGGAAAGTGGAGAAGAAATGTATTACTGGAATGGGGAGCACGTGCTGGAACATAAGGAATAAACTTCTCGGCCAAATAAGGGGGGCCCATAATTTGAAGAGCTTTATGAATGACACAGCATGTTTTAAATTTAATCCGTTGGCGGATGGGCAACCAGTGGAGTTTTTCCAAAAGAGGGCGTGATGGTGATCTGGGAGGTACATTCAGGACTAGCCTTGCTGCTGTATTTTGGACTACTTGAAGTCTGCTAAGTAGAGTGTCATTAGCCGAGATCAGTAGCCCATTACAATAGTCCAGGCGGCTAAGCACTAAAGCCTGGACCAATGTTTTCCTGGTTGAGTCCAGAAGTAGTGGGATTACTCTTCGGAGCAATCCGATCACATGGAAACTATAGCCAGCTGTCTGATTTACTTGCTCTTTTAGCGATAGGTCATGATCTAATCGGATGCCTAAGTTCTTCACCACCTGCTTAGGAACAGGATCGGGCCCAGATCTGATGGTCACCAGTCCGGCGTCCATAGCAAAGCTACCTCCCCAAAAAGCATCACCTCCGTTTTTCCCACATTACACTGCGAGAAGTTGGTAACCATCCACTGTGATACAGCCCGCATTCCATCAGAGAAGGCCTTTTGGACCGCCATGGTTAACATGTTGAATGGGAAGAGGAGCTGTGTGTCGTCAGCATTTGACACGGGAATAAACCCGTATGACCTCATAAGACTGGCGAGGGGGGCAACATAAATTTTGAAATGAGTGGGGCTCAGACAAGAGCCCTGCGGAACCCCCTTGGTCAGTTCCAGAGGTGCAGAACGAAACGAGCCGATGTTAACACTCTGCGTGCGGCCAGATAAAAAACTTCTCATCCATGACAGGGCCGAGCCCCCAAAGCCCCACCTCTTTCAAACGTCTGAGCATAATGTCATGGGAGATCGTGTCGAAGGCCGCGGATAAGTCCAACAGCACCAGAATCCTAGAATGCCCTTTATCCAGAGACATTCTGATGTTATCAGTCACAGAAAGAAGAGCAGATTCTTTGCTATAGCCAGGATAGCTTGACTCCAGTGTCATGGACGGCACGGGACCCACGTCTGGGCATACCCATCCCACTCGGGGTGACAAATGCAAAAAGAACAATTAATGTACAGAATTTAGAACAATGGCATACATTCACCCCACTACAGAGATCTGGGCCTAAATCCATTGTTTATTTGCTCCCCATGCCATTCCAGTTTGGACCCAGCCATATGCAAATCTGTCTTGACCCTGCGCCCAACGAGAACAGTCCAGCCCGAACTGCCAGGACAGGTCTTCCCTGGACTGGAAACAAGCATCCTAGGAACGGTTTCGGGATTTCAGCCCTCATCAGCCAGGATAGCTTGAGTCCAGTGGCATGGAGAGCATGGGACCCACGTCAGGGCATACCCGTCCTACTCGGGCTGACAAATGCAAAAAGTACAATTGAACGATGGATTTAACCCAGATCTTTTGACTGGGGGAGAATGTTTGCGTTGTCATCATTCCGTCCATCATTTGTTTGCTGTAATTCTGTGAGCTGCCTCAAAGCATATGAGGAAATTACTCAGGACCTCCGTCCACCGGGCGAGCAGCAGCGTCTTATCGCTCTGAAAAAACTGCACAAGGCTGTCTCTTCCCCTACTATAGCCAGGGTACATTGGGTCATGCAGGAAGTGGGCATTGACACAAAGCAATTTCGGACTCACTCAGCCAGGGATGCGATGGCTTCCATGGATTTTTCTTTAGGAGCTTGTCTAGAGGACTTGATGCGTGCAGCAGATTGGTCCTTGGTCTCGACCTTTAAAAGGTTTTACTTCAAACCAGTAATAGAGGTCGCTCAGTTGGTGGTAAGTAAGCTTTAAACTAGCATAATCTGAGCCTCCTGTCCTGACATAGAATAGAAATTTGCCTAGCACCTTAAAGTAAGTTTCAATTCTATTAAGGACACGGAGGCGAGGATTATCCCACCCGGGGCACAGTCTTCTGCAAACCCACCTGTAAGATGGTAAGAAACCGATTCATGTTGATAAGATTTCCAGTGTTAGTTGGGAAATATACTTGTTACAGTAGTTTTTTCTTGTATGCAATTATTGAAACCTTATACTTTTGGATTGGGTTTTCTTGAAACCCTTACACAGTCTATGCTTCTAGGAAATGACGGTTCAAAACAGGAACAGTGATGGATTTGCATGACTCGCGCGAAGAAAGAGAAGCGACAGACAGAGTGAAAGGACTATGTACTGGTTATGGTTATGGACACTATGAAAGGACTATGTTCTTGGATATCTCCCTGGGTGTTATGGGTGTTGATGTTTTTTCTTTATTCATGTTATTTTAAATACATTAAAAATATTTTATAAATACGTCTTTCTTGCTGCTAGGAGATTTTGATGTTAATAAAGCGGAGAAACACAAAGCATAATGTGAGCTTCCGGTCCAGACATAGAATTATATATTTATGTTATATTTTAGTGCAAGATAAAGAGACGTTCAGTGATGGAAACTTCTGAAAGTGCTTTTCTTTGCAGAACAACACCGACTGACTGATGTGCAACTTCCCAGTTCGTCTCTGTGACGGTATGATCGGCTCCTGATTAAAATAGGGGTATGCAAATCATATCTTTGGAGCAGAGGTGCTGCAGTCCTCGATGCTGCAGTTATTTAGCCGATGATTCAAGACGTGCGTTATCTTATACTCCTAAGGAGAAGTCTGGCTGGAACGGTAATAACCGATCAAAGTACATGACTCTAAAGCGCCTGCCCCGTCTTTTGTTTAATTAGTTGTGTTAAAAACACCACTGTTGTCCTCTCCTCAGCATTGCACGTTATGGCTCAGATTAGCACTGTATTGCATTGGTAATTGAAGTAATGTCATGTCGCACCTAGAGTTATCGAAACTGAGTAGACTGGAAACTGCATGATGTAGAGAGCCATCCGGGCTCTCACCTACAATGTATCTTTGCACGCACGCACGCACACGCAACCTTGGGGCGGGCTCGCCCCTGGGTATAAATAAACAAGCGGAAGACCGCTCGGGGTCTTTCCGGCTAAGTACATACAAGTGTCGGTGTGCTTATTCAGTGCGTGTGTATACACGTGGTAGGCCCAGCCTCACCACTCCACATTGGCGACGAGGCCGGTGTACCTGTATCCACGTGTGTCTGCCTCGCGCGGCGGAGCCTGCCGCTGTGCTGCTCCGGCCCCCGTGCGCCTGAGACCCGCCCACGCGTCTCCCGTGAGGGAGCGCCTTCGGCTGGCGGGACTCGGGACCGGCGGAAGCCGACGTGCGGCTGGGTGAAGGTCCTGCGGGTGAGTGATCGTCTGCCCCGCTTGCGCAGCCCCTGCCTGCCGCACTCCGCCTGCCACCGCGGAGGAGGCGCGCCTGCCGACTGCAGGCCCGGCGAGCGCCACGTGACGGCCCGCCCTGGGCCCGCCCTCGCTCTTCAGAGCTGCCGCGCATGAGGCGCCCTTGCAGAGGCGCGCGCTAGGCACGACGCCAGGCCCCCTCCTGCTGTGCTCCTGCCCTCGTGACCTTCTAGAGGGGGCGAAGGAACGTTCTCACGGACTGCAATTCAAATAAAGAGAACAATTAAAGGAAACAAAAGACAACAAGCATTGGCACATGCAATAAAGCAGAGAGGAGAGGTACCAAGCAGGCATTGGCACATGCAACAAGGCATCTCAATTAACATTGGCTCCCACAAGGCCGTGCATCATAGTCCCTGCCGCCACGGCTGGTCCCTGGGTTCCTATCCATCGCCACTGCTGACTCTTCCTGCGTCACGCCCTAAGGCGCCTCGACACGCTGCGTGGCCTGCGCCCCTGCCCTGCGCCTCACGCCGCCGTCATCCCGGAAAGCACCAGCAAGGCCAGAGTGACGCCTCGCCATGAACCAAGGCGCTCCAGGAGCGGCCCAAGACGGGGCTGGCCAGCCCCCCCAGCAGGCTCTCCAGCAGCAGCCAGCTGCGCCCGCCGCTCAACCACAGGCTCAAGCCCAAGCCGGAGCGGGCGCCCCTGCAGGTCCTCACGCACCCGTGCCCCATGCGCATCAGCACGCCGGCGCAGCACCCATACCGCCGTTCTGCGAATCAGCAGACCCGGCTACGGCGGCCGTCCGCTGGAAGGCATGGGTCGGACGCCTCAATCTGTACTTCAGGGGCACGAGAGAAACCGATGGTGTGGTGAAAAGGTCGCTCCTCATTCTTTATGGGGGTCAAGAGATCTATGACTTATTTGAGTCGCTCCCAAACACCGGAGCCGAGGACGACTATGACGCCGCGGTCGCGGCCCTCAACGCGCACTTTGACCCTCAGCTAAACAATGATTTTGAAAAATTTAAATTCAAGCGCGCATGGCAGTTAGACTCTGAGTCAGTCGACATGTACTACACTCGACTCCGACGGCTCGCGAGCACGTGTCCTTTCACTAACCCTCGTGACGAGATCAGGGACCAGATCATCGTCGGCTGCAAATCTAAGCTACTGAGAAAGCTGATCCTCAGACAGCCAGGGATCACCCTAGACGAGATCCTCGTCCTGGCGAGGTCGCATGAGTTGTCGGATGCCCGGGCAGAAGAGATGGAGGTCGCACTGCGCACCCCGGTGATCGCCCCGTCGGGGGCAAGGGCCCCGGCCATCAAAGAAGAACGGGTGGATGCGATCCAAAGAAGATTCCCGCCAGCAAGGCCGCGAGGTGGCCCGCCACGGGACAGCCAATGCGGGTACTGTGGTGTGGACCACCCTTCCACGGCCACGTGTGGTGCCAAAGGCAAGACGTGCCTCAAGTGTGGGCGCATGAATCACTTCGCTGCTGTCTGCCGGGGAGGGAAGTTCCGGGCTGCAGGCCCGCGCGCCAGAACTGTGACCCAGCGTGTCAGACAACTGTCTCTCGACCAGGATAGACCCCCTCCCGACACAGAGGCTCAAGATCGCCGGCCCAGATACGAGGACGACGAAGACGATGAAGTGTACGTCATCTCCTACGTGAGCCGGGCATCTACGAAAAGACGACCGCCTCCAATGTGTTCCGTCTCAGTGGATGGGACGTGCGTCAATGCGCTGATAGACACAGGGGCGTCCGTGAACGTCATGGACTCGGACCAGTATGAGCGCATGTCCCCAAAACCAACGCTGGCACCGTCTGCGGCACGCATCTACACCTATGGCGGGACGGAACCCATGCCCCTTCGTGGAGTCATTCAAACCACCGTGATCAACGGAGAATATTCCACTGTGACCAGGTTCCACATCACTGAGGGCAAAAAGGGCACCCTCCTGAGCTGTCACACAGCAGAGGATTTAGGGCTGGTGTTTTTCGCCAACCAAGTACACCAGGCTCACGCAGACTTCATGTTAAAAGAGTTCCCAGGACTGTTCAAGGGCCTCGGCAAGCTCAAGGACAAAAGGTTTAAGCTACATATCGACGCGACTGTGAAACCTGTCGCTCTCAGACATCGGCGAGTCCCTTTCAACCTCAGGCCTCAAGTCGAGGAAGAGCTTCGCAAACTTGAAGAGTTGGGAGTGATTGAGAAAGTGTCGGGTCCGACACCGTGGGTCTCCCCACTGGTCGTCGCTCCCAAACCGAAGCAGCCGGGGGCCATACGTCTGTGCGTGGACATGAGGCTACCCAACACCGCTGTCAAGCGCGAACGGCACATCACCCCCACAATGGACGATATCATAGCTGACCTCAACGGGGCGAAGTGGTTTTCAAAACTTGACCTCAACTCCGGCTATCACCAGCTGGAGCTAGAGCCGGCCAGCAGGTATATCACTACTTTTTCGACGCACGTGGGGCTGCGTCGCTACACTCGGCTCAGCTTTGGGGTCTCGTCGGCAGCTGAGGTCTTTCAGAACGCCATTCGCGAGGTGCTCTCCGGACTAAGAGGGGTGATCAACCTGAGTGATGATATCCTAGTATATTCATCGACCCTCGAGGAGCACCACGCCAACTTGAGGGCGACCCTGCAGAGGCTCGCCGACAGCGGCCTTACTCTCCACCGCGCCAAGTGTGCCTTCTATCAGGAATCAGTGGATTTCTTTGGATATATCTTTACGAGGGAAGGCCTGAAAGTCGATCCTAAGAAGGCAGAAGCCATCAAAGCAGCAAGCACTCCACGGAGTCAGACAGAAGTCCGAAGTTTTCTGGGCATGGCCACCTACTGTGGCCGGTTCATCCCGAACCTGGCTGACATAGCGGAGCCTCTCCGTGCCCTCACCCGTGCTGATCAGAAGTGGGACTGGACTGCTGCTGCAAACAAGGCGTTCCAGACCATCAAGGCCAGTCTACTTGACGACACCACCATGGCGTACTTCCAGCCTCGGAGGCGGACTGAGTTGATTGTTGATGCCAGCCCCGTTGGGTTAGGAGCTGTTCTGCTGCAAGAGTATGGGCAGGAAGAGTGGAAGCCCGTCGCCTATGCCAGCAAGGCCCTGTCCGACACGGAGACCAGGTATGCTCAAATTGAAAGGGAAGCGTTGGCTATCAAATGGGCATGCCAGCATTTTCACCTCTACCTCTGCGGGCAGGAATTCACGGTGGTCACGGATCACAAGCCCCTGTTGCCCCTCTTTGCAGGAACATCCCGGCTTGCCCCCCCTCGCATCGAGCGGTGGGCTGTCCAGCTGCAGGGGTATCGTTTCAAGGTGGTGTTCAGGCCGGGAGCACACAATCCCGCTGACTACTTGTCGCGTCATCCAGATGTCACCCCGCCAACGGCCCTGACAGACGATGGGGAGGAGCTGGAAGAGATGGTACATCTGATCACCCAAGCGGCGTGCCCTGAGAATATGTCGCTCCAAGACATTAGCGACGCCACGGCGTCGGACGAAACCCTGGTGAAAGTCAAAGACGCACTCGAGGGAAATCACTGGGCCCATTTTCTCGATGGTGCATCGTGCCTCCGGCCGGAGGTGAGTCACGCCAGACAGCAGCTGTGGCAAATACGGAGTGAACTTAGTATCGGGGATGAAGGAGTGGTGCTGCGCGGGCACCTCATTGTCATGCCCGAAAGCCTTCAGCAACGAGCCCTGAGCCTGGCCCACGTGGGACACCAAGGTATGGCTAAAACCAAGGCCCGTTTGAGGAGTAAGGTGTGGTTTCCTGCAATGGACAGCCAGGTGGAAGCCATGATACGGTCCTGCCACGCGTGTACGATCACGGGCAATGACCCTGCACCAGCACCCGTGCTCACGGAAGAAGCACCCCAGGCCCCGTGGGCTCAGCTCAGTATTGACTTTGGCAGTTTTCCGGACGGTCGGCACATGCTGGTGCTGGTAGACTCGTTCTCAAAATTCCCTGTTGTCGAAGTCATTGCATCCACTGCATTCCCGCAAGTTAAGAAAGTCCTGAGCCGAGTGTTTGCTACGATGGGGCTCCCTGAAGAAATCAAGTCCGATAATGGGCCCCCCTTTCAAGGGAGAGAGTTTCAGGCCTACTTGGAGGCTCTCCGGATCAAACATCGGAAAATCACACCCCTATGGCCCCAAGCCAATGGGGAAGTCGAGAGGCTGATGCGGACATTAAACAGAGCACTCCGGATTGCGGTTGATAACGGTGAAGACCCGGAGGCCGCCCTGGACGACTTCCTTGGAGCCTATCGGCAGACACCTCACTCAACGACAAAGTGTGCTCCCTCTCATGTTCTGTTCAAGCGAGCTCCAAGGGATGGCATTCCCACTGCCAGCACGTGGGTGCCGGAAGAAAGGGACGCCGAGGCCATACAGGCCCGGCGACAGACCACAAACATCAAAGCGAGTGCAAACCGGCATGCCAAGGAACCAGCCCTCCGGCAGGGGGACACAGTCGTTGTCAAGGATCGCCATCCTGGGTGGAAGTTTCGGACTCCCTTTGAGCCAGAAGTGTGGACAGTGGAGCGAGTGCAAGGGACCATGGTTACAGCTAGGAGGAATGGCCAAACCGTGACGAGGAACGCCTCGTGTTTCAAGAGGATGCTGGACAATGTCAACGTGCGTCAACGAGCCGAGAGAACGGAACTTGGAAACCAAGAAAGCATGGACTTCGATAACTGTTCTGGTCCAGCACCTACTCCGCCAAGAATGGCCCCTCCGCAAAGGCCAGTGTCACCAGGCCCCGAGGTCGGGCGGAGTCAGCCAAGGGTCGAGGATGCGAGTGAGGGTCCGAGGACAGCCCCGGCCGGGGTTGTCGAACTACCTCGGACCCAGGATCGTCGCTACAACTTGCGGCCCAATCCAAGGCCGAGTCAACGGTTGTTGGACTTTGCCTGTTCGTCTCCATGAGCAAGAGACTATAAACGTGCCTGCCGAAAGAGACTAAAATAAAGGAGGGATGTAGAGAGCCATCCGGGCTCTCACCTACAATGTATCTTTGCACGCACGCACGCACACGCAACCTTGGGGCGGGCTCGCCCCTGGGTATAAATAAACAAGCGGAAGACCGCTCGGGGTCTTTCCGGCTAAGTACATACAAGTGTCGGTGTGCTTATTCAGTGCGTGTGTATACACGTGGTAGGCCCAGCCTCACCACTCTACACATGATGCAAAATGACCTCGAGATAACAATTATTCCCCGGCCTAGGAAATGGGGCGATACTGGTGAAATCTTTGCTAGCGCGCTGACCTTTGGAGGCAATTCTCCATTTATGAGACTTTTTCCATTAACTAAATAAACCAATTTTGACCTGAAGAATTTAGCCCCGGAAATTCATGGGATAATACCACCGAATTCAAAATTCCTGATTTGGCCATTAACAGGACATACAAGCTGAAATGGAACACCAAGGCGCTTATAGGTGTGTTATGTGACACTTGCAGCTGGAGAAACAACTGTGGTCTTCTCTGGCTGGAGGTCAACATGTCAGTGTCACCACCCAAAAAGCCCCTGACCCCACTGCCTGTACGCGATGTCAAAGTCACAGTTAGACCTCAACTCCTGATTGACGATCAAACACTAACGCTTCTCTTTATGACATGGGTCGGACTGGGACAGAAAATAGACCCCGGCATCAGAATAAAAGTGGTTGCCCCCCGTTAGCGAATGAGATATCTAAACAAGTGCCCACATTTACAAATTGGGGCAGTTTTCAAATTGTAAAGATTTACAATAACTGGGGAATCCCTGCATATCAGCAGGGATGCGCTAGTTATTTTGCGTCATAGCAAAAACCCTTTGCGCCACCATGGATGCTCCACATTTACAACGCAGCGCATCATGGCGCAAGAATAGACAGACGCATCTGATGCCGTAAAGGTGACGCAGTGCTGGAGTTGTGTCGCAAGTGCGATGCAACTCCAGCACTGCTCAGGGCGCCCCAATACTTGCGTTGCTAAGTCATGGAACGGAACTACACCAAAGTTTGCACAAAGTAACCCTTGGTTCAAAAAGCGCCCTTTTTTTTAAATGGTGTAAATCCGTTCAGTAGTTCCTGAGAAATTAAAAAAATAGTAGAGACATTTTTTTTTTCCATAGGAAACTTTAGACACTGTTATAGCAAAACTGCTGAACGGAATTACACCAAATTTGGTAAATAAGGTACTGGTTGGCTCAGAAAGCGACCTTTTTAAAAAATGGTGTAAATCCGTACAGTAGTTTTTGAGAAATTGAGGAATAAAGATAGTGATATCTGTATGCTAATTGGCTGTCAACACCCCAAACCAGGAAGTGTTGGCAGCCATCTTGTGCCTCGGTAGAACCAAGGCACAAGAAGAAAGGAAAATAAGGGCTCAAAACGCAAAAAGGGGGCAGGGTAGAAACACCCAAACCCCCTAGGCCTGCTTAGGGGGTCCCACAAGGACCCCCAGGGCCCAAAAATTATTATTATTAATATTTTTTTTAAATCGGCACCTTGCGCGGATCCTGCTGAGGGAAAAAAAAGGAAGCGCTTTGTTAATATTTAGCCCAAGGGGGCCAAGACCCGGGGGCAATAGTGTTATGTAATGGGGGCCTAGAGGGGCTCCCCAGCCCCGGGGACCGCCACCCCTGGGGCTTTGTAAAATTATGTGGGGGGCTCACAGCCCCACCAGCACCGGGGACTGCCACCCCCCGGGGCTTTGAAAATAATTGGGTGGGGGGCTCACAGCCCCCCTGTAGCCCCAGTGACCGCCAACCCCCAGACTTGAGTTTTTACATAAAAAAAAAAAAAACACACACATATGGCGGGGTTCGAGCGACCCCACACGCCCCGGGGACAGCCACCTCCCCGGGGCTCTAAATATTATAATTGGGGGATCCGTGATGGAGCCCCCAGCCCTGGGGACCACCACCTTCCTGGGGCTTTTGAAATGTTGGGAGGGGGGCGGCGCGGTCCCCCTCCTGAAGCCCTCGATGGCCCTGGGGACCGCCACCCCCCAGCGCCAGCTCCTGTAGTGTCCCAGGTTGCCCACCCCTGGGACACTGTAGTTTGCTATGACAGGTCAGGAGCCCATAGCAAACTTGTTTTGGATTTTGAAAGAGAGAGCAGGAAAACCTCTCACTTTCAAAATGCAAACCAAATTGCTTTTCCACACGGGGAGCTGCATCTTAGCATCTCCTCATGTGGAAAAGCAATGCCGGCACCCAAGGGACGCGGGGAGTATGCGGGATCGTGGGGGGATTGGGGACCCCCACTCGGTCCCCAACGGGTAGGGCCAGTGCCGGGAGATGGGCAACCCGGGGCTACAAGTGGCCCGGGAGGGGGGCCACGTGCCCCCCCCCCCAAAATTTACATTAAAAAAATACAAAGGCCAGCCTGGGAGATGGGGTCCCCGGGGCCTTAAGTGGACTGAGGAGGGGGGCAACGCAGCCCCCCTCCAAAAGATTTTTTTTTTTTTTTTAAAGGCCATGCCCCTGGGGATGGTGTCCCTGGGGCCGATTAAAGCCACTGGAGGGAGGCCCCTTCAAAAATAAAAATATTTAGGGGGCAGGCCTGGGGTATGGGGTCCCCAGGGCCAATACATTAGAAAAAGAAGGGGGCCAAACAGCCACCCTTCCTAAAAAACAAAACAAAAAAAACGGCATCGCACTGGAGGCCACGCCCCCTCCTTGCAGCACTTTGCAAAAGCGCCCCCTGGCGCGTTTGCAGATGGGGAACAAATTCCCCTTAAATACTGGGGGTCCCTGGGGGCCAACTAGCCCACCAGGAACCTCCAATATGCGCCAGGGGGCTGCGTTGCAAAGAGGTGTTCTGAGGCCATGCCCCTTTTTACACCTCTCTGCAACGCGGCTCTTTGCCACTTAATGGAGGTAGCTGGTGGGCTAGTGGCACCCCTGGGACCCTCAGGATTCAAGGGGAGTTAATCCCCCAACTTTGCACAGTGGTGAATGGAGGGGGCGGGGCCTGAAGTGACGTGTGCAAACACACCCTGTGGCACATTTTAAGTTGAGGAATAAATTCCTCTTCAATCCTGAGGGTCCCTGGGGGCCAACTGGCGCACCAGGTACCTCCAGTAAGCGCCACGGAGCTGCGTTACAGAGTGTTGTAAAAAGGGGCGTGGCCTCTGAACACCTCTCTGCAACGCAGCTCTCTGGCGCATACTAGAGGTACCTGGTGTGCTAGTTGGCCCCAAGGGACCCTCAGGATTGAGGAGGAATTAATTATCCAACTTAAAACGCGCCACAGCGCCCTGGACAAGGCAGGGGGACAGTGCTCGTTTTCTGTGCAATCCCAGCTATCTCATTACTCATAAATGTCGCGAGATGTCGCTCAGACAGTACACCATCAACTCAACTACTTTTATTTCCACCCTTTGAGCAGGATGTTTTATTCTCTGATGGGTAATCACATAACTAATACTGGGGGGTCATTTGATTAGTCGTAACAACAAAGACCAACAACATTAACGAATGTCGTCATATTTATGCTGCCTCTACCAACCAAATCGTTTGCTCTTGACCAACTTCCTTATCGATGATGACAAAATGGACGACAGCAGCCACTGATTTTAAACAAATACGCGGGAGACCAAACATGTTAATGACATATGGTGTCGCAGATAATGTTTCAGCCGTACACTCTACTTCCAGGCCCTGTGTGGCATATAGAGAATTCTTGTTGAGTGTTGCCGTGGCAACATTCCCCCTAAGCATTTGACCAATGCTCTCTTTTCATTGTGAGCGTTAATGCTACATAAGTAACGTTTTAAGTTCTCGGGTTGTTTACATCTGTACTCTCACTATAATATTTGGTCATTTGGAGAGAGACAACTATAGATTTATGTATAGATAGAATGTGTTTGTGTGCAGTTTCAGTGTACTGCAAGACAATATTCCTATACCTAGTCTTCTTCCCAATGAAGGAAAGATTTGATAACTTAATTAGGCCAAGAAAGTCATTGATCTGCACACTTCCATGAATGCATTCTTTCAGGTCTCTAGGCATTTCCCAAATGAGGATTTAAGAGAAACAAACGCAACATGTTTTGCCCAGTCTGCCTGTTCGACCACGACCTACAAATTTCTTTAAGGAAAGTCAGTCAAGCAGTCTTAGTTTAATGTAACACTATATAGACAGAATTTTAGATTTTAAGTTCTTACCGCAGGGACACAGAAAGAGAGAATGCATTTATCAAGTACAAGACTGTATCCTAAAAAAACAGAATCATCAATCTCTGTGCAATGTTGAATTTTGTACACGCAAAACACAAACATCCTGCCTTGACAAACATATATTTTTGTAAATATATGTTCACCTGATTTAAACAAAAGACATGACAGTGCTTACGTTGTAAAAAAACAGAGTGCCTGGTAGTCTCAAATCTACTTCATTCCTCTTTACGTCCCCTAATTAAATCCCTGCACCGTGGCAGAATTTGCGCCGCAGGGAAGGTGTTAATCCACTTTCTGATGCTTTCCGCCCTTTTATCTCTTTTTTTAGGTTGAGCATTCAAGACATCTTGTATATACTTTAGTATATACTTATATTTGTATGTATTTTGTGGGCTCTGGAGATCAGCCCTAGGACTTTTCTGCTTCTGCTTAGCGACTTTTTTCCTGTTCAACTGCTTGTATTTAACTGTCTTGATAGAAAACGACCAGCAGAGGTCAGTAAAACACCAGAATTGTTTTCTGATGAGGGACTTTGTTTTAAAAAACAATTCTGGCAACTACCGCACTTTGAATTTCTTGATAGAAAACGACCAGCAGAACTCAGCAAAATACCAGAATCACTTTAGCATTCTCTAGATTCCAGCCCATACAAATTGTCTTCCACGAGTACCGGTAGACAATAATATTTTTTTTCAAATCTTGTATTTTCAGTGATCTGACCATTGAAGGACCTGGTTTTGTATTAAAAACAGAGCTTTGGACTATACCATTTCCAGCTGAAAGGCAATATTTTTCTCCATATGTTCCCATACCTGGTGTATCACGCAGTTTGGTTCTTACTTTTCCTCCATGTTAAAGAGCAGTAGATGTTTCAGCACCCAGGCTAAAGTGCTGCACAGCTAAATACATATAAGGTACCAAAGGCGAGACCAATTGCATTGCAAATGCTTGTTGTTGCAGGTTCCCGCTTTCTCCTTTTGAGACGAGCTTACTGTTTCTCTCTCCCTCTGTCTTTCCCATCTGTGTATGTTTCCGTCTCTTGCTCTCGTAGCACATAATATCTGATGTGGAAAAATAAGTGCTGGTACCCAAAAATAAGCAATGGTGGCCTCCACCAGCAACTGCAAGCTAAAATTAATCACTGAGGTGAATTAAAATTGCCAGCATTGTCAAACTTAAAAGATGTATTTTGTTGCCTGTTTCAAGAGCAAGCACAAGTCTATACAATCGGCAACGCCAGCAGGTTACTATGCCCGCCGGCCCCCGAGAAAGCCCACAATTAGGGAATTGAAGTTATAGGTACTACCTGACCCATAACGAACATAGAAGAGTGGTAAGTCACTGACCTACCTATCCAGGCTGCTAAAGTTAGCAACCCCACATAACTATTGGTCCTGAAGAAAGCCCCCTGACCCGGCTGGGCATATATATGGCTGAAACATGTCAACCACTCACATGGACAAATGAGTGCGTTAGATTGCTAACTTGTCTTCCTACTAAAAACACTGTTTTTACTTTCCTACATTCCGAACTGAATACATCTTTTACGTTTGGCAATGTAGGCAATTTTAATTCACCTCACTTGAGCACCACTTATCACTGATCACTACTATATTACCAGTGGGTGTACCTCCAGGTAGAGGATAGTATACCAAAAAAAAACAATGATAATGCTGTCATGTTTATAATTAGACACACAACCAAGATATACCGCCCAACCACCTATGTACGCAAATGAGGGTTTTTAAAAGACGGCCAGAATACCGGACACTGGTTACACAGGTACAAGTGATCCATTCTCCATTGATAATTTGTTTACCATTGGGAAGCCAAATGGATCGTAGCTTCTTCTCCCTCCCTCTTTTGATCATATACATCCACATGAGGAGCCCTTCAAACCTGTCTCAGGCCTACCACTGCAGAGCCTGTGTGTGCAGTGTTAAACTGGCATTTACACCTGGCAAGTTCACCTTCTTACTTAAAAAAGAGGAACCAGGGTTTTTTGGACAGGTACAGCACATATACTACCTAATAGTAATAGTTTAATTGTATGGGTGTGCAGTTCCTAATTATATAAGTGGTAGTCAGGTCTCTGGAATAACCTCCAAATGGAGGAAGTGCCCTCACATACCCCGAAATGTGTCTTGCTTCCTCATTTGTTTGTGCTCCTTGTCGGGCCGGCGCTGCAATGCCTGACGGGCACCCGCAAAGGGGTTCTTTGGTGGAGTTATTTTGAAACCAATCAATCAATCAGGGGTTTATAAAGAGCACTACTCACCTGTGAAGGTCTTAAGGTGCTGGGGGAGCAGCTCCGGATCCGTTGAAGAGCTAGGTCTTGAAGTCCTTCCTATACGTGTGCAGGATCAGGGATCGTTTGATGTTCACAGGGAGCTCGTTCCAGGTCTTGGCTGCGATGTAGGAGCAGGATCTCCTGCCTGTTCTGTTTTTGCGGATGCGGGGGACTTCTGACAGGGCGAGGTCAGCGGAGCGGAGGTTCCTCTCGGGTACATGGAAGGATACTCTCTCGTTGAGTCCGATTTGGGTCCGATATTGCTGAGGGATTTGTAGGCATGAGTGAAGAGTTTATTTATTTATTTATTAAAACATTTATAAAGCGCGAACGCAGGCCCAAGGGCATCTCGGCGCTAAAGATTCTGTGTTGTGTAACCATCAAGGGGAACTGAAGTTTATTGTTTAAAAAGCCAGGTCTTAAGCTGTTTGCGAAACATCCAGAGGGAGGTACTCGATTTGATTGCAAGTGGGACAGTATTCCACAGTTTCGGGGCAGCTACCAGGAATCTTCTATCTCCCCACGCTACCGATTTGGTGCGTGGAACCAGCAGTTCCTGTAGAGAGGATGAGCGTAATGTTCTTGCAGGACGGTATGGGATACGATTTTGGGTAAAGAAAGCAGGTCCCATATTATGTAAAGCTTTGTAAACTAGGCAGAGGGACTTGAATTCGATCCTCTTTCTCACCGGTAACCAGTGCAGCTGTCTTATAGTAGCTGACACTGACTGGTATTTTGGAATGCGCCCAAGTAGCCTGGCCGCGGCATTCTGAATGATCTGCATTTTTTGAAGCACCTTCTCTTGGGCGCCCAAGAATAGGGCGTTGCAGTAGTCTAAGGTGGATAAGACCAGGGAAGTGACCAGGGTTTTTCCGGCATTTTCAGGTAGGAAAGGCAAGATTTTTTTTTATGAGCCGTAATTTATGAAAAGCTGAGGAGGAAATTTGATTTGCATGGGGTAGGAAGTTCAGGCGGCTATCAAACACCACCCCTAAATTCCTCACCTTGTCAATCGGATCCGGGGGCTGCCCCATAGATGAAGGCCACCAGAGTGAGGGCCACTTCCGATTTGTCGGAATTCAGCTTCAAGTTTGAAGATTAACCTCTTGTCGACAGGGAGCCAGTGGAGGTTTCATAGGTGTTTGGTCATGTGTTCGTGACGTGGTGTCCCGAGGACGAGTCTGGCTGCGGCGTTCTGGATTGTTTGAAGTTTGTGCAGAAGAGTTCTGTTGATTTCGGCGTATAGGGCATTGCCGTAGTCCAGTCTGCTGGTTATGAGCGCGTGGATGACGGTCTTTCTGTAGTCAGGGGAGGGGACCCATTTGAGGGTCTTGTGGAGGATGAGCAGGCAGTTGAAGCTAGTGGAAGCGACGGCGTTGATCTGGCAGTTCATGGAGAGGGAGGAGTCGAGGATAATGACGATTGGAAATAAAGCCATTTGGTGAGTGAGGGTATGTGAACTGAAGTGAGTAGTGTAGCAAGTGTGATTTAAAATAGGTTTAGGGAGACTCATCAAATACATTTTATTAATGCAGCTCGCTAACCTAAATGAAAACAGTGTCGCTTGTATTGGAGATAATGATTCCATAGAGCATATATACTATTAATCTGGCAAATTGAATACACCAGCCCTGCAGTAGTATAAGACTATTAGGCTACTATCCTTTTATGGTCCTGACAAATCGCCAATAGACCCCTAAGGGGCTGATGAGGTAAGGGACATGTTGATCAAAACTAAATAGTATATACCCTCACTCACCAAACAGCTTCATCACCAAAGAGCCCTTTCGCATGTGCCCGTCGGGCATTGCAGCTCTGACCCGATGAGGAGCATGCCGAAATGATGAAGCATGACACCTTTTGGGGTGAGTGAGGGCACTTCCTTCATTTGGAGGTTATTCTAGAGACATGCCTACCACTTATATCCTTCGAACTGCAGACCCATACAATTAAAGTTCACCTACTTGCCAGGCCCAAACCTTCCCTTTTATTACATGTATTACACCCCTAAAGTTGGCCCTAGGTAGGGTGCAGTGTACAGTGACAGCTGGGCTTTGTGAATTCAGACAGTCATACGCAGAGGGAGCTGAGGTGTGCCCTGCATATCCTGATGGCCCATAATTTGGCTGATGGGTCTCCCTGAGCTAGCATGGTGGAAGGAGTTGACACTTGCACATGTATAGGGCTATGTACCCCCCTGTAGTGTGTCTGGAGCCAGGGCCAGGAAGGGCAGGGTCCTGTGCACCTCAAAGTTATTTCTTTGAAGTTTCTTACTTCAAAGGCTGAAATGGGTATAAGTACTGGACCTCTGATACCATAAACTCAGAACACTTCTGGACTGAGGACATTCTGCCAGGAAGAACAGCTGTTGTGCTTCCAGGAAGGACTGCCCCTTTGCCACCTGCTCTGCCTTGTTGGCCTGCTGCCTGCTGCTTCTTGCCTGGGAGTGACGGGACTGGATTTTACTCTCTACATCCTGCTTTCTAAGGCTCTCCAAGGGCTTTACTGAGCTTGCCTCCGGTTGCTGAACTCTCAGGGCTATCAAAGACTTCACCTGCATCTTGCTACTAGCATCTGGACTCCTCTGTTGTGAGTCCTGACCTGCCATGTGGTGCCAAAACCAGTCCTGGGCCCTTGGAGTGGGACATAGTGCTGCAACCAATAATTCGACACATCAACCAGAAGCATCATTTTAGAACCGGTGCATCCCTGCAAAATGAACGTATCTCCCCTACCTCCACCGAAATTGTGGAGCACACTTGCATAGTGTGCGACCAACACCTTGACTTTCAACGCAGCCATGACTTTGCCATAGAACGTCTGAAGAACCGCCGCTGCGTGAGTCTCAGTCACCACGCCACCAATGTCCATGGTGCACCGTCCCGACCCCGACGCATCCCCGGCTCTGTGTGGCTTTCGTCCAGTGCATCACCTTCGGCACAGCGGATCAACTTCAACGCCCAGGAATCTACGCATTGCGCTCTTAACATCGATGCAGCCTCGACATCACATCGCCTTCAGGAACCGAGGTCTCGCACCTGCAACCACCTCATCACTTCCTCTGTGTAAAGCATCGTTCCGGAACGTCAAAACCTTCACTGGCCTGCATCCCCGATGCCACAACTCCGCAGGGCAATGCATTGTCTTTGGTTCCCGAAGCATTCAAGGTACTGGAAGGTGGCCTGCATGACTCCTGTATCTGGCCCGCACTCCATAGTGGTAGGACTATAGTTTTGTTTTTGTCCTGGTCAAGCGCGACCAAATAGCCCCAGTTAAAAAATCATATCTTGATTTGTTTATGTTGGATTTTTGTTATTTTTGTTTTGATTTACTCATAAATATTGACTATGTTTCTAAACTGGTGTGGAGTACTTTTGTGATATTTTCACTGCATTGTGTTACGGTGTGTGTGTGCACACATATTTTAGACATTGCCTCTTTAGTTTAGCCTGACTGGTCTGTGCCAAGCTACCAAAGGGTGAGCACAGGTAAACGTTTAGTATGTACTATGCTTACCCTGACTTGAGTGTGTGCCCCTACTTGGACAGGGTGCATACCTGTGCCAACAAGAGACCCCATTTCTAACACTGTGAGAAGTTGGCCTGGCATATGCTGTCCACTAGTTATAGTGGGCACCTTGCACCAGTCCAAGTAACCCGTTAGAGGTGATAGGTTAAAGACAGCATTAAATTGCATCCCAACTCTAGTTGACTCGGCGAAATCCCTCGGAATCACACTGGACGAGAACCTGCATATGAAAACCCACATTAATTCTATGGCAAAAAATGGCCGTTACCACTTGAACTATTTGAGAAAGATGAAATCTTTTTTAACGGAGACAGACCTGAAATTGGCGGTGCAATCGCTGGTCATATCTAGGATCGAATATGGTTGTACTACACTTGCTGGCCTACCAAAAATTTCAACTGCACCCTTAAAAGCCTGCCTCAATGCTGCGGCAAGACTTATTACAGGATCGAGGAAATTTGACCACATCAAACCTCACCTGAAGGCCTTAAACTGGTTACCGTACGAGGCCAGAGTACAGATGAAAATGGCATGTATCCCCCACAAAGCGATTCATCACAACACACCTAAATATCTCGACCACAAAATAGAAATCACAGGAAGAAACAGACTTGTCAGGAGTGTCAATTATCTGCGCCTGAAACCACCTATCTTTAAGAAGAAAAAAACATATGAAAGGACATTCTCAGGCGTAGTTCCCAGGATTTGGAACTCCCTTCCTGCAAACATTAGAAAAATTAGAAACACAACAACATTCAAGAAAGAAATTAAGAACTTTTTTATGAGCAAGTTCCTCCCATAAACGAGTTAAGCACAACCGAAGACTTGTCATGGACTTTAAGACCATATACCCATTATAGGAATTGAGTGAACCGAAATGAATACTTCCTCAGAACATTATTAACTCAGGTCTTAAGCAATTCCGACACATTGCTGCCTTCCTCGATTTAGCTTGTAGTTACTAGGTCTAAAACGACACAATTTAATCTGCACGACTCAATGCTATATGTACAATATATCTGTAACCTATACCTTATGATGTTAAGTGCTATGATACCCATGGGTCATGTCCGCGCTGTAGAAAACTGTTAATAAATAAATAAATAAATAAACCTTATATGAAAACTATCCTAGTGGTAGCTGTAGAGAGCAGCCTTCAGGCTAAGTCTTGAATGAATGTAAAACAGCTTGTTTAACCAGTCTATAATCTCGTGAATGGCCAAATGAAAGGAGAACCACACCAGGTATATATATATATAAAATATATGTATTTATTCTAAACACACCCTACTAGTCTCTTTATGAGGTTAGAGGTCAAAGCACATACGTTACACTTAATATAGTACAGTAAATTAGCACAATATACGTTAAGCCCTAGGGGCGTTCCAAACCATATATTAAGAAAGTGGTATAAGAACAACAACTTTACTAGACACAAGGCCCAGAGCCTGTAGAAGTGCTGGAGCACAAGGAACCACCAAGGAAGTGACACAGGGGACCCATGGGGGACACGTGCAGTGTGAGAACACAGCCAGGAATCGCCATTATCTTCTATGGGAAAAGTCGCGGCTGGAAATTTAAAGATAAGGGACACTTCGGAGAGGACTTTGAGCAAACCCCTTTAGACTGAAGGGGTTCTAGGGCCAACACCCATGGGAGCACCGGAGTACTCGTGTTACCTCACCTAGGGAAGCCAGATACATAGGTGTCTTTTGGTGTCGGGAATTGTCGTTGATTTCAATGGCGATCTGCTGCAAAGTGCTGCTGCCGTCGAAGAGGAAAGTGTTTGGGGTGATCCAAGCCTGGATCGAAGATGAGAAGAACCTAAAAGCAGAGAGGACAGAGTCTGGGTCACTAGCCAGTGACCAGGAGCACAATAGGCGAATGCCCACCGATGTCGGGTGATTTCAGGTTGAAGAGGTGAAGCTTGACTCTGCAGCAACGAGGACCAAGAGGCGTTGACGATGACGAGGATCTGGAATCGAGCTGTCCCATGAAGGATGTCGAATGCTAGGGTGTCGGTGCCCGGATTGGACACAACAAGCCTTGGCAACAGCAACCAATGCAGGAAGAGAAAATAGGCTTCGCTGTAGACCAGCAAGGTCTGAGGGACTCACCAACTGGTGGAGAGTCATGGCACGTCTGGGGCAACCAGGGAAACCCATGGAAAGTCAAAGTTACATTCTCAGGGACCCACCAGTCAACGGTCTAGGGATTGCAAAGGTACCTCAAGCGAAAACACAAAGGGCTGGCTCACTGAACACTCGTGGAGTGCAGGCCAGCAATCTTCGGTGGAAAAGGTGCTTGGGGTCTGGGCTATAAGTAACCCAATGCACAACCTCAATGGATGTCGAGAAGCTGATGCATTTGCAAATGTGCAAGGTGTCCAGGGATTCCGGCTCCATGGTACTCACAAGGGCTGCGTGTCTCAGCTTTGCTGTGGACTCATTTCAGAGAAATCTGGAAATCTACCTCCTGGGCTGCAATTACTTCAGAGCCTGTTGGGAGCTTCAGAGATGCAGGCCGGTCAGATGCGTCTTTGGTGCCTGCCAAGCAGGGGAGTAACTCATTTACTCCAAGGGAGATTCTTCTTCCGCAGAGTTTTGTCCAGGTGTAATCTAAAGTCCTGTAGTCAGGGGTTCCTTTCTTATACCCAAGGAAGGGGTTGGACTAACTCTGAGGACCCACCTATGGAAGGGTTTGGAAAGAGGGGTGGCTGCACCCATTTCCTTTGTCCAGTTTCATGCCAGAGCAGGGGCTGTTAGCCCCTGCAACCAGTTTGAAAGGGGCTGTGCTCAGGGACACCAAATGTGCCCCCAGTGCAGACTTCAAAGCACTCTTGGAGTGCTCTCACCCAGCCCCAATTCACTAAGGCCTGTCTGGGAGGTGGTTACACTTCCCTGTGACAAGAAACCTATTGTCCAGGCCTCCCCTGCTGGAGTTTCGTCCAGCAGCAGGAGGCCAGACTCGTGTCTGTGGCTGCCGCATCCATTTTGTGATGCCAGGGCTCTTTAAAACTTGTACCGGGTATACCGGTGTGTGCATGTCTCGCCCTCTAGAAGGGTGGCGGGGAGGGGGGGGGTCTAGGATTCCAAAGTGTTTGACACCAAACACCAAACACAACATGTTTCCGTGTAGCCATTCCAAAGTTAGCCTTTACCGCAAGGTTGCAATGCACTTAAGAGTATATGGTCTGGCTGCATCACAGAACAGCCCCAGAGAATAGATTCTGAAGGCTGCAGAGGGGCCCTGCCCATGCATGGGCACCCTCGCACACAAAACACAGCACCCTGCCTACAGGATTGATAACACCTGCCATAGAAACATCAGCAAAAAGTGGGGGTAACCATAAGAAGTAGATCCCACTATCCTACAAACACTTACAGAACAATAACATTATCATTTCTTAACAATGCTTTTCTAGGACATTCCATCTACTCATAGTTCTTCCCAGGTTTCCTATTCACACTTTGAAACTGCAGTTTTTGGCTCTGGGATGACTAGAGGTCTGCTTAACAGTCTACCACTGTTGCATTCTTTGTGTAAAATAATGTCGTCTTCACTTTAGCCCGAAAACAGCTGTTGTTGCCATTTCTATTACTGGATTTCTAATGAAATTTTGCCTGGTGAGGAGTGGAACAGACTTCTGAACAGTGTCCAACTTCACTTTCAAATACTCTTCTACAAGCACCTTCTCCTGGGGGAGTTGGAGGCTGATTTCAGGGTCCTGGAATTTGCATATGTGAGCTGTTGAGCACTAATCCTCATAAACTGAGCAGGAGGTCATATTCATCCCAAAAGACAGGCACTGGTGTCGAAGGCTGTACTTAGTGGCTGCACTTAAAGGCACAGCAAAGACAAATGAATTGTGTTGTGCTGCATTTCCAATGATGCACTGCATTGAGAGGCCTGGACCACGCTTGTGAACAGTGTGCAACTTCACATTCAGATAATGTTCTCACATAGAAGCTAGTTTAAATTAAATTCTAAATGAACACCTACACCAGTGGCAGTGATGAAGTGAGCATGTGAGTTAATTGCTCAGATAATTACTTGGATAATTACATCTCTTGGGCTACAGGGAAACTTAATTAGCTATACATTTAAATTGATCAGGCCTGAATTCTTAGACTTTTTGACAAATTGTTATCCTTTTCATCACTGTTTCTGTACTATAATATTAGAAACATTTCTTCATCTGATGGTTTTCCTTAATATTTATACTGTGTTGCCCCTTTGCCCCTTTCCAAACCAATATTGGAATTATTTCTCAGTTATGGGAAAGTATTTATAGTTTCCATGAGGTATTCTTTGTATATATATATATTCCAGCAGGACTTGTAATTATTTAGTAGCAATCATTTGTTAAAGGTAACAAAAAAACTCTCATTTCTTACTTCAGTTGATTGATATGTCCACCTGGGGCATCCCCTAAGTTTGTCGCCCGATGCATGTAGGACAGGGGGGTGGGAGGAGGGGGGTTTGGCCTACAAACGACATGTTCTCGGGGGCAGGATGGTGGTAGTAAACAGACACAACTTGCTTTACTCTGATGCCCCCAAATAGAGTACCGCCTGGAGGGAACCGCCCCCGACACCCACTAGCTACGCCACTAAAAGTGTCTGTCTAATCAAACTACCAATAGATTTCAGAACCAATGTAGTCTCTTTCATCAGTTTAACATTGTAAATGTTGGTGACAGTAAACAAGAAGCTGCAGAATATGCGCACAAGCATATAAAAAAATGGGCACCTTGCATAAACATTTAGTTTGGCTAATGATAATTGTTTTACTTTACCCTTTCTGCAGGGTCATTCCCAAACATTTTGCCGTCCTCCTCCTATTTGTACTGATTTCTTTTTTTGTTGGCCTTAGGACCTTGCACACTTTACCACTGCTAACCAATGCTAAAGCGCTTGTACTGTCTGCTTAAAACATGGTAGAATTGGCTTATACCAAATTGGCATATTTACTTTAATTGTCAGTCCCTAATAAAGTGGTGCTACCATTGGCAGCTCCTCCGCTAAGGTGAAAGAACATCACCCCACTGCTCTATGAGCAGTGCTAAGGAAAAATAAAATTATAATAACAAAACGTTATTATCATTATATTTTTAGTATATGTGAGTCGGTTTATGGCAGGGCGGGGCTCAGTTTGGTCAGACAGAGGAGTGGTTGGTGCACCATAGGTGCACATGACGGTTTGGCCTGCCGTCTTGGGCCGACCAAACCGTCATGCGCACTTAGCATGCTCTCCACCGGCTGTAGTGCACAGCCTTGTTGGAGAACATGCACAGGCTCCCACTCACTGTCTGAGCACAGGACCAGGACGCTCAGACTAATCACAATACTGCTGTCAATGCTGGTGACAGCAGCCTTGTGATTGGCTAGGGGAGTCTGGGAGCATGGGTGATGCCAGGAGCCAAGCAAACTGCGAGAACGAAGGAGAGGCGGCGGTTGGCGACCAGCAGGTGTCTTCTTTTTTTTATTTCAAACCCGCCCCTTCCTCGCCACCATTCCCTACCAGCCGCCACAAGGTGCTACTGTTGTGTATCGATTTAGATTCCGTATGAAATTCCCGATTCATGCCCTTATATAGGTACAATCCACATTGCCCTTATATAGGCATAGAAATCCAGTCCTTATTTAGGCATAGCCCATACTTCCCAAATACAGGCATGGCCACTTCCATCCGTTCATCTACGTCACAATGATTCCTTGGAAAACCAGACTCTTAAGCCTTTAGGGACATCCTCTTGCTTGAATATTCATTTCTCCAAGAAACTCATTATTATGCCTAGAGGTTCATTCATGAGGTTCATATGCCCGACTCTTACGTCAATACTGGCATTCCTAAACACCTTAAGGGTATAAATATACCTTCACTTGCTATGGCAAAGTACAGTGTGGTCCTGTGCAGTTCGACTACCTACTTGCACGACGCAGCTCGCCACAGCAAGTATCGAAGGAAGCTAACTCCCCAGCTGACGCACTGACTAGATGCTGTCATTCTCCTGCCGAGAATCCAGCTCTTTGTGGGGTATTGGGAAATCGAGTCCCAGGAAAGAGATACCAACCTCTCTCATTCTAAGCTATGGCGCTGATTAGAACCTAGAGAAACCTTTGGCAATTCTTGGCAAAGCTAAAACTTAAGCTAAAACAGCACCTACTTTGTCCCTCATTGTAGACTTAGGTACACTGGGGTAGGATTGTTTTAGAAGCACGAGTTGAGTATTTTAGCCTGTGTTATTCATGTATGTATTTTTATATATGTCATAGCTACAGACCATGCTATTACAGTATTATTTTATAGTACTTTTTATGCTGTACTCATTATACTTTGCATTCTGTCTTATGATTGTAGCAGTTCATATCTGACTGTTCAATAAACCTTTTATTAAAACTCCCGTCTCTCTATTTCTATGCAACTCTGTAGAAACGAAGCATACACGATTGACTGAATGAAATAGTAATCTATTGTTTCCACGACTGTTAAGATATTATTCCGACTCTAAGGGAAACAAAGTTGTCATGTTTATGCGCTTGTCAGAAACTAATCCCTTCTTGCTCATTCGAGAAAGTTTCTAGTGACCTCTGAGTTAGCTGGCACACACACAATTAAGTTTAACGTGCTCGTTAGAGACATACTGACCTCAGTCCTAAGTCAAAACTATAGTGTATATTATTCCAATGCGCAGAGCCTATTAGGGATATAGGAACTACACTACATGGCGTCCAACGGTTTGGTAAGGCACTAATTTAACACTGGATACTGAAGTAACTCAGTCGTGCTTTTCTCAGAGACCCCTATACTCATAATACTCCAATAGATGTCTGGAGTGGGCAAGGTATAATATCCGCCATAGCTGAGTAGGACGAAAAATCCTATGTATTAGCTTTTTTGGTTTGTACAATGTTGAAGGATACAGTGTTCCAAAATATTGTGCACCATATCTTTGTTCCCTTAAAACTTGCTCTGCAACTTTCACTAAAATGGCTGATGAGGATAACGCCTTGACTGCAGATACAGGCGACAACGCCTGACCCTAACATTGAAGCAATGTCGGACGAGGAATTACTTAGTACAATACAAAGATTAATAGAATTATACAGTGAAACAAAACTGTCTGAAAGTCCTAAAAAGAAGTGGGAAAATGGCAAACAACCTTCCAAAGAAAAGTGTTGTCATTCCTGAGGTAGGTCTCCTCAAAAGGAGCCCCCTGAAAGGAGGTATACCTTCAGGAATAGGGATAATTTGAGAAAACCTGACAGGTATCAAGGTACTGATACACGTTCCTTTCAGATATCGTCACAGAAATCTGAAAGAAGAGGACGGTCAGAAAACAAGGAAGAACGCGTGAAGTCCAAAGTCGATCAACACGTTCAGAAAAACAAAAAGCATCAATTTACCAAAAATAAGGTAGCAGATCTAAAGATCAGACATGCCGAAGATCTTGAGGACACAGCTCAAGAGCGGAGAATGGGTGCAGACGATGCTGGAACATGCAGAAGAAGTAACAATAGCTCGCCAGAACCTGAATGGACTTCTGGAGACAGTGCACTTGAATGAAGACATTGAAGTTGAAACTGCAGGTACCAGGGTTAGTTCTCCACATAGGTTAAATGAAATAACACTCCAAATGGAGAGAGACGTACCAATAAAAGTGAAAGCACTCTTTAGGAAGCGACTTTCTTAAGGCTATGATATACTTCTGGCTGACCAAGACTAGCTACCAGAATTTGTCAGGGAGTGCCCACTTGGCAAAGACATCATCATTCCAGCCTTCTCCAACCGTATACCGATACATGTAAAATATACTTATGCCAGGAAATGGGCAGTTGCCCAAGCCCCAGCATTATACAAAAATCATGTAGGATGGGATGAGGATTTTCCTCACCATAAAATCCAATTAAAAAATCAACCAACTTCACAAAGGCAGTACCCAATTAAGCAAGAAGCTAAAAAACAAGTCAGGGAGATTTTAGATCAACTAGAATACCAAGGGGTGATTGAAACATCCACCTCATCAATGAACAATCCTTTGTTTCTTGTTTCCAAACCAAACAATACATATTGTTGGACTTGGCCCTTCTGGAGGGTTCACTCCTAATCTTTTTGCTTTTAGTATGTGATCTGTGTTAGTGATTTTTGGATCTCTGCGCACTTTTCTCTGTGTCCCAGAGTAAAAGTGCGTGCGTGTAGTGAGGCTGGCCTGCCCTCCCATAGGAATGCATGGGGAATGTGTGTGTCCATGTTAATTCCTGATGTGTGGGGAGTGCAGGCTCAAGTTTGGTATGTGCGAACTCGTGAGAGTGAATGCTGCGCAATGGTATGTGGGGCGTGTATGTGTCTAGTGGGGAAGTGCCACTTCTAGACATGGATGTGTGTGTGCACTGAGGGTGCTGGAGCATGATTGGCTGGAGCTGGCTGGGAAGCCTGGCTCCTGGAAGTCTGGATGGGTCTGCCCAGGAGTGAGTGGAGAGATCAGCCTGAGTGATGTGAGGGAGGGCTGCACCTGGTTCCTGAATGGGGCTGGGCTTTCCCCACACAATGCTGGCTCCGCCCCCTGTGGTGCGCCTAACGACCCTAGCCTCCCTAGTGAATGAAAGGGGTGGTTGAGCCATTAAGGGTGCTCCAAAACAAGCTGCGACTGGTTTCTCCCCCACCCTGCACCTGCAGACAAAGGATTTAGGAGTATAAGAAGGGGCTGTGTCCCCTTACAAGTTGTTCTCTTCCAGGATCCTGCCAGAGGGGGCTGTTGCTGTTGCTGGGGCCAGGAGGACCGCCACTTGGATTGTCTCCCTGCCTGGAGACCCAGTGAGCTGGGTCTGGGCCCAGCCTTGCCCCCCTGCCTGCCTCCAGTCCCTGCTGGAGCTTTACTTTTTGCCAGAGCGCCTGGAAGTGCTTTATTTCTCCCCGAGCGCCTGGGAGCGCTTTATCTGGTCTTATCGCGCTGGGAGCGCTTTATCCTGCTGCTAGCGCCTGAGAGTGCGCTATTTCCCCCTGTAGCGCTTGGAGAGCGCTTGGGTTACTGAGCCGAGTGCCCACCTCGAGTCAGTGTTTATCTTGTGGCCCGAGCCGGTGCCCACCCGGCATTTGCTTCTTTGTCTTCCCCCGCCGGGCCGCCGCGCTGCCTGCGACAACCCGGAAGCAGCTTCCTGGCTGGCCAATCCCAGCGCGGCCCCGAGAGAAGGACCGGAAGTCCCGCCCCTGCAACCGGGGGCGAGAGGGAACTAGAAGCCGGTGGCTAGTGTCTCCTACAGGGCTCCCGAGAGTGAGAGAGGGCCCCGTGGTGATCAGCGTAGGAGTCGGCAGCAGGGAGACGCTGCAGAGAGCCAGCGCGACCTCGGAGCCTCCGCCCTTGAGCCCAGTGAGTGTGGACGGGCAGGGGGAAGAGCTCCAGGCAGACCTGTAGCGCCTGAGAGGCTCCACCAGTTTCCTTTTGTTCTAAGAGCGGCCCCGGTGACAGCGGGCCGCTCCAACGGTGTAGAGAGCCTGAGAGGCTCCACCGATCCCGGGGGCAGCTTGTTTTCTTTTCGAGCCCCGAGAGGCTCCACCCCGCCCCATTTGTTTTCGGAGCCGAAGAGGCTCCTCAAGACGCCACAGCTGTTAGAAGAGCCCACGAGGCTCTAGGGGCATTCTTGCTCTCCGGGTCCACGAGAGGCTCCAGGCATTTCTTAAGTTGCGATCCCAGAGAGGCTCGCGGGGCATTTCTTAAGTTGCGAGCCCAGAGAGGCTCGCGGGGGTATTCCATTCTCGAGTCCCCCGAGGAGAATGGCCTTGGGTGTTGTTGCTGGATGCACGCGCAAACACTTAACCTACATAGCCTCCAAGTTTAGCTTGGCTGCTGGCGTCACGTTACCTAGAGGGTGAGCAGGGGTTATCTTGGTGTGTGACTCCCTTGCCCTGACCTTAGAAATGGTGATCCCTGACTGACTTTGGCATGAGCCTTGGCCGGCCGGCCGGGGGTCCCGTTTATAACACATATTGTCTAGTTTTGGATTACAAACATCTAAACTCTTGTTGCCAAACATTTGCAGTACAAAATGCACACAGTACAGCATTAATGAATAACATTTTGCCTAAAAAATATAAAACCACATTAGACATATCAAATGGTTTCTTTTGTCTAAACATTGTACCAGAAAGTAGGTATTTGACCGCTTTCTTAATAATGAGGACACAGCGTCACTTCTGTCGTCTCCCTCAAGGATTCAAGAATAGTCCTGGGTTATTCTCATCAAGAGTAATAGTGGTAATACTAACTTATGATGACGAGGCATTGTCATACGTCAATGATATCTATCTGACAGACGATTACTTGGATAGACACTTGAACAGGGTGCAAACCATTATACTGGGTGGTATGCAGACAAAATATCAAACTTTTAATATCGACATACACTAATATCGAAGTTTTAATATCGAAGGGACAAAATATTGAAGGTAAGTAATATTGATATATTTAATATCGATATTAGTAATATCGAAGTTTAAAATATCGATGTAAGTAATATCGATGTTAATAATTTCGATGTTACTAATATCGATTTTTAAAATATTTTTGTGTATATTATTATGTATTTATTATGTTTTTAATTTAATTTTATGTAATTTAATTACATTTTGTTTTTTAGTACTGTAGCGGGTTGTGGGTTTACAGGGGAATAGGGTGGGAAGTAATTTATTTATGTTAAATTAATTATTAATTAGTAGGAAGTATAAATTAATATTTATTAATTGGTAAATATATTTAATTAATTGGTAATTAATTTTAATTAATTAATTCATTGATAATTATGTTCTGTAGCGGTTTGTGGGTTTATAGGGGAATAGGGTGGGAAGTAAGTTAATTATGTTAAACTAATTATTAATTAGTAGGAATTAAAAATTAATAATTATTAATTGGTAATTATTTTTAATTGATTGGTATTTAATTTTAAGTAATTGATTAATTGATAATTATGTTCTGTAGTGGGTTGTGGGTTTATAGGGGAATAGGGTGGGAAGTAATTTAAATGTAATTAAGTAATATTCTTTAATTAATTGTTTTGTTAATTATCTAATTGTTAATTAATTGTTAATTGTTAATTAAATATTATTAAATGGTATTTTTATAAATTCTTTAAATTACATATATTTTGCTCATCATGTTTTTAATAATTATGTATTGGTATTTGAAAATAGTTTATGTCTATTTAATAGTTAATATTTTTATTATTTAAAATAAAACATTTATTTATAAGTATGTTATTTTTACTCCTACGCTATCCAACTTTTTCCCTACTGTTGCACTCTTTGGAGTTAGAATAGTCATTGTTACCACTACGCTATCCAACATTTTCCCTAATGTTGCACTCTCTGGAGTGGGAATAGTAATTTTTACCCCTATGCTATCCAACACTTTCCCTACTGTTGCACTCTCTGGAGTGGGAATAGTAATTGTTACCCCTACGCTATCCAACACTTTCCCTACTGTTGCACTCACTGGAGTGGGAATAGTAATTTTTACCCCTACGCTATCCAACACTTTCCCTACTGTTGCGCTCTCTGGAGTTAGAATAGTAATTGTTACCACTACGCTATCCAACATTTTCCCTAATGTTGCACTCTCTGGAGTGGGAATAGTAATTTTTACCCCTACGCTATCCAACACTTTCCCTACTGTTGCACTCTCTGGAGTGGGAATAGTAATTGTTACCCCTACGCTATCCAACACTTTCCCTACTGTTGCACTCACTGGAGTGGGAATAGTAATTTTTACCCCTACGCTATCCAACACTTTCCCTACTGTTGCGCTCTTTGGAGTTGGAATAGTAACTATTACCCCTACGCTATCCAACACTTTCCCTACTGTTACACTCTCTGGAGTGGGAATAGTAATTTATACCCCTACGCTATCCAACACTTTCCCTACTGTTGCACTCTCTGGAGTGGGAATAGTAATTTATACCCCTACGCTATCCAACACTTTCCCTACTGTTGCACTCTCTGGAGTGGGAATAGTAATTTATACCCTTACACTATCCAACACTTTCCCTACTGTTGCACTCTCTGGAGTGGGAAAAGTAATTGTTACCCCTACGCTATCCACACTTTCCCTACTGTTGCACTCTCTGGAGTGGGTATAGTAATTTTTACCCCTACGCTATCCAACACTTTCCCTACTGTTGCACTCTCTGGAGTGGGAATAGTAATTGTTACCCCTACGCTATCCAACACTTTCCCTACTGTTGCACTCTCTGGAGTGGGAATAGTAATTTTTACGCCTACGCTATCCAACACTTTCTCTACTGTTGCGCTCTTTGGAGTTGGAATAGTAATTATTACCCCTACGCTATCCAACATTTTCCCTAATGTTGTACTCTCTAGAGTGGGAATAGTAATTGTTACCCCTACGCTATCCAACACTTTTCCTACTGTTGCACTCTCTGGAATGGGAATAGTCCTTTTTACCTGTACGCTATCCAAAATGTAATTACTTTTTTTTATTAGTTTTACATTGTTATTAAGTGTTATTTATATTATTATTTTATGTATATAAATTTATTTGTAATTTATTATATTTTCATTTATTTATAATTTATTAAAATAATTATTTTACAGTTAATATTAATTAAGTATATACTATGTATTATATTTTTATTATAATTACTTTTTATGACATTATTTATTAATTTTAAATATTATAATATATTTTTAACTATGTTTATTATATTTATTAGTATTATTTTGTTAATATTAAAAAAAAAAAATTTAAAAAACGATATTTTCTAAAAAACAATATTTTTAACATCGATATATTTTTTTCAATATTTTTTTACTTACCTTGTTAGAGATAGGATCCCGATATTATTGTCCTCGATATTTTTGTTGCAATATTTTGGTGCCTCGATATTTTTGTAGTCGATATTTTGTCATAGATTCTACTGGGTTTCGCCTCAGAAGGGTACAAATTCAATTTTAAGAAATCGAGAATTGCCCATCTCAATGTCCTTTTTCTAGGATATGAACTATCAAGTGAAGGCAAAAGCCTGGCAGCCAACTTTTTAGAAAAGTGTGCGCTGCTCCAACCTCCAAAGACGCTGAAGAATTTACAGTCAATTCTAGGTTTCCTGAATTTTGGAAGAACTTACATTCTAAATTACGCAGAAAGGGTAAAACCTCTCTACGAATTAATCAAACCTGATTTTAAAACAGTAAATTGGACACAAAAACACACAGAAATTTTGAGTTCACTCCAAACAGACATGTTAGCAACAAAACATTTGCAAACACACTTAAACGTATGCAACTTAGTGATCCGAATCATACCGGGTCAATGCAGATTCACCTATTTATCTTTGAATGAAGGTAAAAAGTACCTATTGCATACAAATCACATTTATACACACAAGCAGAAATAAAAATGACATCGACAGAAATTTTTTTGACAGCTTTTCAAACCGCTGTAGCAAAAGAAAGAGCCCTAGCACAGGGAAAACGCATTATGGTCGTGACACCTGTAGCTGCTTTAGAGGCAGTGACAAAAGCTAGCATTCCAAATGCTAAAGCTTTACATACGAGATGGATACAATGGGTTAATTCTCTTGCTGCAACTGATGTTGAATACGTTTTTGATCCTTATTTGAAAACACAAGCATTTCTACAATACAAACAAGAATGTCATCTGCCTACTGAAATTCTACCTCTAGACCAGTATGAATGTATAATTTATACTGACGGATCTGCACAACCCGCTACGGAGGTAAACAGGTTTATAGTGCAGCATGCGCGATTGTTGAAGGTTGTATGCGTGATGGCAAATTCAGACCTCAGGTCACAAAAACGCAATCTCTAGGAGATTGTACAGCTCAGCAAGCTGAACTACAAGCATTCAAAAGGGCACTCGAAAATACGGATCGCAAATTCCCCACACTCATAGTGTGCGATTCTTTCCATTGCGTTCAATCATATAATGAATATTTACAGAATTGGCTTCAAAACGGTTTCAAAGATGCAAAAGGTGGCACAATTAAGCATAAAACAATCGGAAACAAGTAGTTCAGTTGCAAAACGGACTACAAAACACTCACGTGATGCTCACGCTGAGTCATCAACATGATGGCCTTCACGGTGAAGGGAATTCATTGGCTGATGAAGCTGCGAAGGGGGCGGTGCAATCGGCTTCCGTAGCTGTAATCACTCGTTCAAAAACGAAAATAGACAGTGAAATAATGCTGGCTGTCAATGCTACAAGCAAATACAGCGATGCAGTGTTACTTAAAGGGTTTCCACTCAAATACTCATACATAACTGATACAAACAATGCAATGTTTTGTTTGCTCGAATCCCTGGAGTGGGGGATAGGGTAATTCCAAACATGGAACATAGATAAGGACTGATCCTAGCAGCACATAAAGGGCTCGCCTCTGCTCATGCAGGTGTTTCCGTCACAGTATCATTATTAAAACAGAGGTGCTGGTGGCCAGGTATTATGAAACAAACCTGAAACTATATTTTGGATTGTGAAATATGGCAGAAGATGAAAGTCTCAACTGTGAAACGTCCTGCGCAGACGCCTCTGTTAATTTCAGATAAACCATTAGCTTGCATTTACCTGGACCACTGTGGTCCCTAACAAAAGGATGGTAACTATAAATATATCATGGTCGCAGGGGATTCATGTTCAAGGTTCCTTTGGATGTGGCCTCAGCGCTTGGCTGACGCTCGAACTGTTATAAAAGATTTGCGAGTCTTTATCGGCATATAGGCAATTGGCACGCTACATTCTGACCAGGGTCCTGCATTCAGCTCTTGAGCTTACAAAGAAGCCATGGCCAGTTTGGGCGCTGCATTGCAGTATTCTAGTCCATTCCATCCGGAGGGAAATTCGGTTGTGGAAAGAACAAAACCCGGACATAAAGCAATCTATAACAGCTGGGGTAATAGGTTCGGGTGACGGGTGGGTCAAACATCTAATAAGTGTCAAACGTTGTCTTAATACCTTGCCAAGAAGTTCTCTAGGGGGTATCCCTCCATATGAGGTCCATTTTGGGACAAGAATGTTGGTCTCGGACCTTGATTGTCATATATCAGTGGTGGAACAAAAGAAATTTTATATCAAAGATTGTTTGACTGTTTTACTGGACTTAAATGAACTAAGAACGAAACAAAGCAACGTGTTCCTGAAGCCAACCACCACTCTGGAAAAACCAACCATCCCAGCAAGGCCTGTCTGGATCCCAAAGCTTGGTGATCTAGTCAGAGTAAAGATCATGGACAAGAAGGAATTTGGGCCTTCTTACAGACAACCAGTACCTGTCCTAGCAATCCATGGATTAAGAACAGTTTTACTGCTGCCCCTTGCTGGTAAAAAGGAGAACAGTTTTGTGTCTATCGACCTGATCAAACCACACTATGTGGCTGATACTAAGCAGTAGGCCAAGAAAGTGGACTCCGACATTGCTGCAGACGCACTCCCCTAGCTACAATTCAAGAGGCTCAAACTGAGAGACTCATCACCATTGAGGAATCTGCAGTGAGAAAAGAAGGACTAAGCGACAAAGCTATGGAACTTGTACCTCTTGAGACCCAAATAACAGTTTGTCATGAAGCACCTGTCTACCACAAAGTAACAACAGTCTACAACGAAGTAACAAGTGATCAGGTGGTTCCAGCAATTTCAACAAATCCGGATGCAATTATAACCATTGACAGAACTGCCTCTGGCTATTTCATTAACTTTGATACATTTTCTGAGGATCCCAGCGAACCTGAAACAACGCCAGTAAAAAGAACATTTAAAGAACAAGCTATAAACTTTTTTCATTACCTGGAAAAGACTTATCTGGTTTCACCTTGGATTGAACGTTGGATTGTGTTGGGAATATTCTTTCTTCTACTTTGGTTAACTCTGGTGATAACTCTGGGTATGCTGATAAATGGAAGATATGTCAAAACGGACACAGCAAGTAAGAAAGTCAATTTGCTCCTCAAGCCACACAAATCATCTCATCGTGAACAAAGAGACTTGTTAGCAGTGAATATCACAGCCGTTCCTATATCTGATGGTATAGCTTGGGACAAAACAGCACATTTTTGGCCCGTCGGACCTGTTGAAGATTCCACACTTATTCAAGATTTCATTAAGTGACTTTGTTTCATCTAGTACCTTTTCTGAAGACTGGGACTTTGAGACTGTTAATAATATGATGTCAGATCTAGAAATGTTTGCAGTATTCACAAATCCTGAATATTTAGAAGGTTCTTCAGACGATGAACAAATGTATTGTTATAACCATTATGGTCATCATTTCTTGCACAAATCTACAATTCCTAGAAATGTATTAATGTATAACCAATGGGAACATTGTCCTACGCCACTAAAGGGTAGCTCAAAAACATTTTGCTATGAAATTTCCATACTTTTCAGGGTTCAATGTATCCAATCCAGAATCATTTTACTTTAAGAAGGTTAACAAAACAGGAATGAAAAGTATGTTAGCGAATACCAGACAGATTTATTCTGCAGCCTTTTATGTCCAACTGTCTAGACTAGGTTTCAACATTGAGACAAAAACTGTCTGGTGTACAAAAGATTGGAAGGTACTGGGGGTGGAAGCTATGTTTAGAGCCTGTATCGTCCCTGAGCAAATTATGTTTTTGAATGACACTGTACAATAGACATCTTGCCTTGGGTTAGCCAAGATCAAAGACATGAATAATCCGTCTATACCTACACCTACACCTCAGAGTGATGACACTTTTTTAGAGAGGGGAGGTCGACGCACATACTATTTTGCATCACAACAGAACAGATCCAGATTGGAATAAATGGTTAACCTAGCCCACAGAAACAAACAACTGTCAAGATAGATTCCTGAATAAAGCACAGGGTTTCACATTCAATAGGCCAGACCCAAGATATGTTCAAAGACAGCATCCTGGAATAGTAACAACATACAGTGTAGCAAAGCTCCGCCTAGATTGGCTACAGAAATCTACACTGAAGGATGTAAAGCAACACTTATCTTTACTTAAAGATGGCGCAGACCTTAGGGAATTCTTGCTAGGTCCAAGAAAACCGTGTCAAAAACGTTTCATATATGCCGGTATATATGCTGCATATAACGAAATATGGAAGATTACGCAAGCAGAGACTGCAGAACGAATACGAGAAATTGATCGTATTAATTTAGAGAAATCTCTCTCTGTGGTTGACAATGGGTTAACGACTCTGTCGTCCAGGACATATACATTGGATAGCATAGTGTCTTCTGCCATAGAAATCATAGAACAAGACTTGGTCATGTTGCAACATGATCAGTCTCAGCTACGTTCTATCATGCTATTAGGCTGGACGTTACAAAACGTTCGTTCAGGCTATAAGCCTTGGTGTTTAATCAAAACTACGTCACTGTTTTTCAGAATTCAATCTCACTGATAGCACAGATCATACTGGCATAAAGTGGAGCAGACTATACGGTGCTGAGCATTGAAAAACTGGAAAGATTACCATTCACAGTGGCAGAAAAACCAGCTACTGAATGGATAATACATGGAACAATCACTCTGCATGTTATAATTTTCCATTTTCAGTATTGCCTAAAACACATACCAGCAAGCACATATGAAAGGTTGGGTACAGAATACATCAAGACATCCTGGGAATTACCTTACACACACACATGTTGGAGTGGGGGCGTGAGGTGTTCTTAGCGGTTTAAACGGATTTATGACGTTACAACGCATACTTTTACCACGCATGCCGTTACAACGCAGTTTTTACAACGCATACCATTACAACGCATAGCGCTTTGGGGTGCTGGATAGTGAATAGGTTAATTTACTATTCCAACTCCAGTCCCCGTGGATAGTAGGGAAGGTGTTGGATAGTAAATTAAATCTATTCCCTATCCTAGAGCGCCCCCCAGCGCAATGCGTTGTAATGGTTTGCGTTGTAATGGTTGCGTCGTAATGGTAGTGCGTTGTAAAAGTTTCGTTGTAAAGGCTGTTCACCGTTTAAACTGTGTACACACACTAATCGGTTCTCTCCTTTGTCAGGGTATTAACTTACACGGGGCCTGAGATGGTTCCTCTAACAACTTATCCTGTCACCTGCAAGATTCACCAGCTCCAGTGATTGATCCAATTTTTGGACAACTTTCGAATGGGAGTTACCTCATGTTGAACAATCACAGCTGCTGTGGCATGTTGCCAGGTATACCATATCTAGTAACTGTGTCATCCAGGGTCACGTTGGCCTTCACTGAACATCTCTTCTATACAAATTGATACTCTAAGCAGAATGAAAGCCATTATTTTGCAAAAAACTGTGCCACTGACCTTCGCCAAAGAAACCTATGATCTACAAGTTGCAAGGACTTCTGCCGAAATACATGCGCTTTTGAATACAAACTGCCCTATACAATTCTCAGAAATGTTAAGTCGTATCTTAAACATGTCTGATACAAGCGGTATTGTAAATGTATTCAAGACCGTATTTTCCGGACTGCTAGCATCTTTTCAAGCAGTCCTCGGAATCCTTCCAAACTTCGTGCACTCTGTGTTTGGCGGACTGCCCCTCCTTTTGGGACTCGTTGCAGGGATACTATTTCTCTCCTACTGCTATGATATGGCAAGCCACATCACCAGTGACACCCAGTTCTCCATGGAGACAACTCTACTGCCGATGAAGTGTCGTGAGTGCATCATCCAAATTTTGGGACTACCTTGTCTATGACAACTAAATACCACATGGTTTCTGTCAATCAGACCAATTTGGCAAGATTACATCTTACCTGTTCTACGCTGCCTGCTATGCGGAGAAGAATGTGTGATAGACACCTGTCTGACACTCCCATCAGTCATGCCACCGGATGTTGATACTTTGCTGGACCCCATAACGGCCCATGCTCTGTGTTGTCCCCAGCGGCTACCAATTCTGATGACGGCATTCATTGAGATCTCACAGACGCAAATTGCAACTGCTGAGGTACGAGAGGAAACATCAGGCGCGCAGGTACCATCCAATATGGACATTGCTAATGCGACCACTGCTGAAGGCGATAGTTCACATTTATGTACGGTTAATCTTCTAAACAAGGTAATCCAACTTTCACCTACAATAGTAGACAAGTTTTTGTCTACAGACATAGAAGATGTTATGTTTTCTCCCAGACCTAACACTGACTTTTGATTTTGGCACACAGTGTTCTGAGAGACTTTGAATTTGACCTTAATTTTCCAAAACAAGGTACTAACTTTGGAACTTTTTCCTATGATTATTTTATTTTTCCAAATTTGTAGTTTTTTCATTTTTTGGCACAAGAAATCTGCTTATAGTAGAACTATTCATAGAGAACAAGAATTCTTTGAATACTTCCAGTCACAATATATGACCTTGTCCACATACAAACAGTTTTATGTAATCTGACATGAAATGGTTTCAGCACTCTTTCTTCTGTATTTACGAGCCATTTCATAAATGTATATTTTCGTGAGTCGTTCAGTTAGCATTCAAGATGTCAACATATGCTTAGAATGAATCCTTGCTTTACTGTGTACAGCACCAATGCAATTTTATGCTTACTACTAGTATGAAAACATCACATGTAATGTGTTTGAAACACTTCATGTGTAGATATATGTTGCACATGTTTAGAATTTAGTAACCTCATACATAAGAAAGTGGAGTGGGTGTTGTGTATCCATTTAGATTCCCTATGAAATTCCAGATTCATGCCCTTAGATAGATACAATCCACATTGCCCTTATATAGGCATAGAAATCCAGCCCTTATTTAGGCATAGCCCAGGCTACCCAAATACAGGCATGGCCACTTCCATCTGTTCATCTCTATCACAACGATTTCTTGGAAAACCAGACTCTTAAGCCTTTAGGGACATCCCCTTGCTTTAATATTGATTTCTCCCAAAAACTCAATATTATGCTTGAACATCTATTCCCTAGAGGTTCATTCATGACGTTCATATGCCCTACTCTTACGTCAATACTGGCATTCCAAAACACCTTGAAGGTATAAATATACCTTCACTTGCTATGGCAAAGCACGGTGTGGTTCGGTGCAGTTCGACTATCTACTTGCACGACTCAGCTCGCCACAGCAAGTATCGAAGGAAGCCAACTCCCCAGCTGATGCACTGACTAGACGCTGTCATCCTCCTGCCGAGAATCCAGCTCCAGTGTTTCTGACTCCCCTTGCAGGGTGTTAGGAAATCGAGTCCCAGGAAAGAGATTCAAACCTCTCTCATTTTAAGGTATGGAGCTGATTAGAACCTAGAGAAACCTTTGGCAATTCTTGGCAAAACTAAAACTTAAGCTAAAACAGCACCTACTTCTTCCCTCGTACTAGACTTAGGGTCGGTACACTGGGGTAGGATCATTTTGGAAGCACCAGTTGAGTATTTTAGCCTGTGTTATTTATGTTTGTATTTTTATATATGTCATAGCTACAGACCGTGCTATTACAGTATTTTTTTATATTATTGTTTAGGCTGTACGCATTATACTTCGCATTCTGTCTTACAATTGTAGCAGTTCATATCTCTTGCATTAGAAAGAAGACTGTTCAATAAACCTTTTATTGAAACGCCTGTCTCTCTATTTCTATGCAACTCTGTAGAAACAAAGCAAGCATGATTGACTGAGTGAAATAGTTATCTGTTGTTTCCACGACTCTGAAGATATTGTTCCGACTCTAAGGGAAACAAAGTTGTCATGTTTATGCGGTTGTCAGAAACGAATCCCTTCTTCTTCATTCGAGAAAGTTTCTAGTGACCTCCGAGTTAGCTGGCACACACACAATTAAGTTCAATGTACTCGATAGAGACATACTGACCTCAGTCCTATGTCAAAACTATAGTGTATATTATTCCAATGCGCAGACCCTATTAGGGGATATAGGAACTACACTACACTACATGTGCTCAGGGCCTGTAAATTAAATGTGACTAGTGGGCCTGCAGCACTGGTTGTGCCACCCACTTAAGCAGCCCTTTAAACATGTCTCAGCCCTGCCATTGGAGGACCTGTTTGTGCAGTTTTAAACTGCCATTTCGACCTGACAAAGTAAACTTTTTGCCAGACCCACACCTTCCTTTTTAATATACATATGTCACCCAGATGTAGGCCCTTGACAGCCCCAAAAGCAGGGTGGAATATATAAAAAAGTTGGACATGTAATTTTGCCTTTTACATGTCCTGGTAGTAAAAAACCCTTAAATTCGTTTTTCACTACTTCCAGGCCTACCTCTCCTATAGGATAACATTGGAATTATCTTATTACATTTTATACGTGTAATTTCCGAATGGAAATATGTGCCTAGTTTATGTGTGGTGTCTCTGGAATCACAATTTAAAATCCTAACTTATGTTGAAGTTGGATTTTAAATTGCAATTCTAAAACTGGCACTTTTAGAAAGTTGACATTTGCTTGCCTCAGCCATGTGGTGTCTGCAGCCTGCCTCTGGTCACATGACTGGGTGTAGCTGACAGTTGGGATTTGAGTATTCCTTCTAGACAGCAACACACAATAGGGAACTTAGGTATGACTGGATGGGCCAGGATAGGTGGGGGAAGCTGGACCCAACCCCACTTGCAATTGAATCAGCTGTGTCTTGTGTGAGAAGTTAGCCTGGCATATGCTGTCCACTATTCTAGTGGGCACCTTGCATCAGTCCAAATGACCCTTATTGATGGTAGGTAAAGGACAACCTTAATAGAAAGCTTTCCTAGTGGTAGCTGTGGAGAGCAGCCTTCAGGCTAAGTCTTGAAGGAATGTAAAGCAGCTTGTTTTACCAGTCTATAATCTCATGAATGACCAAATGAAAGGAGAACCACACCAGGTATACATATAAAATATATGTATTTATTCTAAACACATCCCTCTAGTCTCTTTATGAGGCTAGAGGCAAAAGTACATTCAGTAAACTTAATAGCACAAAGTAAATTAGCACACTATACATTGAACCCTAGGGCGTACCAAACCATATATCAATAAAGTGGTATAAGAACCACGTCTTGCATAGATACAAGGCCTAGAGCCTTTAGAACTGCTGGGGCCACCAGGAACCACCCAAGGTAGTGACACAGGTGACCCATGGGGGACGCATGCAGTGTCTAAACACAGCCGCGAATCACCATTAACTTCTCTGGGGAAAGTCGGATAAAGGACACTTAGATAACGATAAAGATAAAGGACACTTAGAAGAGGACTTGAAGCAAACCCCTGTAGAACTAGGAGGTTCTAGAGTCAACACCCACTGGAGCACCGGAGTACTCTAGTTACCTCACCCAGGAAAGCAAGGTGCATAGGTGTCTTTTCGTGTCTGGTTTCGTCATCGTTTTCAATGGCGATCTGCTGCAAAGTGCTGCTGGCGTCCAAGTGGAAAGTGTCCGTAGTGATCCAAGCCTGGATTGGAGATGTGAAGAACCTGAAAGCAGACGGGACAGAGTCTGGGCCACTTGCCAGTGACCAGGAGTACGATAGGTGGAGGCCCACCGATGTTGGGTGATTTCAGGTGAAGAAGGTGAAGCTTGACTCTTCAGCCACGAGGTCCCGGAGATGACGACGATGAACAGGAGCTGGATTCCAGCTGTCCCACAAAGGATGTTGAGTGATTCAGTGTCGGTGCCCAGATTGGACCCAATAAGCCTTGGCAACAGCAACCCACGCAGAAAGCAGTGATAGGCTTCGGTGCAGACTAGCAAGGTCTGGGTGACTCACCACTTGGTAGGGCTTCAGGACACGTCTGGCGCAACCAGGTAAGCCCAAGGAAAAGTAGGGTTACCTTTGAGAGGACCCACCAGACAATGGACCAGGAATCGCAAAGGAGCCTCAAGCAGTAATGCAAGAAGCAAGCTCACGGAACACTTGTGGAGTGTGGGCCCACAATCTTCGGTGCAGATGATGCTTCTAGCTTGTGCTACAAGTACCCCAAAGCACATCTTCAGGAAAGATCGGGAAGTCAATGCACTTAGCAAATGTGCACAGCGTCCGGGTTCCAGTTCCACGTCACTCGTGAGGGCTGCGGGTCTCAGCTTTGCTGGGGACTCGGGTCAGCCTTACCGAAGTTTGGAAATCCTCATCCTGTGCTGCAGGTACTTCAGAGTCCGGCAGGAGCTTCGAAGATGCAGACCAGCAATTGCTTCATTGGTGCCTGTTTGAACAGGGGAGTCACTCCTTAATCCCAAGGGAGATTTTTCTGCCCTCTAATCGTTAGTAGAGCGTCGAAGTTCCAGGATTCTGTTTCAGAGTTTCGTCCAGGTGTAATCTAAAGTACTGTTGCCAGGGGTCCCTTACTTATACTAAGAAAAGGGGTTGGACATACTCTGGGGACACACCTATGGGAGGGTTTGGAAAGAGGGGTGGTTACACTCAATTCCTTTGTCCGTTTTCATGCCAGAGCAGGGGCTGAGTGTCCATGCAACCGGTTTGAACTGGACTATGCACAGGGACACCAAATGTGCCCCCAGTGCAGACAGCAAGGCACACTCAGGGTGCTCCCACCCAGCCCCAGAACACTAAAGCCTGTCTGGGAGATGGTTACACCTCCCTGTGACAGTAAACCTATTGCCCAGGCCTCCCCTGCTGGAGTTTCAGTCAGCAGCAGGAGACCAGACTCGTGTCTGTGGCTGCAGCATCCTTTTTGTGAGTGGCATAATAGATGCTTCAGCCCCTGGTAGGCCTCTGGGGTACCTATGCCCTTAGTACCTAACGTACCATAAACTAGGGACTCACAAGGTTACCCCAGTAACTAAATTGGAGTGTACTTAAATTAAAGTACATGCAATCATTTTAGAGAGGAAGCAGCTAGGCTGAGGTCCTGGTTAGCAGGGCCCCAGCCAGACTAAAGTCGAAAAACAGTGAAACTCCCGCAAAAAGTGGGGGGGGGGGGTAACCATAGTAAGCAGATCCTACTCTCCTACATCCTGTCTCCACACAAGGGGCTGCTTATCCACAGCAGCTCAGTGGCAGTCTGGGAGTAGATGAAACTAGGTACATCCACAGTGATCGATCTTTGACGAAAGTGTGACTAAAGAACTGCACTATTCCCCAGAACCGCTAGACCCTTGGGAAAAACAAAAGATGGGTAATCCTCAAGGAGGAGATAGGTGAGAACCTTAGGCCTCACATAAGTGCGCCGTATGCATGCGCAGAAAGTCAGGAATACATTGAAAAAGCCCTGACAAAGGCCCCAGACCTGAACGGGCTCATAGCGTGGACCGAAACAAGTTGGCACAAATTCGGGAGGTTTAATTGAAGCATTATATTCAATAAAAAAAAACAATGTATTTTTTATACATACCGCAGGTACCTTATGAATAAAGGAATCCTTTGGGTATACTTGTAGGTATTTTTAATCCAGTTTGATTTCATCTAAAAACTCCCATTCTATCTGCGGTCGAGTCTGCCCCTGTGGTACCATTCTACCAGGGTGTGGATAGACACCGATGATGTGAGTGAGGCTGCTAATCTAAAATTTTCGGATACTCAAAAGGTATAACAAAAGGGTCCATCTTCTTCTTCTCCTCCTTTTTCAAATATTCCAGTTGCTTTTGTGTGTGACTTTTGACGTTGGGAGAGAGCAGGTGGCCGCATAGTTTCTCACTCGCCATTTTTTGATAATACCCCCTGTAGTTAGTCTGGAGCCAGAGCCAGGAAGGCAGGGCATCTGTGCACTTCAAAGGCATACCTCCAGAGGCTTCTCTCTACTTCAAAGCCACCACTGTGTATAAATACTGGATCTCGGACACCAACTCTTCAGTACACTTCTGGACCTGTGGATACTCTGCCATTAAAAAGGTCTACTGTTCTCCTGGAAAGACTACCGCTCTGCTGAACTGCTGCTCTGAAGGAACTGCTGCCCTGCTGGGCTGGCTGCTATACTCTTGCCTGGGGAGGAACCTCATCTTGAAACAATGACACCAGAGTGCCTACAAAGGCTAGTCTGATGGCTTTCTGATCTGAGCCTCAGAGACTTAAAAGGCTCCCCAACATAATGCACTAGCCTCTGGACCCAGCTGCTGTGAGTTCCTGACCCCCAAGTGGTGCCCATCAGGTCCTGGACCCTTTGTGTTGCTCAGTGAGCTGACATCATGCTTTGATCTGTTCATGACCATGAGCTGGTCTGTTCACACTGAGACCTTGACACTTGCACTGGCTCCCGATCAACAAGAGGATCACCTTCAAGCTCCTCACCCACACGCACAAAGCTCTCCATAACTCCAGACCAGCCTACCTCAACGAACGGCTTACCTTCTACACCCCAAACCACCAGCTTCGCTCCGCTGACCTCGCCCTCGCCACCGTCCCAAGCATCCGCTGAACAACCAACGGCGGCAGTTCACTTTCCCACCTCGCCACCAAGACATGGAACACCCTCCCCATCCACCTGCGACAGACCCTGGACCCTGGACCTTCAGGAGATTCCTCAAGACCTGGCTGTTCGACTAGTAGCTGCATCACCCACACCCCCTCTAGCGCCTTGAGACCCTCACGGGTGAGTAGCGCGCTCTACAAATGATTGATTGATTGATTGACTTGCACCGTGATTCAGCACGAAGCTCCATCAGCCCGACTCTTCATGCCCCACCATTGACCGCTTGTAGGGACTACCAACAGAAAGCTCCAACAATGTTGGCTGGCACTTTGCACTATGGCAACAGCCTAACAAGACTCTCTTCCTGCTCCTTGCGGCTCTCTCCAACAGGAATGGGACTCTTGGTATGGACTTGAGAAGGTAACCTTCAGCGGGCCTAACTTGTCAGTTTGTGGTTTTTGTTGCTATTTTTCACTATATTCTTTAAAAATCAATAACGTTGGTTCTACTAATTGTATTTTTGTCATTGTAGTAATATTTTATTGATTAAATTGGACTCTATTTTTCTAACTTGGTGCGGCATCTTTTTGTGTCGTTTTTTTTCTCCATTTTATTACTGTTTGAAGTGCTACACAAATACTTTACACATTGCCTCTAAGTTACGCCTGACTGCCCTGTGCCAAGCTACTAAGAGGTTGACCACAGGCTAATTTGGGCTTGCTTGTGCCTTACCCTGACTAGGATTCTGGTTACTGCTTGACCAGGGCTCATACCCCAGTCAACCGGTAGCCCAATTTCTCACATTGGTTGCAGTGGTGGGATAGAGATGCTATATGAAACTACAACCTTGATTGGTAACAAAGTTTAAGTTCAAGGTTAAAATGAAAAATGTAAAGTTTCTTTGGGTTGAACAAAACATTAGTAAAAATAACAAAAAAGAACATCCATACATAGAGAAGCAGAAATCTGATGAAATCTCAGTTGCAGGATGACATACAGTGATTTCACTTACCAGTCTCCACTTCACCAGTGAATCCTGCAAAACCTCAGTGGAGATGATATCTTATATCTTCTCCTCCCAAAGCAAGATGTTCCTGGTCCTGGGAGAACCATCACTTGTCTTCTTGGGTTCTAGGTGGGCTTTTGAGGCTGGGGAGCACACACTTGCCCACAGGTCATTCCAGTGTTTCCTAATTTCTTCCTGTGAGTGCGTTTTGTTAGATACAGCATTCCACAGTGACAATTCTATCCCACGTTTGCCTTTTCTGGGTACCAGTGGTATTATGAACAACAGCACCAAACAAATGTGACTCTATCCTAATAATCTCATTAATCTGTGTCTGAAAATCTTGGGTTCCATTTTTACAACCATGGTGATAAAGAGAAAAGTAAATGGAAAGTTACATGAGAAGTAAAGGTAAAGAAAAATATTATATGGAGTAGTACAAGGCCAAACATTCCCATATATTTTGCAGCTTCCAAATGAGAGAGGCAAAGGATCATGGTTTTGAAAGGGGAGTGTTTGAAAGTCTGGTGTTCAGGTGTGTTTACTTCGCACATTACTCTCAAGGGTGTGACATACTCGTCTGTCTGATGGACAGATGGGTACAGCAAGGGAAAACACACCAACAACATAATTACTATGTCAGTATACCCCTGCAAGGCTGCCAATTTGATGGACACATTTAAATCTGGTGGGCGGTCAACTGCCACTTTAACACCAATTGAGTATTATCCTACGCCAGACAAGTATAGACCACCGATGGAAGATAACATCAGGGTCGGACAGATAAACATCCATCAAGGCTGATAGAGGTTCTTCTGTCAAATATATAAATTACTTGACAGATTAAAACTGCTATCTGGAAGGATGGATGGGCAAACCGCCAATATATACATCAGTCCCTTAGTATTTTTATGGTGCTCAAATCCTTGAGTGGCAGGCAAGCCTGAAGCTGTACCAGAGGAAAGTGCATTGACAGCGGAAACCTCTGCTGCCAGGTCCTCGAATGTAGGTCTTGTAAGTCCAAACATTTTCGTAGTCCCCACTTTTCAGTGTTTCTGGAGCAGCTCCTCTGGGTCACGTGTAAGGCTCCCAGGACCTCAGAGACAACACTTGGCGATAAACTCACTCTTGCAGAGGCCACCAGAAAGGTCCTGTGCTGGTCCAGTTTATACTGTACAGCTAGCCACTTCAGGAAAAAGGCCACTGATAGCTTATATTGTCCCTGCAGCCACACAGGAAGTCAGCCAACTGATATTTGGAGTCCACTTTTTTACCTGGGTACAAAAGGGAGCGTGTTCAGTCCTTCAGGGCTTATCTTGGGTCACAGACAGTAGGTACAGTCCTCTGCAGATGTTCTGCAGGTCCAGGTACTGTTTGTGTTCAGAGTAGTGTGCCCTTTGGAAGCCTTGGCTATGGCTGGCACTAGCTAGTGGATTGGGTGGTGCCTCCTTAACTGGTGCCTAAGTGGTGGGCTAAAAGTTGCCTCGGGTAAACCTACCCTGTTTGCAGCAGTTCCTGTTTGTCCTGCTGAAAAACAATCCCACAGTGCCCCTTACTCTGAAAATCCAAGAAAGGGAAACTCTTCTTTGCTTGTGTGTAGCCTTTTTACCCACATAGAGGTGTTGCCGAGGCAATGTGTAGTCCCCTCCTCTGTGGTCACTCAAAACCAGTTCTCGGAGTAGCCCTCCTCCCACTGGGTTTGATGCCACCCTAAATAAGGAGATGAAGTTTGATCCTCTCCCAGCATCACCTTTCATTTATGTAAGATGACAGATCCCTTTGAAGTTAATTAAGTGCCTGGACCTAACCCAATTGGTCTTCCTGCTGGGGAAATAAAACATCTCCCCACACCCAGACAATTGTCCTTGCCTTAGGGGGGAGCAGAGCTAGCTCGCGACTAAAATGGCCGCTTGAGCCCAGCTCTCCGCCGTGTCGACTCACTATCCTAAAATTATCCTGCAGTGTAGCTGTGAATCAACCCTCCATAATCGAGGATTGAGTGGCGGAAGGTGCGCGGTTGACTCAGCGCCGCTCCAATCCGGAATCCGTGACCTGGAACGAAAGATAGATGGTGGCGTAGGGAAGCAGTCTTTAGGCCGTGAAGCACCGGGCTGGAGTAAAGGTGGAGCCGGAGGTGCGTGGCAAGACGTGCGGCAGGAGATGACGCCCTGGGCCCAGTAATGGCAACGGCAGGCAGATTGTCCCCAGCAGATATCGGCCCATTAACGCGCCGGTAGTGGTGCGCGCTGGGTTAGTGAGAAGTGGCTACTCGGAGCCCCTATTAAGCAGCTGGCAAAAAAGATACAGCGAACTTGCGCAGCCATGAACGTCAAAACGCTGCCCCAGCACTAATTCAATGTAACAGGAAATAAATGCACTGAGTGCCTGCATAGCCTCGGGGGGATGCCCTGCAGTGAAGTGACAATCCCCCGACAATAGCACAGGCAAGTACCGTGCGGCGGTGGGACGCTCTGACGGAGCCTGGGGGGGTGCACCACAGCCATGGTGTAGGACTGTAGAGCACAGGAGGAGGCGACATGGATGCTGAGACTTGGAGCCATTAACAGCAGCTGAATAGGCGGCAGGGTGACGCCAGCAAGCATTGACCTGCCCGAGCACAAAGGGAAGGCGATGGATACCTGTGGAAGAGAAACGGACCTGGGTTGAGGAGCGCAAATAGTAGGCACAGAGCTGGGGAGCACATCTGGAGGAAGACACTGCGCTGCAGACCAGTGAATCCCAGTGGGAACGGCTAAACGCCCTCCCAGGAAGCACATTTGGTACAGAGGAGGGGTATAGGACTCACAGCAAGGCCCTTGAACTAGCAGAAAAGCAGCGAGCGTATGTGGACTCATTTGTACTGCGCCCCAGGCAGCTAAGTATGAGAAGGTACGGAGCTGAAGGTGCTGGACGATCTGGGGATTTGTGGAGTGTACTCCTGCTGCACCGCTGACGGCGGCTGGGAAAGTTGCTGGTGAACTGCCCCAGAAGAGGGGCGTGTGGCAGAAGTCATGCGACGCGGAGAAGTCCACACGTTCAGGCACGGCTGTCTGGCGTGCAGTGCAGTCGATACGAAAGAGAAAGAACATACCACTGCCCGGAGGTACAGAGTCATCGCAAGAATGGGAAGGCCCAGACACCCAAGTGCCCCAGAAGAGGGGTGTGAGGCAGAAGTCGCCGCGTCGCGGAGAAGCCCACACGTTCAGGCATGGCTGTCTAGCGTGCAGTGGAGTCGATACGAAAGAGAAAGGACATACCACTGCCCGGAGGTGCAGAGACATCGCAAGAATGGGAAGGGGGGACAAAACCCAATCTAAGTTGTCTTTCGAGCAGAAATGCTCGAGATATCACGAGGGGGCCTCGGGAGAAGACGCCAGATCACTGCCTCCAGTTACTAAAGACCGGGAAGTGGACATACGCACCATGCTAAGGTCCATGGAGAAATCTCTACAGGGTGTCATCGCATCGCTGGGCACAAAAATGGACTCACTCTCCTATAGGATGGATAGAATGGTGGAACGCATTGATAAACATGCGGAAAGACTAGACATGTCGGAGAGGCGCCTAACGGAAGTGGAAGAGGCGCATACCACCCTGTATGCTGATCACAAACAACTGGGGAGGACTATGAGAGTCCTGCAAGATAAGACGGCGGACTTGGAGGCGCGCTCATGAAGATGCAACCTGAGGATTACGGGCCTGCCGGAATACACTTCCACCGGCAACATGGAGCTATTTGTGGAAAAGCTACTAGTGACTTTGCTGGGAGAGGGAGTATTTTCTCCCATGTTCGTGGTAGAGAGGGCGCACAGCTCTCTGGGCCCTAAACCATTAGTGGGCGCGCCACTTAGACCGATTATCGCTAAATTGCTTAACTACCGCGACCGAGATGTGACACTCCGCATAGCCAGGGAAAAGAAAACTTTGCAGTATGAGGGCTCTGAACTGGCGATATATCCGGACTTCACAGCTCAGGTTCAAGAGGCGCGTAGACACTTTGTTCCACTGAAGAAGCAGCTTAGAGACTTGGGGGCCGACTATGCCATGCTGTACCCAGCGAAATTAAGAGTGAATAGACAAGGACACTCGCATTTTTTTACGGACCCAAAGGCATTGCAACAGGCCATCAAATGCTGGGCGATGGAACACTGTAGCAGCCCCGAGAAAAGACTCTTGGACGAGGTGGCGGGCAGCACACTGGGCGAGCAGGACTGAGAACGTGTGCCTATGGTTGCAAGATGAGTGGGTTGGTGGGGGTGAGGGGAGGGGAGAGGAGGGTCGGGCAGGGTTCAGGATGGGAGGTATGCATGGACGATCTGGAATGTTCCTTGGGTGTCTGGGCCTGCAGAACAAGGGACTCAGTGGTCTGTGCCATGCTGGGGACAACACAAGATTGTGGCAGGTGCGAGACCCCATGGTAGGGCAAGCAGGCATGATTATTTGCAACCAGGAAAAAGAGGAAGCACTTTCTGCCGGGATAGAGCATTCAGTTATTTTTGGGTGGGGGTTGGTGGGCGGGAAATACTGCAAACTAGGACAGTCGAAGCAGGGGCGGCAGGGCTGGGATGGACTCTTTCTGTTTGGTGATTCACCTTAACCATGGAGCTACCTCCGCTTCAGAGTGTCTGGCACAACGTTTGCAAATTTTGGGGAGATCGGGGGGAGGGGAGTTGGGGGTCTATTTTGAAATCATCCGCGGCCAAGTTGGGGGTGGTCTGCTGTGGGTGGGAACCGGGTGGACTGGGAGTAACATTTTTGATTAAGGGTCGTGAAGGGGGTTGCAGGTTTGCTGAATGGGGATTGGTTTTGTTATTGTTTACAAATGTTACGTACAAGCACACAACACGCGGAAGGTCACACAACGATTACTGGAACTGGTGGGCATTGAGGCAATATGCGACATGTCCGGCTCAAACACACTGATGGCGGCACACTACATGGGAACAATCCAATATAATGTCGAGTGCCAGTGAGTGTAAAGAACCGACACCGGGAGACACACTGAGTGCCATGACTTGGAATGTTAGGGGGCTTAATGATTACCGTAAGGTCCGGAAGGTGATTAGTTTCCTGCAAAGACATAATATAGATGTGCCTCTTCTTCAAGAGACACATCTCCCACTAACGAGTACGCTACTGCGTAGCAAGGGGCTAGTAGGGAACATTCCTTGCACAGGGTACATAACATATGCCAGAGGGGGGATGACCTGGGTTAACCCCAGGTCGGATTACACGCTGGAAATGCTGGAGTCGGACCCTGATGGTATGTCATATCACAATGTAGAGACAGGGGGCTTGAATTACTAGTGGTTAATGTGTATGGACCTAATTTTGACTGCCCTACGTTCTTCGCGCAGTTGGCGGACACGACAAAGAAATTTCTGGGTTCAACAATACTTTGGGAGGAGACTTCAACATGGTCAGAGACCCTGGAATAGATAGGTCGGCGGGTCCGCATAGGAAACCGTCTGCGGCTGCGAGAGAGATGGAACGGGTGATGACGTACATGGACCTAGAAGATGTGTTGCATGATCGTAACCAGACTTCAGGGGGCTTCACACACTACTCGGCTTACCACAATGCACATACATGCATAGATTATTGGTTGACCTCGGCCTCATTGTTAGCAGATGTCCGAACCTGCAAAGTCCTACCACGCACACTCTCTGACCACTCGACGGTACTACTGACAGTGGCTACTCCTAAGAAAACTATACCTTGCGCTTCCCGCTGTTCTCACTGCTAGACCCTGTATTCAGGGGAGAATTATCGGAGGCTATAGAAATCTTTTTTGAGGCTAATATAGGCCCGGTAGATAGTTTTCAAACAGTGTGGGAAGCCTTCAAAGTCTATACACGCGGAAAAGCGATGACCAAGCATTCTGGGGTACTGAAGGCCATTAGGTAGAGAATAAAGGAACTAGAACAGAAACTGAAACAATTGGAGAACCTGCAAGGGAGGAATGGGGAAGGGGGGCAGGAAGCAGAAATAAACATCCTATTAGAGGAGTATCATGAAGCGGCAGATAGTGAGATCAAACATTTAGGAAAATATGCCACAGCTCGCACGTACGGGGAAGGGGAGAGGCCGGGTTCCATATTAGCCAAGATCCTTAAGGCAAAATGAGGTAAAACATTGATCACTCAGGTGCGATCCGAGGAGGGAGAACTACTCACGGAAGAAGTAGATGTAGCAGAGAGATTCCGACAATATTTTGCAGGCCTTTACACATCGAGGTCAGAGGAAATGGAGGACGAAATGCAGGACTATTTAGAGCACATAGAACTACCGTTCCTTTCAGATGTACACAGAGAATTCTTAATGCTCCTGATAGAAAGTGACGAAATTCTTGAAGCCCTGGCGGACATGAAGTCGAGCAGTGCACCGGGGACAGATGGCCTCATGGCCAACTTTCATAGATATATTGTTACCCCATTTAGCCACGCTCTTCGACGATTTGTGTGTTGAAGGCACTATGCCGAGATCCATGAGAGAAGCGATACTCGTAGCGATCCCTAAACCGGAGAAATCGCCTGCGAAGTGCAGCTCGTACCCCCCGTTGTCACTCTTAAATGTGGACACATAACTATTTGCAAAGATACTGGCCAACCGTTTAGCCCCTTTGTCTAAGATATTATTTGCACCAGAACAGGCTGGATTCTTTTTAAAAAATATATTTTTATTAACAACACGAGAAAGAAAAAAGAGAAATACAATTTGACAAAACAAAACATACCAGGGTGGAAGAGATAAACAATGTAGCAGAATGAAAATGGAAACAAACAGGCGGGATTCATACCAGACAGGAAACTCACATACAATATCCGCACGGTTTTTGGCACCATGCAGCATGTACAGCAGGATGTTAAAGCAGTAGCAGTGTTCCTAGATATGGAAAAGGAGTGGACGTTCATGCGCAAGGTTCTGACTCGGATGGGACTGGGACCGTTTTTTTTTACAATTAATTGGCACACTATATCACAAACCCACCGCTAGAGTACGCATAGGCAACTTGGTCACTGACAGATTCACCATCAGTAGAGGCACGAGACAGGGCTGCCCACTATCTCTATTGCTATATGCCCTGGATGTGGAGCCATTGGCGTGCGCTCTTAGGGAGTATCATGGGCATGAGGGCATCGGTTTCCTGAAGTATAACATAGTTATATCCACCTACGCTGACGACACGCTACTGTATGTGCAAAATCCAGAGCAGAATCTGACGGCGGTGCTTAGGGAGGTGGTGCACTTTGGTGCATTATCATGGCTAAAAGTCAACTGGACCAAGTCCATTGTTTTCCCGCTGACTCCAGTCACAGAAGAATTCAAACTGAAATACCCACTTTAGTGAACTACTGACTCAGTCCGATACTTGGGAATTTGCCTACACACGGACTCAGAAACGGTATTACGACAAAACTATGGCACGGCCATGGATAAACTGGAAGACGATGTAGAGGCCTGGTGCAGGCTTCCCGTGTCCCTGATGGGAAGAATATCCATCATGATTATGGTTGTTTTACCCAGGATGATGTTCCTATTCAATAATATTCCAACGGTGCTATCACGAGCATTTTTCCAAAGACTCACTCAATTAATGTTAAAGCTGGCATGGGCGGGTAAACAGGCGAGGGTGAAATGATGGGCCCTCATTTTACCCTATATTATGGGAGGCTTAGGGGCACCAGATTTTAAGCTCTATTACAGGGTGGCGCAGTGCGCACATTTGCATACCTGGATACACGGGGAGGTCGGTGTACCATTTCTGCGTCTGGAGACGCTGTTTGCTGCACCACAACCACCATCGGTGATGATTTTTAAGGAGTCTGACTGCAGAATAGGTCTCCTAGATTCAATGAATGCAACTAGACATGCGTGGCACTGCTTACTAAAGCAACAGGATGGAGCATTGATGGATGCACCGATTATGCCTATAGAGTGGGTTCGGTGGCTGGCTCCGTGTAGGGATAGGGGAGTCATTAAAGTTCTGCGTGAGCTGAATATTAAGTTTGCCGGTAATCTTTTCCAAGATGGGGTAGCAAAGTACTGGGAACAGGTAGTGGAGGGGGCAGGGGTAGCCACGCAGATGCAGCGATTCCAGTTTTACCGGGTGCGACGTGCAATGCTGGAGCAGTTCGGAGAGGATATGCAGGAGCCTCCAGAAATTCCTGAATCAGCATATGTCATTAAAACCAACTCCCCTCGTAAGATAGTCACTAACATCTATAGAATAGCTATGAAACACAGGGCACATGAGTACACAACAGCGCGCCTGGCCTGGCAAAGGGACTTACAAATTACAATTGATGACAGGATGTTGCAGTATTGTTGCTCGAATACAAAGCTAATATCACTACAAGGGAAGCATAGGCTTATACACTTTAAATTTCTTAACGGAGTTTACTACACGCCAGAACGGCTATGTAGGTACGGACTGAGAGAAGAGGCGACGTGTGAGCGGTGCAGAGCACAGACTGCGGACTTCCTACACCTAGCTTGGAACTGTCCGGGTATACTTGCATACTGGGGGGAGGTTTGTAAGGAATTGGGGAGGATAGCGGAGGTGGAATTGGCCCCGGACCCAGAAATGGCATTGCTGGGGTTTTCCAAGAAATTGCCCAAGGCAATACGCAGACTTGTGGATATGGGACTGCTACTGGCAAAAAGGGTTGTAGCACCGTGCTGGATGAGGGGCCTGGCTCCAACAATTCAAAGGTGGTCACATGAATTATAGCAAATTGCTCCCACCACGTAGTAAGCTTAAGAATTTTTGGGGATTGTACAGGATATATAAACAGGGGGACACCGGGGAGACGAGCGACGATGGGGGGGCGTGCGCAGGAAAAGCGGGTACGAGTGACAGCGAGGTGGTCGACTGTTAGAAAGATGTGTGTCCGGACGTGGTACTACACATTGGGAAAAGGACGCTTTGGCCCTGGGAAGTACACAAGTACAACGAGGGTAGGAGTATTAGCGGTGTGTGGCGGGGCAGCGTTGAAGATACATGAGGTGATACACTGAGTACCCTTTCATACAGTACAGTGGAGTATGAGTTCTGGAGGACACTACTTTCAGGGACAATAAAACATCAATGTGGGGTAACATCATAAGTGGAAAAGTGGAATTATGGACACCCGATTAGGAATGCATAGGAAGTGGTGTATGCCGCTGCCTGCCCGAGTTGGGTTGCTGGCCTAAAAGCTGTGTAACCAAAAGATACTTGGTAATGTTTTATATGAGGGAAGTCGAAAGTGTGCAGAAGTGTTGTTATGTATTGAAACTTTACAAATAAAATAAAAAAAAATTTAAATTGTCCTTCCCTTAGGAGCAGTTTTCAGACCTCATTAAGGGCAAGAACCTGGCTGGAAAGCTGCAAGATTGCTAAAAAAATAGCCTTCACAAGCTTCAGGCAGGGAAAATGTAACCTTCTAAAAGGTACATTTTCTAAATATTAATTAACAATCTGACTTCACCATGAATAGGTCTTTTAATAAATATTTAAAAAAGGATTTGAATGACTTTGTAACCGGTTCCTGTCAAAAGTTACAGATTACAGTTTATAATCTGGACTTTGACATTTTCTAGGATTCATCTACAGCCTTTGCAGTGAAAATAGCTTTTAGGGCCAAGTAGCTGGAGGAACATGACAATTCTAACTATGCACATTATCTACCTGTAAATATCAGTCACCCTGCCTTGGTGCAACAAGCTGTACTTAGAGGTGACATTAATATTTGATGCAGGGTTTCCTCCCTATCATAAGGGGCTATTTTGATAGGGTTGGCTACTAGTTTTTAGGCTGCTCCAGTAAGGCTACACATGTAAGACCTTAAACTAGATTTTACAGGCCTACTCTGTGAACAGCACAATAGGTGCTGCAGTCCACCTGTAACATTTAACTTCCATGCCTTGTGTGTATTTTTAACTACATAATATAAGGACGTTTGGGGAAGTTAAATATATCAATCTGAGGTAAACCAACTTAACAATGTTTACGCGGGGAGCACACGCACTTTACTCATGTTTTGCAGTGATAAAGTGTGCAGAGTGCTAAAACCCCACAAAAATAGAGTCCATAAAAAACCTGTAAAATCTGAGGTGACCATGCAGAAAAGCAGATTTTCTGCAGTGGGCACATTCAAATATGGTCAGCAGGTGGAGGCATACGGGGCTCTGCTACCCCGGCAGAATGGCTGGACCCCCCCATCGGGATCTAAATTACCTCCTTAATTTTGATAGCTAGTGATCCCGTTTTTACAGCAATATTGAGCTGAAGTGCCATTTTGTTGTATATAATTGTGTATTTTTTATGTAGATTTCATCTCTTACTTTACAAATACTTCAAGATGTTTTATAGTACTGTTTCCTCACAGCTTCAACAGGATATTCATTTCTTTATTGCAGCTGTGCTAATTGTGTTGTACTGTACCTCAACTAAATCTACACTTCCTTTGAGTTAGACATTGATGGCTTATCCATGTCTGCCTGGAGAGTTAAGGAAGCTTAGTAGTCCAGCTTTCCTTTGTAGAACCCGCACCAAGGATCCTAATTCGTAGGAACATCAGCACACTCATATATGGTAGTGCTTGATGGTCCTCTCAAGTGTGATGGCATGATTCCAGAAAAAAAAGCCTTCCAGCGTGATTGCCTGGCTATTTGCATCCACAGGGCTGCATTTGTAAAGATCATGCAGAACTGCCAGTGCACAGAACTCATTGTGATATATCAAATCAGGAAACATATCTGGAGGGAAGGAGAGTTTGACTTTGAATGTAGTGGGCATACATATCATACTGTAAAGAAGAAAATTAAAAAAAGTAATCTATAATTTGGGAATGCAGCAGACAGAAGACTGGAGTACTCTGGCACTATATCAACTGAGAATAAAGGCATGGAAATAGAGAGAAAACAACGCTTGGCAGTGAATGTAGGAATAGTCAGGGTGATAAAGGAGACCAAGAACCAGACTATATACAATGCAGGGATCGGGAACATAGTCAAATTTCAGTTTGTGAATACTTATAAATATATGTTTCTGGACCATCTGAAACCTACAGGGCAATCCAATGGGCTTATTGCGAGATCAACAGGTCGATCCACTATTGTACTGGAACAGTGGTTGGTAACTGAAGAGAGTTCCTCTCCTCACCAGCAAGACTCCTTCAGTGATGACAGCGCTCCTGAAGAGGTGGGCGTGGGTAATGGTCCTGGCCCATCTAGGCAGCCTGGGCAGACACCAACAGTGGGGCTGACTGTGCCTTCTACAACATCTCCCACCGCTGCTACAACAACAATGCCAACCACTGCCCCCACACCTGTGCACCTAGCACAGTGACTACCATCCAGTGCATCCCATTCTGGTGTCATATCAGTCTAGCACCCCCTTAGTCATGGAGGAACCAGGACCCAGTGGGTGGATGCAGTCTGGGCCAAAGGCACAGGGCCGGGTGGGGTAGGCACCATGGGAGGGTAAATGTGGGCCACCAGAGTTATCCTGCTGACGACACGGACAGCACGGCTGCCATCAGCAACTCCTGAGAGTCTAACAGGACTCCAAAAGTGTCATTGTACAGGTTTTGACTGAAATCTGGGAAATTAAGGAGCTGTAGTTGGACAAATACAAGGAGGTGGCCGGTGTCCACACAAAGGTGGGTGGTGTCCGCACCGAGGTGGCTGGCCTCCTCACTGAGGTGGCCTCCCTGGTTGGGGTGCTGAGGGAAATAAACACCACCCACTGCAGGGCTTTCCCTCTTCATCTACCCATTCCTGTGACCCAAGTACATCCCCACCATCAGCATCTGGCACCACCACAGGAATGGAAGCCCAGACATATGATGAGACTCCTGCAAGCACCCCTGCCTCAGCAGCTCCTGATCCCCCCTCTGTCTGACTGATGGGACATCCATCACAAACATACAGGTACTCAGAATGGTAAGACAGCCACCACTGCCAGGAAGAAACCTCGCCCCTAATGTTGTTCTATGTGTGCCACACATTCACTTTGTTGACTAATCCTGCCCACTTTTCCATATCTGAGGGGAGTTTGTTGAACTTTGGACTCTAGAACAAATGGACTCTACTACAATGGTTTCATCTACCATGACTGAAGACTTCACATTTTTGTTGTCACTATTTTGTTACTTGATTTCTTGGCTTGTTCATTCAAATAAAAACATGTGTCACCAAAGCATTGTCTTCTGTTGTAATTCACACATATAACATTATGAATGTACTACCATGTGAACTTTGCAATGTCAAAATTAGGGACTTCTTGAAGCATAGATATGTTGTCTGTAAAAAATATTCAAATCAGGATCACTACCTTGTCACAACAACACATACATACAAGTGTCTGGGCTTACAGGCATTTTTATTCCATAGTTCAAATCATGGGCTGACATGATGTTAGACACATAGCACTAAGGCATATTTCAGTTATACCGGGTCTCTTACAGGCTCTCACAACATGGAAGGAGAGGATACATCTGACAATATCTCACACAATGGGCACCACAAAATTAGGACTACATCATCAGCTAGAGCCCTTTTGACCACCTCACAAAAGGAATCCTATATCAAATAAAGAAAGAAACAGACACATCTCAGTACAACCGTTTCCAACCACAGGGTCTTTCCAATCCAGTGTTGCTTGCATCTGGTGGACTATCACAAACAAATGTCAGGGATGTGGGACAAGCACTTTGCACTTCAATGAGGAGACACAGCAACAGCTACATCCAGTTCATATACAATGAGGAATTAGCCAATGTGAAGGCTCTATAGCATGATTTGGGCACAACATAACATTAAATTAGATCACTTTATGGCACACATACTGCATTAGGACCAAAGCACCACAAAGAACAAGTCCAATGGAAGCCAGGTAATTTACACCCTATCCCTGTGGAAGCTGTCTTGTCACTAGCTTTGCACACCCAAACTCTGTGACACGGTAGCAAACCGTGTCCTCTTCATACATATGAATAGCATCATATGCCTGTTAATGTCACAACTCTGAAATATCCAAATGAAGATGACATGGTGAAGGCACCTAACACAGAACAACAAAGAGAGCTTAGGTAAGAAAGCATGCATATAATACACACCACATTGTCAGCTTCTACCAAACACAGTGCAAAAAACATTTACAGCTGAAAAAAGGTCCACTTTACCAACACCTTTACCCATATCTTTCCAGAGCCATATATTCCCAGTGTGTTACATTAACCTCCTTCTCACATCATCACTACAAGAGTTTCAAGACTAGTCAAAGTCATAACATCTCACACCATACTTACATTCAGGAGAAGTAGTTCTGGATGAGATCCTGATGCAAGTCAGCTGCTTCCTCTCCACCACTATCATCATCTTCATTTGGCATTTTAGTCTCCCCACCTGGTGGGTCTTCATGGCCTCCATCCTCTGCGATGTAAGGGTTGTTCTATTGCAGGGCAATGTAGTGGAGTATGCAGCAGGCCACTGTGATCTTACACACTTTCCTGGGTGAGTAGAGGAGGGCTCCCCCAGTCCAGCCCTGGCATCTGAATCTGGCTTTCAGGAGCCCAAAAGCTTCTAAAGGCTGGTGTGTTCTTTAATGGGCCTCAATGAAGCAGACTTCCCCTGGAGATGTAGGATTCCACAGCAGGGTCAACAACCATGACTGGTTGGGAAAAGGTGCGTCTCCTAGATGGAAGACAGACAGAAGTGAAATAATGAGTTACACACAGTCAGACCATACTACCTGACATTTTCCACACAAGCTTAAAGCAGATCACACTTATGTACAAGCCAGGCCATCAGCTGGGGTATGGTGTTGTTCTGCAGTACATAGGCATCATAAGCAGATCCTGGGAATCGGGCACAGATATTTGAGATGTAAAAATCTGCTAGGAATACAACTTGCAGGTTGATAGAATGACGGTGCTTCCTGTTCCGGCAGACTTGCTCCCTGTCATGTGCTGGTACTAAGCCAATATGGGTGAGATCAATAGATCCAATCACACTTGGGATGTGTTCAAATCCATAGAAATCTGCCTTCACAGTGGCAAATTCCTCCTATCTGGGTAACTGGATGTAGCCACCCATGTGTCTCAACATTGCTGTAAGCACCTCTGCGAGGACCCGACTGAATATTGGTTGTCACATTCCACCAGAGATAGCAACAGTGAATTGAAAAGAGCCTGTGACCAAAAAATGCAAACCTGACATGAGTTTAACAAGTGGTGGAATTGATGTAGGCTCCAACTGATGACTTAGATCCACAATTGTTTTCCTATTTAAACAGGACTTTGTAATTATGTGTCTTTGTGCCTTGGTGTGTAGGTCTGGAAATGGGCAGTACACCTGAGGCTGATGTCTCCTCCCTCCCTGTTGTCCTTAATGATGGATACTGGTTCATTGTACACCATTATTCCTAAATTGTTATGTGACTCTGTATGGAAAGATGTCAAATTGATACCTTCTGATGTTATTTTGAAGGGTTATCAGGGTGCCAATATTGGTGTCCTGGGCTACTTGGAGGCCCCTATTTCATTTGATGACAGGCCAACAGAAGGGAAGGTTTATGTTGCCCCAGAGGGTCCGGCCATTTTAGGATGGCTTCACCAGTGTTGTCTCAACATTAGAGTGGATCCTAGGGCAGAACAACAAGTAATGTTTATTAATGATGATGATGTTCAAAGCATTTTACGCCTGCATGCTAAAGGTTTTGATACTGTTTTGATGGAGGCAGTTGGGTTTCAACATAAAAAAAACTGTGAAAGGATGCTGTACCGGTCAAACATGTTGCCAGGAGGGTTCCATTGGCTGCAAGAGCTCAAGTCAAAGACATTATCAAATAGATGATGGATGAAAACATAATTAAGACTGTGGAGGCTGCAAAATGGTTGTCTCCAGTGGTTGTTACTCAGAAACAGGATGGTTCACTTCATTTTTGGGTGGACTTGAGAATCCCAAACAAGGGTGTCATCATGGATAGTTTTCACCTCCCAAACATTTATGAGATTATTTTGACTTTGGCTGGAGGTAAAAAGTTTTCCAAACTTGATTTGCGCAGTGCGTATCATCAAATCAAACTTTATCCTGATTCTAGGAAGTATACCTCTTTTATAACAACTGAAGGCACGTATCAGTTTAACAAACCTCCTTTTGGTGTATGTTCTGCGGCCAGTGCCTTTCAATGGATTATCACGGAATTCTTAAAGGGAATTGACCGAGTGGTATTCTTCCAGGATGACATTTTGATTTATGGACTGAATACTAGAGATCATAACACCATCTTAGATCAAGTGTTGTCCCGCTTGACCACTGCTGTGTTTTTGCTGTTGATGAGGTTGATTATATGGGTTATCATGTCATCAAGGAAGGCATTTGACCCAAACATGATTTGGTCAGTGCCATAGTAAATGTGAAGGTACCTGATAATAGAGACACACCGAGGTCAAACATTGGTATGGTAGAATACTATGCTAAGCTTGTTTGGGATTTTAAGGGAGTTATTGAGGAAAGGCAAGACATTTTCTTGGGGACCCGAACAACACAAATATTTTAATCTGGTCAAGGAGAATATTGTTAATGCCAACATCTTAGCAGGTTTTGTTCCAGGTCTACTCACCATTGTGACAGTGGATGCCAGTTTCGTGGGTATTGGGGAAGTCTTAGCACAGACACATGCAGGGCAAGAAAGAACAGTAGCTTTTGCGTCTCGGTCTTCAACTGATACTAGGAGAAATTACTCGGTTATTGAACGTGAGACGTTAGCGTCAGCCTGGGCCACCAGACATTTTAGAGTCTTTTTGTGGGGTGTTGTTTTCAGTCTTCGAACAGATCATAAACCACTGTTGAAGGTTTTGGGTCCTGATGGCACGAACATTTGTTCTGGGAAACTTGCCGTTTTGCTGTTAGTTTCCAAGATTTAATGTGCAAAGTAGAACATGTACCTGGTTGGCGTAATAGTGTGGCTGATCGCTTATCCAGACTACCGGATACTAAAGCTGGGTGTCATGGACTATAAGCAAACTCTTAGCACCGAACTTGCACAGGAATAGAAGTTGCTAATTTCCCGACTTCCTCCAAAAGATACCTCAGAGTCTGTTATATAACTTGACCCTCAAGAACCTTCTAGGGGGAAGGGGAAGTGGATAAAATAAGAAACAACAGAAGAGACTACTCTGGAACTGTTCTTTCTGCTTCTCTTGCATAGTCCGTCCCGCAGACTGAAACTTCTGAGAAAACCTAAATATATTAAAGAAAGAAATGAATGTACTCCCTATTCTACTCTAATAGTCTAATTCTCATTCTAATCTACTTCATACCTAATGTTCCAGATAACTTGCTTCTCCTATTTCTTTTAGTTGCAATTTTTTGTCTTTTTAATTCTTTGAAGAGATGTTTTCTGTTAAACAAGAATGTGGTTATTTATGTTATCTAGTTATTTATCTCTATATCTTTAATACACTGTTAGCTTCTTACCACCTCATGTATTTTAGTTGGCTTTTACTCTTCCAAAATTCTTCTTTGTATGAATGACCTAACTATCCTATTCTTTTCTACCTGAAGTATAGCCTACTCTAATTATACTCTAACCCAGTGTTTCCCAAACTGTGGTCCGCGGACCCCCAGGGGTCCGTGACACATTCCCAGGGGGTCCGTAGGCAATAGTTTTAAAAGCACAGAAACATTTCTTGTATATAAGCAGCTTTCCAGCAACAATAAAAGTGTCAAGAGAATGGCAGTGATTAATGTACCTGCTGGAGAGCAGGAGAGTTTTGTTCAGTGGCAGATTTGATTTAACTAATGTAGCACAGAGGGTTAATGTGCCTACTGCAAAGAACGTGTAACATGCATCTTAAAAAGCAGTATTTTATGTGCCTAGGTTCGTGGTTACTGCTTTTGTCACAGAGTTTTTTTGTTACTGTGCACTTCATGAGTGACAATCGTAATCTAGCAGAGGGACCTATAAACTGTCATCAAAGAGCTGCTTGCAAACTGCATGGTACCAGTTAGTAACTTATATTTTGTCCCAGTTATTCATTAACCTGATGCTGCTAAAATTATATATTTCGGTGGAAATACACTTTTAATGTTAAAGTCAATGCTAGCCACTGTGTTATGTTCTGAATCCTGCGTTTGTGCTTATCCAGACCAAGCACTCTTTAAACATGTTATATACACACTGATTTACATGTATGATTCAATTTCTCTATATTTGTGTGATGTAAAGTGCTCTGACATCCTACAATGGTATGAGAGATGCTATAAAACAAATGAAATACATGTGACAGAGGGGCTATTACTTCAATATAAAATACTATGGGCGAGATGTACGATTTGTTTTAATATGCGCGAACGGGTTCGCGAACCCGTTTGCGCATGCAAAAACCTATTGAGCGATACAAAAGGGGATGATGGACGGAGCGTTTGAGCAAATCAAACACTCACCCCCAGTCAACTGATCTGGGTTTAATCCATCACCATTCTTTAGCCCACTCAGCCACCCCATTTCAGACATGGCTATATGCAAATCAGTCTGACCCTTTGCCTCATGGGAAAAGTCCAGCCCGAACTGCCAAGCCATGGCTTCCATGGACCGGAAACAAGCATCCTGGGACCGATTTCGGATTCGTAATGCAAAAACCTATTGGGCCATGTACATAGCCTATTTCGCGAGTCGCAATTTGTTTGCGACTCTCTAAATAGGTTTTGCAACTTGATATTTGGAAGGGGCATTCCCTTCCAAATAACGAGTCTCAAAACCATGTACAAATGTTTTGTGGTCGCAAAACAGTCACAATTACCACCTACTTCAAGTAGATGGTAATGCATTCGCAAATGGGAAGGGGTCCCCAGGGGACCCCTTCCCCTTTGCAAATGCATGCAAAATTATTTTTTAAGGGCAGGCAGTGGTCCCAGGAACCTCTGCCTGTCCTTAGAAAATGAAACGAAAACGTTTCATTTTCTTTTTTTTTTAAATGCATGGTACACAGGCTGCATTTTTTTTTTTTTAAACTGCTTTATTTAAAAGCAGTCCGAGACATGGTGGCCTGCAGAGCCCAGAAGGCCACCATCGCTGGGAGGGCTGGCATTCCCAATGGGCTTGCAAATTGCGAGAGGCTCATTAATATAAATGAACCTCGCAATTTGCGACCCCATTGGGAATCCCAAACAATGTTAAACACACTGTTGTACATTTCATTTAGCGACTCGTAATTTGCCACTCGCAATGTGTCGCCAATTGCGAGGCCCTAAATGAAATGGTCATACATCTGGCCCCAAAACCCTTAGTACTTTGAGTATTTGTTTTGTGTACACACGTGTGTATTTTTTTCGAATTACTGTTTTAATGTTTGAAATTTAACTCATACAAATTGCTTGGGGGTCCCCGGCTTCCAGTGGTGACACAATGGGGGTCCTCAGGAGTCAAAAGTTTGGGAACCACTGCTCTAACCTATTTTTCTAATTTCTTTTTTTTCTTTTGTACAGATTGTAACATGAAGATTTTAAACTCTGGTAGGTATCTTTTCTTAGTCCTTTCTGTCTTCTTCATATAACAAGTCTTAGTTCAATTTTTTAACATTGCCATCTGAAGAAGTACGTAGCATTGAATCACTTATCTCTCTCTTCTACCTTTCTTGTATTTCAGCTGCCAGTGGTGACTTTCTTTTGACAGCTCAACGATAGACACAGAGCTCGTGTGAGGTGGGGTGGCATGCAAGGAGACTCCTCCACACGCTCTATTTCAGCTGCCGGTGGTGACCTTCTTTTGACAGCTCGGCGATAGTCAGAGAGCTCGTGTGAGGCGGGCGAGCACGCATGGAAACACCTCCACATGCTCTCTTCTGACAGGATACTCGGAACGCCCCAGAATAGGTAAGACCTTGAGCTGACGCTAGTTAGCGAAACACGGAAACAAGGGAACCCGACACTGGACTTATGGGCAATAAAATACGGTTGGTCACAGAGCACTAGGACGAGGGTCCGACTCGGGGAATTACTCTAGTGAAGTGCGCATTAGTTATTAACGGTGCACTTCATCTTGACTTGGACAACTTTGGGGGACGAAACAACTAGGCCGCAACATCATCTTCGGAGTCACCGGCCATCTTGGAATTCCACTCGCGACTCAGTATTCTCCAACTGTTGTTCAAGGGACGATTTCTCTTATTAATCCAGCGTGGTTTGGCTCTTAGGGCAGATACCACATGGATTGCCTGACTTGAGGTTCTGACACTGGGTCTACGGATTTGATCACAGAAAATGTTGTGGCTAGTCTTTAAGATCTTACAGAGGATCTGGTCAGGGCTATTTCTAGAGAGGATTGGCTGAAGGGTATGCGCAAAGACAAAATGCTTGCTGGTGTGGCAGAATGGTCAGAGAAGGGGTGCACTTCATCTAGACTTGGACAACTTTGGGGGACAAAACAACTAGGCCGCAACATCATCTTCGGAGTCAACGGCCATCTTGGAATTCCGCTTGTGACTCAGCATTCTCCAACTGTTGTTCAAGGGACGATTTCTCCTATTTATCCAGCGTGGTTTGGCTCTTAGGGCAGATACCACATGGATTGCCTGACTTGAGGTTCTGACACTGGGTCTACGGATTTGATCACAAAAAATGTTGTGGCTAGTCTTTAAGATCTCACAGAGGATCTGGTCAGGGCTATTTCTAGAGAGGATTGGCTGAAGGGTATGCGCAAAGACAAAATTCTTGCTGGTGTGGCAGAATGGTCAGAGAAGGGGTGTCCAGGGAAAGTACTGTGTCACCTGGTTTAGACCCTTTGTGCAGCTTCAAGACCAAATCTCTATGCAGGGCGATTGTGTTGTGTTCAGGGGCTAGAGATACATACCATCTGAGTCTGTGAGTGGTAGTGTAGTTTCCTTGGCCCATGAAAGTCACTTGTGTCAAATTTTAATGGGGAGACAGTTAAAAGAAAGATTTTGGTGGCCTGGAATGGATGGTCAGGTGAAGGAGTGGGTAGAGAACTGCGATAGTTGTAAGGAATCTGAGAAGAGGTTGCGAGTTGGGCTGGACAAACCCATTTCTTCTCAACCAGTCACTGGGGCAGAAGGTGTTTGGCAAAAAGTTTGCATGGATTTTATTGGTTCTTTCAATGAGTTGCACGACAATGAAAAGTTTGCCTTGGTATTGGTGAACTCGGAGTCAAGGAAGTAGCCTTTATGAGAAATATCCCTACAGAATCTACCATCAAGGTTATTAGTGAGGTGTTTCATAGGGAAGAAATTCCGGCCATGCTTCTTTCTGATAATGGCATACAGCTTGCCTCTAAGGAGATGAGGCAATGTGTTGACAAAATTCAAAATTGTAATGAAGCATATGTGTACATCTTTGTACAATCCACAAGGAAACAGCTTGTGTGAAATAGTTAACAGACTTGTGAAAGGCACAATGTAATTAGCATTAACAGCAAATTGTCCTGTGCTGCGTGAGATTAAAGAAATGTTGTGGGCATACCGCACCACGGTGCATCAAGGAATGTTAAAATCTCCATTTGAACTAATGAGGGGAAGGCAAGCTGGTACAAACATGGTTCCCACCTGGTTACTCAAAAATCAGTTAGATTGTTCTTCAGGTCCGTGTAACCAAGACGCAGTGATGGGCAATAGGAATGTTTAACCTTGTGATTTAGTAAAGGTCAAACTGGGTGGTGTCAATAAAGGTTTCAACAAATTCAGGGGTCCCTTTCAGGTGAAATCGGTTGGGGGAAGTTGGGTTAAGTTACGCAATGGCCAGACATGGAACCTCAGAAGATATTAGCCTTGTACCAAAAACAAGATAAGTTGTTGCTGAATTTCATGTCCATGCAGGTGGGGCAGCAATCTAAGGATGCCGATGTCAGTGTTGGTACGGGAAGTCCTGTTCGGCAATGCAGGTTACCTGATTATTTGAAACACAATGTTTGTGCGTAAGCTGTGCAGGAAGGCAGTGGGGTTGAGCATTAGATACTGTGTTTCGCAACCTTGTTGTTTCAACTTCTGTTTGGAATTTCTATTCTTTTACGCAGCCCTTCACTGTTTCTTGATTTTCATCTTTTATTTATTGATTATGTTCTATTTTGTTTATATTGTTTATTCACATCAAATCTGTCTCTGGAAGGAAAAGACATGTGTAATGTTTTATCTCCGGCCTGCTGGGCTCATGATGTCTTGGTTACTGGACTTGTGGCATCTGACATGCTTTTGTTCCATGTCTTGTGCACAGTATTCCACAGAACGGCAGTTGGAAGTGAAGTCGTTTCCCTGGCTTAGGCGGTTGGGTGTCCGAGCTGTCTTAAGTTAATAAATATTCCTGATCATCTTGGGAGACTCCGTCATTTATTTATAATAGTATTGTTTATGTTTTTTTTAATATATGCGTTATATTTTTAGTAGTTATTTATTTTATTTTAATAAAATGTGTTTTTTAATTTCATAGCGGGATGTGGGTTTATAGGGGAATAGGGTGGGAAGTAATTTAATTATAATAAATTAATGAATATTTGTTATTTATTAATCTCTATTTAATTGAGATTTTATAATGTTATTTGTGCTTTTCATTTTTTTGGTACATTTGGGTGCAGCTTGTGGGGTTTATGGGGTAAAAGGTGGGAAGTTATTTATTTGTAATTAATTAATAACTAGTTGTAATTAATATTAATTCATTAATTGACAATTATTTTTTGGTAATTGTGTAATTAATTTTAGTTGCGGGTTGTGGGGTTTATAGGGGTAAAGGGTGTGATGTAATTTATTTTTAATTAATTAATCATTAGGTTTTTATTAATATTAATTGATCAATCGACAATTAAATATGAACATTTTATAATTCATTTTAGATGTGGGTTGTGGGGATTATAGGTGTAAAGGGTCAGAAGTTAATTGCATTGTATCTGTTTTAATTTGTTTTTTACTTAATAATACTTGTTTACTTGATAATTAATTATGTTAATTATGCAAATACATATTTTTTTATGTGGGTTGTGAGTTGTGTGGTATAATGGGCAAGAAGTAAATGGACAAAATGTATGCAATAATTAATGTTTTTGTTAATAAATAATTTCCAAATAAAATATGTATTTGTTTCAAAATAATTTCTTTATTTTATTTAATATAATATTTGTAGGTATTTGTGAAATGTATTTAGCATAATAATATGTTTTTATTTTTCTTATTTTTAATATTAAATATATTTTTATTTTTAACATATTTATATTTTTACTACATTTTTTATATAATAATTTCATTCTGTTGATGCTATTTTGTTTGTTTTTAATTTTGAACTGACTGGAGTGAGAATAGTAAATTTTACCCCTCAGCAATCCAATACTTTCCCTATTGATGCACTGACTAGAGTGGGAATAATACATTTTATCCCTCTGCTATCCAACACTTTCCCTTCTGTTGCACTCATTGGAGTGGGAATAGTAAATATTATCCCTCTGCTATCCAACACTTTCCCTACTGTTGCATTCACTGGAGTGGGAATATTAATGGTCAACCCTCCGCTATCCAACACTTTCCCTACTGTTGCACTGACTGGAGTGGGAATAACACATTTTATCCCTCCGTTATCCAACACGTTCCCTACTATTGCACTCACTGGAGTGGGAATAGTAATTTTTACCCCTCCGCTATTCAACACTTTCCCTACTGTTGCACTGACTGGAGTGGGAAATGTAAGTTTAAAGATTTTTAAATAGTTTAATGTTTTAATTTATAATATAATGTTTTTTAAATAGATTTTATGTTATTGGTATATGTGTGTGTACACACACACACACATATATATATATATATATACATATATATGTATATATATATATATATATATATATATATATATATATATATATATATATATATATATATATATATATATATATATATATATATATACATACATATAACCTACTGGCGGTTGCCAGTAGGTAGTTATAGTTGGGACCTAGTTTCCATAGGGAATCCACACATTCTATTTGGAATAACTTTGGCACCGGTGGACGTATCTTCGTGAATTTCTCCAAGAAAATGGGCTGCTCGGTTCTGCTCCTTCCCTTAAAGTTTGGGGGTGATTCGTCAAGTGGGGACTGAGAAAAAAGGGGGGTCCCAAAACGTGTTTTCGCCATGCAATTTTCCATAGGGACCTCTAGCCAGGGCTACAGCCCGAACGGCTGAACGGAATTACACGAAATTTGGCAGAGAGGTAAAGTTCTGTTCGCAGATTGTGCTTTTTGTTAAATGGTGTAAATCCGTTCAGTAGTTTCTGAGAAAATTGCAAGTAAAATCATAGCGATATCTTGAGACGGAGTTCAGCACACATACTGAAATCTGTTCAATTACGAGCGCGAGCTGCATGCTGATTGGCTGTGAACTGTCTGTCAGCACTCGAAACCAGGAAGTGTTGGTGGCCATCTTGTGCCTCGCTAGAACCGAGTCACAAGAAAACAGTAAAACAAAGTTGAGAAATAAGGGAAGGGGTAGGATAGAGACATTCTGACCCTCTAGACTTGCTCAGGGGGTCGTACATGGATGTTTAGGCTCTATTTTATTTTTTAAAGAAAAATCGCGGCGTACGCGTATGGAAATATGTACAATTACGAGCAGGAGATGCATGCTGATTGGCTGTCAATACTCCAAACCAGGAAGTGTTGGCAGCCATGTTTTTTGTCGGGAGGGCAGAGTCAAAGAAAACAGTAAAACAAAGTTGAGAAATAAGGAAACGGGGCACGGTAGAAACATTCAGAGCCTTTAGTCTTGGTCAGGGGGTGATACATCAATCTTTAGGCTCAATTTTTATTTTTTTTATTTTAAAATAAAAAATGGCGGGGTACTCGTGCAGTACTTGTACGCGGTGGAAAAGGTGAAAAAAAGTAGAAGTCTGTTTTATTCATTAGGTCCCGTGGGGGCAAATGACGGGGGCAATTTTTCTGCATAATGGGGGCTTGTAAGGTGCCCCGAGCACTGGGGAACGGCACTCCTCTGGTTTTATTTTTAAGTATGCGGGGGCGGTTACGGTCCTACTCCCCGCAGTCTCGGTGAGCGGCACCCCTCGGTCTTTTTAAAAAAAAAATATGTTTTGAGCTCTCTCTCTCTCTCTCCCCGTACACGTCGCGGGGAACGCCACATTTCTGGGGTAGTGATTTGTAAAATGACCTTCCAGCTGTGGAAAAGTAAATTTTGCCATGTTCTGTGTCCCTACGAGTCCTCCATCTTATGTTATGTGTGCATGATTAAATATGCATATGTATCCCCCATGTTTGATTAAAGACGCAATTACAGTTGTGTCCATCACTAGTATGCCAGTTTCCAGTTCTCGTGAAAGCTACGAGTATCAGGCCTATGTAAAGTTACGTTGCCACGTTTCTCAGTGTGCACGTTATTTCATTGTAAAGTCCCCGTTTCTAGGCCTCAAAAGGGCCCGGACACCAGATTCAGCTCCTGTCTCCTGAGTCCTCGCTGAGGAGCGATACAGCCCCCACCTGTATCCTCGACCCTTCACTTACTTCCTGCCTCGCAGTGCCCGGCTCGGCCTGGCTCTGCCTCTGAGTCTGCCAAGAGTATGTTATGATTCCAGTTATCAGTCCAGCCCTCCTTCTCTGCATTCCTAAGCTACTGAATCGCATCAATAGTTTCCGTCATTGTCTAGCCTTTACGTCTCCATGTAAGAGAAATACTGCATTTAATGGTCATTTAATATTCTTCATCACGCACTACATGTAGAATAATGCATGCTCCAGTCTTAGAGTCCGTTAGCCTCTCCCCTCCTGACTCTTAGTTTATATCAACATGTTCTCTAAACATCAGATACTAGATACTGTTTAGGTACATGTCGCCCTGACTCTCCAGACTTCAGTCTCTGCTCCTAGCACAGAGTTCATAGCCCCCAGCTTCTCCTAGTAACACGTCATTGTCAGTTTACGCGCACCATTAGGTTAGAGGTCCCGGCTCCTTAGGTAGCCCCCTCCATGTTTCCGCCCCATTTATGACATATTCTGTTACGTTTACATCACATGTCTATGTATACGCCCCTGTTACACCCATTTTCACCCTTATCTTTCGCGACTGCTATTGACCACACCCACTGCCCGCCTACTGTAATTCATTGTAATGTAACTGTTTTAGTATATATATATTTGTGGACTGTTATTAAATGTTATGCCGATTCTGATCCTGCCCCCGGCAGCGCTGCCATCCTGTTCCCGTGCAGGTTGTCCTGTTCCTGTCCTTTATGCTGTATTAAACCTGCAAACTCCTACTACCTCGAATCTTGACTCTTATTTATTGAGCTATCTGTTATTCATTTATCCATTCAAAAATAGAGGTATTATTTATTTATATACCACATAATGGCGCCCGAACAGGAGCTTGCCCTTTCCCCACGCGCCGGTGAAGCCACGCCGGCCCCCTGACCCTCTGCAGCCGTGACGGAACCATACCGTGCACGTGCAGATATTTCTGCTTCAAGTATCCCTCAGGCCCACGGAGGAGACGGAGGTGGCGGTCCAGCATCCAGACGAGGCGGTGGAGGAACGCGGCGAGTCCCGACCAGAGCCCAAGCCGAGAGTCCAAGGTCCGAGGTATCCGGAGGCCCACCCGTAACAGAAGTCCGAAGTTCGTCCGTCCGGCGTCGAAGCAGTCCAGTCCAGTCCGAGGCCTTCCGTTCTTGCTGCCCGGTGAGTACCATTGCTGGGGTAGTATCTAGACAGGGTCAATCTAATTGACTCTGGTCCGTGGGTTGGTGGTACACAGACCCAAAACGAAGTGTCCACTTCGGTGGATGCGGGTCCTGACGTGTCTCTTTATGAGACCGGTAAGTTTCGTACTGTTTCAGCAGTGCATCTAGTTTCTGTTCTAGTCAGTTCTGTTCTCGAGAAAATTCATGTATTCTGTTTTCAGTATTCCAGGTAGTATTCTGTTCGAACTGTTATTTTAAATATTCTTCATGTATTTTAATGTCGTGGTATGAATGTGGAGTAATTATCGTGTTCATTGTGTATTGTATTGTGTCTAGATTACAGTTCAGTCATGCCCTTATTCTCGAAATTACGTCAGTTAAAAACTAGAAAAGGTCTGCTAGAAGCAGCAGTTCCTGTCCCGCCTAGGGACAGTCCAGGTCATTTTATGTATCAGAAGCATGGCATAAGTGCCATATTATATCTAGATTTATGGGTAGAGTATACCAAAGAGTTAGAGGAAAAGTATAGATGGCCCGTATCAGGTACGTGGGATGCCGAGTGCATCATGAGAGTAGAAGAAGCATTATGGAAAAAGAAAGCCAGACAGTCACAGAAAGATGCCATCGAGTTATGGCGCAAAGAATCTCATAAAAGAACCGAAAAAGAAATCAGAAAGTCAGAACTAAGTAGAGAATCCTTGGAACGAGCCCAAGAAAGGGAACTAATCGAGATAGGTGAACGAGTTAAAAGAGAACAGTCAGACAGACAGAGGCATGCCCTCATCAAGGGTATGTATCCTCTTCTTGCCGAGGGTTTGCCAAAAGCGACCCCGGAGGCATCCAGTAATTTTCCGCCACCACTAGTTCCGACTAAGCTATGTCACAAACCGACCGCAGCTGATATTTTCATCTCGTCCTATTTGGACGACACAGTCCCGGAATATGCAAATCCTGTTCCGCCAGTCCCTGTAAATCAGGCAATTCCTGCTCCCCCAGACACCGGGGCACCTCTTGCAGTACCTGCTACGGTACCCCCGGTCCAGCCTACATTACAATATCCCGCCGCGCTGGTACGAAGAGTATCAGTTGACGATTCCAGTTTAGGGGCCGCAGGAGGAGGTCCTCCTGGTACCCCGCCACCGCACCAACGTAGAACGTTGGCCGAGTTACATGAATGTGCGTTACAGCGTACGCCCAAATTTAAGTCCGTTGCAGAAATCCGACGAGCTCTCACTGAATGCCGCTATGATCCAGTTGCAGGTGATGATAGTACAGTAATATATTCCATCCGTGTAAGACGGGTGACCGGGTATTTAGACACCCTACCAGATATGAAAGGAGATCTAGACAGAATATATCGTTTCATCCGTACAGGGGATGATCCAGAAAGTATTGGCGAAGCCATGTCTCAAAGGAAAGCTGAGATCCAGCTCATGATATTAAAGTTTCTGATTAATTGTCTAATAAGAGAACAAGATTACCCGACTAAAGATCCGGCCGAAATGAAAATCCTGACAAGGTGGAGTGATAATATAGCCGAGGGTAAACACAAGACTATCAGTAGTATAGAGAGTATGTACAAGAAAATTCGTAAGGAAATACTAAAGTTACACGAACAACGTTAAGCAGCACAAGTAAGCGAGAAAGAAAATGACTCTACTGAAGAGGTAGAGGACGAGAATCCCACTAGAATAGCGTATGTAGGAAAATCTAGATTTCCAGATCGCCATTTGCGCCTAGAACACAAGTCAGTTTTACATCATCCAGCACCAGAACAAGGTTCTCTGGAACAAGTATTTCAAGCTACCGATCACATTCTGAAATCACGAATCGGTTACAGTGAATTAAGTACTATGCATGAACAAGAACTAGCCCGATCAGCAGTCCGATGGATTACTGATTCTACCGCTTTTCCAGACGAAATAGTGGCACAAATGTTCCTGAAATTGCCCCCAGCCGAGCAGCGACTGGTGGGTATGTATATGATCCAGCACCTCATTACATTGTATGAGGGTCAACATTCTGATCCAGGTCCGTTACACGATGTCCTGAACGAGTTACTCCAGTATAGATGGAAAGGTTTAGGTACCGATTTAATTAGTGTCATTCTAGAACAGCGCCACAAATATAGTATGTTTTTGAACCCGCATTTTGTTCATGTCTCACCTCCAGAAAGTAAACCGTTTTACATAGACAGACAGAATACGTTACGAGAAGTACACCCAGTTAGGACAACAGATGGTGAAATGCAACGAGTGTTTGTTTACACTCCGATTACAAAGATGGAACTCTTAGAGATGAAAAAGTTAATTCCCTGTCATGATAAAGATCCAGCAGGGTTCCACCGAGAATTAAAGGACATGCTCCGTATGGGAGAATACACGTATCCAGATATTATTAAAATGTTAAAAGTCCTGTTGCCCGCAGGGGTATATGAAAAACTCAAGGAAAAAGATTGGGAGGTGGGAGAGAAAAAGATCGATTGGGCAGTTCTCGAAGCCGAAGACAAGATACGAGTACCAGGTACCGGTCTAGGAGAGAAATGTAAAGAATTACCAGAACTGTTAATACAAGTTTTGCCAAGATTATTAGCCACTAAAAAGGAAGACTGGGATGCAATCTCAGCCTGTAAACAGAAACAAGACGAAGACACTAGTGATTTTTATTCTAGATTCGAGAAATGTTTTAGTATAAACAGTGGCCTCAAGACAAGTAGCGAGTCATACCCTCATCTTTTTGTTACTAAATTAGTCGAGAATTCAAGTCCACAAGTTAAGAATCGAGTTTTGAAAGTCGAAAGTACCTGGCAAGCTAATACCCCGTCCCAGATGTTACAGATGCTCCAATACCACCAGAATAGAATCAGAGAAGAGCAAGATCATGAAAGAAAACGTATGAAAGACACGAAAATGAAAGTACTAGTTGCACAATCTATTCCTCAAGACAGTCAGAAGAGGGGTAGGAATCAAGCCAGTCATCCTACAGCTCCCGTTAAAGGGACATGCAATTATTGTAAACAGCCAGGTCATTTTATAAACGAGTGTGCAGTTCTGAAACATAATATAGCTACCGGTAAAACTAAAGAAAGACCACGTCCGCCTAGACAAGAACAAGTTTCACAGACTTCTCAGCCACAGAATGCACAACAGACAGTTCCAGTACCGCAGCCTATTGCTGCAACACAGCATGTTACACAGCAGATGTACCAGTATGCACAGTCCGAGTATCCAGAGTATCAGCCATATTCATGAAACAGCCTAGAGAGGGAGGTAGGCTTGCCTCTCATCGAGATACCTGTAGATCAAGAGGGTCCCTATGTTCATAGTCAAGTATTAGGGAAAGACAGAAAGTTTTTGATTGATACAGGGGCAAGTAGGACCACCATTAGTCACGCCGAAGTTCCAGGGGCTCCGCTCTCAGGCTCAAGAAATGTTTCCCTTGGATTTTCAGGAAAGCCTATTATAAACGAGATATCTAAGCCAGTTACTCTAGAAGTAGGTCCATTGTCCCGCACTACTGATCTGTTACTTACGAAGTCATGTCCAGAAAATATGTTAGGCATTAAGACACTGAAAGAATTAGGTGCAGTTATTTGCTGTTCCCCAGAGGGAATACGATTGTTCCTACGTGACTTCAAGGGTCACTATGTATTACGAGATTTTGATCCGAGATTGTCTAATGTTCCGCAGCATCTATGGGCACAAGGTCCAACTGATGTTGGCTTCATGCAAATCACACCCCATCGTGTGACTCTCAAGCCAGGTGTAGTGTTACCACGAATCAGGCAGTACAGATTGCCACCTGAGGCTGTAGCAGCCTTATCCAAAATTATTGACGAGCTCATCGCTCAAGGAGTAGTTGTAGAAACTGACTCCAATGTATGTAATTCTCCGATCATTCCAGTCATGAAACGTACTGATCCAAATGCACCCCCAGTATATCGATTAGTGATTGATCTCCGAGAGCTTAACAAATGTATTATTCCCCAGTACCCAGTTGTCCCAGATATCTCTTCCCTATTGACAGCCATTGATTCTGAAGCCTCATTTTTTACAGTCATAGACCTCAAGAACGCGTTTTTTAGTGTCCCCATTCATCCAGACAGCCAGTTCCTTTTCGGATTTTCGTTAAATGGAAGGAGCTATATGTTCACACGCGCTCCTCAAGGTTTCACAGAAAGTCCAAGTATTTACAGTCAAGCACTTAAGAGACAACTAGACAATATTCACATGCCAACTGACACTGCCCTGCTCCAGTATGTCGATGATCTACTGATCACAGCCCGTTCTGAACGTGCTTGCGAGCGAGCATCCCTTACAGTCTTGTATTTCCTTGCCGAGATGGGGCACAAGGTGTCCCCTTCTAAGCTTCAATTCTGTGTCCAGCAAGTGATCTATTTAGGCCACTTACTGTCCAAGAGGGGTAGGCAGTTGACACCCGACCGTATCCAGTTAATAGCGAGTCTTCCTCAGCCCAAGACCCAGAAGGAGGTACGTGCTTTTATCGGCCTTACTTCTTACTGCAGACAATGGATTCCTCAGTATGCATTTCTAGCTAAGCCACTGATACAGTTAACGACACAGGAGGCAGCCGTATCGACTGTCCTCCCTTGGACATCTGAACATACATTTAGTTTTAATGAGTTGAATAAAGCTCTATGCCAAGCTCCAGTTCTAGCAACACCGAACTACAGTAAGCCTTTTACACTTTTTGTCACTGAACGCGAAGGTACAGCATTATCTGTTCTCACACAAGATCAAGCAGGACAATACAAGCCCTGTGCTTATTTTTCGAGCACATTAGATCCTGTAGCCCAGGCTCTGCCTGCGTGCCTCAAGTCAGTTGCAGCCACAGCACTAGCTATCAGACAAAGTGATTCCATAGTATTAGGACATTCCTTGACAGTACAAGTCCCACACTCCGTGGAAGTTCTTTTAAACCGAACACAGACTCAGCACTTGACAATTGCACGTTTAACAGGTTATGAACTGACACTGTTCCAGCCACACATAGAAATCAGACGCTGCAACGTTTTAAATCCTGCAACACTGTTACCGTCAGTTAATTCAAATCCTGCCACACACGACTGTGTGGAAGTAGTTAATATTATGACTAAGCCAAGACAAGATCTTGGCTTAGTCACGACTTTGGAGTCGACTTTGGAGTGCTCTGGCAGGAGAGAGGTTTCATGACTTCTCATGGAACCAAGATTCAGCATGGTCTCCTTATTCAAGCTCTGTTAGATGCCATACACTTACCGACATCCATTGCTATCATGAAATGCAAAGCACATACGAAAGTTACTGACACTATTTCTCAAGGTAATGATCTAGCAGATCGCACAGCCAAGCTTACAGCACAGACACCAGACATTCCAGTTAATAAGACACCGACATACACTCCAGATCTGACTACCTGTATGACAGTTAAGGACCCCACTCAAGATGTCATAGATATCCAGTTACATGCTACTCCCGAGGAAATCAAGAAATGGTCCGAACAAGGAGGGGTCCAGACAGATCAGGGATGGGTAACGAAGGGTAAAGCCACATGGTTTCTCCCCGACTCCATGGTTCAAGTCATTATCAATACCGCACATAGTCCAGCACATTTAGGAGAAAAAGCTATGTTAGACAGTATTCAGAACATTTGGTTCAACAAGCATTTACGAGCTGCAGCCAAGCAGAAAGTCCGTACCTGTATGATATGTTGTCAGTTTAATCCAGGTAAAAGTGTTCCGGTGGAACAAGGTGGATTCCAGCCCCCTGACCACCCTTTTGAAGTCCTCCAGATGGATTATATTCAGATGGAGCGATGTCGAGGTTTCAAGTATGTCCTTGTAGTGGTATGCGCTTTGTCCAGGTGGACAGAGGCATATCCAGTCCCAGATTACACAGCCGCGACCACTGCCAAGCAGTTGGTTCGTGAATTCTTCCCCCGCTACGGACTCCCTAGAGTCGTATATTCTGACAACGGCCAGCCATTCTCATCCGAGTTGATGAAACATGTTTCCCTTTTGTTAGGGTACCAGTGGAAGTTCCATTGTGTACGCCATCCAGAAGCAGCCGGTCTCGTAGAGAGACATAATCAGACCCTGAAAATCCGAATCGCAAAAGTATGTAAAGAGAAAGGTGTGGACTGGCTAGTAGCTCTGCCAGTTGCCTTGTTTTATATGCGCATGGTCGCACATTCTAGATCAGGCCTGTCCCCTTATGAGGTCGTATTCGGCCGCCCCCCTAATATGTGGGGTACACCTAGACCTCGAAGTATTACCGATGTTTCAAGTAATATGCTGACAGATTACCTAGCTTCCTTGATGTCTGCCCTCAACTCTTGTCGTTCACAGGTTGCTGCCGCATTTCCAGACAATACCGAGGTGGCACCGCATGAAATCGTTCCCGGATCCATGGTTTTGGTCAGGAACTTTGATCGTTCAAGTCCGCTGGAGCCCCGCTGGAAGGAACCCCGACAGGTCCTCCTGGCCACCCGTACTGCCGTCAAGCTGGAAGGCAGGAAAGGCTGGGTCCACCTGTCACATGTGAAAAGATTTTTTGGATTGAAACCTGTTTCAAAGAACATTTCCGAGGATCTTAAAGACTGCCAAAGTACTATTCTTAAGGACTGTCCCGCAAAAGACATTGCTACGAACCCTTCCCTGTTAGAGAAAACTCCGCAACAGGAGTATAAGCTTAAACTAAGGTCTAGTAAAATAAGTCAGCCAGTTTGATTGTCTAAGTCCTCCCCTAGGTGAAACGGTTAGACCGGTTTCTGACATGTATATAATAGACCCCCACAGAGAGAGAGTTAGTGAGAACTCTAGAAGTTGCACTATTATTTTATGTTTTCTGCTATATTTCAGCATTATGATTTCCTGCACCAGTTATGCATTTTATTTGTGTTTTTCAGTTTCTCATGTAAATAAGTCTGCTAATGTTACAGTAGAGCACACGTTTAGTGATCTGCCTCCTCATGAACTTTCTTATCGTCTTGCTATGCGTAATAACTCATTTATCCGCATGTTACATTATTCACACCAGACCAGCAATGCCACAAATTGTTGGGTGTGTGGTCGACTCCCCCCTTTCCAGACACCGAAGGGAGTTCTGCCACTCTTTCCTTATCCTTTTTCACATAATGGTTCGTGTGGAGCATGGTCCACGTTAACGTCATCCTCAACAGATATGTCTTTTCTGAACAGTACATGTTTCCCAGACAAGCAAGGTCTTCCCCACAGAACAGGGTTAGAACTAGAGAATGAAGTTTATAATCTAGGTAATTATTCTTCGAATTTCATGGTCCTGAATGTTCAGTCTGATTCTACTCCAGACTTACCTGCTATTTCAGTACTACCAGTCAAAGGTGAATTATGTGTCCGAAATAATGGTTCCGTACATGTAGGCCATAGTGATTGTACTACTGTTGTCAAGTATAGTGACAGTAGGAAATCTATTTTCAAAGCTTCACGTCATTCTTATTTTGTTTGTGGTCAGACCGCATATGTTCGTCTGCCCCTCGATTGGGAGGGTACATGTTACATTGCCTTCCTACTGCCACCAGTTTTCCTAGCCCCACCTGACTATCATAGGAATTCCCACCTAGTACATACTAGACACAAGAGAAATCTCCCGATTGTCGATTATACTGAAACTGCTCTAGAACAATATATAGATATCAATAAAGGTGTCTTCCCCTACTTAGGTACTGTTGTAAATAGTAAACTGATACGTAGATTAACCAGAACACTTGAAGCAGTAGTGATTGAGACTACTTCTGCTCTAGGTAACTTAACCGAAGAACAATCCTTTATGAGAATTGTCGTGCTCCAGAATCGTCTCGTCCTTGACGTCATACTGGCCGATAGGGGCGGGGCCTGTAGAGTCATCGGATCTAGTTGCTGCATTTTCATTCCTAATAACGCGCCGTCTGTTTATTCAGCTATTACCAGACTCCATAAAATTGCCCATATGTTACACCAAGATCCAGGCACCTGGACATGGTCCGGTTGGTTCTGGAATATAATTTCCGCCTGGGGATGGAAAGTATTGTCATTTCTGGGTATTGCAGTAGCGATCATATTCAGTTGCTGCCTCTGTTTACAATGTGGCCCTGCGATTTGCGGCATTTGTGCTACATCATGTGTTCCTAGTCCCAAGTCCCGTCCTAAATCCAGTTCCAAGAAAACTCGAGACAAGCAAATGATACTGTATGAAATGATAGATGGTATCATGAATATTGATGTTTCCTGATGGAAACGTAGTGACAAGGAGGGAATGTGGAAAAGTAAATTTTGCCATGTTCTGTGTCCCTACGAGTCCTCCATCTTATGTTATGTGTGCATGATTAAATATGCATATGTATCCCCCATGTTTGATTAAAGACGCAATTACAGTTGTGTCCATCACTAGTATGCCAGTTTCCAGTTCTCGTGAAAGCTACGAGTATCAGGCCTATGTAAAGTTACGTTGCCACGTTTCTCGGTGTGCACGTTATTTCATTGTAAAGTCCCCGTTTCTAGGCCTCAAAAGGGCCCGGACACCAGATTCAGCTCCTGTCTCCTGAGTCCTCGCTGAGGAGCGATACAGCCCCCACCTGTATCCTCGACCCTTCACTTACTTCCTGCCTCGCAGTGCCCGGCTCGGCCTGGCTCTGCCTCTGAGTCTGCCAAGAGTATGTTATGATTCCAGTTATCAGTCCAGCCCTCCTTCTCTGCATTCCTAAGCTACTGAATCGCATCAATAGTTTCCGTCATTGTCTAGCCTTTACGTCTCCATGTAAGAGAAATACTGCATTTAATGGTAATTTAATATTCTTCATCACGCACTACATGTAGAATAATGCATGCTCCAGTCTTAGAGTCCGTTAGCCTCTCCCCTCCTGACTCTTAGTTTATATCAACATGTTCTCTAAACATCAGATACTAGATACTGTTTAGGTACATGTCGCCCTGACTCTCCAGACTTCAGTCTCTGCTCCTAGCACAGAGTTCATAGCCCCCAGCTTCTCCTAGTAACACGTCATTGTCAGTTTACGCGCACCATTAGGTTAGAGGTCCCGGCTCCTTAGGTAGCCCCCTCCATGTTTCCGCCCCATTTATGACATATTCTGTTACGTTTACATCACATGTCTATGTATACGCCCCTGTTACACCCATTTTCACCCTTATCTTTCGCGACTGCTATTGACCACACCCACTGCCCGCCTACTGTAATTCATTGTAATGTAACTGTTTTAGTATATATATATTTGTGGACTGTTATTAAATGTTATGCCGATTCTGATCCTGCCCCCGGCAGCGCTGCCATCCTGTTCCCGTGCAGGTTGTCCTGTTCCTGTCCTTTATGCTGTATTAAACCTGCAAACTCCTACTACCTCGAATCTTGACTCTTATTTATTGAGCTATCTGTTATTCATTTATCCATTCAAAAATAGAGGTATTATTTATTTATATACCACACAGCTCCGGGTACCTGCATTGTCTGGAGTTTTTTTATTAATGTTGGGAGGGTGGGCTTGATAATACGTCCTTGTTAATTGCCATAGAAGCCTATGTTCTGGTGTTAACATGGGCTTCTATGGGAAATAACAAGGCCATATTATCATGGTCATTTTCGCCGTTTTATCGGCAGTTTCTTGCCAATAAAACGGCGATAATTGTAACACCAGTCCTTGATAATATGCACCTAAGTTTACTGGTCAAAAAAAGAGCAATGAGCCATATTATCAACAAAAGGCGATACATTATCGCCACTTTTATCGGCAGGAAACTGCCGATAAAGCGGCGTTAATGGGCTTGATAATATGCCCTTGTGAATAACCATAGGAGCCCAGGTTAACACCAGAACCTGGGCTGCTATGGGAAGTTACAAGGGCCTATTATCAAGCACATTATCGCCGCTTTATCTGCAGTTTCCTGTTGATAAAAGCTGCGATAATGTATTGCCTTTTGTTGATAATATGCTCCTTCATTTCTATGATAGTATGTAAAGCTTTCCTTTTTTTTTGGTGTAGCAGTTGTACTCTCTTCGCATGCTCAGCGTCGTTTCGAAGCCCACGTTTTCTTTTTCTTCAAGTTCAACAAGCAAACCTTTCTTTATATCAGTTAGTAAGTCTGTCGCTTTCTTTTCCCGGTTCGTGTATGTCATCCGCTGCTGTACTTTTCTACAGTATTAATAGTCATATTTTATATATATTTATTTGAAATGTAGTGCCGAGGTGCCAAACGTTGATTACGTACTCCATCCACCGCCACCGTTGTCTTTATTATATCTGTTAGTTAGAACTCAGTAGTTTTCAATCCTAGCCTTGAATATCTTACTATAGTATTTCAACATTATTTTTATTGTGGGCCGTCATACCCCTCCACACAAAATAAAAGATGTAGTTTTTTTTATTGAACTTTTATTAAACAATAAATATAAACAAAACTCAATTATAACTATATTAGAACTGGAAAAATAACTTAAACAATGTTATAAACAAATTGTGAAATGGATTCCAAAAGGTGTCCGATTGGTAATCTGCAAAAGAAAAAAGAAAATTAGAGTTTAGAATTATGTAGAAGTGAGTAAATGAGCTGAAGCATTACGGGGCATATTATCAAGAACGGCGATAAAATTATCGCCGTTTCAGCGTCAGGAAACTGCAGCTAAAGCGGCGATAATGGGCTTGATAATATGCTGTTGTGAATTCCCATAGCAGTCAAAGTTCTGGTGTTAACCTGGGCTACTTTGGGAATTCACACGGGCATATTATCAAGCCCATTATCGACGCTTTAGCGGCAGTTTCCTGAGTGGTGTCTATATGGAAGTACTACTGCGTTACTGACGCCCGTTATGGCGACTTATTTTAAATGCATTCCTATGGAGGCTTTGTAGATCTAGGCCTCTGTGCTTACGGTTGTATAAACCTTGTGGGTAAACATTTCAGGCAGTTGGTGTCACAACTTATTCCGAACAATTCTTCTACACGTCTACACGTCCAAGACAGCAGTGTCTAAGTTTAAGAGAGAAAGAGAAATGATGTCACAGACAGTGAGAGAGAGAAAGAGAGAGAAAACAACATTAAAACTGTGTCGCAGAATCTGGAGTTGAGATTTTTTCTTGAAAAGTCAGATGTAGATTTACTAGCTCCTTGCACCACTTTACCCATGTTAAAAGTGACTCAAAAGTGGCGTAATAAGGTTGTGGATCTGTTTGTCAGACTGTTGTAACCCATCTGTTGTCACTGCTTGGAGGTAATTATAGGTTTTACAGAGAAGTTGCTGTACAGTACGCACTCTGGGCCATAATATCAAGCCTGGGCGACAAAATTATTGCCACTTTTTCGGCAGGAAAGTGTCGCTAAAGTGGCGATAATGGGTTTGATAATATGCTCTATGGAATTCCAATTGAAGCTCATGTCTGATGTCTTTCACATCTAACATGAGCTTCGATTGGAATTCCATAGAGCATATTATCAATTCATTATCGCCACTTTAGCGGCACTCTCCTGCCTATAAAGTGGCGATAATTTTGTCGCCCAGGCTTGATAATATGGCCCTCACTCGTTTCACAAATAAAGCTAACACTACAGTTTTACGAGTGCAGTGTACCTGGTATATTTCAGTTGTTATAGTGCCGTGTTCAAGTGGTGTCTATATGGAAGTGCCTACTGCGTTGCTGACGCCCGTTATGGCGACTTATTTCTAATGCATTGCTATGAAGGCTTTGTAGATCTAGGCTGCTGTGCTTACCTTGTATAAAGAGTGTGGCCACCGGAGTTCACCATTCGACTTGAACTCTGCTTCTATACATCAAAGTATATTCAATAAGTTGCAGAGAATTCCATTGCTGTTGCTCGATAGGCCGTGGTTGCTTCTGAACGATGTTTGGTGAAGGAAACAAAAGAACATTCTGATTAGTCATCGTAAACTGAGTTGCGTAACTACTATCAAAAGTGAATTTTAATGTGGGTTCTTAATATTCCGTAGTTAAGACTGTTGCAGCTCAAGCAAACAAAGGAAGATCAATAAGTTAATAGAGGCCTGGGATGGCCTTGTGACGCAGAAAAAAAAATACTATCATGGATGCACAATTAATAATAATAGAGGCCTAAGCACGTGGCGTAGTTCAGAAATACGACACAGAAATTTATGCACGCACAATTTTTAAGATTAGAGGTGTATAGGACCTCGTGACTTTTAAAGAAATATTTCAGTTAAGTAAGTACAATTTAAAACCATTGAGGGGTAGGAAAGCCATATGAAGGATAAAAAATAGCATTATGCATATACAATTTACAGTGAAGGCTGATGATGTGGAGAAGCGTGGCTCAGTGGTTAGAGGCGGCAGACCCGGAAGCTGAGATCAGCCGTGGACCAGGGTTCGATTCCCCGCCTCGGCGGGTCTCGGGCTCAAAAATTCCACGGACTCGACAATTCTCGCTCCGTTGCCTACTCGACTCACGGGGTCACACTCTGCGACTCTGGGCAATAGCTTGCTTAATCTCCACTACGGCCCCTCGCGGCGGGATGCCTGGCTTTCACCTTGTTAATACCGTGCCGGGGTATCTCACAGGGGAATACCAGGACGGGTTCCCTAAGCAAGCGCCTTGAGACCCCTGGGTGATTCGTGCGCTATATAAATCGAAATACATTTACATTTACATTTGTGACGTCTTCTCTTACCTTTGCTTCTGTCGTCTTTTGTCGTGTCTTGAAAGGCTGCGGTTTCGCTGAGTCTGGGGTGTTTTCGACAGTCTGTCTGTCACCGCAGCACAGGCAGGCAAAAGAGAGAGTGCTCACGTCAGTGCCCGCATTATATGGGAACCGGGGGGCTAACCAAACCAAGCCCAGGGCCGTCATTGGTAGCGTTTTCGCGGTCTGCAAGAATGATGGCCCTGTGGGGGGCGTGCCATTGGGTAATATATTGGTTTCCAGGCTAAATGAGAGCAAGCATGCTAGGTGGTGGCATGTGGGTAGGGTGGGCGGGCGTGCACCGCGCATGTGCAAGTATGAGTGTGTGCACTAACAATTAACAACAGAGAGAGATGGGGGCGGTGTTATAATGTACACAGAGGCAGGCCCAGAATCGGATCGGCAATGAGTCAGCACTTCTAATCATTCTCCTTAGTGCGCCCTGAGCTCTGATTTGTCACTGAGAGGGTGATCGCACCATAGTTTGTACTGCTTATCATACTCAGCGTGTACCCGCACATACGGTACGAATATGCTTTGACGCATTAAAGCTTCTGTGTGACGTCATGTACGGCGTTCTGTACACGAAAGGGGGCAATGTTTCTACTTGGTTTAAAACATGTATGTATTTAATGTACATACTAAGGGCAGACATTTGGGATAACTATGATTTTTTTTAATACTTGTAATAATCATATATTACTTTTTAAAAAGAATTACACTAATCGCGGTAGAACATCATGTGTACTCGTATTGAAAGAGCTGCGCAAGCGCATCATAAGCGTACGCAAAGCCATGTGACTTTAAAAGTAGAGATTTGATTGGTTCATAACTTTTCCTACAGTTGAAAGTTCTGTCCCATTATAATTATTCAACTTTGACTTTCTAAGAAGAAGCATTTGTTCTGAGAATCTTCTGAAATAGAAGGAAGATGACAATAATAAGAGCAATGTAGGCATCTTCCAGCAGTTCTTCAGAGGGAGATTTCATTCCTGAAGAACGTCCAAAGAAGAGGAAAGAAGCTCTAATTCAGAAGTTTTTCACTTTTCCAGAAGGTCAAAAAAAGGTTAATGCTCCAAAAGTATCCTGTAAAATTTGCGAAACAACTCTTTCAAGGGGTGATCCATGTCAAAAATACTCTTTAGGCACAGCAAATATGGTGCGACACGTGAAGAACCTGCACCCCAAGAACTTTCCTCGAGCTGCAAGACGGAGGTTGTACGAGAACCCACCTGCTGCTACACCAAGCACATCAACTGCGGCAGCAGCATTTTCAGCAAGCAGTCCACACCCACATATTGATTCTGACTTTGCTAAAGTTAATATTCTATGCATTTATTGCGATAAACTTTTGTGTTATGGGGAACAGTCTAAAGACTTGATGAAACGCAGGATGCAGGATCATTGCTGCCCTCGACATTAGTTGTTCTTTTTTCATTCTTTTGTTCCGCTTGGAATTTGTTGAGAAAACACAAAAAAAATACAAAACAAAAAAAACTGTTCTTTTTAGAACTACCTTCACTGGTCAAAGAAAGGACTATCGTCCAGATTCATGAAACGAAAATCGGCTTGCAAAGGGCCAGATTCTTAGAATCTGGCCCTTTGCGAGCGCAGTTATTGCATTTGGGATTCAGCATCCCAAATGCAATAATCGCTATTATAGAATTCGCTATTGTGCGAGGAATTGCATTTAAGGAATCTCTATTTGAGATTCCTTAAATGCAAATCATCAACCAATTTTAAATTGCGAATTCGCAATATTTGGCCGCTATTTACCACGAAGTCTGACTTCGTGGTAAATAGCGAAAAAATAGATTAAAGCACTTTAGTGCATTTTTTTCTTTTGCATGTTACACACACACATGTCCTTTGGACATGTGTGTGCGCAACACCTGTGTAATGTTGCATTTCAGGGGTGCTACAGGGTGTCCTTTGGACACCCCTGGCACCCTTGAAATCGCATCCTTATTTGCGATTAGCAAATTGCTAATCGCAAATAAGGAATAACTCCCCATTTATTCCTGAGTTATTCCTTATTTGCAATTAGTAATTTGCTAATTGCAAATAAGGAATGTGTAGGAATCGCAATTTATTTAGCAATTCCTACATGAATCCCGTTTTGCAAGTCCTTAATAGCGATTCCTTATGAATCGCTATTAAAGACTCGCAAAATGGCCCTTTCATGAATCTAGCTGTATATTTCTATGTTAGTGTGTAAAAGTTTGTCAGAATTAATGTGTAGTTCATAAATGAATGAATGAATATGTTACTAATGTATGGAGAATGTGAAAGTGCAGAACTATAAGGAACTGCTACAGCATAAATCTATAAGGTGTTTATCTATAGTATACTGTAGTATGTCCGAAGCACTTGAATGTATCATATGTACATAAATATGTTACAAGTCTAGGCTTCAATTTGCGCTGCTGGTGAAAGTGCCTGGGTGAATTTGTATGTGTTAGGGGCGGATTTACAATCCCCTTGTGCCTCTTTTATACAGCCGTTGCGTCCCTTTTGTGACACAGCAGTGGTGCAAAAGATGTGCCATGTTTTGTGCTATTAACAATGTGACGCATCTGGAGGGTGTATTACATTGTAAAGCGCTGCGCCAGAAGAGGCTTTCTTGTGCAGAAGGGGGTGCAGCAAGGCCTCCTAAAAGTGACTGAGTGAAATGTATAACATTTTATTCAGTGACTTTTGAGCTTATGCTGCGTCAAAACCTTGCACATGCTTGAAGCAGGTGTAAGGATTGATACAGCATTGTGAGCATAGGGCCCCAAGAGAATTGCTGGAGCTGTGTTATACTTGCAACCGACGTCAAGCAATAATTCATCCAAAAATTACTTTGCAATTTAGTTTTGTTATTATTTTATAATAAGAATATGAAATATAATCTAAAAAATAAAATAAATATAAATATTTATATTAAAAATATAAGAAATTAGTATAAAAAGAAAGACATAATATTTAATACATTTATAAATTATCATTTACAAAACCTTTGAAAGTCACTGAAAAAACCAAAGGTTTCACACACGTTATGGTTAGGAATTAGCATTTTAAAAACCATGCAAATTCATTGAAAAAACCATAGGTTTCACACGTTATAGTTAGCTGAACATTTCTCTCATTCAAAACCTTTGAAATTCCTCCGGTATAGTTAGCTCAGCTAACTATAACTTGCGTGCCCGCAATGCACTGCTGATGACGTCACCTATTACATCACTCATGACATGGTCAGTGACATCACTCATGACATCACTGATGACATCTCAAATTACATCTCTGATGACATCATCCTTGTGGCAGACCTCCTCTTACTGTAATATAACCTTTGATACACACGATCAAAAATAGAAACTAAAATTTTCAAAACAATGGAGATACCAATTCCAGTTGGAACAACCTATTGAGTAATCCCAAAATCTACATGCACATCCACTCATTCACCAACAGTTCTATATAGTCACTCCTACATGTACTCACTCATCATATGTACTCATACACCTATATATCCTGTTATACACCGACACTGATCTATAGAGTTACTCAGACACATACTCACACATGCAAATAAACTATCAAATATCCATTTACTTGCATATACAGCTATACACTCACCACTACACTAACTTCTACATAATCGTAGACATACTTACTCTCTTAAAAAATCACTTATAGAAACACAAACTTATTTATACAGGAAGTCTTAGAATCTCTCGCTCTCAGATATACTCACTTATATACATCAATACTCACATATACTAGTTTAAAACATATGTAGTTACTCATAAAGATACTATTGACACAGTCATTCACTCACTAACACACCCATACACACACTCATCCACCCATACAGTCCTGCACACATGCTGTCTTCAAAACACATACAAAGAGTGAGTCAGTCATTCATGCATCTGTGCGCTAAGTAATACTCCCCACCGAACCGTACAAACACTCATTTTGGTACTCAAAAAACCAACTAATAACCCATATACACACTCATGTAGCTACTCACCAACCCATGCAGCCACTTATATACAAAGTGAGACACTGATACAGATATTTAAATATTTAAAGATTACTCGCTAGTACACCTATTCACTAAGATATACTTAATAAGTCAGTTATACAATCAATTTTACAAAAAAAACCATCCATTTAGACACTTATTTACCCATTTATTCTTCCATCGACCTTTAGATATACATATATAAAAAACATTTTTTTTTCAGAAAGACACACATTCACTGGAGGATGTCATCAGTGATGTCATCAGGGATGTCATTTGAGATGTCATCAGTGATGTCATGAGTGATGTCACTGACCATGTCATGAGTGATGTAATATGTGACGTCATCAGCAGTGCATTGCGGGCGCGCAAGTTATAGTTAGTTTAGCTAACTATAACGGAGGAATTTCAAAGGTTTTGAATGAGAGAAATGTTCAGCTAACTATAACGTGTGAAACCTATGGTTTTTTCAATGAATATATATATTTATGTATTGCTTACATTTTTTTATATTATAAAATACATTAAAACTATTAGTTTAATAATTGTTTTAAAGTATATATATATTATATATGTGTGCTTCACTATTTTAATTTAAGTTTATTTGTTATATTTGTTCAAATCTATATTAAATAAAATTTATTTTTTTAAATAAATGTTATTCTTTAAGATGTTTAATATGTATTAATTTTTTTTATATATATATATATATATATATATATATATATATATATATATATATATATATATATATATATATATATATATATATATATATATATATAACAATATTTTGTGCAACAATATTTATGACATCAATAATATTTAGTTGATATTTTTGTACTTACCATTATAAGTATTGGATACAGATATTTTTGACATCAATGTTTTGGTCTCGATATTTTTGTATGGGGATATTGTGGGTGCCGATATTTTGCAAGTGTACCGGAAAATAGCTCACTTGCCTCCTGACACTGCTGCTATCGATATCTCCTCCATTTTTGCTGCTGTTTTTCACCTCTGGGAGCTACCATGGCACGTACTACTGGGGATAGGACTTGTCCCTTCACTCCAGAGGAGATGGAGACCTTGGCAGATGGGGTCCTTACCCTGTATTCTCAGCTCTATAGTTCACCAGAGGAACAGGTAACTATTCCAAATTCAGGTATTCCTTCTGTTCAACTTCCTCCTTTCTGTTCCACTAGCCTACAATGTGTCTCTGAGTGCAGTAGCTACAATGAGTTCTCAAGTCACATTGCGGTGTTTGTGAATTGTTATGTATAGGCTCACACTATGAGTCATATCTGTAAACTGTTATAAGAATTTTAGGATGATGGTACCCAAGTTTACCTTCCCACCAAAAACTAAGCCCATATCAGACTTTGTAAAATTGTTGTCTGAGAGTTATCTTTACCTTACAGATCCCTTCAGAGTGCCAAACAACCATATGATTGCATATGGAATGGCCAGACGTTTGACTTTTCAGTAAGGAATTTGATGGAAATGTGATGCACATGTGGTATAAGTAGACTCAGCTTACAGAGAGCAAGGCCTGACATTGATTTGTGGGCAGTCTGGGACATGCCCAGCCTGGGCCAGAGTTACTGTGGTAGGAGAACTGATGCACAGAGTAGTGTCCCTGTAGACCTGCTGATCAAATGATTTTCACAGAATGAGTGATCTGTCCCAATAGTAGTCATGATACCTGTTATAAGGACAAATGAGGCATGGAAACTGATGTGATCACCTGGGCTGATACTTCTTTCCATTGAAACACAGTGTTAATGTGTGTCTGTCAACAAACACTTTTCTAATACTGTTGCTTCCACGGTACAGGCCTATTGTACATCTGAGACATGAAACGTGTAGAGAGTGGGTAACCAATGAAGAGATTTAGAAATTTGATTTATCAGCTTGGCTACAATGTTCCTATTCACCCAACAAATACAATATATGTTGATTATCATCACTGTTACAGTGCCTCATTTGGCAAAAGGGATGTTCTGTGATGGCAGTACAAACAACACAAACGTATTATGACTTAGTAGGTTATTTAACTAGGTTGTCCATGTGTCCACATAGCCCCCAGGGAGGTAGCGCTGAATGTCCAGGACTTTGGGAGTCAGGCAGCTCACGAAGGTAAGGCCCAGGCAGGCATTTGTTTGCTTATATAGGCCCATTTAGGGCCTTGTACAATGGATGGATGTCAGGGTGAGGAATGGGAGCAGACACAGTGCATTCTAAGTGTGCAGCACTCACAATTATTCAGAGGTTGGGGCTTCAGTCACATCAAATGGCCCCTCCAGAGTTCCCACTGCTTAAAATAAATAATCGAATCTCAATTATAATGTAGGAGCACATTTTATTCAAGGTGTATTGAGAGAGCATGTCTTGGACAGTGTTACTTTTAATGTGGACGCGAGGGGTTAGAGCATGTTTCTTGGGCAGGCACATGATACCTGCCACAAAGAACAGACACACCTGGGATGGGGTTTAGTTGAGAACTTGCCAGTTCACATTTCACTGTGAAGGTATGTTGCACATTAGTTATTTGTTAATTAAGCAGCTTAGGCATCATGTAAAACTGTTCATTTGGGCACAACTTTAGGAAGGTTTATGTTGCAGTTTCTTTTTCGTTTTAATTTCACATGCATGGTTGATTTGTAAACCGGAGGAATGGATTTATTGGCATGATTGTTGAACATGAGTTTTACACTAAGGGGAGATCACTATTAGTAAGGACGGTTTACAAGGAGCACATAATGAGAGCACTCAGTGAGCATTGGTTACGGTTTTCGGATTGAGTTGATTTAAATTGCAGACACTATTTATTTTGATCACTGCAATATGGGGCACTGTTAAAAGACACAGCTGTAATAAATTGAGTAATATGCACAAACTGAGAACTATTTCATGTGGCTGCATTTTGATTTTACAGTAGTTACCCCTGAGGAAGGGCAATAATTTCCCGAAATGCATTAGGTTAAGAATGCTTCACGTTGGATTATACATAAACTTGAACTTCTGGATGTCATATGAGCAAAGCCTGAAGGGCACTTGTTGAACTTTATTTTGAATGTAGGTGGTGTGAGAGGCTGTTATAGACATTTTTCAGAGAAATGCTGTGTTTGTTTCATGCAACATCCATATAACAAGTTTCTTTTGGATCAAAACAGGACCCTACATATGAGAAATGTGAGATAGTCACAGAGATTGTTTGCAGTAATATTAGTAGTGAGCATTATTGATGTCAAAACTAGAATTTAACAATTGGTTTATTAACCTTCTTGCTTTCTCAAATATGCTTGAAAATGCATCATTTGCCCACTCTTTTCTCAAAAAGTTCTCGGGTGGAGAACCCCCTGAACCCACCTTAATGCTGTCTGGCTCGCTCGCTGCGCTTGCTTGCCACAAGCCACTCATCAAAAACTTTTACCTCTCACCACTTTCAAGTCTCACCAGCCACCACTGCATGTAGGATAGGCCTGGCCTACCTGAAGTTAGTGGGGTGGCTCAGTCAGTGTAGGTCATGGCCAGGGCTGAGGTTAATCATCAAATGACCACCTAATGTGTGTTTCCAAGCTTTAGATGTGCTTAGCATGTGACACGGACACATGTAATATAATGACTCTTGATGAAGTCTTGTGCTACCTGTGAACGTGATGTGTATTGAGTTGACAGTTCTCTTCAGACTTCCAGTTACAATCTGTTTCTACATCGAATGCACCCATACCGGTCAACGCCATTGGAAGAGGGCCAGTTGGAAAGCCGTCCCCTGGAAGGTGCGGATCGTCGTGGGGGTCTACAACTGGCGTAGTGTCCACTGCCGGAAGAGGTGGGAGGACCTGTGGTTCTGGACCTGGAAGATCACAAAGGTCCAGCTGTGGAAGTCCTCCCAACATGGAAGGGGCGCATGCCAGACCCTGACCCTCCTGATGGGCTGCACACTGGTGGTGACCTACCCAGGCCCTCTTGGGCAGTTGAGTGCCCAACAGCAGCGACTGGGGGTTAGTCCTGGCCAGAGTCATACATGTTACTTTGCCAACTTTGTGGGTTACAGGCAGGCATGTACAAACCAAGATTAGTGGTGGCCCATGTGCAACACATAGGTTGAGTCATTGTTACTGTAAGGGTGTCAGTAGGTGCATACTACTGTGCTGTGGCTATTGTCGTTCTGACCTGGAAGACCTCAAAATCCTGTCCACATCTAATCATCTCATTTCGAGCAGACACCTGGCTGAGTGAAGTAAGTATTCATCTTATGTTCTCTGTAAATCTCGGTGACACATGAAACTGCTGATGCTAATGTGAGGAGTGATGTACCCTCACTACTGTCTCTCATTTTATGGTGGCCCTATCACATGTGACATAACATAGAATTCACAGTACATCGGGTGACTGTACAACAGTTCCTATTGGTAAGTACTGGTCATACAGTGAAATGAGTGTGTGTCATGCCTGTGCTCACCGTCGATCCGATGCCCAGTTGACCGACATGCCCGATTACCTTTCATAATCATGTCTTGTTTACGTCCACTGCCGATTATTTTTCCCAACCTCATCCGTCGCTCTTCAACTCGGGGTTGGCAATGGTTGGCAAATTGTGGATGGTAGGCGGTGAACGCATGCGCAAGGAGTAGCGCATGCGCAATAGCCTGTTTGTGTTATTTAATCCCGCCCAAGACGCACAGGAAACGCTTCGCGTTTATCCAGCTTGTTGGATCTCGTTCCGGGTCACGGTGACGGGCGTCCGAGGAGTTAGTGTTTGGAGCCCGTGTTTCTTAGAATCCTGCGTTTCCTGCTTTTCCGTCGTGTGAGTACAAGAAGCGGTTTTGCTTCTTGTGTGCTATCTTGTGTTCCCGGTTCTTGTTTTCTTATTCTTATAACAAAGTAAGCGAGTCTCTCCCCGCTTGCATGGTATGCTTACCGCCTTATTCCTTCTTTACCGTTGTGGGGTTTCCACTATATTTATGTGTACCTTGTGAATAGAACAAGGCATACTCACCTACTGCCCTCTGGTGTTACTTCTTTACGGTGTAAAGCTGGTTACAGGACATCCTAGGTGAGCACTTTGCACTTTGCACTTTGCAGAAGCTACAGTTTAGGTCCCATAAAGTCTTGTTATTACTTAAAGTGTTTTCCTGTCCACAGAAAATAGGCGTTCTAGGGTTTTTACTCCGCCCTCAAGCACCGTTATTTCCTGTCATTCCAATCACTTACTACCTGCATCTCCTCCGCATTCTGAAGGTACATAAGTTATCACAGACCATTCATTGGGGAATTGAGATTCCAGGACACTCCTGAGACAATAAGGTGCGTGCATGACAGAACGCGAAGCCTTATAGATTTGTCTCCCGAGTGCCATGGATCTCACACTTCAGGATGTGGCCAATATGGTGGGGAATCTCCAAAGAGAAACCTAAACCCTCACAGACAGAGTAGAGGCTTTACGCATCTATAGAGAGGATGGAGCTAGTTCTAGCGCTAACACACAAGTAGCTCAAGTAGTGACACCACATACCATTCCCTTAGCTCCCCCTGAGCGTTTTTATGGAGATCCCTCTAAATGTGCCGCTTTTCTTACACAATGTCAATTGCATTTCTTGTGTAAGGCCCCGTGTTTCCCAAATGATCAAGCTAAGGTAGCCTTTGTCCTTTCTTATTTGGGGGGTTCAGCTGCGAATTGGACCATCCCCTTAATTGACAAAGATGATCCCCTGTTACTAGATTACGACGCCTTTAGGCGAGAACTGTGTAAGATGTTCGATAAACATACATTCACGCATGCTGCTGACACAGAACTATTGAACCTTAAGCAAGGGTCCAAAGACCTCATTTCATACATATCCACTTTTAATAGACTAGTGGTAGAGGCAGATTGACCTACAGAGAAACGTAGTGCGCTTTTTTACAAAGGTCTGCGTGACGAATTAAAAGACGCCTTGGCTCACGTAGTAGACCCCCCTGCCACGTGTCCTGAATTAATAGACCTGGTGGTAAAATTGGACCATAGGATGGGAGAGAGGCGTAGAGATCGGGTCTGGTATGAGTATCCTAGAATAGGAACCAGAGATAAAAAACCTGAACCTGAAATCAAACTCGAGGACCCTGAACCTATGCAATTAGGCAGCATTAAAGGGCCCCTAAGTGAAGCCAAAAAATAAAGAAGACATGAAAACCGACTGTGTCTTTATTGTGGCAGGGCAGGGCACTTTTTAAGGGAATGTCCGGTAAAACCAAGACAGTTCCGTAAGTCGGAAAACTAGTTGACCCGAGGGTAACGGAGACCGCACCATCGGGTCCTTCAAGTCATATGGTCTCTTCATTATTGACAGATAACGGACACTTTTTTGTCCCTTCGAAATTGTCATGGCCTACCAACTACATATTACAACCTATCATGATAGATTCTGGCGCCTCAGGAAACTTTAGGGACCGACAATGGGCGGCTGCCCATTGCATTCCTGAAATACAAAAGAAACTAACCGAGGATGTATATACCATAGACGGTAGTCCGTTGAAATCTGGACCAATCACTCATTCCACCATTCTTCTGGAGTTGTATGTTGCTGTTACTCATTGGGAAACTCTCACCTTTGATTTAATTGAGCCTCCTCAGTTCCCTGTGGTGTTGGGACTCCCTTGGTTGCGTTTACACAATCCCATAATAGATTGGCAGCAAACCCAAATCATATTCAGAAAAGAGTGCAGTGAACATATACGCGAAAGTAGTACTGAAAATCTCAGTAACATGGTTTCTATCCCTGAATCTCCTAGGCAGAAAACCATCACGTCAGTCTCTCTCAATGCAGAAGAACAATACACCGTAGAACAACCCGACACTGACTTACCTTCTGAGTATCAAGAGTACAGTGCAGTCTTTGACAAAGAGCAAGCTACCATTCTGCCACCCCATAGGGTATACGACTGCCGTATTGATTTGCAGCCGGGGGCTCGTATACCTATCAGCAGTGTGTACTCTCTAACAGAAAAAGAAAACCTCTACTTAAGGGAGTACCTCGATACCATGCTCGAGTTAGGATACATTCGGCCCTCCAGATCCCCTGCCTCCTCAGCTCTTTTTTTTTATCCCTAAAAGGGAGGGGGGCTTACGCTGCTGTATAGATTACAGATCATTGAATACCATTATCATCAAGAACAGGTACCCTTTACCACTCATCTCCTCTTTGTTAGATCAAATCAAAGACGCGGAATGGGTTCCGAAATTTGATCTACGTGGAGCATATCATCTTGTTCGCTTCAAAGATGGAGATGAGTGGAAAACCGCGTTTTGTACCAAGTTCAGTTTATATGAATATTTAGTAATGCCCTTCTGGCTTTGTAATGCTCCTTCAGCATTTCAGTATTTTATTAATGAGGTGCTGAAGGAATATCTTGACAAAAGCGTCATCGCATACATAGATGATCTACTCATTTATTCCAGAGCCTTGAAAGAACACATATTACATGTTAAGACTGTGTTACACGAGTTGCAGAAGAACTATCTCTTCTGTAAATTGGATAAATGTTTTTTCCATCGACATCAAGTCGCCTTTTTGGGGTATATTGTGTCAGCCCAAGGATTAAGGATGGACCCCCAAAAGATCAATGCTGTGTTACAATGGCCTCCCCCTAAAAGCGTGAAAGAAATTCAACAATTCATAGGGTTTTCTAACTTCTATAGACGCTTTATCCATCGATTTTCGGATGTTGTTGCCCCCATCACCCGTTTGTTACGAAAAGGTATCCCCTTTTGTTGGTCTGAAGAAGCAGATATTGCATTCAACACTCTAAAGAAGGCATTTACACAGGCCCCCATATTGACACATCCCGATCCTGGAAGGCCTTTTGTAGTGGAGGTCGATGCCTCTCAAGTAGCTGTAGGGGGGATCCTTTCTCAAGCTGATTCAGATACAGGGGAACTACATCTGGTTGCCTATTATTCTCACAAATTAACCCCTGCTGAAGCCAAGTACGCAGTGGGGAAAGAGAACTTCTTGCTATCAAGAAAGTCCTGGAAGAATGGTGACAGTATTTATTAGGCACACACCACACTGTAACCGTGCTAACTGATCACCGCAACCTACAGTACCTCAAGACTGCTAGAGCATTGTCCATGAGACAATTGAGATGGACACAGTTCTTCAGCGAATATGATTTTGTTATACACTTCAGGGCAGGCAAACAGAACGGAAAGGCCGACGCTTTGTCTCGTTTAGGATTCAAGCCTTTCCCCCTTGAAGACAAGCCTCCTTGTATCATAAGTTCCCAAAGGATCATAGGGATGCTCACTACAGAAGAGGACTTCATACTGCAAGTAAGGAACGCTCAGCAAGACTCTTCCTTGCAACCCATGTTAGAGCAACAGCCATCTCTTGTCAAGTCTGGTCTACATTACGTACAGGGTGGGTTGTTTGTTCCTACGTTACCCCTTCAGAGACAAGTGTTAGAATGGTGCCATTCCCATGGTATTGCAGGCCATCCTGGATATAAGAGGACACTGGAATTGGTGAGGAGATATTGTTGGTGGCCTCATGTGGCCAGTGATGTGCAACAGTATGTGAAGACATGCCACATATGTGCTCGAGGGAAGATATCACATGAGGGGCTTGTGGGCCTATTACATCCTATTCCCACTCCTCCAGCACCATGGCATTCAGTCTCCATGGACTTTATAGTGGAGTTACCTTGCACTAAGGGAGGGAATACCACACTCCTTGTTGTAGTGTACATGTTCACTAAAGCCGCTCATTTCATCCCTTTGAAGAGTCTACCTACATCCATTGTATTGGCAAAGATCTTTTTACAGAACATAGTCAGACTTCATGGGCTACCATCTGTTTTGATCACTGATGGAGGAACACAATTTGTATCACGCTTTTGGAGACAACTCTGTAAAACATTATGTATCGAAGTTCGTCTCTCATCTAGTCATCACCCTCAAACGGACGGGCAAACCGAGAGGGTGAACCAATGTTTTGAGCAGTTCCTTAGATGCCAATTCTTACAAGACCAGAAGAAATGGGATGAGTTGGTTTGGTTGGCAGAAATGTCCTACAACAACAGCCATCAGTTTCCAACCTTGTTCACACCCTTTTATGGGTCATATGGTTTTCATCCTCGAGTCTTGCCCTTCTCTCCTCTAAAACCCTGTGATACTCCAGCTGTACAAGATCTAGTCGCCCACCTCCAGACAGTTCATTCTAACATCCATGACAATCTTGACAGAGCTAAGACAGAGTATAAGAAGAAAGCAGACGCACGCAGACATGCAGAACCTGCCTATCGGAAAGATGACAAGGTATGGCTTTCCACCAAATATTTGGCTCTGAAAGGATCTTGCAAGTTCAAGCCCAAATATGTTGGTCCTTTTTCTGTTATACAAGTTCATGTATCCCTACTGAAACCTGTTGTGCCAGGTACCCGCCTTCCGACAGTCCCTCTTCCTACCTTGATAGATGCTAGTGAGGAATATGAGGTCGGGCTATCATAGATTCCAGGCGTGTACGACGTCGCCTCCAGTATCTCATACATTGGAAGGGTTATGGCATGGAGGAACGCTCATGGGAACCGGCTAGTCAGGTGCATGCTCCTCGTTTGGTGAGAGCATTCCACAGGCGATACCCTCACAAGCCCAAACCAGTGGGGGGTGTCGTGGGAGGGGTGTTCTGTCATGCCTGTGCCTGTGCTCACCGTCGATCCGATGCCCAGTTGACCGACATGCCCGATTACCTTTCATAATCATGTCTTGTTTACGTCCACTGCCGATTATTTTCCCAACCTCATCCGTCGCTCTTCAACTCGGGGTTGGCAATGGTTGGCAAATTGTGGATGGTAGGCGGTGAACGCATGCGCAAGGAGTAGCGCATGCGCAATAGCCTGTTTGTGTTTTTTAATCCCGCCCAAGACGCACAGGAAACGCTTTGCGTTTAGCCAGCTTGTTGGATTTCGTTCCGGGTCACGGTGACGGGCGTCCGAGGAGTTAGTGTTTGGAGCCCGTGTTTCTTAGAATCCTGCGTTTCCTGCTTTTCCGTTGTGTGAGTACAAGAAGCGGTTTTGCTTCTTGTGTGCTATCTTGTGTTCCTGTTTCTTGTTTTGTTATTCTTATAACAAAGTAAGCGAGTCTCTCCCCGTTTGCATGGTATGCTTACCGCCTTATTCCTTCTTTACCGTTGTGGGGTTTCCACAATATTTATGTGTACCTTGTGAATAGAACAAGGCATACTCACCTACTGCCCTCTGGTGTTACTTTTTTACGGTGTAAAGCTGGTTACAGGACATCCTAGGTGAGCACTTTGCAGACAATTTAGGTCCCATAAAGGCTTGTTATTACTTAAAGTGTTTTCTTGTCCACAGAAAATAGGCGTTATAGGGTTTTTACTCCGCCCTCAAGCACCGTTATTTCCTGTCATTCCAATCACTTACTACCTGCATCTCCTCCACATTCTGAAGGTACATAAGTTATCACAGACCATTAATTGGGGAATAGTGTGGGGAGGGATTGTTTTCACTAACCTTTGTTTGTCTTACTGCAGTACCAGACTAGAGAAGATTGAACTGACTCTATCTTTGGTGAAGATTGAGGAGAGCTGTTTTCATCCCCCTCTATCCTTGTTTTGTTACCCTGTTTTCCCCCTGGTCACCTCTTGGGTGTTAGTGTTGTATCCTGACTCCCGAGGGTGATAGGGGTGAAGCAGGGAGCTTAGCATCGAGATTCCAGGACACTCCTGAGACAATAGGGTGCGTGCATGACAGTGTACAGACATCACTGGTGCCATCAGCATTAGTGCCACATGTTGGCCAGTGTGCATTTGGCAATTGATGTTTCATCTGCAATAGGGTTCCTAAACACTGATTCTCTGACTGGTAACATGCATGAGTGAGTGAGATGTAGAACTGTGGTGATCCTATGTGAGTATCTACACTTAGCCTCTCATGGCAATCTGAGTATGCCATACCAAAGAGTGATGTGATGTGCTTTCCCATTGTGACTCTAGTGATCCCACATCTTAGGGGCACCCAAAACCTTCAAAGGTGTATCGGCTTGTGGATATATAGTCTCTGGCTGGCATCATCACATGTACCAAGCAGGAGTGAGAATGTTCACGTGGCTATTTGTGCTGTGTGAATTCAGAGTATCTATCCCCCAAATGTTAGCACCTCATTGTTTTCTTTACATGTTAAATGTGATACATAGCTATACTACATGAGACATAATTTCATTTTACTTTCCAGGTAGTGGAGAAGTGTGGCTCATTGGTTAGAGCGGCAGACCCTGATGCAGAAGGCTGGCCCGGGACCAGGGTTCAATTCCCGCCTCGGCGGGTCTTGGACTCAATTTCCTCGGACCTGATAATTCTTGCCTCGGTGCCTATTCTAATCATGAGTCCCACTCTGCAACTCTGTGCAATAGCTTGCTTAATCTCCACAATGGCCCCAACAACGCTAGGATGCCTGGCTTCACCTTGGGGGTGCCCAGGAGTGGGCACATCACAGGGAAAGGCCAGCAAGGGTTCCTCAGCGGTATTCGTACAAGCGCCGAGAAGCCTCCGGGTAGTCGCGCGCTATACAAGTACGTAATTATCATTAGGTAGTGGTCTAGTAATTTGGAGTGCAAAGGGTCATCAGTTTGCAATGAGCGTTTGCAAGTGACATGATGTACGCAACAACTTTAATTGATGGTACATTGGTGTTTAACTTGACCTTCATGACATCATGATGTGTTATGAGTGATAGGTAAATCTGTTGGACTCTGGGCCTTGTGTAAGCATTGTGTAAATCCCAATTTTGGATCCATCCTATTTGGTTGGTTCTCTTTACATTGGTGTACAAAAAATGCAAGTTTATCAGCTATCCGAGTATGGACATAAGAATGGAGTGGAGAGAATTCTGTCCATGCATTTGAGCCAGTCTGGGGTTCTGGTATTGTTGACCCAGTGGTTTGCAGGTTATGTAGCATGCATGCACTTGCTCATGCTAACTTGGAAGCCTATGGAGTGAAACAAGAGGGTGGTATGATATGTGGGCTTCTTTAATGTTTGCTGGTGATTTGTGATGGTCAGGTATGGAAATCCATTTGCAATAAACCCATGCTACTTGTCATTTCAGAAACATCCAGAGCAAGCATAGGAGATGGGGCCAACATCAGTGGGGACACAGATGGTCAAAGCGGTTCTGGACGTGTTACGTCAGACACGTAGGGACCCAGTGAGGAGTGCCCATGAGAACAACATGAACATATTATCATCATCTGAGTGATCCTCCGGTGGACACTCCGAAGTAGAGATTGACCCAACAGGATCCCTTCCACCTTTATCTTTGTCTGCCACCCCCAGTTCCATCACCACCCTCCGTGTTTTCCCCCCACATGTTGGCCGTTTCTGCTCCCCTAAGAGGGGAGTGCTCTTATTTGCTGCAGGCACCTCACCCCCTGCCCCTGTTAGTCCTGCTGCCCTCAGTGAGGAGGCTATTGACCAACTGAGGAGCATCCCTGTGGGTCAGACTGCAGTGCTGAATGTCATCCAGGGGCTAAGCACCCAGATGACCCAAGTGGTAGCTTTCCTGGAAGTCAGTCAGACTGGCATGTCTATTCTACAGAGATCTTTTCAGGTTCTGGCCTCCTCCCTCACAGCAGCTCTCTACCTATCCCAACCTCCCCCCCCTGCCCCTTCCCCATCCAAATTCCGCCTTCCCAATCCTATCCCAAGAATGCACATTCCTAAGCATGCACACACTTCAACAGGCCCCAGCACCACACACAAATACAAGACATCCAAGAAACTCAGACATGTAGGCACACAGCAGACACTCACTTCCCTCGCCACCCCATCACCCTCAGTATACCCCCAGGCACCACAGCAACAAACACTGACCCATCTACAGATACACCCTTACCCACAGACATCACAGCAGCAAAAGCCACAGGCCCCTTCACAGACACACCCATACCCACAGACAGTACATCAACATGCACTGACACAACCATACCAACAGACATAACAGCAACACACATTGCCCCCTCCACAGACACAACCATACCCACAGGCATCAGAGAAACAGCCACAGACCCCTCCACCTACACATTCATACTTGCAGACAACACATCAACACACACTGACCCTCCACAGACACACCCATACTCACAGATATCTCAGCAACAGCCACAGACTCCTCCACAGACACACACATTCCCACAGACATCACAGCAAAACATACAGACCCCTCCAGAACACCCAGCACATCCTCAACACTCCTGCTCAAAAAAGACATATGCTCACAATCACCCACACAACAACTACCATCACAACACACAGTGCAAACAACAGACCGCATACACTCTTCAACTCCCTCTTCCTCACAACCTGATTTCCATCCTGAATACGTACCCTTTTTCCCCGTGAATCTCTCATTTGCCCTTGCCCATAACCCTCCTACACCTGGCCCCCCTCCCTGATTCCCAAAAACATCTTCCACACCCAAGCCAATCCCTTCCCACTCCTTGCCTGAAAAACTCCCTGCCCATCCTCCTGACCCCAGCCAAAAAAAGCAGAAAAAGAAAAAAAAAACTTCCAATGCAAACCCCAGCCCCAAAGAGCCCAAACCCAAGAAGCCCCCTCCCAAGGATAAACCCACCCCTCCCTGAACCTCTGCTCCCCGTCCCAAGTACTATCTTCGAGGTGTCTGCTGTGTCCAATGGATGCCCCTTATGAGGAGGTTCCCTGGGAGTGTCAGATAGCACAAGTGTTTTGGCACAGCATTGTGCTGTGGCACATTTCTGACATTGTGAAATGGTCATTTGGCCTATGTTTCATTTGATGAATAATTTCATCCTTTCATTAAAAACGTTCAGAGTTTTGTAGACATTGGTCCAGCCATTTGGTTTCTGACTATTTGATGTTGTTGTATAGTTTGGGGTGTGTAAGTACAGTTTGTATGATGTACCCTTGGAGCCAGTTCTGGAGTTAGACAGGACAACGGTAAATGTTGGATGAATGTCTACGTGGGTTGACATCCAGATGGGGTGTACAAGTTATGTGGCAAGTAGTTCCTCTTAGCCTGGCCATTGTGAATGTCATTTAGCTTGCCTTTCTTCCTACGATGTCGGTTGGATATGTGTTATGTGTTTTGAAATTAGATATTTGTGTATCCACACATGGAGGTTATCAAATTGTCATCACGTTCTTTAGTTCTGCATGGACATGTGTCCATTTTGTAGTGTGTACTTAGAGCTACTTTATCTAGATGTTTGCCATTTGCTGTAAGTGCTGTGTTTGCTTGCCTAAGTTGCACTTGCCCATTGGCTACCCGTGCATGGAACTAAGTTATGCAATTAGTTGTCCTGATGTACTTCAGTTCCAGACCCAGTGCACATGAAGTTTGTCAGACATGTACAAAATGTAGTATTCCCAGGGCACCAGTCTTTGAGGGTTCCCCCTGATAGAAGCATAGCTATCGTGCAGAGAGTATTTATTGTGTGCCCTTCAAATGGTTCTCAAATGATTTCTATGTTCTCCTATTTACTGAAATTGCCTTTTCATGTGGCTGATATGTGAGAGTGGTAGCAGAGGTGTACGTGACTTGTCTGACCCATCCATACAGATATTCTTTAACATCAAAGTCGAACTTGGATGGGTACAATCATGTGATTGTGTCACATTTTCTATTGCATCTTGGTTAGAGTTACAATCACAAGGCCTCATGATAGTTTTTAGTCAGTTCAATGCCACTATAGCAACACTTGACAAATGATAACCTGCATCATAAGTAACAATCAGTAGTGGCATTAGAGGCAAGTGAGAATGGGCAAATGGAGTGTATCATCTTGGTTAGAGTTACAGTCACAAGGCCTCATGGTAGTTGTAGTCAGTTCAATGCCACAATAGCAACACTTGATAAATGATAACCTGCATTATAAGTGAAGACCAGTAGTGGCATTGGAGGCAAGTGAGAAAGGGCAATGGTTATGTGTGTCAAGAGATAAATAGGTGTGATCTTGTTGAGGAGGTGGTGTTGTGTATGATAAAATAATGGACACATCACTGTATATAATTTGCAAACAGATGTACATTTGTGTACGGTGTACCTTTTCAGTACAAGTGTTTAGGTCTAGGAGGCCAACCTATAGATGTATTTTGGAGGACTGATGAGAAATGATCCCAAACAGGGTTCCTGCATATGTGTAAATTTGTTTGTGCATCATTTTGCTGAGGAATGTATGTCAACAGGTAGTTGTCTTGCTTACCGCTGATTTCATCCGTGACGGACTGTATTTTAAAGGAGGTTGAGGAGGTAGAGAAGTGCCAGGACATGCACGATAGGCTCCATGATGCTAGGAGAGGAGTAGAGTTGAGGTTTGTCCTTATATCCGTCCCTTTCTGCCATCTCTGATGTGATATTTGGACTGCCACGGTCACGCTGGCCTTGAGGCAACTCGTAATTGAGCAATCAGTTTCACTGGTGATGCGAGACTCTCACAGCCTCAGCCCATGCTCGAAGTTGACTGGGGTGTCTGCAGTACGGAAGCGGTCTTCAGAAGTCCTGTACGCCCGACTCGTAATACGGCGGTCGGGCCGCCGAGCTCACGCGAATGGAATGCCTCCGCCAATACGTCGGTCCACCAGACTGCTAAACTCATAATAGGGCCCTAAGTATTGTAACAGCCCCTTCCCACCCCTTGCATGGGATTTACTAAAGGACATTTCTCTAAATTCCAGATAGAGAAATCCACAGTAATAGTACATCTATTTACATGTTCAAGAGGTTCCTTTGTGAATTTTTAGAAGGTTTAAATCAGGTATCAATACCATTGAGAATTGTATTCTGGTAGTTCAGGCCATACTACTGGGACATAGGATAGGGGCAAAATGGGAATACAAGGAGATGTTTGGCACACGAAATAAAACATGTGGAGAGAAGTGACAAGAATTGGTGTAAGAAAGAGAAGAGAAGAGAGTGACAAGAGAGGCATGAGAAAAGGGTGACAGTGCCTGCAGTAGTCAGGAGACAGGGAGAGAAAAGTGAGAGGTAATACAAGGAGAAGACTGAAAAAATGAGAGATATAATGTATTACTGCACTGGGACTAAATAGTATTTGTCAGAACCCATTCAGTGGGCCATACTGCAAGTAAGAGCTACTGGGCCTCAACTGTGGTTGTGGTGGTTGTTTACCATTGGTGTTTCTGGTTAATCTTAACATGGGATCTGCACACTGGATGAAGTACACCCCTACCACACTTTACTCTCAGGGTAGTGAAGGCAAACAGTCAAGGACTTTCAGGAAATAACATGGCAGTTTAGAGACTTAGAACTCAAGCAATCAAACCATCCAACAATAGCGGCATAATGAATGCCCAGACTGGTGTTTTTCTTTTAAGAACATCAAAACCTAATATGGTGCATACAACAAAGGCAGCACTACTGTGATGTCCACCATGGGCTGTACATGGGTCACCATACAGAGAAAAAGAAAGTCTGAGACTTAAGCACAGGTGCAGTCTCATTATAGTAATGTGTAGCAGCTTTTCTCTTAATCTGCAATCCACAGGTCAGCCTATAATTTTTAACTAGTCAGTTCCTGTTAGCAGGTTGCAGTTATCTTTCACAGTCCCACCAAATTCTCTTTAGCCAATTTATAAGCAATATTTATCAGGCATTGCTATTTAATCTCATTCTGGAGTGCACTCAGAATAAATGTGGGTGAGCAGCAATTGTCTACACGGGAGAGCAGTAATGCTTGCAGTTACCTGAGCACATTTCAGCAGCCCCAACTCCTTCTCCCTAAGTCAGCTGATGAAGACTGCAATAGATGGTCAAAAGCACATTGGACAGCCCTTGCAGTGGAAAATCCTTTCCCGTAGGTCTGTGACACTGGAGCAAGGTCCTCGGGTATAGCAAAAGCAGTCAGCACATAATATCCGCCTTCTAGTGTGCTGCTGGTGGATCGCAGCTTATGAATTTGGTTTCTCTGTCAGGAGACCCTCAGATTCATGTAGGTCTGCACTGGGCAAACTCAATTTGCAGTCTGGTTTTTCTGTACTAATGCGGTCCCCAGACTTAGAAGCTGGGTTTTCACTCCTCAGACAGACAAGTCCTGCTGAACAAGAAGCTCTTCTCTCTCCTCTCAGTAGGAAGGCTGCTACTGTCCCTGGATGTGCCAAAGGGGCTTCTACTTCTCAGGCAAGCAGATCCTGGCGCTGCCTTCTTCCCCCTCAATGGGCAGGCCGGCTGCCAGGTCTCATCCTCACCTCTGTGAGACAGGCTATTAACTGTATCAGATCTTGAACACAGTAGCCCTTTGCATGTTCTGGAGAGTACCACTCTCCTTGGTCATTGAAGCATCTTAGAAATAGAGCACAGTGGGGAAAGTTTAGGACCCACTTTTACACCTATTTTCCATCTTCTCTCTACAGTTGCAATTCTTTTGGTAAGGTGATGGCTCTCACAGCAGTTCATGATGATTCTGACTCCACGCAGGCATATCCATAACATGAGCTCAAAAAGTTTGAAAGAAAAGACCATGGTCCCTGTTCACAAAGTTAAATTTACATGAGTAGATTTGTTCATGTGTAAATTTACTCTTGCACATGGAGCAAGTTTATGTTGTTCACCATTTATGAGTGTAAATGACTCCTAGGTGTAGACTTACATATCTCCACTCATTGGTTAAGCCTCTTAGAAGAGGAGTCACAAGTGTAACATTAGTACTTCTAACTTTTTACATAGGTAGAGGTATTCGCCACTGGGGCAGATAGCTACACTTTATTATAAAATATGAATGTAAAATGATTGTCTATATTTATTTAGAATTAATTAAAAAAAATGACTACACTTTCAAGTAAATGTATATTTAATCATAATGTAAAATATATTCATTGAATTTAAAAATAATATCCTAAAATTAATAACATATCTCACTGACATTCAAATTTATAACAGATTATGAATAGAGCAAATGTTAAATACTTATAATTATTCATCACTAGTCTTATAAGTTATTATAATTTTTATTTTAAATTAGAGAGAGACAGGGATGGTCTCAGTAAACAAAATGTATATATATATATTTTTTTTAAATCCTAACAGAATGTCTCCATTGTTTTCTATGTGAGTGTACTGTAATAACTATGCACGGCCATGCGAGCTGCTGGACGTATTCAAAGGCTGGGCTGTAGTACATTTACTACAGTTTTGAGACCTTTTTTGCTGTAGTAACTTTAGAAATGCAGTTTGTGACCAGCAATGGATATCCTTTTGTGTTTTGTTTGTGCATCTTCCTTCCTAAATCCCTCTTTGTCTTTTCCATTTCGATGTAAGGATTTCCTAGTTTCCAGCCACTTCCCCATCAATCCCACATTTTCAAATATAGCATAGACCTGCGTATGTGAAGATCTCTCACTCGTAGTGGAGATCTCCACTTAGAAAATATATGAGGGGCAGAAGCAGAGATCTCCACTTGTAGGTCTGGTAATGGCATTTTGTAGTACATGAGTGGTACCCCTGTAGTACTACTAAATATACTAGAAACTGCAGTTGGTGTACAGTTCTCAGTGTCTTCTATTCATTAATTCCCTGCCAGCTCACTCATCTGCATCCCTGATCTAGATTTATCAGTATGAAATTTCTACATTGTGATTAGATCCTATGGTGCAGCTCCATATTTACCTTGTTATGTTATGTAAAATATATTTATAAACTCATGAAACCATAGGACTCATGGAAATCAAGGTTGCTAGGCAAAGAAAAAGTCAAAATAACAGATCCACTTGGAGGTGGTTAATTCGGGGCAGCGTTGGACAGTCATCTACTGTGCAGGGGACAGTACTGTCTCAATAGTATTTAATGTATTATTGAAATGGAACTAAACGTATTTTTGTGACAGTGTTGCTAGTCATGGCATCAGAATTAAGAGGCCACTCTTAATGAGGGCCCGAGAAGTGATTCCGTTTTCTGTATACATTAGAGAAGCTTAATATGCTGCATAAAAATCAAAACTGCAGAACTACATATGAGAAAAAGAACACCCCAAGGAAATAAGGACACACGTAATGGAGTAACATATGTCAAACTTATTTGGGACTGCATCGCTGATGGATAATGCTTCTTGCAGTTTTTGAGGTAGAGATCAGTGTTTTGCTTGCAAAGTTAAGGGCATGAATATAGGTCCCCAGTGAGGAAAGTGGGTTATTAGACAGGGCGTTTTTGTGACCTCACAAAGTAATAATGTCACTATCCTACTAGGTCCTGGGTAGCTGTGGAACTGACCAGTTAAGCTGAACTCAAAGGAAAATAAGTGTAACACATTTATCTGTATTAATACACTTAATAGGTAAGAAACACAACACATAAATCATACTCTAATTCATAAATATAATAAAGATTTTTAAATTCAAATAGACACTAAAACAATAAAAAATCAGACAAAGGCATCCAGTTATGATTTTTGAAAGATTTTCATAAATTAAATTTTTTTCAATCTAAAAAGTTCCTTTAAATGTGTAACACACTGCTTTTCCCTCTTGGCTTGGAATGCGCGGGTCTAGGGCATAGTCAAGTTTTCAGGCCGATCAAAGTTGGCATCGGATGTGGGCTCAGGGTTGGTCAAGGTCAAAATTTAACTTTCACACTTAGAAACTTTTCTGGTTGTTTTTCCTACCAACGGTGAGGTCAGCATAGTCCTCAGCAGCTTGAGCCTAGAGTTGGGCTCAATGTGGACAGGGAGGCAAAGTCTAGCGGTCCAGTGAAGTCGTGGTTCTTAATATCATTTGAGGTTACCCGCGAGCTGGCAAGTAGAGGTAATCTATGAGCCTCAGACTCTATACTAAAAAAACACTATTTTTTACCCATAAAACAATATACTGGTGCACCGCAACAATTTGTTTAAATAATACTGTTTGAGGGCAAATATCCAGAAAAGTCAGTCAATAAGTCCAAAGTCATGTGATATATTTTTGTGGTCTTTATTGTGTTTCCAACCAAGTACATGCCCATCATCTGATCGTATTTTATTTCCAATAGGACTTTTTCAAGGCTGTGTGTAGTAAACAAACAGCATAAGTGAGCCGAACCTGACATAGGATGTTTGTTCTTTTCATACATGAATTAGATGCATTTAGTGGTGTTGATAGTACAAGCAGAACTTAAAATTGAATCAGAGAGAGACCGCCATCGCGGACTTGGAATGCTCCCTAAACATATCAAGCACTACAGCACTATTAGAACAATACCTGACAGGACTGTCTAAAATGAAATAAGAAAAAAAATACCATGCCGTGTATATAGGCCATGTCTGTGATAGGCACTGGTGTTCTGGGGCACGAAATTAACTGAGACTACGAAACGTGCCCCAGAGAGAAAAGGAAGTGTGACACAAACAGAAAAGGATATCCTCTAACTCACACTAAATAAACCAGTAAAGAGAAGAAAAAAGGTAATTGTGACCTAAGATTATTATGATTCGAAATGACAAGTGGTTCACACAATTTTAGAGCATTATTCGGTCCAACAGAATTTAGCTGAATTGTGCGCTGATGCCAAAAAGGAAAAGGAATACAAGTTTCTGTAGTTGGTATTCCTCGCTAAAAGACGCGCCGTGTGACTACAGCCTGTATTTCTTATTCCTCTAAAAAAACCAGATGATTTACAAGCATGTAATCCATATTTCTTTTGCTCGCTATGCCACCCAGTGGCACAGTGAGTAAAGGACCCAAGATTATGGACAGAGTGCTGAAGCTTTTCAACTAAACACCCCCAGTCAACAGATCTGGGTTTAATCCATCATTCTTTCACTCACTGTGCCACCCCAGTTTAGATCCAGCATTCTGTCCATCAATTATTTTTATTGTATTTGTCACCCCGAGTGGGAAGGATATGCCCAGAAGTGGGTGCTGTGCTCTCCATGCCACTGGACTCAAGCTAGCCTGGCTGTTGAGGGGTGATGCTTGTTCCCAGGATGCTTGTTTACGGTCCAGTGAGGGCCTGGCTTGGCATTTCGTGCAGGACTGTTCCCATGGGGAACAGAGTCAAGACTGATTTGCATATGGCTGGGTCCAAACTGGAGTGGCATTGTGAGCAAAGAAAAACGATGGATTTAGGCCCAGATCTCTGTACTGGGATGAATGATTGACATTGGTTAGTATTCAGTCCATCAATTCTTCTTTTTGTATACGTCAAAACCCAACTCACAATGAAATGGTGTTGCTATTGACACCAGTGTAGAGAGCCCTGATGAGCTGTAAAATAAGTTGTCAACAAAATTGTTGATTTAAAACTCGTTGAAATGAGAATTGTGCTACCAATTGTTCTGATAAAACCTACTCCACACAATCACTGGGTGTAAAGGAGGTAAGCCAGTTGCCTCATATAACTATAATCATTCACTTAGCACAGAAATAAGTTAATCAGATGAGTTGAGTAAATGTGTATCACTCCTGTCTTGTTTGTTAACCATTTAAAACAAAGCTACATTGAGATTACATTTCTTTGAGAACTCAAAATTAACAATTATAAATTACAAGTGATGGGATTTGTAAACCCATCTAGTCCGAGACTTGCATTTTTTTCATATGAATCAAGAGCATTTATTTACGCTTCACACAGCCCCTCTATTTAAGTCCTTCCTGACAACAGTGGGAGAAGGTTGTTAAAAGTCACAGGGTTGTTTGTGCTCCCACCGTTAACATACTTTAAATAAAAAAAAGATTCTCCAAAACTTTAAATGCAACTTTACCGATAAGCGTAAGGTTAAGTTATTGAAAGTCACAAGGCTTTGTTTGCTAATGCTCCTGCCGTCACCATGGTTTGAATAACAGAAAATAATTTCAGAGCTTACCTCTGTCCTGTCCTTTGCAAAATGAACTATGACCAAAAAATGAACCTGAGTGTCGTGGATGCTTAAGAACCATTATTTGTTGCCGTTGGCTTGCAAGTTGCAGTTCTGTGGGAGAAAGAGAACAGTCAAGCATCAGCAAAGGGTCTAGGACCTGGGAGGCACCTCGTAGGGGCTCAGACTTGATCTCATGTACTACATCACCCGAGTTCAGGGCAAATCGAGTGGTTACTCGTCAGCTGGGCACTTTGTAGGTGCTGGCTTTTTCAGCTTTTGTGTCCCTGAAGCTTAACAAAAGGCTAGCCATCTAGCCCTTGGAGTCCACTGACGTATCCTTGGATGGAGTGGGAGCAGGTCCAGCCCTTGGGTCTCTTGCCACGGATGTATGTCGTTACTACGCATGCTTTTACAATGCATGCCTTTACCAGGCAACTTTTACAATGCAAGTCGTTACAACAACTTGCGTTGGGGGGCGCTGGATAGTGAATAGTTTAATTTACTATTCCAACTCCAGTCCCCGTGGATAGTAGGGAAGGTTTTGGATAGTAAATTAAACTATTCCCTATCCTACAGCACCCCCAGCGCAAGTCGCTGTAACGACTTGCGTTGTAAAGGTTGCGTGGTAAAGGTAGTGCGTGGTAAAAGTTGCATTGTAAACGCTGTTTACCCTTGCCACAAAGTCTATATTAGGAGTAGCTCTTTCTCTCTCTGAAGGCTTCTCTTTGTTCAGCATATGCAGTCCTTCTTTTGTCATTTCCAAGTCAAGCAGTGTTCTGAGGCTGGAAGCCAGGGGTGCCACTTTTTTGCCACCTTTACGTTTCTAGGTCTGAAGACCTCCCTAATCAATGGGGCTATATTTCTCTTGCGGAACCCCACTCCTTCTGATATAACTTCCTATGAGGATGGCACTAAACAACCCCACAGTTCATCTTGTTGCCTAAATCCAAGATGCCGGGAACCTTCTTCCCTCAATCACAGCCATGGGCATACCCCTGAGGTGTGTCCAAAAGAATTAGCCATCCCTCCTGGAAAACCAGTTCATCAACGGGTTTACACCCTCTTTAGGACATAACAGCCTGTCTGTCTACAAAAAAGGCAGTAGCCCCTTTGAAACTAGGCCATCTGTGGCCTCTAGCAGACTGTTTGTTCACTTTCCTGAGTGTGCTTCACACCTCCTAGGGAAGGGCAGCAGGCTGTCTATGGTGACAACTGGGGCATGTAATCAGCAATGGCTACCAGAGTTTTGGGGCATGAAATTGGTGACTTTCTAAAGTTATTTTAGTATTAAAAGTTACTTTAAACCTGACTTTAGCATTGAGCCAGGTTTAACACAACAATTAATTTGATATCTTGGAATACTATGTTTAGTGGTCCCAAATAGAAGTTGGCACTTGGCGTTAGGGCAAGTGTCACCCCATGTTAGCACATGGGAACACCAGCTTTGCTAAAGTAAGGACACATTAAACATAAAAGAAACATGTCCTCTGTTTTAGGTCTGGCATTGGTCACAACCTTTTGATTTTGCAAAAGTTATATATATATACTTTACTTACTTAATTGGGCTTTCAGCCAGCTTTCGTCATCCATTCGTCTGTCATTTTGCCATTCACATTTTGCTCTGCCCACTACAGCATACAGAATGGACAATCAGTCAGTCTATTTAGGACACTAGTTGACTTCACTTTGAGTGACTTAATTTTGCTCCCTCGCAATGAGCGCATCCGCACACAAGGTAGTTCCCTTCAGTGCCAGTGTTTTTGCTTTATTACTTTAGTGTTGACTTTATCTTTAGAATCTGATTTGATAGCACCACGCTTTCAACCAGCTCTTCATGCTCAGAGCGCATTCCAGTTTAATCAGTTCCTGTCTCCTGTAAATGTCGTCTTAAATTTCTTTTGGGGTGTTTTTTGTTTATCTGACTGCCACTTTTTCAAACCATGTCAGAAATTGTCCATTTGAAACTGTTCTGTATTATATTATTTATGATAATATGCTAATATGTTAATATTCATCTGTTGTGTATGCTTTGTATATGCACATAGTACAAAAAGCAGCACATGTTTTTTGTGGACTCACTTTCACCAATAGTTCTTTAACAAACTTTGCCCAGGTCGTAATAGCGTACAGTCAATGTTGTCATCACACCTTAGCTCCAGGACACTCAATCGAGTAGCTGTGCACTTTACAAATACCCATTTAACATAACATAATATTACAAGGAAAACAGTATTAATTATGTTTGATTTGCAGAAGTTGTAACACTATCTTTCTTTTCTTCCTCTTTTACTTTGGTCTTTATTTCCTGCTTTCTTTCTCTCTTGCCTTTTTTCTCTTTCTTGTCTTCTGTCTTTCTTTCTTACCTTCTTTCTTTCCTTCCTTTGTTCCTTACATTCTCTTTCCATCTTTCCTAACTTCCTTCTTTTCTTCATTATTTCCTCCTTTTTTGCTTTCCTCCTTTCTTTCCTTTCCTTTTGTCTTTCTTTCCTCCTATCTTCTTTCTTTCCTCCTTTCTTACTTTCCTTCTTTCTTGTATTTTCCTTGTTTCTTTCTTGCTTTCTATCTGTCTTGCCTTATTTCTTTCCTTCCTTCTGTTCATTTATTTCTTCCCTTCTTTCTTTCTCCCTCTTTTCCTCCTTTCCTCCTTTCTTCCTTTCTTGCCATCTTTCCATCTTTCACCTTGTCTTGCCTTCTTCCCATCTTCATTCTTTCTTTCTTAACCTCTTTTTGTCTTTCTTGCAATCTTCAATTTTCCCTGTTTTCTCTTTCTTGTCTTTTTTCTGTCTTCCCTTCTTTTGTTCTTGCCTTCGCTCTTTCATTCCTTTTTTGTTGCTTTCTTTCATTTCTTGCCTTCTTTCTGTCAATCTTTATTTATTTCTGTCTTTCTTGCCTTCTTTATCTTTGTTTCTTGCGTTCATTTTCCTCCTTTCTTTCTTTCCTTATTAATTGCCTTGTTTCTTACTTTCTTGCTCCTGTCTGACTTTCTTGCCTTCTTTTTGTTTCTGTCTTTCATAACTGTCTTTCATTCCTTTTTCTTGCTTTTTCCCTTCATTTCTTGCTTTATATCTGTCATTCTTTATTTCATACTGTCTTTCCTGCCTTCGTTATGTCTTTCTTTTCTTTTCTTTCATTTATGCCTTTTGTCTTTTCTTCTTTCTTTCTTTCCTTTTTAATTACCTTTTTTCTTGACTTCTTTATGCCTTTCTCGCATTTTTGTGCCTTCTTTGTTTCTGTCATTCTAACCTTTTTCCTGGCCTTTTCTTTCATTCTTTACTTCCTATTGTCTTTCTTGGTTTTGTCTTACTTCTTCCCTTCCTTCCTTTCTTATCTCTTTCTTTATTATAATCATGTCTTCATTTGCTCCTTTTTTCTTGCTTTTTTCTTTCTGTCTTTCTTGCCTATCTTGCGTTCTTTCTGTCTTTCTTGCCTTCGTTCATTTGTTCCTTCATTCTTTCGTTATTTCTTTCTCTTTCCATTCTATGTTTCTTTCTTTCTTTCTTTCTTTCTTACTTTCTTTCTTTCTTTCCGTCCTTCCTTCCTTCCTTCTTGCTCAAACGCAAGAGGCAGGCAGCCAATTGCATAATGACAGTTTTTTTAACCTTTTGTTTTTAAGTGTCTTTCTTTATTTCTTTCTTTCCTTTTTTCCTTTTTTCTTTCTTTCTTTCTTTCTTTCTTTCTTTCTTTCTTTCTTTCTTTCTTTCTTTCTCTTTATTTCTCCCCTTTTTCTTTCTTTCTTTCTTGCATTGGCCAACTTCACTGCGAGTTATAGCATGGTGTCCTTTCAAAAGGGCAGCATACCATAACTCATCCACACAAAGTTGTTTCCTTCAGTGCCATGGGGTACTATGGTATAGTGCACTTTTTGAGACCCCAAAAACATTTTTGCCTTTAGCCAATGTTTTTCTTTAGAATGATGAAGGACCAGCAGCTTCCAGAACAAGCACCATCAGAAAACAAAACAAGAATTAAAAAAATAATAAAGGATGATTCTGACCTGACAAAATGGTTTATTTTACCATGTCGGTTTGGCCGTGTAAAAGCTGCCTAATTAGACTGAAGGGGCAGACCTAGAGCCATGTTTTCACATAGTCACTGTAGTGGTGGCACAATTGGTGTTGCAGTCCTCTAGTGACCTTTAACATGTTTTCCCTGAGTTTCTTGGTTTGACTTACTAGCCCTGGATATACTATGAACCATAGACTAGAGACCTATATGTAACTTAAATTAGGCATAAGCCATTTGTACATACACTTTGAGGGGTCAGAGCACATACACTTGGACCTGGTCAGCAGGTCCAAATGCACTTCAGAGTCCAAAAACAAGCAGCATCAGTCCAAAACGTTGGGGTTTGATCAATCAAAAAGATCCATTTTCGTACATCCCCATTTCAATGACTTTTTTCAATTACTGCTGGTGCTGAGCACTGTCAGGACCCTCCCCGCTGAAGCCATGGTAAGGGAACTTTTTTTCTATCTGCTAACAGGCAAGCACTTCATTTGTGTTTATTTTTGCATGTCTTTTACAGTAAGCAGTGCACATGTGAATGATGCTGTACAGTTACTGTCAGCTGTAGGAGAATGATTGGTGTTGAACATAAGTGGTAACACACATCTGATGGTTCGCCCCCATGGTCAGCGCTAACCACTTGTACGATCAGATTTGCTAGAACAGCCCAGTCTGTGTTGATGCTCCCTGCTTAATGAATTAAGGATGGTTGGTAGGCAGGAAAGGGAGAATCTTGAACTTTAAAGCTCAGACAAAGCCTTTAAAAGCACCGGCACAACAAGGCTTTTCCACTTCTCAGGATTTGTAGATTCATTCAAATGATGGAATCATAACCGAAAGCAAAGGCTGATTTCTTAATCAAATGAATTACCTGAAACCAAAATCTCAATAAATGCAAACTTGTAATGTGCCTTTAAGAAATTAAACAAGCACTGCACATTTGGGACTCGATCAAATAATTGTAAAAAAAAGCCCTAGATACAGAATGTACCACACACAAAAAGCTCTCTCTAAGCAGCAACCAGAATCATCATAAAGCTTGACTGTCTAGTGGTAAAGTGAGAACAAATCTGACTATTTCACAAAAAAGCATGTCTTTTTATAATGTTCTGGACAGTGAAATCACACAAATTCAGAGCATGATTTTATGTAAATAGGTAGCACTAAATTGTCCAGATTGTCCACATTATCCTCGTTGGCTGTTATATATATATAATTTGTTACACAAAAGAATGTTTTATTAATGAAAACCACAAGAGAAAACAATGAAGTACAATGTCTTCCCTGGACCGGAAACAAGCATCCTGGGACCGGTTTCGGATTCATAATCCTCATCAGCCAGGCTATCTTGAATCCAGTGGCCAAGTGAGCTAGGGACTCACATCTGAGCATACCCTGCCAACTTAGGGCGAACAAAGCAATACAAAAGGGGATGATGGATGATTGGTAGTTCGGACTGGACTGTTCCCATGAGGCACAGGGTCAGAGCTGATTTGCATATAGCCAGTGTCTAACCCAGGGTGGTGTGGAGTGCAACAAAACAATGGATTTAGGCCCAGATCCTTGTACTGGGGTGAATGTATAACATTGTTCTACATTCTGTCCATCAACTGTGTTTTTTGCAATTTTCACCCCGAGTGGGCTGGGTATGCTCAGACGTGAGTCCCAGGCTCTCCACACCACTGGAGTCATGCTATCCAGCCTGATGAAGGCTGATAGCCAGAAACCGGTCCTTGGATGCTTGATTCCGGTCTGGGAAAGACATGGCTTGGTAGTTCGAACTGGACTGTTCCCATGAGGCACAGGGTCAGAGCTGATTTGCATATAGCCAGTGTCTAACCCAGGGTGGTGTGGAGTGCAAAAAAACGATGGATTTAGGCCCAGATCCTTGTATTGGGGTGAATGTATGACACTGTTCTACATTCTGTCCATCAACTGTGTTTTTTGCAATTTTCACCCCGAGTGGACTGGGTATGCTCAGACGTGAGTCTCAGGCTCTCCACACCACTGGAGTCATGCTATCCAGGCTGATGAAGGCTGATAGCCAGAAACTGGTCCTTGGATGCTTGATTCCGGTCTGGGAAAGACATGGCTTGGTAGTTCGGACTGGACTGTTCCCATGAGGCACAGGGTCAGAGCTGATTTGCATATAGCCAGTGTCTAACCCAGGGTGGTGTGGAGTGCAAAAAAACGATGGATTTAGGCCCAGATCCTTGTACTGGGGTGAATGTATGACATTGTTCTACATTCTGTCCATCAACTGTGTTTTTTGCAACTTTCACCCCGAGTGGGCTGGGTATGCTCAGACGTGAGTCCCAGGCTCTCCACACCACTGGAGTCATGCTATCCAGGCTGATGAAGGCTGATAGCCAGAAACCGGTCCTTGGATGCTTGATTCCGGTCTGGGAAAGACATGGCTTGGTAGTTCCGACTGGACTGTTCCCATGAGGCACAGGGTCAGAGCTGATTTGCATATAGCCAGTGTCTAACCCAGGGTGGTATGGAGTGCAAAAAAACAATGGATTTAGGCCCAGATCCTTGTACTGGGGTGAATGTATGACAATGTTCTACATTCTGTCCATCAACTGTGTTTTTTGCATGTCTCTTACAGTAAGCAGTGCACCTGTGAATGATGCTGTACAGTTACTGTCAGCTGTAGGAGAATGATTGGTGTTGAACATAAGTGGTAACACACATGTGATGGTTCGCCCCCATGGTCAGCGCTAACCACTTGTACGATCAGATTTGCTAGAACAGCCCAGTATGTGTTGATGCTCCCTGCTTAATGAATTAAGGATGGATGGTAGGCAGGAAAGGAAGAATCCTGAACTTTAAAGCTCAGACAAAACCTTTAAAATCACCGGCACAACAAGGCTTTTCCACTTCTCAGGATTTGTAGATTCATTCAAATGATGGAATCATAACAGAAAACAAAGGCTGATTTCTTAATCAAATGAATTACCTGAAACCAAAATCTCAATAAATGCAAACTTGCAATATGCCTTTAAGAAATTAAACAAGCACTGCACATTTGGGACTCGATCAAATAATTGTAAAAAAAAAAGCCCTAGATACAGAATGTCCACACACAAAAAGCTCTCTCTAAGCAGCAACCAAAATTATCATAAAGCTTGACTGTCTAGTGGTAAAGTGAGAATAAATCTGACTTATTTCACAAAAAAGCATGTCTTTTTTATAATGTTCTGGACAGTGAAATCACACAAATTCAGAGCATGATTTTATGTAATAGGTAGCACTAAATTGTCCAGATTGTCCACATTATCCTCATTGGTTGTTTATATATATATATATATATATATATATATATATATATATATATCTTACCTTCTGGCGGTCGCCAGTAGGTAGTTATAGTTAGGATCGTTTTCCATAGGAAATCCGCAACATTCTATTGGGAATAACTTTGGCGCTGAATGAGGGATCTGCCTGTAATTGTCTTTAACTTTGCCTCGCTGCGCTCCGCTCCTTCCCTGAAAGTTTTGGGGGGATCCGACAAGCGGGGGCCGAGATAAAAGGGGGGTCCCAAAACGTGTTTTCCCCATGTTAATTTCCATAGGGCGGTTGGACTCGCTTTTAGCCCGAACGGCTGAATGGATTTCCACCAAACTTGGCAAAATTGTAGGGACTCGTACCCCGATGTGCCTTTGCTATGTCTCAAGATATATGCTCCAGTGGTTTTTACGAAAATTAACTTTGAAAAAATATATATTGGGCTACATTGGGCTATATATATGTTAGAGCCCAAATGTAGCCCAATGTTGCCCAATGTAGCCCAATGTAGCCCAAAGATGGCCACCAGAGACAAAAAAAAACAAATGTAGCCCAAATATCAGCCAGATGTAGCCCAGCTATAGCCCAATGACAGAATGTCCCAGAGTGTTCTAAAGAACAACTAGAGCGCTAACAGTCTTGCTTATGAAAAAAAGTATGGCACACCTTAAGTCATCTTGATTGGAATAAAGTGTTAACACTTAAAACATTTAATTTGCAAAGGAACAAAATGAGGGGGTTCATTTTGCCATAGAAATTATGATTAGTGCTGAAGAAAGAAAAATTAGTGCACATTTTGAGTGACTTCTCAAATCCTCTTATATTTCATTAAAAAAATTCTGATATGCAGTCTCCCAAGATGGCCACCAGAGACAAAAGAGCCCAAATGTAGCCCAAATATCAGCCAGATGTAGCCCAACTATAGCCCAATGACAGAATGTCCCAGAGTGTTCTAAAGAACAACTAGAACGCTAACAGTCTTACTTATGACAAAAGTATGGCACACCTCAAGTCATCTTGATTGGAATAAAGTGGTAACACTTAATACATTTAATTTGAAAAGGAACAAAATTAGGGGTTTCATTTTGCCATAGAAATTTTATATATATATATATATATATATATATATATATATATATATATATATATATATATATATATATATATATATATATATATATATATATATATATATATATATATATATATATTACCTACTGGCGGTCGCCAGTAGGTATATATAGTTAGGATTTTTTCCCTATGGGATTTTTGAAAATTCTATGTCTAATAACTTTGGCGTTTGTGGACGGAATTGGGTGAAATTTTCTGGAAAATGGAACATTTTGTTTCTGAGGAGCCCCTGAAAATTTGGGGGGGGGTTTGTCAAGGGGGGGCCGAGAAAAAAGGGGGGTCCCAAAACGTGTTTTTAACATTGAGTTTTCCATAGGGCGGTTAGCCTTACTTTTAGCCCGAACGGCTGAATGGATTTGCACGAAACTTGGCAAAATTGTAGGGACTGGTGGCCCGATGTGCCTTTTGTAGGTCTCAATATATGTGCTGCAGTGGATTTTGAGAAATTAACGTTCAAAAAAAGATATATATCTGTAAGCGCGGACCAGGCAGCGCCCCGGTTCGCGTACTTTTCGCGTAACGGAACTTCGCGTAGCGAAGCTGATTGGCTCTCCGGTGTCTGTCAACATTCTAAACAGTCCGGAGCGGCCGCCATCTTGTCTCTCGGTAGGATCGAGAGACAAGAGGAGGCCAAAACAAAGGGGGAAATAACTATAAGGGGGCATAGTAGATCCTCGCTGACCCCCTAGGTTTAATGTGGAGGTTTTAAAGGGGCCCCGCGGGGCAAAAAAAAATAAAAAAAATTTTTGTTTTTTTTTCGTGGTTAGCGCCCGGTACGCGAACCGGAAAGCGTTCTGGGGAGCGTACTACAATGAAAAATGAATGATAGTATTTTCAAATGCTGTATGTTAATTAATTGTTGGATTTTTTTAATATTTTTTTTTCCTTTATCTTCCCAGGGAGTGACCAGGTACGCGAACCGTTGAGCGCCTCGGTTCGCGGACCTTAAGCGTTCCGGGAGTCCACCATTTTGTGTTTCGGTCGAATTAAGATACAAGATGGAGGGCAATTAATGTTCGGAATGGGTAGAAGGGGGCACGGTAGAGTTATCTTGACCCCCTAGGTTTTCTGAGGGTGGATGAGGAGGTTTATATGTGCGAAAAAAAAACATTTTTTTAAAAAATTTCGCGAGGTTAGCTCCCGGTACGCGTACCGGGTAGCGCCCCAGGGAGTGTACTTTGTTGAAAATTTGTGAAAAATGTTAGAGTAAAATAATAATTGTGAGTGATTAGATGTAGGGTAGCTCTGAGAAGAGCTTTTGGATTTATGGTACATTTAGGTACTTATAAGTAGGTACCAATGCACATTCTTAAATTCAGAGTGAAAATTCTGTTGCCCTCATCTGAGAAGTGAACTCCATCTCCTCTGTAGATATCTTGCATGTAGTATCGCAAGTTATTGTTGTACAGGGAGCCCATTCCATGGTCTCTCATGTAAGCTGAAACAGATTTGTTTACATGCTTCCTCGACTTCTCAATTTGTGGACAAAATTGGTTTGACCACCTCCATTTCTGTCTTTGGCATATATTTGAATATACCAAGGCAGTCTGAGGAAAAAGTGCCATCAATTGCTCAAAGGTGTCCTTTAAAAGCATTTCCAGACCTACCCCAGTCAAAGTGCCCAAATCATTACCTCCACAGTGCACAATTAACAGGTCAGGTTTGGGCAAATGCATAAAGGTTTTCACCAATGGTATCAATTGGTGACATTTTAATCCTCTGTGGCCAAACCACTTAATTTCCACATCTTCTAAATTGAGGTTAGGTAAATTCCTGCTTTCAACGTGGTTATAGACCATATATAGTTAGGAATTAGCATTTACAAAACCTTGAAAATTCACTGAAAAAACCATAGGTTATAGACCATATATAGTTAGGAATTAGCATTTAAAAAACCTTATTTTACTCACACAAAACCATTGAAATTCCATATATAGTTAGTTGTACTAACTATATATCGCGCACCCGCAATCCACTCCTGATCATGTCACATATTACATCATTCATGACATGGTCAGTGACATCACTGATGACATCACTGATGACATCTCAAATGACATCACTGATGACATCACTGATGACAACATCCAGTGACTGTATGTTTCTGTAAAGTTAAAATATGTCTTACATATTGAAGAATGAGTGGATGTATAAGTGTCTGGATGAAGGATTTAGTAGGTGCATGACTGACTGTATGAGTGAGTGATTAAATGTGTCTCACTGAGTGCATGGGTTAGTGACTAAACTGTCTTAATTTGTGCATCATTATGTCTGTTGTTCTGTAAACTGCTGCATGTGTTGATCAGTAGCTATATGAGTAACTATATGGGTTATTGATTTGTTGCCCAAGTATTTGTATGGGAGACTGAGTGTGTGCGTGTGGGTGGCTGGGAGGTGTATGACTCTGTGCATAGATGTGTGAGCAGTTGATTCACTAGATGTATGGGTTCAAAAGTGCATGTGGAAACACCTGTATGGGCGGTTGACTGAGTGCATTGGTGAGTGAATGGATATCTCAGTGCTACATGTCAAAGTAAGTACATATGTAAAACACAGTACATGTGACAGTTGACATATATAAATAACTGTGCATAAGAGCCAGTGAATGTGTGAGTGGCTGTATGGATCATTGTGAACTTGTATCAGGGATTGTATAAGAGAGTAAATATGTGTTAGTATATGTTTGAATAAGTAAGGTGTGTATAACTGTATAGTTGAGGAAATGGAGGTGTGATTGATTCTTTACATGACTGACTAGGTGTGTGAGTAACTCCATAGATGAGTGACAGTCTGTGAGTGTCTGTTTACACTGAGTGTATCTAAGGTTATATTAGAGTCTGAAGAGGTTCATCGTATTATCACATGAATGATGTCATCAGTGATGTGATCAGTAATGTCAAATGAGATGTCATCAGTGATGTCATCAGTGATGTCATTTGAGATGTCATCAGTGATGTCATCAGTGTTGTCATCAGTGATGTCATCAATGATGTCATTTGAGATGTCATCAGTGATGTCATCAGTGATGTCATTTGAGATGTCATCAGTGATGTCATCAGTGATGTCACTGACCATGTCATGAATGATGTAATATGTGACATGATCAGCAGTGGATTGCGGGTGCGCGATATATAGTTAGTACAACTAACTATATATGGAATTTCAATGGTTTTGTGTGAGTAAAATAAGGTTTTTTAAATGCTAATTCCTAACTATATATGGTCTATAACCTATGGTTTTTCAGTGAATTATATATATATATATATATAGCAGCTCCAAATTCACAGGATATTAAATCCAAAGGAATGCAGCACACGCAGGGGTGGTTCCAGACAAGAATCTTTAATGTCGGAACACTCACAGCAACAAGACGCGTTTCGCCATCGGGCTTTGTCAAATTGTGCAGAGAGCCGAGGCGCCGGTCAGCTTAAAAGGACGTCATTCTTGAAATCATAAGCAAAGAAGGACTAACATGTAACACACTACAGTGGCCGCCATCTTGAAACGGTCACAATGTGAATTAAAGTGAAGAAACGACCTTATAATACATAGTTATACAAATGTAAATACAAGCGTCGAACATTACGATATAAAATAAACATCGCATTTTAAACAGTTATGAGTCCTGAATTGAGCCCTAGATGGGCTTGTACATGTAGACATTGCGCAAGCACAAAATACCACCAGTATCCGACTCAAATGGTAAGAATGGTGAAAAGACATAGTCATAAATATAACTATAAAAGCATAACAATTAGTGCAAGTTTGTGCAAATCTTGTTAGACGGCCATAATGATAGTCAATACATAAGAATGCGCAATGCCGACAATAGAGCCCTGTATGGGCAGGACCTAAGACTCCACTATAAATACAAGTAATGGCCTACTTAGCAGAATGACAATGACAAATATGAATTTCATACTATGAAAAAGAATGATTATTAAAATATTTTTTTAGAAAAGTACCAAAAAGTTCAAAGTTTCAGAATTATGGATGATAAAACAATCTGCATTCCAATACTGTGTATCACAATTACATCAAAGGTCATCCCAAGTGTACTGATAACTCCTCGTGCATATTCAATCCATGTGGGATTTTACATTGCAAGTCAATTATATACCTGGATTCCAGGCGTCGTAATTTTAAAAGGCGATCCCCCCCTCTGATGTTTGCAGGAACACTATCGAGACAAATGTAAACCAACAGATCCCTGTTGCTATTGTGCTTTTTCTCGAAGTGCCTGGCTACAGGGTAAGAGGCATCCTTATTAGCAATCGCACGCATGTGCTCTAAAATTCTAAGTTTCACAGCATTGGCCGTGCTGCCTATATATTTCAGGCCGCAAGGACATATAAGACAGTATATGGCATAAGGTGTTGAGCAAGTCAGAAACTTAGTGATGCGTTTGGGGATTGCCAGGCCAGGTATTTTATATGTAAGCGTCCGCTTACTATATTTACATGCCTTGCACTTACCACAAGGATAAAAACCGTTAAGAACCAGCATCTTAGGAGTCAAAACTTGGGGCTGGAAATGACTGGAGACTAGATGGTCTCTAAGAGATCTGGCCTTTCTGTAGGTGACTAGGGGGTTGGGGGGCAAATCTGCCTTGATGGTGTTATCTGTCAATAAGATATTCCAGTTTTTTCTAAATATCTTCTTGATTTGCCCAGCATTCTCAGAGTAGGTTGTGATGAGGCGAAACGTGCCATTACCGGTTTTGGTAGATTTTCTAGGCATTAATAGCTCTTGTCGCCTCAGCTTCTTGACTCGCTCATATGCATTGGTCAAGGTACCTTCACTGTAGCCCCTTACTCTAAATCTCTGTAGGCTAGACTTAGCTGCTTTCTCGTAGTCACACTCATTGGAATTATTCCTTCTTAACCTGAGCAATTCTCCATAGGGTATGCTCTCGATAAGAGGACGTGGATGACTACTAGTAGCGAAAAGGGTGGAATTTACAGCCGTCTCCTTCCTGTAAAGTTTGGTTTGTATTCTACCATCCTCATCAATGTATAGGGCTCTATTGTAGGCATTGCGCATTCTTATGTATTGACTATCATTATGGCCGTCTAACAAGATTTGCACAAACTTGCACTAATTGTTATGCTTTTATAGTTATATTTATGACTATGTCTTTTCACCATTCTTACCATTTGAGTCGGATACTGGTGGTATTTTGTGCTTGCGCAATGTCTACATGTACAAGCCCATCTAGGGCTCAATTCAGGACTCATAACTGTTTAAAATGCGATGTTTATTTTATATCGTAATGTTCGGCGCTTGTATTTACATTTGTATAACTATGTATTATAAGGTCGTTTCTTCACTTTAATTCACATTGTGACCGTTTCAAGATGGCGGCCACTGTAGTGTGTTACATGTTAGTCCTTCTTTGCTTATGATTTCAAGAATGACGTCCTTTTAAGCTGACCGGCGCCTCGGCTCTCTGCACAATTTGACAAAGCCCGATGGCGAAACGCGTCTTGTTGCTGTGAGTGTTCCGACATTAAAGATTCTTGTCTGGAACCACCCCTGCGTGTGCTGCATTCCTTTGGATTTAATATCCTGTGAATTTGGAGCTGCAATACGTCCGCAGGCACACCCCCGCTTTGTGTGCACCCGCTCGAGAGTGCGGTTGGTTGGTGTTCTGGAGCTGCTATATTGATTACCAGCTGCACCGAGTCTGCCTTGGATTTTGAAACCGCATTTGCCGGAGCCCGGAGTTTGGCGGTCACAGCCGGCTGGTTGGACGTGCCTTGACATCATCCGGGTAAGGCGCGGTGAGCGCAGAAGTGACTTTCATTCATAGACTCTGCACCAGGCATTATACTCTGAGCGAAGGGGGATACAGCGTTTGATTTGGTATCCGCGGCTGCGGAACCACCAAATATGTTTTGCGAGGCAGAGAGACGAGAAGCTGAACAAGCAATGTTCAAAAATAAGAAAAAAATGGATGGTACATCTAAGGCAGGCACTAGCCAAATGAATGGGGGCAGCACATCACTTAACACCAAACTGGTCTCCCTGGAACGTCTGTACGAAAGGGAGATCAGAAAGTGGTGGGAGGCAACATCACTGCAGAATTATATTGACGTAGACCGGGTCCCCAGAGGTCTGAGGATTTACACCATCCCGGCGTATGAAAACCCCGACCCCCTGTTATTAGATGCGTGGGCAGAACACACGGCGGCATCTTGCAAGGGGAGCCTTGCTATACTGGTGCGCTTTGCCTGGAGCGACAGAGACAAGGCTCTGTCTCAGATCAAGGATCTTGAAAACGAATTATCAAAGGAGGAGGATCAGGGACTTCTGGCATATAAACGAGAACAAATAAAAAAAACGCCTGAAAAAATATGAGCAGAAAATCAAACAACGAAAGGAGGAAAAATTCGAGAGGGATGAAAAAGATTATCAAATGGGCAGGGTCCTTACATTTGCAAAAAAATACGAAAACACCAGAAAGCAATTGAAGACCAAGATGAACGAGCCAGCTACTGTCGAACTCGTAACCTCAGAGTCAGAGGCTACTGCAGATGAAGCAGAGAGCGAGGATGGTAATGAAGCAGGTTCTTCTTCTTCTTTTCATGTAGAGTTCAATGTCATGAGAAAACAACAGCTGGAGGGTGGCAGGGGAAAACCCCCCGACAACCAAACAGCAAAAGGAAAACGCGGCGGGGGGGCTGCGGCAAGAAACGTAGCAGGGTCCCCACCTGTCACACGCAGCAGCAAGCGGAACTTCTACAGCAAGAAGAAGAACTGAGCCCCATTGATAACCTGACAATCATCAATCTCACGGATAAAGTCCTGACCAAAGAAGAGAATTCCATATTGACATTGGGCTTATCCTTCTGCCCAAGAAGGAATTTTGAATTTGCTCAAACCAGGATTGATGTTTTTAAATTTGCCAGGAAATTAAAACTTTATAAGTTTTTCAAACTTAAACCCCATTCAGATAATACTGACAGTGCCAATACTTACCATGGGGAGAGGAATGCAAATGAGCAAGACAGCACCGCTTTGAGGTGCAGAGATTTGGGAGGTCTAAGAGCGATTGAAGGTTTGCATCAGGAAATTAACATCGGAGGTGTCGGTGAGGTAACCAACACTCAAATGTTAGTAAATGCGGATGTCCAGCAGAAAGGGGGGGCCAGTGGTTTTAAACCGGTCTCTACTTTCATGCCCATGATGTGTCCCGATGCCATTGACACTTTTTCAGAGGCCGTTGTGAGGGATCTCACTAGGCTTAGACACACTAATAAACATTTGCCTTCAAAAGACAATTTTACTCAACGACAACAGAAGGCATTAAAAACTTTGTGTGAGGATTCAGGCCTGGTTTGTAAACCTTCGGATAAGGGGGGCAATATTGTCCTTCTTACCAAGACACAATACGAAACAGAGGCCTTGCGTCTGTTGGGTGATGCAACCACCTACATGACTGTACATGAAAAAGTATATAATCAAAGTGTGAAAGAATATCATGACATGATTTTAAAGTGGTATAACTTGAACATGTTAAACACTGATGAATACTTGTTTCTACGATGCCTGAGCCCTGTCATTCCAACTTTTTACTACCTCCCGAAGGTACATAAAGACATTTTTAATCCTCCTGGCCGGCCAATTGTGGCCTCCAATGGGAGCTTAACAGAAAACCTATCCATTTATGTGGACTCATTTCTTTCTCCCATAGTCATGTCCTTAGATTCTTATGTAAGAGATACTAAGCATTTCTTGAATTGCATCAATAAAATCACCTGGAAAGAAACGTATTGTATGCTTGTACTTGACATCACCAGTCTATACACGTGTATAGCACATGGTGATGGTCTCGCAGCTATGGCTAGTTTTTTGGAAAAACGTCCACTTAGATTCTATGAGCATAATAAGATGTTACTTGAATTTATGACATTCAGTCTTAATAACAACATATTCTTATTTGGCAAACAGTTGTATAGACAGTTGTCAGGCGTTGCCATGGGTGCTTGCTCCGCCCCCAGTTTTGCGAATCTCTTCGTGGGATGGTGGGAGGAGCAAGTAGCCTGGAGTAATGAGAATCAAGAATGGAACAACAAAATTGTAGGATGGCATCGTTATATAGACGATTTGTTTATCATCCTAGAGAATCCCATAGAAACAGCGGGTATTTTTGTCGATGCTCTGAATAACAACAATGTGAATCTCAGATTTTCAGGACAAATTAGCCAGACATCTGTGAATTACCTAGATCTCACAATATACATTGATGAGGATGGTAGAATACAAACCAAACTTTACAGGAAGGAGACGGCTGGAAATTCCACCCTTTTCGCTACTAGTAGTCATCCACGTCCTCTTATCGAGAGCATACCCTATGGAGAATTGCTCAGGTTAAGAAGGAATAATTCCAATGAGTGTGACTACGAGAAAGCAGCTAAGTCTAGCCTACAGAGATTTAGAGTAAGGGGCTACAGTGAAGGTACCTTGACCAATGCATATGAGCGAGTCAAGAAGCTGAGGCGACAAGAGCTATTAATGCCTAGAAAATCTACCAAAACCGGTAATGGCACATTTCGCCTCATCACAACCTACTCTGAGAATGCTGGGCAAATCAAGAAGATATTTAGAAAAAACTGGAATATCTTATTGACAGATAACACCATCAAGGCAGATTTGCCCCCCAACCCCCTAGTCACCTACAGAAAGGCCAGATCTCTTAGAGACCATCTAGTCTCCAGTCATTTCCAGCCCCAAGTTTTGACTCCTAAGATGCCGGTTCTTAACGGTTTTTATCCTTGTGGTAAGTGCAAGGCATGTAAATATAGTAAGCGGACGCTTACATATAAAATACCTGGCCTGGCAATCCCCAAACGCATCACTAAGTTTCTGACTTGCTCAACACCTTATGCCATATACTGTCTTATATGTCCTTGCGGCCTGAAATATATAGGCAGCACGGCCAATGCTGTGAAACTTAGAATTTTAGAGCACATGCGTGCGATTGCTAATAAGGATGCCTCTTACCCTGTAGCCAGGCACTTCGAGAAAAAGCACAATAGCAACAGGGATCTGTTGGTTTACATTTGTCTCGATAGTGTTCCTGCAAACATCAGAGGGGGGGATCGCCTTTTAAAATTACGACGTCTGGAATCCAGGTATATAATTGACTTGCAATGTAAAATCCCACATGGATTGAATATGCACGAGGAGTTATCAGTACACTTGGGATGACCTTTGATGTAATTGTGATACACAGTATTGGAATGCAGATTGTTTTATCATCCATAATTCTGAAACTTTGAACTTTTTGGTACTTTTCTAAAAAAATATTTTAATAATCATTCTTTTTCATAGTATGAAATTCATATTTGTCATTGTCATTCTGCTAAGTAGGCCATTACTTGTATTTATAGTGGAGTCTTAGGTCCTGCCCATACAGGGCTCTATTGTCGGCATTGCGCATTCTTATGTATTGACTATCATTATGGCCGTCTAACAAGATTTGCACAAACTTGCACTAATTGTTATGCTTTTATAGTTATATTTATGACTATGTCTTTTCACCATTCTTACCATTTGAGTCGGATACTGGTGGTATTTTGTGCTTGCGCAATGTCTACATGTACAAGCCCATCTAGGGCTCAATTCAGGACTCATAACTGTTTAAAATGCGATGTTTATTTTATATCGTAATGTTCGGCGCTTGTATTTACATTTGTATAACTATGTATTATAAGGTCGTTTCTTCACTTTAATTCACATTGTGACCGTTTCAAGATGGCGGCCACTGTAGTGTGTTACATGTTAGTCCTTCTTTGCTTATGATTTCAAGAATGACGTCCTTTTAAGCTGACCGGCGCCTCGGCTCTCTGCACAATTTGACAAAGCCCGATGGCGAAACGCGTCTTGTTGCTGTGAGTGTTCCGACATTAAAGATTCTTGTCTGGAACCACCCCTGCGTGTGCTGCATTCCTTTGGATTTAATATCCTGTGAATTTGGAGCTGCAATACGTCCGCGGGCCCACCCCCGCTTTGTGTGCACCCGCTCGAGAGTGCGGTTGGTTGGTGTTCTGGAGCTGCTATATATATATATATATATATATATATATGTCATTTCAATTGCCTCAGCTTTCCAGGGTGCACTTCACAGTGCGTTGCCTCAAGGGTCATTTAAATCTCTCGCCATCATCCGGGTAGGTACGTTCGCCTGGCGCGTTTCTGTGGTCCAATTACCACTTCATCAGAGGCGTTCTCCTGCATTCAATTGAACCGCGCTGCTTTGACGCATGCTCATTTCTCAATTATCATTTGTGGGACTATCATGATTTTTAGTTGAGCCACACTGCATGCTGGACTTTGTAGTTCTTTGCGCTGCATTGTTCGTTCAGTTGAAGCGAGCGGCCAAGGCAGAGGAACCTTTCCAATCTGTCAGCACAGCGCGTTGCATGTTAAATGACTCGCTTTCACGAATCGGATCCTACTAAGGAAAATGACATTATCTCCAAATATCTGCATTAGCTGAAAAGAAAAAACATTTTTGCGCAAAGGACTACTAAGACCAGCATGCAGTGTGGATCAATTAAGAAACTAAGCCGGTCCCACATATGGTAATCAGTAAATGAGCATGCGTGATAGAAGCGCATTTCAGCCAATGCAGGAGAACGCCTCTGAGGAAGTGGTACTTGGGCCACAGAAACGCGTCAGGCGAATATAATTACCCGGATGATGGCGAGAAATGCTAAAGACCGTCGAGGGAACGTGCTGTGGAGTGCACCCTGGAAAGCTGAGGCAATTGGATTATAAAAATTTGACACGGGGGCCTTCCCGTGCAGGATGCACCGGCTCAGACAAGCGAGCGGCCAAGGCAGAGGAACCTTTCCAATCTGTCAGCACAGCGCGTTGCATGTTAAATGACTCGCTTTCACGAATCGGATCCTACTAAGGAAAATGACATTATCTCCAAATATCTGCATTAGCTGAAAAGAAAAAACATTTTTGCGCAAAGGACTACTAAGACCAGCATGCAGTGTGGATCAATTAAGAAACTAAGCCGGTCCCACATATGGTAATCAGTAAATGAGCATGCGTGATAGAAGCGCATTTCAGCCAATGCAGGAGAACGCCTCTGAGGAAGTGGTACTTGGGCCACAGAAACGCGTCAGGCGAATATAATTACCCGGATGATGGCGAGAAATGCTAAAGACCGTCGAGGGAACGTGCTGTGGAGTGCACCGTGGAAAGCTGAGGCAATTGGATTATAAAAATTTGACACAGGGGCCTTCCCGTGCAGGATGCACCGGCTCAGACAAGCGAGCGGCCAAGGCAGAGGAACCTTTCCAATCTGTCAGCACAGCGCGTTGCATGTTAAATGACTCGCTTTCACGAATCGGATCCTACTAAGGAAAATGACATTATCTCCAAATATCTGCATTAGCTGAAAAGAAAAACATTTTTGCGCAAAGGACTACTAAGACCAGCATGCAGTGTGGATCAATTAAGAAACTAAGCCGGTCCCACATAAGGTAATCAGTAAATGAGCATGCGTGATAGAAGCGCATTTCAGCCAATGCAGGAGAACGCCTCTGAGGAAGTGGTACTTGGGCCACAGAAACGCGTCAGGCGTATATAATTACCCGGATGATGGCGAGAAATGCTAAAGACCGTCGAGGGAACGTGCTGTGGAGTGCACCCTGGAAAGCTGAGGCAATTGGATTATATATATATATATATATATATATATATATATATATTCAAACTCAACCTCGACACAGGATATGCAATGTGGTAAAAATATATTTCCTTTATTGCCGCTTTCAACGCGTTTCGCCTGACCCAGCAGGCTTGGTCACGAATAAAGTTTTTAATTCCAAACAACATTTAAAGTGCACTGGTACCATGTGACTTATCACATGGCCCATAAAATCCATAGAACTGAACAAAAGACTTTCTTTACGCTGTGTGAGTTGCTGAATTCTGTCAACAATCCTTTCCTGCTGAACGGCTAAATTTAATTAATAATTCCAAAATTGTTTATCGTTTTAGAAAGTAAATAAACTCCAGGAAAAATAAGGTAATATAAAATACAAATGGTCGCATTGGTGGTTGTCACTTGATATTATATAAATAAAGCATTGATAATCAGTTGTATAGTCAATTAAGCCCCAGTGGGCATAGACGCAATATAAACCTCAAGACCTAACCATGCTCTTCATTCGTATATAAAATGAATACCCTGGTAGCTAAAATACTCCCATAAGGGAATAAATATTACTCTCCACATTCCATTCGCCATAAGGAATTAAACCCACAGTAAAGGTTTAAGAAACAGCTACTTTGAAAACTCTTACAGCTTAACAGTGCAGCCCCAGTGGGCTAAACGTTCAGTTCAACATAAAGTGAAAAAATAAATATATAACCAAACAAAAACCTTAAAAAAGGAAACTGGATGCCACTGTCTAGGAAGCAATAGTATGAATAATAATATTCAATCAACAATGCAATGTCAATCGATAATTATAAGTGCGTATATAGATCTTCTTCAATATTCAATCCATAAGGACTTTTAGAATTTAATTCCACAATGTACCATGATTCGAGCTTACGTAGCCTCTTAATCCTATCACCCCCTCTTTCATTCACAGGTATCGAATCGATAACAAAGTAAGTCAAACCACTAACATCCTTGTCATGAAATCTTTCAAAATGCCGGGCGACCGGATATGATCTATCTGCATTTTTGATCGCCCTTAGATGTTGTAACACCCGTTGATGGACGGGTTTGATTGTGCTCCCCACATATTGCAGGTTACATTCACATTTCAAAACATAGATGGCATAGTCTGTTTTACAGTCATATTGTCCCTTTATCTTTTTGACCCTGTTGGAGAGGCCTGGTTTGTATGTACTGACATTTTTCCCATGCTCGCAAGCTTTACATTTACTACATTTCAAAAATCCATCCTTTCTTGCCATCCAATTACTCTTTTTACTCTTTTTCTTGACCTTGGCCACCATGGTTTTCACTAACATTTGCTTGAATGATTTCGCTTTACGAAAGGTGATAAGGGGTATATATATATTCACTGAAAAAACCATAGGTTTCACACCAGTTATAGTTAGGAATTAGCATTTAAAAAACCTATTAAATTCACTGAAAAAACCATAGGATTCACACCAGTTATAGTTAGGTGGAAATTTTACTCGCATAAAACCATTGAAATTCCCACATTATAGTTAGTTGGACTCACTATAACTTGCGCGTGCAATGCACTGCTGATGACATCACATATTACATCACTCATGACATGGTCATTGACATCACTCATGACATCACTGATGACATCTCAAATGACATCACTGATGACATCATCCAGTGAATGTGTATCTTTCTGAAAAATAATTTTTTTTATATATGTATAGCTAAAGGTTGATGGAAGAATAAATGGGTAAATAAATGTCTAAATGGATGTTTTTTTGTGTAAAATTGATTGGTTAACTGACTTATTAAATGCATCTTACCGAATACATATATTAGCGAGTAATGTTTAAATATTTAAATATCTGTATCTGTGTCTCACTTTGTGTATAAGTGGCTGCATGGGTTGGTGAGTAGCTACATGAGTGTGTATATGGGTTATTAGTTGTTTTTTTGAGTATCAGTATCAGTGTCTGTATGGTTCGGTGAGGGATATTACTTAAAGCACAGATGCATGAATGAGTGACTCACTATTTGTATGTATTTTGAAGACAGCATGTGTGCAAGACTGTATGGGTGGGTGATTGAGTGTATGGGTGGGTTAGTGAGTATGTGTTTTTATAATTGATTGTTCAAGAGAGTAAATATGTTTCCGTTTCTGTAGTGGTGTGTATATAGCAGTATAATCAAGTCAATGTTTTTTTGATAGTTTATTTGCATGTGTGAATTTGTGTGTGAGTAACTATATGGATGAGTATTAGTGTGTAACAGGATGTATAGGTGTATGAGTACATATGATGAGTAAGTACATGCATGAGTGACTATATAGAACTGTTGGTGAATGAGTAGATGTATATGTAGATGTTGGAATTACCTAATAAGTTGTTGTAATTGGTATTGGTTTCTCCTTTTTTAAGAATTAATGAAGAATGTCTTATCATCACTGCGCTGGATCCTACAAAGGAAATTAATTCATTTTAACTCATGGCACATTGAAACCTACGAAGGTAATTAATAATAATGCTCACTGGATGAAAAACTACTTATCCCAGCATGCCGTAACAATGAACATGTGCACTATGCCAAGCCCACTGGGGTCGGATAACCAATAAAAAGGCATGCTGAATAAACGAGCTTGATTCCTTGTGCGATGTGAATGGGCCTCTGAGGAAGTGGCGCTCTAGCCACGAAACGCGTCAGGCCACAACTAAATTACCGGACGGTGAAGGCAAGCTGATGTTTAAAGCTGAGGGCAGGCAAGCTGTGTGTGCGTCCTGAGAGCTCAAGGGCATTTGTTTGACAAACTATTTACACGGGGGCCTCTAACCGTGCAGGACAGCACCATCTTTACATCATGAGAGACTGTGGAGGGAAACGAGTTCCATTCCGTTTTTACAGCACAGCTTGCCTTAATGAAGAATGTCTTGTCATCACTGCGCTGGATCCTACAAAGGAAATTAATTCATTTTAACTCATGGCACATTGAAACCTACGAAGGTAATTAATAATAATGCTCACTGGATGAAAAACTACTTATCCCAGCATGCCGTAACAATGAACGTGTGCACTATGCCAAGCCCACTGGGGGTGGTTAACCAATAAAAAGGCATGCTGAATAAACGAGCTTGATTCCTTGTGCAATGTGAATGGGCCTCTGAGGAAGTGGCGCTCTAGCCACGAAACGCGTCAGGCCACAACTAAATTACCGGACGGTGAAGGCAAGCTGATGTTTAAAGCTGAGGGCAGGCAAGCTGTGTGTGCGTCCTGGGAGCTCAAGGGCATTTGTTTGACAAAATATATATATATATATATATATATATATTTATATATATATATATATATATAATTTGTTACACAGAAGAATGTTTTATTAATGAAAACCACAAGAGAAAACAATGAAGTGCTTTAGCACTTAAATAACATTGGCATGCTAACAAGGCCCAGCTGAGTGATCTTGCATTGTTGCAACATTAGAACATCCTTTCCTGGGAAGCTAAGAATGTTTTTGTTGTTATATACAAATAGCGACCACAGTTAGCATCTGATTTAAAATGATTTTCTGAAAACAAAAGGAAACATGAACTTGCACAGATCACTCACAAGAAAAATACAAATTCACTTTTTAGGTCGAGCTGCAGTGCACATGCAATGTCTACAAAACCTGCTGTTATCAATAATATTATTATATCCCCGTCTCCTACTTACCATTGGTGCAGTCCAACGCCACTCTTCTTTGCTGCCTCCTGTCTCCGTCCTGCTGCTGATATGTCACTTGCTTTCAAGGCTGAGGAGCAGAGGTAAAGTACAATGTACTTATGCTTGTTTAACATATCTTCCGTCCCGCGAGCTCGTTTTTTGCTTTCTCTCACTTCGATGACAATACGGCACCCATTTCCACTAAATTCACGGGGAATAGCGAGAACAGGACATATAAACAGCGCTGACGTTGCCAAATATTGACGCAGTCTGCCAAATGTAGGTATTAACACAATAACAGAAGTTTATCAATTTCATATACAGTAACAATCACTAATGTGTGTCAACAGTTTAAAAGTGGTACAAAAGTGGGTGGTGATGGACGGAGCATCTGAACCAATCAAACACTCACACCCAGTCAAAAGATCTGGGTTTGATCCATCACCGTTCTTCAGCCCACTCTGCACCCCAGTTCAGACATGGCTATATGCAAATCAGTCTGACCTTGTGCCTCATGGGAACAGTCCAGCCCGAACTGCCAAGCCATGCCGTCCCTGGACCGGAAACAAGCTTCCGAGGACCGGTTTCTGCCATTCCAGCCGTCTTCAGCCCGGCTTGCTTGAATCCAGTGGCAAAGTGAGCAAGGGACTCACGTCTGAGCATACCCTGCCACACTTATGGCGGCCAAAGCGGCACAAAAGGGGGTGGTGATGGACGGAGAAGCTGAACCAATCAAACACTCACACCCAGTCAAAAGATCTGGGTTTGATCCATCACCGTTCTTCAGCCCACTCTGCCACCCCAGTTCAGACATGGCTATATGCAAATCAGTCTGACCCTGTGCCTCATGGGAACAGTCCAGCCCGAACTGCCAAGCCATGCCTTCCCTGGACCGGAAACAAGCTTCCGAGGACCGGTTTCTGGCATTCCAGCCGTCTTCAGCCCGGCTTGCTTGAATCCAGTGGCAAAGTGAGCAAGGGACTCACGTCTGAGCATACCCTGCCACACTTATGGCGGCCAAAGCGGTACAAAACGGGGTGGTGATGGACGGAGCATCTGAACCAATCAAACACTCACACCCAGTCAAAAGATCTGGGTTTGATCCATCACTGTTCTTTAGCCCACTCTGCCACCCCAGTTCAGACATGGCTATATGCAAATCAGTCTGACCCTGTGCCTCATGGGAACAGTCCAGCCCGAACTGCCAAGCCATGCCGTCCATCACCACCCCCTTTTGTCCCGCTTTGGCCGCCATAAGTGTGGCAGGGTATGCTCAGACATGAGTCCCTTGCTCACTTTGCCACTGGATTCAAGCAAGCCGGGCTGAAGATGGCTGTAATGCCAGAAACCGGTCCTCGGAAGCTGGTTTCCGGTCCAGGGAAGGCATGGCTTGGCAGTTCGGGCTGGACTGTTCCCATGAGGCACAGGGTCAGACTGATTTGCATATTGCCATGTCTGAACTGGGGTGGCAGAGTGGGCTAAAGAACGGTGATGGATCAAACCCAGATCTTTTGACTGGGTGTGAGTGTTTGATTGGTTCAGATGCTCCGTCCATCACCACCCCCTTTTGTACCAGTTTGGCCGCCATAAGTGTGGCAGGGTATGCTCAGACGTGAGTCCCTTGCTCACTTTGCCACTGGATTCAAGCAAGCCGGGCTGAAGACGGCTGGAATGCCAGAAACCGATCCTCGGAAGCTTGCTTCCGGTCCAGGGAAGGCATGGCTTGGCAGTTCGGGCTGGACTGTTCCCATGAGGCACAGGGTCAGACTGATTTGCATATAGCCATGTCTGAACTGGGGTGGCAGAGTGGGCTAAAGAACGGTGATGGATCAAACCCAGATCTTTTGACTGGGTGTTAGTGTTTGATTCGTTCAGATGCTCTGTCCATCACCACCCCCTTTTGTACCGCTTTGGCTGCCATAAGTGTGGCAGGGTATGCTCAGACGTGAGTCCCTTGCTCACTTTGCCACTGGATTCAAGCAAGCCAGGCTGAAGACGGCTGTACTGCCAGAAACCGGTCCTCGGAAGCTTGTTTCCGGTCCTGGGAAAGCATGGCTTGGCAGTTCGGGCTGGACTTTTCCCATGAGGCACAGGGTCAGACTGATTTGCATATAGCCATGTCTGAACTGGGGTGGCAGAGTGGGCTAAAGAACGGTGATGGATCAAACCCAGATCTTTTGACTGGGTGTTAGTGTTTGATTCGTTCAGATGCTCTGTCCATCACCACCCCCTTTTGTACCGCTTTGGCTGCCATAAGTGTGGCAGGGTATGCTCAGACGTGAGTCCCTTGCTCACTTTGCCACTGGATTCAAGCAAGCCAGGCTGAAGACGGCTGTACTGCCAGAAACCGGTCCTCGGAAGCTTGTTTCTGGTCCTGGGAAAGCATGGCTTGGCAGTTCGGGCTGGACTTTTCCCATGAGGCACAGGGTCAGACTGATTTGCATATAGCCATGTCTGAACTGGGGTGGCAGAGTGGGCTAAAGAACGGTGATGGATCAAACCCAGATCTTTTGACTGGGTGTGAGGGCCTGATTCACAGAACTAACTTAAGACAAAATCCTAAACTTACTACCATTTTCGTATTCACAGAAGGCACTTACTCATTTTGGTATTCACAGAAGACACTTACTCATTTCGGTATTCACAGAAGTTAGGAGTCCTAACTTTAGGACTCTTAAATTCCTTCTGTGAATACCGAAAGTCTTGAAGTTAGGATTTTTCTCAATTTAGTAGTAGTAAAGTTAAGACTCCTAACTTTAGGACTCCTAAATGCCTTCTGTGAATACCAAAAGTCTTAAAATTAGGATTTTTCTCTGGTTAGTAGTAGTAAAGTTGAGAAAAATCCTAATTTTAAGACTTTCGGTATTCACAGAAGGCATTTAGGAGTCCGAAAGTTAGGAGTCCTAACTTTACTACTACTAAATTGAGAAAAATCCTAATTTAAAGACTTTCGGTATTCACAGCAGGCATTTAGGAGTTCTAAAGTAAGGAGTCCTAACTTTACTACTACTAAACTGAGAAAAACCCTAATTTTAAGACTTTCAGTAATCACAGAAGGCATTTAGGAGTCCAAAAGTTAGGAGTCCTAACTTTACTACTACTAAATTGAGAAAAATCCTAATTTTAAGACTTTCGGCATTCACAGAAGGCATTTAGGAGTCCTAAAGTTAGGAGACCTAACTTTACTACTACTAAATTGAGAAAAATCCTAACTTCAAGACTTTCGGTATTCACAGAAGGCATTTAAGAGTCCTAAAGTTAGGACTCCTAACTTCTGTGAATACCGAAATGAGTAAGTGCCTTCTGTGAATACCAAAATGAGTAAGTGCCTTCTGTGAATACCAAAATGGTAGTAAGTTTAGGATTTTGTCTTAAGTTAGTTCTGTGAATCGGGCCCTGAGTGTTTGATTGGTTCAGATGCTCCGTCCATCACCACCCCCTTTTGTACCGCTTTGGCCGCCATAAGTGTGGCACGGTATGCTCAGACCCTTGCTCACTTTGCCACTGGATTCAAGCAAGCCGGGCTGAAGACGGCTGTAATGCCAGAAACCGGTCCTCTGAAGATTGTTTCCGGTCCAGGGAAGGCATGTCTTGGCAGTTCGGGCTGGACTGTTCTCATGAGGCACAGGGTCAGACTGATTTGCATATAGCCATATCTGAAATGGGGTGGCAGAGTGGGCTTAAGAACGGTGATTGATCAAACCCAGATCTTTTGACTGGGTGTGAGTGTTTGATTGGTTCAGATGCTCCGTCCATCACCACCCCCTTTTGTACCGCTTTGGCCGCCATAAGTGTGGCAGGGTATGCTCAGACGTGAGTCCCTTGCTCACTTTGCCACTGGATTCAAGCAAGCCGGGCTGAAGACGGCTGTAATGCCAGAAACCGGTCCTCGGAAGCTTGTTTCCGGTCCAGGGAAGGCATGGCTTGGCAGTTCGGGCTGGACTGTTCCCATGAGGCACAGGGTCAGACTGATTTGCATATAGCCATGTCTGAACTGGGGTGGCAGAGTGGGCTAAAGAACGTGATGGATCAAACCCAGATCTTATGACTGAGTGTGAGTGTTTGATTGGTTCAGATGCTCCGTCCATCACCACCCCCTTTTGTACCGCTTTGGCCGCCATAAGTGTGGCAGGGTATGCTCAGACATGAGTCCCTTGCTCACTTTGCCACTAGATTCAAGCAAGCCGGGCTGAAGACGGCTGTAATGCCAGAAACCGATCCTCAGAAGCTTGCTTCTGGTCCAGGGAAGGCATGGTTTCCGGTCCAGGGAAGGCATCGGGCTGGACATTTCCCATGAGGCACAGGGTCAGACTGATTTGTATATAGCCATGTCTGAACTGGGGTGGCAGAGTGGGCTAAAGAACGGTGATGGATCAAACCCAGATCTTTGGACTGGGTGTGAGTGTTTGATTGGTTCAGATGCTCCGTCCATCACCACGCCCTTTTGTACCGCTTTGGCTGCCATAAGTGTGGCAGGGTATGCTCAGACGTGAGTCCCTTGCTCACTTTGCCACTGGATTCAAGCAAGCCGGGCTGAAGACGGCTGTACTGCCAGAAACCGGTCCTCGGAAGCTTGTTTCCGGTCCAGGGAAGGCATGGCTTGGCAGTTCGGGCTGGACTGTTCCCATGAGGCACAGGGTCAGACTGATTTGCATATAGCCATGTCTGAACTGGGGTGGCAGAGTGGGCTAAGAACGGTGATGGATCAAACCCAGATCTTTTGACTGGGTGTGAGTGTTTGATTGGTTCAGATGCTCCGTCCATCACCACCCCCTTTTGTACCGCTTTGGCCGCCATAAGTATGGCAAGGTATGCTCAGACCCTTGCTCACTTTGCCACTGGATTCAAGCTAGCCGGTCTGAAGACGGCTGTAATGCCAGAAACCGGTCCTCGGAAGCTTGTTTCCGGTCCAGGGAAGGCATGGCTTGGCAGTTTGGGCTGGACTGTTCCCATGAGGCACAGGGTCAGACTGATTTGCATATAGCCATGTCTGAACTGGGGTGGCAGAGTGGGCTAAAGAACGGTGATGGATCAAACCCAGATCTTTTGACTGGGTGTGAGTGTTTGATTGGTTCAGATGCTCCGTCCATCACCACCCCCTTTTGTACCGCTTTGGCCGCCATAAGTGTGGCAGGGTATGCTCAGACGTGAGTCCCTTGCTCACTTTGCCACTGGATTCAAGCAAGCTGGGCTGAAGACGGCTGTAATGCCAGAAACCGGTCCTCGGAAGCTTGTTTCCGGTCCAGGGAAGGCATGGCTTGGCAGTTCGGGCTGGACTGTTCCCATGAGGCACAGGGTCAGACTGATTTGCATATAGCCATGTCTGTACTGGGGTGGCAGAGTGGGCTAAAGAACGGTGATGGACCAAACCCAGATCTTTTGACTGGGTGTGAGTGTTTGATTGGTTCAGATGCTCCGTCCATCACCACCCCCTTTTGTACCGCTTTGGCCGCCATAAGTGTGGCAGGGTATGCTCAGACGTGAGTCCCTACTTTGCCACTGGATTCAAGCAAGCCGGGCTGAAGACGGCTGTAATGCCAGAAACCGGTCCTCGGAAGCTTGTTTCCGGTCCAGGGAAGGCATGGCTTGGCAGTTCGGGCTGGACTGTTCCCATGAGGCACAGGGTCAGACTGATTTGCATATAGCCATGTCTGAACTGGGGTGGCAGAGTGGGCTAAAGAACGGTGATGGATCAAACCCTGATCTTTTGACTGGGTGTGAGTGTTTGATTGGTTCAGATGCTCCGTCCATCACCACCCCCTTTTGTACCGCTTTGGCCGCCATAAGTGTGGCAGGGTATGCTCAGACGTGAGTCCCTTGCTCACTTTGCCACTGGATTCAAGCAAGCCAGGCTGAAGACGGCTGTAATGCCAGAAACCAGTCCTCGGAAGCTTGTTTCCGGTCCAGGGAAGGCATGGCTTGGCAGTTCGGGCTGGACTGTTCCCATGAGGCACAGGGTCAGACTGATTTGCATATAGCCATGTCTGAACTGGGGTGGCAGAGTGGGCTAGAGAACGGTGATGGATCAAACCCAGATCTTTTGACTGGGTGTGAGTGTTTGATTGGTTCAGATGCTCCGTCCATCACCACCCCCTTTTGTACCGCTTTGGCCGCCATAAGTGTGGCAGTGTATGCTCAGACGTGAGTCCCTTGCTCACTTTGCCACTGGATTTAAGCAAGCCGGGCTGAAGACGGCTGTAATGCCAGAAACCGGTCCTCGGAAGCTTGTTTCCGGTCCAGGGAAGGCATGGCTTGGCAGTTCGGGCTGGACTGTTCCCATGAGGCACAGGGTCAGACTGATTTGTATATAGCCATGTCTGAACTGGGGTGGCAGAGTGGGCTAAAGAACGGTGATGGATCAAAGCCAGATCTTTTAACTGGGTGTGAGTGTTTGATTGGTTCACATGCTCCGTCCATCACCACTCCCTTTTGTACCGCTTTGGCCTCCATAAGTGTGGCAGGGTATGCTCAGACGTGAGTCCCTTGCTCACTTTGCCACTGGATTCAAGCAAGCCGGGCTGAAGACGGCTGTACTGCCAGAAACCGGTTCTCGGAAGCTTGTTTCCGGTCCAGGGAAGGCATGGCTTGGCAGTTCGGGCTGGACTGTTCCCATGAGGCACAGGGTCAGACTGATTTGCATATAGCCATGTCTGAACTGGCGTGGCAGAGTGAGCTAAAGAACGGTGATGGATCAAACCCAGATCTTTTGACTGGGTGTGAGTGTTTGATTGGTTCGGATGCTCCGTCCATCACCACCCACTTTTGAACCGCTTTGGCCGCCATAAGTGTGGCAGGGTATGCTCAGACGTGAGTCCCTTGCTCACTTTGCCACTGGATTCAAGCAAGCCGGGCTGAAGATGGCTGTAATGCCAGAAACCGGTCCTCGGAAGCTTGTTTCCGGTCCAGGGAAGGCATGGCTTGGCAGTTCGGGCTGGATTGTTCCCATGAGGCACAGGGTCAGACTGATTTGCATATAGCCATGTCTGAACTGGGGTGGTAGAGTGGGCTAAAGAACGGTGATGGATCAAACCCAGATCTTATGACTGAGTGTGAGTGTTTGATTGGTTCAGATGCTCCGTCCATCACCACCCCCTTTTGTACAACAGTTTAAAAGTGTAATATAATCAATTGAGAGGACTGTGCTGCAAATAAACAAACATCGGATTTCAGTTTGTTTTTTCAGACGAAAATCCTTTGATTTGTGGGGGAAGTGAACTCGGACTCGGGTAGAATCCTCTGCCAGACGTTGCAACTCATGTCCAGACTCCAAAAGTGGAATTTACTCCTCCATAGCAATAGTATTGTGTAGGTAATTCTACTAGTGGTTTGTATCAATGAGAGATGATTCTGCAGCTGCAGATTTAGCCATTTCACCAACGATCGAAGAATTTTTTGTCACCACCCAGCTTTAATTCAGACAATAGTGTAACTACTTAAAATTAATTTAGCAAATATGCAAAGAAGGAGAATTTTAAGGACTTGAGTCCTTGCCGTGGTCCCTCCTTCCTACTCTGTGTGTGTATAGGTATGTCTGAAAGACCTGCTGTTATCAATAACATTATGATATTCCCTCCTCCTACTTACCATTGATGCAGTCCAGCATCTCTCGTCTTTGCTGCCTCCTGTCTCGTACTGCATCCGATATGTCACTTCCTTTCGAGGCTGAGGAGCACCGGTAAAGTACAATGTACTTATGCTTATTTAACATATATTTCTTCCTGCACACTCTTTTCGCATCTAAAGACGAGCAGCACTGCAAAACCTTGCTGAGCTGGTAAATCAACATATTTGTTTATTTTGGATGTAAAAATAATTTCGGACTCCCTCTTAATGAATCTGTGGCCTCCTCTCCCCTTCTTTCTCACACATTCTTTCCTCTGTTCTGCCTGGATTTTATTCACCACGTTGTGCGCAAACTACCTATCCCTCTCTATCTTCCTTTCAACTAATCTATCAGGCTCTCACACCCTAGTATTCACCATACCACATAATTATACTACACAAATACACTACACACCACACAATTCCACAACTAACAATTCCAATACAAACCACATAATTCCACTCCACACCACATACATCCACCCTACTCCAGACAAAACATGGGTAAAATGCATTATCATTTACAAAGCCAATAGCTCTAACTTTCCCAAATGCGAGACCTATTACATTGCAAATGCTTGTTTAATTTGGCGTTGTTTGGCCTAGTTATGCTACATACAGCAAACCTGAATAGGCACTTTTATTATGATAGGAAAGCAGACTCTCAAATGTGCTTGGTGCTGTAGAGAGCAGTAAACCTGCACTCAGCACTCTGTGCTTCAAGACCTCAACTTCAATCAACCCCTTATGATGGTGTTTTATGCATTATCGGTTTGGTGCCCGTACTGGGTACCATATTCACGGGGGATGCTAAACATCAAGGGGTGCAAATATATTAAACAGACCACGCGATTGGCTGAACAATAGCCCCGACCAGACTTATAGAGAAGTTTGCAGAGTCACGCCCTAGACGGGCCGTCTCCGCCGCAGCCAATGACAGCGCGCTGCCAAGCCGCCTCTACCTGTTTGCACCGGGCGGGGAGGGCCCGTGCAGGCATCGTCTCGCTGAACTTCAAGTCAAACAATTCTCCCCGGGAGACAGCCTGCGACGCTCAGTCCGAGCTAAACCCGGAACATGCTCGGTGACAGACGGCTCGGGAGGCAGCGCAGAGCTCCGGAACTGGCCGTGTGGACGTGGGAGATGTGAGCCTGGCCGCGCGAGCAGCAGTGGTGAGTACCAGCCGCCGGCGCATACCAGCACAGGACACAAAGGTATCCCGGGTGGATGGCAGCTCACAGCCGGGCTCCAGACAGCCTCCTGCGGAGCCCGCTTTCCTAGTAAACCAAGAACACGTTGATGAAATCTTCCCCTGTGGTTTCAGTGTGTGCTTTGTGGATGTTGCAACGGAGCTGGCTTTGTGTACGTTAGAACTTCACTTCCTGCACAGGTCATACTGAGACTTTCACAGCCCACTCTCTGCGGATCGATGTTAAGTGACAGGAAACCCCCCATGCACTACATTCAAAGCTGTCCTCATGAATACAGGGGTACCCACTACCCGTGAACTGTCTGATAGTTGTTGCTCGTACGTGCGGATTTCACAGCCATGAAAACACGCCCTCGCTTAATGTTCTTGTTTAAAGGATTTCGTTTCTGTTTTCAATGCCAATTAGCTGCATGTTTCCTAGGGGAATTGAGTAACTGTGCCGCAGGGTCTATAAGGTTTCAGTGTACCCAGTTGGACGTCACCCCCTTCCACTGGGGTAATTACTACTCAGAGAGCAATGCTGGTATGTTGTTCCCAAAATATACAGCGTGTCCTCGAGTACTGTACATTTATGACACCCAGAAGGTCAAACATGTCTATATACAAAGGGTGCAATGTTTCCTCTGAATGTCCTACATATGACATCACTAATCACCTGGAAAAATAAACGTTTACACAAGGAAGAAAACGTACCTGAACTGGACGTGATAATATTAGAAGCCTGGAGGCACAAAGTTAGGTCACCTAACTCCGAGCTGACTTGCATTATCCCCATTACGTAGGATTGAGAGTATTTTATTTCTTATATAACATGAGATTTGAAGAAGCGTGGATGAATGTAAAAATGAAGATCAGGTATACAGTGTTACACGCTCTAAATTAAGGGGTCTCTAACATTTTCTGTAATGGGACCTACTTATGATCAGTAAAAGTTACTGTGAGCTACTGAAGTCTAAGCAACTTGTGAATTGTTACCAGATACCCCCACACCAAGCTTAATTGGCTTTAAGCCTAATGTCCGTAGAAACTGACGCTATGGTTCTAACAAAATACTTTAACTTGGGGCTTTCTGACAGGGTTGCCATGTGTGTCATTGAGAACATAGTCTTTGCGGATGTATGAACATGTGTGCGTGTGAATGAGATATATGTGTACAGGTGACTGAGAGACTGTGTCTTATGTACTTGTGGCACTGGAGATACCTTTCGCCTTAATAATACATATGGGGTAATTTTAAAAGTGCAGAAAAATGTTCTTCAAAATGTTCAGAGTATGAAACATTTTTCTGCACTTTATATTTCTCCAACTTAAAATAATGGCTGTATTTTTCAGTTATAACTATGGCACTCTATTAAGAAAATTAAACTGAAGAGTAAACTTTGTTGATGTGTTTTCCATAAAACTCATAATTTAAATGTTCTTCCTTTTCCATGTGTCACATTAACAAACAAAAGCATTTGCTCCCCGTGGCCTGTAAACATGGTGCCATATGTATAACAGAAACATACAGTGGGAGGAATTTTAAGTAAATAAACATGTTTCATGGGACATTAAGCAGTTTTTGGCTTGAGGGGGCGTGGCCAAGCCGACCAAGCAGTTTTTGGCTTGGTTGAAAGTGGAGAAATGTAATTAATACTTAATGTTTCCTAGAAAATGTTTTCTTCACTTTAAATTTCTCCCATTTAATTTTTTTAGAACTTTTATTTATTTATAAATATGGCACAGTGTTTAATGGCCACTGGGACCAAAAGGCCTGGTACTCGTAAATGTGACACTTTTAAATGGGAGCACATTAAAATGAAGAGTTAATCACAAAGGTAACTTTTAATTCTCATTTTCTCCCATTTAAAAACATTTTGAAACATAATTTTGTTATCACACTCCAGTATTGAGTCTACAAGGACTTTTATTTGAGAGTTAAATACATCAGTGCTCCAGTTCACCTCTGTGATCCAGCCGGGCCCATAAATCTGACTGAATACTGCTCATTTTCAGGCCCTGCTATCCTCAGCCTGAAGATAAGTCTAGTTGGAGGCACCTGTAAACACCTGGTCAATACCATATGATGTATGTCGACATAAAAAAATATGAGGTCTTTTTCTTCACAAAATGCTACATTACAATTGCAATTATAAGTGGCGTAACAAGGTCAGGTGGTACCCGGTGCGGAAATTTCTTGTCACCCCCGCCTCGACAAAATAGCAAAAATATGTGTTTAAAACACATATATTTTCCATTTTGTCACCTCCCTCAGTGATGACACTTGTTACTCCCCGCTTGAAAAAATGGCAAAAATCTGTGTTTAAAACACATATTTTTGCCATTTCGTCACACCCCTCAGTGATGACACCCTGGGCAGCCCGCACCCACTACGCCCCCTTCCTACGCCACTGGCAATTATAGAGGTTTTGGTGCTGGTAAAGTGTAGTCCTTCTTTTCCCTTACGCACTTACTGCGCATAAGGAGAGCTTTTCTGTAACGAATAGGCTGGTCAGAGAGGTGTCATACTGAAGCATACAGCTTTAGGAGATGAAAGAAGTGGCTGTCATGTGCTGCTGGCAGACCTGCCCTCACACCAGGCACTGTTAATCAGTTAAGTCGCTGGCATTTTCTTCTTTTTACTTTGGCAATGTTATTTGAGTCTTGGCAAAAAAAAATTAATGGCGAGGCTGCTTGCCTTGTCAGAGATGAAGAGGGACGGGCACTTCAGAACAGCTTCTAACAATTAGTGCTGGGAAAGCCATTAGGTCTGGCCTCATCAAACGGGTGTGATATGTATTTTTTATTGTAGTAAACATAATCCTGTAAACGAAAAAGGAAAAAAATGGCACAGGTAAACAAGGTGGGTTGTATGCTTGTCATAACTGTTTGATATCGAAACAAAAATGAACCATCGCATCCTATTTTAATATTAAAAGACGGGTGCTTCACAATGGGCTTACAACGAGTGCACACAACGGTTGTAGAAACCTTTTTTTAATTTGAATGTACATCAGAGAAAAATATTATTTTATTGCTGCAAAGAAAAGGTACTATTGCCTTTGAATTACTGAAGACATATTTTAAACACACAAGAAAAAGACTAAGAAAATAGAAAGGGATAAAATATGGAAAGAAAAAAACATTTGCAAAGGGAAGTGTTGGTCCGCAATGGCACTGAAGTAGACTTCCTTTTATACACATGTGCACGTGTGATCCAGCAAAATGCCGTCAGTCACTGTAGGAGAGTCAGGAGCTAAAATGGACTGACCTGTTATCCAGTGCTGAGGTGGCCGGAGCAAAATGTGAATGACAGTTGAACAGACAAATGGATGAAGAGGGCTGACCCAAATAAGTCCCGCTATGCCTACCTATAAGTATCATTTTTTTGTATGGGATATTTCTTGCTTACACTAGTCGGCTGAGACCGCTAAAGTTGTCTCCACGCCAGGCCTTAATAAGAGACAGGCACTCTTGATTTCAGTCTCCCGTCTATGGCAGCTTCCCACCGATGAGTTCTGATGTCACAGTGCCCAATGTTACAGCTTACAAGAGTGTTTCTAGGCATTTTCTAGAGTACAATACCAACAATTAATTAAATGGATGTCTTTTTTTTTCTGGTTTCTTTGATATGAAACTTCAGTTATTGATAGGTCACAGCCATTAGAGGACTGGGATCTTTTTTGCTCCTTTAGTAAGTGCACTGCTCGACATTGTATGTCATAGTCCCAATTATGAGTGGATCAGATTTTAGCTGCAGGATGTGTAGCTACCATACGGTTTCACCACACTTAAATCCAGCCATTCCGAGTTAATCCCTACAGAATGTGGATTAATTTTGCACACCCATTTTTCCCCAAGTCAGGTTCTGTAAATGATTTCCCTTTCCAGCGCATTTAGCTCTCCCATTTACCACCCGCTCCAACCAGTGGTCCTGCGCTAGGTTATGATCAGGCGTAAGTCCTGCCTGCACTTGAGATGCCGCTCCATCGAGCTCATAATCAGTGCTCATTTGTGCAAAATACCATTTCAAAATACCTTGGAATTTCATGACCTTAAAAAGCAATTCAACCTCAGCCTCGTTCATGTATATGGTCCAATAACTCCTTGGCATTATTAAGTAAACTTATTTTGCATGGGGGTGCTTTAACACACTCACATCTTGTGTTCTTGTAGATTAATGCTTGAAATGCATGCAAACAAGTTTGGACACTGTGAGGCATACTTATCATGGTTTTGTGCCGCCCTCGCGCCACGTAAGGGGGCGCAAAGGAAACACATATCCTAGTATTACATTTACCAAGCCATGCAAGGTCACCTTGTATGTTTTTGCGTGGTTTGGTAAATTTGGAGTAATGCAAAGCAGCACAAGTCACTGCCTTGCAGTACTCTGCCCCAGGGAAGCGTTCCATGGGTGAAGTGTGTTTGCTCCCTTGTATCGACCCATGGATTTAGTGATTTCCCAGATTTACAATTAGTGGTAGACCTGGGAATCCATCAAAATGCTATGCCTCCCGAGGGGAGTCATAACGAGAAGACATATGCTTATTTCTCCTCGTTTTTCAGAAGAAAAAGCATCAGACGATTGTTTTTGTGCAGGAAGGTGCCCCTTCCTGCACAAAAGAATTCCTGCCTGCAACACAGGCAGTCTTGCAGCTACAAAGATAAAGTCATATATATTAACGTGTAACTCAGAGGTAAGCTTTAGACACTAATAAAACATTTTTTTATTTCAGTGATGCTTGGTAGTAGGAAGTAGACCCAGAGAGGAGGAATCAGAATTTCATATTGGGAAGAGCAGAGCAGCAAATACAACTGAGTATTATCTGTGCAGCCTAAAGCACTTCTAATTTCTAATCATAAAAATAATACTGAGAATTCATAAAGCAAAAACCAAAATCTGAATTGCCCTGTGGCTCACAAAAGTTACCTGTTCCGCAACTCAGTAGTACTGGTAATAATTACCACACATTATTTGGCCCTACTACCATTCTGATATGCCTGAAAGATCATGTGCAGATGTCTGCAGCAGGCACCCAATAGAATGAGGTTCCTTGCAGGTTATGTACATAAAAAGGTCTGTTAAAAGTCTCCGTAGGATTCCTCGACCTTGGAGCTCTTGTCATGTGCATTTATTTTGGTCTGGGATAAGCTGAATTATCACTCCAGAAGAGCCAAATAGTCTATTTCCAGGCCCCGATTGCCACATTTTTAAAGTGTTGTTACCAATAAGTAGTCTCGTAAATCACACAGTTGTGATGTGTCCCTATGTAAGAGGCATTAGCCATGCTGATCCACGCATATGCAAGTAGTGCCAGCTCTCAAATTACTTCTGCTTCCTGATCTTCCTAGGTGAAACAGGTAACATACATGTGTGCTGTCAGTGCATGCTCACACCCCGGCTGCACTGGGGAAGAGTTTCTTCACACCAACTCTGCCCTCCCATCCCATAAGGCAGATTCAGAAGATAGTAGAGTATACTGGGCTCCGTGGTACTACCACTGGTAACAGTGACCAGTCTACTCAGGAGGACTAGGTTGGAGGTTGGTCTCCATAACACACCCCACTGCGTCGCTTTCCAGATGTACATGCTGTTTAGTGTCTTCATGCAACAGAGGCATGCTTCCTGTTGTCGACTTGGGCACAAGTTCAAGCCGTGCAACACAGGCTTCAGTGCTGGTGTCTTGAGAGTCCAGCCTACTCCACACAGCCACCAATTCCACCTCAGGCTGTAAACCACCTGCCTACCACAGCTGGATCCAGCTGACTCGGCTCTACATTTTGTGAAAATGGGATTGATGTCATGTAATTATTTAAGAGGGGTAACACATACTTCACCATTCTGCAGTCTTCGGTAATAATACATGCCAAGGGAGTGCAGTCTACCTTTCACAGGCCCCCACCTTGATGAGTTGGATTAAGCTTGGATTGATCTAGTTAGAAGGGGTGGGACACAGGGAGGATTCATTACTGACACTATTAACTATGTAGCATTCATAAGACTTTTAGGATTTAGGGGGTAGGGCTAGCAGCCCAAGAAGGACAGTTGAGGGGCAGGGAGGTATCTTTTGGTTGGTACTCATGAGGTTACAGTAGAGGTCACCCTATGGTAGAGGCCATCCTGCACCTAGCGCAGCCCACAATCTCTTATGTACTACTCTGTTGAGGGTGGGTCGTAGAAGCCCCCCCCTGCTGTGCTCGAATGGCCTCGACTAAGGGCATTCTAGACAGCTATCTGTTTTCCTTTTGGGTTAGACCAGTCTTGCTGTTGTACTCATTTCCTTTGTAAATTTTTTTCAGAAATAAATTCACAATTTATTTTTAGTTAAGCAGATTATCGCTTTTGATTTTAACCGCATGCGCGCTGCGGCTATTTTTGCGCTTCGCGGCTTTTTTCAAAAAGCCGCGTTACTTGACGAGCTCAGCTCGTCATCAGCGTGCGAGCGGCGCAACTGATGACGAGCTGAGCTCGTCATCAGCGCCAAAGGGGTTAAAATGAAGGAAATTGAGTCCACAGTGAAAGGCAGGATGCTTTTGTAAGCTCTGCCATTTATTTATATGAATACAAATGTCTAAGATGTCCCCCTTTTACAGTTTTTTCAGCACTATCTGATATGTTCAACATAGTAGTATGGGGTGTTTGGTGGCCTGAAATTGACACAATGGTAAATAGATGGGTATGGTTGACTAATGTTAAAATATTGTTTACACCAACTTTGTGAGATTGTCAGATTTATTTCCAGGGACCACAATTGTCCAGGATTGTAGGATTATGTGTTTGCTCAAAACAATCTAAAATAAGATATGATTTGTTTTGTGTATATTCTGTTTAAAACATGCACAGTAGTTATCAACATTGGGAACGTAGATAATCAGGTAGTTGGTGGATCCACAAACCAAGTAGGTGATAGGCACAGGATTGAAGTGGTTGGAGATACTTATATAGATGAATCAAAACACTAAGTATGGTCAGGGGCACGAGTACACAGTTCAGCAGAGCTAGTTAGTTCGTTTAAAAACCCTATGGGGGAACCTTGTGGGTTCTTGGGTCTGGAAATCTCCGATCACAGGACAAGCCCCTTGATTATTCTAAATGCTTCAAGAGGGCTCAGTTCTCCACTGGAATGGGCCAGAACAAGAAGGCTTTAAAGGCTTTCAAAGGTCTAGAAGGTGGTTTAGGGAAGGCTTATATTGATCCTCTAATATGAAGGAGGTAGATCAAGAGGTAAGCAAGAGCATATTTATAAGGTTGTGTCACCCCCCTGGTGAGAATGATATGCTTCTGTGTAATGAGAACCTTGCCTCTGATAAGGTTAAGAACTTTATTTAGGAATACTGTGTGAGCCCAAGGAAGGCAACTGTTACCTTTGCTCACTTTGTTTAGGAGTTGATAAGGGTTTTAGCCAAATGGATGGAAAAGAATTGCCAGATTCTATGGATGTTGAGCAATTGGTCTAAACTTTGTTGAGCATTGCATTTTCCTTTAGAAGCCAAGATTTCCAGCTGAGAGCAAATGGGAGAGGCAGCGAGGTGGGTGAATGTGGGTTGAAAGATGAGTTTGGAGTGAATGAGATAAACATAAGATATTAAAGATAAGGGATTAATGTGTTACCTAGGACCAAGTGTTTAAGCCAGTTTGTGATTATATCTGGAGGTAGAGGGGATGAGGAAGGAAAGAAGAAGATGTACTTGTTATCAGCAAATTGATGCTTGAGAAAGCAGTATGAAAAGCTGTGAAGAGGAGTGGCGGAGAGGGAGTAGATGAGAAGTCTTATATCGGAAAATGTGGATATCACCAACAGAGTGGCGGGCGTGAGCTAGAGGAGCACTTGTAGATTGTGAAGGAGTATACCTATTGGGGACATATTGATATGGGGATATGGGGAATGTAATGGAAAATGTGTCTGAACTATCTAAAGAGGAAAGTGTGGCAGAAGTTGAGCATGTAAAATGGATGATGGTGATGAGCAGCGAGAGGAGACCAGAATAAGGGCCATCTTGGTGACGTGAATATTATGGAGGCCTATACTTTAGGTGATCTAGGTGGCTGTAGGTAAAAAGGTAAACAGGCAGTCACATTAAGCATATTTTTTTCAGGGATTTAAATATGTAGAGCAGGAGAGAGTTGGTTGGTGCTTCTCCCGGGTGCTTTCAGTGGTAATGGGATGGGCGAGGGGCTAGCCCACAGCTGCTAATGGAAGGCTGATTCAGTAGTCGGGCCCGGTCTAGAAGCAGGGAGATCACCATTGCATAGACATATACAAATATTCCATGTTATCCTTCAGTCTGAGCTGAACAATCTGAATATGGCTATTACAAGTCATACAGAGCCTTAATGTAATATGTTCTGTATAATTCATTGTTAACTCAAAAATACATTTGCAGCTATAAATAAACTGCCATGACATTCCAAATCACGTTTAAGATGGAAAGATGTGATAAGGTGATGGGGATGTTTAAGCTAAATTCTCATAAATCCCAATCAAATATTTGAATAAACCATGTGTGTATAGGCTTCACGAGGGCCCAACAAGGTTTTGTTTAAAAGAGATCTTTGAGAGCCATAGGAAAGTGAAGCTGGTCGAAGGGAAGGTGTGCTGTGGGGAGGTAAACATAGGGTTGTATCAAGTGCTGAGGCACAGCACCAGGGAGGGAAGTTTATGCCTCTGAAGGGGCAAGAAACATTGAGGCTATAGCACTCAGTCTGATCTTGGTGCCCTTAGCATATACCCAGCTGGTTTTAGTGGGCGAGTTAGGGACCTTTTTGGGGGCAGACATTGGTCACACACCTCGCAAGTGAATTGTTTGGCGTTGCAAAATGAATTTAACAAGCTGAAATATTGAAACGTAGAGGAAGGACTATAAAGGAAAAGGAGATCATGGATGCAGAAAAGGAGGAAAACAAATCAAAAGTGCACACAAAAAGGGAGAGGAGCAGAAAACAGTAAGAGGGAGGAGACTGCGGCAGTTATCTTCATTTTACAAAAAAAAACACAGTGAGGGAGGTAACCCCCATCAAAAAATAAATTAAGGGAAACAATGGAATTGCATCGACCAGCTTTTGTTCTGAGTAACGACTAAAAAATAAATGGATTAATTCAAACGAAAGGCGTTTTTCTGATGAAATAGTTTAATTCTTTTCGTCACGGTGATATTTGGATAAACAATTTTGCAGTACTGGCGCAGTGTGGTTGTTTCTTATATATAAGGCTTGGCCTTACTGCAGATAAGCCAAACCCTTATTTCGGTTTTCGCTGTTTGTAGCGGGAGCGGTCCCGCTAGGTTACAAAGGACGAGATAGTACGTCTGATCTTCAGTCAACACTGGTTTCCCACCAGGTGGGGGTCAAACAGGCAAACTACGGCTTGTCTTTGGCAGAGTGATTGCCTATCTAGACAGGTAGAGAGTGAGTGAGTCACTGTATGTTTGTATTTTCCTTTTAAGTTTTGTTAATTTCTTCACATTTAGAATTTTTCAACTGCTAACACTGACAATAAGACACGTTAAGGGACGAATTAGACCATGTCAGAGAATGAAACTTTTGCATATAGTGAAGACCATATTCAAAAGCTTATCAGCAATCCACCTCTTTTCAGCTCGGCAGTCTTGAGCTCTACGGCAAAAATAAACAACGAATCTGAAAAATTACTTAGATTAAAAAAGAAACAGATAAGAACGGACCTCCATGGGCACTACCTCATCCAGCATCTACATTCTGGGACCATTCGGAACGGACTAATAGTACGCAACATTCCAGTAATTTTTACAGAGGATCCAATATACAAAAAAGGCTATAGTTTCATAGAGACTAAGTGCAGCAGGGACCTTATGGTCTTAACAATCGAAACAGCACAACGACTCTCAAAAGAACAGCTCATTGAAATTGAAAAATTGGAATCAGAAATATAAACAAATCAAATGATTACTGATTCGAAAGCCTTACTGGATAAAATCGAAAAAGACATCCTAGAGTTTAAGGACTACACCATAAACCAAAAAGAGTTCAAATTTGAAAAAGATAAAAATAACTTCTCCCTGCAAAAGGCATATCCATATTTACAACAAGACTTCTACACGAGTTCTAATTCAAGACGTTACTTGTCCGAATATCAAGGAAGATCCAAAAATTATTACATTACTTTCTCTGACACATCTTCATCCTCAAGTGGGAGCGAAACGGACAATACTAATAATAGGACCGGTTTCAATAGAAGAGGGAATTTCAATCAACAAAACCCCCAAGCACAACAACAGCCTTTTTTAGGGAGAGGCCAACCAAAGCCAAGGGGGAAAACAAGATTCAACGAACAACCATGGGAAATGTCAACACGAACACGGACATACAGAAATTAAAAGAAACACCGATACATAATTTGTCAACAAAAATTCTAACAGCAATGGAAATAAGTGCACTAGAGAAAGGACTATCTTTTGTCCCTACGAGATTCACCAACTACGTACAGATGAAAACAGAATTCATCGAATTCTGCAGGAAGATTAGGTTAATAACCTTCTTTTCGGGACAACAACTTCCTGATAGTACTGAAACCACGGGCCTAAGGAGACCCTCAAAATTTTGTCCACCATCGAATAAAATACCAAAGGAGGTCGTGACCTTTGAAAGAACCATCCTCTCGGCAATTACAGCTCAAGAAAATAAAAGACAAGGCTTTATCAAATACAACCTAAGTAAACCACAGAAAGAAGCCCTACAAAATCTGAAAAATTACCATTCCATCGTTATAAAGCAAGCCGACAAAGGCGGGTCAATAGTGGTGTGGGGGACCACGGACTATACGACTGAGGTCAACAGACAGCTTTCAGATATGAATTGCTATAAAAAAATCCCTAAGGACCCGACACGAGAATTACAGAACCAACTGTTTAAAATCCTCCAGACAGGTTTCGAAAATGGTTTCCTTGGAAAGAAGGAATATGAATACCTCCAAAATAGACACCCTAGGACACCAATCTTTTATGTACTACCAAAGGTGCACAAAGATGAACATCAACCACCCGGGCGACCAATAGTTTCTGGTTGTGAATCACTGTTTGAACCAATTTCAAAATTTGTGGACTTCTTCCTCAAACCTTGTATGACCTATGTGAAATCGTATATTAAGGATACGACAGACTGCATTAACAAGCTTGCAACGATTGAATTTGAGGATCAGACAGACTTTATGGCGAGCATGGATGTTACATCCTTATACACTCAAATTCCTCAAGAAGAAGGTTTAGCAGTCTTAGAACTGTACTTAAACAAACGAGAAAGACCAGTGAGAATACCAACAGAATTTATTCTGGGACTTGCCAGCATAGCTCTAAAAAGGAACTATTTTAAATTCAAAGAAGATTTTTACTACCAAATCAAAGGTGTAGCGATGGGGTGCCCCTTCGCCCCTGAGCTGGCAGTGTTGTACATGTCACAATATGAAGAGAAATTCATTTATGCAAATAATCCCTACCATCAGTATATCGGATGTTGGATCCGATATATTGACGATATTTTTCTGACTTGGAAAGGCCCGGAGGATCAGCTACACAAATTTCATGAATGGCTGAATAATCAGACAAAGGACATTAAATTCAGTTTAAACCATTCGTGTAGCAAACTACCATTCTTGGATGTAGAGATCTACCCCTCTGAAGGAAGCCTAAAAACAACCCTTTACAAGAAAAAAACTGACAGAAATAAATCCCTGCACTATACCAGCAATCACCCGCGAAGTCTGAAAGATAATTTACCAGTGGGACAATTTCTGCGAATTAGACGGAATTGTGCTTTCAAGGATGAGTTCTTTTTCCATGCAAGCAAATTAAAAGACAATTTGCTCGCAAGGGGTTACCCCAAAAAATTGCTGAAAAGAGCAATAAAAAGAGCTTGGTGGACTCCCCGAGACACATTACTGCAATCCAATCAGAAAAAAATCACTAGATAGGATAGTCTGTGTTTCTACCTATTGCCCAACATCGAACTGGCTTAAGAAACAGATTAAGAACAACTGGCATCTAGTACAAGGGCTAGATGAAAAATTATCGGACATTCCACTTTTTGCCTTCAGAAAGGACAAAAGTATAGGTAACCAAATTGTACGTGCAGCTATGCCAAAAGAACGCATACCAACATTGCGGGATTTTGTCAACCTACCCCCTGTGAAAGGCCACCATAAATGTGGCAATTGCATTTGTTGTAACTCTACAATTGAAGGGGATCTGTTCAGCCACAAAGGTGTTTTTTGGAGACATGAAACTTTTACAAATTGTAAATCGAAGTATGTCATCTACGCAATTCAATGCCCATGTAAACAAATATACATTGGAAAAACATCGCAAGAAATACGCTATCGGATATCCCAACACAAATCGAGAATCAGAAGACATGTACAAACTGCTCCCCTTGTAAATCACTGGCATTCGAAATCTCACACAGAACAACAATTACAATGGACTGTAATCTCTAAAGTAGAACATGATGCCAGAGGCGGTGACCTAGAGGTCAAGCTATCCAAACAAGAAGCAATGCTAATCATAAAATTCAACACGGCTACAGAAGGATTGAATGAACTGTCTGAGATCTTCAATCTTTAAAGCTGACAAATACACGTCGATACCATGAACAAATACATAATCTTTATAGTTCACTATATACCATTATTAAAAAAAAACTGAAACCGGTGTACCTCCAGTATATTGTTTAGAATACACACTAACTTACTAACGAAGACTCAAATTTAATAATTCCAACCAGAGAGGTGAATGTCCTTCGCGTGTATAATATAACTACATATCCCTCAAGCCTTCAAGAAATTAAAATAGACACAATGTCAGGGTGCAGCCAGTCAAAAACAATTGGGGTCAAATACAAATCCCAGAAGTCCGTAAGTAACCGCTCGCGATATCTACACGAGATCTAACGGAGTCGAACAAAATAGAGAAGACGCCAAACGGAGAGAGACGGGACATGCAGCAGCCGCTCAGGTAAACAAACCAACTGGGTGATTCACTCGCGAGTGATACCAAAAGAGACATAACAAGACCGTTTAGCTATGACACTAGATGTTTTTGCTCGAATGAATAGTAGAACATTTTATCGTGTCTCGAGTACACACCACTGCGGTAACATGGAGTAGACTATGTCTGTATGCCTTGAAGTCCGTACTAAGCGCGGATTAACCTCTAAAAACACCGTCCTCTCTTAATTTCTCATAGACTGCACATTTAAAGCGACAAAAGTCCGAGACCACGCAGGACTCACGACAGATTTGAGGTAACAATTGATATACAACTTAACCTTTACGTGCAACCGGTCCAAGAAGAGCCTATCACTAATTAGACGTTCCTTTGAGGTTGCAGGCTTCCACCGAGCCAAGCTCAACGGATAACCGAACTATTCAGCTATATAAGTTGCCAGCAGCTAAAAGTAAGGACTTTCATTTACATTTCCTTGACATTGCTTTTTTGAGTTTCGTGACGGATAAACACTTACAAAGGGCTATTGTTATTTTTAGAGAATGCTTGCCACTATGAAAATCACCGTATATGTGGAAATTATCTAAGGTAAGAGATTCAACGCTCCCGGCTGGGAGTGGGGTGTGGATACACTAAGTCTCATGACCATAAAATAAGACAGAGCTTTCTCCTTATTTTTCAGAACCATCAGAGGTCCTGAAGAGAGTTCCTCACACTGGGAACTCGAAACGCGTCGACCAGCATTGTGTTAGGCCAATCTTTGAACATTGAGAATAAATTATCTCCGAAATGATGTTTTATCGTTTTGATGGCCTATTGTTAAAACTATAAATAGAATTCTAAATGTTTTTGCCCTCCTTTGTGATATTAGGTTGTAGAAACAAAGTTTTGTGAAAACTTCTTCCAAACTCCCCCCTCCTTCTTTTTTCCTTTAAACACCACAATTTTTGATATTTTTTGACGGTCAAAATTGTATGAGTATGAATGTGAAATCACATGAATGAATGTAAGGATGCGTCATTTTTCAAAAAAACACAAAACAATTTTTCCTCTGCTTTCTTCTTCCCCCCTCTCTCCCCTGTAGATTTAATATGTCACGTTGTTGTTAAAAAAGAAAAATGGTAACGTTCAGAGTAACGACTAAAAAATAAATGGATTAATTCAAACGAAAGGCGTTTTTCTGATGAAATAGTTTAATTCTTTTCGTCACGGTGATATTTGGATAAACAATTTTGCAGTACTGGCGCAGTGTGGTTGTTTCTTATATGTTCTCCATGTAGGCAACATTGCAGCCTGCATGGAGAAGGGCAGAGTGCGCATGACCGGCTTGGTCGGCCCCATACGATAGACCAAATCAGTCATTCGCACTCAGGAGTGGGAACAACACTCCTCCCCGCCCAGCCCTGCTCGCAGAGCAGCCCCGCCCTCCCGCTAGCCCACAACCAAACCCTTCCGTTCTACTTTTTCGCAGTGCAAGAACCAGAAACATAAAGTGATAGTTATTACCATAGTTTATGTTTCTACTTCTCGCACCTTGAGTAAGCAGTGGGGCGACACTCCTCCGCCCTAGTGGAGAAGCTCCCCCTGGATGGAGATAGTAGCCAGTAAGGATAATTCCAGCTGTTGCCAATCTCGGCATGGAATTCCGCCTACCTTGTAGTCGGGCCTTAGAAAGAGCTACATTCGTAGTCCTTAGTGGTTAAGGAATTAAGATAACGAATATTGGCCTCCAAACGTTGGTTCCCTGGAGGAAGACTACATATAGGCCTTCATTACAAGTGGCCCATTAAGTTATGGTATGTGCTGCATTTCCTCTTACTGCACATCAGAATTCTTAATTGTTTGTATTTTATTTCCCCTGGTAATAACTGGATGTAGTAAAATCATCATCCACTGATAAATGTGGACAGGTAACATCCGTAGCAGGTGTCTCCAACTAGTAGTTGTGAGCTACCAGTAGCTCTCCAGCTACCTGTGAGTAGTAGCTCTCCAATGTGCATCCCAGCCTCCTACTATCAAAGCTTTTGCTTAATTGAACTATTATATGTATACCACAATTAAAAAGAACGTATTCAAGACAAAAATGCATGTCTTTTCATAACTCATAAACTGATGTTTCGAGAAAAATTGTTAAATTAAAAGAAATATTTAAACATTTGAGTTGGAGAGATTTCTTACTCATATCTTTACTTGGTGCCAGGGAGGTTGCAGCTATGGCCTTTATGTATTACCCATGTAAAGTCATTTCAGATTCTCAAAGGATTTCTTTACATTAGTGCTAGAAACCCTGCCCCATACACTGAAGTGATCACTATTGCAGTCTTGGATGGTTGGTCACCATTAAATCACATATTTTAGTATCTTGGTATGATTTTCATCATAATCATCATCACAAAAACTTTTCATTTAACATATGTAGCTATTATTCCAGAAAAGGTTGGAGACCCCTGTTCCATAGCAATACAAAAAGATGATAGACGGAATGCTGAAAATTGTCAAACATTCACCTCCAGTCACAGTTCTGGGTTAAATCCATCCTTTTTTTGCACACCATGCCACCCTAGTTTGGATCCAGTTATATGCAGATCAGCCTTGATCCTGCTCCCCATGGGAACGTTCCAGCCTGAACTGCCAGGCCAGATCCTCCCTGGACTGAAAAACAAGCATCCTGATAGCGGTTGTGGGGTATCACCCCTCATCAGCCGGGCTAGCTTGAATCCAGTGGCAAAGCGAGCACGGGACCCACATCTGGGCATATCCGTCTCACTTAGGGTTACTATAGCAACACATAAATATGATGACCGAAATGCTGAACGTAGTCAAACATTCACCTCAGTCACAAATCTGGGTTAAATCCATTTTTTTGTTTCTCACCATGCCACCCCAGTTTAGACCGAGCCATATGCAAATCAGCCTTGTCCCTGCTTCCTATGCCACTGGATTCTAACCGAATAGCAAAACAACAACACCAGTACTGCAGAATTACTCTAATTTGAATGAACTTAATATAGTGAATCAAAACACCATATAGACAAGACTACTTTTTCTGTCTGAATTGAATCTTTTTTTATATAAACATTTTTTTCAAAAAAATGTTTTTTCATTTTTTAGCACCTTGGCACATAGGACACAAAATACAATTCAATTTTTTATATCACATATATATTACACAAAATTACAAATGTACAATCGTCATTCCCAATCACACCATCCAAACTCACATTCACCCAGACTCACTAAAGCAATTCATACTAATTATTTACACATTATACATTTCACAACTAATATCACAATGTCAGTAAGTCGAAATCAAGAAGCAACCTTGGAGTAGATTTCACTTCATTATATTCATTTGATATTTCAAATAACCTAAGGTCGCACTAACAGGTCTACGCGTTTCGAACACCCTTACTGGGGGGTGCTCTCGTCAGGACCACATATCTCTGCCTTGTGGTGGCACGGGGTGAATTTTTTTTTATTCTGAAGGTCTTATGTGCTGCCTTGATGAAGATATGTATTTTTTTAAAAGGTTTTATTCTTGTGTGCAGTGCACCGGCGTGTTATTGTCTAATGGCCAGGTGATTCTTCGTTCGTTTTCCAAAAACAGTCTCACGTGACATCCGCTGTGAACAAACGGACGTGAGCCTGAAGGATAGTCGACTGAGAGACTGTTTTTGGAAAACGAACGAAGAATCACCTGGCCATTAGACAATAACACGCCGGTGCACTGCACACAAGAATAAAACCTTTTAAAAAAATACATATCTTCATCAAGGCAGCACATAAGACCTTCAGAATAAATCTTTTTTCACCCCGTGCCACCACAAGGCAGAGATATGTGGTCCTGACGAGAGCACCCCCCAGTAAGGGTGTTCGAAACGCGTAGACCTGTTAGTGCGACCTTAGGTTATTTGAAATATCAAATGAATATAATGAAGTGAAATCTACTCCAAGGTTGCTTCTTGATTTCGACTTACTGACATTGTGATATCAGTTGTGAAATGTATAATGTGTAAATAATTAGTATGAATTGCTTTAGTGAGTCTGGGTGAATGTGAGTTTGGATGGTGTGATTGGGAATGACGATTGTACATTTGTAATTTTGTGTAATATATATGTGATATAAAAAATTGAATTGTATTTTGTGTCCTATGTGCCAAGGTGCTAAAAAATGAAAAAACATTTTTTTGAAAAAAATGTTTATATAAAAAAAGATTCAATTCAGACAGAAAAAGTAGTCTTGTCTATATGGTGTTTTGATTCACTATATTAAGTTCATTCAAATTAGAGTAATTCTGCAGTACTGGTGTTGTTGTTTTGCTATTCAGCTAAGTGAGGCTTGACCTTACTGCATGGAGCCCGAACCCTCTTTTTGGTTTCACACACACTGGATTCTAACCAGCCTGGCTGATGAGGGGTGTTACCCTCAAATGAATCTGGTATTTGTAAAGCGTGAACTACTCACCCCTAAGAGTCTTAAGATGCTGGGGGCCATCTGGGAGATTAAGGGAGCAATTGCCCAGAGTCACATGGTGCTGAGCTGGGCAAAGCTGCAGCCGTCACCAGCGATTGAACCATGAGCCCTGTGCTCTGGAGTCAGCTGCCCTGGCCACTACACCACACCTCTCACTCTATGCCTACCGGTCGCAGGATGCTTGTTATCTGTTCCATGCAGGACCTTGCCTGGCAATTCAGGCTTGGCTGTTCTTATAGGGAGCAGGGGCAATGCTGATTTGCATATGGCTGGGTCCAAACTGGAATGGCATGTTGAAGAAAAACATTATGGACTTTCGCCCAATTCTCTGTACTGGGGGTGAATGTTTGACAAAATTCAGCATTCCGTCCATCAAGTGTTCTTTTTACATTGTCGCCCTAAGTAGGATAGTTATGCTCAGACATGGGTTCCATTCTCGCCATGCCACTGGAGTCAAGCGAGCCTGGCCTATGAGATGTGATACCCGGAAACCAGTCCCAAGATGCTTGTTTCCAGTCCAGTGAGGACCTGGACTGGTAGTTCGAGCTGGATGGTCCCATGTGGAGCAGGGTCAAGACTGATTTTCACATGGCTGGGTCCAAACTGGGGTGGCACGATGAGCAAAAATCAATGCCTTTTGACCCAGATCTGCGACTGGGGGTGAATGTTTGACATTGTGCAGCATTCCTTCCATCAGGTGTTCTTTTTGCATTCGTCGTCCAAGTGGGATAGGTATGGCCAGATATTAGCCTCGTGTTCGCCATGCCACTGGAGTCAAGCTAGTTTGGCTGATGAGGGGTGATACACTGAAACCGGTCCCAGGATGCTTGTTTCCGGTCCAGGAAGGGCTTGGCCTGGCAGTTGGGGCTGGACTGTTCCCATGTGGAGGAGGGTCAAGACTGGTTTGCATATGACTGGGTCCAAACTGGGATAGCAAGGGGAGCAAAACATTGATGGATTTAGGCCCAGATCTCTGTACTAGGGTAAATGTAACCGACACAGAGGCACTGGTAACAATGGCAAAAATAGTAAGACATGTAAGACTCTAAAATGCTAAGCTGAATTATGGTCCCTAGGATTGAGACCAGCTGCTATAGGGCAAGGATGGCTTCAGTAATGTAATGATATCTTGTTTTGAATGTTCAAAGTCAACAGGTCACAGTTAACAAGAAAACAGAAGCATATGAGCTGTCTAATACACATGTTTTACAGTACATGTCCAGTCTTACTTATCCAGCACTTGAAGGCATGTGTCAAGAAATGAAGCAAGGTTAATGGACACAACAGATGCCTACAAGCACATGTTAAATAATTTTGAAAATAGCGCAAAGCTAATGCAGCCTAAAGTTTACAGCAGCCAGTTTCCACACATCAGGGGTTAGACTAAAGTACTTTAGGGCTGGCTACCACATTAGTCATGCATTTAAAGCTCCTTGACACATATGTGCGATAAGGTGCTGCTGTAAGAATAACTAAAAACATCAGGGGCGCATTTGACTTGCTTTGCACAACCTCTGCCTGACCCAGTGATTTTAGTTAGTGGCTGACCTGCCAGCCTCATTTGTTGCAAAAGTGACATTGTAGACTCAAACTTTGTTGATACATTATCACTTTTTTCCACGCAGAGGTTTGGCTGTGACAAAAAAAATCTGCTGCAGCCAGTAGCAGCCTCTCTCTGAGATACAAGTTTTGATGCGTCGGCGGACAATATAGTTCAGTGACAGACAGGACAGCAGGACAGCAAAAATATAAACAACAGCAAGCGCAGTGCCCCGCCTCATGTGGGATCCAGCAACTTCTATTGTTCCACGCAGGCCGCAGCACGGTGCTTCTGAATGGTCCAGGTGGCATCTGTACACTAGCCCTGTATTGTTTTGCTCACTTTTTCCCACGGCCGCCCAGGTAAGTGGCCCAACTCGCAAACGGAGAGCCCAGAGTTGACACGTGGCTAGTGGTGGACAGTTGGCGGGTGCAGGATGTTTGCCTGAGCCAGGGAGAACATGCTTCTCCCCATTCTCTCCCAATCCCCAGCTACTCTGGAACTTTGCTCAGCTGGATTGTGTTCAACTGCAACATATACTTGTATCTTGTGAATTGTGTGTGGGAGGGGGGTTCACCAAAGGCTTGTGTGTTTGGTGTGGGCTAAGCCCACTGTACAAGTGCCAGGACCAGCCAGCCCTGAAAGTCCGACACAGCTGAGATCTCAGACAGCTCAGGAATTGATGACCATATGCAAATTTTAGCCCCAATTAGCGCTGCCTGTTGCTGCAGCCCAGTGAACTTCCATGCCCAAATTGGAAGACTGATCCCTCTGAAACTCATCCTGGCAGACACACTTCCCACTGAGGAGACACTTCTGGTGGCACAGACTAGTCAGGTGAGTCACATACTCTCTCTGCCCTGAAGTTCACTCATTTCCTCAGCATGTGCATTAACCCACTAAGCCAGCCTATAATGTCCTGCCAACTAGAGGCATGCTGTTCTTATTTTAATTAGTTTTTCAGTTGACAAAAAATGGTGTGGGCTGTTTCACACAGAAAGAGAATGAATGTATTTAATATGTTGTTTATATAAATGTAAGCAGTGTGATGAATACACAGCTAAAGAGTAACTGCCAGGATTGCAAAACACACCTAGAAGAATCAGTAGCCTTGCCAAAAATCTGTTCTATAAATCTCCATTAAAAATGACACGGGTCTCCGAAAGTTACTTGGTGCCTAATGTATAGTTCTCCGAGTGATGTCTTCTCAGGCCAGGCATTTGCCTCCACAAGCCCCCTGCTCACTTCCTAATTGATATTTTCTGTGTAACCACAGAGAAACAGAATTGACTACTGGTTGGCACAGTAGGGAATTGCCTCTTCTGTAACATAGTGCTACGTCGTCCCAGCCTGCGACTAAATTATGTTCCAAGAAAGAGTCATTCTAAATGCCACACATTTGCCATTTAACTGTCACTCATCACTGCACTGAAGCCATGGAAATGTCTCATATAAGCAATCTGAAAATGTGTCCCTCTGAACAGAAGCACAAGCTTGAAACTGAGGGCCAGGTTATGAGTTTGGCAGTCTGATGGACTGCTAAACCTAGAGTGGCGTTGTGGCAACTGCCGCACAGGCTGTGCAACTGCCCTCGAACGAGTTTGGTGGTTGGACTTCTAATGGACAGCCACAACCGCCGGGGATCGTGGCAGTGGCAGTCAGAGGCCCTCAATAGGCTGGCGGTGCCAAGCATATTACAAGTTTCCTCACCGCCTCAGTTTTCATGGCGGTGAGCCCAACATGAAAAGTGTTTATTGAGGAAACAAATGGGGTCCTTCAGGGCCCCCTTTTGCCGCAAAGCCTGGGGATGCATGCAGGTGGGCACATGGTATGTCCCCCTGTGTGCATGCACCCCCCGGTGCTGCTCAGCATGGACTTCACAGTCCGTACCTTGCAGGAACAGGCTTTGGCTCTCCCAGGGTGCTGACAAGGTGTCAGTTCTAATTTTACCTGAGATATGGCAATGTGCTATTGAAACCAGTTGGAAGGAGGACCTTCAGTATCTTAAGGGTAACAGTTATTCAGGGCAAATTAATCCCCCTGGCTCTTTATGGAGCAGAGGTCCTGGCAATGGATAGACGAGTCTCATGGGAGGGCATAAAATGTAGGTATTTGTAGTTGCTCCTTGATCTACCTAAAATGCGATAGTTCAAGTCGTAAGGCGGGAGCTGAGATCTGTAGCCTGAAGTGCTCTGGTGGATGCCAGAGCCTTCCGTTTTTATTTTTCAATTAAAAATAGGGCCCCTGCTGACAAGGTGTCAGTTCTAATTTTACCTGAGATATGGCAATGTGCTATTGAAACCAGTTGGAAGGAGGACCTTCAGTATCTTAAGGGTAACAGTTCAACTATTCCTTTCCTAGCTTCGCAGGAAAGAATGGACCTTTTTCCGTATTTGTACAAAATTCCAGATATGTTTTTAAGAATCGAAATTTTGCTGCTGAGGGTAGATGTTTACCCGGTTGGCATTTACTAGGGCTGAAAACATAAATAACAGAGAATCACGGTCAATGCTCTTGTAAGCGGGCTAGGAAATACTCAGTCACTTATTGATAGACTGCGTATTTCTTCTGGAGGAAAGGAAGAAGCTTCTCCGACCTGTCTTTAACAAGTATAGAGGGGGGCGTGGCCAAGATGGCGGTGTGAAAGGACGCGTCTCACCAGAGCTCCCGCCGACAGTGATCTTTAGCACGGGCCTCACAGCCATTATAGCAGTGGTCGGTCCCCTTTGCTGGCAGGCTGTCCCCCCGAGGGGCTGGGGAGCAGAATTCTTTCGGCGAGTGCTGGCGCGGCAACTCCTAGCGTCCTGTGACGGCGGCCGAGTTGGAGCGGGGCCGGAGGCCGGAGTGAGCTGTGAGGCAGAGTGGGCGGCGAGCTGGTGGGAGTGCCTGAGCAAGAGACAGTACCGGAGGGCAGCGGGAGCTGCGGGGAACCACCAGAGCACCTTCGGAGAGGCAGAGTGTGGTGCATCTCTTATCCCCGTTGGGAGAAGAACTCGCCCTGCGCTGACGGCAAAACGGATGGCCCGCCATCTTGTGAAGGTTTGGCGGCCGCGGCGGCTGGGGCTGGTGGATTGCGGATCCCTTGGGACAATGTCCTGTTGCTGATGGCGGGTGTCGCCGGGCGGTGCCGCATAGAGGTTCACCGGTGAAAGCTGCTGCCCGAGTGATCTGCAGGCGTTGGCCGAATACCTGGAGCAGTCCCTGGAGCACGGGAGGTGAGCCGCCATTTTGCGACTGGGCCTCCGGGCCGCAGCTGCGTGGACTCTGGTGTGCTGCGATCCATTGGACTGATGCAGCCTGTGAGGGTGGCGGGGCGGCTCGAACCAGCGTTGATGCAGGAGTCTTCTCCCTGACATTCCCTGGGGCATCACAAGAAGAGGCGCCGTCCGACAGAGGCGAGGGGAAGCAAGGGGTCCTGAAGGAGTGCGGAGGGACGGCCCTGCAGCGCTGGGGACCCGGAGACAGCTTTTGGCCTCAGGCGCACCCTCTGGCTGGACCCTGCCTTGTTGTCTCGGCGGGGGTAACTCTTGAGTGGAGTGCGGGGAGACCTCTCTGGCCCCACCGGACTCGAGGCGGGTGACAAGGATGCTGGAGGGAGTGGCCGTGAGCAGAGGCAGAGGGTTGGTGCGGACACTAGGGAGCGAAGGACACGAGAGGCACCGGAGGCCCGGGTGCAGGAGGTGAGGCCAGGAGTGCGCCCCGAACTAGAGAGGGAGGTTGTGGGACTCAGGTGTGCTGGCGGTGGAGTGTGGAGGACAGCACCTTCCTTTGAAGGCAGGGCAGCATTGATTAGGACCTTGAGACTCTGACCAACCCAGTGGACGGTGAGATGGCAGCGTTGTGAAGTGTGCTGGCGGTGAGGACAGAGCAATCTTTGGAAATTTCAGCGCAATCACCTGAATCTGCCCGGTGAGTTTTTGAGAGGGTCCCTGAGGCGGAGTACCTGTTGGATACTCAGAGGCAGCTGATTGGGGCCGGTGAGTGGCCCGAGTTGTGACTGGCCTGATTGACGCGCCCTGTCGTGCCCGAGGGCAGCGATGTCCACCACGAGGGTTCGGAAGGACAAGACTGTTAAGGATCTCTTCGCCAAGGCTCAGGCAAATCAGCAAGCTAAGGATATGGCGGCGAGTGCATCCCACACGGCTGCGGAGCAGGCAGAAGGTACGGAGCCTATTACTAAAGCATTCCTGGAATAGCTTTTTACCACTTTACGTGAAGACATTCACACCTTGCAGAAGGAGTTCGCCCAGAAGATCAAAGAAGTGCGCAGGGATGTGGATGGTATAGGGGAGCGGGTGACAGATCTAGAGACCAAGAGTGACACTCGAGACTCCGAAATGGAGGCGTTGCGCCAAGAGATAGTACGGATCCATGACCAACAGGTGGATTTACAGACACATATGGAAGACCTACAAAACCGCTCCTGTCGCCATAACGTCCGTATCGGGGCGTAACAATGTCCGATGACACCAAAGACCTATTTTGTTTTACCAGCGATTTGTTCAACCACATCTTGGGGCGTCCAGCGGAGTCAGAGATCCGGATAGACCGAGTTCATAGAGTGGGCCCTCCGTGTTCTCCTCCAGCTCCCCCTCCAGACATTCTGGCATGCGTGCAAGACTTCCGCACCAAAGAGGAGATTCTGCAGAAGGCGCGACAGCAACACCCCCTGTCCTTCAGGGGGCAATCCCCAGTATTGTTTCAGGATCTGTCTGCACTTACCCTGCAGAAACGCAGGTTCTTCAGGCCTGTCACGTCATATCTCCAGCAGCATAACATCTCCTACAGTTGGGGCCACCCCTTTCGCTTGACCTTTAAAAAAGACAATAAACTGCACCAGCTCCGGTCCTCAAAGGAGGCATGTCGTTTGTTGGGCCTGGATCCGCCGGCTGAGGTTGACGAGACGGATGGCCCTGCAGTGGAGCCTGAAGATGGCAGGCCACGATGCCATCAACAGAGCAGAAGACGCCGTGTCCGAAAGCCCCCGGTGGTGAGATCAGAGATGGCCAGCGTGCTGCAGTGGAGGCTGTCTCTTCTGGCCCGGAGGTGCCTCATCCTAGCTGAACTCCGAGTTGACGTACCAAATGGCCGTGCCTTTATGTTTGACATAGTCCAAACTGTTGGCGGGAGGGAGGACTTCTCAGCACTGACTAGCGTACCCTGTTGCTGTATCTTACCAATCACCTACGGATGATGGACAATGTGAACTGTTTGAAAGTTTTTTTTTTTTCTTTCTTCTTCATTGGGATCTAGCAGGGGTAAAATTGTTGGGGAGGGTGGGGGGGTTCCAGGTCCATGAGTACCCGCGGGTGTGTGGTGGTACAGGGTTCCTATTGACTAGCAGGTGGCTCCGTTGGCTATATTTTTGGCAGGGCATTCATCGCTTCACGGTTGGACATGACACTGGCGCGGCGCAAATCTAGGAGATTGAGCGTGTAGGGTCGGGCGTAAGCTATGCCTGCTACTGAATTGCGTATCCTCACCTTGAATATCCGGGGACTTAACAATCCCGTAAGGCGGAAGGCAGTCCTCTCTTTTTTGGAACATTCAAAGGCTGATATTGGCCTTCTCCAGGAAACGCACTTATTGTCAAAAGACTGTCACAGGCTGAAGTCGCGCTGCTTCCTGTCCCAATTTTTTTCCTCGGCCTCCACTAAAACGGCGGGGGTTGCGATATTAGTGGCCCAGCGTTTCAGGGGGAAGGTATTGCAGAAGGGAGCGGAGATACGAGGGAGGTTACTGTCCTATAGATTTTCCCTGGAGGAAGCCACCTTCACAGTTTGTTCGGTTTATGCTGCTAATGAGGGTCAGGAAAAGTTCTTCCATCAGGCGCTTAGCGAGGCGGCTTCCTCTCCCGATAGACATGTTTTAGTGTGCGGGGACCTCAACTTAGTATTTGATAATCTCCTAAACAGGTCAGGGCAATGATCCTCTCAGGCAGGAACTCTTTCTGGGAGAGGGTTGGCCACGTTGGATGAACTGGGAATGGTGGACCTCTGGCGTAGCTTTCATCCGGGGGTCAGGGAATACTCGTATTATTCTAATGCCCATAAAACCTACGCGCGACTAGACTACTTCTTGTCCTCTACCTCCCTTCAGGTGCTTGCGACAGAGGTAGAGATAGGCGTCGCGGCTCTTTCGGATCATGCGCCGCTGTCTGCGGTGCTCTCCTTCCCACCGGTGTCACACGCCACGCGTTGCTGGAAGTTGCGTGACACGCTGCTACATCGCAAGGATATCGTAGAGAAAATCAAAGGGGCCATTACAGATTACTTATCACATAATAACCCTTCAGACACCTCCTTGGCGACACATTGGGCAGCACTTAAGGCGGTATTGCAAGGCGAATTCATCGCGGTCTTGGCGGCGGAAAATATAGAGAGAGCACGTAGGAGGGAGGAGCTTGCACAGAAGATGCAGGAACTTAAACATATGCATCAAAGGACGGGCGCTCCCAGGGTGTGGAAGCAGTTACGCCTGGTTCCGCAGCAACTGGCCGTGTTGGATCAGGATCGGGCGGAATTTGCGTCCCCGAGTGTCAGACATATGTATTGCACTGGGGGGGACAGGTGCGGGTGCCTATTAGGTCGTGCACTCCGAGAAACCTGGCAGAGGTACATGGTACAGGAGATTACCACGCGGGGCGGGGGCGGGTCACTGAGGACATTGACATAGCAACAGTATTTAGCGGTTTCTATGCCTCCCTATATACAGGGTCAAAGCTGACCCTGCCGACGGTGATGCATTTTTGGCGTCTATTCCTCTCCCAGTCTTGTCAAAAGATCAGGCAGATCTCGTGGAGAGTAACATTTGGCCAGAAGAAGTAATCATGGCAATTTCACGCCTCAAACTGGCGAAAGCCCCGGGGCCTGATGGCTTCACAGCAATCTTTTATAAAACGTTCTGCCCTCAAGTCGCACCATTGTTAACCGCCCTCTTTAACTCATTCGCTGATCCAGGCGCGATCCCGAGGGATCTCCTGGATGCTACTATATCAGTTATCCCTAAGCCGGGGAAAGATCGCTCGCAGTGTGAGGCCTATTGCCCCACATCCCTGCTTAATGTCGATCTTAAAATTTATACCAGCATCTTGGCGGCATGGCTTGCACGGCTCATGCAGGGTTTGATTGAGCCGGACAGGCGGGGTTCATCCCAGAGCGACAAACCGCCGACAACACCAAAAGTGCACTGCACCTGATAGAAAAGGCCATGCGGACGTCTGGTGAATACATGATGCTTGCGATCGATGCGGAAAAAGCGTTCAATCAGGTCCATTGGCCGTATTTGAAACAGGTTTTGGTGAAAGGCAGGGATGGGAGAGAAATTTAGAACCTGGGTCTTGAATTGTTACACATTTCCCACAGCAACAGTGCGAGTTAACGGATGCTCTTCGCCCCGTTTTCCCATTGAAGGGGGGATGCGGCAGGGGTGCCCGTTGTCGCCCCTTCTCTTCGCTCTCTATATAGAACCGCTGGCGCAGGCAATGAGATTGGACCCGAGAGTAAGAGGGATTAAGTTTGGCGCATATGTGCATACAATCAGCTTATTCGCGGACGATGTCCTTCTCTCCCTGGCCTCCCCTAGCGAATCGTTGCCAGCCTGTGTTGATTTCCTAGATACGTTTGCATGTGCGGCGGGCTTTAAAGTTAACATGACTAAGTCGGTGGCTCTGGGCCTCTTGTTAGAAGAACACACTTGGGCCTATCTGTAGGAGCATTTTCCCTTCCGCTGGGCGTCGGAGGCCATCCCATATCTGGGGATTCAGTTAGCGGCTACACTGCAGGATACAGTGCGTATCAACTATGCTGGGCTTCGCCAGACACTCCGGCAGGAGCTGGGTAGATGGAAGCACCTTCCGCTCTCTTGGTTGGGTAAAGTGGCTGCCATTAAAATGACAATTCTTCTGCAGAGCCTGTATTTATTTTGCGCCATACCGCTACGTCCCCCCGATGGCTGGATCCGCCAGACCCAGTCTGAGCTCGCTCAGTTCATTTGGAATGGCAAGCGGCCGAGAATGAAGCTCAGGCTGGCGATGTTGCCCCCGTAGAAGGGAGGTCTGGGCCTGCCAGACTTGATGCTATATTATAAGGCGGCCCAACTGCGGACCCTTGTGGAGTGGAGCAAGTGGGAGTACGAAAGACACTGGCTCTTTCAGGATCAGGCGATTGCGGGCCGCCCGCTACAGGAGGTTCCTTTCCTCCGTAGGCAGCACTGGCCCCCCAATCTGTACGCATCGTACATTACGAGGGTCCCGTTAGAAGTATGGAATCAGACCAATACAAAACATGACATAATGACCTTTCCGTCTCTTCTCACGCCGTTGCTAGATAACCCTGATTTCGGGCCTGGACTAGATACCCAGGCTTTGCTAGATAGCGCCCGGCGGGATTTAGCTCTCTGTTCCACTTATAGTCAGGGGAGGGGGTACTTCCCTTTGAGACCTTTAGACGAGATTATGGCCTACCGGAATTGGAACGGCTCTGATACCTTCAGGTGCGTCACTGGGCGCTCAATGGCCAGATCAGGGAGGGGGTAGATCGGTGCCTCCGACCATATGAGTACTGGCTGATCACTTGTACAGCGGACAAATAGCTCATATCGCATTTGTATCGCATGCTCTTAGATCGGTAAACACGCGTCTATAAATCCGGTAGGGCGCGCTGGGAGAGAGAGTTGGGGCGGGCACTGAGCAGCAAGGAATGGGAGGGTATCTAATATCGAGCACAGCATTCTGCTTACCATATGGGACTGACTGATACTTTCACTAAGCTTGTGTCATACTGGTACTACACTCCTGAGAAGTTGCACGAGATGGATCATACAAGGGAGGTATCCTGTTGGCGCGGGTGTGGGGAGAGGGGCACGTTGGTCCATATATTGTGGGATTGTGTTCAGCTCCAGGGGTATTGGAAGCTGGTCCTTGATGAGATAGATTCACACTGTGAGACAGAGGTTCCCCGCCTATGTTCTGCTGGGTTTGCCTAATCCTCTCACCTATCCATTGAGATCACGCAGGGGTAGATTGAATGCCATTGCCTTGGGTTCGGCAATATAGAATGTGTCATGCTTCTGGTTATCTCCTCATGTCCCTACGTTTCAAGGTTGGTTGCACCGCCTATGGTCAAATTTGGGTATGGAAAAGCTGTCCTTGATTAAGGCGGGGGATGGTGCCAAGTATGCGGAATTGTGGCAGCCATTCTTGTCCTTGCTGGCCACGGATATCTACGTTTGCTGCGCTTATCACAGGAAGAGTGTTGAGGCACTCTAAGGTGGATGGTTGTGTTGACATGGAGGGGTATTGGACCTGGAACGTGGGTAGTGGGTGGGTAGGCGGGGGGGGAGGTGGGGCGTTGGTTATTGTTCTTGCTTTTTCTTTTGGACATTGGTTTGCTTATGCAGAATAACCAGTTAAAGGGAGGGCCTCATATTCATGCTGGGCTCTACATATGTTGTCATCAATGTTTTCCCTTGCCAATGTTTCATGCATTGAATGTCTGTAGACTTCTGGGAAGCTGTAATGTATGTATATGCGCTCATTTGTTAATAAACAGATTTAATACTAAAAAGTATAGAATGCGTCGAGAGAAATGGGCGAACATTTGATAAGTGGCCTTCGATATCAGGATGTAGCCATTGCCACTGGCCAATATTTGTGTAAAGGTATAACATCTCATATTAGGTTTTACTCCCCTTAGTATTTTTGGCTGTGATAAGATGCTATACATATTGCACTTTATAACGTTTTTTAGTGAGTAAAATGATTTCTAAAATGTATTTTCTTTTTTCTTTTTAACTGATTTGTGACTTTAGGAGGTTAACATTTTATAGCGTTTCAGTGTGAGAGAATTAAATGTTTATATTGCCATATCCCTATAAACGTAAGCTATTTATTGGTCAAACTAATTTATCTTGGAGTAGTAATATTGTAATACTGATTGTAAGCGATTTTAAGTAATTTACACTAATGAACTGGAAAATGTGCAATATTTCTGTACGAATCTATTTCTTTAAAATAAAGTATTTTTGACTCTGACTCTGAGTAGTACTAGAAGGGGGCAATTCTGAGAAATGCAGGCAGTTTAGATACTGAAAGCAGGATTGTATTTCTTATTAGTGCCACAGATGAAGTTGCACTGAGAAAGCTAATTAACAAATAAACAATGTACTTGACAACATTTTTCTATATAAATAATGTGCCCAACAACAAATGTTCATTAGTTTTTCTCTCTATAATACAAAAATAGCATGACTTAATTTTCAAATGATTGCCTTCTCCTTACCTAACAAGATGTTACTTTTCAAGGCTAATGGTATGGGCTGTTGGGAGAAGTGAGTGTTTTTCCTTTTCTATTCTAAAGTTTCTTTCACCATGATAGGTGCAGAAGTAATGGTGCAGGAAGAATGAAGTGACAGTGTGCAGGGGAATTAATGTAATATATTTTAAAGTTATTTTAATTCGGTAGAAAAGATTATATGAGTAATGAATGTTTGCAATCCTATTCTTAACGTAATTACATTTAAATACATGTATCCGCCCCGTTGCCAATATTCTCTTTGCCGCACACCTTTGATTGGGTCGTTCAGGAAGAGCTCAACATTGTTCCATCTGATGGGGAAATGTGGTCTGTGTGTTTTTCCTGTTTTGAAAATCCAATAAAAGATTTAAACCATAAATACATGTATCCGGACGGGAGAACAAGAAATGTTTTTAGTTTGATGTAAAGCCAGGTTTCCTAAATCCATTGCAACAGAATTTTATGTTTTTTAAAATGTCACATATTTGAGTGTATAACGTGTATTGGTTAGAAAAATTATGAAAGGGTTTGAGTTTTTTGTAAAAAGCTCTCTTATTTCTTTTTGCTCGAGTCCCTGCTGGTCTACCATGTTCGTTTTTTATTTGGAGATATTTTTGCTTGAAGCATCTAATCTTTGGGCATTTAGTTATATATTTTCACATCAACTTAAATATTGTCTAGAGCTCTTTTGACTGCAAGTTCACTCTAACGTTGACTCACATGGCACAAATGCACTGTCTGTTTTATTCAACTTAATATAAAAAAATTTAACAAGTGCACAATTTATGTTTTTTTTCTCTGAGCACACAAAGTCTTTTTGCATGCAAAACATTGGTTAGTTATTCTAGGTGACCCTTTTGTTTAGGTTTTTCTGTTTAAACTGAATAATATAATGGTATTTGTGACAATTTATGTGCACAGAGCATAAACCTGATTTTCTGTCATCTAATGTTTTTTTCCCTGGCTACATTGCCAATGTAACTTCAATTATATTCTCTGAATCAATCTCATGATAAAAAGACTAAGGGCCAGATGTACTAACATTAGTGTTTGCAGTTACCAAATAGCGAATTTTTGCAATTTGCTATTTGATCATCGCAAACACTAAAGTACTAAAGTGTGTTGTATACTTTTCAATTCCCAGTGGGCCGCAAATAGACCTACCTCATGAATATTAAGGTAGATATCAGTTTACTACCCTTTGGGAATTGCTGAAATCAGAGGGATGGTGGCTGCTGGGATCAGCCGACCACGATGTCTGCAGTTGCTTTTAAATAAAGCAATCTTTTTTTTTTTTAAATGCAACCCATTTTCCTTCGAATTTTATGAGAGTAGGGAGTGATCCGTGGGATCACTACCTGTTCTGAAAAAAATCATTTTTCAACCATTCTCAAAGGTGGTAAAGTGCAAATGTTTAGCGACCACATTTCAGTTTCAAAACATTTGTTCATACCATTCAGATTTGGTATTAGGAAGGAACACCCTAAACATTCTCCGTTGGAATACCAAATTGCAAACTCAAAATTTCGATTTGGTAACTTTACCGAATCGCAATTTGTATCATATTTAAAAGCATGTTTGCTCTCGGACAAGACCTGATTAGCCGTTTCCAACCACAGAAAGGTTTTGTATATGTGGCCCTGAGTAAGTGCTTTTTGGGAAATTATTTTTTGCTCAGTTTCGAATCAATTATGCATTGCACCGGTCCTGTGGATCGACCCTTTCTGATAAAGGAAAGCATCAACATAAAGAATGCCCAGCGATGTAAAGGACTTTTTGCACCCTAAGAGATGTTCTCTTTTACAATCCAAACAGGGGACAGACAGTACTCTTTTCTTTGCATGCATTAGCTTTGTGGCACTCTGATTGTGTAACTGCAAGAAGGCTATTTTTGTCACAGCAATGTAGCAAAGAAATCCTTCAGTTGTACTGTGAGATGTGGCAATAGTCCCTTTAAAACGCTGCTGTAGCAGTGGTCATTGGCAGGATCTTCCATTACTCCTTCAAGAGTAACATACTCACTTGAGTCATCGAAGATTACGAAATAGCCCACTTGGGACTGCAGTGAACTTGATGATAATTATTTTGATGTGCATTTTAGGGACCCAAGTTCAGAGTTAAGTCCTTTGGATTCAGAAACCTTGGAAAAAGTTACATCCAAACATTATGAAAATCTTATCACGGAGTAATGTGATTTACCCCATGGGGAAATGGCTGAACCATTGCATGCTGCCGATAGTATTTCTTTCTCCTATTCTACAGCAATGTTGTCTTCTGAATGATTGTCTAGTGACACTTCACAAGAAGAGTTATGTGTGTAATAGGGAGGGGCTAACCTTTTACTTGAGGTAGAAGTGGACAACTGGTGGTCGTTTAAATAAGTTAAGTATCTTCAGAACCTTTTTCATATTCTTTTCAGGAAAGCAACATGGCACAAGGTAGTATAAGAGAATATAGAGGACACCTTTGGAACATTTTATCCACAGCTAGTCAGTTGAGCTTCTCTTACAGAGAAGGCATCACTTACACCATGTTCTTGTTAGGTTGCTGGAGATCAGAATTTGCCCTGACTGTATTGAGTTGGAGGCCACAGTTAGGCCTCCATCCTCTGAGTTTGCAGGGTTAACATCAGAAGGTGGCCCGTCCCCAATCAAATTGCGGGGCGTGCCAGCTGAAGGAGGAAGGAAGGAAGAGGGCGGTGGAAAGGGGTTGGAAAGGGGGAGCATCGGGGCACAAAACAAAAAAATAATTACCTGAACGCTGCCGCAACACGCTTTTCAAGGCTTCTTTTCTGGGCACAGGCTCCCAGAATACGCTGCAGCTAGTAACGAAGCTGCATGGAAGTAGCGTCGAGATTGGCCTGAGTGCCAAAAACTTGTGATCCCAGGCAAACTGGGTGCCTGTGCCTGCTCTTTCCAGCCTCCGCAACGCAGCTGGGGCTGGGGAGTGCCCACCACTCCCCCACCAGCAGTGTCATCCCCTGGACCCGCCCCCATGACTCATCAAAGTCCTGGGGGGCAGGTCTAGGGGAAATAAAATGATAATAAAACGGGGTTAAACCCCATTTTATTATTGATTTATTTGCTGGTGGTGTCAGGGGTGCGGCGCTCCTCTGCTCTAATGGAGCAGCTGCCCCTGGTTAACATTAATTCTTAGGATTAAGCAGGCCTATGGGATTTGGCCACCTAGGATTTTATACAGTTATTATTGAAGATGTACCGTTTTTTGAGGATACTAAAAAAAGCTACAGGCAAACAATTAGCTGCATTCAACTGACCAATCTAAGGTGGTGAGTGAGTTGAGATTCTGAGTTCTGTGGTATTTATCAGTTGCTGTAATTATTGGCAAATATAAAGACCTCACCCTTCATGAAATTTCAGCAGGTCAAACATGCCCAAATTGAAAAGGGGAACAATGTACACTATCTTTTCTGAACAATATATCTACAGCAGTTACCGGCCATTATCAATTGTCAGTTACAGAATGGGAAATAACATGCTGGGCCTGGAATTAGTGGGACCAGTACCTCAAGTGGTTGCAGATTCCAGGTCCACTCTTGTTTTCATGTGATTTTACTGATTTTCGGTAACATTTGGAATTGTGCGTGCTATCGCCTCTAACATTTAACACAACTCGGAATGAGGACAGAGACTTGATGACAAATGACAGTATTTTTTTTATATTTTTCTATACTATACGGGTAAGACCTGTCAAGAGTTTTTGGGGAAAATATGGAACAGTTCTATAGCTATGAAATACTGACACTATAACAGATGACACTTTATGGATCACTGATCAGCGAAGGTTTGATACCAAAGCTAACCCTATGTTGCAGTGCATGAAAGTTGACAGAATACTTTTTTGGCATCTTTTTTTTCTTTGTTCAAATAATTTTTATTGGGTTTTCCAAAAGGAGAACAGCAATGAAAAGAAAGAAAACAACGAAAAGGAAATTAAAATGACTAAGAAGTACTGATTACAGTAAAATAAAACTAAAATGAGGGTATAAGAGGCTCCCCGTTACAGACAAGCTTGTGTTTGTAAAGCATATGAGTACATCATGAAGGACAATATTGTGTTTGACGTACAAGCCTGTGCTATACACAACAGCTAGATAAAATATCATAACTTTCTGTAGCATATTATACTATGTATAGGAAAATATTATATAATTATATATATATATATATATATATATATATATATATATATATATATATATATATATATATATATATATATATATATATTCTGTTTGCTGACCTAGTACTCAAAATTAACATATTTCACCCATATCCCAACATTAATACATCAATAGTATTAGGTTGAAGACCTTATAGAGGGGCCATGAGGCATGTCCAGTTTGATTCAACCTGTATGAGATGGAACAAATGAAGGAAGCAAATTCATAGCTATTCGTGGCAAAAGCCTAAAGGGAGAAAAGTCAGCATTACATAGGAATTTTACTCTAATTACCGACAAGAAGACCAATAATATGTATGTATGTATGTGACCCCTGTGACCCCTGTGATTTTGTTCTTTGTGTTGCACAGCCATACGGGTCAGGCATGATTAGAGAAAGGAACCTGTTGAGTTCATGGTGGATAATAGTTAAAGGAAAAGACATCAAGAGAATTCCATAGTTTTCTTTGTGAAGAGCGCCAGGGCGAAGTGTAGAGAGATATTATCCGCCCCTCTGAGGAAAGACAGCCATTCTTGCCACATCTTGAGGAGACTACTTTTGAATTCTTCCATTATTGCATTAAATCTAAGATGAACTAATCCTTTTCTTCTTTCAGATGTGGGTCCAAGAAGCCTAAGAGAATATAGGAGAATTCCCTGGGGGGTTCAATGTTAAATGTGCTTTTTATATAGTTGAATATTTTATCCTAGTAGGTTTTGTAAAGTAGGGCAGTGGAATAGCATGTGAGCTAAATCTCTTTCCTGTGTATTACAGTTCCAGCATGTTGGGCTCTGACTGAGGTTGAGCTTAAAAATTCTTGCAGGGGTTCAATATGTTCTATTTATTAACATTAATTTTTTTTGAGATAGTACAGGAGAGATTTTATTCGAAAAAGGGGGTTTCTGTATCCTATTTCAATCAAAAGAAATATTCTTAGTGTTAGGTTCTGACTCTCACTTCAACTCGTTACGCAAATGAACTTGTGTGGTTTTGGAAGTAGTAATTTGTAGATTTTAGACACAATGTGTCCTGATTTTAGAAGTTGTAAGGATCGATGGGTTAATTGAGTGTGATGTAAGTTGTCCTTTAAGTTTCAAGAACTTATAAAAATCCAAGGTATCTAGGCCAAAGCGAGCTTGGAGGTTGGAGAAGGGGGAGGAGAGTTTTCCTATATAGAGGTCTTTGACTTGGTTTATGCCACTATATGACCACTTTTGCTAGTGTATCATTTCCCGGTCAATCTTTAGTCATCTGTTGTGCCATAGAGAGGATACACTGGACTTGTTGATATTCATGGTCAAAAGGTGAGCTAGACGTAGGAGGGCTCGTTTCGTGTTCTGAATGATATAGTTAGAATGAGAAAGGTTAGAGATGTTCATAGTTAGAAGAGCAGGCAAAGGGATGTCATTGAGGAGTGCTTTCTCTATGTCCACCCAAACTGGGAGATACTCCAGATAATTTATGAGCAAATGGAATGCTTGTTTGCAAAGGTAAGCAGTTTGATAGTTCCTACAGTTAGGGAGACCCAAGCCCCCTTTTTCTTTGATTAGTTGGAGTTTTTTATGGGAAATTCTTGGTTTCTTCCCTTGCCATAGAAATGAGTTGAATGTATTATATATTTTGGTTAAGTACTCGTTAGAAAGGGTCATGGGTAGCATTCTGGCCAGGTAATTGACTAGTGGAGTAATCATCATTTTTTTCAGTTTCTGTCCTTCCCCACCAGGATAAAAATGTTGGTGACCAGCCATCCAACAGCATGGTGATTTTTTTGAGAAGGGCTTTTTGTTGGTCTGGAGAGTGGTGATTAGGTGCTTAGTAAAATACAAGCCTAGGTATTTGATGTAGTTTGGTTGCCATATTAAACCCGTACTACCAATTATTTCTTTGTTACCGATATTGTTGAGCAGCTTAACCTCATTCTTATCTTTTTTGAGTCTATACCCAGATGCACTGGAGAGTTCTTGTATAGAGGACATTAGGGCAGGTATAGCTGTGTCTGCCTTTACCGAGATGACCAGTACCTCATCTGCATACGCTGTAATCTTGACCGTGAAATTATTAAATCTGATCACTGTGATATCTTTATTGTTCCGTAATTGATATAAGAAGGGTTCCATCACTAATAGGAACAGGGAGGGTGAGAGGGGGCAGCCCTGTCTGGTAACTTGTTCTATGGGGAAATAGTGCCTCTGGCCCCAACTCTGGTAGACACTTTTAGTACAGGGCCATTATCATGTAGATTAAGTTCTGGCCTAGGATGAATTTCTCAAGTGTTGTTTTCAGGTAGGACCAGTCAACCTTGTTGAAAGCCTTCTCAGCATCCAATGTAATTGCCACTGTGGGGGAGTCTGTTAGTATGGCCTTCTCCAGAGCATGGCATAATATTTGTGTATTGTCACGGGAAAGTCTGTTTTTTAAGAAACCCACTTGTGAGCGGTGAATGAGTTTGGAAATAGGCCTTTGCAGTCTAGGTTTATCAAAGATATTGGCCTATAGTTTTTAGGCTGAGAGGGATCTTTCCCGTCTTTGAGTAATACTGCAATAATAGCTTCTGCCGGGGTACCACTGACTTGGCCAGATTCAGCAAGGTGGTTAAACAGGTTTAGGAGAGGAAGAATCAAAGGAGTAGCAAATGTTTTAACAATTCTTGCATTATAGCCATCAGGATCCAAAGCATGCCCCGTTTTGAGATTCTTGAATGTGTCCAGAATTTCGTCGGAGGTTATCGGACCATTCATTGATTCTTTGTCCTGTTTTCATAAAGAGGGTAAATCACATTTACTTAAATAGTCTTGGGCTTTAGATATATTCACATCAGGTTTTATTTCATATAGATTTTGATAAAATACCTTGAATATCTCTGCTATTTTATCTGGGTCGGAGTGAGCAGTGGCGCTAGGATCTTGTAATGATTTTATTGTATTGTAATTTTGGCATCTTATAATGGTGTTGACGAACCAGGAGGTCTATTTTTGTTTGTTTGTATGGAGGGGGTTTGTGACAGATATTTTTGCCTCTGCTAATAATTTTAAACTTATTTTCATTACTGTCATAATATGCAAATTTTCAAAACAAAAGAAAAACAGCCACACGAACACACACCAGAATGAACACGCAGTTGCTAAGGTCAAATGTACCATATTGTTTAATGATGAAGGGTCTATCAATCTGAGTTTACTAGTGCACACCAAAAAAGTCAAATGTGGAACTCTTAGGTGTAAACATAAGGCATTTTTCTTAAGGAGCAGGCTTAGGGTGTGGAAGCAGATGGACAAACTGCATTTGCCTGTTTCTGTATAGATAACTTGCTGTGCAAGATGATGCCGAGGTCACGGGCGTGGTCTGTCAAGACAGGGGAAGAGTGGAGTTCAGCAGGCCACCAATTGTCATTCCAATGCGAGTTGTTGTTCCCAAAGATGAGGACTTCCGTCTTGTCTGAGTTCAGCTTGAGACAGTTGTCCTTCATCCAGTCAGCGATGTTCATCATACATCTGTGGAAGTGGGTTTGGGTGGTGAAGGGGTCTTGTGACAGCAAGAGGATGAGCTGGGTGTTGTCAGCCTAGGAGATGATGTTGAGTTCATGCTATCTGATGGTGTTGGGCGGGGGGGGGTCATGTACGTGTTGAAGAGGGTGGGGCTGAGGAACAATCCTTGTGAGCCTCTGTAGATGGTCTCCTTGGGTTCTGAGGTGAATGGTGGGAGACAGATTCTCTGGGTTCTTCCAGTGAGAGATGAGGCAATCTATCTGAGGTGTGTCCCTGAATTCCTATTGGGTGGAGTTTGTTGATCAAGATGTGGTGGGAGACGGTGTTGAAGGTGGCTGAGAGGTCCGGGAGTATGAGGGCTGCTCTTTCCCCACAGTATCATGGTGACTGCCATCAGTGCTGTCTCGGTGCTGTGGTTGGCTTAGAATCCAGATTGAGAGAGGTGCAGGAGGTTGTGGTGTACCAACTGAGTGAATTTCGGTGCCACTCAGGATGAATAGCACCCCACTCCTACCGTGGGTGCAAAAAGACACTGGAACCTGAAAGGGTCCCTGTGGGTGTAAAATGTAACAAAGTGAATCACGGCACTACTGGAGTTTAAATTACAAATATGTGACCTTGATAAGTTATACACCAATTTGGCAAGAGTCTGTAAACAAGTTATTTAGAATAAAGGATAACTTCTAAAAGCTTATACTTGATGTCTAAAACTGAATGTAAGGAAGAAATTGAGTAAAAAAGGATTGAGTGTGTTGGATTGTTTAGAAAGTAAGAAAGTGGAATAATAATTAGGGTGAATGTGAGCCCCCAACAAGGAATAAGACCATGAATATGTCAAGATAAAATACATTTTCAATAATGTAAATGAACCTAGGCTCAAACTCCTGGTAGCTATGGCATAGAGCAGCCATGCTTAACTTGGTAAAATGTGTAAAGTGTTTAGCAGTAACAAAACTGTGTTAGAGACAAAACATAACATAATAGACATCACACAACCAATTTATAAAACAGCAGAAAAATGTAATGAGTACAATGCCAGCAAAAGACTTCCACTAAGAAGAACCGAAGATATGATTTTTTAAAGTTTTAATTCAAAAGGCTCCAAGAAGCATCAAAGCGCATATCAGTAGTCATTGGTCACTGTTGCCTGGGACCTAGGCGCAATTTCAGGCCAACTACAGTGGAGCACAGGTCTGCCACATCAAGCGGGTCATCCCAGTCAAACATTTTACCTTCGGACTCAGTCTCTGAAACCAAAGTCAAAATCTTCCAGTGGTGCAAGGTTGTAGGCTATGTCCTCTGACGTCCTCTCAATGCCAGATAGCCATTTGACAAGGTCACACTAAAGACATTGATTTCGGAAGGAAACGTTCGAAGGGAATGAAATTCAAATTTTGTACCGCTCAATGTCTCTGTGCCAGTGAGGTACTATTCACACCCTCACTCAAACTTAGGGCCTTACTTACATTTTGGCAGTTTGTTCATCCTCCACCAGGGTGATGGAGTAATTGACTCCATCCCACTGGTGGAGGTGCTGACAGACACATTTTTAAATGCCCGTCGGCCCAGTGGACATTTCATACATTGACAGGCACTGCTGTGAAGGCGGTTCCTGCCAGTGCATTTTAATATTGTCAGATGGCTCCATAAAACATGGCGGATCCGTTCAGTAAAGTTATTATTTTTTTTTTATTTTCAAAAAGAAAACCCAAAGCGGGATTTTCTTTTAGAAAAGAACAAAAAATGGCTTGTCCAGTTGCTAATGGTCAGGAGGCACTCCAGGAAAAAGACCTCATGAAACTAGGGGGAAAATGTCCCTGGGAGTACTTTTGTTAGTTGTGAGTTCAAATGGGAGAAGGTCCAGCCCTTCAAGTATTTATATAGGTCTCAAACAGCAAGTACATTCTTCTCCGGTTCTACAACAGGGCCAGATAGTGTTCTCTTGAGCCATGGATGAGGTGCAAGTTTTGTAGGATTTAATAGCCAGTTGGTAGGGGTGACTCCAAGATAAACCTTAACTAAGGAGAAAAAAGTTTCCGGAAGCATCCCTTTCCAATTGCCTTACTGCATAGTATCCCACAGTAAACTATTCTGAGTATAATTCAAGATAGCACAAACCTTCTGCCCCTTGAGGTGGCTTGCATTTTAGTAAATGGTCTGTTTTGGTGAAATGAGCATTCCCCTCCTCTTTAACTATATCAAACTGGTTTTGGGACCAGCTCTCCCTCCCAATAGGCTGGTGCTAGGCTGTCTCTAGAGATCCATGGAAATAAAAAGACTCATCCCAGGTCTCCCTTTACAATTAATTATGGAAGGGCAGGCCTCATCCGGGTTCCTTCCAAGTTAATGAATTCCTGAACTCTCCCCAGCTGCTTTTATTGAGCTGATATGTGTCACATATTACATACCCAGTATAAGAAAGTGCCCTCTTTTTTGCATGGTTGCCCCCACTTTTTGCCAAACTGTTGATGTACTTTGAATGAGTGTGCCCTGGGATCCTGCCAACCAGGTACCCACAACATTTGTTCTTTCCCTAATCTGCATGGAGGCAAACCCCAATTGGCACTCTTTGGCCACATGTAAGTACCCTGTAAATGGTACCATGGGTACCAAGGGCACTGTGCCACCCTTAGATGCCCTGTACCTTTACACACACACCCTGCCATTGCAGGCTGCATGTGTTGGTGCAGAACAAAGTGAAGAGTCGACATGACACACATCCCTGTGTGCCATGCCTACAAACCACTGCCCTGGCATAGGTAAGTCACCCCTCTAGCTGGATGACTACAACAGTGGCAAGGGTACAGGCGCATGAGCCCTGTACCCCTACAGTGTCTAAACCAATTCTTAGACATTGTAAGTGAAGTAATGCCATTCGGAGCAGATGGTGCTGCGAGTTTGTCATCCACAGCACCATAATGGCTTCACTGAAAACTGGAAAGTTTGGTATCAAACCTCTCAGCACATTAAACCCACACTGATGCCAGTGGGAGATTTAATGAAAAATGCACTCAGAGGACATCTTAGAGATGCCCCCTTAAAAACAACCTAGTGTCCTTGCCCAAGTGGCTGCTTGCCAGCTGCCACCACCAGACATTTTTCTGGACCCCTGGGTCGAGAGCCTGCTGCTCTTAGGGGTCTGAAACAATGCACATCCTGGGATGAGGTGCCAAGCCTCCTCCCCCATGATGGTCAGGGTCCATGAAGGGGAAGTATCAAAGGCTTGCTGTCTTTGTGAGCTACCCCAGCCCTTCGCTGCTTTCAGCAACTGGCCCCCACCGTTTCTGACCCCCACTTTAGGCACGAGAATCAGCAGGAAAACCAAGTGAGGAAGGGAAGTGTGCCCACCTTTGCAAACCCAACTCCTCAGGTGGGGAGGCGAGGTGAAGCACAACTCTCAGTCCCCGCCATCTTGCAGATGGGTGACCCAGCCAGCCAAAGAGATGCCTATGCCCCACTACCACAGGAGGGTGGCATAATAGGGATGTACTCGCCCCAAGGAAGGCACCCATTGGTCCCAACCTTTACTTACCTGTAACACCCCTAAATCTAGTATTTAGGGGCAACCCCAAACCTTGCCTCCTCAGACAAGAGCCAATCAGAAGAAGAGAAGAAGGACCAAAGAAGCTGTGCTGAACTAAGAAGAGGAGGATGCCCACTGATTTGGCCCCAGCCCTACCGGCATGTCCACACCTCGAACCTGTTCCAGCGAAATCCCGGTGTGTCCTACAGCCAGCAGCCCTCAAGAACCTGAAGGACTTGCCCTGCCTTCCAAAACCAAGACTTTGTCTCCCGTGAGCACCGGATTTGCTCACCCACAGAATCTGGCTCCGGCCAAATCCTCGAGTCTGCAGCACTCTGCATCCGATGCCCACGGGCTGAGTTTGAGTGGCCCAACACCACGAGGAGGACTCCCCAGCAATCCTGACCTTAGATCTGGTGATCTCTGTCAATGCAAGCAGCCCCTTTCTGGAGGATCCCCCGACTGCGACCTGAGCTGGTAAGAAAATTAGACGCCTAACGACACCCTTGCACCCGACGTCCCACAGCCTTGGGTGGCCCACCCAATGGTGTCCCAGCATCCCCAGGCATCCCAACTTACCTCTACAACTGGTGGTCACCTCCAGAAGATCTTCGTTCCCTAGCCTGCAGTGTTTGTTGCAACTGGAGAATCCCCATTGAAAACAACAGGCCACCCGACGCCAAACCAGCACCCTGAACACAGCTGACCCTGCACCGCTGCGGGTGCAATTTGTGTGCTAAACTGGATCCCTCTTTGCCCTGAGCCTAACACCAGGAGCTTTGTTCCCACAACCTTGTGGCCTGCTTGTGAGCAGCCACCAACCGGAGGCCCTCTATCCATCATTGGATAACATTGGACCTCAACACTCTCCACCCGGCCGCCCTGGTGCAGCTGAGGGTGTTCTGAGAGTGCATCCTCGACCCTGGGGGAACCCTGGTTCTAACTCCAGAATACCAACTCCCACGAATAAGTACTTACTTTCAAACCATTAACTTCATTTCCTCCAATAGGATTGTATTGACTGCTTTACCTTGAAGTTGGTTTGTATGAAACATTGAAAACCTGCATCACATAAAAAGTGAATTACTTACCTTTTGTCTAGGAATTGTTTCAGTGTGATATCTAGGCAAATCACACCGATTAGCAAAAGTAACTTAAAAAGTAACATGTACTGTAGTCTTCAAAGTAACTTAAAAGTCATTTTGAACTGTTGACTTACCTGTAACTCAACCAACTGCATTTGAACCTGCATTCAACTGTAAATCACTGTATAACATTTTGCAAAGTATTATTTCACTTACCTGCACCAGGCTTGGCTTTCTTCTAGAAATAAAATAACTAAATAATAGTCTTGATACAAAACATTTTGGTCTGAGATCAGTCTTGAGTGTGTGACATAATTTCTTGCCTGAGTGTGTACAACAAATGCTTAACACTACCCTCTGATAAAGCCTTACAGCTCGTCCACAATACCATAAATAGGGAGTAAGGTGCTGTCTACTTTTACCTCTGCCTACCTTTGGGGTTCCACTGGACTCTGCACACTATACCTCATTTCGGTATAGTATATACAGAGCTAGCTTCCTAAACCCAGTTCTTCATGCCAAAAGGCTTAAGGCAATTTCTTTGTTGTGGGTGCAGTTTTCATACCTTATTAAGGAGAAGCACTAACAAGCCGCTGCTGGCAGGCTAATTCGCTGAGTGGACGTTCAGGCAGCTAAAGTGTAATGTTTTGAAAGTTTTTTAAAGCATTTACCTAATTATTTATTGAAAATTATACTTCACCATTGAATTGGATTTTTAATAGACAACAAAAATATTGTCCATTAGCTTGCCCCAAACCAGAGATAACAGGGTTATGATTTTATTCTCAACTTTGTTTTTTCTTTTAGGACAGCAGCAGTTTTAAAAGCTTCAGTAGTCCGGCCACATGGGTCGGCCTGAAGCCAATTTGCTTTATTATTTTCAGTCTAGTAGATAGCACAATAAGTGCTGCAGTCCACAGGTGACCTGTAACTTCCCATGACATTGGTATACTTTCCTGTACCATATACTGTAGCCTTACTTTAAAGTTAAATAAGTCAATTGGAGAATAGCCTATTTTACCATGTATTATGAGTCAGAGCACATACATGGGGCCCTGTGTAGCATAGCACCAGTGTGCAAAGTTAAAAGAACAGCAATACCAGTCAATGAAAAATGGGGCTGTCCATGCAAAAAGAGGCACATTTTCACAGTGATTATGTGGTTCTTAGAAGGTAGAGTGTTTAGAATAGAGTCAGCATAAGTGAAGAAAGATTCAATAGCTCCACAAGAGTAGTAGATGATCACAATGCGATTATTAAAAACTGCCAGTAGTAATAGAAGTCCAGAGAATTTGCAGGGGCATTTATGGTGTTGGTGCGAATAATGAAAACAGACATTTTGAGCTTGCCCATGCCACCCCATTAGTGGGTCCTGCTTGGTGTTTAAGAAATCAGTGCAGACGAAAGCCCTTTTGGCTGCTTCTTTGGGATCAATCAATGCTTTTAGTACTGATTGAGTAGGATTCAATTAAGAACACTATATAAGCAGAGAGAAGGATAATTTGCAAGATTTATGGGTAAATTGGAAGGAAAGCAAAAACAATGAGGTGTTAACTTTATGGATGAGGAGCAGTGGGAGTTGGGAGTAGCTCTTGAGATCTGTGCTACTTGATAGTAATAATGCTAGAAGGTGAAAGTATTGCATATCCTTGTAGAGCATTGTGTAGTGTTGTGAAAATATAAGAGGTCGGACTTGGTTAGCTAGGAGATGGAGTGAGACTGTTGACTACTATAACCTATCCTTAACAGCGTAGTTGGCATAAATGTCCTAGCCTATGTCAAAGCTCTCTGGGTATGTTTTATACTATACTGTAATGCAAGCTGTTATATATAACATGCGAACTAGTATGGATTTTGTAAAAGGGAATTGATCATGTAACATGCAGTGTGTCTCATAGTGCTGGCAAAGAGCACTGCAAGTTGTGTGCTAAAATAAGTAAGGCAGAGCCACTAAGGAAATGTAGGACAGTGGCTGCAAGTGGCTTGACATTAGAAAGAGGGAGGACAACAGGTTAGAGTCATCAGTGAGGTATTGTGCCTGTTGCAGAGTACTGCACTTAACCTTGAGTACATAGTTTGAATCCTAGGTAAGAAAACCAGATTTGGGCTGCTACTAACGTTGGTTCCTTTTTTGATTGCATACATTTATGAATCCTGATTAGTTGCACTTCTTTATGTACACTAGATTAACACATCCCACTCTGTGTTTTTCATGTCGCTCATGACAGGCATTTCAGTACCTAGGCAACGCTGATGCCCATATCGAGAGGTCACTCCCACATGACATTGCAATTATACATTGGTAATTTCAGAAAGAAACTTAGCCGGACTTGTATCAGCGGTACATGCATAGTGTTTATTTTATCGTGAGGGCACGCAATCAGAGGGGCAGTGGGCAGCAGGGTGAGTGTTGTTATGCATGTCCTGTGTGTGTATAGCTATCAAGTGTACCCAAATTAAATATCACATACCCTGAATCATCTCAACAGAGTCCCACTGTGGAAGTGGATGAGTGTTGCAGGATCATTTTGTCTTTGCATACCTTCTGTGAGTCTGTGGCGCACCTTCTCTGTATGGTGGTTTATCGTAATTTTTTAGCCCTTTGGAGAAACAAAGGATTATTTCGTCCCATTCCCTTGCAACTTGGAATTTCCGCAGGCGTCTGATATTTTCTCTGTACAGCACCACGCTTTTGCTGTCTGCGAATTTTGCAGGCCACTGCTTCATGTGGGATGCACGCCCCAGACATCCAATGCATAGCTATGGCTCGCTTAGCTAATGTCCTTGTAGGAGATCTGTTTTTTCTGCATGGCTACTCATGATTTTTCGCTTTTTGCTTGATCCTATTTTTTTTTACTGGTTTTTAGACTTTGCACACTGGGACATAGCTGCCCAGTGCCTAGTGTAAAAAAAGAAATGTGGAATATGTGCTTTGACTCCTGAAATAAGGCCATAGCATATGGTGTGGAAATACACCATTGGCATGGAAAGGTAACTGTTACCTACAGACTGCCGCACTTATTGTGGCATTCCCTAGTGTGGCAAAAGAAAACATGGCTTCGGGTCTACCTTTGTAGCCTGGTTGCGCAGTGTGAATCCTGCTGTGCACACTGTTAAAATAACCCTTTTAGGCAGGTATAATCCTTCCTTTTAAAAATTAGTAAGTTAGTCCTATGTAAGCCTTGTATCCCACAAAGTAGGGTACATAATATTTAGAAGTGGGGCATGTAGAAAATTATTATTACCATGTCCCTACAGTGACAAGGCCCCGAAAAACTATTTTCATTGTGGCAGGCCTACCTATCCTATGTAGAAAATTAGAATGCAGATGAAATTACTTAGTATATTTTGTTTTTTTGGTGTCCATTTTATTTATTACATTTTACTGTAGTTTTCTAATTTAGTTTGTTATGTTATTAGATTTGTTATGTTTGGCATTTTTACTTAATTACTGTTTTGTTACTGCCTAAATTATTTACTCATTGTTCTAAGTAAAGCCTCGCTTCTTAGTGCCACAGCTACTAGGGGTTTGAGTTCAGGTTACTTCAGTGACTTTAAATTTCGTTCTGACCTTTCCTGTCTTGGGGCTGGGAACACGCCGAGTATACAATCATCTACAGTCATGTAGTAGCCAATCCCTTTTTATAAATCAATGTGGAAAGGATCACTGGTCCTGCATAACCAAGGTCTGCAGGTGGATCGGTAGGTGTCTCCCAAATAAAAGACCCTCATACACGTGTTTTTTCAGAGTCGTGTAGCGGTATATGATGTGTCCCCGCTTCTTGTAACACGTGTCCGTGCGTAATCCTTGGGTCAGTTTTTGTTTGCACCCTCCGCCAGGAGGTTGTACCATTGGTTAAAACAGTAGTGATGGTGAATAGGTGAAATAGTGCTATAAAGGTGTTCTAAAATACCCGGACAGCCAGAGGTTCAACTTTAATATTTCTGGATTCGGGTAGAAGGTTAAGGCGTGTCGCTATGGAATTATTTAGGAATTCTAGCGCACTAAACTTGTGAGGTTAAAAGTGGTCGACATGTTTCAGCCTTATCTGCCTGTTGGTCAGTCGGCTTTCCTCAGGACCATAAAGTATTTAAGTGAAAAAAAGAAAAAGGTAAATTTGTAACCTGATTCGTTTTGTGGTAGTAGGTCACATTGTAATAAGAAAAAAGGGAGATAGTGCAACCACATTTGTAGCGAATAAGTGGGAAAAGACACTTCAGCAATGTACAATGACATAGAGACACAGTTGAGAATTATGAAGCATATTATTAAAAAAAACATATAATTAAAAGCGAGTTGTGCAATACTAGACTCAGAGTCACATTCATATTAAGCGTCAACTTACTCATTCTCAAAATTCTATGCGGAATATTGTGATGTATAAATCCCAAAGTCGTATTTAGGCGTCATGAAATCATTTCTTTGTAGTGCCCTGATATTAAAAGCGCTATTTACTTTAAGGTGCAATTTCATTGTTACATTACCATGACGTCAAAGGCGCTAATCAATTTTACTGTGTCATCACGATTATCTTAGACATTGGTATAACGATGTAATACCTGTTCGACTCTTACTATTATTTCAAAGCACATGCATTCATTATTAGACGGTACCAAGCACTCGTTCTACATGTATTCTGAAAATCGAACATGTGCATACTGCCGCTATAGTATCTTTAAATGCGCACTCTGGAAAGCCTATTCAGAAAGAGATTCTATTCGAAAAGTAGGCACTTCTAACAAAAGTCTAAAACTAAGCAAAACTCAGTACAGAGCAGGGTCTACACATGCGCTTATGCGTAACTGGACCTTATGGAATGTACCTCTACATTATGTAAGACTTGTCTCCTCGGGAACCAAGGCAGTTAGGGGGAGGCTTCACTGTTGTGGAGTGAGGAAAAAAGGAGTTTAGTAAAGGGGTTGTAATACTTGCGGTTTACTCTATAACGAAAAGGGCAATGCTCCTCGATACCTCTAGCCTTCAAACACCCGTCTAGCAGCTTGTGCTGTCTCTGCCCTTGGTGACCCGGAATCCATCGCCAGTGTGTAACCTGTCTTCTTTTATTGCATAGTGATGGAAACTGAAGAGTTACTCGAGTGTTTGTACTTATTAGTTGTACTAAATTGTTATACCTAATTTTCAGATGAGAATTGTAATCATTTCTAGCTTAGAAATAGATGACAGATGGAGTTTGTGAAAATGTACTCTTTTGGCGCTCATTCTGAATTTTCCCATAGTTTAAGAACGTTAGAAAATTCGTAATTCAGACAAAATATCAATTATTTGTTAAGACATAACCACGGAACAGCATCATTCAGGCCCTCACTGTCTGTCTTAAGTCTGTGCACCCAATGTTGCTCTTTTTCAAATAAAATTTTAGCTGCATTCCTGTCCACAGTTTGGAGGGTTTCCAGGATAACCCACTGTAGGTCATTCACAGAGTGCCCAGATTCTTTGTAGTGAGTTGACATTTTTGTGGTTGTTTTTTTACAGTTCACATTGCTGCGGTGTTCGCAAAGTCTTTGTTTTGCTTTACGACAGGTCATGCCAAAGTATCTCATTTGACATGGGCAAGTTATCATGTAAATGACATGGCTTGTGTTGCCGTTTGTATGTCTTTTTAATTTCCAATTGAAGTTGGGAAGCAGCTGTAATTCCTTTGTGGGTTTTGTAGTGTCACAAACTGTGCAGTTTCCACATGGGTAATGGCCTGTTACTGGACTGTTATTCCACAGTCCAGGTGTGTCTTTCTTTTTCTTAGGTGGGGGTCTCGTGTGCACCAGCAAGTCCTTGAGGTTGCGGATTCTCTTGTTGGCAAACATCGGTTTAGGCCAATTCAGATTGTGAGATGTTACTATTCTCCAGTTTTTGTTGATTATTTTCTTCACTTGGTTGGTGACTGGGCTATAAGTAGTTACGCATGTGATCCTATCTTCCTTCAATTTAGCACACGTCTCTAGGAGTGCTTCTCTTGGTTGGTTGCGGGCACGTTTCTTGCATGTGTTGATCACCTTCTTTGGATATTGACGAACAAGTAGTTTGTCACAGAAGTCATTCGCTTGACTTTTGTAGTCAGTAATAGAGCTGCAATTTCTCCTCAAGCGAAGGAATTGGCTGTACGGGAGATTTTCCCGTAAGGGTCTTGGATGAAAGCTTTGAAAAGATAGCAGGCTGTTCTTGGCCGTCGGTTTAAAGAAAGTACGGGTGTGCAAAGTATTGTCTTTAGAAAAGATGGTAATGTCTAAAAAATCTAAAGTACTTTCATTAGCAGTGTATGTAAATTTCAAGCATTCATCTTGGGTATTGAGCCAGCGATGAAAGTCCGTCAAGGTTTCCTTATCACCCTTCCAAATTAAAAAGATATCATCTATATATCTCTTCCAAAAGGGAATATGATGAAGAAAGGGATTGTTCTCATTCTGAACGAAGGTGCGTTCAAAGGTGCTAACGTACAACCCCGCCACACTTGGGGCAAATGTACTGCCCATTGATACTCTATGGCGTTGAAGGAAGAGGGTGTCTTTGTACTTGAAGAAATTTTCCATTAGAGCTAATCTACAGCACTCCAAAACAAAATGTCTGGGGGTTTTGTTTGGCCAGTCAATGTTAAAGAGAATTGTTTCAAGAGTGTCTAGTGTTTTTTGTTGTGGCAAACTAGTGTAGAGACTCTCTACATCTAAGCCCACTAAGAGCATTGTTCCTTCCGAGTACTCAAAGTTTTGTAACATGTTTAGGAGGTCTCTTGTGTCCTTCAGATAGGTGGGTGTCTTTTGGACCAGTGGTCTTAAATATTGGTCTGCAAATTCTGACAGTGGTTCCAAAATTGAATTGATTCCGGACACAATTGGTCTCCCTGGTGGTGGCATTTTGCCTTTATGCGTTTTTGGTAAGGAGTAGAAGTATGGTGTTACTGGTGTTTTTACTTCCAGATATTCTGCCTCCTTTTTGGACACCCAATTATTGGCTTCCGCTTCTTCCACCATCATGGATATTGTTCTTTGTAGACGGGCAGTTGGGCCTATTGTTAGAACCTCATAAAATGTTGTATCTGCAAGGAGGTCCATACATTGTTTGTCATATCCAGCTGTTGTTAATAAGACTACTCCTCCCCCTTTGTCCGCCGGTTTGATTACGATTTCTCTATCGTTCTTGAGTTCAGTGAGAGCCAGTTGTTCCGCCTTGGTGATATTTTGAAAAGGTTTCTGTGGTTGATTATGCAATAGGTCAACTTTCTTCATAATTGCCTGTTCAAAGGTGCATATTTCAATTGGGACTTGTGAGTTGAGGGGGCAGAATGTCGATTTATTCCTCAGTGTTGTATCTCCTTCTTGTGTCAATTGTTGGTTGTCTTTAAAAAAGGCTTTCAGTTTCAGGGTACGGCAAAAGGCTGCGAGCTCGCATTTTGTTTTGAAGATGTCAGTTCTTGGAGTGGGGACATACCCAAGTCCTTTATTCAGGACGCTGAGTTGATCCTTAGTTAGGATTCTGTCAGTCAAGTTGACGACGAGGTTGTTGCGCCCGATCCCGTCTTGGCCTTCGTTACACTCCTGGTTTCGACTTGTCTTGTTTGGTCGGACCAGGTTATCTCTTTTTGTCGGGACCGGCGGTTGGACTGGCCATTCCCTAAAAAAGGACGTCCTTGTTGGTAGTTATGGCCCCCTTGTTGCATTTGATGGTTCATGGGTACTTCAAAATAAGGATTGGGCCATCCTTGGAATTGTGGGTTAAAAGGGAGGAAAGGCATATTCGGGCCTCCATTTTGAAAGTATGGTGGTCTCCAGAAGTTATTCTGTCCTCTCCTATTCCCCCTCCTATTGCGGTAGTTTCCTCTCCCACGCTTTGTGGAATCATACCCACTTTGGTCTGAACTGTCATTTGAGGATATGCTATTTGAATCAATGTTGGATGAATTGTCATTAGGTTTGTAATCCTTACTGCTATATGGATGTATGCGTTCTAGTGAGAACCTTTTTAGTTCTTTGGCTAGTTTTTGCAGTTTTGTTTGTGTAAGGTATTCTTGACTATCTTTCATTTCTTTATTGATTTCTTCCAGTCTGGTCTTGTAGATGGTTATATTTACCATATTGTTCAGTTTGGTTTCAAGGATTTCTATTTTTACCATCAATTCTTCTGTTAGTCTGGTGGCAGTTTTTATTATTAATACCAAGTAGTCTCTGTTGCACTTCCATGAGATGGACGACCAATCTTTCCGGAAGGCTAGATCTTTGAGGAATATCCGGGGGGCATTAGTCACCCACAGTCCTCTTGGTGCCGCATTGACCCGAAGGTACTCGGTCATTATAATGCCGTGCACAGCCGTTCTGACTTGTTCCTTTTTCATTTCACTCAACTCGTCCCATTCTTCGGTAGAAGAAAGAGTTTGAGAAAGGTCGCCTTCCATGAGTAGTGGTGGTCTGGCAAGTATTGTCATTCTCTCAATGTGTTTCACCACTCACTGCCAAAACAGTGCAATTATGGAGCAGTCCCATATCATATGAAGGAGGCCAGCTCTGCAAGACAGCAGGGACACGTTGCCGCCCCATTAGGTTGCAGTTTGCTAATAATATGCGCTTACTTACATCCTGTGTAGCTGTATATGTTGAATATGTAGAAGTCTGGCATTCCAACAGACCTTTTTGGCCTATTTTAATTCTTTGTCCTAGTTTACCAAACTGTGGATCGCAACCCACTAGCTGATTGTTGGTGGGCCTTGAAAATTCAAGCAAGAAATTAAGATGCCTTTAAATTCTGCATTTATCTTGTCACATTTGCTGTGCTTCAAGGATAGAGGTCAAATGTCGGGATGTGTCTTCTTCTATGCAAGCAAGATTGTCACATAATTCATTTTTAATTTTCTTTCTCTGACTGCAAAGTAAGAGGAGTTTGTAAACACCAATCTCTATGTTTCCTGCATATTCTTTACCATAGAGATTGGTGTTTACAAACTCCTCTTACTTTGCAGTCATAGAAAGAAAAGTAAAAATTAATTGTGACAATCTTGCTTGCATAGAAGAAGTGTGAAAGGGAAGGCTGTGGGTTTCCATTTTTTGTAACACAAAAAAGAGTAAATAACTATAAATGAACTGTACTCATTCAGAAGTTAGGGAAACAAAAATGAAACACTTTTTTTGGTAATTCTGATTGGGATGGAAACAAAGGTTTTAGTAGGATTAAAACAAATCAAGACACTTTACTTGGGGATTCACAAATGATATTCACTGAAACCCGATTTCCAGACATTATCATTTGTGTGCAGTATAGTTTTGGCAGTAAAACTGAATGTTTGTGCAAATCTAGTGGGCCTTTAAACGGAAAATGTGCTTTCCATAAATGGCACACAATGCTTTAGCTACATTATAAAGTAGCCCGCATAGTGTCCATTAAAGCTAAATGGATCATGAAATTTTGTCACTCTAAAAAGTGGTTTGTGGTTCCAAACGTTTGGGAGGACTACTTTAGCCCATTCCTTTTCTTAAAAGAGCTTATCAATGTCTGTTTTCAACTTGTTTTTCATCTTATCCAGGGAGCTCCACCCAAGTCTAGCATGTCCCTATATATTCATGCAATGAGTCTCCGATCCCAGCCCTATGTGAAAAATCCCTACAAGTATTTGTGTGCGTCTGCAGTTCTGTGTCCGTGGTATACCACAATGCTCACATTCCCACCTCTGTAGTTCTATAGCTTAGGAATTATCAAGAGGAGAGACTAGTTTTGTCCACCAATGTATTGCATGGCATTAACACCCTCATCTTAAATAGTTACCCATCTGTGCTATCCCAACTTGTCCACAACTCCTTCTTTGTATGCTACCATGTAGCATCAGGGAAGCCGGAACCATGCCCAGAAGTACAGTGGAAGTGTATATGTGACCCCTGCTGTGTTACAGAGTGCATCAGTGGCAGCGTGAGGCATGGCAGGGAGCTCAGTGTCTTGGAGAGAGGCAAAGGTCACCCCTTGAGCTGGGATGCTCCATTTACCCTGAGTCATTGCACAGTTTTGGAAGCTAAACACCTTGCAAGTCAAGTTAAAATACATTTTTTTCCAAGAAATAAATTCCTATAAAAATATATTATGCATATTTCCCAATTTATGAAAGTAGACAGTTTTTAAATAGCATAAAACAACAATGCATGGCTGCATCATTCAACCACACACACAAAGTATACAATTACAAGCTTATAAACATTAAAATTGCTCAATACAGTCAAGAGCCCAAAAACTCACATATGTTTAAAAACGTTTTAGAAAGAATCAAAATAATTGAGCCAATATAAAACTATTCATTTGACCCCAATAGGCATTTATAAAGTGCAATGTGCATAGTAACTTATCAGAACATCTGTGAGCTCTCCTAATCATGCTTCTGTTAGGGACATATTTCCTGCCTGTTAAACATATTCCTATTAGGAGATTCTCTCATTGCACTTAGCATCTCCTTACTAAGTAAAAACGCACCTATGCCAACCTAGACCTGGCAAGTCTTTGAGTTTGAACTGCAATATAGTACAGCTCAAAGCACAGGATCCACTGGATGCCGTTTAATGGTCCCCAGTGCGACTCTGTGCTGTCCTCATCCCATATTAAGTTCAATAGGTTGTCAAACTCTTTAAAATACCTACTGGAAATGATGATCAGTAAGTTGGTATAATGTTATGGCAGACATGGTAATATTATAATGTTAGTTAGGACTATTCTGCCTTCAACTACGAGTGAAAGAGTCCTTAAAATGGCCATCTTTGAACTGATATGTGGTGAAAGTTGCAGGAGAAAGTCCCACACATGGGTAGGAAGTGGGCCATCTATTGCATGGCTTACCTAGGAAGTGTGGAAACTGCCACTGGCAAGAGTGTTTGAGAAGTTTTGAAACCGCCACGAGCACCTTTCTGGACATCATCCCTTTCAACTCTGGAAATGGTCAAAAAGTTTACTTGAGCAAAGAATAGGGAATAGATCAACCACGACTTACTACTGGTGTAGGGGAAGAGGTTTTTTCACAGAGGAAAAAAGTTTTCTTCACAGAGAAAAAAATGTCTAGTTGCATTTGCAAAGAAACCTCCATTCCCCATGGGTAGAATTCTCTGGAGAGTAGGAGCTTTTTTCATTAAAATAAGTAGTTCCAGAAACCTGTGCCTGCTGCAGCTTTCCATGCATACTTCTCTTCTAGGAGTGTTTGTGAAAGGAAAAAGCTTATAAAACTATGTTCAGTTAGAGTTGTAGTCCATACTTTTAAAGTTTGTTGGTGATAGAGCACTTAGCATCTCAGAAAGTAAAACATAAATTGCAATAAATCCTGATATCCAAGCTACAAGAATTTTTCAAATGTGCTTCTTGGAAACATCCAAAGAGCTCTGATGATATAATGAAAGTTATTTTAATTGTAAATCATATTTTAAGTGTAACTTAATTTTTTACATCTCTCCAGCAGCTTACTGCCCCACTTAAAACAAAATCAAATAGCCTAACGAATGTGCACCGTGCAGGAAGATCATGAAATACCATCTGCCACCAACACTGGCTGCATTTAAGTTAATCAGATGGTATATATAAATAAAATGTCAACCCCAAATTATAACACAACATCCCTCAGAAAAGGAACCTACATTTTTGTAACAGGAAATTATGACTCATCAAAAATGCTGACCCCTCTTGCAGATAAAACATAATTTAGGTTGAATATTCCCCAGTGTGAAGTTTATTTTTCAGATTTAAGCAATTAGATTGCAGTATAATAATTAGCTAAAAAACACCAATTAGCTATTGTACAATTAAAAGATACATAATTTCTTTCTTTTTTTTTCTTCTGTGAAACTCTGGATATTGGAAGATCTTGTATTAACTAACATACATTTGCAAATTATCACCATTCCTATATGCCAAAAAACCCAGGTTTTAATATTTGGGTTGCTGGTTGACTGGGTTGTGAGCCCTGGTCAATCAAAAGCCACAAACCTTTACAGTGCGAACCCCCCAAAAAAATCACTAAATTAACTTGTGCTTAACCCTGGGAAGCTTTGCACAAAAAGCTGTCAGGATTAACTTAGAGGCAATGTGTAAAGTATGTATGCAACACACAACACAAATACAAATCCAAATCAATTAAAAAAAGTAAAATACATTTTAATAAATTAATTCACACCAAAATGACAAACATCCAAACTGTTTAACCAGAAATATGAATTTAAAACGTTTTTAGTAAAAACTAGCACATAAAATATCAAAGCGCCACTAAGGACATCCAGTGGCACGAGACCGGGTCAATGCAAAAAAATATGGCCAACTGCAATGGAGCTCAGTTTAAATACAAGAAGTGGATTGGGCCCGGTCAATGCTTACATTGAGACTTGCAACAATGTTCAGAGAAGGTAATCTTCAGTGGGGCAAGGCTGCAAGAGGTGTCAGAAGAGGGAGCATCATTGTTGGATATCCTTGGGTCGAAGCTGTGGTGAAGATTTCTACTATCAGACTGGGCCTCTGAAATGGAAGTTGAAAATCTCCATGGCCAAAGGCAGAGGGCTGTAGACGAAGACAGTCCCACGAGGCCGCATACCCTTTTGGAGAAGGACAGCTGAGACTGATTTGCTACTACGGAGAAGAACATAGCAGGAGAAGCAGCAAAGTCAATCCGACAGGCGATGCTCCTCAGGCTGATAAGCGAGCAGGTTGGTCCCATTCTCCTCCTGGTTCTCAGAGCAGTTTTTAGCCTAAAAGTCCTCACCTTTGGAATTTGGCTATCTGGGCACATTTAGCACCACTTCCAAGGGTCCTGGACTGGAGGAACAACACTTGGACCAGGACTCACTCAGGCTGGGCCGACGTACATGTTGAAGATGAAAGAAGCCTTTTGTGTCCCTATGGCTCTGAACAGGAGTCTAGCAAATTAGCCCTTGTGAGTTACTCTGGAGGTTCTGGGACAGATGAAGATACAGTCCATAGTTCCCAAGCAAACATTTTCAGAGAGCAGCAAGACAACAGGGCAGCAATCCAGCAGGGCAACAGGCCTTTAGAGCTGCAGTCCAGCAGAGGGGCAGTCCTTCCATCAGCACAGCAGTCCTTTTTCCTGGCAGAGTATCCATAGGTACCTGAAGGGTTGCTGACTGAGGTTCCCATTATTCACTGGTGCCCTCATTCCAGCAGATGGGAGAAGCTCCTAAACAGTGACTTTGAAGTGCATGGAATTTCCTGACTCCCCTGTCCTGTCTCCAACTTGGCTGCAGTGACACTTTGTGGTTGTTAAGCTCTTTGTGTGAAGGCAGAGCTTAGGCTATTCCTTTTCAAGTGTGGCTGTGCTCAGCTTTGCTCCCCCAACCTTCCCGCAGATGGCCCATTGAGGCACAGTTATTGTCTCTATTGTGTGACTGTCTGGGAGGAATTCACAAAGTCTAATGTTAGTTACACCCAGTCTTCTGCCCCAGGCCAGGCTGCAGGCACAAAAGGGCTAAGGGCAGAAAAATGTCAATGTTCTAAAATTGGCATTTTTTAAATTGTGATCAAAAACCCAACTTTACCATTAGAAAGGGGTTTTCACCATAATTCTGAAGACACCAATCATAACATAGCTACCTGCTTGCAATTAAAAAGTACAGCTTATTACATTTAAAAAGGAATCCCCAATGTTATCCCACGGGAGGGTAAGCCTCACAGTAGTGAAAACTAAATTTAAGAGTTTTTCACTTCCACTTCAAAAGTACTTCTCCCACCTTTTAATTACACAGCATCCTGCCATATGGGCTACCTTTGGGCTATCTCAGGGGTGACGTATAGGTAATAAAAAGGAAGATTAAGGCTTGGCAAGGGGTTTTTAATGACAGGTCGACATGACAGTTCAAAATTGTATTCAGGTGGTTATGGCAGACCTGGGACATGTTTTAAGGTGCTTCTGAAGTGGATGGCACAATAAGTGCCTTCGGCCCACTGGTATCACTTAATTTACAGGCCCTGGGTATACAGTATACCACTATACAAGGGTCTTGCAAGCAAATGAAATATGCCACTTTGGCATAAGTCAATGTAACTATATTTTAGGGGAGTGAGCACAAGCACTTCAGCACTGGTTAGGTGTGGTAAAGTGCTCAAAAAAGAATTCAGCAAAAAGGGGAGGCTAAATGGCAAAAAGTTTGGTAGTGAGCCTGCAGAAAGGGCGAGTTCCAATCCGATATCCGTACATGGGGCAGTCCCCGCCACATGTGTGAAGTAAATTAAGTTCCTTCAGCTACAATACCCAAACTATGTGTTTTTCATTTAAGAATAGTTTTTAAGTTACTAAGTCTGATTTTTCTTCCTCCCTAGACTAATCTGGCAACATCTCATACTCGTCATCCTCTAGAGTAAATACCTTACGTTCAGCCACGGCCGGTGGTAGGTGTAACTGCAGGGCGGTGACGTGGAGAGGGGGAGGGGCACGGTGGGGGATAGTAATGTATGGATTATGGACTTTAACAGGTAAGTAGATATATAAATAAATAAGACGAATTTCGTTGTGTGCACTGCATCACCAAATGCGAAAGTGCGCGCAACGAAATTCGTTTTATTTATTTATATGTTTACTTACCTGTTAAAGTCGGTAATCCATACATTACTATCCCCCACCCTGCCCCTCCCCCTCCCCACGTCACCGCCCTGCAGTTTCACCTACCTCCGGCCGTGGCTGCTTACATGGTGAACCAATATTTATACAAAGCATTTAATTTACAAACTTTTAACATCTTGTCCTTGACACAAATGAAAAGGGGGGGCCCTCGGCCCCCCCGCACGCATGGCGGCGCGGCGACCGCCTCACCTCCTCTCCCCTCGGGTCCTTCGACGGTGGGGGCGTGCCCTGGGGGCGCGGCCCACCGCCGATTGGCCGGCGCCCCTCCTGACCCGGATTCAATGGACTGGTTCCGGGTCGGGGGGGGCGGGCGTTAGGAGGGGCCACCCGGCCCCTCGGGAATAAGAGGTAGGGAGCGCCCAGGAGACCCCCTTGTCCCTGGACGCTCCCTCGCTGAACGTTGTGCCCCGCGTTCGGGGCTTCTTTGTTTAGTAATCTCTCTTTTATATTTTTCAGGTGTGCGTTTACCGTGGAGCGGAGCACGTGGAGCGGAGCAGAAATCGGACACCGGCATCCGGAGCCGCCGCGTTGGGGACAGCCGCGTCATAGAGGAGCGGGCTGTCTGTTTTAATTATTTCCGCTTGTTTTCAGCGTCGTGGAGCTAGGGCGAGGCGAGGAACATCGCATCGCGGGTTGCGGAGGCGGCGACTCATCGAGGAATCCAAGCCGCGGGCTGACGAGGCGTGGTGCGGCCCCTTACGGAGGTCGGAGAGGTATCGTGTGGGGACAGGGGGTAGAGGCGCGGACTCCACAAGCGGAGCGGCCCGTTGCGGAGGCGCAGGAGGTATCGTGTGGGGACAGGGGGTAGAGGCGCGGACTACACAAGCGGTGAGCGCGCTGTTCGGAAAGGGGAGATAAAGAAGCTGGGAATTGCGGATGCATTCTGTGGCTCTGTTGATTTAGAAAGCGGGATAGTTTAACAAAGTACTCGGACGCCCCCTTTCTTAATTGTTTGGCATTCGCGCTCATTTTGTGGCCGTCCAGGTAGTGTAGAGACAGCGGGGTAATTTTGAATAGGCAGTTGTTTTGGCGCGCATTCTCACTCACGCCTAAAAGGAAGTTGAGCAGAGTCCCCAAGTGAATATTGCACAATTGGTAGGAACAATTAAGATTGTTACACGGCTGCCCTGTATTTATGAACAAATAATAGAGTTTCATGATTAGAAACAAAGTACAATTGTACAGGAAAGCGGGGTGTTAGTAAATGAGTGACCTGTTGCTCATAATCATTACACAAGTGTTCAGTACAGTGCGGTTCTGGGGTGCATTGTTTGCCTGGTCTTGTTTATGCGGAATATTGTTGGGAAGTGAGCTGATATTGCTTGTTTTGTGGTGCACAGCACCAGGGAGGTGGACAGGGGGGTTCAATTGTATTTAAACTTGGTTTCCCTAAATCCGTCCCTGTTTCATTACACTGTGCTAATACAAGTCTCAATTGCAGGCAATTCAACGACAATTTTGGTGCGATTCTTTAGCGGAAAGGCAGTCAGCGCGCAACGTGGTGTCGACCTGGACCGCTGATCTTTATCGCCGGCGAGGACGCAGGACTGGTCGGTACGAGGGGTACGGGGGGCCGGCATTCATCGCTCCTGGTGGCCGCCGGGTGGGTCTACATTAGGTTTACTCACCCCTTACATAAGCGGACAAGCCGCTGGTGTTGCGGTCGCCGTTGCATGGTGCTGAAAGCCCCCTGGTGACCCTCCATCTGCAAGGTACACACAGTTGACCTGTGAGGAGCTAAGAGAATAGGCAGCAAGTGTTTTTTGGGGTAAGCGTCATGCCAGGCCCAAGGGGTGGAAAAAGGGGGTCCAACATGGAGGCTATGATGCGGGCTATGATGCGGGAGATGAGCGACATTAAGCAACAGCTAGGTCAAATTAAGGAGCGGGAAGCTCGGTTGGAGGACAGAGAGGGCGAGGCACCGGGCCCGTCCGGGAGGCCGATCCGCAAGAGGGTGGCACCAGTGCCAAGAGGGGAATTTGTCACCCCGCAAGGGAAACCTAGGTCCAAAAGACCCAAGGAGGCGGTCCCCACCCCAGGCCCAGTGGATCCGTTACCAGCCGCCCCGCCCGCGGTGGTCCCACCCCCGCATGTGCCTACACCCATTGCCCCTGTGGTGCCGGTGCCGGCAGGTCAACCAGTAGACGCTGGGTCTGCTCCCGCACCGGTGCCCACAATCCCGGGTACAGGCGGGCCACACCCGGCGCCCGCCCTGCCAGCTGTGCCAGGACCACTGGGCATAACCCCAGTGGTACCTGTTGTCCCGGGGGGTAATGTAGATTCAATGCCGCCCGAATTGTTATCTCAGTTAACGGCCATGATGCCATGGCTCCAAAAAGGGGGAGCCTTCCCGAATTCTGCAGACCATGCGGCAGAGGCGGCAAGGTTTGTAGAAAAGATCAGATCGACACCGGTCGCCGACAGTGTTGCATTGCCAATTTCTTCTCCCCTTGCAGGTCTAAGTGTTCCCCAGCCGGACGGAGTAAAAGGGCAGCCGCCCCCGGTGCCCGCACTTGGTAAGGAAGTGGCATTGCCGCTCTTGGGGGACGGTGTGATACCTTCCAGGAGCGAAAATCTAGCTCAGCATGTGTCATTAGCTGTGAAAGAAATGATTTGGGCTGATAAATACGTTTACATTTATTCTTTATTGTTGGATAATAGGGAAATGGAGCAAGCAAAAGCACTGAAAGAGTGGATGCTCCCAAGTGAATGGAGGGCGCAATGTACTAGATTCAGGGTTGAGGAAAACCTCAATAATTGGATGCAAGCATGGGCTGTTTTCACTGCAATTAAGGCTGAGCGTCCCCCAGATCTGCAGGCTGCATTGGCTTGCTACTCGAGCAGGATTGTGGGGTGGAGTCAACAATATTCTGGGGATGCATGGAAGGGTTATGATGTCAATTTTAGGAAGGCATTGGAATTCAATAGATCGTTGCCATGGGACTCGGTAGATTCCTTGGCTTGGCACAAACAGTTCTCTGACACTGCACCTCCCCCTCAGTTCGGTGCGGCCAAGGTGTTCACTAGACCGCAGCAGCCCTTTCGGCCCCCCCAAACGAGCGAAGTACCTGGGAAATTTAGGGCAGGTGGGCCAGAGAAGAAAGGGGTGTGCTGGGATTTTAATAAGCGTACCTGCACAAGGGCCGCGTGTAAGTTTAGGCATGCATGCGCCTCCTGTGGGCACCCCTCTCATCCGGAAACTACCTGTAGGTCCAAGCAAGGTAACACAGGACAGAGGGGTAGGGGAAAGCCACTATAAGTCAGACAGGTCACGCCCCCCCACTCCAGTGGATGTGGTGGCAATGATTCCATTGTTGAACAGATACCCTGACCACAAAGCGGCCACCCTACTCCAGGAAGGTTTTTCTACAGGTTTTAGGATCCCGGCCGGGGGATACACAGGCAGTGCGCACTGTAGAAATCAATTATCAGTCACACACAATCCGGCTGTTGTGGCCGCCAAAATTGACAAGGAGCTTTCCTTAGGCAGGATATCTGGCCCTTTTTCCGCAGTGCCAGTACACAATTTTGTGTGTTCCCCACTGGGAGTTGTCCCCAAGAAAGAGAAGGGGCAATTCAGATTGATTCATAACCTGTCAGCGCCTAAGGGGGCCTCACTGAATGATGCCATTGACGAAGGTATCTGTAGTGTTAAGTACGCCTCTTTTGATGAGGCTGTTACCTTATTGCAGGCCGCTGGACCCGGGGCGCTGATGGCGAAATCAGACATAGAGTCCGCCTTCCGCCTCCTCCCAGTCCACCCGGCGGACCAACATCTTTTAGGTTTCACCTTTAGGGATAGGTTCTACATGGACAAATGCATGCCTATGGGTTGTTCTATTTCTTGCGCCTACTTTGAGATGTTTAGTTCATTTCTTGAATGGGCCATGAGACAAGTGACGGGCCATCAAAGGGTCATGCATTACTTAGATGATTTCCTCTTCCTCGGTACAGCGGGTTCTCGGGAGTGCGCACTAGCATTGCAGGAATTTTGCGTGCTCATGCGGGCTTTTGGGGTCCCGCTTGCGCCTGGGAAGACGGTGGGCCCGACCACCTGCTTGGAATTTCTGGGCATCGAGATTGACTCAATGGAGAGATGTTTCAGACTACCTAAGGACAAGGTGTGCAAATTCAAGACGTCGCTACAGTTATGCCTCCGGAAGGAGAAGGTCACTTTGCAGCAATTACAGGAGGTGGTAGGGCAACTGAATTTCGCACTAAGAATCATCCCAATGGCTCGCCCCTTCTCTCGCTCCATCGCGCACGCGATGAAGGGGCTGAGGGAAAAGCACCACCGCACGCGCCTATCGTCTGAAATTCGCCAGGATATGCTTATTTGGATGGCATTCCTGGAGGATTTTAACGGTAGGGTGGTCTGGCCCGACCCGCTCACGACATCAGCGGAGTTGGGACTATGGACTGATGCGGCCGGTAGTGTGGGCTTTGGTGCCATCCTAGGGAATAGGTGGGTCGCTCAACAATGGCCAGAAGAATGGAACACATGGGGTTTGCTCAGCAACATTGGCTTCCTGGAACTTTTTCCAATATGGGTGGCACTGATGGTTTGGCCCGAACACCTATGTAACCAATCAGTGGTGTTTTGGTCAGATAACATGACAGTGGTGGAATGTATCAATCAGCAGGGGGCGCGGTGTCCTTTCATACTTCGTCTGATCAAAGAGATTGTTCTGCGGTGCCTTAAACTGAATGCTAATTTTAGAGCCAAACATGTCCCTGGTGTTTTAAACAATGCTGCTGACTCCCTTTCTCGCTTCAAAATGCAGGTTTTCAGGGAACATCTCCCCACAGCAGACCCCTCGCCAGCACACTTCCCAGCGGTACTTTGGCAGATTGGTGCCCCAGATTACAAGACCTCGTGGTCGCTAGCTTAGCCCCCAGGACCAAGACGGCGTACGAAGGGGCGTTTCTGTCTTATTGTTCTTTCTTGGGGCCACAGTGGGAAGTGCTTTGGGCGAAGGAGGATGGGTTTGCAGCCTATTTAGAATGGATGCACAAGGAGGGGCGCTCAGTGGCAGCGGCAACCAGACATAGGGCAGCAGTGTCATTCTTCGCTCAAGCTAGGGGCTTCCGGGATCCCACCAATACCTTTATGATACGCAAGGCTTTAAGGGGATGGCGCCGTATTCAGGGACACCAGAAGGATAAGAGGAAGCCCATGGGGTTGGCCCGGCTAACAGCCTTACTGGGCACGCTGGAGATTGTGTGTAACTCAGAGTGGGAAGTGCTTCTTTTTAGGGCGGCATTCTCCCTGGCATTTTATGGGGCACTGAGAATTAGTGAACTTGTGGCAGGATCTAAGTCTGACATACTAGGTGGCTTACAGAAGGCTGGGGTGACGATAAGGGGTGACACCATGTGGGTGATTATCCAGAAATCAAAGACCGATCAGGAAGCTAGGGGTCACACCATAGTTCTGCAACGGGCCCCCGCCAACCCGTGCTGCCCGGTGAGGCACGTGGAATCACTCATGGGATTATTGGTCGGTTCAGCAGGCAGGGCGTTGCTTTGTCACGCTGACGGGAGCCCCTTGACCAGGTATCAATTCAGGAGAGTGTTCGAAATAGGGGTCACAAAAGCGGGTCTTGATCCTAGAGATTTTGGATCTCATTCCTTCAGGATTGGGGCAGCAACTGAGGCGGTGGCGGGGGGCCTCCCAGTGGAAAGAGTGAAGACAATTGGGAGGTGGTCGTCAGACTGCTATAAACGTTATGTTCGGATTGACATGCTATGATTACCTGTCACTCACGCTTGGTCTCTTTTTCCGCTCTCTTACAGTTTCTCAGACCTGTTACGCAGGGGAGGAATCTGTCGTCGGGCACCGCCAATATTCATCGGCACGGAGCGGCGAACAGGAAACAACAAAGAACAATGTCTGGATTGTCGGTCATTCATATGTGAAGCGAGCGGAATGTGTCTTCCTGTCAGGTGACAAGAAGGAAAGGGCGGCACAACTAGGGTTGAATATCACGTTCTTTGGCAGAGGAGGGTTGTGTCTTCACGAGTTTAGGGGATTCTTCCAAGGGCTGTTAGCACGCCAGCGGGCACCACCGTCAGTGGTGATACTTCACCTTGGGGAGAACGATTTGGCAACACTGGGCAGGCGCATCTTGATTGAGGAGATTATCTCAACAGCGGGTTGGATAGCTAGGACCTGCCCCGGGTGCACACTAGTATGGTCACAACTAATACCTCGACTTCAGTGGCGGGGGGGTCATTCGGTCAGGGCGTTGAATCACTCGGTAAAGAGGATCAACACACGGTTGGATAGGTTGTTTCGAACCCCCGTGTTACAGTCAATACCTCATGGGTGCATCTGGGGTCAAAAGTATTACTTGAAGGACGGGGTTCATCTGACAGAAGGGGGTAATGTCCTATGGGCTGACAATATCTGGGCTTGGCTAGAGGGCTGGGGTAGGAGGAATGTGTCCTTAGGCAGGGGCTAGAGGGGGAGGCCAGATCGTCGGTTAACAATACTGGCCTGTGGCGGTAAGGTCATTATCGGTGAGCACATATTTGAGGTCTGAGGGGGCGGGCATCATCCTATGGAGGTTCCCGCCCGGGGGGAGGGGCCTGCGGGCCACTCCCAGTACTCCAGGGGCAAGGTAATATGCAAAGGAGCGCGGGTAGGAGTAGTTCACGCTTTCCTTAGGCTGGTAGCCACCCCGCGCGCGTGGACTCATGACGCCACCGGCGCAGAGTAAGGGCCCTCCTTTAGTGGGTAAATGGAGTTTGGGGCGTAGACCGGGCAATTCCCGGGGTAACACTGCGCATGCGCACTTCTAGGGGGAAGGCGCAGCTTGTAGGACCTGACACCGGTAGTGACCCTGCCATATGGCCAGAAATGTACAAAAATCAAGGTAGGATGTTTAGCTTAAGCTAGGAACAACTTGTATTAGAGTTTTGTTAAGGTCAGGCTCTCAAACTTGTTGATAACGATTGTATAACTGAATGTCCTGCTGATTTTTGTATTCATTGTTGATTATGCAATTAAAACCCTTTTAATTTCATACTTTAATAAATACGGGTGTTGGGTGCCGGATTGGGGGGGAGGCGGCAGCTAGTCGCTGACCATGTGAAAAGGGGGGGCCCTCGGCCCCCCCGCACGCATGGCGGCGCGGCGACCGCCTCACCTCCTCTCCCCTCGGGTCCTTCGACGGTGGGGGCGTGCCCTGGGGGCGCGGCCCACCGCCGATTGGCCGGCGCCCCTCCTGACCCGGATTCAATGGACTGGTTCCGGGTCGGGGGGGGCGGGCGTTAGGAGGGGCCACCCGGCCCCTCGGGAATAAGAGGTAGGGAGCGCCCAGGAGACCCCCTTGTCCCTGGACGCTCCCTCGCTGAACGTTGTGCCCCGCGTTCGGGGCTTCTTTGTTTCCCACCCACCATCCCTTGGTACAAAGTTTAAGCAGCGTTATGTCCGGTTAATGGTAAGTTTCATATGTATGGACCGCGGGAGAGGGTAGGCTGTTGTTGTATTTTGTGATCTGTTGTCAGGACTTTTTTCCCTTTATAGAAAAATGATATGTGAAGTGAACTATATTTGAAGATATGTGTCTTTAGGCCTTTTTTCCCTTTGTAGATATACGTTGATATTGTGATTTTGAGTAACATGCGTGAACTGAATTGTAATTTTATGCCATGTGTCGTTAGGCCTTTTTTCCCCTTTAGCTATGCGTGGATACTGTTATTTATTAGCCAGTGTAGTTGTCCTTTAGAATTTTTTCCATAGGTCGTCGTATTTATTAGGTATGGGGCATGCGGTAAGGTCATTATCGGTGAGCACATATTTGAGGTCTGAGGGGGCGGGCATCATCCTATGGAGGTTCCCGCCCGGGGGGAGGGGCCTGCGGGCCACTCCCAGTACTCCAGGGGCAAGGTAATATGCAAAGGAGCGCGGGTAGGAGTAGTTCACGCTTTCCTTAGGCTGGTAGCCACCCCGCGCGCGTGGACTCATGACGCCACCGGCGCAGAGTAAGGGCCCTCCTTTAGTGGGTAAATGGAGTTTGGGGCGTAGACCGGGCAATTCCCGGGGTAACACTGCGCATGCGCACTTCTAGGGGGAAGGCGCAGCTTGTAGGACCTGACACCGGTAGTGACCCTGCCATATGGCCAGAAATGTACAAAAATCAAGGTAGGATGTTTAGCTTAAGCTAGGAACAACTTGTATTAGAGTTTTGTTAAGGTCAGGCTCTCAAACTTGTTGATAACGATTGTATAACTGAATGTCCTGCTGATTTTTGTATTCATTGTTGATTATGCAATTAAAACCCTTTTAATTTCATACTTTAATAAATACGGCCGGGCGACTAGCGCCCGCCTTCCAAAAAGTAAAACACGTCTCGTGTCCACGTTCCTGGGTGTTGGGTGCCGGATTGGGGGGGAGGCGGCAGCTAGTCGCTGACCATGTTGGTCACTGAGTCTACAGAACGCTTATAATTTGTGCAAAATCTTATTTCAGTTAGGTGTTCACCAAGATAATGGTTTTCCACAACCTCAAAGTTATGTTTTCAGTAAGGCCTATTCATAATTATGCTGTAATATATTCTTAGTCACTCTTAGTTCTTTTTCAATAACTATATTTCCTCCAAAAGTCTTTCTTGTTACGAAGTTAGGATGGAAAGGGTGAGGCGATTCAAAAGATATTAGCGGGATATTTGTAATGAAACTGAGTGGACACGCTCTGAGATGTGTTTTTGTATTATTATCTGTTGATTTACATCCTAACACTCCTTCTGGGAGAACAATAAAATGTGCTTTGCTTGGTGAATTTAATAAAAACTGTTTCAATTAACAAAAAAAGTAAAGCACAGCATTTTAAGATTCTATTTCAGTGTTATTTCAGTTTTAACACTTACACTTTATAGTCACATTTTGAAAGATTTATTTTCTCTGAGAGTAAGTTTATTTAACCACCTGTTCACATGGCAAGGAGACTTCTAACTACAAACCTAACTGTGATGTACCCATAATTCTTAAGTAAATATTTTCATAAATATTTTCACAAAAGTACTTGAAGATTTGTAATGCACTATGATTTATTAACGGCAGAGGCAAAGGGAGTGCCACTAATCTGCTCACCAATTGTATTGCATTACTGTTTCTTTCTAGCTGCTTTCTCCCATTGAGTTGGTTGGGGAACATGTGACCATTACTATTTTTTAGACTTCATAAATCCTGTTTTGTGCAATTCACATTTTTGTCTTGATTATTGCCTACTCCTGAGACAGTCATCCATCCTGCGTTTCAATTTTCATAGACCGTCCACTCTGAAATTCTGAGAGTGATGTGTTCTCATCCCTTCCAATCCTTCCTGAGATTAGCACATTAGTGTCTGCCTAGGAAGCATCTAACAAACTGCAGAGAAATGCCTGCAAGAACAATACTGACTAGAGGAATAATGGCTGAGAATGGATCTCTACTCAACAATAAGCTGGTGCATAAGTCTTTGAATTTCAAATGAATAATCATCATTATTGTCCTTCCCACTCTAGCTCTGTTCACTTCCACCCGAGCAGCAAAGGAAGACTTTTCTATCTGTACCCTTTTGTTACTACTGCACCTTGTTGCAGTTTGTCGCAGACCTGCAATGAGGGGCACCGAAAAATGCTGAGAAGCAGCTTTCAGAATCCAAGCGACACTATAAAAAATAATTTGTCAGATAAGTTGACTTTCCTCTGGTAGTACCAAGTAGACAGACAGAGAGGAGGTGGTGTCCCCACATTTCTATTTTGCTAGGGCAGGTTGTTTCCCATATACATATCTATTGTGCTAGGAGAAGCATTTTAAAAAATGACAATAATTATGAATCAAAAAAAGGCATTCTTTATAGAGGGAATAGCATCCTACGCTTTTCCCTCTAACCAGTATCCAATGTTTAGGACAATATCATATGGAGTACTGATTTGTAAATCATCTATGCATACCATATCAACTGCACAAATCAATGCTTGGGGTTTAAATCACAGGTATGTTTCAAACTAAGGATGATGTTTTGCAGTAGAGTGCAGATACTGTTATTACCATAGAAGCATGCTGTCCTTTTTTGCTGATCAAATGAATCCTTTTTCAAAATGTTCATGAGAACTTCCTTTATTGAAAGTTAAGCATAGTTCAGAACTATTTTGTACTGGGAAAACTGTCTCATGCTGATATTGTTTAAATTATCTTTTGTTTTGTTTGGTTGTAACTGAGATAAGTCTGATTCTTGAAGGTCTAGCTAACAGGATTATTGTACTGTACCTTGCTTTAGCACATTTAAAATATGAATGTATCTTTATTGCGCATTCCTGCTGACAGGTCTTTTGCATAACATGAGCCTCAAAATAAGAACTTATTCCCAGCCGGTTCTAGAGTAAACTTCAATATAATTCCAATTGCAAGTGCTTCTAATGTCAGATATTGTTTATATGTGGTGTGTGTTGGTATTAGTTGATACTTGCATGTATTAAGTCGCATTTCCCTAGTTTTTCCTCCCAATAACCATTTGTTCTATAATGTAAAAAAAAATCGCATTCCAAACCTGGATCTACTAGTAACCATTTGATAACTGCTTGGCATGGTTTTCTAACTGAATCTTAAAAAAAGAGCTGAGATCTTCTGTTGCTGGTAAGCCACACAAGAGTATTTTTACACTTTTACAAGTATAGCTTCATATTTTGTGGATACACAACCAGAGTTTACACTAGCACATGGAGGTTTTGAGCACCTATGTTCAACTTGGGTACACTTTGAGAAACAGGCCAATGATTTGCTTCCTCTAAGTAAAAAATCGAAACAAGCCATTTAAGTTTGTATAACCTACCTATCTTCAATGATCAGTCATCTGCTTGATTATCCGGATTTATCAAATTTGGTATTCAAATCTGTAACGAGATTTATTATAGCCATATCTCTAAAGATGGACCATGTTAAAAGCAACTCTGGCACTTAAAGTATATATCTTGACGCTCTAGGAAAAAACCCATTCTAAAGCCTTTTTCAGTAAAGTACCATCTGTACTGCACCAGATTTTATTTTCTTTCTTCTGTATGCACTGGGGGGATTTCCTCATTGCGTTCCACACCTCTCTCCTGCTATCAAGGTGATATATTCTGCATTTTTGTCAGTTGTCGATCTACTGAAATGTCTTGATTATGTTATCATTATTCTGTGATGCGTAAAAACGAAACCAGCTATTTGTCCACTGTAACTTAAAAGGAACCTTCAGATATTGCTAGCTTCCATGATACTTCTTTTTAATATTGGACACAGCTAATGTCAGCACTACTGGTAAGACCAAGGCTGGAACAAAGTTACTGTCTGCAGGGACATGCAGATTTGGAATAAGGGTTTAACATGTATATAGGATAGCTGTAGCCTGGAAGATGAAGGAACGGGCAAGACCTGAAAACTGGAAAAGATTGTGGTAGGCTAGAAGAGACTGGGATCTTGTGACAGCAAATGGATAATGCGTTCAGGAGGAAAAAGTAGCTGCTGAAGGCACAATAGGAAAGTGTGAATCCGGGAACAAAGTGCAAACTAGGGCAGAGCTAGAGAAAAGTCTGTATGCATGTGTCAGTAAACATATAGAAATCAGGAAGCAATTGGACTCCACCTCCAGGACGTGATCTGGGCAAAGAGACAGGAAGGAAACAACTATATTGACCTAACTGCACCAGTGTCATAATGTGTAAATCATAGCTGACGTGGAATGAGTGTGCTGTGGGCTATGTTTTTATATTGTATGAATGGCTGGAGGTATGAACCCACATGACCCTTGTGAGAACCTTGTGTAGCAGGATGGCTGAACCATACCGTTTAATAAAGTTTGCATATACAGATCACTCCTTTGCTTCCTTTCAGGAACAGAAAATCATTTTTGCATTGCTGAAGCATAAATATTTTCCCATCTTTACATGTTATGCAACCATTATAATAACTTTTTGATACCTAATAATGATTCTTGGAGAAGACCGAGTGATATGCAGAGCCATATACAACTGGTCTAAATATGGCCGGGTATGAAGATCTAGGGCAGAGCTTTCCAAACTATGTGTCGCGACACTCCCCTGTGTCGCTTGCTGTGTGTGGGTGTGTCGCGCTTGTGTCCATTTTTTGTATTATTTAAAATTACGACGACGAGACTAATCATGCAGGTCGGTACTGCGCCTCATGGTGTATGGAGGTCAGAGTCGCAACTAGAGTCAAATTTCAAACAAAAGGCAGAGTGGAGCTGCAGGGGCTCTAAGCAGGGGGGACGATTACATCAAAACCTCATTAACAAGCAAAAGGTCTTTAAAAGAACTGTAAAGTGCTCTTGTGTGGCTGTGTGTGTGCCCGGGATGCTGTCTCATCCTGGGCTGACACACACAGGTCTGGGGGGGTGGAATGTTACGGGGGGGGGGGCTGAAGCACTTTGAGTCTAAGGGGCGTTGCGCGCCTGATGGAGGTGTGGGCATGATCAGCCGTCGCCTGCCATACGCACAGGGCACGTCGCTGTGAAGGAAGAGGGATGCGGTGGCACTGCTGCTGTAGAGATCCATGGCCTGGGCTGCAGGAGTGAACCACAGAGCGGGAACTGTGGAGGAGACCCACCTAAGAGAGCTCTGTAAATTGCGGTACCTAATGTCTGCACCACGTTGGGGCACCAGAGCTGCGACAAACTGCCGGCCTGACTTTTATAAAATTGCAGCTTGTTCAATGCTGTGCATGGGGCGGCCCTGAACAGAGGAGATACAAGGGGCGGTGCAGCCAAGCACACTCGGCATGTGAGTGACCAGCGCTCTGTCGAAGAGACTGATGAGGTAGTTTGTGAATATTGTCGATGCCGTGTGGAGTGGGAAAAAAGATAAGAACTCAGCCCAAATGTGGGACTAACATGTAAGGGAGTAGTCAAGTGGTACATGAGTGTTTCGTTGTTTGCATGTTTCTGCCTCAGTACATGTTTCTGTGTTTGTTGGTAGTCATATGTGTGCCCATGTTACTAGAACACTATTGGCCTTTTAGTCCAAACTGTTGTGGTGCTGCTGACTGTAGGTTTACCAATATGGAGAATTGGCGAATGTACTTCAAAGAAAAGTAGGCATTTCTTCAACACAACGAGTGGTACAAACGGAGGCATGACGGCTGGATTCAAGTAGGTTTAGCAGAAACATGTCTACTGTTAGCAACAGTAAACCCACCTTACGCTGTCGGGCACATGGCTTGATGTTGAGCACCCAGACTTCCAGTGATTTGTGGGATAGTGGGAAGCATTGGCAACATGGTTAGCTGAATAGACAACAAGAATCATTATCGTCTCCACTTGAAATGAAATGAAATGAAATGAAATAAAGTATTTATAGAGCGCACGGTGGCCAAACGGCTTCCTGGCGCTGAGAGCTCTACTGGACAGAACAGGCAGGGCCGAGGAAGTTAGCAGGGGTAGGCCTGGGCAAACAAGAATGTTTTCAGCGCTTTGCGGAAGTGTGAAAAAATGGGAATAGAACGCATGGAAAGAGGGAGGGAATTCCAAAACCGGGGGGCAAAGACAGAGAATCTGGTTCCACCAGTGCGGGATTTACGAAAGCGGGGAACAGTGAGGGGGGCAGAGGTAGATGAGCGGAGGGTACGGGCAGGGGTGTGAGTGGAGATCAAAGAATTAATGAACGCCGGAGCAGAGCGATCAACAGCCCGGAAGACTAGGCACCCTAGTTTAAACAGGGATCTCTGTAAAACGGGGAGCCAGTGGAGAGATTTGAGGACAGGAGTAATATGATGAGTTTTGGGAAAATGAAAAATAAGTCGGGCAGCCTGATTTTGGATTGCTTGAAGACGGCGGGTTTCGTAGGCAGGGATACTCACGAACAAGCTGTTTCCATAATCAAGGCGGGAAGTAATGAGGGCCGAAATTATAATTTTGAGGGAATCAAGAGAAAAGAAACAGGAGATTTTACGAATCAGACGGAGGGAAAGAAAGCAAGAAGACACTACAGAACTGACCTGGCCGTGCATTGACAGGTCATGACTGACCTTAATGCCCAGCGTTTTGACGGAAGGAACAGGGGTAGGAGGGGGACCAAAAATAGGGGGCCAGAAAGCAGAGGACCAGGGGCTGGATGAGCCACCAGTCAAGACAAGCTCAGTCTTGTCTGGATTGAGCTTGAGGTGATTGGCGCTCATCCACCCGGAAATAAAAACCAGAGTGGAGCGGAAAAAGATAAGGAGTGAGAGGAAGAAAGATCAAAGACGAGCTGGAGGTCATCTGCGTAGTTGTACACAGAGACCCCCAGATCGAGAAGAGAAACAATAAGGGGGCAAATATAAAGATTGAAAAGAAGAGGGGAGAGAGAGGAACCTTGGGGAACCCCACATGACACCGGGAGGGGGGAGGCAGAGAAACCGGAGAGGTGAACAGCTTGTGAGCGTCCTGAAAGAAAGGACGTGATCCAGGAGAGAGCAGGGCCCCGAATACCCGCTGCGCTGACACGGTCAAGAAGGATGGTATGATCGACCGTGTCAAACGCAGCGGATAAGTCCAGGAGAACCAAAGCTTGAGGGGAGTTGGTGTCGGCCTTGGCTTTCAACTCATCAAGAACCGCAAGCACCACTGACTCGGTCGAGTGGCCCGAGCGGAAGCCTGCTTGGTGGGAAGCGAGGAGATGGTTATGCTCAATGTAAGAGGAAAGACAGGAGGTGGCATAACTTTCGAGAATTTTGGCAAGATAGGGAAGAAGAGAAATAGGTCTGAAATTAGAAGGGAGGGAGGAATCAAGACCAGGTTTTTTGAGGATGGGAAAAACAATCGCAGATTTAAATGAAGAGAGGACCAAGCCAGTTGAGAGGGAAGCATTAAGAAAGGAAAGAGGAATAGTAGGGCAAGAGGTAAAGAGAGTTCTCAGCACGCGGGCAGGGGCACAATCGGCAGGGGAGCCTGACTTGATTTTGATAAGTAAAGCTAGAAAGGAGTCCAAGGAAATAGGTGGGAAGGAAGCAAAGGAAGAATTAGACACAAGAAGAGCAGAATGAAGGGGAGGGAAGGGAGTGGTAGGAATGTTGGATTTAATTTTAGCGATCTTCTCGATAAAGAAGTAGTTTAAGGAAGAACAGAGGGCCTGAGAAGGGATAAGCTTGGGGCAGACACGATCAGAGGTGGCCAGATTAGTGACCAAGGAAAAGATCTCTTTAGATTTATTAACGGATAATGCTACCTGCTCAGAGAAATACCTGGTCTTGGACACAAGGATAGCTTTCTTATAATCGTTAAGGAGACGTTTATATTTGGCCTTGAGATCGGGGCAATAGCTGCGACACCAAAGACGCTCAGAGCGTCTAAGTTCCAGTTTAAGGACCTTGAGTTCAGAGTTGAACCATCTATGGGCCTCATGTGGGCGAATAGACTTGACTATTTTAAGAGGGGCAACTAGATCACAACCAGAAGATAACCAATTGCTGACTGCGACGGCCTGAAGATCGAGAGGAAGGCCGTTGAGGTCAGGAGGGGAAGATGCCAGGGAGAGGGAAAGGGAAGGGAGGTCCACACGGTTCCAGCTGCGTGCAAAGATGTTCTTGGGGCGAGAGGATTTGTGGGGGGAACCAAGGTTAATAGTGAAGAAAATAAGAGAGTGGTCAGACCAGGTGCAAGGAAGGATGCTAGGGGGAGAGACAATGTCCCGAGATGACCAGACTTGGTCCAAAGTATGACCAAGATTGTGGGTGGGAGCAGAAACATGAGACAGGAGGTTAAGACACGAGAGGGTGGCCGTGAAGTCCTTAGACGCCAGATCCTCCCTGGGATCACCAGGCCAGTAATTGAAGTCTCCCAGCAGGAGAACCGAGGAGTTGTTAACTACTAGGGTAGCAAGGAGTTCCTGCAGGGAGGCCACAAACAAAGGCATGCTCAGGGGGGGGGCGGTACACCAGGACAACTGTCAGAGGGGCGGGAAGGTTGGTGGAGCGGGCAACCAAAAAATCCACTCCAGCTATGGAAGGTTGAGGGAGAAGCTGGAATTGGAGACTGGCCCGAACAATCATGGCTACACCCCCTCCGATCCTGCCGTCAGGGCGATCAGCCCGGAGGGCGTAGTAGGAATCGGGGAGGATGGCCAGGATATCAGGGAGTGAAGCCTCCGAGAACCAAGTTTCTGTTAAAAACAGAATGTCAGGGGAATCGGAGGTAAGAAGGTTAAATAATTGCAGTTGATGCTTGCCTGCCGAACGAGTGTTAAGGAGGCAGGCAGAGGCAATGTGAGAAGGAGAAGGTGTGGTGGTAGAAAGCATAGGGTCCTGGGAGGGCAAGGAAGGAATAGCCCACGGGGAAGTGGCACAGTCAGGATGGGGGACATAGATACCTAGGGAAGTGAGATGCTGCGTGAGGGAATGGGGAAGGGGCACATCAGCAGAGCAGGAGAGAAGTTGCGCAGAGGAGTATACGAGTTAGGAGGCAGGGGCTGTGGCCCCTGGTCCCGGCCCGTCGCGGACGGGCGCAGACGGGCTTAACTTCGGCGCGCCTTTGGCGCGCCCGCTGCGCTCGTGCGCGGCCGGGATAGGAGAGCCATAAAATAAGCCGCCGGAAGTAATAGGGGCGTGGCAGGGGGTGGAGGGACAGAGGAACTGCCCCACCAACCACAGAGCAGCCCAAGATTGTGGCCACGCCCGTCCCCGCCCCAGTGACCTGCCCGTCAGAGGGGGGAGAACGATCAGCGTGGGGCGCTCTGACAGCGGGAGCCAAGGGGATGAAGTGGCGGCAAGGGGTGCGCGATGTCCAGAGCGCAGCCCCAGAGCAGGAGGAGGTAAGGTTGTTAAAAAAGTCTTTCCTATTTAAAACACAAAGTTGCGCCACACCAGGTAGCGTTGTTGCTCCCGGCGAAGCCTCGGGAGATCTGATCGTCAGTGAGAGCTGGGGCGGGACTCAGCCAGTCCGGAAGAAATTGCCAGGGGGGAGGGACAGAGGAACTGCCCCACCAACCACAGAGCAGCCCAAGATGGTGGCCACGCCCGTCCCCGCCCCAGTGACCTGCCCGTCAGAGGGGGGAGAACGATCAGCGTGGGGCGCTCTGACAGCGGGAGCCAAGGGGATGAAGTGGCGGCAAGGGGTGCACGATGTCCAGAGCGCAGCCCCAGAGCAGGAGGAGGTAAGGTTGTTAAAAAAGTCTTTCCTATTTAAAACACAAAGTTGCGCCACACCAGGTAGCGTTGTTGCTCCCGGCGAAGCCTCGGGAGATCTGATCGTCAGTGAGAGCTGGGGCGGGACTCAGCCAGTCCGGAAGAAATTGCCAGGGGGGGAGGGACAGAGGAACTGCCCCACCAACCACAGAGCAGCCCAAGATGGTGGCCACGCCCTTCCCCGCCCCAGTGACCTGCCCGTCAGAGGGGGGAGAACGATCAGCGTGGGGCGCTCTGACAGCGGGAGCCAAGGGGATGAAGTGGCGGCAAGGGGTGCGCGATGTCCAGAGCGCAGCCCCAGAGCAGGAGGAGGTAAGGTTGTTAAAAAAGTCTTTCCTATTTAAAACACAAAGTTGCGCCACACCAGGTAGCGTTGTTGCTCCCGGCGAAGCCTCGGGAGATCTGATCGTCAGTGAGAGCTGGGGCGGGACTCAGCCAGTCCGGAAGAAATTGCCAGGGGGGGAGGGACAGAGGAACTGCCCCACCAACCACAGAGCAGCCCAAGATGGTGGCCACGCCCGTCCCCGCCCCAGTGACCTGCCCGTCAGAGGGGGGAGAACGATCAGCGTGTGGCGCTCTGACAGCGGGAGCCAAGGGGATGAAGTGGCGGCAAGGGGTGCGCGATGTCCAGAGCGCAGCCCCAGAGCAGGAGGAGGTAAGGTTGTTAAAAAAGTCTTTCCTATTTAAAACACAAAGTTGTGCCACACCAGGTAGCGTTGTTGCTCCCGGCGAAGCCTCGGGAGATCTCATCGTCAGTGAGAGCTGGGACAGGTGCAGCACAGCTAACAACACCCTTTTCACACATGTTGGTATTACTTTACTAACATTCAGTAGGTAACTTATGGGTAATTTACCAGGTCTGTTCCATTTTCGTGTGCTAATTCCAAGATTCTACACAGCTGAAAGGTAAAAATAAAGCCATTTTTCACTGAAATAGTCCTGTTTAAAATGGGAGTATTTGCATAGGCATAGATGCAATACCCCTCTGCAAATTTAAATTACACCTATCCTAAACTTGCATCTATCCCAAAAGAACTGTATGCCAATTCCCAGAGCGAGATTACTATTCAGCTAATGAGGAGTAAAAGCAAAAATAAAGGAACACCAGATTTTCCAGATCGTGTTCTGATTAAAGACATGCAGGCAGCTATTATGCTTCCTTGCTTTGTTCTTGCTGTTTCTGTTTTAACTTATAACAAGAAAGCAAGGCAGGAGTCTCCTGTGTTGTCATAAAATTTAAAGCAGGTTCAACACTCCTCCCCCATCAAGTTAGTGACTCGCCTTTCATCCTATTTATTGGCTTAGCATTGGCACAAAGAAATGGGTATACATACATACTCTTTATGACACAACAATGATCCAGCATAATGATGTATGCACGCATGCGAGTCACCATGCATGTGCCAATATACTGCATGATGTGGGCCATTTTGTTTATTTTTTTATTACCATGCATGCTTGGCAGGTGCCAGTTGTGGAACAATAAATATATAAATACAAATAATGTAAGCATTCAAAAGCACAATTTGAAGAAAGCTGTCTGGCAACAAATATAAGCTCTCTGGCCTGACCAAAAAATTAAAAAGAAACATTTAAAAAAAACAAAAAAAAACAACCACAATAGTTGTAAATCTTTTACACATACTTTCATTGAGACACTCATTGCATCCCTATCTGTATCTACCCCTTTGCTTGCCAAATTTCTGCAAACCCAATGTATGTGTGTTCTTACAAATCATATATTTTAAAAATTACCAATGAAAGGTTTGGTGCAATATGTTGCGTCCCCATACATTTCGTTATTTGCTAGTGAAACTGAATTACTGTGTCGCGAACAGATGCGTGTCTAAAAAGTGTGTCACAAACATGAAAAGTTTGGAAAGCTGTGATCTAGGGAATTGCATTATCCAAATAAATCATGAATGTTGCTGTGAGGAGGAATGTATTTAATGGCGTGTGTCTTTTCAAGGTGTCCAAATTACCTCTTGCAATGCAACATTTGCCCTCAGTCCAACAGGTACTTTGCATCTAATTACAACTCCTCTCCTTCCATCTCCATTTGTTCTTATCTATCTATCTATCTATCTATCTATCTATCTATCTATCTATCTATCTATCTATCTATCTATCTATCTATCTATCTATCTATCTAATCCAGATATCACTTTTCATAAATGTCAACCTGCCTTCCGCTGAGAAGGCCGTAAGAATTACATTTACATCTTCTTCCTATATCACCACAGGTTTAGTTAAACATCTATTTTCTTAAAGTGGTTGAATGTTTGTGATAGAATATTTAATGCATGTGAAGACATTTATGTAAATGACCAAATTGTAAACCTACACCGTATTTACATATCATGCATATTTTAGTTATCTTGTCAAGCACCACATTTAGAATTTCTCTACTTCATATTTGTAGAATCACTTCTTTGTAATTTTATTTATAGGTTTGCTCATTATACCACATAGAATTATGTATTTCCACAGTAATACAAAATACCTGGTTTGTCACCTTTGCAATGTATGCAGAATAATTATATTTCATGGTCCATACAAGTCAGTGTCTAGAACCAGCACCACACTTTCAACTATTAAAAAACAATAGCTTTATCTGGGGAGGAAAATATTTCCCAAACTGTGAGCCACAAACTCCTAGTAGGTCGCAAGCTGATTTTGTGTGTGTCGCCAAATTCCAAGCAATAAATAAACATGCCTTTAAATTATCATATTTAACTTGTCACTTTTGCTGCTCTTCAAAGACAGTGGTCACATGTCAAGCTAGGTCATCTAATTAAATTGCGGCTTATTTTTTAACATTGGGGTTGGTGTTTAAAAACTCCTCTCACTTTGCAGTCAGAAAATGAAAAGTAAAGTGAATTATGCAACATTCTTGCTGAGGTACAGGGAGTATGAATGGAAAGGCTGGTGTAGCACACAATAAAATATAAATACCTGTAAATGAACTGTACACATTCAGGAGTTAGGAAACCAAAAACGCAGCATATATATTTTTTTATTCTGGTGAGATGGAAACAAATATATTAATAGGATCAAAACAAATCAAGACACTTGGTGATGCACAAATGATAAATATTCATTGAAACCCGATTGCTACACATTATCATTTGGTTGCATAATAGTTGTTTCAGTCTGTGCAAATTTAGTTGCCATTTCAATGGAAAATGTGGTGTCTGTAAATGACAGTGCGCTACCACACAATTCTTTAGTTACCTTAAAGTAATCACCCGCCGCATGCCTATTAAAGCTAGGTGGGTCACGAAAGCTTAATGTTCTAAATATTTATTATGAAACATTTGGGAAGCAATAAGGTGGGGTGTGGCAATGCATGTCAACATGGACCTGGAAATGAGGAGCTGCAATACATAATTCTGGCTTGTTATCTGGGTCTGTGAGTATTGCCGTAAATGGACGAGGCAGGAAGCAATGACACCACATCAGATGCATGCAAAATATCAAACTCTTAAGCCATTCTGAAGTTCTTCAACACCAATACATTGCCACCAGTTGCTTAGCCTGTAAGAGGGCTAAAGCCCTGAAACATCTCACAGAAGAATGACTTTCCTTAACATACTTCAATAGTGCTGCCAAGGGATGATTTTCCCACTTACCTGCATCATCTTCCCCAGTACCTCCTAGATTGCCTCACCAGTATGCAACCACCCTAGGGCACTCCCATAAATTGAACTTTCATATGAAATCATTTAACACATTCGACAGTCAGACCCATCAAATACATCTGAGCAGGTATATAAGAAAAACCTCTGGGCAAGCTTAGTGTATGTGCACAGCAATATTTCCACTGTTCATCTGGTAGCACCTATCCAAGGTCCTATTCTCAGCTATGCCTGGTGCTGCAAAGTCCCTCATCTAATCCCATCTGCGCATTCCTATTTTTTATTTATTTTATTTTATAAAGTTTTATATACGCGAACAAGATCCCGAGGGATATCGGAGCACTTAACAGAAGGGTGAAAGGGAGAGTAATACTCCAGTAACAATATCAAGTAAGAATGCCAAACAGTTGTAGTCACAACAATCATAGACAAATGATACACAGCGAAAGAAGAGAGGGAGAGTAAAACGCCAGTACAATATTGGATAAGAATACCAAACAGTTATAGTCACAATAATCACAAACTAATGATACACAGCGAGTAATGTGATTAACAGGTCAATAACAGGCTGCTACAGGGGGCACACCTTACGTTCGAGAGGAGCAGAGAGAAAAAACACAGGATGGTAACAAGGATACGTTGTGTGGTTTAGTTGCTAATCACTTGTATGCTAGTGCGGTCAATTGGGAAGGCTGTGTCAGGGATGATTCTGGGAGCAATGCTCTTAAATTGTAGTGCCATAAATAGATCACCTAAACATTCTGCCCCTAGTTTTTTAAGTTGTTGTTTGGCTTTTGACTCTAGGGAGGGAGGTGTCCAAGGTCTTTCCCTAACTGCTACTAGAGGGGAATACGGCCACTCCTCGTTGCCATCTGACCCCAACCGTTTGTGTTGCATTGCACCATGTCCATCCTTCCCCTGGGCTTCCTATACAACAAAGTACAGTGGTCCAAAGAGGGCACAGTGGCACCACTTCAGCCCCTGCCAAGAGATGTAGGAGCACCCTAGGTCCACGCAAAAAGAAATGTAAAAGTTTTCCCTGAACACTCGAGGTCTGGGACAGCACAACCGCTCACCTCGTAAGACAATGTAAGGGCATTCCAGATTGTTTTCCTGCCCACGTAGCCTTATCACAAATGTTTTAGTTTGACCAAAGAAGACGCAAGAAGGGGTTGTTGGTATTTTAATAAAAAAGAAGCTTTGGGAGAATTAACATTTTTAAAATAGCTCTGCAACCGAACTGTAAGTGACTTTTTTGACATTTTTAACCAGTACTTATGTTATGTTATAGGTTATTTAGTGCTTATTTTAACAGCAGTGAACAGAGTTCCTGGGTCTTGTTCTGGATACCACTAGTAGATATTGACCCTTTCATCTTAAAACTTGCACCAAATTATACCATCTAAACATAGATCCGGCAAAGTCCAGAGAGCCCTGGTAGATGGCTCTTTGAACAATGACCATTGCCTTGAGGATAATTCTGCTTCGTTTAGGCAACTGATGCACCTATTTTAGAAATGAAGAGATATGATGATGTTTAGATAAATTGCAGATCAAACAGGCGGCTGAATTTTGGATCAATTGGAGGCATTTCATTATGTTTTTTGAGTTGCTAAACACTAAATGCCATTGCTTTAGTCCAAATGAGATTGCACAAGGCAACATAAAATATTTTTCAATTAATGGAAGGAAATGACAGAATGTTTTGAGTTGGATAAAGCAACTACCTTTATTTATTTACTTACTACCTTTATTGCATGGAAGTCAAGTGAAAGTTTAGGGTAAAAATGAATGCTCTGGTTGCGTATCACAGGGACATAAACCCTAGATTGGAGTCCAAGAGAGATGCTCAGAAGCTATCGTCCCACACAGAGGAAGCAGCTGCTCAGTTTTTCAGGGATTTAAATTGAACCTCCTAAAAGCTCCAAGTGACCGAGACTGTTTTAAAAACTGAACTGAACTGCGATTATGGCATAGGCTGTCAGGAGTGAAAAATTACAATTTGTTGGCTGTGCAATGTGTTTCAGGACCACATATATCCCTTTTTACTTTAATGTTAGGAATGTTTCATACTATAGAACTGATATTGACATTTCAATTGCATAATCAAAGCCTACATTTTTCAACTATTTGAATCAGGCTGATAGAATCCAGTTCACATTTAACTATTTACATCAAAATAGAACACACAGGCTGAAACCTTGGAGATGGAATATGGAAGCAGTACCAGTGGATTGTTTCCTTTCGAAATTGTTAACGCGGGATTTCTGGTCTATTGTTATAGATCTAGATCCCGACTCCGGTCGACTGAACCGTTGGTACCTGTCATAGAGTAAAAGGCAATCCACTACTAGGTCAATCAGCTAATGACTTACTCCACTCTAAAGAACCACTGAAGCTTAAAAGTTTAAAAGTTTATTACAAAGCCAAACTTAACTGGAGATACAAACATCTCAATATAAGGTTCAAAAGATATACGGGTATCAATACAAACATGAATTTTCTAAATGCTCTTAGTCGGCAGAAGAATATTACCAATATCAATTCAAAAATCATCAAAGTTGCAAGAATAGACACAAGCTGTAGCTTATGAGTCATTTACAGAAAGGAAAGAAATCAGGTTAGACTGTCCCTACACTAGACTAAGTGACATCCCTACTTAGCAAGATCTTAACCTAAAAAGGTGTCAGCAGTGGTGACTTCCAAAGAAGAACACACACTTCCCTTAGTCTTTGTTCCAAAAACGATGTCTCGCAATTCCCTATCTGCCTACCCATCCGCTCTCTTAGGTTCCTCAGATCATCTGCCTTAACTCCACCCAGGGGTGCTGTCCCTAATACAAAATCACACTTACAATAGGAACGCCCTTTGGAGACACCCCTCAGAGACGCCCCTCACGTGGTGTTGGTTCTGGTATGTTCCATGCTGGTACTCCTCTGGGCCCATCGTTAGCGTTGACCTTGCTTCCCAGGCTCCTCTCCGGCAAGACGGTACCCCCAGGAAATTCCTAAAGACTCCTCCAGGCCTGTGCCTGGCTCTCTTGAACAAAAGTCTTTTCATCACTCTCTTGATTAAAACCTCTCCGCACCTGCAAACAGACAGTTGTACTGTGGGCCCCAAATTCCGGCCTCCACCATATCTTTAAGTCGTAAACCATTCAAACAGGCTCCACAGTTTGTGCTTAACACGACCTTTCTCTAATGAGCACATACAGATCAAACGAAATGACTTTTGTCTATTCAGGCCTATCTAGAATTACATGAACGGGCCTGTGCGCTCTGCAAAACATTTAATTCTTCTAAACAGCATTCTAACTTATTACACACAATGATTATATGAAACGTCTATAAAACATATTTCAGTTCTAGGATCAATAATACTTTGAATTACAATAATATTGAAATCCACCGTCGTGTAAGAATGTAACAGCATCTTGTACTCTACGTGAACTGCCATGTGGCCTACACATTTCTACGTTTAGCAGCATTACATTTTCCCCTACCACCGCCACATAACATGGGATTTCAACATCATTCCAACATCACTACAAACATCTACATTAGCTTTTCACACTTGATATAAGTATTCTATTTTAATTAAACACTCTTATATATTTTCACTCTATAAATTCGACACTCTTATATAATGTTTACTAAACTAATACAACGTGCTTGTAAATATGGTGCACTTCTATATTTTCTTGATTTGCGCTCTCTCAATCCCCCCTTTGATGACTTTTAGTAGTCATCATCATTACAACACCATCCCTGAGGTAAGCTCTGAGTCAAACTGAAGTCGTTGCAGTACCCCCTCGTTTCATCATTTCTAGAGCCTTTAGACTCCTGTACTGGTTATCCTGCATCGCAGTCAATCTCCTCTCTTGCCTTCTCATGGTCCTTTGCAACTTGTTCGATCTATACCATTTGTACAGCCGCACCAATCCCCACAAAGTGATTATACAAATCACTATTATGATGATAGGTTTCAGTATGTACCAAATAATATTCTTTCCTAGGTTGGCAAACCAACCTCCAACTTTACCCATTCCTTGACCTACCTTTTCCCACACTGTTACCTTTGTCAAATCCTCTATTTCATGGTGTATTTCAGTAATGTTCCGAATGTACTTTTCTAAAGGTTTTGAATTGTCTGGAATGTAAGTGCAACATTCCTTGACCTTCAAAGCCTTACAGACTCCTCCCTCTTTGGCTAACAGAACATCTAGAGCAAGTCGGTTCTGAAGAACCATTGCCCTTATCGATTGCATTTCTCCCTCCACCAGCATTAGTAACCTAGCAGTGCTGGCAGACAACCTATCTACAACTGTTGCCAATCTTCTAATCTTGACATCATTTAATGCTATCCCTAAAATAGGAAACATAGCACCAAATACGTCTCCAACTACCTCCTCAGCGCTTACATCCCTTCTTCCTCTAACTTGAGTTCCTCTCTCTATAATTTCCAAATCCTTAGCATGGTATATTTTGGGGAAGACAATTGCCAAATAACATGATCGATACCAATTATCTGGTAGTTTCACGTATGCATTTCTTCCACAGACAAAATATACATTTGGGATCACCTGCATTTCTTTCAAGAAGTCCTTCGAATAGTATTCTAATTGGAAAGCATGTTCACAACTCACTTGTCCCACAAACACATTCTCGTAATAGGTTTCACCCCTATGTATACACAGTTTCCCCTTTTTCTCTCGATCTAAAGCTATTGGACCATTGCTACCCTTTCTTTGGTGTGCCCTTTCTTCCTCAGTCCAATCTGTTTTCCATTGTCCTGAAGCTTTTAAGATCTTCTGTCTCCTGTATCGATCATCCACCTGCCCTACCAACTTTTTCTCAATTTCTGACACTTTACAAGTCAAATTATTTCTTCGGGCATGTGAAGTATCTAATGTTTTCCAGGGAAGGAAACATTTCTGTAATCTGTCTTCACTTTTATAATAATCCCACTTATTTAAATGCTTGTAGTTCGGTACTTCAGGTAAAATAGCATCGAAGTTTGAAAAATAGTATTCAAACCCATCACGTTCATAAAATATGCTCAGCAACAAACTACATGTGATTCCATAAGTCAATGGAAGATGATGATATCTGATACCTTCGTCTACAGAGGCTGGCAATTTCATGCACACATAGCAATTCTTAGCCTTCATGGCATCAATATACTCATAAAGCAATTTAGCATATGCATTTGATTTAAAGTTCCCCTGTGATTCATCTACATGTAACCTACGAGTCTCAGCTGCTAGTAAAGCTTTGTCTTTCTCTATATTGTCCCCCTTTTTACCAACAATAGTAGGTTTCTGTGTCGATAAAATTTTTGCTTCCTTTGCAGCCTTTTCTTCATTTTCATGCCCCACTATATATGATATAGTAACTACTAAAGCTATAAGAAAAATCACTCCCACTAAAAGTGTGCCTATTATACATTTGGCCCTGCGGTTCGGGTTGCCAACCTCCATGATCTCAAACAGTGTAGTTCCAGTTTTCTTTCACAGCACAATGTCTCTTTCCTTTGTACAATGTTTCTTTTCTAACCACACCTGGAAGCTGATAATCTTCTCCGCAAGATCAGTCTTTGTGTTCTATAGCAACAGACAACCCTAGCCCTTCTCCGTCCACTAAATGGAAGTCCCTAGTTTCTTCTTCTTCCACTTGGCGCTAGGTTATCTCTCAATTTGTTTATTTGCAAAGTCTTTCACACAGTCTTTTAGCAATCTGAAATTATACGTGTTCCAGCGACTCTAATCACAGCTTCTAATATTTCCAAACGAAGAAGGACCTCCCCAAGTATTGACCTCCTTTGACAACAAGTCGGGAAATCTATTCTGTTTAAAACCAAGTCTCTTATTCCACTCAGATAAGGAGGATAGGGGATATTGAGTGTCAGCAACCCTTCGACTTCCACTCCCGGTATCAACAACACTATTGCCACGGTTATGATGGGGTCAGTGCTGATCAGGGTCACTTCCCTCACCCTCCCAGTTCCCTGTACACTGGACATCTGCAGCGAGGTAGGTCCACTCAGGAGTAGCGTATCTTCTGCTAGGCACTTGCACCCTCCTCGATCTTCTCGGACCTTCCCGTTCCTGTCCTTATGTACTTTCGTCCAAATCCGAGTCTTCAGATACAGGGGCAAGAGTTTTCTCTGGAGCTGGTTTCAAGCTTGGCCTCTTCCTTCTTTCAGGCCAACTATCCTCTCCACGCTTTGTTCTCCTGTATCTTGTCCTCCCATTCAGTTCTTGATCACTCTGGGCTTGATCTGGGTCAGAGCCGTATTCACAGCAACTTTCTCCTTCTGTGACAACTTCAGTTTCACTGCCGTCCTGTCCTTCTTCTTCTTGTTCTGTAGCGCTCCCAGCTTCTTCCGACAGCCCCACAGCTTGACTGATCCCCTCTAGTGGTTCACCATCCACAGCTGGATTTTCATCTGCGAGAGGAGCTGTTTCTTCCAGGGGTGCTGGAACTCTTTGAGTATGGGAAGCGTGAATCCAGTTTGGCAGCCCTCCGCACTTCACAGCGGTATTCGTCGTCAGGATAACTTGATAGGGCCCCTTCCAACGCACGTCTAAGCAGTTCTTCCGGACGTGCTTCTTCAGCAGGATCCAGTCACCTGGGCACAAGTCGTGACATAGATCTCTTGAAGATGGAACTTCAGCAGCCTGCACCTGAAGAGACACAGAATGAATGGCGCCAGACAGCCCCTTGCAGTAATCCAGGATTAGGTCATCTGTAATATTCAACAAAGCTGTAGTGGGTACAGACGGAAGTCTCATTGCCCTCCCCATCAAGACTTCGTGTGGAGAGAGACCTGTCCTCCTGTCTGGTGTGCTACGCATACTCATGAGTACCAAGGGAAGAGCATCAGGCCAGCTTAAGGAAGTCGATGAACATACTTTGGCTATTCGGGACTTCAAAGTGCCATTGATCTGCTCCACGATACCTGACGCCTCTGGTCGATAGCTACAGTGCAACTTCTGATCAATATTCAATGCAGAGCAAAGCATTTTCACAACTTCACTGTTGAAATGAGTTCCTCGATCTGATTCCAGGGAGGTCGGCACCCCGAAGCGCGGGATCAACTCTCTAAGCAACAACTTTGCTACTGTGAGTGTATCGCACCTACGTGTAGGGTATGCTTCGACCCATCTGGAAAATATGCATACAACCACCAGAACATACCTGAGGCGGTTGCTTTTTGGCATCTCAATGAAATCTAATTGCATTCTGTTGAAAGGCCCCCCAGACCTCCCAATGTGACTCATTGTAACTGGTGTTCTCTTCCCTACGTTCAGTTGCTGAGAAGTAACGCATCTCCTACAGACTGCTTCTGCTGCAATCCTAAACTTAGGGCAATACCAAGTCTGCCTAAATACCCTCAGCATGGCATCTCTCCCTAAATGTACTGGACCATGTATCTGTCGTGCCATGGGATTCGCAAATTCCTCAGGTAATACTGCCCTACCATCTGCTGAAACCCAGAAGTCCATTTCACTTCTCACACAACCTGCTGTTTCCCATGCCTTTTTCTCAGAATCAGGTGCATTCTCTTGCATCTCTTTTAAATCATCCCAAGTATCAACCGTTTCTAGCATCATATTTAACTCTGTCTTTTCCTGAGCCCCACCTACTTCCACCTCCGTGAAAGAATATCCGTGCTCAGCACAATAACGGGCGACTTCGTCTGCATATCTGTTGCCCTGCGACACAAAATCTGTATTTTTGGTGTGGGCTACACATTTGACGATTGCAATTGCAGCTGGACCTTGTAATGCTTCTAACAACAGTCGCACAAATTCTCCATTTCGAATAGGCGAACCAGAGGAGGTCATATAACCTCTCTGAGACCACAACTGCCCAAAATCATGAACTACACCGAAACCATATTGGCTATCGGTATAAATGGTGACTCTAATTTTGTTTCCTGCTATACAGGCACGTGTCAATGCAATGATTTCTGCTACCTGAGCGGAGTGTACTCCTTCCAGGCAAGCGGCTTCCACAACTCCAGTAATGGTGCAAACAGCATAAGCTGCTCTCAACCGACCAGTATCGTCTCTTAAACATGAGCCATCAACAAAGAAAATTTCATCAGGGTCGATCAACGGCTCATCCACGATATCTGGTCTTGGCTTCCTGCATAGTTCAGTCACATCAAGGCAGTCGTGATCTTCACATTCCTCGCCTTCAATATCATTAGGAAGTGGCATCAATGTAGCAGGATTCAAAACAGAGCACCTCTTAAGGGTCACGTTCTCCGCGGCAAGTATAACTTGCTCGTAGCGCGGGAGCCTACTACTGGTCAAGTGCTGTGTCTTGGTCCTGGTCATTAACAATTCTACAGAATGAGGTACATACACCACTAACTGGTGTCCCATGACAATATTCTCACACTGTTCAATGCTGACACGCGTTGCAGCAACGGATTTGAGACATCCGGGCAACGCTGCGGCTACTGGATCTAAGGTAGCCGAAAAGTATGCAACTGGTCTACGGGCATTTCCATGAATTTGTACCAAGACTGACAAAGCACAGCCTTCTCTCTCACAGCAGAAAAGTGCAAATGGTTTTTCATAGTCAGGCATTCCCAAAGCCGGAGCGCGACACAAGTCCTCTCTCAGCTGTAGAAACGCCATCAAACAATCCTTGTCCCATGGTACCGGATCACTCACCTCCTTGTGCGTCAGTTTTTGTAAAGGTTTTGCTTTCAGTGAAAAGTTAGCTATCCACTGTCGGCAATAACCAACCATTCCTAGGAACATCCTGACTTCTCTCTGTGTCGTAGGCGCGTTCATCTTCATTATCGCCTCCATCCTATCTGGTGACACTTTGCGCTTTCCTTTTTCTATCCGGTGACCCAAGTACTGTACTTCTGTCAAACAGTACTGCAATTTGTTCGGAGATACCTTGTGTCCATTTTCAGCTAAATGGTTCAGCAAGGCAATGGTATCTGTCTTACAAGCTTCTTCCGTCTCTGACGCAACAAGTAGGTCGTCTATGTACTGGACCAGAACCGAGTTCTGTGGTAGTACCAGACTTTCAAGATTTTTCTTCAACAGCTGGTTGAAAATTGATGGGCTTTCTGTATACCCTTGTGGGATACGACACCATGTTAAAACGCGATTTTCCAGCTTAAAAGCAAAAAGGTACTGGCTCTCCTCATCCAATGGGATTGAGAAGAAAGCCTGACAAAGGTCTATCACTGTGAACCACTCAGCTTGGAATGGTATCTGAAACAATATCACTGATGGATTCGGTACCACTGGACAACATGAAACAACTATGTTGTTAATCTTTCGAAGATCTTGCACTATTCTAAATTTCCCACTAGGTTTCTGCAAACCCATAATCGGGGAGTTGCATGGACTTCCCACGATTTCCTTCAGTATTCCCTGTTTTATCATAGAGTCGATTACAGGTTTTATTCCTGCAATCGTCTCCGGGGTCAGTTTGTATTGGGGCGTTCTTGGATATTCAGCATTTGGTTTAACCATAATCTTCACTGGTTCTACTCCTTTGATCAATCCTATCTCTTCTCCAGTGAAATCCCATACCTCTGATGACCCTGCCTCTCGTAAATCCCCTGGGAGCTCCTCCACTGTCAGGGTAGGATACAGTTCTATGCATGTTCTTGAATTTACAACTTTGAAGGCAGCGTCATCATCTGTAGTCTGTACCTCCACTCCCTGAGGTGTGCAGTATATTGTGCAGTTCAGTTTGCACAATAAGTCCCTTCCTAACAGACACACAGGACTAGAATCACATACTACAAACTGATGTTCATCCGTGTAGTTTCCTATTTTCACTGATACTGGTTCCGTCAAAGGGCTATTCATTCTCTTATTTGCAACTCCTACCACCTGAATCGTTTCCCCCGACATTGGTAGATCTGGAACCACTGCCGATCTCAAAGTTGATCGAGTAGCTCCAGTATCCACCAAGAATGTTGTAGGACACCCTGCCACTTCAGCCTCAACAAACGGTCCTCTTTGATCCACTTCTAGAACTGCCCCGAGGGTACAGTCCTCTTCTCTACTTACACGTCGTCCTGTCAATGGATCAACGTAGTAACACTCTTCTTTACCTGTGAACAAAGGCATTTGTCTATAGGCCTTCCCTCCTGTCGTAATCTTTGGTGGCTGAGGGAACTGAGCTCGTGGAGCCGGAATCCCCCCTTTGGCCACCTTACCCTTTGTCACTGTCACCCTTTGGACTGGAACTTCCTGAACCTCTTCCTCTAGAACTTCCAGTTCTACGTTTTCAGGGTTATAGGGACACTCGCGTCTCCAATGTCCCACCTGGTGACACTGATGACACTTTGTCGTTTATTTCAGTGCAGCAAAGTCTATTCTAGGTCTCGGATTTTCCTCGTTGTCCTTATTCTGACTGTTTAATTTCCGTCCCATTGTCCCTGTTCCCTGTTGCTGCTGTCCTCCCTTTCCAGCTGACTGCATCTGCACCATCATCAATTTTTCCTTTAATTTCTTTGCTTTGGACTCTATCTCATCACTGCAGTATCTTGCGTATCTCAAAATCTCATCCAATGGTTTGTTTTGCCAACAAATCAAATGCTGCTGAATCATCAGACAAATATCAGGTCTCAACCCCAAAACAAACTTTGATACAAACTGTCCTATATCCTTGGGGTCCATTACATCTAGTCCACTGTATTGTTTGAATGCTTTCAACAATCGCTCATAATACTCATGGACTGTCTCCTTTGGTTCCTGTCTTGTTCGGTCTATTTTTACCCAATCTATGTCTTGTGGCGGCACCTTCTCCTTCAGCCAGGTCATTACCCTATCGTATTTTAACATTACTGTTTCTGACGGTCCATTAGTACGAGTATCCCTTGCTGGTTCTGTAGTTGGCCACTCGACACTAACCTTGCATGCTATCCACAAGTCTCCTGGGACCACAATGTCAAACAAGGTGTTCAAATCAATCCACAATACTTTTGAGATCTTCACAAACCTCTCTACTTGCTTGTACCACTCTACAGGGTTCTCCCTTAACTTCGGAAATGAGTTGGTAAAGGCAGCCAAATCTCCCCTACTCCAGGGTACGTGTACATAATTCCCATTCGCTATTTCTCGCAAAGGGAATGCCTCCATCTGCATTAGTCTTCCCTCCGGTGACATCACATTCGCACTCCACCTAACAGTGCCCTTTTTCGACCACCTCTCTTCCCATTTGTCCAGATCTCTCCATGCTCTTATTCCTGTGATCAGTTCCCTTATGTGTGTTTTTAATCCTGTTGTCCTCCTCTCATCTAGGTCCTGATCCGAATAATGCAACCTGTGGTTACCCTGTAATGCCTTGGTTCTGGACAAATCTACCATATACTTGTCTGCCAGTTCAGACAGTTTCTCATGAGTTGCTCTGGCTTTTCGAGTGATGTCCTTTGCTATAAACAGCAGCTCATCTTGTTCGTACATGTCAATCCTTTCTATCGGCACTGTACCATCTATTATCTCGTCCAGGTCAGATTTTAAACTGGACACGTCGAGTCTTTTGGCTTTTATTACAGCTTTCAATATGCCATCTCTAGAGAGTCTATTTACATCTCTCCCATCACAGCTCTGAGTCCTACGTCTAGGCTCAGGCGAGTTATGGGGAGTCCTCCCTTGCTCCCATCTCTCCAGGTCCCATGCAGTTCCATCCTCTCTGGGTGTATGGTGAAACACTCCTCTATTTCCCATGATCACATATTTCTCATTCTGCATGGTTTCTCTAGGTGTATGGTAAGACATTCCGTTATTCCCCATTTCTTCACCATTTGCCGGTGGTCTCTGATCAGTCGGCACATGGCAAGATCCTTCACTGTTCCCTATGCTCCCACGACTCCAGTGCTGTACATTATCATTAGGTGCATGGTGAGTGCACCTAAACCTTTCCCTGTATTCTTGGGTCCTTTGGTCTCCCTCGCCTTGGATGAAACGAGATGTCTCTCCACACTCCGTCCTTCTGCCTCTTTGCTCCTGCCCATTTCCTCTGTCTGTATGACGGGTAACTCCTCTACTCTCCTGACTTTTACCTTCCCACTCCTGACTGCTTTCGCTAGCCCCACAGTGAGATAATATCCCATTGCCTCGAATTCCCCATTCTGCTTCTGCTCTTGACCTGTTGCTCGGTGCTTCTGTGGACCCATCCCATTCCCTCAAGTAAGCCCTCAACTCCTTGTAGGATTTCGGCCGTGGTCCCCTCAGGTCCATCGGTCCTCTCTGACCCCCCTGTTCTGTTACGGGATCCACTACTGACTCCAATGGGGTGCTCCACGTTATCGGTCCCGGCAATGGCCTCCAGGCATTTGTCGTGTTATTCCTTCTTTCCATCTCAACTCTCTCTCTCCAGCCGTACCTGTTCTTCCTCTCTCCCTTTCTCGGGGTGGTAAACCGACACTACAGGACCTATGGTAACGGGTACTTGAAGAGCATCTGGTAATCCATAAGACTCAACCCTTTCTGTTGCTGGCGTCTTCTGCACCACAAACCTTCCGACTACTCTCTGTACAGGACTATGTTGAGGTGTCTCCTCACCTTTGGTAGGTACCCAATCCGCTATAGGGAGTGGCCTGTTCTCTTCCGTGTCAACCCTACCTTTCCTTGAGAGCTCAGTACCCTCTATCTCCCTATTGTCCGGAGGCGGTTTATCTATCAACAACCTATTTATTAGGCCGTCCTCCGACTCGCTCTCATCATCCTCTTCTATGGGTTTCTTTCCACCTGTAACTTCTCTCATTGGGTACAACTTATCCACCTCAATCACCTGTACCCTCCACTTCTTAGCTTCCGCATCCCATTTGGCATCTTGCACTGCCTTTACTGATCGCCGTACCCTTTCTTGGCGTCTGTGCTGACTCCTGTCGTGCGCCGCCCTAATCCATGCATTAAGGGCCTCAAACTGTGTTGGTCTAGGCAAAGGTCTCAATGAGGACATAACTGCTTTCAACTGATGTAACACTTCTAATCTAAACGTTCCGTATTTTGGAAAAGTCAGTTCCTCATTCCCCTCTGTAATCTTACTCCAAGTCCCAAGCCACAGTATAGTATGCAACCCAACATTCGTTGCCATATAGTGAGCTGGTGTACCCTCCGGCGGTGCCTCTTCCCCGGAATAAGATTCTCTTCTTTTTCTCTTAAAAATCCCTCTCAAACATTTAAAACACTTCATGTTCAAAATCTACAAAATTTCTACTTTCTCCGCGTTCATTTACTTCCTGATGACAATCCACCAATCTCAGCGCGGTTTTCGCTAACTGGCCTATCACTGCGCGGCTCTTTGGTGACGTCACACCAACCGCCCTATCACAGCGCGGCTTCACACCAACCGGCCTATCTCAGCGCGGCTCTCGCTGACGTCACTCGTCTCAGCGCGGCTTCACACCGACCGACCTATCTCAGCGCGGCTCTCGCTGACGTCACTCGTCCCCCTTTCGCAGCAGTTCCCCTCGTTTCTCCGCTCGTCTCCTGGTCATGCATGCGTCCCATTCATAATCTGAAAATGATTACTTCCGACCAAGCGATCACTTTCCTTGACTGTACGTCCACAGTCTAACTGTAATTGTCACCTTAACTGACGAAATGTCTTTCCGTGTACGTCCAGACAATCGCCTTCTCTGATAGGTTACTTGCACCCGGTAACTTTCGACCTGCGTCCGTTACCCACACACTCACTTTTGCATTCCCCCTATCTCGGTCCTGTGGGCGATCAATGGTACCTCATGACCCCCTTTTCTCTGGTCGACAACTACTCTGGATGTTCGATACACCCGAACCACTTAAGCTCTTCCCCGAACTTAAGATTTTCACCAGTTCACCGGTTCCCCCGATTCTCAGATTACCAGTTTACCAGTCTGCCAGGTTGCGCGCGCTCACAACCCTCTCTCATTCACACTACAGGCATTCTACTCCGCATGACATTACAATACAGATACAACACAAAACACCGCAATCTGTCCACGCATGACCCTTGTTATACTCACTCTCGTCCGATTCTGCTGCTTTTCTCTCGCGCCGTCAGCACCCTCTTCGGCGGGCCACCTCTCGATCTCTAGGGGCCTTGGGGTAAACTTAACCTAGTCTAGATCACCTTCCTCAAGAAGGTAACCATCCTCTGCTACCAACTGTTAACGCGGGATTTCTGGTCTATTGTTATAGATCTAGATCCCGATTCCGGTCGACTGAACCGTTGGTACCTGTCATAGAGTAAAAGGCAATCCACTACTAGGTCAATCAGCTAATGACTTACTCCACTCTAAAGAACCACTGAAGCTTAAAAGTTTAAAAGTTTATTACAAAGCCAAACTTAACTGGAGATACAAACATCTCAATATAAGGTTCAAAAGATATACGGGTATCAATACAACCATGAATTTTCTAAATGCTCTTAGTCGGCAGAAGAATATTACCAAAATCAATTCAAAAATCATCAAAGTTGCAAGAATAGACACAAGCTGTAGCTTATGAGTCATTTACAGAAAGGAAAGAAATCAGGTTAGACTGTCCCTACACTAGACTAAGTGACATCCCTACTTAGCAAGATCTTAACCTAAAAAGGTGTCAGCAGTGGTGACTTCCAAAGAAGAACACACACTTCCCTTAGTCTTTGTTCCAAAAACGATGTCTCGCAATTCCCTATCTGCCTACCCATCCGCTCTCTTAGGTTCCTCAGATCATCTGCCTTAACTCCACCCAGGGGTGCTGTCCCTAATACAAAATCACACTTACAATAGGAACGCCCTTTGGAGACACCCCTCAGAGACGCCCCTCACGTGGTGTTGGTTCTGGTATGTTCCATGCTGGTACTCCTCTGGGCCCATCGTTAGCGTTGACCTTGCTTCCCAGGCTCCTCTCCGGCAAGACGGTACCCCCAGGAAATTCCTGAAGACTCCTCCAGGCCTGTGCCTGGCTCTCTTGAACAAAAGTCTATTCATCACTCTCTTGATTAAAACCTCCCCGCACCTGCAAACAGACACTTGTACTCTGGGCCCCAAATTCCGGCCTCCACCATATCTTTAAGTCGTAAACCATTCAAACAGGCTCCACAGTTTGTGCTTAACACGACCTTTCTCTAACGAGCACATACAGATGAAACGAAATGACTTTTGTCTATTCAGGCCTATCTAGAATTACATGAACGGGCCTGTGCACTCTGCAAAACATTTAATTCTTCTAAACAGCATTCTAACTTATTACACACAATGATTATATGAAACGTCTATAAAACATATTTCAGTTCTAGGATCAATAATACTTTGAATTACAATAATATTGAAATCCACCGTCGTGTAAGAATGTAACAGCATCTTGTACTCTACGTGAACTGCCATGTGGCCTACACATTTCTACGTTTAGCAGCATTACATTTTCAACCTACCACCGCCACATAACATGGGATTTCAACATCATTCCAACATCACTACAAACATCTACATTAGCTTTTCACACTTGATATAAGTATTCTATTTTAATTAAACACTCTTATATATTTTCACTCTATAAATTCGACACTCTTATATAATGTTTACTAAACTAATACAACGTGCTTGTAAATATGGTGCACTTCTATATTTTCTTGATTTGCGCTCTCTCAAAATTATCCACCAATCTATTTCTGTAGTAGCTCAGTGGCTTTCAGGGCATGCTGGTCTTAGCAAGGTATTTTAAGTGAGAATGTATCACTGTAAGAATATTTTAGCACCTTTCAGTACCAAGAATTACAGCTGTGCTTTGGCCTTGCAATGTAACAGTAATCCACTTTAATGGAAGCAATATAAATATTTTATATCACTACTTTTCTAGCAACTCAACCAATACCACACTATTAATGAAAACTATTTTGGCCATTTCAGATTGGCAGTTTGATATCTTAAAAACTAATTGTAGGTCAATGCTCTATCCTTACTGGCAATGACTGAAATATGACATATTTAAACAGTTCTACTTCTTTGATAAGAGTAGTCTTACAGCAGTGTGCTTTCAATGAATTTACTATCATCCAAATTTACCATGATCTTTAGTTGATCATTCCTAGTTGTTACTGTAAAAGCAATACATGTCTCTAGTACGGCGCTTCCCAAACTGTTTAGACTCAGGATCCACTTTTTTGAACAACAAACGTTCGCAACACACTTAGCTGTAATAGAAATGAGGTGGGTAATTGTTTAATATAACTAAAGTATCCTGTGGCAGCACACTGTCCTTTATAGACAGCCTCACATTTTCCATTGAATTGGCCACTGAATTTTAAACCCATGCTGTTTTACTGATAAAAGTGTGTTAACAATACAAATTATGTATTGTATTAATCTGATTTATGTATTTGCAGACAAATGATAATTTGTGGAGATCGGGTTTCAGAAAATATTTATCATTTATATATCACAAAGTAATACATCTTGATTTATTTTTATCTTTTAAAATCTTTTGTTTCCATCACTCTTCAGAATTTTCAAAACAGTGCTTAATTTTTTCTTTCCTAACTGCTGAATGTGTTCAGTTCATTTAACGATATTTACCTTTTGTTGCGTGTTACAATAAGTTAATCCTAGAGCTTTTTGCTAACCATTCAATCAATCAATCAATCAATCATGGACATTTGTATAGCGTGCTACTCACCCGGTAGAGTCTCAAGGCGCTGGGGGGGAGGGGTCTGTTACTGCTCGAAGAGCCAGGTCTTGAGGAGCTTCCTGAAGGAGAGGTGATCCTGGGTCAGCCAGAGGTGGATGGGGAGGGAGTTCCATGTTTTGGCTGCCAGGTAGGAGAAGGATCTTCCTCCGGCGGTGGCTTTGCGGATGCGTGGTATGGCGGCGAGGGCGAGGCTGGTTGATCGTAGCTGGTGGGTGGGCGCGTAGAAGGTCAGGCGGTTGTTGAGGTACTTGGGGCCCAGGTCGTGGAGGGCCTTGTGTGCATGGGTGAGGAGCCTGAACGTGATCCTCTTGCTGACTGGGAGCCAGTGCAGGTCTCTCAGGTGGCCGGAGATGTGGCTGTGTCGGGGGATGTCCAGGACGAGTCGTGCGGAGGCGTTCTGGATGCGCTGGAGTCTTTTCTGAAGTTTGGCTGTGGTTCCGGCATAGAGGGTGCTTCCGTAGTCCAGTCGGCTGGTGACGAGTGCCTGAGTGACCGTCTTCCTAGTTTCGGTGGGGATCCATCAGAATGGTCTTACGGAACATGCGCAGGGTGTTGAAGCATGATGATGAGACGGTGTTGACTTGTCTGGTCATCGAGAGGGCGGAGTCCAGGATGAAGCCCAGGTTGCGTGCGTGGTCCGTTGGCTTGGAAGTGGTGCCCAGGGCAGGGGGGCCACCAGGATTCGTCCCAGGCAGATGGCGATGATCCCAGGATGAGGACTTCCGTCTTGTCTGAGTTCAGTTTCAGGCGGCTGTTCTCCAAGACGGCGACGTCTTTCATCCCTTCGTGTAGGCTGGTTCTGGCGGTGGCGGGGTCATTGGTGAGGGAGAGGATCAGCTGGGTGTCGTCGGCGTAGGAGATGATGTTGAGGTTGTGTTTGCGTGCGATGGCTGTGAGAGGGCTCATGTAGACGTTGAAGACGGTTGGGCTGAGTAATGATCCTTGTGGTATGCCGCAGATAACTTCGGTGGCCTCGGATCTGAACGGGGGAGGCGGACTCTCTGGGTTCTTCCGGCGAGGAACAAGATGATCCACTCCAGTGCCTTCTCTAGGATTCCGATGTTGCTGAGGCGCTGCACTAGGGTGCGGTGGCAGACAGTGTCGAACGCTGCAGAGAGGTCCAGGAGGATGAGGGCCGCTGTTTCCCCGTTGTCGAGCAGGGATCTGATGTCGTCAGTGGCTGCGATGAGGGCGGTCTCGGTGCTGTGGTTGGCTCGGAAACTGGACTGCGAGGGGTCGAGGGATCCGTTCGTCTCGAGGAAGGCGGCAAGCTGTCTGTTGACGGTCTTCTCGATGACTTTGGCAGGAAAAGGGAGGAGTGAGATGGGGCGGTAGTTCTTGAGGTCGGTGGGGTCCGCTGTTGGTTTCTTCAGGAGGGCGCTCAGCTCGGCGTGCTTCCAGATCTCCAGGAAGTTGGCTGTGTTGAAGGAGGTGTTGATGATGTCCCGGAGTTGGGGTGCGATGATGGAGTCGGCCTTCTTGAAGACGTTGTGGGGGCAGGGGTCGGTTGGTGATCCGGAGTGGATGGTGTTCATCGTGCGGGTGGTGTCTTCGGTGCTGACCGGGGTCCAGGCGCAGAGGGTGGTGGTGGGGGGTGTTGGTTCGGTGTTTGGGTGTGTGGTTGGTGCGCCAAAGCTGTTGTGTATATCAGTGATCTTGCGGTGGAAGAACGAGGCGAGTGAGTCGCAGAGGTCTTGCGAGGGAATGATGTGGTTGTTTCCGGCGCTGGGTTTGGAGAACTCTTTGACAATGCTGAAAAGTTCCTTGCTGTTGTGGGCGTTGTTGTCCAGTTGTTCTTTGAATGTTGTCTTCTTGGTGGTGAGGATCAGCTGGTGGTGTTTGCGGGTGGCGTGCTTGAGGGCAGTCATGTTGTCTGTGGTCTGGTCGTGGTGCCAGGCTTTCTCGAGGGTGCGGCAGTTCTTTTTGGAGTTCTTGAGTTCGTCGGTGAACCAGGAGGCTTTCTTGCTGCCGGGTCTGCTGGGAGGGTTCTTCAGTGGTGCGAGGTCATCTGCACAGTTGGTGAGCCACTGTGTGAGGTTCTTGGCTGCTTCGTTGGGGTCCGTTGTGCTGGCGGGAGGGTTCTGGCGGAGGGAGGTGGTGAGCTGCTCGGCGGTGATCTTGCTCCAGCTCCTACGAGGAATCTCTTGCGGGTGGTGGTGGGTCGTGGTTCTTCTGAAGCTGAAGTGGATGCAGTGAAGTGGATGCAGCTGTGGTCAGTCCAATGGAGTCTGATGGAGTGGCTGAAGGAGATGTGCTTGCTGGAGGAGAAGACGGGGTCAAGCGTGTGGCCGGCGTAGTGGGTGGGGTTGTTCACCAGTTGCTTGAGTCCGAGGTTGGCGAGGTTGGCGAGGTTGTCCAGCAGGTTGTCCAGCAGGGTGGTGGTGTTGCTGTCCTTGTTGTTCTCCAGGTGGAAGTTGAGGTCCCCTAGGAGGATGTAGTCAGCGGAGGGGAGGGCGTGCGGGCGATGTCTTCGCTGAATTGTGTGCATGGTTCCGGGGGTCTGTAGATGAGGGTGCCTCTAAGGGTGGTCTTGGGGTCGGTGTGTATCTGGAAGTGGAGGTGTTCGGCGGCCGTGAAGGTGTCGTCGGGGTTGGTCATGATGCGGATGGTGTTCTTGTGTACGATGGCAATGCCTCCTCCAGTCTGGTTGACGCGGTCCTTCCGGGTGATCTTGTATCCGTCCGGGATGGCTATGGCGATGTCAGGTGCTGAGGAGGCGTTCATCCAGGTTTCTGTGAGTAAGGCAACGTCTGGTGATGTTGTGTCGAGCAGGCTCCACGGCGTGTCTGTGGACGGAGCAGGTGTTGAGCAGGATGCACTTGAGGTGGTTGCTGCTGGTGTTCGGCTTGTCGGGTGCGGTGCAGGTCCGGAGGCAGGTGAACTTGCAGGCTTGGCAGGTGAAGGGTCCGTGGGTGCGTTTCGGGGTGGCTCGGTAGCAGGCGGGGTTCCGGCAGGGTTTGAGTGCGTTGAGAATGGTGGCATCGTAGGTCCGTCGTGTGGGCTGGCATCCTCAGGGGCCGGGGGTCCTGGCGCTGGGCGCGGTCCAGGCGCGGACGGGCACAGACGGGCTTGCCTTTGGCACGCCTTCGCCGTGCCAGCGGTGCATCCGCTGCGCTTGGCCGCTGCGCGGCCGAGCAGCTGTCGCCATAAGAGGGGAGGGTGGAGGAGGGGTCAGCTGGGAGGCGGGAGGGAAGATCCAATGGGTGCCAGGGGCGGGGCCGTAGGGAGGCAGCGGCGGGAAAGAATGGAGGAATCGGGAGGGACTCCCAGTCCCGAGAGCACAGAAATTAACACTACACACTCTGGGTACAGAAAGAAAAAAAAAGGGCGGGCAGGCAAACTTTAGGTCAATCAGGCACACGGGGTACAGTGAAGGAAAAAAGGGCTGGCAGGCAAGCTACAGAACAGTCCGGCACACGGGGTACAGTGAGGAAAAAAGGGCAGGCAGGCACACTCCAAAGACTTACTCAGGCACACAGGGTACAGAAGAGAGAGGGGCGGCAGGCACACGGGCACTGGGCAGGGCCCAAGAAGACACGGGGCGGACGGGCGGAGCGTCACTGGAGGGAGGAGCAGGTGGTACAGTGGGCAGACAGGCAGAGCTGCAGCGGGGGAAGTGACCTACCCTTTTTTTTTTACTGTAAAGTGAGAGGAGTTTAGAATTACCAAACACCATGTTAAAAAATACGAGCTGCTATTTTTTGGAAGACATAGCCTGACATTTGACCTCTGTCGTTGAAGCACAGCAAATGTGACAAGATAAATACAGATCTTAAAGGCATGTTTATTTAGTACTTGGACTTCCACGCCCCACCAGAGGGTCATGAACCACTGTTTGGGCACCACTGGTTTAGTGCGTTTTGTAATACCAAAATAAAAGTAAAGAAACAACATATATTTCTAAAAGTATCAATGTAATTCCAATAATCTTTCCTTCTCAGTGCCTAGTTATGTATAGCCAGATGCCTGAAATATTAGGAAAATCTGTTTTAGGAGATACTTTCAAGACAGCATCTCATGTTGTATGTATTATTATAAAAGGAGTCTGTGCTGTTAACAAAATAGATTTTCCTAACTATTGTCAGATAAAGTTTATATTTTGTCAAAAGCTTAATAGTGTTTAAGATCTTGCTTCTGAAAAGTAAATTAGATTTTATAACTTAGTTTAATTATCTGATCCATTTTTGTTTTATACTTCTCTAGGGCAGGAGTAGAATCACAGTGAAACTTGCTATAAAGGGTGCTCCTGGGATTTATAATGATCATATTCTCTTTGGTTTACCACACTTGTAGTTTGATAATGTTTGTTTGGTGCTGTCTAGTAAACAAATAAACATTAAACCTAATCTTCATCTTTATGTCTGTAATATCATCTACTCTCTTCTCAATTGTTGAATAAATGTTGAATATATTTACAACCCTAGTTAATATATGCATGTTGCAGAGGCTTTTTGGGAGTATATGATAAAGGTTGAATATCTGATGAAGATGTGATTTGCTATGAGTTTTCACAACAAAAAGGACCTGGTTTGTAGCCCAAATGACTAATGATGGCATAAAATGTTGGAAACAAAAACTTTAAGTATGCATCTAACATTCATTTAAGAACCTCTGTTGGTATAAATATAAACCCCATAAATTAGTCTATAAGTAAAAATAATACTTGAAATACTATGTTGCTCTTCATATGTATTTAATTATTTTTCTTCTATAATACAAAATAACTTGTCATATATTGTACTGCAATCTGTTTTTTCTGTATACATTATGTTTAATATGTATTATTTGACTACATGTGGAAGAGTATATACTAAGACATGTAATAAGTATAACAACAAATATATTAAGAATTGGCATGTTGTGGAATAAGAGAAACAGCAATCATTTGTATTTACAATTTGGGTATTTATTTTTATTTTTATTTTATTTATTCATAATTGTTAAGATTGTGCTCTAAGACTGATATTGACTGGGCTCCTCACTGTCAACATGTCAACAGTTCTTTGCAATATCGGTGTGTCCAATTTTTCAGTTAATCTAGTTGAAGGTCATGATTTGCACCCAGTTAATTCCCCTGGATTATTTGTTTAGCACCCAGTGTGGGATTTTTACTATGAGTGAGACTCACTACCTGAGTTTCTCTAACAGTAATTGTTGCCAAAATGGACTGAAAGTGCTTACTGCCAGTGGCTGCCTTTTAAAAAGAGGTCTAGTGCTGTGCAGTGGGATAAGAGGCTCTGGACTAGTTACACGCAAACATGTGAGCACACATGTGTGGGCTGAGCGTGTGAGACTACCATCTAGCCAAATCTGATAACTTCACACTGTTAGCGTGTTACAGAAGCAACCCTTCAGGGACTGATGCTTACATTGTGCAGGTCTTATAATGTGAGTGATCAAACACACCAAAGGTGAAGGGAGGAATGCGTGCAATACGTTTAACTGCTGGTGGTCACTTGGGGTAGCATTCTAACCCATTGTAGGTCTGTAGTGTCTTACTGAAAAGTGTGTGCTCACTGCATTATACCATATGAGAGAAACTTGCACCAAGCCACACTTTTGCCATACTTGGGCCTAGAGATACCAGTCAGACATCAAATTTAGGGTAAAGAGGTACAGAGAGCACACATCCATTGTCACTGTTGTGATAACTGCACTCCTTATGGCACTTGAAGAATTATTACAGTTTCATTGCTCTGCAATAATCACATATCAGGCCTTTGTCCCCCCCTAATGGGCAAGTTAATTTCTCTGCTGGCCAGCAGGAGGATCAAATGCCTTCCTACACAATAGTTTCAAAGCAGGGGATTGATTCAGTTATGGACATAGAGGCTGGAATCTATAAATTAAGAAGGAATGAAAGGGTACCTCAGGAATCATCAATTCTCAATTTTACTGAAGGTGAGGGTATTCTTATTTTACCTACGTCACTTTCAATAAATGAAAACTGTAATTTTTAATTATTTAAACATATAAGGTAGATAGACAGCACCTCTAGTTTATATCTTTCCGACAACAATCAACTCAACATAATTGATCACTTTCAAATATACTTTTTCAGAAAGATTTTACTTCATTCTTAGAAAATCAAATTGTTGATTCTTTTAGTACTATATTTTCCGTATGATTTGTAAAATTAACCTTTTTACTGTAAGTAAAGGACAAATATAAAAAAACCAGCACACTGTACATATATATTTTTATACACAAAATCATTCAAAGAATCCTAATTTGTAGTAATCTTACTGATATTGTCATATCTATATAGGGATACATAGTGCTCAAATTATCCTCGATAGACTTTTATTGAATGGTTCTACGATAAAAAACTGTGCTCAGAATGACATTCAAGAACCATTTGAAGTTTAGACCTTCTTTTCTTTGCTAAACTTGTTAGGTCCTTTGTTCAATCTCGAATTTTTTGTACTGATATTCTGAGTCACGTGAATATAAAGGTGAGTGGTATTGGTGCCGACGCGTTTCGACCTTCGTGCTGGGGACCTGGAGGGTTTCTAGGAAGGTCTTCCTCAGGGCTGGGGCTGGGAGTGTAGGATTTAGTGATCTAATGTGCAGGGAAATTCATGGAACTTGATCCATCGTCCCGTCCTAGAGGACACTGGAGATTTACATCTTCTTCTTTTCTCGTTATCCTTTTCCTATTATCTATCTTTCTCATCGAGGCTGGTTTGGAGAGTGGTTCTCAATATCCTTTGCAGACTCTGCTCCGGCATTTCTTTCCGTGACCTTTAACTTCCTGGTCAGTCCTAACACAATAGAGCTTGCTTGACCGACCCAGTTCCTGGAAAAGGAAGGCGTGGGTAGAAAACCTCCATTAGCTAAATAATTCTTCATTCTGGCACTGGCTTGGGCAAGCCCAAAGAAACAAAGGACCTAGACTAGCCCTCTTGAGCAAAACACAGGAGCGCCTCCCCTTTGATGTTTTGGTGGAAAGAGATCAGGCTGCTGAAGCTCTCTGAGAAGAGCTTTCCATAGACCACTTGAGCTGCCATTTTGAAATATCCAAGAATGTTGTGCCAGATGGTGGAGTAAAAGGTGGCACGATGGTGTGACACCCATGGATTGAAAAGAGATACCCACCGTAAAGAACTTTCCACCACATTTAAAAGCCCCTTCACAAGGGAGAGACACTTGAAAACTCAATGCACCTGGGAGCAACAATGGCATTGGAATTGCCAGCTAAAAGGAGAAACTATCTAGGGCCACGGCACAGATGGACTGAAAGACTAGAACTCCAACTGCCACCCAAGGACAGGGAGTGCTTCTCCTTGGTCAGTGGTGCTGAGATGATTTTTATAGTGCACGGTCACTCCAGGGAGCATCATGGCGCTTTGACTCCATGCCTGGAGAGATGGTAAACATTTACTGTTCCCAACACATTAAAAGCTAGTTTAGATGAGTGTTTTACAGACTAAATCTGATAAGCCGTAGATCCAGGTTTTAAGGGATTTTCTAAAAATCTGTTCGGAGGTGATTGCTCGAAGTTCATGAGGCAGTTTGTTCCATGCCTTGGCGCCAATGACTGCCAAGGTTTTTCCTCCTTTTGTTGCCAGTCTAAATTTGAGGACCGTCATCAGGTTTGCAGATGTTGACCTAAGTTCTCGTGAAGGGTGATATCTGTTGAATTTATTATACAGATATCATGGTCCTTGCTTGTGAAAGGCCTTGAAAGTAATCATAAGGACCTTAAACAGGATGCGCTTCTGGATAGGAAGCCAGTAAAGCACATCCAGCGCGGCTGAGGCCGAGGATTTTCTTGGCCATCTAAGGACTAGCCTCGCTGCCGAATTTTGGACCATCTGTAGTTTATGCAGGGCAGATTTAGCCGCCCCTGGATATAGGCTGTTACAGTAATCTATTCTAGATGTAACCAGCGCAACTGCAACAGTGCGACGGGCTGATATGGGCAGTAGATAAAAAAAATTCCTGAGGCCCTTTATGATATTAAAGCACAGGCCAGCAACTTCTCTAGCCTGTTGTTTAAACGAGAGAGTCTCGTCAAATTTGATTCCTAAATTACGGGCTGCCTTGATGGTAGTTGGCGGTGGCTTCTGCTTCTTTAGGCCAACAGGTAAGAGGGGAGAAAAGGTTGTTTTTACCAAATGGAAGGATTTCTGTGGTGCTAACCCCCTTATATCCTCTGAAGGACACTAGAGGGATGAACCTGCTTAGGGAGATAGCCAAAGCAGTGGGGTCTGGGGGTGTGCAATAGGGAGGGTATTCTGCTAGCAAGCTGAGAAGTGGCTGCTGAATAAGCCTAAGGGTGCAGGCAGATGCCAGGAGTCCTAACAACAAACAAGCAGGAAATCAAGTCACAGGAAGCAAAGCAAAATTGGGTAGCCTGGAGGTCTGAAGAAAATTCTCCTGGTACCAAGAGCTGCTTACCAGGAGCCAAGTACCACCACAGTTGTGTAAGTCCACCCTACAGGGACAGAGAAAATAGCTTGGTCCCGTGGGGGAATGGGCAGGAAACCGAGTGCATAGTGCTCCACCTGACTTTCTATAAATGCCGCAGGGTAGGGCCAAGCCCCCAGGGATTGGCACATCTTCATTAAATTCATTTTTAATGGGGATGGGGCAATCTTGAGCCCCCCTTCCTAAGATCTTCTATGGCCTCATGGACCACATGAACCAGGGCCTGATGATCAGACTCAAAATAATAAACCCCTTCTGGATCAATATATCTCTCCAGGAAACAAATATGAGCACTGCTGCACTCCTATTCTGGTGGTGTACTGCCCCTGTGCCCATATCTGAAGGGAGGAGGGTGCACACCGCACCACAATGAGCCTGCAAGATCATGGGCAGGATAAACACAAAGTTGCCTTCAGTGCCGGCACAAGAGCAGTGTCATCAAGGTGGGGAGTTGCTGGGGCAGTGCAGGAGCGGGCTCCTTGCACTGCCTCAACAATGTGCATAAATTGTGTTCCCTATTGCAATGTGCATACACTGAGTGCCCCATTTGTGGGGCAGATGCACCCAGCACCTAAAAAAGAGAAAAACGTGGTGCTGGGCCACATATTGAAAAAAAAGCAATATACATCTAGCAAGCAGCAAAACCACTTATTTAAAATGTATGGCTTCGGATGCTGCAACGCCCAATAAGTCCCTGCATGATCTTCAAAATGTGTGATGTCCCAGGAGGGGCAGACGCACTACCCACATTATAAGGCAGTGTTGGTGGTGCCAGTCAGGGGCTGCCAGAAGTGCAGCAGCCCCTCCCCCCTAAGATGATTGCCCTAAATCTCTCAGGACTTTACATCAATGCCCTGGGGAGTGCTAGATCCCTCTTGGTTCATCCTAAAACCGCAGTAGCAGCAATATAAAAATCTAAACAAAGATTTATCTCCACATGGGTTTGAATTTTCAATGCTTTATTAAATATGCTTACATGAACATACATATTAATGAATGTCATTGAGAGAAGGTTTTAACAGTCAAAGTTATTCATTTGGTGTGCAATGAGTTTAAATGCCATATTTATATTTTTATAATTGTAGTAATAACCTGACGTTTTATGAATGCATCTTATGACAGTACTTCCACACATATGCATAGATACAATATGATTTATGGTTATGGCTTGCTTGCTGGGGTGACATCTGTTCTGCAGGTGTGTCACCAAAGGTATTCCAGCTGCTTATTTGTAGATATTTGTAAATTAATACGTAGTATTTAGTGCTGTGTGTGTGTGTAATAAAAGTACTCTCCCATTGTTATACGAATACACACTGACTAGACTGTTATTGACTAAATTAACTTAAATACAGAAAGCATAATTGGTACATCCATATAATCTCACATTGGAGTTGACAACTGTAGTACTAACTTCTTTTCCCCTTTCACTCCCTTAGAAGAAGGTCGTTTTGAGATACTGATGAGAAAGGTTAAGTGAGGCTTCCCAACTGACACTTGTCCACCGGTAATCATGATGACAGTGGCTGAGGTAGTTGCTTTGTTGCTTAATAAATCTTTAACTTAAGGTGTAGTTCCAGAGACCTTCAAAACCCATTGGTTATCCCTTTTTTTTTTAAAAGCAAGGAGATGACCCAAAGACCACGATAAAGTATCGCTCAATTTCTCTGTCCAATACCCTACAAAACTTCTAATAGAACATATAGTACATGAAGTATGTAGTCATTTGAAATCTTCAAACTTTCTGGATCTGGTACAGGGTGGGTTCCATCCAGTAAACTGAGCTGAATAAGTGATGTTCCCTCCAAATAAAGACCTAAGACTTGACAGTGATTGTGGTCAGGCTACTGCCCTGGTTCTCCTGGACTTTCTGCCACAGGCATATAGTCAACTATGCGATCGATTCTGGCCTGCCAGGTGAGGCCAGCTGAACTCAAGGGAACGGCTTTGTGTTGGATGACTTCCTTTCTAAAGGATAGATCACATCTAACGTGCATAATCCTTTAGAGTTGGTCCTTTTCACCTCATTTAATGTTTACATTAGGCCCCTAATAAAGTAACTGTCTAAAAAAGGCTGTAGGTTATACAATTCTGCCAATCACTCACAACTTCTTCTCTGTATAAATGCTTCTACAGTCTCCCAGAATACTATGAAATTTATCTGGAACTGGATGGGCAATTGCCAATTAAAACCTAATGCTGATAAAACAGAGACTGTAATCCTGAATAATTGCACTGGTCTCTGGGGAAGCAGTTATTGGCCGCCAGAGCTGGGCAACCCTCTTGTAACAAAGATACTGGCAAAAAGTCTGGGGGAAATGAAAGACCGTTACCTCACCATGACAGCTCAGTTTAGAGCAGTGACCGCGAAGGCATTTATCTTCTATATCCATGACAAAGCCAGCACCCCTTTTGCCATTAGGGGCCTTAAAGACTAATCATAGCAACCATCACCTCAAGATTGGATTATGCTTTTTTAATGTGCGTGTGCGTCACTGCTATTACCACTCAAAGAAAACAGGTAATTCGAAATGAGGCCATGCGCCTGGTTTACAAACTTCCTAGGAGTGCCCATTCAACATTTGTCTTGTAAATCTCCTTTTGTTGCCTATCAAAAAGAGGCTACAATTCAAACCCTGCTGTATCATATTTAAAGCCTTTATTACTTGGCCCTACACTTTCTGAACAAGAAAATGAATATATTCCAGGTTATGCCTTGAGATTATGTTGCTCAAATTGTTTAAGCATTCCCAGATATTCGAGGAAACGTTTGGGCAGCGGAAGCTTCTCTATGCTAGCATCCACTCTGTGGAAGTCTCTCCCTGAGAGACTGCTTCTAGAAACAGATTTTTTGAGTTTCAAAAAGCACAAAACAACTTGGGTGTACAGACAAATATTTGGTTAAAACAGACTGCATTCCCTGGTTACGGCTTTCCTCTTATTTATAGAGTGCCAAGAAACCTTTGGGTGACCATACGCATAATCAAGTGATTTTAACATAACATTTATTGAGTGTTTGTTAGAACTGGGGGTCTCTAGTTGGCGGAGGTAGGTACCACTGTCCAAATAGGGACCCTTGCTTCTAGTCAGGGTAAGGAGGAAACACTCTTCAGATAACCCCTGCTCACCCCCTTGGTAGCTTGGCACGAGCAGTCAGACTTATTGAAGACAATGTGCAAAGTATTTGTACCATATAATATAGAGAATAGGGAGACACCCTTATTGCCGAAAAGGGAATGGGTCTAAAGTGAATAACAAACAAAGGTTTCCCTTTTCCTGGTTTTTACAGATAGATAAGACTAATTATAGGAGGTCTTACTATACAAGTTCTATATACCATTAATATGAGGCACCCACATATGATAACAAATTTACAAATGAAACTACTGAATGCAATTTATACGATTGTTAAGATATCACTGATAAATGCAAATATCTACTTCACGAAACGAGAGGTTATATTATTAAGTACTAGAGTCATTATTAAAATTCACACATTTATTATCATTATCCGACAAAGTCATACATTTGTTAACAATTTCATCAAAAATTCGACATTGCATACAATTTAAAAAACATGTGAAATACAATTGGATTAAAAATCAAAAAAGCAAATGAGCTGTCGACGCGGCGTTTCGGTGAACTGGCTTGAACACCTTCTTCAGGACAATGCTTTTTTACGGTTAAAAACAATCTATAGAAATGAGAAAATATTTTATTAACTGAACATTCTAGTACCAAAACCTCAAGCATTAGATTTAAAATGCATCCTCTAATAAATCGACTCACAAAGACCTATGCATCTCTCATGTCCATATACTTCTAGAAGGGTCCTATTGACTTCACAATTTTTACACATACAGATTTTGCTTGACATGCTACCATTTGTTACCCCGTGGTGCCTCGTATTTTACTACTCCTCCCCTTATGATCTTGGTGATTGGGGGTCTTACTGGCTTTCAATCACAACTGATTGATAGTCTTGGTGTCCAGATTTTATGCTGGGCTCCCTCAAGGTTTCTCTTCCTTTTGATCTTGTAGCATAAATCCCTGCTCTAATATAAAGATGTTCTTATTTTACTCTTCTGTCAGGTATGGCTCAGATTTGTTTGCCGCACTTACTTTTTATTCTTTATTCAGTTGTTTTGGAGAATTTAATTTCTTACTCTTTTTCCAGTTTTCATTTCAAACTCTATCAAAAAAAGAGATTTCTTATCACTATTGTGGGCGAGTCAATCGTGCAGCATGTTAGATGGATCAGGTCCTATAACTTAGTACTGACCTTATGTTAAAAACAGATTATTTGCAACCAATTCGTTGGTGATGGTATTTGATCCAGTGTCGATTCTCACTTTCTTCACTGGAGCTTGTTTCAGGGCTCTGGAGATGTATAACGTAATTTTATAAGCACTTTCTAATTATGCTCTTGTTTTGGCCTACAACGTTCTTTTTGTATTTAAAACCAAGCTCTTACCTCAAACTTTGTGCCCTACAGGTCTTTTATAGGACAGGTGTATAATAGGCATCAATATGCTGGAAAACAAGGGACAGATTTATATAAATAATCTGTGTATTGCGATATACTAGATCTCTCTGAAAGTTTTCAACAGTTGGTACTTTTCTTTTACCTTTGGCTTGTATTTACTACAGCGTGGCACCGTTTTCTTTCTGCTTTGATGGTGCGTTATAGTCTTTACAGGATTTTCTTGTAAAAAGAAATAGGGGTATATTAATCGTAATCTATTTTTTATAGGGTATTTATTAATTCACTATTTAAGGGTTCCCTCCTCGCATTACTCCTTACCTTAAGATACTGCAATCCCGCATCCACTCCGTCCTACGTCGAGACCGTGACTGAGAGAGACGCCCGAGATTGCTGTTTATTTATACCTTGCTTGATTGCTTGATTGATTCTATTTTGCCGCCAAATAGAGTGCACGTCATCTACTGGGATTATGTATGTTTACTTGTTGGACATTTTGTAGTGTGTTTTCTGGTTATTGTTACATGATGTTATTATATTGTAACCGTCTGCCTAGTTGTTATCGGTTTTAATTTTCATTACCCCTCAATTTAGTTATAAGCCATCATTTTCGGAGACCCTCGGGATTTTTTGTTAACACCAAATCCGTCCGTTAATTGAAAACACGTCTTTTTCTTCACATCATCGCTAGTGATTTTAACTAGTTGGTATTGAGACATATGTCCCTCTATGTTTATTCTCGTGTGGGTCAAGGATTTTTTAGGTTTTTTTTCTTAGTAACCGTTGGCTCTACAGACGTGTATGTTTCGGCCATCTTGAATTGGGATCGGAATCTCTGGTTATAATACGTACATGTGTCCTGATATCAGTTGTCAAAGTATTTGTACCAACACTCACAGTAACACGATGAAAATACCACAAACTGACTCCACAACAGTTTAGAAAAATAAAGGTATTTAATCTAAACTACACAAGACCAAAACGACAAAAATCCAACATACACAGTTCAAGAATATGGTTTCAAATGAGTTCTTAAGGTTGCGTTAAAATAATCCACAGTTGCGTCACGTTTTAGCCAACAATACCTTTAGATGCAACAAAAGTTCCAAGTGAAAGCTGTAGCGTTGAAAAGCAAGCGATGCGTCACTCCTGAGACCCTGGGGAGGCAATGCGACAACCCCGCTGGACGCAGCAGGCGTAGTGCGGTGACTCCGGTCTGTATGGGGAGGGATGCGATACCGTGCGTGAATTCCGCGGCACAGGTTACGGTGGAAGCGGCTCGCAAAATGTACGATGCGACGATCTCCGGTGCGGCAACGATGCGCGGCTCATGGCCGATCTTCTCATCTCGCGGCCCCTCGATGCGATGGCTCTGCGACGACTCTTGCGAGAGGCTCTGCGACGATACTCGCAGCGATGTTAATCTTCCCGCACAGACTAGTGCATCCCGCAAACGAAGGATGCAACGACTCTGGCAGCGGCAACAGGCACTGCGATGATCTCGGCCTTCGTAGCGGCGGGAATTTCCTCGCACTGACGGGGATGCGCTCCGCAAGCGAGCGATGCATTAAAACTTGCAGAAAGCCTTTAAAATCTTGGTTTCCAGCTTCCCAACACAGGTACAACTTCCAGAGGCGCCACAACTGGCCCAAGCACTCTAGGAAGGAAAGAACTCTCCCAGCAGAGTTCAGGGAAGCTCGGGGTGAAGTCCTTTTGTTCCTGGGACTTCTTAACAGGCCCCTGGTGATTGCTTTGTGCTGTGTCTCCTTGCTTGAAGGAAATTCCTTCCCCTCTCCTTGGCAGCAAAGCAACTGCAGGTCAGTCCAGCAAAGCAACAGTCTTCCAGCTTTCTCCTTGGCAGAGGTTCCTTCTTGATTCCAGGATGATCTAATTTTCTGTAGTCTGGGGTCCTGCACTTATACCCCTAAAAGTCTTTGTTCCCTTTGTGCAGGAGGGCTCTGAACCCACTCTGAACCAGTTCTTGGTGTTCCTTGCGCACTTTGTTTTCCTGGCCTCTCCTTTCCTTTCAGAGAGAGGGGCAGGGTCGTCAGCCGCACAGCAGAAAGTGGAGCCAGCATTGTGGAAGGTAGGCACAGCCCTATTCAGGCCAAGGTGCTATCCCCTCCCACCACTCAAGATGCAGATGCAATCATTCAGCCTAGGACTGACTCATCCAGCCTCCTGGTGGCTCCCCGGCGCCTGTCACTCTCAAACCAGACAGTCAAGTCACAAACAGGCCAAGGCACACAGAAAGGAGACAAGAGAACAGCCCCTTTCTAAAAGTGCTGTTCTCAAACACAGGATTTAAAAACCGCCTTTCCTAAAAGATGTGTTATTAAATTCTGAGTTCAGGAATACCACACTTTTATGCCCTACCTTGCTCCTATGGGAAGATATGCTGGTAGCCACTGTAGCCAGCATTCCCCATGATAGCCTATGGGCTAGGTAGCCTTACAATAGTGAAAAACGAAAATGGCTGTCATTCACTACCAGAGCATGTTACCTGCACTAGTACATGCTCTACCTTTCGCATACACTGCACCCTGCCTGAGGGGGTACCTTGGACCTTCCATTGGGGTGACCAATGTGCACAGAAAGGGAAAGGTTAGGCCTGGTCAGTGGGGACACTGACCAGGTGGACATGGCAGTTCACAGACTGCACGCAGGCACTGCGGTGGCAGGCCTGAGGCACTATTTTAGGGCTACTCATGTGGGTGGCACAATCAGTGCTGCAGGCCCACTAGTAGCATTTGTATCACCAGCCCTGGCACACTCTGTGCACTTTACTAGGGACTTCTTGGTTATACAAATATGTCAATCATGGAGAAACAATTACAATCACAATTTATACAGGGAGCACTTGCTCTATGACACTGATCAGCAGTGGCAAAGTGTCCAAAGCATCTAAACTAGCAAAAACGAAATCCAGCACAGCGTCAAAAATACTGGAGGCAGAGGTAAAAAGACAGGGGAAACCACGCCAAAGATGCCAGGTCTAACAGTGTTGTTGTTGCGTACATGTGAGCTGGAGATACTAGCCCACATCACTTTCCCTGAATTGCTCTGCTTCGAGACCCTGAGAGCCATGAACTACAATAGTGTACCTGGTTCCCAGGAACAAGAAAGTTGCATACTTATGACTTATAAAGGACTTGCATCCTTTGCAACTAATAACCCAATTTTTCATACCGGTTCTTTTATTTTAAAGCACCATCTTGCATGAATGATTACCAGATCATTAGACTAGATCACTATGCCGTGAAATATAAAAATGATGTAAAGGATTACCTGCCTGCTGTAAAGCTATGGATGAATTAAACATGTTTTAATTTAGGGCCTGGTTTAGCATTTCAAGGATGGATACTCCTTCACAAACATGACAGTTATTCCATCTACCTGATTATAAGCGTATCAGGATATAATGCACTTGCAATAAGGCGGTCGGGGTATCTCTCAGGTTTGTGACGGAGTACCTGTCAGCCAAAGTCTTAGTTAGCCCCTAATGCTGGCAAGACAGAGTTTCTGCTCTTGAATAATAGTCATGCGTGGTGGGACAGGGAATTATGGCCTTGTGCTCTTGGTCCCCTGCCCGCTCCTGGATTTAAAGCCAATTAGTGACCAGTGTAGATTGGATCTTTGCTGCCTAGAAGTTCGCACTTGTGGAATTCTTTAGTGGTTGGTGCTCCCAGCCTTTCCTGCGGTCATCTCATCTCCTGCTGCTCAGGGTGCCTGCGGTCTTGAAAACGCTATTGGAGGCCACGCCTTCTGCCGTCTGATGCCGCACTTTGGAATGCCATGCTTAAGGGACATACTCTTGAGTCCTCATTCACCCTTTGGACTAGCACTGAACGTTTTTTTAATTTTGTTAACTTGCGTTGTTGCATGTTCCATTAACGGTTTTTTATGCAGTCCCCGGCTAAGCCCCTGTGGTGTCAGTGCGTTTTGTGAAGAAAATACATAAATACAGTTATTTACTTAAGTGTTATAGAAGACAAACGATTCAATGGCTGTCAGAGCGCTTTGCATTAGAACGTTTGCAATACAAGGCACTTTGTACATTTAGATGAGGACCCAGGTATGCGCAGTTAGATCAACTTAAGCTTTATCTTTATTTCAAATCATTTTAAGTGATGGTTCTGGCAAAGACTATTTGACGACTGTAGGAAGGGTAACCTCTGCACTGCACCATGTGGAAATGCCGCGTGTCTTACACTTGTTTTCGGACTGTGACTTTGGAACAGTGGCAGAAACGGAAATATCAGGTTAATGTAAAAGGAAAAAATGGGCAGGTTTCCTCTGATTAATTGTTAAACACGTTTACACTTATAAAAGGTGATTTAATGTATTTGTATGCAATTTTTTTCATTAATTTTGATTCTATTTAGTAGTGCAAGTTTGCTCTGAAACTGAGCGGAAAATGTTGTGGAGGCCAAGTGCCACGACTAAAAAATTTATTAAATAATTAAACGATAGTTAAAAACGTGGCTTCAATGTGATGACTATAGATTTATTGGCTATAATATGATGTTGTTCCCATGGCAATGGACGCAACAACTAAGGACATGTAGTAAATGTGCGTTTTGTTATTCAATAACAAGTTGAAACATTGCAGGTATGGTTTTTTTTTCAAAACACATCTCGCGTGCCCCTATTGGCTCTCCTTTAGTGAGTGGTGTGCGTTTTCCCTATTTGTACTTCTAACAACCATGTCTTTCTATTAGAGTGAGACGTGTTCCATTTGGCGTAATGGAAACATGCTTTCCTTTTCGAGTATAGCTCTTAATCGAAAGGGGGAAAGAGGCTTTTTCAAAGAGGCTTTTAACATGTGGCTCTTTGTCTATTTCAACCACTGCAACGCTCCCTGCTCAAGAGCGGGGAAGTAAATGTTTCTGTCGGATCAGTCTTTGAATCTAATACAGCTTGTTCTTTTGAGTCAGGAAGACCGAACGTGGTGTTACAATACAAATCGCAATCTGAAGAGAGTTTCATGCATGTTAAAAGAATCACATTTCACCTAAAACACAATTAAAGCCTTTGATAAATATAGTACTTTAACAACATCTACAATCGTCTCTAGAGAAAACAGACGCCAGTCAATAGGTAGGCAGTCATTTTCATCAGTTTATATTAATAATTTAAATCGGATTTCTTCTTTACTCACCTGCACGCAGGACTTTACAGGGTTTTTCATTCCCCTGTATAGCAGTATTATGGTAGTGCTCTTATTCCGACACCCTGTCGCGACACAAAACGCGTGCCAAAACGTTATTCTTGTTAAAGACTGCACTCTGCTGTTTTTCAGCCACAGCTCCTCCAGGAGCAGCACTCAAATTGCCACCTGGCTTGACTCAGCATACCTGTTTGTTCTAAAATACATAGGCAAAAACACCAACACTTCTATATAATCCCAATATAAATTACCAATATCTCTACAAAGCATTCAGATCCCATCCTCCTCACAGACACCCCTTGGTATTATCGAAATGACAGTCTCTTATCCACACATTCCCAACCCAGATTGACAACTGCTCTTCCCTCAGACTTGCTTCAGTGCCGGTTACAATTTATATTTTAAATTATGCTTCATGAACATACTCCATCATTCATGATGACTGACAAATATATCTGGTTTTGGACTCGCCCAAAAAAAAGGTCACAACTGAACTTCCTAATTGATTATGCCAATCAACTCCTATTCAACTCCATCAAAACATTTAATCTCAGTCTATTTATGGGACCTTTATTAAATGGATCAGGATGTACCAAGGGCAAAGTTTTACTTTTGTAGTTAGAAACGTTTCATACAATTGAAGGACTTCATTGGCACACGATTGGGAGATGTGCTGAGATGAGCTCTGTGAGCTGTGACACCTTACCCTCAAAATTCAAGTGAAAAGCTCAGTGAGAAAAGCATTAAGATTAAGATCACATCATTTTGGCATCCTGTCCTGTTACTCTAAAGTTCAAAATGTTCATTACTTTTACAAAACATTCTATAGCTTTATTTTTGTTAAAAGTCTCAAGATCTTCAGGATGAATTTTCCAAACACCAGTCCATGAGTTCAAGATGCAGGCGGGCGTATTATAACTCCAGTTCAAATTCACTGCAAAGTCATGTTTTATGTGTACCTTGTGACTTCTATACATCAGAACCAGCTTTTATTGTTGGAAGAATAACCCGTGCTCCCCAACGAGTAACATGTAACTGGGCAAATGTTCTAAATAGCCACAGGAGAAACATTCCACAGGGGCATTAGGCTTGAGTAGCATTGCCTAATTCCTTGTGAATCCGTAAGAGTCTAGTGCCACTAGCTCATGGAACAAGAGATTCAAGGCACGGCTGACAACCATTCGCCTCATAGGCAGCCAAGAATTATTGAGTGGAACAAAAAGGTAAGTCTTTTCCTCTTCATTTCTCAGGCCAATTTCTCAACAGAGTGGGTTAAGGAGGACATTTCAAAAGGAAAAAAACAGCAATTGGTGGATGACTTTTACGCAAAGTTAGTTCAGTTTCCTTCAGATAGTTCTTGTTCTTGGCATATGCTTTAAAGTAAAATCTTTCGATAGATGTTTTTACCGAAGAAATCCCAAATGGTGTATTTCTTGTTCCCTTTTGCTCGGCTTTCTTCCTTTCCAGACTCCTCCGTAGGCTGGCACACTTACTAAGCATTGATGAGAGTCTGCTCCAGGCCCCCAGCTTCTCTGGCCCCAGGTGTTTTCCTCCAGGCATGCCACAGCTTTCTTTGTTACAGTACATTCTACCCTGCATCAATTTCTTATTCTTGGCATATGCTTTCAGATACCTCTTTCACAACAAAAACCTAAAATGGTGCATTTCTTTCCTTTTGCTATGCTGTCTGACTCTCCAAACCCACCCATAGGCTGGCACACTGATTCCCATTAAGCATTGATTGAGATCCCCTTCTGGCCTTCTGGCTTGCGTGTTTTTCTTTTTTCTTTTGCTCATAGCAAGACACGACCTACTGCTCTTTCCAGTGAAAGGAGAACAAATCCATAGTGGCATGTTGCTTCCCTAACCACCACCATAATTCTGGTGGTCCTATGACCGCCAGACCCGTAATGGGGCCCTATGTATTTTCCCCAGTCTTTCATTATCCGTATTTTGCTAAAAAAAAGGGTTTGTTTGAGTAGAAACATATCCTTATTAGTAAAGCCAATCCCAATCACTGTTATATTTTTATTTATGACTTTATGTTTCTCCAAACTAAGCACTCTTAAAATATACTGCGTACCTCTATGGATGATATCTGACTTTTACACCTTGTTGACCGCACTGTCTTAAGTAAAGTTTCCTATTCTGATTTTAAAACATATGATTCATTGTGTCTCTATAATTTGGGTGATAAAAAGTTCTGTGTCATCGTACACTGGTATGAGTAGTGCTATAAAATAAATGAAATACATGTGAGAGAGGGGCTATAGAGAGACGAGGGGAACTGTTGGAGGGTCGTAGAGAGGGAATTTAGGGGCACAAACAAAGATTGTCTCTCTCGGCACAAGTGCCACCAGCGCTAAAAAATTGCTAATTTCTATTGAGATTGTTAAAAAACAACATACATTCTAAATAGATTGCATCTGATCTACTTGCAGCCTTAGAGGTAACATGCACGTGACATAGCACACAAGGACCAGGGGGGAAAGGAAGATGGCGGATTGAATCCGCTGTGAGAGGCAACGCCCGACGTGAGCTCCTGACAGTATGCTGAGTGCTCCACGATGAAAGGCTGAAAGGCAGTTTACAATTTGATAAACATTTCGGAAACAGCACCCTTTATCTTTTGAGTGGCCGGCGGAACGAAATAATCGTACAGAAGGGCAATGTAACTTACCCTTTGATGCTTCGACTGGACGCTAAGCAACCAATTATATACGGCAACACCCAGAGTTTTGTGCTTCGCCGGAGTGGTTTGCAGTGTTCTGTGTCTCACTGCCCCGGCTGGTTCGTAAGCTTCGTGTCTGTACAATGCTATATGGCTCCACTCAAGCCGACTTTACCAAGGACTGGTCGGGTGACCCAAAATTCTACGTAATTTGGGTGACTTTGAAGGGGGAAGTAAATGCGATTGTATCACGGCTATCTGAGCAAAATCCGGCTTCTGGTGCTGGCCAGAATAACTTTTTTTCTCAGTCTATATCACAGAGCTCGCTATAAACTGCCAGTCCCAGTGGAGGGTCATCAACTTGTTGATTTAACACTATCGGCAAAGGAGATGGGGGAGAAGGGGAGAGGAGTTGGCCTAACGGCTAGGGCGCTCGACCTCGGACCTGGGGATCTGGGTTCGAGTCTCGGTAACGACGCCAAAACCTCCTGTGATTCTGGGCAAATCACTTAATCTCCCCGTGCCTAAAAATGAAAGTGTGTCCTCATGTGTGTCCTCATGTAACGTAACTGGAAAAATATGTAAAGCGCTCTGATACCTGATTCGGTTCGGGTCTAGTTCGCACTATATAAAACTCTGCAAAAAAAAAAAAAAAAAAATGATACCTAGACAAGTGAATGCATCAGTAGTTGCAAACACATCAGAAGTAGCATTAGCCTCAGAACCCTCTTTAGCTTCAATTATGCAGGCATTAACTGCACAAAGGGTGGAATCATAGGAGTATTATTACCAGCTATAGCAGATAACGTTACTATTTAGCAAATATTGGATGCAAACATTGGATGCAGTAACTGGCAAAGTCTTACAACTAAGATGACCAAATTAAAGCAAAGACTGTCTGATAATGAGGAGGCAGTGACACATTCTACTAACCTACTATGTGAGCATGATACGCAGCTAAATGTGCTGCAAGAAAAGGCTGGAGATCTTGAGAACTGGCAGCGTCGGAATAACAAAAAATATTTGGGGTCCCGGAAGGTAGAGAAGGCTCGGATCCGTGAGAATTTATGGTTCAACTATTCCAGAAAGCATTCCCAGATTTGGCTGACTGGGATTGGGATACCCAAATTCAGCAAGCTCATAGGCTGCCAATCTTCTACAATTAAACAAAGCAGTCCAATTCTCGTCAACCTAGACCTATTCTGATTTTTGTAGGTAATTTTCTACTGCATCAAGCTATTGCAATCAAAGCTCGGGCTACTACTCCTGTGACAGTTGAATCGTTCTCCATCACTGTAAGATCTGATTTATGTAAAAGCACAATGGATAAGTGATGGAGAATACAACAGCTTATCGATCCTTGGAAAGCTCCTGGCGCTTTGGTTTACCTGCAAGAGCCTGCTCGATTGAAGGTCTTCAGGGATGGCCACTCAGAGTTCCATCACTCTGATCAGGAGGCTAAGTCGGTGCTTCTCAAAGCGTAGCAGAGCTTTAAATAGAAACTTGCATAGAAAGACTTAAGCAAATTTAAGCATCTTAAAGTTGGGATGCTTTGTATATTAATTATAGGCTATGATATATTGGGTGCTTATTAGTTCATTGTGTACTTTCTGTTTATCTTTCTAACAGCATACTTAAATTGCCTTATAATCACTAATTAGTTGGGAGACTCTCAGTGGGCTTTGCCTCTCTTTTGTCCGCTGTCTTAGGCTTTGCCTCTCTTTTGTCCCCTGTCTTAGATCGACAGCAGGGTAGCGGGGGGGGGGGTTCCTTTTCTACAACACTGGGGAGTTTGGGGGAATCAGGTCTGATTCGGGGGGGTTTCAGTGGAAACTTTAAATGACCGATGGGTGGACGCCAGAAGGGGATTGGTGCTGGGGGTGTAAAAAACAGGGGGTACAGGTTCATTTAAAAGTGAGTAAGGAGATAAGATTTGACAATTTAAGGAGACAGGGGATTCAGAGTATGTTCATTACTACTATACTCCCAAATTTTTGGCTTTTTAATTTCTTTTGGAGGGACAGAATTGTTAGGCAAGTTAAATTAGGTATGCGTCCAAATTATTACATGTTTTATTATGGGGATAGTTAGATGTATCAGCTGGAACTTGGCTGGGTTAAATTCTTCTACTAAGAGACATTTGGTTACAGATGAGCTTAAGATACATAAACCCCATCTAGTGATATTGGTAGAGACACACTTAGCTTATAGGGGCAGAGGTTTGTTCAAACAGCTAGGTTTCGAGATGATGGAGTATTACCTCACAGGGGGCAGCTGTTAGAGGGGTATCTGTACTTAAAGATAAATAAATGCTTGATTTGCAAGATAATAAAAAAAAATACTTCTGACCCAGGTGGCAGATGGGTCATTTTGCAGCTTGAAATTTACAACAAAAAATGGGTTCTTTACGCATTATATGGACCAAATACGGATCATCCCACCATTTTTAATAGATTAATGTTGGAGCTGCTTGGGTGGCAGGGAGAAATAATAATCATGGGGGATTTTAGTTGCACATTAAATTATGCTATAGATTCAACGGATAGATCTGCTTACTCACGAATGAGTAGGGTTCGCAAATTAATCTGGGAATTGGCACGGGTTCACAGGCTACCAGATTTATGGCGGACACTACATCCAACAATACCATGCTACACGTATTATTCCGGGCCTCATAGGCACTATTAAAGAATAGACTTAGTTTTTGTGAGCAACAACATTTTGGCAACCTCACAAATGGAGGTGTGTCCGCCGATAACATCCGACCATAATCCTCTATGGGTCTGCTTCGTATTGTCATCCCAGGATAAGCGCAGTCTGATATTTTCATTTCCTAGATATTTGCCGTCTGATTCTCAATATATTTTACATACTAAAGGGGCTCTCAATGAGTTTCTACAGTATAATATGGATCCTGCTTCTCCATTTATTATATGGGATGTAATGAAAGCTTACATACGTGGTACTGGTCAGCAGTACATATAGCATCCCAATAAGATCTCACTAAATAGTTTGAAGAAAGCATGTGAAACATTAAAAAAATTAGAACTTGCGCATGCAGAGGAGCTTATGACCAATGGTTCAAACAGCGAGGCAATATATACTGCTTTATTAAATACACAGACATCTTTAGCTAGGCAACTCAAAGAAAAGAGTGCAACTGCTTATAATAAAATTTGCACTAATCAATATGAATACGGGGAGCAAGTGGGGAGGTTATTAGCTTATCAGATTGCTGACAAAAAAAGCTAAGACACATATTGATTTAATTAAGTATACAAATGGCCAGCTACATACTTCTACTGGTTCCATTTTGGAACAATTTACTCAATTTTACATGGAGCTGTATACTCAGTCTGATGTTCCTGATCTAACACAGTTGGAAGAATATCTACAATTAGGAAAGCCTCACTCTCTTAATTTGGAGGCTGCGGAATACCTCGAACAAGACATAACTGAAGAAGAAATTCTGTCTGCAATAGCTGCGCTGCCATCTGGTAAAGCCGCTGGAGATGATGCAATACCAATCAAATTTGATAAAACTTTTTTTTTTATTAAACTTTTTTATTGTTTTTCACACCAACCAAAGACCAGTACATACATGATACAGGCACTGTAGGAAATACCCCTTCCAATACAGACATGTTTTTTACAGAATGCCATTCACCCCATGGCAAAATGGGGGTCCATGTGAAAAATAATCATACATTTCCTGGGAACAGTGAAATATCGAGTTATGCCTCTCGTGTGGGAAAACAGTGAACAGGGAGCAGGGACTGGAATGATCTGGAACATTACCCCTAAGGGGGAGAAGCCAGCACCAACTTTTAAAGCTATTATAATCCCTCTACTTTGTTTAGTCATGCAGCAGATTGAGGTACGTATGGAAATACCTAGGTCTTGGAATTTAACTAATATTGTATTTTTCCTTACAAAAAAGAAAGGCAGCGGATGAATGTGGGTCTTATCGACTTATATCACTCATCAATGCAGATGCAAAAATCATTTCTAAAGTGCTGGCTGCACCCTATATGTCTAGCTTAGTATCTGAATATCAACATGGATTTATCCCTGGTACGGATACCACTGCGCATGTTAGTACAGCTATAACTGCTTTTGATATTGCTAGACGGACATGCTGCAATTTGGGGAGGATCCTGTTGGATGCTGAAAAAGCATTCGACCGGGTGGTATGGGATGCTTTCTGGAGGATACTGATTAGTAATGCTCTACCTAGTTGGTTCTTGAGATGGATCCATGCGCTCTATATTAACCCACAGGCTCAATTTATATATACTAACTTGTATTCTGCTCCATTTTTAATATAGCGTTGAACAAGACAAGGGTGTCCACTCTCTCCCCTGCTGTTCACCTTATATATAGAGCCATTTATTAATGCATTAAATCAAAATAATTATATCACCCCATTTAGACTCGGAATGCATCGACTGAAGGCTGTCACGTACGCAATCGATATTGCGGTTTTTACACCTAATCCAAGAACAGCATTGGGCATAATAAAGGAGGAAGCGAAAAGCTTCGGGTCCTTATCTGGATATAAATTAAATGCAAATAAAACCCAAGTCTTGCATTATATTGAGTTGACAACACCTCTAATCGGGAGCTGTGCTGTGGTAATTATGAAACTCGTCTTCAATTGGTTGAAAAAAACTAAAGACCTGGAATAACCCCCCAGTTACTAATATGGGTAGAAGTAAAATAATTAAAATGATAATTCTCATACTTATTTTGGGCTATTCCTATATATGTCCCAAACTACTTGTTTAAAAAACTTGAAGGTGTGATTAGCAGCTTTATCTGGGGCCACCAACAGGTGCGCCATTTGAAACGCTTCCTTAAACTTCCTTATACATTTGGAGGCCTGCAACTTCCGGATTTCAAAATTTACTTTTGGGCAGCATTTATGGGGCGCTTACATAGACTTTTAACGGATAAATAGCCTTATTTTGGTCTCATTCTTGCACTTGGCACTGATAGCAATACATTTTTGTACAGGATTAACGACCCCAAATATTACAAGAGAGTACGGTTTAAGACCATCAGGGACAATGTTTGTATATGGTTTGAAATCCTTGATTACTTTCCCTTACTCATGAAAATTTGATAAAACATGACCAACTCAAATTATGGAACAATTCATCCCTTCCGATTATATTTCATGATTCGGCTGCTGGTAGTTGTTGAGGATTTGGAATTGAGGGATTAAGCCAGATGTATGATCATACAGGTTTCTCTTCTTTTGCATTTTTATCATCTTCTGTTGGTCTTCCGCATCAGGCCTTTTTAAAATATCTGCAAATTAGAGACTGCTTTTTGAAACAGCAATTGTCACAACTACCACATTCTCATGAATTTATAATGTACCTACTAAATCCCGCACTACATATTTACATCTTTGTCATCTGAGAATTACGGATACTGGTTATATAGCGAATAAATGGAGTCAGGTACTTGCTATAGCTACAGATGTCTCTGAGATTGTTCTGGCTTTCGGTTGCAGCTATATTATACTCCTGAGAAGATCTGTAAATGGCAACTACCTGCGCAGGGATCTCTTCGAGATGGGGTTGATAAGACATGCTGTCCTAAGTGTGGTCAAAGGGGTGCTGATATTCTTCATATGTTTTATACCTGTTCTATGTTACAGGATTTTGGGAAAAGATCATGCAATATGTTGGTCAATGTGTAGTGTAGGCTTACCTTATACTTTACTACGAAAGAGATAATGTTGGGGTTAAAGGTATGGGAGAATCTTGCTATCAGGCATTTTTTATCTATTGTATTAGTTGCTGCTCGTTTGTGCATTGCGAGAGAGTGGATCTTGCCGAATACTCCTACTTTCTTTTATTGGCTGGTATTTACGAAAGACATTTATGAAAGAGAACGAGCACTAGCTAAAACAAGATCTATACGTGCATTGCAAAACTTTGGTCGAATTAGGCAATTCTTTGAGTAAAAATGGCGGTTATTATGATTTATGTGTAATTATAGACAATTTCAGAATTATTATTTGTGTTGCAGGACCTAATTTTAATTTTATTGAAAATGTAGTTTATTATGCTATAGTGCTTGTTATGATTATTTCTTCTTTTTCTCTCGTATCTCTCTTTTTGTATATGACTCAAACATATTGTACCCTCTGTCAAAATGTAAAAAATAAAATAAAAAAACCAATAAATAGATAGCATCAGAGTCACACAAGAATGTGGGGCCTCTATATTAAGTGGTACCTCGAAAAAACCTAGATTAGAGCCTAATTCAGAAATATGCAGAAGGTTTTGTAACTTTGTGACTAATATTTCTGTCTTCGAAGGTTGGTGGACAGATTGATGGGACAATCAAGATGACTCATTGCATATGTAAAATACCAGTGATCACTGAGTGACCCACAGGACCATTTTCGGATTCATGTAAATTAAAACAAATATTTGCTCTCATATTCACACTCAATTAGTTTTGCCTTTTCAAGCAGCCAATTAACAGCAAATTTACTGGTCATTTGACTTCAGGTTTTTACAAGGGATCTACCCAGAAATCATACATGATATGAATGACACTGACAAATAATGAATTAAAGGATTAAAATAATCTATTTTTTATTGATATATAATAATACAATCCTTGTATCTGTCTATCAGGGTGTGGGAGAAGTAATGAATGAAATGAAAATTATATTTATGTAGCGCATAATCTACCCTGAGGCCTCGCAGCGCTTTGGCTAGATCAAAGAGGCGACAGGACAGCTAGCAGGTTATTCCGAACAAATGAGTTTTTAAAAGCTTTCTAAATGCCAGCAGATTGTTGTTCTCTCTGAGGGTAAGAGGGAGGCGCGGCGTTATGTGAGAATTAGCGGCCGCCCCAACGGGCCTTGTTTATCTTAGTGGCGGTGGCCAGGTGTAATGAGCTGGAGCGAAGAGCTCTGTGGAGGTGGTATGGGGTGACTAAAGGATGCATTATAGCTGGACCTGTTCTCCGTATAGCTTTCTGGGTCAGACACATGGCTTTAAACTGTATCCTAGCTGCCACAGGAAGCCAGTGCACTTTCCTCAAAGCTGGTTTGGCCGACTGCCAGCGTGGAATTTGAAAAAGCAGTCGGGCAGCACAGTTTTGGGTGACCTGAAGCTTATTAATCGCAGCCATCGGAGCTCCCAGGTAGAGAGCATTACTGTAATCCAGGCGAGAAAGTATCAGAGCCTGAACCATGATTCTTCTCGCCTAGAACGGAAGCAAAGGGAGAACCTTCCGGAGCATTCTCATCAGACTATAACAGGTGGATGAGGTTTTGGTGGCCTGGAATGTAAAATCGAGTGAGCTATCCAGCCAAACTCCTAAGCTTTTTATCTGTGGTTTGGGAGAAGGGGGGGGGTCCTAGGCACATAGGCCAGATGTGCTCATTTTCAACAGGGAATAAGAGATACATTTGTGAGATTAATGGAAGAATAATGCATATGTTTTGGTAATCTCACAATTTGTGCCTCTCCTACCATAAGTATCATCTGCATGTACACATGAAAATGAGAAAGCCAGCATATTATAAGATGAAATTGAATAAGATGGTATGGGCAGGATACCGGTAAACATCATGGTCATTATTACTTTTATCATGGGCAGCTTGCCCATTGGCAGCATACTCATGGACATCTTCCCATAAATTGGTTGCCTCACGTAAGCTTGTTCATGAGCAAATAGCCTTTGTTCAATGTTTTTTTGTTTTTATAAATATGCTTAACTATCCTGTAGAATATGTACCTGGATTTAACTAAAATGCATATTTGCTTACATGTGCAATGCATCTTGTTCATTCGCATACGAAACTTGAATTTTTTCGTGATTCACAAACATTTTCATGCATATCTTGTAAACAATAACTATACATGTTTGTGATTTAGCCAAAGTGCATATTTTGCACACATGATCAGATTTGTATATGGCACATCTAGCACAGTTTCTTTGTGATTTTAACCATAAATCCACCACTTTTGTGATCATCACATTTCCAGTTTCTTGTAATGAATATGCATCAAGCAAAATTACAATACAAGCGCAGGCAAAGCCAATAGGTAGTTCATATTGGCTTCACCAGTGTTTTCACTGATACTGTGCAGCATCACCAACAAATAAAGACAAGCATTTGCAATGCAATAGGTCTCGCATTTACGCAAGTTTAAGCTATTGGCATTGTAAATGACAGTGCGTTTTATTTATGTTTTAAAAATGAAAATAAAAGGCATTTTTATTTACAATGTCAATAGCTCAAACTCGCGTAAATGCGAGACCTATTGCATTGCAAATGCTTGTATTATTAGGATGCTCCGATCATTATCTGAGTGTGCGTGATGTTGCTGGTTGCTGGATGTCCTGAAGGCAATAGAATATGCTGCTCCAATAGACGATGCAGCTCCGGACGGCTTTGCCGCTGTTCGAAACCTGCTCCAACAATGGCTTTAGGCGTGTGTCTCTGGACAACCATGCCGTACAGAGCACATGCGCAAGTGCCATTGCTGGACAACCTTGACCTCAGTGCATCAGTAATACGACGTGCAGACGTCGATCCCGTGGGTAGGAAGCATGCGGCTATTGGGAAGGCCCCACATTGCTCCTGCGCATGTCCCTTCATGAGTTGACCACCTTAAGGAGAGCGAGCAAGCAGAGGAATGTGGCCATAATCAGCGGTAAAGATGACAAATGTAAAGACAAGAAAAAAACAAGCATTTGCAATGCAATAGGTCTCGCAATTACGCAAGTTTAAGCTATTGGCATTGTAAATGGCAATGCCTTTTATTTATGTTTTGGTTTATAAAACATAAATAAAGGCATTGTCATTTACAATGCTAATAGCTTAAACTCTCACAAAAGCGAGACCTATTGCACGTGTTCCCTATTTGCTGCATGCCCTCTTTTGACTTCACCCAAAAGAAGCAGAGATCTTGTAGCCTTTCCAATAATTTTACACTGGCACCAAAAACGGGAACCTCAATAAGCGCACCAGAAACGTGTCTGGTTATAAAAAAAAAGTCAAACGACTCCGCATTGACAACCTCTCCCCAGCCACACATGGGCTTGGGCTGAGTTTAATTAAGAATGTGTGGAAACAACAAGAAATATGAATTGAACTCAAATACTAATAAAATGCATGATGTCCTTGCACAGCCTTGTCCCTGCCACTCTCTTGTGTGTGATTTGGAAGTGTGGGCTGACGTATTCACCGCATCACAAATAAGTTAAATGTGACAAGAGTATTCTATGCAAGAAGCATTTATTGCTAAGAAATATGAAATTAACCCACACGTGAAGAAAATGCATGGGGTCATTGCACAGGCTCGTCCTAGCAAGCCTCTTCTGTGTAGTTTGAAAGCATGAGCAGATGTTTTCACTGCATCACAAATATGTTAAACGAGACGAGAGCGCGCTATACAGATTTTCTGAAATATTGATGATCTAACATGTTTATTTCTCACCACAAAACCGCAGCAAAAAGCCTTCAAAAGTAAAAGCAATAGTAAAAAAAGTTTGGAAAGTTTATATCTTCCAGCAGACACTTTCTTATTAAGGCAACCATAATTGAAAATGGAGATTATGACAAAAAGAATGAAAATAAAGTGCACTCAACAGTTGTTTTAAAATGTCCAATGTCCATCTGTTTACCTGGCCTAAGGAAGTGGACTCGGTCAGGCTGGCCCAAAATTGCCTTTCCTCTGTTTTCCACTGGCTATCTAACGCCCAGTTAAAATGCAATGAAGGGAAGTCTGAGGTGCTACTGTTTGGCTACTTTCCTTCGGACTTCAGAGAAAGGCTTTGGCCTCCGGGTTTTTCTCAGCCCTCTGAAAGAATGGGCGCGGTAAAAAACCTGGGTGTCTGGTTCGACCAAAACCTGCATTTTGTGACGCACGTGAAGAAGCTGGCCGGTACCTGCTTCGGCATATTGAAGAGCTTGAGGAAGTTTCTTCCCCTTCTACCGAGTGCCTCCAGGGAAACCGTGGTCCGTGCGTTGATCTTGTCCCGCCTAGACTATGCCAATGCGCTTTTGGTAAGTTGCTCTGTGTCCTTGGTCAAAAAACTACAGGTCGTGCAGAACTCGGAGGTCAGACTCCTTATGCGGCTTTCTCCTAGAGATACTGTGCAGACACACTTGCGCGCCTTGCACTGGCTGCCAGTTGAGTCCCGCCTGAAATTCAAAATGTTAACCATCGCTCACCTGGCCTTGTATGATACCGGCCCCCTATACCTACAGAGGAGATTTGCCTTCTATGTGCCTGGCAGAGTGCTTCGGTCCTCTGCCCAATGGCTGATGCAGATTCCGAAGTTCAAACGCCAGCGACTTGGGGGAAACTCCTTTGTGCGTAGGGCCGGCTTGGCCTGGAATCTACTGCCTTTTGCACTGAGGACTAACCAGGACCCAGTGCTTTAAAAAAACAAACTCACGACCTTGCTGTTTTAACTTGATTCACGTTCATCCTTTCTTCAGGAGCTAGCACCGGGATACTTTGAGTAGCTGCGCGCTTTACAAGCTCAATATAACATAACATAACATAACAAGGGGAGGAGTAGGGGACTATAGAACTAGAGAAACAAGCATTTGCAATGCAAGGTGATTGGGGAGGTGGGCAGTCACAAAGCAATGATGGGCGAAATTGAAATTGAAAACAGGAGGGTGGGGATAATTGAGAACAACGATGGGAAGGTGTGGGAGAATTGAAACAGCGGGACATTGGAGAGGTGCTGAAAACAATGATGGGAGGGTAGGGATTGAAAACAGTTGGGTATGAGCTCACCACAAGCAGCGGCTAAGAGGGACCGTATGCAAGTAACTGGGGATTAAGTAAAGCAGTCCAATACGTTCAAATCGAATTGGCACTATATAAAGTTGAAAAATAATTATTATAAAAGCATTGCCAATGTTATTTTTCTAGTGAGGTGGGAGGGCAGTAAGAAACAATGGGAGGCTATCTGGGAACATGACGGGCAGCAGGAGGGGGAGGGAAAGAGCAGGGTGGGTGGAGGCAAGGGATTGTGAGAGGAGGGTGATTGGAGTCGGGATAAACAAGAATGTGAAAGGAGGGCCGTCTGAACGTGTTCAGCGGGATCACCTATGCGAAGTTTATGGCTGATTAAAGGAATCCAAGCGTGTCTCAATTGGCACAGATTGAACCGTTGCTAGTGACAGTGGAATGCGCACAATTAATAGTGACAGATAACGGCTCACCAACAGGTCCGACAGCCTATGCACATAAAACAAATGCACACTAAAGGGTGGGGTTTTACATACCAGAGTCCTTGGTGCTAATGACCAGCTGTGAGCCGGATGACCGGCTGTGAGCCAGAGACATGAGATGGGTAGGGAAGGGAGGCCCGGCAGCGGAGCTGTTGGGAGCTGTGCTGATGACAGTGCTGCGCTGGAGCACGAATAATATAACGGAGCTCGGAGCGGAACAAGCCAGGAAAAGAAACAAGTATGTTAAGAGTGGAAGGCCTTACCTGAGCCTAGGCTCTGCTGAGATGGACCAGAACCGGTGAAGCCTTGTGGACTTTGGTGCCGTCGAACACGCCGCAGCAGGCCAGGATAACAGTGACCTTCTTCCCCATGGCGTGAGTGGTGCACGGCAGGCACAGAGACAGACAGACAAACGGAAGAGTGGTGTGTCCACATCACTCCCTGTTTTTCCTCGTGGGATACTTCTGGCACATGCATATAAGTAAGGTAGCGCACGCATGTTAATGCAAACTATTTACAAAAATAACAATTATGCTGTGTAAGCGTAACAAGACTATAGCTAGGCGGTGCTGCTTCCGGAATAAACAGAAGTTACGCATCAGATCAAGAGCCAATAATAAGCCTGTGAACAAAAAGAATGTCTAAGTTAACTAATGACAAACGGCGAGAAATTACCCGGCAATAGGCGGAGTTTTACCATGCATATAGATTACTAGATGTCTCGGAGAGACAGCGTATGCACTGCCTGGGCGAGACCTAAAAAATGGCAAAATGACCGAAACATGTGCATGAGTGCAAAAGCATCAACAGGATGCTGTTGAACAAGATTGATGGCATATGGATGCATCATCTCATGTAAATGTGCTTAAGCAATGTGGAAGGCATCCTATTTAGTTATTTTCTTATTTACTCATCCAAAATGGCAAAACCATTTCAAGCAATACATTAAAAAAACAAAAACGATTTCTTTCTTTGTGCAAATCCTGCTGAGACCTCCAAATAAATGTAATAGGTGGAGGAGCAAAACAGAATCAGATGGGGAAGCAACAATGAGAGGGTGTGAGGAGCAGCAGATGACCTTTAGGCTGGGATACATTAAAAAATGCGAGGTGGGGTTAGGAATGGATGGGGTGGTTGGGGGAGGGAATAACATGCAGCGCCTGGGGTGGGTATTATACACGCAAGGCCGCACACTGAGGGAGAGAGCACGTGGTGGGGGAGGGAGCAACATTGAGCACACATGGCAATATTTGAGACAGGCAGTAGCACAGCAAAGAAGGCAAGAAGACACATGCTCTCTCATGCAATGCAGTAGTTTCCTAATGTGAACAGTGGAAGGAAACAAGTTATCCAAAACTTCCGAATGAAAGGATGGCACAGAAGCTATTCTCCAGGGCAGGGATAAGCACCACAAGAGGAAGGAAAGCTGTGCAGCTAAAAGGTGGCTGGCTGTAGGTGAGACCTAAAAAGAAACTTCGTCAAAACCCTTAAAATATGGTCTGAGATTTTCCAATGCCTGTGTTAATGTCTAGACAGATTCATGGTTCAATTTACACATGACCTATAGAGGAAGTTCTTCCAAAAATCATAACCCTCTGTGAACTAATAAATTATGGTAATACATCTAAAATGCATTGGAATTCATGTTCATCATTTTTTATATCTTGGATGCTGATTTCTCGGGTTAAGTTACTACACAGGTCTTTTAGTTCACGTCTTGGATTTCTATGTGCTGGGACAGCACACTAGGGAAGATTTTTCCCTGCCAGAGCAAACTATTATTTGAATTGGCACTGAGGCATTATGCTGTGGGAATATTTAACTCCTTACCAACTGGCACTGCTGCACTCCTCTGAAGAGCTGTTAGCAGCCAATGCATTTTATTTCACTGAAGAAATGTGAGGAAATGAATTATTACCTACAGAACTGATATGTTCACAAAGAGATGCACTAAGGCAATAGGAGCGTGTGCAACAAAGGGCTATTAATCTTGCGATATGCACTTCAGAGATTTTGATGATGCTGTTTTGGAATCCATCCTAAATATACGTTTTAGATAATATAATGGACCTAAACTAAGGGCCCCATGTACAAAGTGTTTTTATCAATTCTGACCACTGAAAACTTTTTGAAATGTGATAAAACCAAGAAACGATTCGGAAAAGATTTTCCTATTCATTAAATGGGCTAATAATGGGTATTTAGGGTGTCTCTTCCAAATACCAATAATTTATGGTTTTAACTAATGTATTGCGACCGAATTCCGTTGGAAAAACTTTAACATTTTACCACTAAGTCAAAGTAGATGGTAAGCTATTCACAGATGAGTTGGGGTCCCCAAGGAACCCCTTGAACCCTTCCACTTTTTGAATGTTGATTAAAAAGTATTTAAGGAGGCGGCTGTGGTTCATGTGCTCCCCAAAAGTTTTTTATTTAACGCATCCGATTTTCCTTTAATAGAAAACATGCTGTTTTAAAAAAAAAAATAGCTTTATGTATAAGCGTTCCCAGTCATGGTGGTCTGATAACCCAAGCAGGGCACCATCCCTGTGATAATGGTCAATGTAGTGGGGGAGGGGGGTCACAATTTGCGACCTACCTCATAGATACTAATGAGATAGGTATAATTGTGACACACTACGAGTTAGTATTTTGAGAACTGACCTACGTCCGTTCACAGAATACCAATGCATTCAGTAGAATTCAGTGCACAATTACGGCCTCTTTTTACCAAATCCATTTTAGTACATTCCAAGTAAGAAATCACACACTGTGAAGTGTTATTAATCCAATTTATGATTTCTTAATTTGAATCTTTGTACAGGAGGCCCCCAGTTCCTTGATGTTAAGTGTGTTCATTAAGTTACAACAAACTAAAGGAGGAAATATCTTGAATATCATAAAGTGTATGTAAATGGTCTATCCGAGACCGGTAAGTAACGGCACCCAGGTAAGACCGTGCTTACCTTACATTTGTCTCGGACTAGTGTGAGATTAAAGCTGAGTTTTTATGGATATATACCTGGGTGTGTGTGTATATATATATATATATATATATATATATATATATATATATATATATATATATATATATATATATATATTCACTGAAAAAACCATAGGTTATAGACCATATATAGTTAGGAATTAGCATTTAAAAAACCTTATTTTACTCACACAAAACCATTGAAATTCCATATATAGTTAGTTGCACTAACTATATATCGCGCACCCGCAATCCACTGCTGATGATGTCACATATTACATCATTCATGACATGGTCAGTGACATCACTGATGACATCACTGATGACAACATCCAGTGATTATGTGTTTCTGTAAAGTTTAAATATGTTTTACATATTGAAGAATGAGTGGATGTATAAGTGTCTGAATGAAGGTTTTAGTAGGTGCGTGATTGACTGTATGAGTGAGTGATTAAATGCGTCTTACTGAATGCACGGGTTAGTGACTAAACTGTCTGAAAGTGTGCATCAGTATCTCTGTTGTTGTGCAAGCTGCTGCATGTGTTGATCAGTAGCTATATAAGTAGCTATATGGGTTATTGATTGGTTGCACAAGTATTTGTATGGGAGACTGAGTGTGTGTATGGCTGGCTGGGAGGTGTGTGACTCTGTGCAGATCAATGTGTACTTGTATCAGTGATTCTATAAGAGAGTAACTATGTGTTAGTATATGTTTCAAAAATGTAAGGTGTTCTGTGTTTAACTGTATAGATGAGAAAATGGAAGTGTGATTGATTCTTTTCAGGACTGACTAGGTGTGTGAGTAACTCCATGAATGAGTGGCAGAGTGTGAGTGTCTGTATAAGTGTATGAGTGCATATGATAGTGTTGTAAAGATGAGTGATTGTATGTATGAATGATTGTATAAGTGAATGTGTGTGTAGACATAGGAATCAGTGAGTGCGTATGTAGTAACTAGTATTGGTGTGTCAATGGTTTCAAAAATGATACTCTCTATTTAACACTGGGTGTAACGGAGGTTATATTACAGTGTGAGGAGATGCATTGTATTATCACATGAATGATATCATCAGTGATGTGATCATTGATGTCAAGTGTGATGTCATCAGTGATGTCATTTAAGATGTCATCAGTGATGTCATCAGTGATGTCACTGACCATGTCATGAATGATGTAATATGTGACATCATCAGCAGTGGATTGCGGGTGCGCGATATATAGTTAGTGCAACTAACTATATATGGAATTTCAATGGTTTTGTGTGAGTAAAATAAGGTTTTTTAAATGCTAATTCCTAACTATATATGGTCTATAACCTATGGTTTTTTCAGTGAATTTTCAAGGTTTTGTAAATGCTAATTCCTAACTATATATGGTCTATAACCTATGGTTTTTTCAGTGAATTTCAATGGTTTTTTAATAGCAAATATCATAAGCTGTCGAATGTCAAGTACGTGGTAAGTAAAAACATTTTCGTGTTTATGCACACTGATCTGCTTTGAATGCTGCCCCCCACCCCTCATTTCTATTAGGAGTACTCTCTCTTTGCAGATAGTGAAGGGTAGTTAACGCAGCCCTTTGCCCCCTTTGTAATCCGTCGTGCCTGCTTCTCTCTCCATTTGATTGATTGTTCTCTTTGGTTCATTCTCTATTTACAAACAAGCACAGAGTCAAAATACTCTGTTTAGTCTTTGCAGATAGCGAAAAACCGTGTAAAAAAACAAAAGGAATCGAGCAAAATCAGTAGGCCACTAATGGGATCTCTTTTTGACCTCGCTAAAATAGAAACATTAGGAACAACCTGTTGAAAATAGCAATGCGTATGTACATAAGCGGCGTTCATTTGTGTTCACAGTACCCCTTGTTGATTGTTTGAATCGAGCATTGAATTGTTCGAAGTTGGTTCTCTTAAGGATCTTCTCTGCCTGCAAACGAGGAAGAATAGGAATATTCTCTCTCCCTTTGCAGATAGTGAAGGGTAGGTAACACAAGCCTTTAACACGTCGTACCTATTTCATTCCTCATTGATTGATTGATTGTCCGAACATTGACTGTTTGGGAATTAGTTCTTTTTGGAGGTATTCCCTGTTTGCAAATAAACGTAGGAAAATCTTTGCAAGTAGTGAAAGGGTACGTAATGCGGACCTTTCTCCCCCGTTGTAATCTGTCATGCCTATCTACTCCCCACTGATTGATGCACCTGTTTCACCCGGACCATTTACTAGAGATACGTCATCTGGCCCGACCAGAGAGCACCCCTAGTGAAAAGGACATATGCAATAATAACGAAGTGATCACTGTATCCTGTTAACAGAAACTTTAGCATGAAACAACCTGGAAAGAAAAGAATAGGAAATCGAAAATCAGTAGGCCACTGATGAACATGAACTTTTATTAAACAACGAACAAAGAAACGATAACATAACGTAATGATAAAACCTATTAATGTCCTAGAAACAAGAAAACGTTCGAAATATGCCAGTGGTGAGAGACCAGAAAAACAGTAAGAGAAACCAAATCACCCCTCGCTGTCCCACCGCCTGCCACGCCAAAAAAATCGATAGACTAGGGAAAATGCAAGTCAGTAGAACATCCGCCCCCACTCTGGAAACTTCCAAGGTGGGGCAGGGTTCCGGCTACGCCCAGCCGGGAGCAGCCCATATAAGGCAGGTCCTGCTGCCACGCCTCGGCCAGGAGATCCTAACGTAGGGTGTAGCCGGAGGAGAGGCCGAGACCAGCGGGACCCGGCCAGGGGATTGCCTTTACAACGCTGAATAGTTGCAGGGGGGGGGGAATGTCTCCTCGACCCTCCCCTCTCTCTTCCAGTCCGGCCGCAGTGGCCCTTGAGAGTTGCAGGTAGTCCCGCCACATGCTCTTCCGGTCCGGCCACCAACGGTCGGGGGGCCGAGGCCGACGGGATCCGGCTGCAGCCAATAAACCAAGAAACTCGTTCATGGGGCCAGAGCCAGGGGCGTCCGGCCGACATCTACCGGAAGCCCGGCCCGAAGACGGACGGGACACTTCTTCTTTCTTGTATAATTGCTGCAACAACCCTGGGGGGGGATGTCTTGCACATGCCTCCGACCCCCCCCCCCCTCGTCCTCATCGCCTGGTCCGGCCATAACAAATCTCAAGCGAGACGCCGTGGGGTGCACTGGGAGGGAGAGACGGTGCGAACAGGCCTCTCCCGCCTCCCCAGGTGGAGGCTTCCCAGCTGCACCCTCAGCGCTCCAGGCGCCCGGAAAAGGGTTCTTCCACTGTGGCCATGCTGCAACGTCTCGCCCGGCAGGGTGGAGCCCGTCCGCTCATTTGACCCCGCGATCGCCAGTAGCTACCGAACTCTCAAAATGGCGGTCGACCTGGCAAGAGCGGGCCCAGCATAAAGAAATGGCCCGGTCACTGGTTGACTCCACCACCGTAGTCCTCCACGACCTTGAAGATTCTAGAGGAGCCGCGGGAGTCTCCGACCCCCGATGGGGAATGACTGCCATGATCACCCGTGGAGTGACGAAACTGTATCCGCGGTACGTCGGCGCCAGCCTCACTTTGAATTACTAGAATCCTGCAGACCTCACTTCCGGTGAAAGCACAGTGTGACCCGGTAGGAAAAATTGTTGCACCCCCTCCCCTTTTTGACTGATAGTTCAAACCACCGATCCTTTCCTTTGCCCTTTTAACGGAACTTTGGACTGCCTCCCCCTCTTTTACATTTTCTAGAGAAAACAAAACATTAACCACTACAATAACATAGCAGTTGACACCAGAACTGTTTTCAAATTGAAAACCAACAACATCTTCAACAGAATCCTTTTTGTTTCTGCTGTGACCCTGCTACAGCACAGGCATTGTCCCCAGCAGTAATTCTGCAATGCCGGTAAGAATAGCTGTGGTGCCTACTGGACTCACTCACCCCCGCGGCGCCCCACGCCGTTATTTGCTGGGCGGCAACTTGCTAGACATCACTTTCGTGCCATCTAGATTTCAGCGCGTTCTGCTGCCTTGGAACTATTCGCACAACAGACCGCTACTGACAAGAATATTTCATTATTGGTGCTGTCAATTTCAATAAATCTATTGGATAATTCAAAAGAAATTGCCACGGTCTCTTCGTTGTTTAAATGTTTTTACTGTTTTTGTTTTGTTGTATATATTTATATGTTATTAAAGTTTTATATTCCTACTACTTTGTTGGAGTGCTATATATTTTTAATGTGACACATAATTGTAAAAACTTTGATGTACAAAGAGTGATTCCTGGAATCTTCCGCTTCAGGCTCGGTCCCCTCCCCAATCACAATACAGGATGGTTTTCAGATAGTAGGAACACGTGTGGTGTGACGGATCTCATCGGGTGTGGGCCTTCATCTACTATAACTCCTTTGAAGAGGGGTGATTCTTTACAGCTGGGGCCATAAACTACATCTGCAGGGCTAGCTGATAGCCTGGACAATCGGACACAGAGGAAGAGGAGTGTAAGAGGGTGCGGTAGTGAATAGGGCGAAAGGGAGGTGTCGGGCGGGCACAGTGTGATTCTCAGGGAAGAGCAGCGCAGATGGGGGGAGGTTTATTGCCCATGCATAAGACAGAGAGCGGGGGTGACCAGTGCCTGGGGAAGATGCTTGCGAGGGTGAGGAGCCATGCTACGAATCGACAGCGTGCAGAGAGTGGGTCTGGTCAAGACATCTAAAATGGCTGCCGTGCACGACAAAAGTGTGGCATTTCAAAAAAGGCAAGATGGCGCAGACAATGTTTTTCAACACTTCCTCATTTCCTTCGAATCGAACGTTAACAGACGTTGGGGCATATTACCAAAGTTAAGCGATATTTATCGCTAACGATGCTTACCAACGAATTTTTTACCGCTAAGCATCATCAGAAATTATCGAAGATAAACCTTGCTATTATCAAGGTTTATCACAAATGCGATAATAAACGGCCGCAATGCATGAATATCGCTAAAAACTCAGCGATATTCATACATTACCGAGCTAATGCTCTTAGCCATGTTATCCACCTCCCATTGGATAACATGGCTAAGAACTGCTCAGGGCAGGTGTTACTTTTTGGAGATATTCGCGCTTAGCGCGAATATCTCCAAAAGTTGGTAATAGGAGATAGATATCTTGCATGTTGTAATGCAAGTTATTGTGGTATATGGAACTCATACCATAATCTCTCAGGAAAGCAGAAACTGATCCTTTTGGGACCGCCTAAAAAGGCCTAGGGGGTGAGGAGTACTCTACTTTGCCCCCTTTTCACGTTCCGAACTATTTTATTTTACTCTCTTCTGTAATTACACAAAATAGCAGCGATAAGATGCATCGGAGACACACAGTGAGAGAAAGGAGGCCGGAGATGAAGAAGAGATGTCAAATACACATTGGAGATAATATAGTGGCAGAAGGGAAGTAAATATGAGTAAACTTACCATGTAACATAAAAATGTTGCACTCTATACTATAAGTCTCATTTTATACTACAATCACTTCGCTACAACCTCATAAATTAAAAATAAAAATGAATAATGTCTCAAACAATTTTTGATTTCTAAATATAAATTTATTCTTCAGAATTTTCTAAATTTGAAAGAACTAGTAACATGTCCTCATCAGCAATGTCCTCATGAAAAGTCTCCAATAATGATTCTTGTAACTCTATGGTCTCCAAACACTCGATAAATTCGCCATCAAGAGATTGATCAAAAAAATCATTCAAGTCATCTCCTCCTTCTGACAATATTTCATTATTGGTGCTGTCAATTTCAATCAATGTAGTGGAATCATTCAAGTCATCTCCTCGTGACAATATTTCATTATTGGTGCTCTCAATTTCAATCAATGTAGTGGAATCATTCAAGTCATCTCCTCCTTGTGACAATATTTCATTATTGGTGCTGTCCATTTCAATCAATCTAATGGAATCATACAAGTCATCTCCTCCTTGTGACAATATTTCATTATTGCTGCTCTCAATTTCAATCAACGTAGTGGAATCATTCAAGTCATCTCCTTGTGACAATATGTCATTCTTGGTGCTGTCCATTTCAATCAATCTAATGGAATCATACAAGTCATGTCCTCCTTGTGACAATGTTTCATTATTGGTGCTCTCAATTTCAATCAATGTAGTGGACGATTCAAAAGAAATTGCCACGGTCTCTTCATTGTGAGCCATTTTATTTTGAAATTGCTTGCTGTAAATTGCAGAAAAAAATAATCACTTTCATTTATCGTTTTTAGTAATACATAATATAAAACTAACTTTATCAAGTATTTAGTATAACAGAAGGACTGCAAATAAATAACAGAAATTTTTTTTCAAATTATCTTCAAGTGTACAACATAGTTCCCCTTACAAATTAACAACTCACCTTTTCAAAAGTAGGAAAAGTGTTAGTACTGTGTAAATCAAACACCAGAAATTCACCACCAAAAATTCCTCACAAATGTACCTCAGACAGTAGTATCACAAAATGGCTGTGGTTTCCTCTCATTTGACATATATACATAACCAATTAACTTTCATCACACACAAATACAAAACCAAAGTAACATTTTAATTGGTTCTAAATTTCAACACTTTCAAATGTGTTTTCCCCATGCAATTTTCCATAGGACATTTACATACGTCTACAGCCTGAATGGCTGAACGGAATTACACCAAACTTGGCAAAATGGTACATCAAACCTAAGAGGTCAGGAAGGATCTACTATGCCCCCTTATGGTCATTTCCCCCTTCGCTTTGGCCTCCTCTTGTCTCTCAATCCTACCGAGAGACAAGATGGCGGCCGCTACGGACTGTTTAGAATGTTGACAGACGCCGGAGAACCAATCAGCTTCGCAAAGCTCCGTAACGCGAAAAGTACGCGAAGCGGAGCGCTGTTACAGATATATATCTTTTTTTGAACGTTAATTTCTCAAAATCCACTGGAGCACATATATTGAGACCTAGCAAAGGCACATCGGGCTACCAGTCCCTAATATTTTACCAAGTTTCGTGCAAATCCATTCAGCCGTTCGATTATTATTATTATTATTTTTTTTTGCCCCGCGGGGCCCTTTTAAAACCTCCACATCAAACCTAGGGGGTCAGCGAGGATCTACTATTCCCCCTTATGGTCATTTGCCCCTTCGCTTTCGCCTCCTCTTGTCTCTCGATCCTACCGAGAGACAAGATGGCGGCCGCTACGGACTGTTTGGAATGTTGACAGACGCCGGAGAACCAATCAGCTTCGCTTCACAAAGCTCCGTTGCGCGAAAAGTACGCGTAGCGGAGCGCTGCCCAGTCCGCGGTTACAGATATATATCTTTTTTTGAACCTTAATTTCTCAAAATCCACTGAAGCACATATATTGAGACCTACAAAAGGCACATCGGGCTACCAGTCCCTACAATTTTGCCAAGTTTCGTGCAAATCCATTCAGCCGTTCGGGCTAAAAGTGAGGCCAACCGCCCTATGGAAAACTCAATGTTAAAAACGCGTTTTGGGACCCCCCTTTTTTCTCGGCCCCCCCTTGACAAACCCCCCCAAAATTTTCAGGGGCTGCTCAGAAACAAAATGTGCCATTTTCCTGAAAATTTCAGCCAATTCCGTCCACAAACGCCAAAGTTATTAGACATAGAAGTTTCAAAAAACCCATAGAGAAAAAATCCTAACTATATATACCTACTGGCGACCGCCAGTAGGTAATATATATATATATATTGAATACCAATCCAAACTTTCAATCAAGGATGGCGCTGACTCCGTGAATTCTCTTCCAAAGTAAGATTTATTCTCAGTTGCTGCTCAGACGCGTTTCGGCGGATAGCCCCCGCCTTGTTCACTACATCTGCTCAAACATTATGCCAGTCAATATATACATACATACAAACAGCTCGCTTGACAGGTTGCAACTGGAATCCGTTGCCATAGTGATTCTGTCATGACCCTCTTGACAGACATAGAAGAGTTCGTTACATTTTTCACGAGTCATAGTGCACTGCATTTCTTTTTGTCATTGTGCCATCTGTTTAGCACGCATGTTTCTTGGACATTTCTATACACAATTAGTATGATATAGACAGAATTAGATTAAATTAAAAAAATAAATATAATCACATTCGGGATTCAAAATAATACCGTAACAATTTTGAAGTCATTGTAAAATTAAGATTGGTTTGTCAAAAAACGGGTGTTTTCGTAGAGAACGGAAACTCGAAAGTCTACTGGCATTCATGGGATGTCGATTAGATAAACCAGTTGATTCTATATGTTTATAGAAAGCAACACACAAGTAATCCACCTTTACTATGTCTCTGACATGTAATCCATGTGGTGTGTGTGCCTAAAGTGCAAAAACCAATTGGTCCCATGTATTAGCAAAGCTTTGTGGTCTAAACTGGTAAAGATCACCCACTGTGGTAATACGCTATCGCCTAAACCGGCGTCACGTGGCCTAGCTAAACTGCAAGGACTGAGTACAATACTCTGTTATGTAATATTCAGTTGCTCAATTCCCCTTGTGGTCTATTCTAAAGAGTGTATCGGTCGCCAGTAGATGGTTATAGTTAGGATCTATTTTCCATAGGAAATCCGCAACATTCTATTTGGAATAACTTTGGCGCTGGTTGACGAATCTTCGCGAAATTTTCAAAACTTACGGTCAGCTCCGGTCCGCTCCTATCCTGGGAGTTTCATGGTGATTCTTCAAGCGGGCGCTGAGAAAAAGGGGTGCGCAAAACACGTTTTCTCCATGCAATTTCCTATAGGACCTTTAGCCGCAGCTACAACCCGAACTGCTGAACGGAATTACACCAAATTTGGCAAAGAGGTAGTCCTTAGTTCAGACTCGTGCCTTTTGTGTAAATGGTGTAAATCCGTCCAGTAGTTCCTGAGAAAATTACATTTAAAAGTATATATATATTTATGGCCTTGGAGGGTCAACGAACCCTAAGGGCAGCCTAAGCGCACCCTGCCGTGCACGAGCTGTATTCTAATTGCCTGTCAACACTTCAAATCAGGAAGTGTTGGCAGCCATTTTGTGCCTCGGTAGAATCAAAGCACAAGAAACCCCAAAAAATCTCATAAAACGCGAAAAGAGGGCAAGGTAGAAACACCGTGACCCCCTAGGCCTGCTCAGGGGGTCCGACAAGGACCCCCAAGGCCCCACATTTTTTATTTTATTTTTTTAAATGGGAGGATGCGCGCAGGATCTGCACATCCTGCCGAGAAAAAAAAAATTACGTGCGGGCCAACTCCCGGGGGCAATGCATTATATGTAAAGGGGGGCCCAGAGGGGCCGCTCAGCCCTGGGGACCGCCACGCCCCGGGGCTTTATTAAATTATGTACGGGGGCTCTCAGGACCTCCCAGCCCCAGAGACCGCTACCCCCGGGGCTTATTAAAATTGGTTAATTGGTTTTGGGGGCTCTTAGGCCCCATCAGCCCTGGGGACCACCACCCCCGGGGCTAAAAAAAATTGGGTGTGGGGGAGCTCTGAGGTCCCCTCAGCCCCGGGGACCGCCACTCCCCGGGGCTTCTAACAAATGTGGGAGGGTGGCCACGCTGCCCTCCTCCTGGAGCCTTGTACAGGCCCTGGGGACTGCCATCCCCCAGGGCCCACTCCTGCAGGCTCCCACCCTGCCATTGCAAACTGCTTTGCCTCATTGAAACGATAACAGGGAAACCTGCTCTCGCTTCAATGAAGCAAAGCAGATTGCTTTTCCATATGGGGAGCAGCAATGTTGCTGCACCCCATGTGGAAAAGCAATGCTGGCTCCCGCAGGAGGCGGGGAGCCGGCTGGGACCGTGGGCTGATTGATGACCCCCACACTGTCCCCAACAAGAGGCCCGGCCCCGGGGAATAGGGTCCCGGGGCCTTAAGTGGCCTGAGGAGAGGGGCTACGCAGCCCCCCTCCATAAAAATATTAAAGATTTGGCCATGCCCCGGGGGATGGGGTCCCAGGGACACGGAATTGGCCATGGGAGGGGAACCACGCGGCCCCCTTCCCGAATTTCTTTTTAAAATAATTTTAATTTGGGGTTGAGGCCCTGGCCCTGGCCTGTGGTGCGTTTTAAGTTGGGGGATTAACTCCCCCTTGAATAGTGAGGGTCCCTGCGGGCCAACTAGCCCACCAGGTACCTCCAGTAAGCGGCATGGAGCTGCGTTGCAGAGTGTTGTAAAAAGAGGCATGACCTCTGAACACCTCTCTGCAACGCAGCCTCCTGGCACATACTGGAGGTACCTAGTGGCCTAGTTGGCCCACAGGGACACACAGGATTGAGGAGGAATTAATTCTCTAACTTAAATGATATTTGTTAGATCTGGGGGTCTCTAGTTGGCAGAGGTAGGCACCACTGTCCAAATAGGGACCCTTGCTTCTAGTCAGGGCAAGGAGATAACCCTCTGAGATAATCCCTGCTCACCCTCTAGGTAGCTTGGCACGAGCAGTCTAGGCTAACCAGAGGCAATGCGTAAAGTATTTGTACCAACACTCACAGTAACACAGTGAAAACACCACAAACTGACTCCACAACAGTTTAGAAAAATAATGGTATTTTTAATCTAAACTACACAAGACCAAAACGACAAAAATCCAACATACACAGTTCAAGAATATGGTTTCAAAAAGAGTTCTTAAGGTTGCGTTAAAATTCTCTACGTTGCGATAGAATTCTCTACTGATGCGTGAAAAGTTCAGTTGCGTCACGTTTACTCACAGTACCTTTTAGTTGCAACAAAGTTCCAAAAGCAGAAGCTGGTGCGGTGGAAAACAAGCGATGCGTTGCTCCTGAGACCCTGGGGAGGCGATGCGACAGCCCCGCTGCAGCAGCGGGCGTGTTGCGACGAATCCGGTCTGTATGGGGAGGAAGGCCACTTGTATGGATTCCGATGCGTAGGTTCCGTAGGAAGTCTGTTCTCGCAAAGGCACGATGCGACGATCTCGTAGGGGCTGCGACGATCTCCGGGGCAACGATGCGCGGTCCAGCGGGGATCCTCTCTCTCGCAGCTCCTCGATGCGTTGATTCTGCGACGATGCTCGCAGCGACGTGATGCGGTCCGCAAGCAAGCGGTGTGGCGATCTCGACCTCCGTAGCGGCGGGAAACTTCTCGCCCTGTCGGGGATGCGCTCCGCAAGCGAGCGATGCGACACTTTTCAAGTTCAAAAGTCACTCAAGCTTAGTTTCAAGCTTCCCAGCTGAGGTACAACTTCCTGAGGCCCCACAACTGGATCAAGCACTCTAAGAAGGACAGAACTCTCTCAGCAGAGTTCAGGGAAGCTGGGGGTGAAGTCCTTTTGTTCCTGGGACTTCAAAACAGGGAGCCAGCTCTTCTCAGGCCCTTGGAGATTCCTTCAAGACAGGGGACACAGCACACAGCAAAGTCCTTCCCCTCTCCTTGGCAGCAAAGCAACAGTAGGTCAGTCCAGCAGAGCAACAGCAGGACAATCTTCCTTCTTCAGTTTCAGCTTTCTCCTTGGCAGAGGTTCCTTCTTGATTTCCAGGATGATCTAATTTTCTGTTGTCAGGGGTCCTGTACTTATACCCCTAAAGTCTTTGTTCTCTGGGTGCATGTGGGCCCTGAGCCCGGTCTGAACCAGTTCTGGGTGGATCCTGAGCACTTTGTTTTGCTGGCTGCTTCTTTTCTTTCAGAGTGAGGGGCAGGGTCCTCAGCCGCCCAGCAGGGGGGTAGAGCCAGCATTGTGGAAGGCAAGCACAGCCCTATTCCGCCCAGGTGCTAACTCCTCCCACCACTCCAGTTGCAACTGCAGTCATTCAGCCTAGTGCTGACTCATCCATCCTGCTGGGGAATTCCCCAGCCCCTGTCACTCACAAACCAGACAGTCACTACACAAACAGGCCCAGGCACACAGAAGCGTTAGACAAGAGAACAGCAACTTTCTAAAAGTGCTGTTCTCAAACCCAGGATTTTAAAACAACCTTTCCTAAAAGATGTGTTATTAAATTCTGAGTTATACTAGATACTTATGTCCTACCTTGTTCCTATGGGAAGAAATGCTGTTAACCACTGTAGCCAGCATCCCCCATGTTAACCTATGGAGCAAGATAGCCTTACAGTAGTGAAAAACGAAAATGGCTGCCATTCACTACCAGAGCATGTCACCTGCACTAGTACATGCTCTACCTTTTACATACACTGCACCCTGCCCAGGGGGGTACCTTGGGCCTTCCATAGGGGTGACTGATGTGCACAAAAAGGGAAGGGTTAGGCCTGGTCAGTGGGGACACTGACCAGGAGGACATGGCAGTTCTAAACTGCACACAGGAACTGCAGTGGCAGGCCTGAGACATCATTTTAGGGCTACTCATGTGGGTGGCACAATCAGTGCTGCAGGCCCACTAGTAGCATTTGTCATCACCAGCCCTGGCACACCCAGTGCACTTTACTAGGGACTTCATGGTGATACAAATATGCCAAACATGTATATCCAATCAGAATAATAATTTACATAGAGAGCATGTGCACTTTAGCACTGATCAGCAGTGGTAAAGTGCGCAGAGTCCTATTGCCAACAGCCACGGGTCAGGAAAAATAAGGGGGGAAGAAGCAAAAAGTTTGAGGATGACCCTGCAAGAAGGGCCAGTTCCAACAATATTATGTAAGTTGATATTTTGCAGTCAAAGACAACATACTTTTGTATTAAGTGGTACCTCACACACAGCTAAAGCAGTGCCTAATTCAGAAAAATGCACAAGGTTCATAGATGGTTTTGATATTTTGTGACAAACACGCCTGCCTTGCAGGAAGGGCAGAGGACAGAGTAATGGGGCAGTCAAGTCGGCTCAGTCCGAGGTCGGTGATTACATGTCAATATTGTGGTACCACATATGTTGAGTAAACTGAGTTACTGCAAAAGGTATTAATTATATGTGATTTACTTTCAAACATACTGAAGAGAATATTTTGAAGTAGGCCTGTTTAAACTATGCATTTGTTCTGTGTGAGTACTCGTACATTTTGGTGAAACATTCAGCGCCTTGAGACCCTCACGGGTGAGTAGCACTCTTTATAAACCCCTGATTGATCAATATTAATCATTTATAAGAATCCATATCTACTTTCCACTGCAATTGCATGCAGGCCGAGGAACGATATTCTGTTCTAATGCAATCAAAAGTCTAGGTAGGTATGAAGTTTGAAGCAGGGTTTGTTTGCAAGACATAATCTGCTAATTTGTTTGCTCAGTGCTAGTTTGTGATAACACAAAAATCTCCCTCAAGCATTTCAATTGTTTAATTGTGTTTTCAAAAGAGACATTTTCACATTTTGGACCTCAGGGGATAAGGCCCAGGCTCCATCAGCAGGTATTATACCCAGATTCAGGGCCTGTAGAGTGTGAATGATGCAGTTGGCCCACTGAAGAACTTTTGGCCAGGTACAAAGTACAGCATATGGCCTTGGTCCCATTACAGTTTGCAAAAGAAGATCGCTCGTAAAGTCACAGAGTTCAGACTTACTTCTGAAGCCTAGGGCTGCATGTAGTAGGAGGCATTTAGTCCACATCCAAAACACTAAAAACGTTTCTGCCACATTTCAGGGAGCAGTGTAGAAGGAGATTTAGCCCGCCACTGCTTCCTTACCTACCATTGTTCAATTTCAACACATCAGCAGATGTACTGTATTTCAAAGTCTCTGCTTAAAAACTTTCAAGCGTCCCACGGAGAGGCATCTATGACGGCACCCAATTGTGTGCTCCAATATTTGAGAGGAACCAAAACTTGAATGGCATTCATTTTGCACTTGTTTTTGTTAGGCTGTGGTAAATCAAAGTCTGCACAATGAAGGGTTGCCCCTTATTGAGACATATGCGGTAGTCCCTTTGTCAAAACACATATAAGAAATTGAGTTATTGCATGAGAGGGGTGAAAGGCAACCTCAATCCTCGTCAGGTTGAAGCACAAAAATCACAAAATTAATCTGTCTGGTAGCTTAGCACAGAAGCAGTCAGGCTTAATTTAGAGGCAATGTGTAAAATATTCATGCAGCATATAAACAGTAGTAAAGTGAAAACCCAACACAAGAAAAATCCGAAACCAATGTAGAAAAGTAGTGTAAAATTGATAACTAGAATAAGAATAAAACAACAAAAATCCAACAGCAGAACAGGAGATAAGGAATTTTAAAGGTTTATGTAAAGATAGCATCTCGAAGCAGAAAGCGCTAGATGTGGGAATCTAGTTATGGTAGACCGGGACAAAGTCACAAATTCAAGCGGACCGTGATAGAGTTCGGGCTTCATACAGGGACCAGGCAAGCCCCATTTAAAAGTTGCCCTCTCAAAGACTGGAGCACAGAGTTAAAAATTTCATGATTTTAAGGAAGGAGCTCAACTGATGGCAGCCAAGAGTCTACGATCTGGGGAGGCAACTCTTGGGGATCAGGAATTCTAGCAGGACTCAGGAAGGGCTCAGGCAGGACTAGTCACAGCAGGTCCTCATGTAGCTCAGAACAGGAGGTCAGGCTCCTGACCCTTGGAGTCACTATGGTAGTCCCAGGTTCAGGAAGATGGTCCTCTCTCCTTACAGCAGCAAGACAAGCCTCAAGCAGCTGGGCAGTCAGCAGAAGAACAAGGCGTACCTCATGCAGCAGGGCACTCCTCTTGTAGCAGAAGGGTGGTCCCTTGACAAATTATGTAGTCGTCAAGCAGCAGGGTAGTCCTCTGAGTGCAAGACAGTCATTTTTAAAGTTTTCCACAGGTCCAGGAATGTATGGAAGAGTTGTTCTGAGGGTCCACTATTTAAACATGGAGCCAACTTTGAAGTGGAAGAAATTTGTGGAGTTTCCCCCCCACAGATCGTTCTGTAATTTCCTTCCTCCATGTCAAGGGCCCAGTATGTCTGGGGTAACAAAAACCTGGGATCGAGTTCTTTGTGAGTGTTCTGAGCCAACTTTTGAAATATAAGTGGGGCACGGAACAGCTCCATCCCTCCTATTCTGGCAAGATGGTCCTCTCCCATCTATAACTGTGTCCTATGATTTTTTTATTTTTATTTTTTTATTTATTAAAGCGCAGCAGTTACCCGAGGGCATCAATGCGCTGTAGACTACTGTCTAGAGGGAGGATCTCTAAGAGAGAAAGATGCAGAGAAAGGCTATATGCAGAATAGCCAGGTCTTTAGAGCCTTTCTAAAGGGCAGGTGGTGGGCAATGGCCTTCACGTTTTTTGGAAGGGTATTTCAAATCTTACTGGCGGCAATCGAAAATGCTCTATCGCCCCATCTCTTCCTGGTTGTTCTCGGTACGTGGAGATATAGGTTAGAAGATGAGCGAAGGGATTGTTCAGTGTATTGGCCAATATGCATTCCCGATGGGGGAGCAATTAACAGGCCCAGGCGCTTGGAAATTCCTAGAAGGCCTCGCAAAATTTACAGCAGGAAAATGCCAACCTTCTAAAATGTGCATTTTCAAAATTGTAATGTAAAATCTAACTTTACGATTAAAGACGATTTGGAATTCCAATCAATTTGAGTCCAAACAGGACAATTCTAACTGCTCCCAGTCAAAGGTTAGCGCTTAATAAATGTGATAAGGTAACCCAGTGTTTTCAGATAGGAAAGGTAAGCCTCACAGTAGGAATTTTTCACAACCAGGACATGCAAAGCTTAAAACCAGCTTTTTAAAGACAATGAACCCTGCCCTACGGGCTGTTTAGGGCCTACCCAAGGGGTGACATATCTTTTAAAAAGGGAAGTTTAGGCCTGCCAAATAGGAAGTTTAGAAGCTGCACACAGGCTGCAATGGCAGACTTGAGACAGGTTTTAAAATGCTACTTAAATGAGTGGCACAATGCGTGCTGTAGGCCACTAGTAGCATTAAATTTATGGGCCCTGGGCACATGTACTACCACTTTACTAGGCACTTATAAGTAAATTAACTGTGCCAATTGAGTGTAAGCCAATATTACCATGTTTTGAGGTGCGAACAAGCACGCTAGCACTGTTTAGCAGTGGTAAAGGGCACACACTCCTAATAGCCAACAAAAACAGGTTCAGAAAACATGTTTGAGGGTGACCCTGCAGAGAAGGAATGGTCCAACAGAACTGTACTATTATGTCACGCCACTTTATTGCAGAGCATATGCATCAGTATTATGACTTTGCATGCATCACAACCCCTTACACTGTGCCTGTTATTTTCTATATTCTGCACTGTTCGGTAATTCGTACCAGAGTAATAATTCATGTGCAGCTCAAGAATTGTCAAGAAACTGGGTACCTCCAATATTTAATAAATGTAAATATAATGTTCAATCATACACATTTAATCTGTATAGCTATTGTGAGAAAAGTCCCCTTTTTGCAAGTTCAGCCCCCATTTTTTGTTGACTGTTATTGCTGTTATTTTTAGCTTTGTACACTAAGACACTGCTTTTCAGTGCCTAGTGTACGTGCTCTGACCCCTAAAGCATGTGACAATTGGCCAATCCCTGACTGCCATATTTAACTCTCCTCTAAGGCCATTGTGCATGGTGCAGAAACTGCACCCATGGAATGCATTGCTAAATGTTAAATGTGGCCTGCAGCACTCGTTGTGCAATCCACTAATGTGAAAAAAGAAAACATGGCTTCAGGCCTACTGTTGTCATGTGACTCCTGCAGTTAAAATCATTTGGAAATGTTTCGCAACTATTTGGTTTCCAGACTTTCACCGGGTCCAACCCACTTGGTGTATCCAACCCAGGCTGCATTGTGGTCAGCGACAAATTTGCACCTTGATCCTTGTCTACTGTGACCATTAACGATCATTGGCATCATACTTTTTCATGGTACCTTTTCCACCTACATTTTCAGTTCCTCATAATATTTTCATTATTTTGGTGTCATTTTGCTTATTGAAGTTCCTGTTTTTGTTTTTTATAAATCAGAGTGGGATTTCTATTGTATTGTGTTTTTAGATTTTGTTTAACAGTTTTGGTACTTCTAACTGCATTAGACATTTTTGTTAATTTAAGCTTGTCTGCTTTGTCCTATAGTTAAGGTTTAGTTCACATTCAAATTACTGAAATATTTGACTCGATCTAACAAGACAGAGACTTTGGGCCCGATGTACGACCCTTTTTTGCTGCCGCAAATGGAGGATCCTCCCATGTGCGACTGCAAAAAAGGGTAATGGCATGTACAAATGCTATTTTGTGAGTCACTGACTCGCAAAATAGCATTGGCGACTCTCGCTATTAGGAATGGGCGTTCCTTCCTAATAGCAAGTCACCATGCCATGTACTATTGTTTTGCGACCGCATTTGCATCCGTAAAACACTCGCAGTTTACCTCCTACTACAAGTAGGTGGTAAACCACTCGCGAAACGGGAAGGGGACCCCGGGGACCCCTTCCCCTTTGTGAATATGTGCGAGAAAAAAAAATTAAGATCAGGCAGTGGTCCCAGGGAGTAAAAAGTTTCATTTTTATTTGTTAAATGCATCCCGGTTTTCTTTAAGGAGAACGGACTGCATTTAAAAAAAGAAAAACTGCTTTCTTAAAAAAGCTGTCACAGACATGGTGGTCTGCTGAACCCAGTAGGTCACCATCCCTGTAAGTGCTAGCCATTCCCAAAGGGATCGCAAATTGCGATTGCCTCATGAATATTAAAGAGGCATGCAATTTGCGACCCCATTGGGAATCGCAAACAGTGTCTGAGACACTGTTGTACATTCACATTTGCGAGGCGCAAATTTCGAGTCGCAATTTGGTGCAATTTGCGACTCACAAATGTGAATGTTTGTACATCTGGCCCTTTATTATTTGTGGTAGACACCAATCGACCCCACCTAATTAACAACTTTCTAAAAACTATTATTAACATAAACACATTTCAGAATGGAAAACAGTAATGAAAAAAGAGGCAAATGTGTGATTTGTAATTAGTTCATAAAACTCTAAAAATGTAACTTATTTTTTTTACGTTCTTAAACTGTCAAACGCAGGTGCACAATGGGCCACTACTTTGGAAATTCATCTTTAATATGTGCTGGAAATGTCTGGAGCCCGGCAGTACAGGACACTTCCTCAGTCTGCAGAGGTAGCCTGAACTGGCCCTTTTTCATTCTGGGATATCTTTATCTGCCACCTCGTTGAAGTACTCTCTCCTGAACTTTCCTTTAAAGTAAAGTTTCTTGAAAGAGACAAACAAATTAAAATCTAAAGAACTTAATACAACTATTTTCTTTAGACTTGCCCTGATGATATTGACACAAGTGACACTGTAGTTCTGTTGCCTGTCTTGGCAGAGAGAACGCACTGATCCCAGCATACCTCTTCCTCCCAAGATTTTGGCTTCTGAGAAAACATGATGAAAACAACTTAAATATGTTCCATCAGTACAGCCCAATCTACTGCTAAGAAAGCGTCCTCACAACTCTCTTCTGTAGTAAGTAAAAGTACCATTCCAGAGCAGCCTGGGTAACCTATCTAGGGACACTAGCAGCTTCTCAGTACCTCTTAAAAATAATCTTTATTTGAAATGACTAGACCTCACTTGGGAGAATTATTGGCCATATTTTCGGGCAGGACTGACTGTATTACAATGAGGTATCATTATGTCACTAAGGGGAAGCGTACAGTAAAATGTACTCTTAGAAAGCAAACATAAAAAGGTGCCTTGTCCTAGTCCCATATCTGATAATGAGTTATTACTGCGGTTCCCAGTTGTCGTTTAGTTCCTATAAATCAATATAGGATCTGAACGTTTAGACAACATAAACTAAGGGATTGTGGTTCAGACTGGTTCCAGACACCCCCAAAGGATATATCTGTAGACCAGCTAGCTCACAGTGCCACCATAAGCCCCACAACCTTACCAAGGAGCGAATAGTTGCTGGCAAGTATCGAACATGACAACTCTGACCCCTCAGGGATAGTGGAAACAGTACAGTACTTTTCGCTCAGGCACTCATGCTCACTTTGTCTCAAAGAGATACAGAGAATAAATGATGGGGACGTTTTCAATAAGTATTTATTGAACCAGCGCCATCCTAGTGTAAAATACGTGTGCTGCAACAACCATGAGACAGAAAAAGATATATAGAGTTATAAGTACCAGTAGAGTAAAGAAAAGGTAGAATTCTATCATAGTACTAAAACAATGAATATATGCTGGCATATGAATACATGAATACATGACTGTAATAATGCGTACTCCTACAATGCAACCCTAACTAGATGTACCTAAGTGTACCAAGCATGTATGTAGATGTAAAGTTAAGATTACCCTTGGGATAGAGCCAACCCCATTACCTTATGTGGGAGAGTAAAGGGGCCCATCATGGTCAGGAGATGGACACCCCGGGAGGGATGTCAGACCACTCTGTGCTGGAGTGTCTGCATTCAGGAACCTCAGCGTCTCGCGTCAGCATGTCAGCATGGAATTCTTTCTCCTCTAGTTTGCCCAGTGAAGTAGTGCTTATATATTCGAACAGTACACTCAGGGGTTCTACCTAAAGTGTACTATGGGCATGTCGGGCAAGAATGACGATAGAGGTGACCCTTATACAGAGTTATCATGCAGACGATAGTAATCCTGCTGTGATACTGAGAATCCTCATGCGTAATACATGAGGCTAGTTTTCGGAGAAAACCACACAACAATCATGTTGCACCTAACTAGGTAAAAGGTCAGCGTCAGATCTGTTATGTAGAACAATGGTAGGACAGATGTAGGGAAAAGGTTGTGTAACTACCTAGGCCTGTATTGGGGAACATTGGTATTCATAACACAGTATTCTGTGGTAGATATGAGAAATCCCGGGGAAACCCCACATTTTGCTACACACCTGTGATCACCTGTGACTTCCAGTGGCCAAGCAGACAGTTTGGAGTCACTGTCCTGTACCAATGCTCAAGCATAGAATTGTCCAAAGCTGCAGTTTTCTCTTTAAAACCTCCTTTATTTGTTACAATAACAGTTGCTAGCTGTGGCTGCATATTTATTTTCATGTTAAAATCTGAACTTGTGTCAACATTAAACCAGTTTTAATAACTCATGATAAATGGTTTTAAAGTTACCTTGCTTAATAATGGCACATTTTAGCACCACTTAGTACTTATGAGGAAATATTGCCAGTTTTCAGTGGGAAATGCATGCCAAGTTATAAATGAAGGAAAAGTAGGAAATGCCTCAGATTATGGGGAAATCATTAATTGGATATGGGCAAGAATTTCCTTATGTAACAAAAGCTTTGCACATGCATACTTGAGTAGCTGTCAATAACACAGAAAAGGCACTTGACAAAAATATGAATACATGTTGTGTGACAACTGAGATATCACCTTGAGCAACAAGAAGTGGTGTCCAGTCAGGTTGCATCTTAATTGGCCTCAGTAGAAAAATTGTTTTCTGATAGGTTTCCCCTGATTGTTGACCTATTTATCAACAATATGTGTGCCGAGATTATGGCTCTACACTGTAAAACTGCCATTTAGTGCCACAGTGCATGTGCTCTGTTCTTAATATTACTTTTAACTTGGCTACACCCAGTTGGTTTCCTGACTGTGTAGGAAGGCCTGCAGAGCTGGCAAAGAAATTCAGTGGCATGAAGTTAAATGTCATATGTGGGCAGCACTATATATTTACACCGCCCAGATATAACAACATAATGCATAGCTCCAAAAGTAACTATTGTGCTCTCATTGGACTGCAGTTTAAAAGCAATGCATTGCCCTGGCAAGGAAAATTGCTTTACCATGCAAACAAACTACCTTTATATGTTGGCTAAGTCACCCTAATTTATGCCTTGTAAGCCCAAAAGGCAGAAGTTAAAAGTTATGTGCCACTGTGTAGGCAAAATCTAAATTCTCTCTGAGTAGACATACTTATAAATAAAAGACTATTTTGTGTATCTTCATCTTGGAAAATAGGAGAACTATTATTAAGTTTATTCAATATAGGTTTTATGTTAAACTTATTAAAAATATAACTCAATGCTGAAAGTAGATTCTTGATAAAGTTAATGGAAATGTAACTTTTTAGAAGTGCAATTAGCTTCCACAAAAAACTAGATTAGAACTTGTTTAGCCAGATGAAGACAGCCAAACTCTTAATAAGACCCTAAGTATCCTTAATGGGTGCCAGGAAATGATACCGACGATGTGCCTGGTGGTCCCTGGCTCCATCAATATCTATGGGTCTGCATTATGCATGCCATACAAAATGTATGTGGATTTGCATAGTGCCGTTCAGGCTGAATAACTTTGAGGTACATGATTGAATGCAGTGTATGGATTGGATGTTCAGTAAGGGAGCCAAATTGTAGTACTGAACAAAATCCTTAACGCACTCCCATTTTACAACTTTATATTCAGTTCTATATGCAAGACGTTACAGTGATAAAAGCATAGCCATACCTCTCAAAAGAATAACTCAGTGGCAGGCCAACCCGGACCAAAGGAAGTCACATTGACGCTCCTGAATCAACCCTGTATTTTCACCTATGCTGGTCCCCTTGAGACTACCACAGCTGATATCTGTTTCACAAGAAAGAGCAGGCAAATCCATGTGATGGATTTGAAAGGGTGACCTTCAAGAGGCACCCCAGTGTGGAGGACTGGATACTGATAAGGTTTGTTAACTTTCTTGATTGCCACTTTGCCATCCTGAACAGAATGGTGTTATGTGTCTCCTTCAGAGGGTCTAAGCCACAAAGAGCAAAAAAACTACTTGGCAATCTGGTAGTTTTTGATTGAAGATGAAGATAAACGCAGAGTTAAATATAAGGCACTAATATCTCTGTGACATAAGGGAAAAGATGAGATCCACGCAAAGATATTCATCGGTAGATCTAAAGGAAATTGCAACTGTTAAGGGCAATAATTGAGGATAAAATTAGTAGCAGAGGGTGAAGAATGAGACCAGAAATAACTGAGCAAATGCATTGTGATACATCCATCACTATTAAATGGCTCCTTTAAATATGTTTCAACAGTAACTGATATCACAGCAAAAGTCTCAACTTCATCTTAGATTGTGAACCTCAGGCAGCATTCCCTGAGCATACTATCATCTTGGACAGCGATGTTCATAATGATTGTACACCCAGTTTCTTTTTAGAAGCTGAGGCTTTACATCCTTAAGACTGCTGTGTGCTGTCAATATTATTCACATCTAAAACTCCACACTGAACTCAGAACACCCCTCCCGGTGCCTGTGACCAAGGAAACACCTTTGAGGTCCAGGCCTCAAAGAGACCTAGCCATTCGCTGAGTACAGTGTCCTACAACACGCTGCCTGACTGCATTGTACATGCATTATCTTTTTGTTATACTTGCCTGTTCTGGTAAATTCTTGGTATAGATATAACACTTGGGACTTCCATGTCTGGTTCCAGAGCCGCACTGAAGTGTGGAGCTCAAAGACAGTGATGGTGGCACTCCTCATGTACATGCTCCTCTGAGTGCGGGGCAGTATGGATCTCAACACGGGGCCATTGATACTCTGATGGGTTTATGGAGCTGCTGGGTAAGAGTAGCTTGCAGCATTCCATGGCTTAGCTGAGTTTTCAGCCTACCTTCCGGGAGCCCTCTTTCAGCATTAGGAGAGGTAAGTTGGAGGAGAACTAGACTTCTCCTTAGGCAAGCCCGTCTGCGCCCGTCCGCGGCCAGCTGGGACCAGGGGCCACAACCCCTGCCCGTTCTCCTGCCCACATTAGGAGCTCTAGCTCTACCTCCCTACTTCAACTGAGGGGAAAGGTCTCTGCCCCCTGCCACTCAACCTGGAACCCAGTAGTCCAATACACATCCTGTCCACACTGTGGATTTCGCCCTCTACCTGACGCTCCATCTATAAATTCACAGCAAAGCATGTATCTCCTGAACTGCAGGTCACTCCCTACACACTCCACAGAGATCTCCATGCTCCTAGATGACTTAAAACCAGATATCCTATTCTTGACGGAGAAATGGCTCCACTCTGAGTCAGAACCTGAGCTTATCCAGGCCCTACCACAAGATCGCCCTACGGGAAGAGGAGGTGGCTTAGCGGTGATCTACAAAGATTGCTCAAGTGCCGCACCTCTCCGAACTCCATCCCGGACTGCGAAAGGCTCTTCTTTTCAATACATTTTTCTCCCATCAGTACATTTTCAGGAATACTTATATACCGCCCTCCAGGGAGCTTGGGTCAGTTTCTCAACTCCCCGCCCTCCACGGTAGTCGACCTGGCTTGAAGCCCATCAAATTTCACACTCCTAGGGGACTTCAACATCCATTTTGATGATACTACGGACTGGAGCGCCCTAGAAATGTCCGCCAGTTTCTCTGCACTGCAGTTTAAACAAATAGTGCATAACCCACTCACTCCAAAGGTCATCTTCTTGACCCCATCTTTAGCAATTGTACTGATCTCCTAGTGAAAAATCTGTCCCCTCTTCCTTGGACAGATCACTTCCTCATTCCCTTCTCCAGGGTCTCCCCAATAACCCACCTACCCACCACCGTTGTCACCCTGAGGAAACACGACTGGTCAAAACTCCCCCTAGCTGAATGGGCATCAAGGCTCGATACCTCTAGACCACCCAACAATGCCGACCCCACTCTAGCTAACGAAAACTTTACTAAATAGAATCTTTGGACTCCGTACTGCCCTTAAAATGCACTGAGCACAAAGACCGCCCCTTGGTATTCCTCTGGTCTACAGGATAAGAAACGCCTCTGCAAGAAACTGGAGAGGAAGTGGCGATTGGACTACTCTCCCATCGGTAAAATCACATATAGAACAGCAATATTAACTTATAAAAATGAAATCCGAATCGCGCAGGCAACTTTTTTTGAAAATAAGATTAATGCAGCCGCCTCCAGGCCTAAGGAAATTTATCAGATCGCGAAGACCCTCCTTAAGCTCCCAGAAAAACCTCAAGACCCCCTTAATGCACTAACCCGTTGCAATAACCTTGCAAAGTGTTTTTTTCCAAAAAATTCAAACCATCTACACCTCCTTCCCCCTGATTCAGGTCCTCACTCCGACCACCATTCCAAATACACTAGGGCCTCAGCGGCCAGGGAAATCTCCCACTTCTTGACTCCACTACGCTACAACCCATCAAGACCCAGGTGAAATCCGGCTCTCCCAATGATCCGGCACCCCCGCATACTCTGCTGACAGTCACCAAGCACACCCCACCCACCATTCTTGACCTGCTTAACTCCTCTTTATCTACTGGGATCGTCCTGCCCCCCTGGAAGCAGGCCAAGGTCAAAGCCCTCCTTAAAAAACCCAATTCAGATCCAGACAACCCAGGGAACTATTGACCAATCTCCCTGCTGCCCTGGCTAAGCAAGATTCTTGAAAAACACGTTAACAACGTATTGGCAGAGTTCCTAGAGACAAATCACCTGCTGGACCCATCCCAGACGGTATTCCGTCCCATGCATGGGACCGAAACTGCCCTCATTGCAGTAACAGAGGAGGCGAGGAAGATCACTGACCAAGGAGGCTCGACCTAAGTGCCGCCTTCGACACTGTTAACCATAACAACCTGCTGCATCGACTGGATGGCCTAGGAGTCACAAGAAATGCATTGACCTGGTCTTCGAGGGTGAAATCAGCTTCCCTAGCAAGCCTCTTGGTTGCGGAGTATCACAGGGCTCTTCTCTGAGCCCGACACTCTTTAATATATACATGAGCCCCCTAGCTGAGATCGTCCGCCCCTTTGGGCTAAAAATGATCACCTATGCAGACGACACTCAGCTAGTGGTGGCTCTCAACCAACCACACCGCGACAAACCACCTAAGACACTGATTAGAAGCAGTGACCTCATGGATGACCTCATCTTCTCTCAAAATGAATGGAGACAAGACAGAGCTGATGCTTCTAGGTGTCTCCCCCACTCTTAATATCACTTCTCTCTGGCCTTTTTGGCTGGGACCTGCCCCCACACCCAAGGGCACAATCAAGATCCTAGGCATCTGGCTGAACAAGGCCCTTAACCTTAGCTGCCAAGCAACCAAGCTCTCGGCCACCTGCTTCGGTCTTCTTAGGCTCACCCGGAAAATTCTTCCCCTATTACCTTTTCACGCAAGGCAGATCATGATCCAGGGTCTAATTCTGTTGCGTCTGGATTTCGGGAATGCCCTCTACCTAGGGTCCCCTCAGGCTACCCTGCGTAAGCTTCAGGTTATCCAAAACTGTGCAGCGTGAACCCTCCTCCAAATCCCCCATCAACTTTCTGTCAAAACTGGACTGAAGAATCTCCACTGACTCCCAGTCAGAGAAAGAATCCAGTCGAAGGCCAATGCATTGTCCAACGAGCCTTCTGGAAAACGGGCGCTCACATCAATCATTCCCTGATCACCCCCTATCTCCCGAACAGACAGCTCAGATCATCCTCTTCCAATTTTGTTGTAGTACCCAGAATAAAGAGTGCCAGATATGGGGGTCGCTCGTTCTCCTACAACTCGGCGAAACTCTGGAACTCTCTTCCCCTCCATTTGCGATCAGAACCCAATCTACTTTCCTTCCATAAACAGCTACAAACCCTGCTTTTCAATAAATCAGACTAACATCCAATTGTTCCTTCACACGCCTGTCCGTAGTGCTAGGACGCCTTCGGGTATCTACTGTGCATTACAAATAATCTTTTCATTTCATTCAGGCTTCTAATTAGAGCCCCCTGCTTCACCAGGGTCAGCAGGCCGACAACCATAGTTTGCTGTGCCACCGCCCTAGCTGCCTCCTCAGTGACAATTTGTCCAGGACCCTGGCACCCCCTCTTTTTCAAGTGAACTTGAAGGAGACATATTTACTCAGAGTGTGGCCTGAACATTGACGGTTCAACCTAATAGCTGTACTTTGCTGTGATGAAAAAAGACGGAAGAAGAAAAGTAAAAGGGCCTTTTTGTGGAGCTGCTTCCTGGAGTAACATACTGAAGGTACCTACCAAGCTTTTAGAGGAGTCGTGTCTGACAAATGATGAATATATGCCCTGATTCAACATGTCAGTACCTACACACAGCCCTGTTTGAAAAACCATGAGCAATACAATTTGTAGTCAAAAGCATCAAGGAAAAACTGGAGATGTTGGCTGGGAGAGTCTTGATTCTAGAACACAGAATGGAGAAAAGTGAGGACAATCAAAGCAGAAACCGTTGCACAGAGGCAAGAGATGAAGACATTTCCATCAACGGCTGGTGGGACATTGTACAGCTGGATGGAAAGCTCAAAGTCGTTCATAACCTATGGAGGGGCAACCACTTGTGGGTGCTATGTGTATCAGCACTACTGAGGAATAGTAAAAAACACAAAACTTTGAAAAGTGAAATGAACTATCTCTTCATGTACCTATAAAGTCGAATACACCAATAGAGGACGATGTGTTCTAAAAGTGCCTGTTAATTACAATTTTACACTGAATGTACCATGAAAGAAAAAAATGGGTCGGCATCAAAAAAGTTTGCATTGTGCCCTCGTTTGGAGCCTGCGGGAGCTTTTGTATTGGGCAGCCCGCAACCCTCCTCCCAGAAGAGAAGCTAGGAGCCAGAGCACAGGCCTCGTTTTGAGAATGGAAAGCATTAACTGCAATAGATGGGTGCGCCCATAAAGTGGGCCAAATTGGACAGATGCACCTTTTCCCCTCTGATGCAGCTGCAAAATCCCGTTATGGAGAAGACGGCAGCAAGATGCTCCTCCCTGCATTCAATTGTAAAGTGTAAAGACTTCACTTTGAGAATAGCCCGTTTTTAACTATGCCATATATTGTCATTCTGACACTGTCCAACAGAATAAGTCAAAGGGATTTAGCTTTCGAGATGCTTACTGCTAGGGTTAAACTAGCTCTAGACAATACTTTTTTTTTTTTACTATTATTACTGACCACGTTTTATTGTATTAAGTTTTTCTTAAGGGAAGCATTGTCTTTGGTCTTCTACCAAAAAGCAAGCAACTGTTAGGAAGCATTTTTCCCTCTTTGTACATCAGAAGCAATTCACAATGTCTGTTGGAATTCTTGTTCTAGTATCTACATCAAATTCTTAAATGAGCCAAAATTAACTCATAATATTTCATTTTCAGTTCTTAGATTAAATGCCTTTCTCAGACACAAATAGTTTTTTTTCTTTTTGCAGCCTTTATTTGTTTTTATTAATCGTGACCGTAATCATTGAGGAAAATAACATGGTTTGGGGTTAAAACAGGTATTGGAAAGCTCACTTAAAATCAGCCGTTAACTGATGGATTAATAACTAGAATTTACAATAAAAAAGGTGACTGGGGGTATTATTAATACATTCACGAGGAAGTGCTTGCGTGACTGACCTGCTTTATTGTGGAGATTAGGAAAAGAGGGAGTGGCATGCCATGCACACGCTAGAGGCACTCAGAAATGTGCTTCTCATCCTCCCTCGTGTAAGGCTTTGAAATGTTGGGCAGTGTTCCAATTTCTGGAGAACATTATTATGCACATATCTTGGAGGTGGCAGAACAATAAACGGGAAGCCACAGATCGGGTTTACAATGCCTCAAAGAAAACTCTGAAAGGGTCCCTATAGAAAGCAATATTTCCTAGAAAATCTATTTTACTAAAGCATTATCTTGAAAATTCTTTCTCGTGTGGCCACAACAGCAGCAGAGAAATATGATCATCCGCATTGTAGTATGAAATGAGGGAACGTTTTCGTGTGTGCTGCTCGCTTAACAATTTTCAGTGTGCTTTTAGGAAACAAGCATTGCATTGCTTCTTCCATTGTCTAAGAAATAAGGCCCCTTTTGGAAACTAGACCTTTCTCCAAAGCCAGCCCAGTTTTTTCCCTTACATTGCTGAACCCGTTTTTGTTGGCATTAGGTGTCTGTGCACTTTGTCCTTGCTAACCAGTAAAGTGGTAAAGTGCTTGTACCTGTTAAACATATAAAATTGATATACCTATGATTAGTACACTTAATTTACTTCTAAATCCCTGGTTTAACGTACCACCTGTTCCCTGGGCCTGTAAATTAAACGCTACCAGTTGACCACAGCACCTATTATGCCACCCACTGGAAAACATGTCTTACACCTGCTATTACACCCTGTAGTAAGTTTAAAACTGCCATTTTGACCTGGCAAAATAAACCTTATGCCAGACCAAACCCTTCCTGCTTAACATTTCAAAGGACCTAAAATCACATGGGACAGGTGCATGATATTTAAAAAGTAGGATATATATATTTAAGGTTTTACATGTCCTGGCAGTGAAAAACTTCCAAACTCATTTTTCACTGTTGCAAGGTTAGCTCTCCCATAGTAAAACACTGGGTTACAACATAACACCTTATAATGCATTACCAGAGTTTGGGACTATATAGACAAGCATTTGCAATGCAATAGGTCTCGCCTTAGTTAAGATTAAGCTATTAACATTGCAAATGTTTTCTTTTTTATTTATGTGTTGTTGTTGGTATTCTGCAAATTAATAGTTATGTTATTGGTAATGGCATTAGTTTTATTTTTTACATATGTTACATATATTGTAGTTATTCTGCAATATATTTTGTATTTATGTGATTTACATACATTTATTTCACACATTTATGCAACAATTATATAGATATGTTATAGTTAGCATTTTGTTTGTAGAAAATAATCAGGCAAACTACAGTGTGGTATAAAAAGTTCTTTTTTTATGATACAAAGAAATATATACTCAAATGTAGGGCCCAGTATACACAATATCAAACAACGCTCCCCACGCCATGTACAGCGTTTCCCACCACGCTATGTTTTTTTATTAAAACAAATACAGACATCATAGCGCGCCTGCCTACTTGTATGCATTTAACCCGCAAAACGCATTTAGCCCGTAAAACTGAACAAATATAGTAGATACATTAATAGCTTGGGCATTTACAATGTTAATAGTTGTAACTTTTGCAAATCTGACATTTATAGCTTTTGTAATGCAATATGTGTTGCATTTCTGTTATAAGAGGTCTATTTCACGCTATATGAAACTCTGCAAAATAAACTTCACAGTTTTTAGCATCTTGATTATGCCATTTCATGTCTTACTTGAAAGTGCAAAAGGCACGGGGTAATGTGAATTGGAAGGTTACTTCTTTTTTTCTCTATTTTGGCAGTGAGAGTGACTCCTTAACTCTCATTCTGTGCTTGCCGGCTGCAGAGCACTTCACTCGGTAGTTTGCACAATTAAGTTCTATTACTTTTAGAAGTTACGAGCTGCCCTGCACTTAACGTGCTATGAACCTCGCCCCCAGATTAAGGAAATTCACACAATCAGAATTATTCTGTTAATTGTTAATAGCGGTACTGCACTGTAGGCTGCAGCAGTGTTAAGGCAGTTGCTTGTAATGAGCATACTAGAAAACACTAGTTTGGGCTGTTTTTTGGTAGGTTGCAGGCGGGTTGTGCGACAATGTGCGCATTTTTTTTTTTGCATTGATACCACGCTGTAGCAAAACCGCGACAGCTGGCAGCTCGCCACGAGAGTAGCATCGCATGAAATCTGCGTGCTTACTTGACTTGACTCGACTTGACGACGACTCAGTGTGGCGTTGAGGTAGGCATTGATCAGCACATCATTGACCAAATTTTAGTTGTATGCAAGACTAGTATCTGAGTTGTAGTAATTAATATTATAAAGCACCAGCTACGCTGCTAGCCTGTGTCTAAGAAAGTATCATGGCTGCGTATTTTGTTCTGAGCCAGATTATGGTATATAAGACTTGTTTTGCAGTACGGCTGCGTTTGTAGTCATGGCGCATTTGTACAGCACTAAGTAAATATTGACAAAGGCTATTTGAACGCTAATGTATTATAATTACCGAACAGCTTATTACTGCAAGAAAATACGTTATTTATTAGCATTTGCTATCGCACTTTGAGGTGGCAAACTTTCATCATAGACAACAGCGCTCAACTTTAAGCTCGGAAAACCTAGTTCGAGTGTGAAGAATGTTGCTAAAAAAGTCTCTTGTAATTTTGGGCAAATTACTTCATTTTCTTGCGCTTAACAAAATCAATGTGTGTCTTTGTGTAACGTAAGTAGTGATATGTAAAGCGCTCTGAAACCCAGTTCAGTTTGAGTCTCGTTCGCGCAATATAAAACTCTGCAAAATAAACGTTGTTTCTTGCGTTAACCGCAAGCTTTAATTAGGACTTAACATGAAGTTTTTGGAAAGTTCTTTTACCATATGCAAGAAAATACGTTATTTATTAGCATTGGCTATCGCACTTTTACGTAGTAAGCTTTCATCATAGACTAAAGCGCTTTACTTTAAGCTTAGGGAACACAGTTCAAGTCTCAGTAATGTCGCCAAAAAGCCTCATGTGATTCTGGCCAAATCGCTTATTCTACCTGTGTCTAACAAAATAAATGTGTGCCTTTATGTAACGTAACTCATTGACCAAATTTTAGTTGTATGCAAGACTAGTATCTGAGTGGTATTAATTAATATTATAAAGCACCAGCTACGCTGCTAGCCTGTGTCTAAGAAAGTATCATAGCTGCGTTTTTTGTTCTGAGGCAGATTAAAGTATATAAGACTTGTTTTGCAGTACGGCTGCGTTTGTAGTCATGGCGCATTTGTACGGCACTAAGTAAATATTGACAAAGGTTATTTGAACGCTAATGTATTATATTTACAGACCAAATGAATGTGTGCCCTTGTATAACTTAACTCGTGCTATGTAAAGCACTGTGATACTACGTTGAGTGCAGGTCTATTTGGCGCTATATCAACTGTGATTCTGGGCGAATCACTTAATCTCTGCGTGCCTAACAAAATGAATGTGTGCCTTTGTATAACGTAACTGGTGCTATGTAAAGCACTGTGATACTACGTTGAGTGCAGGTCTATTTGGCAGTATAACTACTGTGATTCTGGGCAAATCAATTAATCTCCCCGTGCCTAACAAAATGAATGTATGCCCTTGTGCGATGCAAATTACATATGCTGCGCTAAAATTTGCAAAATAAATATGCTGAAGATACTGCATGTGACATGTAATGCGTAAAAAGCGCTCAACTTCAGCCTTGAAAAGCCAGTTTCAGTCTTAGTAATGTCGCCAAAAAGCCTCTTGTGATTCTGGGCAAATTACTTAATCTCTTCGTGCCTAACAAAATGAATGTGTAGTTAACAGCACCTTCCCAGTATAGAAAAATACATTATGTGAAAGCATTGGCTATTGTACTTTCAAACAGCAAGCTTTTATAAAAACTTTCACATGGAGCAGTTTTAAACTTTAGTTCTCGCGCCGACGGCACACTTTTATAAAGACTTCACATGAAGCATCTTTAAGATCTCTTTTTACATTTTGATTAAATCGTGACACTTTATTTGCTTAAGGCGAATAAGCTGAACATTTGCTAACTGTTCTTAAACTGAAAGCAGACATGGTGGCGCCTGCTAAGCATCTTGTAAAGTGTCCCTGTGATTTGTAACAGTTTTTATCTAATGAAAGACAAACCGTGTTAATGGCTGTAGGGTGGGGGAAAGGATGTCTTGAAGTGCCTAAATGCAAGCAAATGGCTCCAGGCTGGGGGAAGGGTTTGCTGGACTAAACTGCGTAGGTGTAAGCAAAGCGAACAAATACAAAGGCGAAATGGGATAGGGAACACGTACAAATCTGCTGAATTGTTAGAGGTGTGATAGAGGAAAATGCAATGGCTGAAAGTTCTAAATACAAAGGTGAAATAAGATAGGAAACACGTACAAATGTGCTGAATTGTTAGAGGCTTGAAAGCGCCCGACTTCATGCCTGAAAACATCAGTTCGAGTCTCAGTAATGCTAACAAAAAGACTTCTGTGATTCTGGGCAACTCAATTAATCTCCCGGTGCCTAACAAAATGAATGTGTGCCCTAACCTAGTTTGAGTCTCAGTAATGCCTACAAAAAGACTTCTGTGATTCTGGGCAAATCAATTAATCTCCCCGTGCGTCACAAAATGAATGTGTGCCCGTGATTCTGGGCAAATCAATTAATCTCCCCCCGCGTAACAAAATGAATGTGTGCCCTTCTACGATGCAAATTAAATATGCAGAAGATACTGCATGTGACATGTAATGCGTAAACATTTAATTGAGAAAAGCAGCACGTACAAATGTGCTGAAATGTTAGAGGCTTGAAAGCGGCCGGCTGCAAGCTGTTTTGTTTGCGATGCAAATTAAATGTGCTGAAGATACTGCATGTGACAGAACAACAGCGGACAGCACTCCACGCGCTCTGAAAAGAAAAAACAAGCCATTTAAGTCAGGCTTCCTTAGTAACTAACAGACGCATCGACGCCAGCCCCTTTCGAATACCTCCCCCACAAATAAATGAACATGTAATGCGCGCCCGCCACTTCACACCGTACATCAATCCCCAAATCCCAGACGCATTGACGCCAGCCCCTTAAAGCGAAAAAAATGACTGAAGCAACCCCCGGACCACGTTAAAAAAAAAACACACACATTAGATGCAGTCAAAGCGCGCTCACGAGGTCAAAAGGCACTCCACATGAACAACTACCAGACCCATTGACGCCTGCACTTCAAAGTGAAACTGACTGAAGCAAGCGCCCGGCCCACGTTAAAAAAAAAAACACACACGCATTAGATGCAGTCAAGGCGCGCTCACGAGGTCAAATCTCCAGCAGAAGAAATTCATAACAGTCTGCTGTCCACATTCCCCTTCATTCCCCAGAAAGCGGCAACATAAGTTGTCTCCCTAGACAGCAAAAGCTTTGCTTTTGCTTTCGTCTAGGCGAGACCTAAAAAATGATTCACAGACACCTTGTAATAGGGCTTTGAAATCCAATCTAACTGTCCAGTTGGATTTTAAATTACTATTTTGAAAAGGACACTTTTAGAAAGTTGGGATTTTCCTGGTAAAACAAATGTACATTTCTGCCAGTGTTCAATGCCATTTGAATGTTATTGGCTCTCTAGAAAACGAAGGCACTCGGAGAAGAGGAACTTCTCCTGCGCTGCAAAGGCAGAGAGGGAATCTCTGGTGGGAGTACGTCCTCCCGTACTAGACACCATTCCACAGAAAATACCCCACAGCCTTGTAAATCATGTTCACAGGCCTCTGAAACTAACCCTAATTAGACATGGGAAGATTTGTGGAAGCATTCTAGTTATTACCCGCTAGATTGTGCAGAAGGAAACAATTATTTTTGTTAGTATTACCCTCACACACTATAGTAGTGGCATGATCAATCAATCAATCAATCAGTGACACTTATATAGCGCGCTACCTACCCGTAGGGTCTCAAGGCGCTGGGGGGGGGGGGGGCGCTACTGCTCGAACAGCCAGGTCTTCAGCTTCTTCCTGAAGGCGAGGTGGTCTTGGGTCAGGCGCAGGTCGGTCGGGAGGGAGTTCCAGGTCTTGGCGGCCAGGTAGGAGAAGGACCTTCCTCCCGTAGTCGCTCTTCGGATGCGGGGGACGGCGGCGAGGGCGTGGTTGGCTGATCGGAGGTGGCGGTTGGGCGCGTAGAAGTTGATTCGGCTGTTGAGGTAGCTCGGACCCTGGTCGTGTAGGGCTTTGTGTGCGTGGGTGAGGAGGCGGAAGGTGATTCTTTTGTTGACGGGGAGCCAGTGGAGGTCTCTCAGATGTCCGGTGATGTGGCTGGTTCGTGGGATGTCGAGGATGAGTCTGGCTGAGGCGTTTTGGATCCGCTGGAGTCTCTTCTGGAGCTTGGCGGTGGTCCCGGCGTAGAGGGCGTTGCCGTAGTCCAGTCGGCTGGTGACGAGGGCCTGGGTGACGGTCTTCCTGGTCTCGGTGGGGATCCACCAGAAGATCTTCCGTAGCATGCGTAGGATGTTGAAGCACGACGAGGAGACGGCGTTGACTTGTCTGGTCATGGAGAGGGAGGAGTCCAGGATGAAGCCCAGGTTGCGTGCGTGGTCTGTCGGTTTGGGTGCGGTGCCCAGGGCGGGAGGCCACCGGGAGTCGTCCCAGGCGGAGGGTGAAGAGCCCAGGATGAGGACCTCCGTCTTGTCAGAGTTCAGTTTCAGGCGGCTGGTCGTCATCCACTCGGCTACCTCTTTCATCCCTTCGTGCAGGTTGGCTCTGGCGGAGGCGGGGTCGTTGGTCAGGGAGAGGATCAGCTGGGTGTCGTCGGCGTAGGAGATTATGCTGAGGTTGTGTTTGCGTACGATGGCTGCGAGGGGGCTCATGTAGACGTTGAAGAGGGTGGGGCTCAGAGATGACCCTTGGGGGACGCCGCAGATGACTTCGGAGGCTTCTGACTTGTACGGTGGTAGGCGGACTCTCTGTGTTCTTCCGTTGAGGAAGGAGATGATCCATTCCAGTGCCTTGTCCTGGATTCCGACGTTGCTGAGGCGCTGTACTAGGGTGCGGTGGCAGACAGTGTCGAATGCCGCGGAGAGGTCTAGGAGGATGAGGGCCGCTGTTTCTCCATTGTCCATCAGGGCTCGGATGTCATCGGTGGCGGCGATGAGGGCGGTCTCGGTGCTGTGATTGGCTCGGAAGCCTGACTGTGAGGGGTCGAGGGATCCGTTCGTCTCGAGGAAGGCGGCCATCTGCTTGTTGACGGTCTTCTCGATGACTTTGGCTGGAAACGGGAGGAGCGAGATGGGGCGGTAGTTCTTGAGTTCAGTGGGGTCCGCTGTTGGTTTCTTGAGGAGAGCGCTGAGTTCGGCGTGTTTCCAGCTCTCAGGGAAGGTGGCGGTGTCGAAGGAGGTGTTGATGATGTCCCGCAGGTGGGGTGCGATGACAGCGTCGGCCTTATTGAAGACGTGGTGAGGGCAGGGGTCGGTCGGTGATCCGGAGTGGATGGAGTTCATTGCGTATGGTGTCTTCGGTGCTGATCGGGGTCCAGGCGTAGAGGGTGGTGGTGGGGGGTGGTTGTTCGGTCATGGTGTGCGTTGGTTGGTTGTTGAAGCTGTTGTGTATGTCCGAGATCTTGTTGTGGAAGTATGAAGCGAGGGAGTTGCAGAGGTCTTGCGATGGGGTGATGTCGTTGTTTCCTGCGCTGGGGTTGGAGAGCTCTTTCACGATGTTGAAGAGCTCCTTGCAGTTGTGTGCGTTGTTGTCCAACCGGTCCTTGAATGCTGTTTTCTTGGCGGCGCGGATCAGCTGGTGGTGCTTCCAGGTGGCAAGCTTGAGGGAGGTCCTGTTGTCCGGTGTAGGTTCCCTTCTCCAGACTTTCTCGAGGGCTCGGCAGTTCTTCTTGGAGCTCTTGAGTTCGTCGGTGAACCACGGGGCTTTCTTGCTGCCGGGTCTGCTGGGCGGGGTCCTCAGCGGGGCGAGCTCGTCCGCGCAGTTGCTGATCCACTTCGTGAGGTTGTTGGCGGCCTGGCTGGGGTTCGCTGAGCTGGCAGGAGGGTGCTGGCTCAGGGAGGTGGCGAGCTGGTCTGCTGTGATCTTGTTCCAGCTTCTGCGGGCGGCCTGTTGCTGGTGGCGGTGGGTCGTCGTTCTCGTGAAGGTGAAGTGGACGCAGCTGTGGTCCGTCCATTGAAGCTCTGTGGCGTGGCTGAAGTCGATGTCTGGGCTGGAGGAGAAGACTGCGTCCAGTGTGTGTCCGGCGAGGTGGGTGGGGGTGGACACCAGTTGCTTGAGTCCAAGATTGGCGAGGTTGTCGAGCAGAGTGCTGGTGTTGCGGTCGTTGTTGTTCTCCAGATGGAAGTTGAGGTCGCCTAGGAGGATGTAGTCAGCGGAGGGGAGGGCATGCGGGCTGACGAAGTCGGCGATGTCCTCGCTGAATTGTGTGCGTGGTCCCGGGGGTCGGTAGATCAGGGTGCCTCTGAGGGTGGTGTTCGGGCTGGTGTGGATCTGGAAATGCAGGTGTTCGGCGGTGGTCAGGGTGTTGTCGGTGCTGGTCGTGAGACGGATGGTGTTCCTGTGGATGATGGCGATGCCTCCTCCCATCTGGTTGGCGTTGCGGTCCCTCCGGACGATCTTGTAGCCCTCTGGGATAGCGATGGCGATGTCGGGGGCTGAAGAGGCGTTCATCCAGGTCTCCGTGAGGAAGGCGACGTCAGGGGCTGTGGCGTCTAGGAGGTTCCAGAGTTCGATGGCGTGTCTGTGGACGGAGCGGGTGTTGAGCAGGATGCACTTGAGTTGGGTCATCATTGGGTCACCCTGACTGCTAAAGGACTGAGTGGGCTCGACCATATTCCAGGGAGCTCTTGAAAAGATGTAGTCAGGGGGTTTTAACGATTTAAACATCATCAGACAGATCCCAGTATCCCTTTGTTTGTGAAACTGTCAGGGATGTAAAAATGCAAAAATAGGGGTGGGGGTCAATTAGAGTTTTTTGGTCCTATAACCCTAGTGCCGACATGTTTCAGTCCAAAAGGTGGCCAAAAAGTTTCAGGACTTTTATCAGGGCAAAAAAGGGGGTTTCCTCCCTGGTTACAGCAGACAGGACAGTACCTATCTACTTCTATGTTATAAGGACAGATAGCTCCTCCTTTATAAAAAAGCACCAGATGAATTATCTTGGTCTTTATAGGTTTCTTTACTCCATCTGGGAATGAAAGAAAAGGAAGAGAACAGAAAACAATAGCGCCACAATTCTTTTGTAGTACACACGCTTCCCATTGGTGATGTGCTTTTTTACACCCATGCTTATAAAACAGGCTCTCCTTTGGTGAGACATGTATTCCTCCCAGACAGTGGGCAAAATGGCCTTGAGTGTGGAAAAGGGTGTTCCTCTCCCAAGCAGGGTGACCTAATGGGTTGTACGTAAACCCATCCTGAGCTTTATATTGTAGCCTGAGGTCTGCACGCAGCCCCTTACTGACATCAAAAGATGCCTATCCTGTCACTGGCAGATGCAGCTCAAACCTGGGCTTGCCTGCCCTTTATTTCACTAGACAGACTATAGCCAAACCCAGAGGAAACGGAAGACCCTCTCACAGCTGGTTTTACAGTTCAACAGGCTGTCACTGGGTATACAAGTGTCACTCCCTGAACCTAACACCAGAGCACTCCTGACATGAGAAGATTAAGAACAAGGACTGTAATGCTGTCTAAAGAAAGAACATTGGAACTGCTTACCTTGAAGCAAAAGTGACTCCAATGAGCAGTTTTCTGGCCTCCTATTTTAGCTACAGGGACACACCAAGCTTCCAGAGTCCTTTCCTGCTAACCTGCTTTCCAGCTGACCAGACTCAATTCGACCCGACCTAGTCCCCCGTGAATGCCTCTGTGGGAGAGAGTCCTGATCCCCCAAATGCTGTCCTCAGGTCCTGAACCCTTGGCTGGGGTCAGAGTGTACTTCTCCCTGCTTAAATGTAGGTTTCACCTGATCCGATGATGAACGACACAGAGCCCCGCAGAATCACACCGCACGTTCCTTTCAACAATGTCAGATTGTAACACTTCTAGTGAGCTGGGCCTGGTCCTGTAGCCGGCTAGTGTTCCATTGCAGTCTGGCTGAACTTGTGACTTTGTCCTGGTCCAACCCGGCCAGATACCCGTAGTTGGGGCTTTGTGCTTTTGGCACTATTTTTACCGTAAACTTTAGAAACTCATAACTCCAGTTCTACTGATTGCAGTTGTGTCCATTTGGTGTCGTTTAAGTTATTACAATATCCTCTAATTTTCTAAATTGGTTTGGGATTGTTCACCTTATTGTTGTTTGAGTACAACACAAATACTTAACATTGTCTCCTAGTTAAACCTTACAGCTTGTGGGTCAAACTACCAGGGTTGGAACAGGTTTATTTAGTGACTTTTGTGGTTCACCCTGACAAAGATTGTGATTGTTATTTTAAGTGGGTTCTCACCCACTTCAAACAGTAATCTAATTTCTTGCAGCCTCCAGTTCCCAAAAATGTTTCTGTCATGTGGTAGGTAATCTTATTTGAGAGGAAGCCTTTTTCCATAGATGGGCAGTTGACGTTTCAGAGCTGAGGTGATCTTGAAAGTTTGTCCACCCTCACACACTCATGAGTTAATGGCAGATATCGTGACTCCGAGTTCAATGAGCATTGGTATGCTTTTCTTGTCATTAATACTTAAGCAGTTTGACAACGGTCTCTTTCTAAAACACACAAATAAATTAAGTTTAAATGTGGTAGAAAATATTTTAAGATTAGTTATATAAAGTAGATTTTTAGCACTGTGGTAACTTCTTCTTTTATACTTCTTCCTTGATGTATCAAATATGTTTTGTTTTAAGTCAGTACCTTGAGTTTTCCTCACAGCTTGCTTGGATTAGATCTTTTTCAAGCTAATTATAAACTGGTCTAGCCGGTTATTCAAGTTGCCACGGTTATTCTGTGGTGAATGAACGTATGCTTCCATTTATATCAATTGAAAGACTGTGAAAGAGATGTCTATTGTGTCTGTGTGTTGTTTACCTTTTATCTTGTAGACAGTTTTTGAAACAAACCATCAACGGTCATTGATATTAAAAGTAGTGCATTCATTATAGAGCACAAATATTACATTGTGGATACAATGTGTTTAGACCCCCTGTGTCGGTTATATAAGAATGTTTCAGTTGTACAATGCCATCAGCATAATAAAGAGTGATGTTACAACTGGGTGAGAATGGCACAAAGTCTCTGTCTGCATTTCGGGATGTGGCATTGATGCAGCAACCCACCTTTGCTATCAGTATTTGGAGCTAGGATGGGTTTATGCCAGTCCATTTGACACAAACAGTGCCTGTGTGGTGCCCTTTGGCCAGTTGATTGTCCTGGCTTTGTTAGTGCAGGGAATGAAAACTAGTGGCATACCCCTGGATGTGTGCCCACATGCATCAAAGTCAATTGCATTCGCAAACGGTGCGAATCGCAATTTTCGGCCGTTTGCGAATGCAATTGACCATGTTGCGATTTCTAAAATTGCGATTGCATTTAAGAAATCGCAATTTCAGATTTCCTAAATGCAATGCATGATCATTTTTTAATTGCGAATTCGCAATTTGGAAGTGGTAAATTAGCATGAAGTTGAACTTCATGCTAATTTACTGAAAACTTTCAAATATGCACAAATTGCATTTTTGAAAGTTTTAATTTACACACACACATGCCCTTGGAGCATGAGTGTGTGTAAATTGCATTTAAAGTTACATTTCAGGGGTGCAGGGAGGGGTTCTTTGGACCACCCCCTGCACCCTTGAAATTGCATTCACATTTTGTGAATCGCAATTTGAAATTCGCAAAATGTGAATGCCTTCCCATTCATTCCTATGGGCCTTTTGGTCCATAGGAATCAATGGGAAGGGTTTTCCTTATTTGCGATTCGCAAATTGTGAATCGCATTTAAGGAAAAATACCGAATCGCAAAAATAAATGCGAATTGTTCATGCATTGCAGTTTGCGATTTCTAAATTGCGATTCCTTAATTTTCGCAATTTAGGAATCGCAAACGGGTGCAATCATGCATGCGGCCGATAGTTGTTTATCATTGGAGGTGAGCAGGGATCACAGTTTTGCTGCAGATTTAGTGAAAGGGTGATCCTTAGGTTCAATACCCCTCTAGTTCTCTGTCTCCTTGGAGGAATGTGCATGATACTATGACCTGACTGGGCTGAGGGAGGCCTGAGGTAAGTACTTTAAGGTGGCTCATCAACAAGATCCTGGGATTGGCTGAGGGGGGACATGAACTGGGCTGCACAGGCTGCAACAGACCACTGTTTGGGATCAAGACCCTCAAACTAGTCTGCCAAAGTGCAGGCAGCAGCGGGATCCCTCAGTCCCTGGACATTCCCCGTCACCAGAAAATGGACAGTGGACCATACACGAAATGCAGCACCCGTACCGTCAATCACCCATGTAATATAAACAATAGACAATTTTGTGTGCCAAAAGCCAAATGGGCCCCCTGTCCAGGAGCATCTCCCCTCCGAAAGGGATACAAGACAAAAAACACTGGATTGGCTCTGCACTAAAATTTGTCAACAAAAAAGTCCAAAATAGAATATGTAAATAACTATTAAAGAAATCTAGTTTAATACAAAAAGTCACTGCTAATGCAAATTCGTCTTGTCCTATTCTTTTTTATTCCATTTTAACCAAAAGTCATCAGCCATCGCCCCAACCACTTGAAAGTGGTGTTTCTCAACATAGATTATCATGAGAGGACAGTTAAACTGAGATACAGCTACCATGCATTCTCAAAGATGAATGCCAGGGCCTTTGACTAAAACGTCTGGACTCAAGAGAGTGTATCACTATACAGCTTTGGCATTTAAGTGTGAGCCATCGGATCAGTGGCAATGTTTCAACCTGATCTCTGGCCAAACTGTCTTAAGTGAGTAAAGTGCCAGGTGAGGAAGTGTAATATCCTACATTTGAAGTGAGTACGTCTTGCTTTCAGATATTGGTTGGTTGTGACACTGATGACATGGGAGATGATAATAACACTCGCTCTCAACAATATAACAAATTTGAGGAATACACTTTCCTCTGAAATGGCAACAGTGTAAAACCAGCAGGCAGATGCAGCAGCCTGAGCAGGGCCTAAGACACAAACTGACAAGACACAATTTCTGTGTCTGTGCACATTTTAAGAGATATACTTGAGCAAAAAACCTATACTTGTGCAAAAGATAGACACCATGGCTGTCAATATCAATCTCCTCCTAGTTGACTTTAAAAAGATTTCTCGAAGAGTAATTATGGTGGAAAACAAATGGACAAGAACTCAGGTGAGGAGAAGAGCTGCAGAGAAATGATCTCTAAATTGCGTCCAGCTTCATTACAACCTGAGGCTGTAAAAAAGTGGGTTGTTAGTTGCGAATAAGTTCTTCCCAAGTGAGTCCTCAATTTTCCCTTTACTGTAAACCAAGTACCCCTTTGTAGCACTTGACTCTCTCAGGTTCACTACTTTTTGTACGCCACTAATATTACCAGTAGCAGAAAGTGAAAAACGGCAGATGGTGCAGACATTGCACCATCTGCATACTGGGAATATCATGTGGCATGTTCCCTGGGCTCCTATTTTCCCAAAGAAAACGTGTGAATCTACACAGCGGAGGTATAAATACTCGAGAAATTGGTGGCGATATACACATGCACATTTTTTTCTTTGCCTTTTTTTGTGACTGGGGAACACATTTCTCTCTGTGGAGAACCCCCTTCTTCTGCATCCCCTCCTAGTTTGGAAGTGATTATTTTCCATTGCCATTGTGTTTCTCCAGCCTTTTACTGAAGTACATTTCTGACAGTTTTTAAGAAGACATAGGATAAAAGTAGAGTTTGTGAGCATCTACAAACATACTCATTTTTGTGGGCCATCTGAAACATACAGTTATTGCCATGCCTTGTACTGTCCACTTGGAATCCCTTGTGTCAGAGCTACTACTACTGATTTCTCCAGTGTTGGCCAAGAAATATGCAAAAGTATACCCATTCATCCCTGGCAGGCATAAATGAAGGCATTTCTGGACGTTACTGTATGTTATGACCAAAAACACCTCAGTGAATATCCCCTTGGTAGCGGGGTGGACAATTCTTGAACTCTGAATGTTCATGCACCTCCAGCTGAATGCCACAGTGGCTTCTTACTTTTAAATGAAATTACTGGAGCAAATCTGGCTTAACTCCGCAGGCCCCTGAGGGGCTCAACATCAATTATTGTAACTTTCTGCTTCCTGGCACAAACAGAGAGAGTGTTGACAAGCCACGTGTTGCAAAATTCTGCTGCTTTGGGGTAAATTCACCTTTCGAAGAGGCTACTGTATCACTTCAGATCTAAAAGGCATAAATTGGTTGGCAGTACATAACATACCATGTATTTGCAAAGCACACCTTCACCCATGGGTATATTGGTGCTGAAAAACAAATGTTTATTGTTACCCAACTCAATGGTACGGACCCAGGGTTAAGTAGACCACAGTGATATTTAACATTTTGACTTCTGTCGACCCCCACTTAATCATTACTCATTACTCCAATGACTCATTATTGGAATCCAGAGACCCCCACCGAGCCATTATTGGAACTGCAAAACTATACACAAAAATATAGAAACAAACAAATACACAAATTAGTAAATATTCTATTTGATTCACAAGCAAAAATCTAAATCTTAATTTTAATGGGAAGGTTAGAGCTTTTCTAAATTCAATTAAATATCGCTGTGTTCTGTTTGATGCACTTATACAGCTCCCACAGATCAATCTGAGGAAACTAACCTAATTTTTAGTGTGCAGCTTCAAATTCCTTTACATTTACATAATGCTATAACATTTTAAATGTAAAATGTTTCTTCTTTATTTGCATGCACTTTATTTACCTGTTAATATTATTTAATTTTCTAAGCAGCTGCGGCCCCCTGAGTAGTCATCACAGACCACCAATGGTCCACAGGACCACCGGTGAAGAACCACTGCAGTGTAGTATAAAGTATATTCTGGCCCTTCATATGAAAAATTCAGTCTGAACAACCAGAATTTCGTGGTCAAGCATGCACTCAATGAATTTGTGCTCCCTATCATGCCGACTATCAAATCTTTCGTTTTCTGAGAGCAAATGATGTGGTGACCACCTACGGATTATTGTGCTGCCATAATAATGTCACAGACTTGTGTCAGGGCTAGATCGTGTATGACAACACGTTGTACCTGTTTAGTGGGCTGCTTTTGTTTGTATTATAAACAATAAGAGATCAACTGAAGTGCTTGTTCAACAGGTCTAAATGACTGCCCTTGGCGCAGGAAGGGCGGAAGCTACATATTGGATGGATGTAGAAGGCGATAGCTGTACAGGTCACGTAGCTGATTAGTCCAGCAATTTGCTCGTACCTGCTGTCTTTTGACAGATATTTTGTGTCCAATCTTTGTAGTAAGTATATTGTGAACTTATGTTTGAAATAAGACTTTCCTCTGAAATGTTTATTCAGAGGAAAACATATAATTAGGAAGTAATAGCTCCTGTTTTCTTCCCAAATGCGGAATATGTCTCGAACCAGACCCGTTTTAAAGCACGGGCCAAGTGGGCAATTGCCCAGGCCTCCACAGTGCAAGGGACGTTGTGACACCGATCTTTCTGTCTATATCTCACTCCTATTATTTTTCCTCATCTCAACTACTTTCCCTTTCTCTGACTAACTCTACCTATCATTCTGTTTCTCTCTCTTTACCTAGTGTCAGGGGTTGTGGCTCACTAAAGAACATACTTTGGCTGCTTTTGTGGGACCTCATGTGAGAGGCTGGCTCAATAGATGATGTACATTTACGTAAGTGGACACCTTGCACTGATCCAGACAGCCCTTATGGTGATTTTAGTGGTCTCTGACAACCTTAGAAAGCGCTTAAAGAGGTAGTGGTGGAGAGCAGTCTTCAGGCTTAGTCCAGAAGGAGTGTAAAGCTGCTTGTTTTACCAGAACATAATTTTGTAGGTATAGATTAAGTGAAAAAGCACCACACAGTGTATTTATTATAAGACACTCACTAACACATACAGATATCTCCTAGTTGGGATGTATGACGGTACAACGCGTACCGTTACAACGCGTACCTTTACGACGCAGGTTTAACAACGCAAGTCGTTACAACGACTTGCGTTGGGGGGCGCTGGATAGTGAATAGTTTAATTTACCATTCCAACTCCAGTCCCCGTGGATAGTAGGGAAGGTGTTGGATAGTGAATTAAACTATCCCCTATCCTAGAGCGCCCTCCAGCGAAAGTCGTTATAACGACTTTCGTTGTAAATCCTGCGTTGTAACGGTACCGCGTTGTAAGGGTTCCGTTGTAAAGGATGTTTCCCCCTAGTTAGAGATATACACAATACTTTGCAATAGAAAAAGGTAAGTAGCCCAGAATACACAGTAGTCCTTAAGGGGAGACCAAACCATATACTAAAATAGTGGTATGGACTCCTCGACTCAATTCAAGACAATAGTCAGAGGACGTAGAAGTGCCGGAGGAGGTCATGTGCAGCGTGGGAACACAACCGTTTCCTCTGTACAAATCAACATGTAAGTCGTGCTTGCAATTTTAAAGAAAGAGGACCCTTCCCAGTGGACCCTGAAGAAACCCCAAGTTAGAAAAGAGGTTGGAGAGCCAACCCACCCGTGGATACCTTAGGAACCAGGATATCTGCACCAAGGAAGCCGGGTGCATAGGTGTGAAGTGGTGTCAGAAACTGTAGTCGAACTAAACGGGGGACTTCAGAAACATGCCGCTGCTGGAGAAGGTAAAAGCGTCCGGTGGAACCCAAAGGTGGATTCAAGATGTGAAGAACCTGCAAGCAGAGGCGACAGAGTCTATGCCACTCAGGAGTGGCCAGGAGGCATGAAAGACGAATGCCCACCGATGTTAGGTGTTGCAGGAGAGCTGATGGTGACCTTGGAACTGCAGCTGTGTGCACCAGGGAATGCCGTGGAAGACCAGGAGACGCACATGAGCTGTCCCACGTTTGATGTTGAGAGATGAGGGGAGCACCAACAAACCTTGGCAACTGCAACCAATGAGGAAGTTGAAGAAGGTACAATGTCGGGACCAGCAAGGTCCAGGAGGCTCACCACAAGCAATGGAATCAGGGCAGGCCCCTAGCAATCAGGGGGGCCCAAAAGAATTCAAAGATGACCCTCTAGAGGACCCACAGGCCCGAGGAACTGGAGTCGCAGAGGACCTCGAGCAGCTCACCAAAGATTCAGGCCCACAGTGCAAGTGATGAAGTGAGGGCAAGCTTGGACACTGGAGATGCTAGATATTGGGGCCGAATATCTTAGTGGAAGAAAGCCAACAAGCCTTTGCAACTGTAAGTCGATCTGATGCACAGGGGTTCACTTCCTGGGGCTTTGACTTGGTGAGAGGACAGGGCAGGCCTCAAGGAATGTGAAGAACTAGGACCTGTGTTGCTGAGTCTTTCAGAGTGCGTGGGAGCTCAGGATCAGGAGACTGGTCAACTTAGATGCGCTGCCTCCAGAGGCAGGGAAGTGACTCCTTCACTTCAAAGGGGAATCCTCCAGGTGCCTTGGATGCCCACAGGCCTTGGAAGGGTTCCTGTATGGAGCACAGGCACGGACATTGCAGCAGATTAGCAGGGCAAAGAGATCAGGAGCAGCAGGAGTCTTCCCGGTTGCTGCCTTGATTCCCAGAGCGAAGTCCAGAGTGCCCAGACAGTCGCAGTTGAAGTGGTGTCTGAATTTAATCTTGTCCCATGATGAATCTAGGGACCCACCCTCAGGTAAGCCCTTAAGTACCCTAAGGAAATGGTTGTGATGATCCAGGTGTCCCTCCCTAAAGAGGGGCTGGATAAGGGGGAGGATACTCCCCTGTCCTTTGTCCAGTTTCGCGCCAGAGCAGGAGCCAATGGTTCCCTGAACTGGTTAAAACTGGACTCTGCATGGAGGGCACCACATGTGCCCTGCACGCAGACTATGTGGCGCTGGCAAGCGCTCCCACCCTGCCCCAATTCACTAAACTCTGGGAGGTGGTCACACCTCACTGTGACAGGATGCCTATTCTTCTGTCTTCCCCTGCCCGAGCTTGGCTCAGCAGCAGGATGGCAGCCTGGTGTCTCTGGTCAGCAGCAGCCATGTTGTGCTGTCTGGGTCTAGAAGTCTGGTACCAGGAGCACTGAGGGCCTAACGGTGGGCCTTTACAGTGCTTGGAATCATGCCTCCACACTGTTTAAGGAGTGGGGGTATGATTCCAACATGTTTGATACCAAAATTACAGGGTTCGTTACAGCCAGTTTTGAGATGTCATCGCTTAATGACGCAGTGCCTCTCTCTATGCTATATGGCTGTCTCTCTTACAACCCGGGAGAATGTACTCCTAAGGTTGTAGGGGTGTCCTGCTCATGCAGAGGCACCCTCACACTTAGAACCAAGCACACTGCCTTCAGGATTGAAAAGGCCTGCGGTAGGGGTGACATAGGTTTTAAGTGCAGCGACCTTATAGTTAGGGAAACCAAAATCTTTCGTAAGTGGTGCTAGCACCAGCTTACACAGGCTGCAATGGCAGGCCTATAGTGATAGTTTGAATGGTCCTCCATGGGTGGCATATTTTTTTTAATTTTTATTTTTTATTTATTTGAAAGGTTTTACATAGCGCTGGCTACACCCAAGGGTATCAGAAAGCTTCACATCAGCATTGAATATAGGGAGACGTAAATACAATAAACAGTATATGAAGAAAATTACATCAGACATCATATGAAAATAAAGGAATACATAAAATAACAATAAGCAGAATATGGAGCAAAATACAACAGATATCATACGAAATAGAGGGCATAAATTGAATACCAAACTGAGTGTCTTGCATACATCGTAATAGGTAGTAGATCTTCATTAACAGTGTGACAATGGGGAAGGTAGGCTATGCAATGTAAAAGGGAGGAAGTGGTACGCAGGTTCCTGGGGGGGCAACGGTATGCAGTGGGGGGGATCTAGGATCAAATTAACCCAAGAATTTAGTGAGGAGATGGATTTTGAGGTCTTTTTTGAAGCTGTGAAAGGAGGGGTTGCATCGCAGGGCTTTGGGCAGGGCGTTCCAAATGGTAGGGGCCTTTCCTGAGAAGGATTGGGATTTTGATGCGCTTTTTTTTAGAAGAGGTGGAATGAGCAGAAGAGTGTTAGTGCTTCTCAGCGACCTAGTGCTGCCAGCTTTTTTGAGTTTCGATGAGAGATATGTTGGAGAATTCGGATAGAGGGCTTTGTGTGTGATACACGCAATTTTGTAGGAAGATCTGCCTTCGATGGGGAGCCATTTGACGGTCTTGAGGGTAGGGGAGATGTGGTCAAAACTTTTACTGTTGGTTGTTAATCTGACAGCGAGGTTGAGGACGGATTTGATGGGGGTGAGGTGGATTTTGGGAGTACCGGACAGAAGGGCAATCCCGTAATCAATTTTGGATAGGACCAGCGATTGGATAATTAGTTTGAAGTCATTGGCTGGGATAAAAGTTTTGACTTTTTTAAGGTGGCGAAGAGTGCACTTTTAGCTGAGTTCTTTACATGAGAGTTGAGTGTGAGTTTATTAGTGATTGTGATACCAAGCGATTTGACAGACTCATCGAGGGAAATAGGGCAGTTTAGGGCGTTGAGGTCAGCGATCCATGTTTGGATTGGGAGGGAGTTGATTTTGGGAGAGAAGAGGATGATCTCGGTTTTGTTAGGGTTGAGTTTAAGATGGTTGTTATAAAACCAGGTTTGGATTTTGTTTAGTGTAGAGTTAAGGTGAAGGATATCGGCATGTGATTTAATTTTATAGTACAGTTGAGGGTCATCCGCGTAAAGGTGGTAGTTAATATTTGCTTGTTTAAGTATAAGAGTGAGGGGTTCCTTAAAGAGGTTGAAGAGGGCAGGGGAGAGGATGGATCCTTGGGAGACACCTAGCGAGACAGGAGTAGGTTTAGAGAGGCTGTTCTGAATTTTTATTTGTTGTGTTCTTTGCTGGAAGTATGAAGTGAACCAGCAAAGGACAGTGCCATTAATGCCGAAGCGATCTTGGAGTGTGTTGAGTAAGGTAGGATGGTAGACTGTGTTGAAAGCAGCAGTAAGGTCAAGGAGAATAAGTAGATAGCACTCCTCTTTGTCCAGGGCTAAGTGAATGTTGTCTACTATGTTTAGCAGTGCGGTTTCGGTACTGCAGCCTTTGCAGAAGCCAGATTGGAGGGGGTCAAGAAGGTTAAATGTGTCAATGTGATTGTCCAATTGAAGGAGGGCGCATTTTTCAAAGGCTTTGGAGAGGAGTGGGAGATTGGAGATAGGGCGGCGATTGTTAGGGTCTTTGGGGTCCGCTTTAGGGTTTTTGGGGATGGGGTGATTTGTCCGAGTTGAAGTGAGGTGGGAACATTTCCTGTAGCAAGGGAGGTGTTAATAATGTTGATCCAGTAGGGGACAATAACATGTTTGATATCTTGGACGAGTGAGGACGGGAGAGGGTCTTTAGTATGGGACGATGGTTTGAGTTTAGTAAGGATGTTGAAGACTTCATGTTCAGGGACGGGGAGGAAATTGTGCCAAGAGGCATTATTTTTAGGTGGTGGTCTAATGGGGAGTGGATCCGGAGGGATGAGAGATGGGAGGGGGAGTGGAGGAATCCAAGATGAGTTTGTAGGAAGAGGAGAATAGAGGGTGGGAATCCGGGGGAGTTGTGGGGTGGGTGGGGGTAGAGGGTGGAGGAAAGCACGAAGGATTTTGGTGATTTTTTCGCTGAAAAAGTTGGCGATTTCTTCGCATTTACTAATGGAGGCCACCGGATTAGGCAGTGCAGGGGAGATTTGATTTCTAATAATGGTAAACAGTTCGCTGGGTTGATTTTTGGCACGGGAGAGTTGAAGACAAAAGAAAGAGGCTTTCTCGGAAAAGATGTGTTTTTTGAAGGACGTTCTGGCATTTCTAAGGAGAGCAAGAGGGGAAGGGGAAGGGGAAGGGTGTTGTCTCCACGTTCTTTCAGCCAGTCTCAGGGAGCACCTTTCTTTATTAAGGTCAAGGGTGGACCATTGTTTAGAGGGGACATTTTGTTGTGTTTTCATTTTTAGGGGGTCGAGCTTGTCTAAAACCTCTGAGATAGTTTTATTAAAGTGCTCGGTGAGTTCATTCGCATTGGAGGAAGGAGCGGTGTGACCGTGATGGGATTGGAGCTCATGCTGTAACACTCCAGGGGGGATTTGCCTAAGATTTCTGGACACAGTTGTAGTCTTAGTGTTTTGCTTGGTGGAGGGTGGTGCTGGGAGCGAGATATTGAACAGTATAAGGTGATGGTCAGACCAATCAATGGGGATAATGTTGGATAAGGATGTTAGATCAGGCTTGGAGAGGATGGCGTCTAGAGTAGCGTCTTTAGCGTGGGTGGGGGCATTGCAAATCTGTTTGTGGTCACTAATCTCTAGAAGGTTGTTGAGAAGGTTTATTGTAGGGTTACTGGGTTCATCCCAGTGGAGGTTAGGATCTCCAAGGAAGATATCATTGGAGTTGGAACGAAGTAGCGAAGTAGTGATGAGATGAGATCTTCCGTAAAAGGGAGGTGTGTGCCAAGGAAGTTGGTATATGTTATGAAGTCGAATCAGAGGGGCGTTTTTTCTTGAGTTCGGCTCCCAAGTATTCAAAGGTAGAGTAGTCAGGGTTGTTGATTTGGGCAAGTTGCAGTTCTTTAAAGATTATTGCAAGGCCTCCCCCTATTTTATCAGGTCTGTCATGTCTGAGAATAGAGTAGCCAGGAGGGGTCAGGAGGTCAAGGATGGGTGTGGAGTCGTCTTTGAGCCACGTTTCAGAAAGGAAGGCAATGTCTGGATCCTCATTGAGGATGGTTTCGGAAATTTCAGTTGCATGACGAACCGCTGAGCGGCAGTTCACGAGCATGCAGGTAAGGGGTTTTGGTTTGGGGTTAAGGACAGGGAGGAGTGGAATGCTGGTGTGTTGAGGGGAGGCCTGGGGGAGCTCAGAGGCTCCGGGTTTCTGCAGGTTCCCATGATAACAGGAATGTTTTAGTGAGGGGGGAGGGGTCAGTTGGTGGGGGAGTGTTAAGGTAGTCATTGCATATGGCAGAGTGATCAGGGGTGGAGTAGGTATTTGAGGTGCGAAGAGGTCTGTCAGGGCAGGGAAGCAGGAGTTTAGTCGACCAAAGGTAGGGGTAAGGGTGTTTTCTGCTCCTAAGGATGGGAGTAAAAGGCCAAGGGTAGCGGTTAAAGTCTTTGCTGTATTTAATCTGGTAGAAGTCTTTTCTGAGCAGTGTTATTTCAGTGGTTAGGGTAGCGAGATTGTAGTCAAGTGTACTCAGTAGTTGATGGAGGTAGGGGAGGGGGTGAGGGTAGTCTCTGAATAGGCGGGGATATGGGCACATTGGCTAGGTGGGGAGGGTTGGAAGCTTGGTGTGGTAGTTTTAATGGGGGGTATGATATGGGAGGTTCTGTGTTGAGGGGAGGGATGGGGAAGGTCTGGGGATGTGGCGAGTTAATGGGCCGGAGAGGGGGGAGGGGTTGGGAGCGATAAGTGCTTGACTGGTGGGGGAGAGGGGGAAAGGGGGGTGGGTGGAGGCAGAGTATTTGGGACAGGGGAGAAACGGAGGCAGTGGGCGGGTTGGACGTGTGGTGTGTGTGGGAAGGGGTGGAGGTAAGCGGGGCAGTGTGTGATGGAGGGCTAGTGAAGAGGGCAGGAGGAGTAATAGGGAGGATAAGGGGTGCCAGACTTTGACGGCTATTAGGGGGGTGTGAGTGTTTGGAGAGGTGTACCATGGAGGCGGTTGGGGGATGGAACAGGAGAGGGGGAGGGGTAGGAGTGTCAAGGAGGAGAGGAGAACGTCTCGGAGGGGAAGAGGAGTGTGTAGGAGAGGGGAGGTGGGATTGGATTTCGATAGGGAATGGTACGAGTGGGGCTGACAGAATGGGAGCGGTTGACCGTGGACTATCATTCTGGTGGGAGTTATGAGTGGGGCGTCCGAGGGGGTCCGGAGGAGTATTGGGACAGAGGGGTTGTTGGTGGGGGAGTGGGAATTGCTAGGTGTTCGGAAACATTATTGAAAAGGAGTTCGAAGAAGGAGAGGAGTTCCTCGGTGGCTTGGATCAGGATGTTACCAGTTTTATAGATGGAAATGGTTAGTTCGCCAGGAAGAAGAGAGGAAGGGGAAGTGGTGAGTTTGTGACCATGGGGGATTTTAATCGAGGTAGACACTGGGAGGTATTGTAAGAGGGTGCTCTTCCACTTAGAGTGGAGTTTGGTGTAGAAAATGTAGTTAGTTTTAATGGGGGGTGTGAAGCTGTGACAGTTATCTTCAATGAGGGTTTCAGGATGACGGGTAAGGAGTTTATGTTTGAGGTTTTTTTGCCATTTTTTGAGAGGGAGGGAAGGTATTGTATTGTCCAAGAGTTGGGACCATGTTTGGTAAGAGTGGTGAAATTATTAATTAGATCGTGAGTGGGGGGGGCATATTGGTAGTATTGAGGTAAAACATGGTGAAGAGGATGAGTTGGAGGAGAAGGAAGGGGGAGAGCAGGGTGGGGCAGTGCAAGAAGAGGGGGGTATAAGAGGGAGGCGATTTTGATGAGGAGAGTAGCAAGGGAGGAGGAAAGAGGGGCGATGGGAGGGAAGTGCTTTAGGGGTCACAGCAGTAAGCGTGGTGAGTAAAGGAGTGAGAGAAGCAGTAATGGTGCGTATAGAGGTCATATTATCATAGGAATATTTGGAATTGATATAAAAACCATCGAAAACAAATGGTAACATAAGTTGAAATTGGCATTATAATGAATCTTTTTTTTTCACCCTTCAGTTAGCCTGATATTCCATCTTAAAGGACTGTTATTTTAAGTAAGGAAAGGCACCACAAGGTGATTTAATTCAATTGTATATGTGTAAAGTCTGTAGCATTGCGATACATGCTGTGGCAATGGATGTGTAAGGACTGGATACAATCACATTGTTGTTACGGGGGGAATTTTGCATCATGTGCCTTGGATGGCAGGGTAAGGACTTGAGTATGTGGAGGGGGTATGGTGAATGAAAACTTAAGATAATAATCCATTGTGAATCTCTAGTTGCAAGAGTAAGATTTGAAGAGAGGGGGGAGAGGTGTGGGGCAGCTGCTACAGAGGCTGACTCCAGAGCGCGGGGCTCATGGTTCGATCTCCGGTGGCAGCTGAGCACCATGTGACTATGGGAAAAAGCTCACTTAATCTCCCTGACGGCCCCCAGCGCCTTGAGACCCTTAGGGGTGATTAGTTTGCACTTTACAAATACTGGATTGATTGACTGTGAAGAGTGGCCTTTGACAGTGGGAAGAAGATGATTACTTGCAGAGAGAGTTGTGGTTGGCTGATCGGTGTTTCCTCCAAGGAGCTTAATGAGTATGTTTAATGACATCTATCTGGAAGGTTATGTGAATCTTTTAGAACACCAGTGTCTGCAATTTATATAAGACAGAAAATTATACATGCCTAAAAACGCGTCCACAATTAATTTCATGTATGCACAACTGTTAATATCTGACTGTAGTGGAAATGAACGCTTCCAAATGCAGACTAGAGTTAAAGAAAGTGCTAAGGTTTCTAGCAGTGTATTCGGCTGTGTAAAAATTGGGTCTCAACAGGAGTGTGATAATGTGACGGCAAAAAAGTACAATATTTTGATTTTGGAGAATTTAACATAAATAAATAGGTATCCACCCGCCCATAAAACATTGTCTGAAACACAGGACTGTACGGATAGAATAAGAAAAAGATGTGCGAGGTTGTCGCCTACAGGAGATGGGTTAAGCCAAATGACAATGACTCAATATCAAATTACCAAAGAAAGCCCAAGGACAAAACCTGGGAGATACCAGTGGGTGGAAGTGATGAGTGGGAAATGACAGAAGCACTGGGTAACTGAGATGGAGAGGTAACATGAGAGCAGGTTAAGAAGTGAACCAATACTGCCAAACTTAGCAAGTGTTGTGAGCAATGTGAGGTGCCAACAGTGTTAATAGCTGCCAAGAGTAGAAGGGTTTAGATGGTAATAAGGTGGTATTGTATAGCACATAATGCTGCACGTTTGACTTTTCGAAGAGCTGCAAATAACAGGTATTACTACTGCATAGTTCTAATGTGTAAAGGGTATTTTTCTGGGAACAGTTTCTGACAATTGAAGTGCTATAACGCCAGGATAAAACACAATAGGGGATTGTGTATGGAAAGATAGTGTCTGAAACATTCAAGATTCTTGGCAGATTGGTTGAGACACTGTGTGAGAGTCGGATGATGAATAGGAGTTGGTTGTTCACTTTTCAGTCAGAGGAATAACAGCTGGCATTTCAAAGCTTTTCGGGTAGGATCCAGAGAGAATGGAGCAGTTAAACAGAGTCCTTAAAGTTCTGAGATTGCTTGGACAGAGATGCCAATATCTAATGCACGGGAATGAGCTCAGCTGAAGATGCAGGTGAAGGTTGGTGGGTGAAGTAGAAAGGAAAAGTGGCAGAGATTTAAAGAAGGGTTGAAATGTGAAGAAACAGAAATCCAGTAGCAGAACATTTAGGCCCTCATGTATTGGGATTTGACGTAGAGCAGCGCAGCAAGTCACCTTTCTGCACTGCCCTACGTCAATGAGAAAGGGCAGAAATGCACTATATTTGTCCAATACGGTGCATTCCTGTCATTTCGCCCTGTGCTGGCCCTGTTTCGGCAGTATACCACCAACACAGCCAACCGTCATGCAAGGGTACCTGTGTTGTCTGCAGGATTGTTTAAGTGCAGAAAGGGACACTTTCCTACACAGAAACAATCCATTGAGGTGTTTTCCTTTTTCTATGTGTGCTGCAGAATGCATGTAGAAAGATGAAACAACAAGGAGAAATAAAGATATTTCTCCTCGTTATGCCTGCCCTGGGGTGGTGTAAGATTTTGACACATTCCCAGGTGTGCAAGTCCTTGTAAATTTGTGAATGGAACAAAACCCATAGGAGTTGCGTGGGAACACCCACTGCAATACCCATGGAACACCTCCCTGGTGCAGAGTAAGAGAAAAAAAGCTATTTGTGCTGCATCGCCTTTCATAAGATTTTTCAGGCCACTTAAAGCCACACAATGTGGCATGGCTTCATAAATCTGACTCGGAGCCTTCTGTCATGCATGTACCACTCTGCATGGTGGAATGGCCCCTTAGAGACTGCACCATAACTTTGAAAATGCAACTTCAAACTAAGATAAAAGACATGGAAAGTGTAGCAGGAGCAGTTCTCACGGTCCTGCCTTTCCAAGAGGGCTCAAGCTCTACTGATGGATTTCTTTAATAGAAAGGTTTCTGGAGGGTAATTTAAACTCTGAGTAAGGGTTCTCGATTCACACAACCTGTATCTCAATCTGACATAGTTGGACTGGGCTTCTTGCCAAGACAAAGAGAGGAGTTGATGAGAGCAGCTGCAAAGCTGGAAATTGAACCGGAGTGACAGCAAGATGCATTCTTTTATGGATTTTATTCATGCAATCCAAATGAGGAAGCAAAACAGAAGCTCATTAAAAAGAATTATATTCTCGAGGCATGCAATCCTCATTGTGGCATCCTGCAAAGTGTTGACAGACAAAACAAGAGATGGATGAAATATTTGAATTTGTTTGAGTCACTACTACTTACTTGTTTCCAAATAACCGTACATAGTTTTTTCACCCACCATCCCTCTTTAGGAAACTGCTTGTTAGCACTAATGTCTGGAAAATCTGATCATATGTGAGCCCTCTGTGAACTGGAGCTCGTCCTTCAGGGACAACATCATTTTTTTAGCCATAAATTGGAGATACTTTTTTGGTTGTTCCACCGCCAGGCTCAAAGGGGTAGTCCATCTTATTCCTTTTTGCACAAACCCTGGTTAGTAGCAGCTGTGTACTCCTCTAACTCCAAAACTACAAGAACTGGACTCCAGGTGAAAAACTAGAGGTTATGGGCTCCTTGCATTGAAAAGAACTGTCCTCCTACTCCTAGCAAGCATGAGTGAACTTCTCCAAGGCCAATGCGGGACCTGCATTCGACTGCCTGTGTGACCTTCCTGGATAGAGACCCTGGAATTAACTGCCCAGAGCTATTCACATCCAGAGCAAAGACCCACATTTTGTGGCAACGTAAAGTTCTGATCTTCAACCAGCTTTTTTCTGCCAATGACAACTGCACTGCCAACGTGACGTTCCGATCGATGCCTAGGACTTTAGCAACCTGCTTTCGATGAGTCCGATTCCATATCCAACTTGCAACCTTGTCACTGGCAACCCCATCAAGGAGAGTTTCTCATTTGAAACTGGGCAATAAGTTAGAACTAAAACTTTTCATCTGGACCAACCTGTTTCCTCTATCCGAACCTCATTTCATTGTAGTCAGCCTGAAATTTTGATTTGAAACAGTCCAGCTTGACCAGATAACTGCGATTGGGGCATAATGCTCTTTGACATTATTTTATTTAAAACTTTAAAATCTCATAACTCAGGTTCTACCTATTGGAATCTTGTTGCATTATTTTATTTAATAATATTTTCTTTATGTTTCCAAACAGGTTTGGGAATTTTTATTGTTGTGTTTTCCCTTTATTACTGTTTGAGAGCTGCATAAATACTTCACAAATTGCCTCTAAGTTAGGCATGACTGCTTTTGTGCCAAGCTACCAGAGCATTAAGTACAGGTTTATTTAGTGACTTTTGTGGTTTACCCTAACAAGGATTGTGTTTATTACTTGAGTTAGGCTCAGACACATCACAACTAATAACCCAATTTCTTATAATACTTAAACAAGGTGAGTCATTCTGGAAGACAAGCTTATGGTGGTATAATTGCCCTTACAACAGCTCACATTCTAAGTCCGTGGATTATGCATAGTATGGATTTCTCCATAAAGCTGCTTTACGTATATTTATTTTGCATTGTAGGCCCAAGGAAACCGAGAAAATAATTGCCACTGTGAACTTAACCCTACATACATTGTATGCATGCACTCACACTGATGAATGTGAGCCCGATTTGTGAGTATTGTGATGATTAGGGAGTACAAACTGTTTACATTGGGGTACATCAGATAGATCCTTATTAAGGCCAATGACTTGTTTGGGCTACAAGTTAAAAAACATGTTGACCATTGATAACAAATTGTGTTTGTCTTATGGGATGATTATGTCCTGTTTTTGTTTTTAATCTGACCGTGAATACTACAGTCTATTAATACAAATAAATGTTTATTCACACGTAATACTTTTAATCACACATAACTTTCACCCAATCTAGTATCATATTCTAAACATTTGGCAAGGGATCTAAAAGCAGTGGCCCTTTGGCCATCGCAGGTAGAAAGATCTCCAAAAAAGAACAGCTTATAGAGCCCGTTGGGAATTGCGCACCAAAGCCAACGTAGACCATGACTCAGTGATCAAGCATTCCACCTTGGTGGGTGAGGATCAGTTCATCCCAAAAAATATAATGCCTGGACCTAGAATGCGAGCCATAATACGGGCAATTATACCCTTATAAACTAAGCTTTTCTTTCAAAATTGACTGAATTTCCCTAACCTTTCTACGGAGAACTGAGTTCACCTGCTTGTTTTATGCCATTCAAAATAATATAATGTTTCTGTTCTGTTTCTGCAAATCTCTAGCATGCTCTGGCTTGTTTCTTATGAACTACCTGTTCAAACCCTTGCCTCAGAGGTGGAAAAGTCAGTGCCAAGAAGACCGGGCGGCTTCGCTTTGCTTGTATTCAGCTTATTTTTAATTACGCTAACAGTGAATAATTCTATAATATTCACTGTTAGTTTAATTAAAATGGCACTATCAGGCAAGTAAATATATTTTTAAACAGATGTTGTGTGTGTGTGCTCACAGGTGAGTGTGTTTATGAGAGAGAGGGAATGTTTATATGTTACTGTTTATGTATATGACTGTATGACTGTGTGTGAGTGACAGTAACAGTGATATGAGTTGCAGTACATTAAACTTAATGTCAGTAACTGAGTGTGAGTGAGTCAAGTTGAGTGAGAATGATGGAGTGAACGTGTGAGTGCAAGTCAATGTGAGTTAATAAGTGTAGGAATGAGTGACAATGTGTGAATGAGTGTAAGACTGAGTGCAAGAGAGTGAAAATGAATGCGTGCATGTGAGAGAAAATGATTGAAAACGAGAACATGAGAATGAGTGTGAGATAGTGAATGTAAATTAGCAAGAGTGAGAATGTGGTGGTATGCTTGCTAGTTTGCTTTTGACCCTGGCGAAAGACTGGTGTTTTGTTATGCTGTAGGTAATAATTAACAGAAAGGGACTTGGCATACTACAGGTAATATATTATATATGGGGCATCCGTGGCAAAAGGCTGGCGCAGGCCTGTTGGAGGTTATTCTTGGCATGGGATGCCCATGTCAAAATACTGGCACTAGAACATTGGAGGTGATTCTTGGCATAGAGAAGGACGACTGTGAAATAAAGGGGGGGGGGGACAAACATGACAAAATGCTGGCCTTATCATACTAGTGGTATATTTTGATATAAGGGTCACTTGTGATACATGAATAACATTAATAGCAGAATTCTGATACTGGTTTATTGAATGTAATTGTTGGCATACAGTGGCACCCATAGCACATAGGTGGCACCTATGACAAAAGTCTAGTCCTGCCACAATGCAGGTTATTTTTGGCATGTAGGGGCACCCAGAGCGCATTTTTTTTAAAAGAGGTCATCTCCTGTGGAACGTCAGGTTTCAATAGCTTGGCACTCCATGAAATAACTTATATATTAAACAAGTGTTCTTTCTTAACCCACGGATTTTTAGGAGATTTTTGTGAAAAGTGTGCTTTAAAATGCAGAATTTGCCTAATTTTTAAAAACAATTACTGTGGCGAGAACCCTTTGCCCCCAACTTATTCAATATAGATCTGGATCATTTGGTTTCCTCATTATGATTTAAAGCAAATATTGTATTGCAGCCCATCACTTTCAAAGATGTTGTAGTGTAGTTCCTATTATCCCAATAGGCTCTGCGCATTAGAATAATATCTTCAATAGTATAGACCTAGGGCAGAGGTTAACTAGGTCTTCTACTGACGATATTAGACTTAAAGTTTTTGGTTTTGCCAGCTAGCTCAGAGTTCACTAGAAACTTTCTCGAATAGGCAAGGAGGAGTTTAACCTCCCTGGATAGACAAGAAGGGATTTAGTTTCTGACAACCATAGAACATGACAACTTTGCTCTCCCCTAATCAAGAGTGTATCTCTAGAGTCGTGTGAAAACAAAAGACAACTTATTTTACTCAGTCAGTACGTGCATTCTTAGTTTCACCAGATTGTAGAGAAAAGGAAGAGACGGGCGTGTTCAATAAAAGATGGTATTTATTGATCAGTCTCTTTTCTCGTACAAGAGAAATGAATCGATATTATTGCGATACTTATGGTTAAGTAAAGTGCATACAATAAAAGCAGGAGTATAAAATAATACTGCAGAAGCATTGATATGGTTTCTAAGGCATATGATATTTAAAACTGATAAAATAGATACATACATATATACATTTGACTAATCGTACTCAACTGGTGCTTCTAACCACGCCTACCCCAGTGTACCTGACCTAAGCCTAATACGTGGGCGGGAGTAGATAAGTAGCAGTTTAAGTTAAGTTTGTTTTGCCAAGGGACTGACTCAAGAATTCTCTGCAAGGGGTTGTTCAGTTCTGTACCTGAGGTCTAGAAAGATTGAGGGCTGGTATCTCTTGTCTCTGGTCTTGATATTCCAGCTGCCTGCGAGGACTGCTTGGAAGCGCCGGAGCTGGATTTCTCGGCAGGAGAAAAGCGGCGTCTCGTTCTCAGCGCGTCAGGAAGGCGGGGCAGCGCGTGTGGGCTTCGCTCTCTGCTGGGCTCCTCAGCGCGTCTCGCTGCTCCGATCTCGTCACCACCGCGTGTGTTTGCTTAAAGCAATGTCGGTAATATTTATACCTGTAAGGTGCCGAGATTGACGTAAGGATGGACATGGATACGTCAATAAGGATGTCATACGAACGGGCTTGTTCGCACATTCTTTTGCTGAAGTTCTCGGTGAAATCAAAACAATGGCCGCAGGGATTTTCCCAGGTTGTCATAGGTTTGATTTGTTTTGAGAACTCCGTATGCCTTATCAGGGGCTGGAGGAATAGCGCTTGTCTAATTAGATGGCATGCGTTATGACCTAATCAGATAACACGTTTCTGTGCCGTGGTGTGGCTTAATCAGATAACGGTTTTTGCACCGTGGGTTGGCTGCTAGTTAATTATTAACCAGAACAGGGTCAGGAATAGGGGGATCGATACAGAACCTATAGGAATACATCACACCCACTCCACGCAGACTATGTCCATATTTACAAGATCTAGGCATAGTAAATATACTAGTAGAGCATGTGTATACCGTACCACCCCAAAATACATTCATATGCATTTTGAAAACATGAAATATACGAAAAGATATATATATGCATTATATGCACTCAAGCAGTATAACAATGCTAAATAAATCACGCATATTCATACATCATTATTAATAAAATATGAAAATTACACATGAAATGGCTCTTAAGACAAAAGAAAAAAAATGCGAGACCATTTCATCACAAAATAAAATATATTTGAACATGCCAGAGGGCAGCTAATGTCTCTAAAGTTCCTAAAATAGAAATTTAGTTCCCTAAGAATAGTTTCTACTTTAAGCAGAAGATAAGTGTCCCGAAAAACTGCAAAATATTTTTGGGGCCGCTGAAAAAATTATGTTCCGCTATCCGTAAACTGGAAAAAATTGTTCATGATACTTTATTATCAAAGTTGAAGGCCAAATTCAGGGTGTTGGGAACGCCGTGTGCTAGCCTGCTCAAAAGTTATTATTTCTGCTCTGGTGAGAACATCATATCATTTAGACTCTCGAAAAAACTGTCAACAGCTTCCTGCGAAAGTTCCATTAACTCGGAAAAAGATGTTACCATGCATTCATGAGCATGATTGCCTTCATTGATGTTTTGATCAGCATAGCTGACAGAAGGTTGTACCTGATCGATGCTGCTTTCATCTTGAACCTCACTACCCCTCAATCGTAGTGGTGAAGTCTCCACGAATGCCGTCATCAGGATTGGTAGCCGCAGGGGACAGCACAATGCATGAGCCGTGACCGGACCCAACAAAGTTTCTGCATCCATTGGCGCATCCGATTGTAGCGTCAGACAGGTGTCCAACACGCATTCTTCTCCGCATAGCAAGCACCTTAATACAGGTAAAACACAGCTTTGCCACATTGGTCTAAATGAAAGAAACCAAGTCATGTTTAGGTCTCTAAGCCGGGACATTCCTAGGATTTTAGATATCCGGTCCCGGTATACAATGGCTAGGATTGTGTCTTCCCTTGTCGCAGGTGTTTTGTCTGTGACATGGTTTGCCATAGCGAAATAACAGAATCAAAAATAGGATTCCTGCCACTAGTCCCAAAAGGAGAGGAAGTCCACCAAAGATGGAATGGTCAAAGTCCGGAAAAATACCCAGAATGGCTTTAAATGGTGTTAAAGCCCCCGAAAACACTGTCTTAAATACATTTGACACTCCACTGGTATCAGAAATATTTAAGATTTCGTTCAGGATTTCTGCGAAATGTATGGGGGAATTAGTTGATAACAATGAATGAATCTCTGCCGTTGTCCTTGCAACTTGGAGATCATACGTTTCTTTTGATGACGTGAGCCTGGTCGGCGTCTGAAGGAGCACTGTTTTCATTCTGCTTAAAGTATCAACTCGAATGGAAGCAATTTTCAAATTCGGCCATAACCTTGCCTCCCTGTCTGGCATTGCGCTGGGGAACAATACTCGTTCACAGCACATAACCTTCGCAGTCGTAGTTATGAGATAAGCTATTCCGGGCACCAAGCTACAACATCTGCTGTCTACGATTATAATGTAACTCCCGTTCGATAGTCTCCTAAAGAATGGTTCTATTTGTGTCGCAGGTGTGCCTAGCTGGTGACATGAAAGGTTATTTGAGGACCCTTCACAGGCTCCGTGTAAACTAATACCATTACACAGAAGTGTACCGCTTAGTGACATGGCACAATTATCGCCACTAAGAAACACTTTCCGGCCTTTATTACTGACACAAGCATGTGAATAGGGCAAGTTCCATGTTGACTTAATGTACCCTTTACCCAATTTTTCGTACATGCCAGCCTGTATATATTTTTGGCAATATTGAAACCTGAAAGTAGATATTGGAATATTAATTATTCCATGTATTATCCATTCACTGACAGGTCGTTCTGACATTGTCAATGGTAATCTCTCGAGTTTCTCAATGCTCAGGATTGTATAATCAGCACCCTTCTGTGCCATACTGATTTGTTTATCAGTAAGGTTAAAGATCTTGAACAGTGACGTTGTGTTGATTAAACGCCAAGGCACATAGCCTGAACGCAGATTTTGTAACGTCCAGCCAAGTTGTACAATAGAACGCAATTGAGACTGACCGTGTTGTAACAACAGTAAGTCTTGCGATATTATGTCGATTGCTGAAGACACAATGCTGTCCAAAGAGTATATTCTGGAGGACAGAGTCATTAACCCATTGTCCACTACAGAAAGTGATTTTTCCAAATTAATACGGTCAATTTCCCGTATTCTCTCTGATGTTTCAATTTGAGTTATTTTCCAGGCTTCGTTATAAGCTGCATATACAGAGGCTGCTATGAAGCGTTTTTGACGCTGTTTGCGCGGTCCCATAATGAAGTCACGCAAGTCAGCACCATCAGTAAGTAAAGTCAGGTGTTGCTTAATTTCTGCCAGTGTGGATGTTTGTAGCCATTGAAGGCAGAGCTTGCCCACACTGTATGTGGTAATTATCCCTGGGTGTTGTCTTTGGGAATATCTAGGGTCTGGCCTGGTCAATGTGAACCCTTGGATTTTGTTCAGGAATCTGTCTTGACAGTTATTTGTATCTGTGGGCCAGATCAACCACTTTTTCCAATCAGGATGTGTTCTGTTTTGGCTTAATATATAGTTTACGTCTATCTCAACATCTATAGGGCTATTACTGTTCATTGATGGCTTTGGAATAGACGGTTTGTTTAAGTCTTTGATTTTGGCTAGGCCAAGACAGGTAGTTTGTTGAACAGTGTCATTCAAAAATATAATTTGTTCTGGGATCATGCAGGCTCTAAACAATGATTCTATACCTTGTACTTGCCATTCCTTTGTACCCCAAACACTTTTTACTTCAACATTTTTGTCCCAGTATTCAAAACCAAATGTACTCATTTGCTCAAAAAATGAGTCTGAATATATCAATTTAGTGTTTGTAAGCATGGTCTTTGTACCTGTCTTATTTGATAATTTGAAATAAAATGTTTCTGCATTGCTTGTGTTGAACCCTGAAAAATATGTATATTTGTCATAAAAAGTTCTTGAGCTACCTTTTGGAGGGGTTGCACAGTGTTCCCATTGATAATAATTCAAAACATTTCTAGGTTGTGCAGATTTATGCAGATAATGATTACTATAGTGATTATAGCAGAACATTTTATCATAATTAGATGAACCCTGCAAATAATCATGTTTTGTAAATTTAGCAGCCATCACTAGGTCAGACATCATATTATTAATGCTTTCAACGTCCCAATCATCAGCAACTGAGCTTGGTTTTACAAAGTCACTCAATGAGATCTTGATTTGATGTGGATACTTCAGGATTTCAACCGGACCATAGATTTCATAATCAGTATTGTCCCATGCTACCCCACCGGGTATAGGATTGGCTGTGAAGTTGACTGAAGAAAGTTCTCTTTTCTCGACGTGTGAAGACGTGTGTGGTTTGAGGACCAGGTTGATTTTCTGGCTTGCTGTGTCCATTTTAGCATACTTTCCCTCAATGAAGTGTCCCAAACATAGTACCATGATGAGCCAAAGTATGAGGATAAGTGCACCTAAGGCCACCCAGAATTCTATCCACGGAGAAATCAGATAGGTTTCTTTCAGATGTTGAAAAAGTTCCTTAGCTTTATCTTTAAAGGTTTTTGTTGATGTTTGTTCCTTTGATTCACTCAGGTCTTCAGATGAATCACTGAAGTTGATGAAGTAACCGGATGCCGTTCTGTCTATTGTTCCTATTGTTTCAGGATTGCTGTTTGCTTTATTAGTGTGTTTTGTTGCAGCAGCATAGTCATTTGTTACTTCATTGTAGATTGGTGTGTCTCTGCTAAATGTTTTTATTTGGGTTTTTTAGAGGTTTAAGTTCCACAGCATTGTTGCATAGTCCTTGTTGTTGTTCTGTTGGCATTTCAAATGTGAGTAGCCTCTTAGATTGAACCTCTGTGTTTGTAGCAAACCTTGGTGTTCTGCTACTTATCGGGAGTCCACTTGGCCTACTGTTTGTTATCGGCCACATGACTGTGGTTTTATCAGGTCGATTGATACAACCCTGTTCTCCTTTTTACCAGCAAGGGGCGGTAGTACTACTGATCTTGTCCCGTTGATAGACAAGACAGGAACTGCTTTTCTGTAAGAAGGCCCAAATTCCTTCTTTACCGCGATCTTTTCTCTGACTAGATCCCCGACTTTTGGAATCCAGACAGGTCTTGCTGGGACAGGTGGTTTTTCTTCAGTGGTCGTTGGCTGTTGTTTCAACTTTATGTTGCTCAGGTCTTTCCTTGTTTCGTTTAAGTCCTGTAAAATAGCCAAATGGTCTTTGATATCAAAGCTTTTTTCTTTAACCACTGAAGTCTGACTGTCAAGATCTAAGATCATCATTCTAGTTCCAAACAATAGTTCGTACGGACTGAATCCCCTCAGAGAATTTCTTGGCAGGTTATTTAGACTACGTTGGACACTTATTAGATGTTTGACCCACCCAGCTCCCGAACCTAATACCTTCGCTGTTATAGATTGCTTTATGCCTTTGGTTTTTTCTTTACACCATCCCGTTCCCTCAGGTAGGAAGTGAGAAGAGTCCGGCTATGCTATGCTCATTTGGCCATGTTTTTTCATACGCTTTAGGGCAAGAAGAAAAAACATTCAGCCAGACGTAGCATGCCTCTAGCGTATATGCCATTATAGACTCGCAAATCTTTTTATAACAGTCCAGACGTCAGCCGAGTGCTGGAGTCTTACTTCATAAGTGGAAATAAGTCTTTTTATGTTAATATAACGCTTTTTTCGTGATAGGTATATAATTATTGTTGTTGTTTTTCTGGAGCGATGTGCCATGGTAATAGTCCTCTTCGCTCGCCACTGCGATCTCTATTGCAGTCTGGGCAGTTTTTTACAAAAATCTGATGATGCAGGCTCATGCCTGGCCACCAGTACACTGATTGTAATTCTTCCAGAGAATCTTTTTGTTTAAGGTGTCTGAGACCTTCACCCATATGTGCGTCTGCTATTAACAAGCCTCTCCTGTCCGTGTTTGGAATCACTCTATCCCCCACTCCAGGGATTCGAGCAAAAGGGACTGAGTTTGCATCGATTATGTATGTATAATTGAGTGGATAGTTGATCGGTAGTGCTGAGCAGTCGCTTTTTGATGACGTTTTCACCGCCAGCATAGTTTCACCGTCAATGTGTTTTACTGCACGCTTTTCCTTGACTACGGAAGCCGATTCAGTTGCTGCCGTTGTGGCTTTCTCAGCCAATGAATTCCCTGCAACGTGAACGCCATCACGTTGATGACTCAGTGTATGTATCACGTGAGTCTTTGGTAGTTCTTTTTGCAAATGAACTACTTGTTCCCAAAGCACTTTTTGCTTTATTGTTGCACCTGTGTCATCTTTGTAACCGTTTTGAATCCATTTCTGTAAATCGTTATTGTATGATTTGACGCAGTAATACGAATCGCACACAATAAGTGTCGGGAATTCGCGATCGGCATTATCTAGCGCCATTTTTAACGCTATTATTTCAGTTTGTTGTTCTGAATTATTTTCTACCGAGTGTGTTTTTGTAAGTAGAGGTCTTAATTTACCTCCGCGCCACACTTCTTTTACAATTTCGCATGTGGCCTTGTAAGCCAGCTCTCCCCAAACTGAGGGTTGAGCATGCCCGTCTGTATGTATTACACAGGCGTACTGTCGTAAAGGCAGAATGTCGATTGGCAGAGGGTATGTCATTTCATATTCTAGATATCTTAATTCCTTTAATTCTGGATCAAAGTAGTATTTTACTCTGTCCGTTGTAATTGAATTCACCCATTGTATCCATTCTGGATTCAACGCTGTTGTTGGTAAATTACATGGGGTTGTTAATGCCTCAAAGGCTGACTCCGCTGTTCTGACTGTGATACGTCTACCGTCAGCGTTGTCTTTTTCTTTTGCTATAGCCGTTTGAACTGCATGAACAATGTTGTCTTTAATACTGAACTTCTTTTCAGCTTCTGTGTACAAGTGTGATTTGTATGCAATTGGTACCTTTTCTCCCTCATTAGAGGTCAGGTATGTGAATCCGCATCTTCCTGGGATGACTCGAATCACAAGATTGCGTGTGTTGTCACGTGTTTCAATTTTTGTTTTAATTAACATGTCTGTTTGTAAAGATCTCAAAATTTCTGTGTGTTTTTGAGTCCAATTGATTCTTTTAAAATCTGGTTTTATTAGATCATAAAGGGGTTTAACCCTTTCTGCGTAATTTGCAATGTATGTTCTTCCGAAGTTTAGGAAGCCTAGAATTGATTGTACATTTTTTAGTGTTCTAGGAGCTTGGAGTACAGCACATTTCTCTAGGAAATTGTCAGCCAGGCTTTTGCCTTCACTTGATAATTCATATCCTAAAAACAGGACTGTTAGATGGGCAATTCTTGATTTTTTAAAGTTGAATTTGTAACCCTCTGCTGCGAACCCAAGTATTATGGTGTTCACTCTCTTCAAGTGAGTATCCAAGTCATCATCTGTTAGGTAAATGTCGTCGACATATGATAATGCCTCGTCATCGTATGTTTGTAGTAATTCTGTTACTCTTTTTGAGAATAATCCTGGGCTGTTCTTGTGCCCCTGGGGTAAACGGCAGAAACATTTTTGCGAGCCATTTACCGAGAACGCAGTCAAATATCTGCTCTCTGGTGCTATATTTTGACAAAAGAATCCATTAGAGATGTCTAATGTTGTTTTGTATTTTTTGCGCACTATGTTATTCATTAGTGCAGCACTATGCGAGTTTTGCACTGCAAAGGTTTTGCAACATGAGTTAAGGTGTCTGTAATCCAAAACTAGACGATATGAGTTGTCTGGTTTGGAGACAGGAAACAAAGGATTGTTCATTTGTGAGGTGCAAGTTTCAATCACCCCGTGGTATTCAAGTTGATCTAGGATCTCTTTTACCTGTTTTTTTAGCTTCTTGCTTAATTGGGTACTGCCTCTGTGCAGTAGGTTGTGATTTTAACTGGATTTTGTGAGGAGGAGAGTCCTCATCCCATCCCACATGATTTTTATATAAAGCAGGAGCTTGAGCTACTGCCCACTTTCTAGCAAGTGTATATTTTTTATGAATTGGAATATGATTTGAGAAGGCAGGCATAATTATTTCTTCGCCATGAGGACACTCCCTGACAAACTCTGGTGGCCAGTCTTTCTCAGCTAGAAGGATGTCATATCCCTGGGAGAGAATATTTCAAAATAGTCCCCTTATTTTTCTAGTCTTATCCCCTTCTATACGTAATGTAATTTCATATATTTTATGAGGTTTGCTAACTCTGGTATCTGCAGTTTCCACCTGAATGTATTCATTCGTGTCCACTGTCTCCAGATGATTCATAAGGACTTTGCGAGCTATGCTCACTTCTGCTGCGCTGTCTAGCATTGTCTGAGCCCATTCTCAGTATTCTCGGCATCTTTGATTACTTTAATACTGGCTACCTTCTTTTTTGGAAATTGTAACTTTTTATTTGGATGAGCAGGTTCCTTGTCTTTGGACTTGACGTGCTCTTCCCTGTATTCTGATCGTCCTCTTCTTTCCGATTTCTGCGAGGAAGTCTGAAAAGATTGAGCGGGACGTGTATCATTATCTTGATATCTATCAGGTTTCTTCAGATTATCCCTATTTCTAAGGTTGTATTTTTTCCCAGAGGGCTCACTTTGGGGAGACCTGCGTCCTTGGTTCGGAGATCTTTCTCTCCGCCGAGGAGACCTTCCTCTGGACTGGAATCTTTTTTCTTTAGGATTGGATTGTTTGTTTCCATCCCAGCTCTTTTTTTGAGTGTTTAAATTATTTTTAATAAATGCCTTTTCAGGACTTTCAATTAGTTGAGGTTTTACCGGTATTCCACCCAGACTATCCCTTCCTAGTTCTTCATAGGATTTCTCTATGATTCTGGCAATTTCAGTTGGTTGGTCTGCTATGTCTGTCTCTTTTAACCTTTGGCAGATCGCCACGTTTGCTGCTTCTCCCTTTATGTTGGCTAATAATATACCCGAGACCTGCTTGAAGTCTTTCAGTAATTTCATACCAAGAGTTAAAGCGGGTTCTGGACCATATTCATCTTGAATCTGTTTTAGCACATCTGGTATTACTGACATGGATGGTACACCATGTGTTTTTGTGTATATGGAAGCAAAGACTGTACCCCAAGTGTCACAGTCCTCCACGTGTGGTGCGATTCCCATTGGAAGACAGATAGTCAGAATCCTGTGTTTTTCTACCGGGGTGGTGTCTGGAAACACCGCCTCTATTTGAGTGATTTTTTGTGCTAGCCAGAAGGGTATTTGTTCCCGTTTTGCGGGTACTTTACCCAGACAGGACTGTATGTTCTGTGGTGTAATTTTATTGTTACCCTGATGAGGGTCCAGCTGTGGAATTTTACTTGCTGGTTGGACTGTTGAAGTCCGCATTACATATTGGACTAATTGTCTATGTATTTTGATTAGTTGTTTTAGCTGTATTAAAAGCTCTGCTGCAGGCATTTCTTCAATGTCTGGATGTGGTGTATATCTGGCTAGGACCGGCCACGTTGCTCCTGGTCTACCTAGTGGACCGAGCCTGGTGATGTGATTATTATGTTTTAGGGCGCCATTAAACAAGAGCAGGTGCTCTTGGAATTTGAGTGGTACTTCCACCTCCTCGAAAGGAGTGTAGGTATCCGGTGGTTCCTCTATTTTATAATAGTGGAACTCTTTTGTTAGAGCGTTTGCTGCTGGAAAGTTTATCCATGAATAGAATACCTCTGTCTGCCGATATTCATGTGCCTCAATTACGAATATGACTATACCACCTCTCGATGTCAGTCCATTTTCTATAAGTTTTAAGGTTATAGATTTCCTTATGTTGACCGGGATGAGTATTGCATTTGGGTCATTTTCCAGCAGAGTATTGTCTGCTACTAGGAGTTCAGCTGCTATTCTAGCTGTCTCCCTTTCTTCATCACTGTCTATCATTTTACCGACAGGAAGGTTATTCTGTTTGTTTGCAGATCAGGTTTCTATGGAAACAAAGATTAGATGCACAATATTTTGGAACAGTGTATCCTTCAACGTTGACTAAACCAAGAACTATACATAGGAGTCTCCTCCTGCGAGGTTTGGCAGATATGACCTTTCACCCACTCCAGACGTCTTTGGAGTATTATGGGAAAAAAGGGGTTCTGTGTGAAAAAGCACGACTGAGTTACTCTAATGTCTTGCGTTAGTTTTATCGCCTATCCAAACGTTTGGGCGCCATGTAGTGTAGTTCCTATTATCCCAATAGGCTCTGGGCATTGGAATAATATCTTCAATAGTATAGACCTAGGGCAGAGGTTAACTAGGTCTTCTACTGTCGATATTAGACTTAAAGTTTTGGGTTTGCCAGCTAGCTCAGAGTTCACTAGAAACTTTCTCGAATAGGCAAGGAGGAGTTGAACCTCCCTGGATAGACAAGAAGGGATTTAGTTTCTGACAACCATAGAACATGACAACTTTGCTCTCCCCTAATCAAGAGTGTATCTCTAGAGTCGTGTGAAAACAAAAGACAACTTATTTTACTCAGTCAGTACGTGCATTCTTAGTTTCACCAGATTGTAGGGAAAAGGAAGAGACGGGCGTGTTCAATAAAAGATGGTATTTATTGATCAGTCTCTTTTCGCGTACAAGAGAAATGAATTGATATTATTGCGATACTTATGGTTAAGTAAAGTGCATACAATAAAAGCAGGAGTATAAAATAATACTGCAGAAGCATTGATATGGTTTCTAAGCCATATGATATTTAAAACTGATAAAATAGATACATACATATATACATTTGACTAATCGTACTCAACTGGTGCTTCTAACCACGCCTACCCCAGTGTACCTGACCTAAGCCTAATACGTGGGCGGGAGTAGATAAGTAGCAGTTTAAGTTAAGTTTGTTTTGCCAAGGGACTTGTTGGACTTGGGCCTTAGGGCAGGTTCACCCCTAATCTTTTTGCTTTTATTTGTGACCCTGTGTAGTGATTTCTGAGTCTTGGCGCACTTTTTCCCTGTGTCCCAGAGTAAAGTGCGTGCGTGTAGTATGGCTGGCCTGCCCTCCCATAGGAATGCATGGGGAATGTGAGTGTCCATGTTAGTTCCTGATGTGTGGGGAGTGCAGGCTCGAGTTTAGTATGTATGAACTCGTGAGAGTGAATGCTGCAAGATGGTGTATGCGGCATGTATGTGTCTAGAAGGGAAGTGCTACTTCTGGACATTGATGTATGTGTGCAGTGATGTCATTTGAGATGTCATCAGTGATGTCATCAGTGTTATCATTTGAGATATCATCAGTGATGTCATCAGTGATGTCACTGACCATGTCATGAATGATGTAATATGTGACATGATCAGCAGTGGATTGCGGGTGCGCGATATATAGTTAGTACTACTAACTATATATGGAATTTCAATGGTTTTGTGTGAGTAAAATAAGGTTTTTTAAATGCTAATTCCTAACTATATATGGTCTATAACCTATGGTTTTTTCAGTGAATATATATATATATATATATATATATATATATGAGGAAAGCAGCCCTGCTCCGACAATGAATGACGGAGTACACAAGGTTTCAGACCTCCAAAAAGCCCCACGAAGTGCAGCGTCAAATCAGCCCAAAGATCACTGAAGCCTCAAATGAGTTGCAGAATGGCGTTTTAATTAATGAAAGATGACGCGTTTCACTCCACTAGGGAGCTTGTTCACATTATATATATATATATATCCGCCTCCAATGCTCACCTTAATATAAAGCAAGCGGGACACATGCTCCGGGACAGACAAAGGATTTATTGAACGTAGCAAAGACACAGTCCTTCCAAGTCCGTGAAACACTGTAAATTATGGGCAGACGCGTTTCTGGCCAAGTGTGGCCGTCTTCAGTGCCCGTCTCACAGATAGCTGCACATCTCCTGGATTTGGATAGGTGACCACTCCCTATGAAGCAGTCCCGCGGCTCCTCCTCCCAGCTGCAGGTGTGTACTGATTGCTAGTAGCTCTGGGTGAACTGCATGGTGGTTAACATAGTTCCTCGTGGTGCCACATACACTGATTGGTCCACCAAGCACCCAAAGGATGCCCCTAATATTTGGCGCTGAACGATGCTTCTTCCATAACGCACCCAAGTAAGTTGGTTCTGTTCTGACCTTTGTCTGTGCCCTTAGTCAGGCAGCGTAATGCTGCCGCCTCTCTCCCCTTGCGAAAATACTCGCCAGATAGCAATCTCTTCGCATGGGGAGGGCGCCGCAATTAGCACTTGCCGTACTGAAACCAAAGTTTGTTTGCCGATACAAATGCGGTATATATATATATATATGCCATCGTTTGTTGCTCGTTATAAAGAACAGTAGTCCCTATATGAAATTAATACACACTGAAAAATAATCATATACTTGATAAGTAATATGTCCTCTGCCCATCCGGACAGGATTTATTTAACAATGAGTGCAAGAATAAGGTTTTTTAGGAAGAATGTCAAGCGGGCACAGCCGTGACCCTCAACATACAAGACAAAAACAACAAAGAAGCAATGTGAACAAGGCAAGAGAATAGGTCTGCGTACTTGTACTTCAGTAAAGCAGGCACAAAATATAAAGAAAACACTCCATTGCAAATTGTACATAAATAGTTCGCATATGGGGTTTAAAATATAACTTATCAAGAATATCATTATTTTTCAGTGTGTATTAATTTCATATAGGGACTACTGTTCTTTATAACATGCAATGCCCAAGGTCCCTATAAATATACCTTAAGGGTTCCCTTGTTCTGTTGAAACACCGTTTGTTGCTCGCCACTGATTTTATGAACAATCTATATAATTCTAGTGGGTGATATACCATACTGAAGGCCTCATACACCATACATGGTGCACAGTGGAATCCATACAATGTGTCTGCATCGTTTTTGAGGAGGCATGTTTTAAGAACACAAGCTTTTTTTTTTTTTTAAATGGAGGCCATAGTATTAGCCCTCATTCAACTCACTCTTTTTCTTCCATGACAATCACTTCATTTTGAATACTATTTGCATTAACATGAATTATGTGCTCTGTTTGGCAGTCTGTAATGTAATCTACAGAGTGCACTAGGAGGCGTCACATCAATCTGATCACTTGAACTTTTCCTCGTATATTAGCAGTTCTTCAGGTTGGAGGTTAAATAAAGAATCACAGTTTACAATGGGCAGTTAAAGCACTTTGGCAAACATTGCAATTCCACGCAGTAATTGTGACGTAGGAATACAGCATCTAAAGTTACCGTAGGTAGGGGTAATACCACGATGCAGTATTATCAGGGGATGGGAATTAAGGTGCAGACATCGATGTTACAGCACTGATTTCTAGGTGAGAAATGTAATCAGATTTGATCTTATACCCCTCAGAACGCCGATTTGAGCAGAATGCACCCAAATCGTTTTTAAGAGCCCGTTTATGACGCTGGTCTGTATCTTAACGTTATGTTTACTCTGTATTTAGGACTCTTACACATTTTCTACGCTTTTTCTCAGAAGTACAGTATTATATTTCCGTATGTTAAAAACGCATAACAAGTTATTTCAGTGACTTGAATTTTTTTTTAATCTGGATTCCTCCATCTGTCCTAACATTCTACGAAGAGTTAATGTAGGGATTACTCTGTTGATAAAGGGTGGATCATTGTTTGTCACCTGTGCAAAGACGGAAGTATGTACAATAGGTAAACATACACATTTCAAACCTGTTGTAGTCTAAGGCAGTGGTGAGACAAGCTAATTTCACAGTGATTTGTTCTTAACAGGTACTGCCCTCGCCCCCTCTGCTGACGTCCATCCCCTCCTCAGCTTGCATATAGATATAGATGGCTCCACATATGCTGTAAAATGTTCCTGACGCAGACGTGACACACAGAAGATGCAACAGCTTTGGGATATGTATAATATATCATAAATATGCGGAAAAAGGGAGAACATGTTCCTGATTTGGCATTTAATACTCCTCGAGATCGATTACTGGGATAGAAACTGATACTAAAATAAAAGGGCAAATGCAAGCACCTTAATTAACAGAATGAAATATAACTTTAAACGAGGCATCCGGCCAAGAATCCTAACAGTTACAAGCAAAATTAGGTAGGTATAAAATAAAGTTAAAAAGCAGCTGCAATTCACCATGGTGACTTACAATGACATTTAATACTATTGCCCTATCCTCAGGGCACAAGTCCTATAAAAGGAAGTGGGGGGACTAACCAAGTTGGGCAGTATGCAAGTGCCATCAAGGTATCTGACATCGCACGTGGCATCACAGGAAGTGGTATTACAACTCATAGCCTCACAGGAAGTGACATCACAAGAAGTGACTTCAGATCTTAAGGCCTCACACATATATTTAGCAGGTCTATCATGAGTACATTTGAGTGTATTACAATATATGACAAATGAGATTAAGTGCATTACAATATATAACACATGAGATTTTATGTCGGGCCTAAGCCAAATAAGTGAGGCAACCTTGATACAAAATCTGGGCCTAAGCTTTTACATTTAATTTTTAAAACCATGCCACAAAGAAATTGACAACAAGAAGAGACATGGTAGTAAATCTGTTTTGCTTAGTTGGTTGCAAAGTCTGCATTTCAAATATCTTATTGGGTTAAGGCACCTGCTGCAGAGATCTTTGTGGGTCCAGTAAATAATCTCATGGAGTAATAATGATAAGATAACTCCGGAGGTTAAAGTATTTGCTGGAGAGATTTGTGTTTTGTCTAGTCTCAGTTTTATATCAAAGAGCATAGAGAGTTAATATATCTCCTGCTAAGTACACCATGTAATACATAGGTGACAGATTTTTGTTTTATGGAAGTGGGTTAGTGGTTTACTGCTTTTAACACACAGATCATTTTGTTGTCCTAATACAGCACAGTGAGTTATTAAGGACATGTGACTCCTACACCTTTTAACCCTGACTGTCTTATGTAACACAACCTGTACATTGATTTATACACAAATGATTTGTTGTCAATGTATAATGTGTACGTGTGATGTAAAGCGTTCTGATACCCTGCATTGGGATAAGTAGCGCTATAAAAGAAATAAACAAAATAGTAGTATTTAATTTGTTATATGAGTAAATACTGGAACAGACCAACACATCTGACATACTTACAGTGCATGCATATCTCTTATATAAAGGTACTGAAAAAAGTCAAAAGCATGCTTCTCTTAAGTACTTATTAAGTAAGAACAAGCTGTGTGCCTTTGTGTCTCCTCCATTGTATTTGCAACTGGGTGTGAGGCTCAGATAGCTCTCAGCCAGGATAAACCAACAAATGGAGCCCTAATGGTTCCTTATATTCGACCTGTGTCTTTAGCCCAGCTGGAATTTAAAATAACAAAGCCTCCTCCTCATCTGCACGGTGCTGCTCAGAAGGAAAGCAGACAATGTTCAGGCGGTGCTGAATGTATTTGCAACTAGGTGTGCAGCTGTAATAGCTCCACACCAGGATACTCCAATAAAAGGAGGACTAATGGCACCTTAAATTCGGCCCGTGTCTTTAGCCCCGCTGGAATTTAAAATAACAAAATCACCTCCCCGTCTGCACATTGCTGCATGGAACGAAATAAGACAATGTGTAGGCGCAGCTGAATGTGTCCTGATGTTTGAAAATGACACCGGGACAAGTTTAGCATATTTCGGTGGGGCCCAACTTCTTTGCAGGGTAGATGGCGTCCATCCTGTGAAGCAGTGGGTTGACTCCATCTACCCGCGTGTACCCTGAACTTTTGCCCTGCCTGTCCTCCTTTGGTTGCAATACCTACTACTGTTGGTATGACTGGAGCAACATTTGAATTGTTCTTATTCTACCTCTTCTCTACTTGATCTTTCCAAATTTCTTTGTGTGCCTCAAGATCACCACCACCTCTCTTCCAGAAAGCACCCATGGCCTCAGTTACCCTTTCTATCCTGTAGGCCACCTCACGTGGCAGTATTACAGCTTCTTCTGGCTTCGGCTCTCTGAATACAGAAAAGCCTCAATGGTACTAACTTCGCTACAGGCACAAATACACACATGAGCGCCCGACTTTGCTTCACCACACACAAACTTTCTCCTACCAACATCAGGATGGAAGATTAGCTGGCTAGCTATCGGTTAACGTTTTCCTGTACAAATTGCTGGCCCTAGTATTCAAACTGATGTATGGGACTTACATACACAACTAGACACATATTAAGCTAGCCTACTGCACAAAATTAGACAAGATACCTGTGATTTAAAAAAAGTATTATACTTTTATTTTGATATAGTTAGCTTAGAAAGCTGTTTCCTTCAAAGTGCAGATAACAATGGACACTATGGAATCTGAATGTGTAGATTGTGCTTACCTTTCATGAATACATTGTAAATAAAACCATAGAATATGGTGAGGTCCAGTGGATTTATACAATTTTGTTGCTGCAGTATTTACGGCTTAATTATGAATTCACTATATTTTTCACATAATTTGTTGATTTAAAAAAAATGTTTCTGGCTTAAATGGATAAAGATGAAACTGCTAGGGAATATGCTGCATTAAGGGAAAATACATATGCAATTTAAATTGATGTATCAGCAAAAGGGATCGGAGGAAGGAAGGGCAACTCGGGTACACCCTCCCTTCAAAATAATAGCCTAAACAATAAGAACAGGGTTTATTTAGTAATGGAGTCTCAAGAAAGTGGTGTGATAAAGTCTGTTTTTAAAGGATGAAAGCTTTACCTAACTAGGTGTGGCTTGCTTCATCATTGGGACCCTCCTCACAGTGGTTGAATTATAATATCAATGTGGGCTACTACCCTCTAAACCAGGGGAGCTGTCAAGTGGAAGTTCTTCTTGGTGAATGAATAAATGAATGAATATTAGATTTATAAAGCGCTAACTTAGCCCAAGGGCGTCAAGGCGCTGGTGTGGGGATAAACCTAAGGTGGGATACAGAGAGGAAAATTGTTAAAACTACCTAGTGGTAAAAAAAAAACAATTTATTGGGGTCTCCAGTGAGTATAATAAAATAAGGGGTTATTCCACCCTTGTGGTGAAGACAACATGTTTCTGCTCATCTATATGCTATAAATAGACGTCATCGCTTTCTTCGGGATCACCTATTTAAATCAGAATTCAGATTTGGGGGAACCTGTCTGAAAACATGACCAACTTTACACATCCATATTGATGTATCGAATGACATCCTAATGAGTATGTGTGGGAGATAGGACATCCTTTTAAAATATGTGCTAAATTCATGAGAGATCGTACTAAGTTCTTAGCAAGCTCCCAAACGGGAATTTTTATAGAAATTTCAATAAGTATATCTTATTGCTGATGCGGATTATGACAGATCAATTCGAACTAGAAGGTTTTATATATATATATATCTATATCTATATCTATATATATATTCACTGAAAAAACCATAGGTTATAGACCATATATAGTTAGGAATTAGCATTTACAAAACCTTGAAAATTCACTGAAAAAACCATAGGTTATAGACCATATATAGTTAGGAATTAGCATTTAAAAAACCTTATTTTACTCACACAAAACCATTGAAATTCCATATATAGTTAGTTGCACTAACTATATATCGCGCACCTGCAATCCACTGCTGATCATGTCACATATTACATCATTCATGACATGGTCAGTGACATCACTGATGACATCACTGATGACATCTCAAATGACATCACTGATGAGATCACTGATGACATCATCCAGTGACTGTGTGTTTCTGTAAAGTTTAAATATGTTTTACATATTGAAGAATGAGTAGATGTATAAGTGTCTGGACGAAGGATTTAGTAGGTGCATGACTGAATGTATGAGTGAGTGATTAAATGTGTCTCACTGAGTGCATGGGTTAGTGACTAAACTGTCTTAATTTGTGCATCATTATGTCTGTTGTTCTGTAAACTGCTGCATGTGTTGATCAGTAGCTATATGATTAACTATATGGGTTATTGATTGATTGTCTAAGTATTTGTATGGGAGACTGAGTGTGTGTGTGGCTGGCTGGGAGGTGTGTGACTCTGTGCAGATCAATGTGTACTTGTATCAATGATTGTATAAGAAAGTAAGTATGTGTTAGTATATGTTTGAAAATGTAAGGTGCTCTATGTTTAACTGTATAGACAAAAAAAATGGAAGTGTGATTGATTCTTTACAGGACTGACTAGGTGTGTGAGTAACTCCATGGATGAGTGGCAGAGTGTGAGTGTCTGTATAGGTGTATGAGTGCATATGATAGTGTTGTAAAGATGAGTGATTGTATGTATGAATGATTGTATGGGTGAATGAGTGAATGTGTGTGTAGACGTAGGAATCAGTGAGTACGTATGTAGTAACTAGTATTGGTGTGTCAATGGTTTCAAAAATTATACTCTGTATTTAACACTGGGTGAAACAGAGGTTATATTAAAATGTGAGGAGATGCATTGTATTGTCACATGAATGATATCATCAGTGATGTGGTCATTGATGTCAAATGAGATGTCATCAGTGATCTCATCAGTGATGTCATTTGAGATGTCATCAGTGATGTCATCAGTGATGTCATTTGAGATGTCATCAGTGATGTCATCAGTGATGTCACTGACCATGTCATGAATGATGTAATATGTGACATGATCAGCAGTGGATTGCAGGTGCGCGATATATAGTTAGTGCAACTAACTATATATGGAATTTCAATGGTTTTGTGTGAGTAAAATAAGGTTTTTTAAATGCTAATTCCTAACTATATATGGTCTATAACCTATGGTTTTTTCAGTGAATTTTCAAGGTTTTGTAAATGCTAATTCCTAACTATATATGGTCTATAACCTATGTTTTTTTCAGTGAATTTCAATGGTTTTTTAATAGCAAATATCATAAGCTGTCGAATGTCAAGTACGTGGTAAGTGAAAACATTTTCGTGTTTATGCACACTGATCTGCTTTGAATGGTGGCCCCCCCCCTCATTTCTATTAGGAGTACTCTCTCTTTGCAGATAGTGAAAGGTAGTTAACGCAGGTCTTTGCCCCCATTGTAATCCGTCGTGCCTGCTTCTCTCTCCATTTGATTGATTGTTATCCAAGTATTTACTGTTTTAGAATTAGTTCTCTTTGGTTCATTCTCTATTTACAAACAAACACAGAGTCGCAATACTCTGTTTAGTCTTTGCAGATAACGAAAAATCGTGTAAAAAAAAAAGAAAAGGAATCGAGCAAAATCAGTAGGCCACTAATGGGATCTCTTTTTGACCTCGCTAAAATAGAAACATTAGGAACAACCCCTCATGACAAATACAAAACTAGTGAGATGAACTGAACTCCACACAATGATGGCTGCAAAACAGCTCGGCTCCGCCACCCACCCCGCCCAAAATAACGATAAAGAACGGCTGCCATGATTGGTTGCGGAATGACCACGACGGAGCTACGAAATGGTGCTGCTCTCATGCTAACCCCAGCTTCAGTCTGAAACATCCAGAAACACTGTAGACTACCAATTCGATCAGTTCCGGTAGCGCCCCAATGTAACCCGGTAGAGAAGAACTAGCTCTCCCCTCTTTGACTGATGGTTCTTGTTGCCTGTCCCTTCTGTTGTCATTTAACAGAACTATTTAGCCTGCTGAAAGGGGTTGTGTTCCGACCGCTGGTTGGTGGAGACATTTTGACTATATTCTGTACCTGCGTTGTCGCGTAATGCGTCATATGACGCGCCGCGTTAGCGCATCCGGAAGTCATCCGGGGCGCGCAGCGCGTAACGTAAGCATAACAAGTCATGTGACTTGTTAATAAAACTTTTCATTGGTTCATTTTACTTTTCTTATTGTAATGATGAAAGCCTTGGTCATATGACCTAAAAATTACGCTTTTCATTACTTCCGAACATTATTTTTTCTTAAATATATGTTATAATGTTCCAGGCTAATGTACTTTCCCGGAAATTTTACAACTGTCCTGCAAGTAAAATATATTCTTTTTTCGAGAAAAAGAGCGTTTCTTCGTCCCATGACGGAGCCGTTGAGCAAAAGAGGGTCGACCTGCTGTCTTAGTCGCCGATACGCCTGAATATGAGATTCTTATCGATCACTTTATGTTGCAGGAATAGAAAACACAACAGCCCTTGACCATTTATCTTTACTGCGTTCCTTCGTATTATACCTTTTACCCTTCATGTAATTGGTCTGCTTTATTTCACTTGCCTTTTAATGATTCTAAAACAGTCACTATTATTAAAAACTTTACCAATGTATATACTACTACCATGTTTTCTTTTAAAAACCTTTATTGTGAAAATTTCATTATACAAATACGAGCCTATAACCACGTGGGCCTGCCACAGAGCAAACTGTAATCGTATATGATGAATAGACATTTACACTGTAGAGGAACGTAACGGGCGGGCCATTAGGTTGCAAGAACTAAGGTGTCTAACAGTTACGGAATCGGTGGACGTACATTTTATAATTAAAATACGACAGGGCCAGTTACAATAAAATTATCTAGATATACATTTGCGGGCAAGTACCATGGGTGACGTTAATTCGAACTTTCAACAGTACAGTAATCAATAACACATCAGAACTTAATATCAATAGGGATGTCGAAATATTCAATCAATTCTCGTCCCCGCCCGCCATGTGCTTCAAAACTGCATACGTATCTCGTGATTTCAAGGTTCTGCAACCAGTACACAACAAGGAGTTACGAGTCCCATTTATTCCGGCGCCATTTTGGGCGAGGACGGGCAGGTCCAGGATATAGTCAAAATGTCTCTACCAACCATCGACTATGATGATGTTCATATGCTGTATTTATTAGAGTAACACTCATCTGTCCACATGAAATTAATTTGCCACAATCTAAACATGTCATTTTAATCTTTCCAAAGTTCTTCTAAATATTTGGGACCGTTTCCCTTGCCTCTGAAGCTCTCAGTGCCACTTCTTTGATGAATGTACTAGCAGGTCAGGGGTTCTCCTCCAAATCTCTCTTTTATGCAGCACTATAATTAATTGGTGCCACCTCTCCATATGACGATGCATGGTATAGTTACCACAACTATATTTTTTTTCGGTTCCTCTGGAGAGTTCATCGTGGCAGATGAAGCGTGTAACGTACCGGGCATTTACCTTTTTTTGCATGTACAGGAAAGGAAAAAAAAATCGAGCGTCCGAGTTCTAAGGTGTCCCAGGGCCATTTTGGTGGACCAGGCCCAAATCCAAAGAACAGCCATCTCACAGGCTAATGGGGCGACCCACGCCGAGTTTCAGCATTGTAGGATGACCACACAAGTACAGCAACTTGCTAGACATCACCTCGGTGCCATCCGGATCTCGGCGCCCCACTGCAGATGAAGTGCCTCTCAACTATGAAACCACCACGGTGACATCCGGATCTTGGCGCGTTGTGCTGCCTTCGGCCTATTCGCACATCGGTCCGCTACTGACGCCATCTCACAGGCTAATGGGGCGACCCACACCGAGTTTCAGCATTGTAGGATGACCACACCAGTACAGCAACTTGCTAGACATCACCTCGGTGCCATCCGGATCTCGGCGCCCCACTGCAGATGAAGTGCCTCTCAACTATGAAACCACCACGGTGACATCCGGATCTTGGCGCGTTGTGCTGCCTTCGGCCTATTCGCACATCGGTCCGCTACTGACGCCATCTCACAGGCTAATGGGGCAACCCACGCCGAGTTTCAGCATTGTAGGATGACCACACCAGTACAGCAACTTGCTAGACATCACCTCGGTGCCATCCGGATCTCGGCGCCCCACTGCAGATGAAGTGCCTCTCAACTATGAAACCACCACGGTGACATCCGGATCTTGGCGCGTTGTGCTGCCTTCGGCCTATTCGCACATCGGTCCGCTACTGACGCCATCTCACAGGCTAATGGGGCGACCCACGCCGAGTTTCAGCATTGTAGGATGACCACACCAACTTGCTAGACATCACCTCAGTGCCATCCGAATCTTGGCATCTCAACGCCTAGTGGTATCTTCCATACAAAAAATATTGTTACGCTGCCTTTGGCCCCATTCGCACATCAGTCCGCAACTTAGACATCACCTCGGTGCCATCCGGATCTTGGCATCTCAGCGCCTTGTGGTGTCAGTCAGAAAATATTGTTGTGCTGCCTTCGGCCTATTCGCACATCGGTCCGCTACTGACGCCATCTCACAGGCCAACGGGGCGCCCCACGCCGACTTTCAACATTGTAGGATGGCCACAGAAGTGCGACAACTTACTAGACACCACCTCGGTGCCATCCGGATCTTGGCGCGTTGTGCTGCCTTCGGCCTATTCGCACATCGGTCCGCTACTGACGCAAACTCACAGGCCAACGGGGCGCCCCACGCCGACTTTCAGCATTGTAGGATGGCCACACCAGTGCGGCAACTTGCTACACACCACCTCGGTGCCATCCGGATCTTGGCGCGTAGTGAAGCTGCAGCAGCTGCAAATAAGCTTCAGACAGTGTTACAACCGCTGCTCAGAACTCTCAACTATGACACCACCTCGGTGCCATCCGGATCTTGGCGCGTTGTATTGCCTTCGGCCTATTCGCACATCGGTCCGCTACTGACGCCGCCTCACGTGCCAACGTATTTTCTCTGCATTTTATACCCTATGCCGCATAACAGGTCATGTGACTTGTTTATAAAACTTTTCATTGGTTCATTTTACTTTTGGTTTCCGAATGATGGAAGGCTTGATCATATGACCTAAAAACAACACTTTTCATTGGATGAAAACTTTTTTTTCCCCCCAAACGATGAAAGCCCCACCTTGTTTCTGGATGTTTCAGACTAAACTGGCGTCAGCATGAGAGCACCACCATCTCGTAGCTCCGTCGTGGTCATTCCGCGAGCAATCATGGCAGCCGCTCCCCACCAGAAGCCTGCAGGAGTCGGGGCCCCCAAAACTTTTGATGAATTCTCAAGGCGGAGGGGACGCTTTCGAGAATGGGGTCCAAGACCTAGCAGACAAGCGTCCGATTTCCAAGGTGTCCCAGGGCCATTTCAGTGGACCACGCCCAAAAAGGAAAGAGCCTGCCGCCATTTTGAGAGTCCTGTGGCAGCCGCCTATCGCTGCACCGCAAGAGTGGGCGCAACTCAGCTGAATGGCGGATTTTGACACAGTGGACCAAAAGCGGACGGAATGGCAACTGAAACGGTAAAGGGGCGCCCCACTAAAACAGATGAGACTCCACCTGGAGAGGCCCGTTCACGCCGCCTCCCCCGGGGCGCTCCACGCCGTTATTCGGAGCAGCATTGTAGGATACCAAAACCAGTGCGGCAACTTACTGGACATCACCTTGGTGCCATCGTTCTGCTGCCTTGGAACTATTCGCACAACATTTTGCTACTGATGACCCACCCCCCGCGACGCCCCACGCCGTTATTTGCTGGGTGGCAACTTACTAGACATCACTTTCGTGTCATCTAGATTTCGGCGCTTTCTGCTGCCTTGGAACTATTCGCACAACAGTTTGCTACTGATGACCCACCCCCCGCGACGCCCCACGCCGGAAATCTGGACGTTGTGCTGCGTTGGGACTATTCGCACAGCCGACCGCTACTTCGTTGTTTTTCCCTAAAAATGTTTATATGTTATTACTATTTTTGTTTTCTTGTATATATTTATAAATTATTAAAGTTTTATAATCTTACTACTTTGTCGGAGTGCTATATATTTTTAATGTGACACATAATTGTAAAAACTTTGATGTACAAAGAGTCATCCCTGGAATCTTCCGCTTCAGGCTCGGTCCCCTCCCCAATCACAATACAGGATGGTTTTCAGATAATAGCAACGCTTCTGCTGTGACGGATCTCATCGAGTGTGGGCCTTGATCTACTATAACTCCTTTGAAGAGGGGTGATTCTTTACAGCTGTGGCCATAAACTACATCTGCAGGGCTAGCTGATAGCCTAGGACCGGCCTGGACAATCGGACACAGAGGAAAAGGAGTGTCAGAGGGTGTGGTAGTGAATAGGGCGAAAGGGAGGTGTCAGGCGGGCACAGGGTGTGATTCTCAGGGAAGAGCAGCGCAGATGGGGGGAGGTTTATTACCCATGCATAAGACAGAGAGCGGGGGTGACCACTGCCTGGGTGAGATGCTTGCGAGGGTGGGGAGCCATGCTAAGGATCGACAGCGTGCACAGAGTGGGTCTGGTCAAGGCATCTAAAATGGCTGCCGTGCACGACAAAAGTGTGGCATTTGAAAAAAGACAAGATGGCGCACACAATGTTTTTCAACAATTCCTGATTTCCTTCGAATCGAACGTTAACAGACGTTGGGGCATATTACCAAAGTTAAGCGATATTTATCCCTAACGATGCATTGCAAAGATTTTTTTACTGTCAGAAATTATCGCAGATAAACCTTGCTATTATCAAGGTTTATCGCAAATACGATAAAAAACGAGCGCAATGCATTAATATCGCTGAAAACTCCGCGATATTCATGCATTACCGAGCTAATGCTCTTAGCCATGTTATCCACCTCCCATTGGATAACATGGCTAAGAACTGCTCAGGGCAGCTGTTACTTTTTGGAGATATTCGCGCTTATCTCGAATATTTCCAAAAGTTGATAATAGGAGATAGCGATGTTAGCGACTGTTTCCAGTCGCTAACATCTTGGCATGCCCACTTTGCATGTCATTAGTGATAAATATCACTCACATGCAAAGTGGGACCCAAGATGGTCGCTATCTCCTACTAGCCGTCGCTAACTGGTGTTAGCAACAGCTAGGTAATACAGATATAATTTTATCTCCGCGAAGCGGAGCGCTGTTACAGATATATATCTTGTTTTTGAACGTTAATTTCTCAAAATGCACTGAAGCACATATATTGAGACATAGCAAAGGCACATCGGGCTACCAGTCCCTAATATTTTACCAAGTTTCGTGCAAATCCATTCAGCCGTTCGATTATTATTATTATTTTTTTTTTTTGCCCCGCGGGGCCCTTTTAAAACCTCCACATCAAACCTAGGGGGTCAGCGAGGATCTACTATGCCCCCTTATGGTCATTTGCCCCTTCGCTTTGGCCTCCTCTTGTCTCTCGATCCTACCGAGAGACAAGATGGCGGCCGCTACGTACTGTTTGGAATGTTTACAGACACCGGAGAGCCAATCAGCTTCGCTTCGCAAAGCTCCGTAACGCGAAAAGTACGCGAAGCGGTGCGCTGTTACAGATATATATCTTTTTTTGAACGTTAATTTCTCAAAATCCACTGAAGCACATATATTGAGACCTAGCAAAGGCACATCAGGCTACCAGTCCCTACAATTTTGCCAAGTTTCGTGCAAATCCATTCAGCCGTTCGATTATTATTATTATTATTTTTTTTTGCCCCGCGGGGCCCTTTTAAAACCTCCACATCAAACCTAGGGGGTCAGCGAGGATCTACTATGCCCCCTTATAGTTATTTCCCCCTTTGTTTTGACCTCCTCTTGTCTCTCGATCCTACCGAGAGACAAGATGGCGGCCGCTACGGACTGTTTGGAATGTTGACAGACGCCGGAGAACCAATCAGCTTCGCTTCACAAAGCTCCGTTGCGCGAAAAGTCCGCGAACCAGAGCGCTGCCCGGTCCGCTGTTACAGATATATATCTTTTTTTAAACGTTAATTTCTCAAAATCCACTGGAGCACATATATTGAGACCTACAAAAGGCACATCGGGCTACCAGTCCCTACAATTTTGCCAAGTTTCGTGCAAATCCATTCAGCCGTTCGGGCTAAAAGTGAGGCCAACCGCCCTATGGAAAACTCAATGTTAAAAACACGTTTTGGGACCCCCCTTTTTTCTCGGCCCCCACTGGACGAACCCCCCCCAAATTTTCAAGGGCTGCTCAGAAACAAAATGTGCCATTTTCCTGAAAATTTCAGCCAATTCCGTCCACAAACGCCAAAGTTATTAGACATAGAATTTTCAAAAAACCCATAGAGAAAAAATCCTAACTATATATACCTACTGGCGACCGCCAGTAGGTAATATATATATAGATATATATATCGATATATATATATATATATAGTTATAGTTAGGACCAAGTTTCCATAGGAAGAGCATTTTTTGTTTTGCTTATAACTTTGGCGTTGTTTGATGAATCTTCATGAAAGTACAGGGTGATTCATCAAGGGGCGGGTCGAGGTAAAAGGGGGTCCCAAGGGGGTGTGGCCGAGCCGGCAGCAAAGATGGCCACCTGCTAGTGAAGCTCGCAAGATCAGCCCGGCCCAGCAGCGATTTCCCCCGACATATGCGCTGTAACCGCACTTAACACCATTGTATGGGACAGCGGAGATGGAGCTGCCCCAGATGTGAAGTCCAGAATGCTCCAGTCCCATCCAGCTCCGGAGTACTGCCGAGTAGTGCGAGCCCCTGGGTGGGCCCAATCTGCAAAGTGAGTGCGAACGGCTATTGGGGCCGGATTTGGAGCCGGCAGCAACATCGGGTGAGTCGGGCCCTGAGTGTGTTGGTAGCCGGCATTCGGCGGCCGTGGGGACAGGGCCCACTGGCCATTGCGGGCAGGGGCTCCGGTCTGGTTGGAGGTGCGGGCCCAGTGGGAGGGAGCGCGCCTGGCGGTATTTCGCCGCTGCACAGTGTCATCCACTATCGAAGCCCTGAACAGCTTATGGTGCTTCAGAGGATTGTACACGCTACATCTGCAGCCCAAGACTAGAGGCCTCGAATCTCCCCACAACAGCGCACTGCCTGCACTGCCAGGGAGAGGGTGAGGTGGCATTCCAGCTCCTCCTGGGACACGTGTGGGGCCCACGAAACTGCCCCCTAGGGGCACACTCCTTTCTGGTCTTCTGAGGCATTCCAATCGTGCCCCCACTGCCCCCCTGTCTCATCCCTGGTGGCGAACCAAGGAGACCTCCCACCCTGGTGCGCCCACGGAGCGCTTGTCACTTTGGCCCTATTCAGCATTTGCCCCATAATCTCCATATCCGGCGCCATTTGCGAAGAAATGGGGCCCAGGAACCCTAAGCGAAGCACCCTTCCTTTTGGCAAGGCGACTGAGGGTGCTGAATCTCTACCCCCAACGGTGGTGGACAAGACACCCATGGCGGAAGCACCGAAACCCCCGGAGACCTCTGTGGTGGCCATGCTGCTCGAGATGAGGGCGGACTTCAAATTGCTGGATTCACGATTTGATTCCTTGGACCAATCAAAAGCCTCACTGGGTGCCAAAGTTCAGGCCCACGATCGTCGTCTGGATGTGGCAGAGGCGCGTGTATCGTACCTGGAGAATGGGTCGGCCCAATCCCTGAAATGGCTAAAACGGGCAGAGCGCCTGCTAAAAGAAGTCGCCATCAAGAACGAAGACCTGGAAGCATGTGGGCACCGCACCAATCGCAGAATGGGGGTCCCGGAGACGACGCCCACTGGCCGGATGGACCTTTTTGTCGAGAAGCTACTTACCGACTGGTTTGGCAGTGAAGCCTTCACGCCCGGCTTTGTGGTTGAAAGAGCCCACCGATCATTCGGGCCCAGACCTAATCCTGGACTACCCCCTAGACTCATCATAGCGAGACTCCTGAACTTACGAGACCGGGACACAGTGTTGAGGCTAGCAATAGAGCGTGGTGTAGTTGAGTGGCAGGGATCGAAGCTGTCCTTCTTCCCAGACTTCACCCCAATGTTACAGGAGGCACAATGGAAATTTCAAGGGGTGAAGGCCACACTGCGTAATCTTGGGCTTAAGTATGGGATGCTATACCCAGCGAGTCCTAAAGTTGACTTTGGCGGTAGGTACCAAATATTCAACACCCAAGAATTTTGCCGCACGCACAAGAGTCGGAACACTCAGAATTCAGCGGAGGGTGCGCTTGCCTCCCCGCCACACAGCGGATCGGATGCTAGTGTGGATCTTTTCTCTAACTCCGGAACTGGATAAGGGCTTGAATGGCATAGATTGCATTGATGTTTTGTTTATGGGAAATTGCACTGTTTAACTGTTGTCACATGATATGTCACTTGATCGGCCTGATCGCGGGCTGCCACCCGCCTTAGGTATATCCTCTGTGTTGGGTTCCTTTCATCCTTGAGGGCTACGTTTGGTCCACAATTGAGAGCCTAATGGCCCTTTTGGCCTGCAGGCGGGATAGTTCCTTGGGGAATGGCCACCTCTTGGTTAGAAGGCGGCTGGGTGGGGGGAGAATCTGTGCAATTTAAATGTTGTTCACACTTTATTTTGTATTGCTCATCACATTGCTGTTGAGTACACGTCCTGACAGACTACGGTTTACCCGCTGTTCACATGTCAAGGTTAGGTAATATGCAGGGGCCCTCGGCCATCACCCTCATGTCATGGAATGTTAGAGGGCTTAATATCTCTCGCAAGAGGAGACAATTGATCCATTATCTTATTCGACTTAAGGTCGACATTGCATATTTGCAAGAAACACACCTCCCCACTACAGACTCGGCCCGTTTTGGCACCAGCTGGGGCGCACACAGGTTCTTCGCCAACTACAGTAACTATGCCAGGGGCACGCCTGTACTGGTCCATAGGAGACTCCCCTTCACATTGACAATACAGCACGCTCTGCTTTCACTAGACATAGTTAATATAGGCGATCTGTTCCCTGAGGGTCATGTGTTCTCCATAGATGATGACCGTAGATTTACTGATTGCAACTTCATGACCCGGTTCCTAATGAGCTGAGTGAAATCTGCACTGCGTGCGGCGTTTCCCTCATACCCACTTGAGCCAGACTCGTTCCCCCCCCTGATGCTGGTACTGGAGAGCCCCAGTGGCGCATACCTGATATCTAAAATGTACAAGGCCTGCGCCCAACTGATCCCGGTGGATGACGCCAAGATTAGACAAGATTGGGAAGAAGACACGGGAGGGGCAATTTCAGACAAACAGTGGGAGAAATGTTGCAGGGTCACAAGGGACATCTCGCTTAACAGTCGTCATAAGTTGCTACATTTTAAATTCCTCCACTGCACCTATTTCACCCCTGCCATGGCCTACAGGATCGCTGCCACTAGGCCTCACAACTGCATCAAATGCGCTTCCCCACATGCCGGCTTCCTGCACCTTGCGTGGTCCTGTCCCCGTTTGCAGTCCTATTGGGCTGCAGTACATGAGACACTGGGGAAAATAATAGGGCTTCCACTTGCCCCCTGCCCGAGATCGCACTCTTGGGGTACACAGTCCAAATTCCCCAAAAAACAAGGAGGCTAGCGTCACTGGGGTTACTACTGGCGAAGAGGGAGGTGGCCATACACTGGGGCAGGAGAACGCCCCCCAACCTCAAGATTGGCTGAATAGCTTGGTATATTGCAACACCAACGCTGAGACATATGCCAGTCTTTTGCCATCGACGTCAAGCCCCAAAGACATATGGGGGCCTCTGAGGACATATCTGGAAACTACTAAGCAGACCACCAACACACAAGTGAGCAGCGGCATAGTGCCTGAGGGTGTGGTCTCAATGTTGGGTTTTACCTATTTGAATTTACAACGCAACGTGAGAGTTCACGGTGGGAGACAGTGACTTAGGGCTATTGGATATTCTGGGCAATCCCAAAAACTTGCATGCTTTCGTGGGTCCTAGAGTGGGGGGAAATTGGTGATGGTGTGTACAGGGGTTGGCTGTGGGTTATCTCTGCATTGATGACTATCGTATACAGTGTTGTACTGAAAAAGGTCAGGAACGTATTGTTCTGGTTGTGCAGGGACTGTATGCAATGCAACGCCATATGTAATTATCCTTTATTTGAAAAACTAGCAGCCCGTCCCGGCGTTGTCCGGGTATGAATTGCTGCCGGCCAGTAGTATATTGTTTTGTAGGATTTCGTTTTGATAGCATTTCTTATATGCGACAGGCCTGTGAAACGCTCCGATTCACAGTGCACTGCTGATGCACTTAAGAGTGCGCGTTCAGTAGTGTGTGAACTCGAGTTTCCCTACTTTATTTTTCCTTGCAATATTATATAGCGCGAACTCGACAACATGGCATGAGCATAATTTACATTACAGAAGAACACATTCATTTGTGGTGGGCACGGGGAGACAAAGCGATTTGCCTGGAATCACAGGATGTTGAGCTGATGCCGAGATTCGAACATAGCTCCCCTGCTCTAAAGTTCGCAATTCTAGAACTTGTGGCGGGAGGTGTGTCTAAAAGTGTATGTCAGTGCTGGCCATCAATGAGAGAGACCTGTGCATTTTTCAAATCGGTGGTGAAAAAATATGAGTATGTTACTGGAGATGTGGGCTGCCGTGCCACCAATGTACTTACCGGGGGAGGGTAAACACCCATTATTCCGCAACTTTCTTTCCGCATACCATCACTCCGCATACTTTCATTACGAAAGAACCATGACTCCGCAATGTCATTATAAAGCATGGCATTACATTTTATATGATTTTACCACGCATACATTTACAACGAAATTCGTTGTAAATGCATGAACGGTAAAAGCATGTTTTTTTTTAATGTTTGGATATGGTAAGTATGGGTATAGGGGTATATGTTTTGGGGTACTGAGGTATATGTTTTGGGGTGTTTGGGTATTTTAAGGGTTCAGATATAGTTTTGGGTTATGGGGTACAGGGGTAGTTTTAGGGTTTAGGGATAGGTATGGGTTTTGGGGTATTTTTAGGGTTCAGGGGTAGGTTTGGGTTTTGGGGTACAGGGGTATTTTAAGGGTTCAGGGCTAGGTTTGAGTTTTGGGGTACTGGGGTATTTTTAGGGTTCTAGGCTACGTTTGGGTTTTGGGGTACAGGGGTATTTTAGGGTTCAGGGGTAGGTTTGGGTTTTGGTGTACAGGGTTATTTTTAGGGTTCAGGGGTAGGTTTGGGTTTTGGGGTACAGGGGTATTTTTAGGGTTCAGGGGTAGGTTTGGGTTTTGGGGTACAGGGGTATTGTAAGGGTTCAGGGCTAGGTTTGGGTTTTGGCGTACAGGGGTATTTTAGGGTTCAGGGGTGGTTTTAGGGTACAGTGGTATTTTTAGGGTTCAGGGCTAGGTTTGGGTTTTGGTGTACAGGGGTATTTTTAGGGTTTAGTGATAGGTTTGGGTTTTGGGGTACAGGGTATATTTATAGGGTTAGTGTTTAAGGGTGTTGGAGTATTTTAAGGAGTAAGGGTGGGTTATGATTATGGGGTGCCGGGGTATTTAAAGGGAGCAGGGTGGGATTAGCACACGATATGAGACAATGCATGAAGGGTGGAACGTACCACACCCCCCTAGCATTTGTCACACCCCCAGCACACGCCCACAGCACAACGCAGACACGCCCACAAGGGACTACTTTGCTGGCACGGTTCTTTTACCTTTTAAATGTATATGGTGGGCGTCTGCATAGCCTATGTCCTTCTGCTGCAACTGCCCTTTCCAATGCTGTATGGGTGTTGTGATTGGTGCTGTGGTTCCTGAGATTACCGGCCTCAAAGGTTTTGGCTCTCTCTTTATTATGTTAGTATAGATAAAGTGTTTACATTTTTGTTTAAAAAAGGGGGGTCCAAAAAACGCGTTTTCTCCATGGTAATTTCCATAGGAAAGTTTAGACAAGGCTACAGGTCGAATGGGTGAACGGAATTACACCAAATTTGGCAGGGAGAAGGGTCTTGGTCTAGAAAGCAAGTTTTTTGTTTATTTGGTGTAAATTTGTTAAGTTGTTCTCGAGAAATATCGAAATTTACAGACATCAATATTTTGGGAATTTTGCCATCTGATTGGCTGAGGCATTACGAGCACGAGCTTGCTGCTGATTGACTGCGAGCACTGCGAGCGTTTGCAGCTAGGAAGTGTTGACTGCCATTTTGTGATTCCGCTGAAATGAGTAAGGGGAATAAAGGGTGAAAAAAGTGGGAAAGAGGAGGGTAGGAGTACCTCTGTGGGGTGTATACGGTGTGCTATAGAGGGGGTGAAAAGCGAAGTATTCACCCCTACTGGTGTGAAAGTGGTGGGCTACGGAAATTAAATGAGGTATTGCCTAGATTCTGATGCTGCTAAAGTGATACAGAAAATATGTGAGGTATTGTCTACAGTCTCGTGCAACTAGGAAGTGTTGGCCGCCATTTTGTGATTCTGTTGCAGTGAGTAAGGGGAAAAAAGGGCAAAAAAGTATGAAAGAGAAGGGTAGGAGCACTGTAACCTCATTGGGGTGTTTAGGGTGTGCTATTCAGGAGGTGCGGAGCTAACTACTCATACCTACCTGTCTGAAAGTGCTGGGCCACGGAAATTAAGTGAGGTATTGCCTAGAGTCTGATGCTGCTAAGGTGAGCTGGTGCGGGAGTCGGGGATTAAAGCATGAGCCCAAATTGTGTGTCTTATGCTGTGAAGTCATGTGCCGTGGCCGCTGCACTACACCTGTGGAAGTAGTGTCAGCATGTGTTTATACCTACTAGGATGAACTACTGACCCCAACTGGTCTGAAAGTCCTGGGGTACGGAAAATATGTCAGGTATTGTCTAGAGTCTCATGGTGCTAAGATGAGCTGCAGGCGGACTCGGGGATGAGAGTGTGAGCCCAAACTGTGTGTCATATACTGTGAAGTCATGTGCTCTGGCCGCTGTGCCACATCTGTCGAAGTAGTGTGAGCATGTAGTTATACCTACTCGGATGAACTTTTGTTTCGAACATTGTAACTTGTGTATTGTGCTTAGGGGGTGTTAAACAGGGAGTGCGAAGGTAAATTCGCACGTATCAAATCAATTCAGTATTTGTGTAGTGGAAACTACTCACTCCTCCGTGTCTGATGGCACTGGAAGCGTAAACTGAGCTGCTGACGGACTCAGGGTAAAGTCACTGAACTACTGACCCCTATCGGTCTGAAAGTGTGGGATACAGAAATTAATTGAGATATTGGCTAGAGTGTCATGCTGTTAAATTGAGCTGCTGCTGGACTCGGGGATGAAACCGTGAGCCTCAACTGTGTGTGCTATGCTGTGAAGTCATGTGCTCTGGGCACTGTACAACACCTGTCCAACTTGTATATGGTGCTCAGGTGATGTTGTATAGGGAGTGCGAAGGTAAATCAATACGGTATTTGTAAAGCACAAATTACACAGTCCTATGTGTGAGTAGAGTCAGTGATCAAAGCGAGAGCTCTGTGTTGCAAAGTGAGATGGTGTGGCCGCTGTTGCACAGCTGTGTGGAGAATACATTTTGGCGGGGGTCCGGGAGTTGCCATTACCTGGCCCTAAAATAGTGGGCCTAAGTTGTAAGTTATAGGGTGGCTCTAAAAAGAGCCCTTGTGTTCATTAGTTGGAGCTACATATACGTGCGAATGCACAGCTTCAAGTTATTCAGGAAAACGCGATTTCCCTGATCTCTGAAGTGTACTCCATCACTTCAGTAGAGATCAGCTATATCAAAACGTATGTAGATGGACCCCATTTTGTGGTCTCTGAGGTATGCAGACACAACTTTGTTGACTTTCTTCCTAGATTTTTCATTCTGAGGACAAAATTGTCTTGACCATTTCCACGTCTGTCTTTGGCATATATTGGAATATACAAAGACAGTTTGAGGCAAAAGTAACATCAATTGTCCACAGGTGTCCTTCAAAAGCATTTCCAAACCTACCCCAGTCAATCTGCCTAGGTCGTTTCCACCACATTGCACAATCATGAGGTCAGGGTGTTGGAGATGCAAACAGGTTTTAAGCAAAGGCAACAATTTGTGCCACTTCAATCCTCTCTGTGGAAACCATTTAAAGTCCACATTTTGTAAACCTAGGTCTAAGTCAATACGTCTCTGTTCTGCATACCTCTTGCACCAGATAACATAGCTATGTCCTACGAACCACACTAGCATTTTGAAGGTATGGCTGGAAGGTATGGAAAGATGACTGTAGCTCTTGCAGTTCCTTTGTACATGTGAGATATGTTTAAAGATGGGGAACTAGTTTTTTTTCAGATACAAAAAGATACCTGATTAGGAGATTAAAAGCATTGTTTTTTATAAGTAGGGTGCACATTCGTTTTGTGGAAAAGTATCTTTGTGATTTGTGATTGGGTAAAAAAAAGAACTTTGAACGTGGAGTACATATTTTAGGATAAAATTTGCTCAACTCAACCACCCCTGATACTTGCATTTGGAAGGCACTGTTCAAACTTAAAACAATCGTGAACTTTTAACCTGCACATGCCGTTAAATGTTTGAGAACATGTTGCAAAAAAATATCGTTAGATTTAAAAAATTGATGAACTTTTAACCTGCACGTGTTGTAGAATGTTCTAGAAAGTGTGTTGCTAGAATACGTTGCACTGCTGACTTCGATGTGTCGTTGAATATGGAAAAAACTGTTTATATGGAAAATTAAAAAGAAACTAACAGAGAGAAATTTTGAAACGTAAAAGAATCAAAGAAGTATTCTAATTTGTTCTTCATGTATTTATGTGTGGAGGAGCATAATTATAGAAAAAACAGCAGCAGGAAGAGGAAGACGCAGAGAGTGGGGGGACGGGGGAGATGGGCACAATGGCACACATGTACATTCAAGTACAGCACAAGTATAGACAAACAATGGCCAAAATGAAACACACCAGCAAGGCGCATAAGTCACACAGTCCGGCAACATCACACCACTGAACGAGCATAAAAGTGTAAACCACGCTGCATTCATACAGGATGTGTACAAATGCCAGTCGTGGGTGTTGTGGGATGTCTGCGACCATGGTCATCATGAATGAGATGCCCAGCAAGTGGCACATGGGCGGGTTCACTGTGTGTTACATTGCCAAACAGCTGCTCTTCCCTCCCACGAGTTCCCACACTTTTGTACGGTTCGCTGTTGTATTCCGTGCACTCGTACGGCACAGCATTGTAATGCCTATTACGGCATGTCCTGCGGTATTCGAACTACACCATGAGAGTGCCGTTTGGTGGTGGTGTATGCCACTTTACAACATCGTCTGCTGCCTTGAAGCAGGACACACCAGAACACAGAAACACACTTACCGCACTTCCTGCACACAGACTTGTCGGAGACACCCCTTTTCCCTTGCCGGATAGGCACACCCCTGCGCTGACCTGTGTACGCCAGACCAGCATACGTGTGTTGTGCTTGCAGGAGGATGCGTGCATAGCTACATGTCTACCGGTCCTCCCCTGGACCGGAAACAAGCTTCCGAGGACCGGTTTCTGGCATTACAGCCGTCTTCAGCCCGGCTTGCTTGAATCCAGTGGCAAAGGGAAGGCATGGCTTGGCAGTTCGGGCTGGACTGTTCCCATGAGGCACAGGGTCAGACTGATTTGCATATAGCAATGTCTTAACTGGGGTGGCAGAGTGGGCTAAAGAACGGTGATGGATTAAACCCAGATCTTTTGACTGGGTGTGAGTGTTTGATTGATTCAGATGCTCCGTCCATCACCACCCCCTTTTGTACCGCTTTTGGCCACCATAAGTGTGGCAGGGTATGCTCAGACGTGAGTCCCTTGCTCACTTTGCCACTGGCTTCAAGAAAGCCGGGCTGAAGACGGCTGGAATGCCAGAAACCGGTCCTCGGAAGCTTGTTTCCTGTCCAGGGAAGGCATGGCTTGGCAGTTCGGGCTGGACTGTTCCCATGAGGCACAGGGTCAGACTGATTTGCATATAGCCATATCTGAACTGGAGTGGCAGAGTGTGCTAAAGAACGGTGATGGATTAAACCCAGATCTTTTGACTGGGTGTGAGTGTTTGATTGATTGAGATGCTCCATCCATCACCACCCTCTTTTGTACCGCAACTAACTATAACGTCCCTGAAACCTATGTTTTTTTCTGGGAATATATATAGACCCCTGCCACTGCCAGCGGCGGGCCCCGACGGGATAGCGAGTCCCACGAAAATTACAAAACTTATCCTTGCAAAGGTCAGAAAAGGATTGTCCGGGCCACAGAATGCAGAAAAGCGTGCTTTATTTCAGAAGCTCCACTCGACGCGTTTCGAAGGCAAGCCTTCTTTGTCACGAGTGCGAGTGTTTGTGTTTGTGTCAATAATATAGAGGTCACATGTTACAAAGAAATTAGAAAACAGACTTGCAGAGCTGAATGGCATGACATAACGGAGCTACATTGAAACTGCTCACGGCATACAGTAAATTGTAAAAATAATACGAAAAAACAATACGAAAAGATACAAACATGTCAAATGCATTAATTAGTATTGTGCGCGTATTTTGTAACATTGCAGAGAACAAAAAGTGCAACATAGTTGAAATGCTAACGCTTGGAGCCAGCAGCTTGTTTGTGTCATAAAATATTTGTCTCTTACGGATCCCGCCCCTGTGGGCATTTCAGGCATGCATCAAACCATGAAACTCATGATGCCTTTCAATCATGGCATAACAGACAAGCTGCTGCTAATAAAGCATTCTGAATTCAAAAACCTTGCTCAGACCCTCTCGGTCAGGTAGACTCCACCAGTGCTACCAACCAAATTCTTATCTGATAACACTATCAGAGTACACTCAGTCCAGCCCCAGTGGGCAAATCAGCCTGGTGTAAGTTAAACAGGCATATCAGTTGTTCCTAAATTATCTGATATACATCATACCAAGGTCGTCTGGCCAACATAAACGTTCCAATCTGGGAAAGTTCATACAGTCTCTACTGCCATACGTGCTTCATATGTTCTGGTGCCATAGCCGTGAAAAAATGAATTCTCCTGATTCAGCTTCCCAAAGATCTGTGAAATAAAACAGAGTAAAATTTGACTCTGTAAGTGATTCAGTGTATCTCTTAAAAACAACATACATCTCACATACCATATTAAAAATTAAGGTTTGAAGAGCAAAATTCTGGTAACATAACTGTTCTTATCCAAGATGAACGGACAGTCCCTCATCAAAATTATGGCCTTCTGGCTGCATAGTGTGGTACTTTATGATGAGTCTAGATTCTAGCCTTCGCAGTTCCTGTATTCTGTCTCCCCCCCTCTCTCTAGTGGGCACAGAAACAAGAACGCAAAAGGACAGTAAGCAGGCGCTACTTTTGTGGTGCAACGCAAAATGTCTGATGATGGGGTATTGTTTATCCCTTTTCGTGATCGCTCGCATGTGTTCGAGCACTCTCTTTTTGGCAGGATGTTTGGTACTGCCAATGTAGTACAGTTGACACGGACATTGGAGTGCATATACTGCATGGTCAGTTAGACATGAAACATGGGTAAGGATTTTGAAAGGTTCAGTGTTTTTGGACAGTTTAACCTCTATTATGATTTTACTGAATCTGCACGCTTTGCATTTTCCGCACACAAAAACCCCTCTCACAGGATTGGTCTTGGTGTTAACAGGGATCATTGTGGCGCATATCATATCTTTAAGGGACTTGGCTCTGCGGTATGTAATTTGGGGGTGTTCACTGATGCCCTTGACCAGGTCTTTGTCAAGTTTCAGGACATCCCAGTATATTCCAATGGCTTTCCTAACATTCCCGGCTTGTCCATGAAAATCAGTAATAAACCTAGAAGTGATTTCTTGTGAATCTCCTCTGGTTTTTTCTTTCTCTTTGATAAGGCTCTTTCTCTCTATTGAATTGGCTTTCTTGGTGGCTGAGGCAATGCACTTTTTCCCATATCCTCTCTGTCTAAAGCGTTCAGTCATTATGCTAACCTCTCGGGCATAATCGCTTTCGTTAGAGCAATTTCATTTGGCGCGTAAGAATTCGACCATGGGTATAGAGTTAACAAGGTTGCTGGGGTGGCAGCTTTGGGCAGGAAGGAGACTATTGCCAGCCGTCTCCTTCCTGAACAAGATCGATGAAAGAGAATTGCCCTCAACTTTTATTTTCAAGTCAAGAAAGTTAACCTCGTTGTTGTGCAAATGGCTAGTAAACGAAAGGTTAAATTCGTTAATGTTGAGTATCTCAACAAATTCAAGTGCCTCTTCAGTGGTTCCGTCCCAGTATATATATTACCTACTGGCGGTCGCCAGTAGGTAGTTATAGTTAGGACCTATTATCCATAGGAAATCCGCAACATTCTATTTGGAATAACTTTGGCGCCGGTCAACGAATCTTCACGGAGTTTTCAAAACATATTGCCAGCTCCGATCAGCTCCTATCCTAAAAGTCTCAGGGTGATTCGTCAAGTGGGCCGAGAAAAAAGGGGGGGTCCCAAAACGTGTTTTCCCCATGCAATTTCCATAGGAACCTTTAATCGCAGCTACAGCCCGAACTACTGAACGGAATTACACCAAATTTGGCAAAGAGGTAGTCCTTGGTTCACACTCGTGCCTTTTGGTTAAATTTTGGAAATCTGTTCAGTAGTTTTTAAGATATTAAAGGAAAAAATACATATATATCTGGGCGGAGCCTAACACACATCTCATCGTGAGATCTGATTGCCTGTCAGCACTTCATCCAAGAAGTGTTGGCAGCCATCTTGGGACCAATATACATGATAGCACCTCAATAAAAAGCATTGCAGTTAATAGAAGGTTTTAAGACTTTAGTTACATTATAAATCATTTGTTGATGGTACCATACTCATTTTAGGAATTGTGGTGTGTTTTAAGGTGATTTTACCATGTGATAAAGCCTTCTGCTGGGATATCATGAATCATGTTTGAGAGAAACCTATTTTCTCATGCTTTTCCCAGAGAGGCTTGGAAGGTGATCTATAAGCTAAACTGAGAGCATATTGTCTGTAAATTCACATTATCTTTCTCAGTCATGTGAGAATGAAGTCTGACATTCTCAGTAAAACATGTACATCCAACAAGGGCAGAGACTGTCAGTTGATTCCTTTGTGTTCTACTGCAGCTTCCTAGAGTGTTCTAAAGAACAACTAGAGTGCTAATAGCCTTACTTATAACAAAAGTATAGCACACCTGAAGCCATTTGGTTGGAATAAAGTGGTAACTCTTAAAACATTTAATTTAAAAAGGAGCAAAATGAGGGGGTTCATGTTGCCATAGAAAGTATGATTAGTGCTGCAGAAAGAAAAAGTAGGGCACATTTTGAGTGACTTCTCAAACAGTGGCGGTTTCTCTTTATGGGCGTCGGGGCTCCGCCTCCGTTACATAGAGCAATAATAATTCTGAATGCTCGTTTATTTATTTCCATTTAAAAAGGTGCCCTCTTTGTGTAATTTAACTTATTTTATGATGTACACGGAGCACTGTCGAGCAGACACTGTCTGCACTGACAGTCATCACGTGATTGTCTGTTTTCTGCCCGGGCGCGCTGAAAGAAATCTAAGCATTTGCCGGGCTGACAACCTCACATCCCTGAAGGCTGTGATGTCATCAGCTCGGCAAAGGCTTGGATTCAAAGCCCAGTCTCCTCCCCCTGATGGCGTAGAGGTTAAGTTTGCCCCGGGCGTTTTAAGTGCAAGCCCGGGATAACAAAACCTCCACGTCAATCACGGAGTGAGGAGCCTTGTCACCCCACCCTTTCCCAACTCTTTACAGGGCGTGGGTGGGACACTGCAGTGACGATTCGGGAAAGGGCGTGGCAGTCAGTGACTCAAGGATCGAGTCTGCGCAGACACAACCTCTTGTGAGTGAGGCTGCTTCCCGCGTTACTGGACGCCATTTCTGACATTCTTCTGCGCAGCATGACTGACTGCATGATTTTTGGTCGAGTTGGTCCAGGCAGCAGTATGAATTACTGCTGGGAGGCTGCAGCAGCTAGTCAATGGGCACAAAAGTTAGCTGTTAGGAGAGGGACGTGTGCTGTGCACATCGTGACGGTGTGCAGAGTCTGCAGACAGTGTTATGTGACAGTGTTATGTGGATCGAGTCTCCTGAGGCAAAATAGCCGGGAGTGTGTTTTTACAAATGTAATTTTGTGTATTTGTGATTTTAAAACTTACCTTCACTACTACTGCTACTTGCATCTCGAGGGCGCCGTGCAGCGGATTTAGCGCTCACGTGACCCCCTCCCTCCGGCTTCCTCCACGGCTGGCCACGCCCACCTAGAGGCCACGCCCCCTTCCCGCCCTACTTAAGCGCTGAGCCGCTAGCGCTCGGTTGGATCGAGTCTCCTGAGGCAAAATAGCCGGGAGTGTGTTTTTACAAATGTAATTTTGTGTATTTGTGATTTTAAAACTTACCTTCACTACTACTGCTACTTGCATCTCGAGGGCGCCGTGCAGCGGATTTAGCGCTCACGTGACCCCCTCCCTCCGGCTTCCTCCACGGCTGGCCACGCCCACCTAGAGGCCACGCCCCCTTCCCGCCCTACTTAAGCGCTGAGCCGCTAGCGCTCGGTTGGATCGAGTCTCCTGAGGCAAAATAGCCGGGAGTGTGCTTTTACAAATGTAATTTTGTGTATTTGTGATTTTAAAACTTACCTTCACTACTACTGCTACTTGCATCTCGAGGGCGCCGTGCAGCGGATTTAGCGCTCACGTGACCCCCTCCCTCCGGCTTCCTCCACGGCTGGCCACGCCCACCTAGAGGCCACGCCCCCTTCCCGCCTTTAGGATCTCCTATATTAATGTGTAACCCCAGAACGCGCAGCGGACGTGCGCAGCGGACGCGCCTAGGGCAAGCCCGTCTGCGCCCGTCCGCGGCCGGACGGGGCTAGGGGCACGACCCCATGCCAAATTAACATCATACTCCCCTGAGGAGCTTACCATCCTCCAAGGCCATTGGCCTCTCTCAGAAACCGTCCGCAGGCACATCGCCTCATTAGGGCTTGCCTCCTCTTCTACTCCTACATTGCCGCCCTCCCGGTTGGCCCCTCCGCCACATGGCCCTCCCCTACCTGACCCCCCCCCCCTGCTCCGTCGCTATCTGTTCTCTTACTCAACACCAGGTCAGCGGTCAAGCACCATCACGAGCTGTTTGTCCTGCTTGATACTGAGAAGCCTGACTTACTGCTCTTGACCGAAACCTGGTTTTGTGATTCTTCCCTCCCCGTTCTCTTGGCTACCCTCCCCCCTTCCTACGTTGCCCTGCGTGCCGACCGCTCGGCGGGCAGGGTTGGTGGTGGTGTGGCGTTAATCGCTCGGTCTGAATTGAATTTTCAAACCCTTCCCTCTCCCCCCATCCACCTCACTGAGTTCCTTGTAGCCCGTTCCCTCTCCTTTTCTCCCCCTATTACCTTACTTCTAATGTATCGCCCACCCCAGTCTTCGTCTCTGTTCTTACCGGCATTTCAAGACCTGCTGGCCAATTTAGTGGTCAACTACGCCTCGGTTTTGGTGCTAGGGGATTTTAACTACTGGCCCTCGGACCCCTCTGAGTGCACTGCTTCGAAAGAGTTCACAGAATCTCTTTTTTCTCTGAACTTTGTCCCGCACATAACTATCCCCACTCATTCGCACGGTCACATACTTGACCAGGTTTGGTCCCTTAATCTTCCAGTCTCCTCGGTGACTATATCTCCCTGTCCCTGGTCCGACCATGCCCTTATTGCTTTTTCCATCTCTTCCAACCCTGTATCCAAAGCCCCACACGCCAAAAATACCTGGGCGCGGAATTGGAACAGAGTCGATTTCCCTTCCTTGTCCTCTCTGCTTCGGAACTCCACTCCAACCCTTTCTGGTCTTTCATCCGACTCCCAAGCCAACGCCATTAATACCTGGCTGACTGGAGGCTGTGACTCAGTGGCTCCCCTGCGTCGCATTTCCATCCGGCGACCCAAGGACTCCAACAGGTGGTTTAACGACCACCTAAAAGAGCTAAAACTGACCGCTCGACAGGCAGAGAGGCAGTGGAGAAGAACTTACCACCCCTCACTAAAAACCATCTATCTCACATCACTTGCCGAATACAAAATTGCAATTCTCTCCGCCAAAACCTCCTATTTTTCAACAAAAATAATGTCAGCCGAGAACAAACCTAGGGAAATATTCGGTATAGTGAATGACCTGGCCTATTCCAACAGAGCTTCACCCCAAATCCCCCCTTCTCAGTCACTATGCGACCAACTCAACATTTACTTCTTGGAGAAGATCGATACCATCAAGGCCAACATCCCCCCTCCTTCGTCTGCCTTTGTGGATCCCTCCCCTCCCACTGTTCAATGTCATCTTACCTCTATCCCTCCCCTCACTGAGGCAAGATTCCGGGAGATACTCCCCAAAGTAAAGTCGGGTTCTCCGGCAGACATCTGTCCGGCACGAATCCTGCAACAAATGTATTCCTCTTGCCCTGAATCCCCCATTACTTTCCTCAACAACTCCCTTGCGCAGGGAGTAGTGACCCCTGCGCTCAAATCAGCCACTATAGTGCCCATCTTAAAAAAGCCTGGCGCTGACTCGTCCATCTCAGCCAATTACCGCCCCATTTCCCTGCTGCCCTTTCTGGGCAAGGTGCTGGAACGCCATGTCACCGCAGTATTCAGTGCCCACGTAGAGGTTAATGGGGGATTGGCCTCCCGCCAGGCCGGCTTTCGCCCCAGGCACTCGACCGAATCAGTTGTGGTCTCGGTCCTGGACAACCTCAGGAAGGGTATGGATAATAACAAACATCAGGCGCTGGTACTCCTCGATCTCTCCGCCGCCTTTGACACGGTGGACCACACCATCTTACTGTCCCGTGTCAAGGCGGCTGGAATTGAGGGTTCAGCCCTGATTTGGCTTTCCTCCTTCCTGAGGGACCGCACCCAGGCGGTTCGGCTAGGAGACTTCACGACCACTCCACTCCCTGTCACCTGTGGTGTTCCCCAGGGCTCCTCTCTTTCCACTCTACTATTCAATCTTTATATCTCCCCTCTTATTTTCGCTCTTCAGCAGCTGGAGGTCACCGTGTACAATTACGCCGATGACCTCCAGCTCATCTTTGATCTGTCTTCTTCTCCTCTCTCTGTTTCTAACTTCCAGTCTTCCATGACTTTCATCAGGGACTGGATGAACCACAACCACCTCAAACTGAACCCGGATAAAACCGAGTTGGTTCTCACCGGTGGTTCTTCCAGTCCCTGGAATTCTCTCTTCTGGCCCCCCTCTCTTGGTCCCTCCCCCACTCCTTCAGCCTCGGTCAAAACACTGGGTGTTAGGGTGAACAACCAGCTCACCCTTCATTCACAGATCGGCTCTGTGGTCTCCTCCTGCTTCCTCACCCTCCGAACCATCCGCACTGTTTCCCGTTTTTTTTCCCCCAGGCACTCAAGTTGATCATGGCCGCACTGGTGATATCGCGGCTGGACTATGCCAATGCCCTCTACAACGGCATCCCAGCATACAGCCTGCGGAGGCTCCAGATGGTCCAGAACCAGGCGGCCCGGCTGGTCTTTGGTCTCCCACGTTATCATCACTCCACACCGCTCCTCAGGGAGCTTCACTGGCTTCCTGTTAAGGAACGTTCCCTTTTTAAGACCGGCTGCATGGTCTTCCAGGCCCGCCAAGGCACTGCCCCTGCCTTCATCTCCTCGTTAATAAAAGAATACGTCCCCACTAGAGAGCTTCGCTCTTCTTCCAAATCTCTCCTTCAAATCCCACGTTTCAAACGTAAAAAGTGGGGTGGAACCAACTTTTCTACCTTAGCCCCCACGTTCTGGAACTCCCTTCCTGATCACCTTCGTTCTGCCACCCACTACCTTTCTTTTCGTAAAGACCTAAAAACGCTCCTTTTCAAACAGGCCTTCTCCGTGTAATCTCCCTTCTTCTTTACGACAGGTTAATTTTGCCTCTGTTGCCGAACTCCCTACTAGCGCCAAGAAACCGTACGGTGCACGCTGCGCTTTATAAATGTTTTAAATTAGAAATTAGAAATTATGTGAACTCGAGCAGTTCACCACCATCCGGTAAGGCCCAGGCCCATTTTTTCACTTCACTTTATGATTTATTTTACATAGGGAAACAAGTGATGTGCCATCATGTGTCAGCACCGGGTCTGTTGCATTTCTTCCTCCAAAACTATAATGATTGTATTAGCAAGTGTCTGTGTTTCCTGTTTTTTACAGTCTCGGTTTTCATGACACAGCACTTCCCAAGCAGTCTGCACGTGACCAAGTGATTGGCTTACAGGTGCATAGTTTACTGATGCACACTGGAGAGTCAGTAAGGATGAATGAAAATTAAGTTGTTCTGCTCCTGTTTGTATGGATTATAGAACATTTTGATTGGATAACTCAATCTGTGTAGACTCATGAGAGTTATAGAGGATGAAGTCCCTTTTCGTTGTTAGTGGCTGCTGTGAATAAGGTAGCATGGCTGGGGACTGCATAATATTTGCGTTGTATGCCTTTAATACAATCAAGGCTTTCTTTTACTGCCATATCTAAGAAAATCTCTTTTATTGTTAATAAAAAACATGTTGATACTTGAGCTCAAAGCTGGGACTGTGTGTACTTGAAGTGAACATGGCAACCACTTAACTACAGAAACCTGAGGACCGTGCATTACAGACTGTTAATAAACTGTTTTTATGCAGTGAAGCAGGTGTATAGTCGGTCATACAGCACATTTAGTGTTTTCATCACCTTCACTACTGTTCCAAGTCCTGCCTTTTGATGGGAAGCAGTATTATAAATGTACAGTCTGACATCTATGTTCTCCACCATACCAAGCAGACCCTTTTTTAACGTTGATCTACCAGTCTTCTGTGTGCTTGTTAGCTGCAAGGCTTTGTATATCATACATGTTCTAGGTTCAGCTTTTAAACAAGGTAATTAGTCAGATTTAAAGCTAAGTACTTGACTTTTTCATTTGTCACCAAGGGAGATGCTTTTCCGCCTCACTTATGAAAGGCTTAAATCTTTAAAAAGGCCACCTTCACACCTTGTCACCTTTGTTTTAGAGTTTGCTAATATTTTCACACCTTCACTGACAGCTACGTTTACATGGCTGCTTTCTTTTAATTTCTCGACCCTATCCTCTCTGTATAATCACCTTTCTCTCACTTGGACTCTTTTATTGCACAAATTAATCCTGCATTCTCTCTTTGCACTTCTTTTTTTCACTCTTTAATTTCCTTTTATGTGCACAGTAGAAGGAAGCAGTGTAATGCCCTCTATGTAACTACGTCATGTACTTAAGGTGGCTCCTCCAATCGTGTGACATCTGCATTGTCAGACAAAACTTTGCTCTCATTTACATAGCCACTTTCCCACACACAGCCTCTTGGCTGATGGATGTCTCTGTATCTCTGAGCATTGGAGGTGGGAAGAGGGAGAAGGGAGAGAAAGACAAAGGGCATAGCCTGTGAGAGGGCGATGAGAGAAAAGAGGAGAGGTGGGCAGAGAAAGGGCTATAGGACCTTTCAGTGCCCCTTAAGCAGATTAAGGTGTGACCAATATTGATATCTTGAGATCCATTTAAGGCACCCTTATGCATGGTTTTTCAAAACATTTTCTTGGAGGGGAACCAGAAGGTTTCTCGTAAAAGCTCAGCCTGAAGAGAACACGATAGCTTTCAAAGAACTAATATAGTAATTCTATATGTTAAACTTCGATACGTACAACCCTTGTCATATATATGTTGAGTTTGCAAAGTGGTAAGAGATGCGACCATCTTCTTTGCATTCTGGGAAGCGTAGTCCTGTTGATTCCATTTGGAAATCAGGACTAGAAGTCCTAAAATGCAAAGGATAACTCAGGAGTAGACGAGCTACTCATGCAAGGATCTTAAAAATGTAAGAATCGTGGAGCATCTGGTAAATCCTGGAGTGGATCGTCTCTGACGGATCTCCCTTGCGCTTCTGTATGACAAGCACTGAGCAGTAATAATAGGGAACAGATCTGTGCCATTTCTCACTTGAGGAGCGCACACTTAACTGACTGAGTAAAGGGAGCTGCAGAGAACAGACAGCGGACTTGAGCTATATCAATGCATATCAATGAGACATAATTGGTGTTATGTGAACTCGAGCAGTTCACCACCAGCCGGTAAGGCCCAGGCCCATTTTTTCACTTCACTTTATGATGTTACAAAGGGAAACAAGTGATGTGCCGTGTGCCGTCATGTGTCTGCACCGGGACTTGCTCTCTTCGACGCGCACATGACCCCTGCCGTCTACCCTTCAAAACGATTCTAACAATTCCTGTGTCTCTGCTGGTGACCCCAATATCCACTTCAGAACACATAAGTAATGGTCAGAATTTCTGGGACTGCCTCACGCTTGTCCTCCCGTTTTAAAAATTGGGACAGTTGTTGCCCTAGACCATGGTTTAGGGGGATCATCACAGCTCGCACTCTGAAGCACATTCCCCAGTATTAGGGCCCAAAGTGCCAAACTGTGCTTAAAAGGGTCAACAGGCACCCATCTGGTACCAGTGCATTGTTGCTTGGGCATCTATTCAGAGCCGAGATTATGTTCCCAAGGGAGATTGTTTGCTCTTCTGCACCTCCTAGGCCAATTGAATCCTCAATGGCGATAATCTCAATGGGTTCCAGTTTATTAGAATCATAGAAATTTGTAAAGTGTTTGACCAATACATGTTCAGGAATGGTCCCATCTATGCTAATTGCGGAGCTACTTGAAAAGAAAGGTGCATTGACTTCCTTCCAAAATTGAGACGCATCATTCCTTGCACAGGCAACAATAAGCTGCTCCTAAGCCTCCCTTTCCTTAAACTAATGGCTTCTTTATAGAGCGTCCTACAGTTTCTAATTTCTAGCAAAAGCCTCAGCAAGCTTTTTAGAGCTTGTGTGAGGCTACTATGAGCTGGTGAGCATGACTTATCAAACCATTTATTGTGCCTCTGGCATGGTGTTGCTTAAATAGTGTTAATTTTAATTGCTCAGTTGGCTTCTTACACATTTTGGCAAAGGCCCGTAGCACCAAACCCAGATCGGGTGCAGCACTTAGACAAAGCTCAAAGTGCTCCCTCTGATTCTCCACAAGCTGGACTAAGAAGACCTTTGGTTCGTCATCCCTCCATTTACGGCGCACACCCCTATTTCTCATATATACGATGTGGCAAACCATCCCATTCATAGACACCAAGGGCGGCCGCAGGTTAAGGCCTAAAACAAGTGGGTTATGGTCATTCAGAACACACTTTACAATTTAAACTTACACACCTTTCTAGCCCAAGCCTTAGATAGTGTGATAAAATCAATTAAGGGCGTCCTCCCTCTACCCGTGAACGTTACGTGACTCAGGATTTCTTTTGCAACTAAATCAATACTGGGTATGAGGCCATGTGTCTTCAAGAGCCTATTCAATTTGTCACCACCTGCATTAAGATCAAAATGTGAAAGGCCACAAAATTCATTGTCCACTAGTAGGAATCCTGCTTCTCCCACTGAACATGCCCGGAGGAGTGTGAGAGGCAAAAAGAACCCATTCTCCCACTGAGAGTTCAGCATTTACAAGCCTGTACGTTTAACATAAAAAGTTGGCCAGCACCTGGAATTTGTTTGTGCTTTTGTGATTTTTTTTTTCTACTGCTACTTTTCAGGAGAAATTCTTCTGTAACGCACATTACAGCTGTGAAATTGTGGCTTCTAGAAGCAGTTACTTAGAGAAGACTATGAATAGACCTAGGCATCCAGCTCTTGACTTCCGCCACATCTGCACCTTCCTTTATCAATCCAGTCACACCCAGGCACTTGTCCATAACTATTTAGCCATCTATGTACGCTCCCACTCTAAGGCATCCATTGACGCATCAGTACAGACACTGGTGCATTAATACATTCACCAGTGTGTTTGTACACGGTCAGTGGCCCCATTGTGTTGTGGCCATACTTTTCTCAATGCATCAGACTTAAACTCAAAACAAAATGGCATAATGTTCTGGGACTTGAAATTTGTCTTTCCCTGATCCCAGCATAGCCATGACAATGCAACCTCTCCCCAGATTTCTCTGTTTCATGGAGCTGGGGAAGCCTTTGTTTTCTCTACCCTCAAAATGGGGAGATAACGGCAAGCATCCATCTTTTCACACATTCATCTTTTCATCCATGCACAGATGCTTTCATCTTTCCAGCTATGCACTCGCTCACAGGCATGCATTTGCACCCTCTCCCTTCAGCCCGCCAAACGCTTAGTAGCCCAATAGTCCCATTCCCCCAATGCAAGGACCTAGGCATTGGCATTCATCTGTTATTTTTAGATCTTGCCTACAGATACCTTTTAGCTGTCAGTGCGTAAATGACATTCTGTGAACCATATCAAAAACTTCCAGTGGACTTTGTGCCAGCTCATTGCTAATCATTAGTTGCCTGTCTATTCGCTTGTTTGCTTGCTTATTAGTTGATGTCTTTTCTTCCTCTCGTGTTTGTCATTCCCCTGGAAAATAGCTTCTTTACAATCCCTTAGACTGGATGAAACCTATCTTTCCACTGCTTATATTCATAAAACTACTTTTTTATGTCTCAGCCTACCAAACCGCATAGATGTCTGGTTTGCTAAAGACATTGGGGACATTCAGAAATTTGACCCAGGAATGCATTCCGCCAGTTGCTCACCATTAGCTGTGTGGTTTGTAACTCACATTTTCTGTTTGCTGGCTTTGTTTTAGGCTGTCTGGATTGTCCCTTCCATTGCCAAAATCTTGTATACTATGTTTTTCCACAAACTCGCTTTCTGTAAACAAGCTTTTAAATCTTGTTCTTATCTTGTCACATTTGCTGTGCAATCAGAGACAGAGGTCAAATGTTAGTCTGTGTCTTCTAGGGAGCTTGGTGTTTATTTTTCTTTCCCTGATTTACGTGTGAGTAACCTCTGCGTCCCAGTTTCCCAGGGCTCTCATGAAAAGTGTAAGCAAAGTATGTGTGCAGGGGTTTAAGTGGGATGAAAAAACTGGGGGGGGGTCTCTCCTAGGGGCAGCCGATGTAATTATGAGAGTGGCTTTAAAATGTTAAGCTAAAAATCTGTACTTAGCATAGTGTGCTGCCCCACTGGTATTGTGCGTCTCCTGTCATTGCCTCCAGCTATATAATACGAGTGACATTAAACCTACAACAAGCCAGGACTATAGTCTTTGTCAATGGTTGTACGTTGCATAAGATAAATAAGAACAATCTGCAGCATTTTCATTATTATATACAATGAAAACATAGGTGGTTCAGAGATGTGTTACAGGTAGGAAACACTTAGAAGGCCTATTTCTGTTGGTTGTATGTGCTTGGCTTGGGGGTCATTTTGCAAGCAGACCAGTATGAGGATTGGGCACATTCTTGGTTTGATTCTAATGTTTGCTTCACACTTGTGCTTCAAAATGCTATATTTGGATTCCCCCTTTTTTCAACAATTTGCAGTAAATATGTGGTGCAAAACTCTCCATTTGAATCCCTTTTTTCAAAAATTTCTTGCGGGGGGAGAACCCCCCCGCACCCTCCTTTTCCAGTTCGGGCACGCTCGCTTCGCTCGCTCGCGTGTTACATTGGGGTACAACATTTTTCGCCCCACCTCTTTAGAAATCCACCAGCCGCCAGTGTTCTCTAATCCTCTTCTTTTTCATTAAAAACAATTCTGATATGCAGACTGGAACATGTACTTTCAATACCAGCAGCAGACTTCCCTGGTGAGCGGTAGCTTTACTACAGTGATCTAATGAGCAACTAGAGTGCTAACATTCAGAATTTATGGCAAATGTGTGACACATCTGAATGCCTTCGTGATGGAACCAAAGTTAAAAACTGAAAGTATTTCCTACTGAGGAGACTGTAGTAAATGAGTAAATTAGGAAACTTCATAACAAATAAGTCTCCCAAGATGGCCACCAGAGACATTAGAGCCCAAATATAGCACAAATATCACCCAGATGTAGACCAAGTATAGCCCAATGACAGAATGTCCTAGAGCGCTAACGGTCTTACTTATGACAAAAGTATGGAACACCTGAAGCCTTCTTGATTGGAATAAAATGGTGACTCTTAAAACATTTAATTTGCAAAGGAACAAAATGAGGGACTTCATTGTGCCATAGAAAGTATGATTAGTGCTGCAGAAAGAAAAATTAGGGCAGATTTTGACTTCTCAAATCCTCTTCTATTTCATAAAAAAATTCTAACATGCAGACTGAAACATGCAATTTGAATACCAGCAGCAGACTTCCCTGGTGAGCAGTAGCTTTACTACAGTGATTTAATGAGCAACTAGAGAGCTAACATTCAGACTTTATGGCAAATGTGTTATACATCTGAGTGACCTCTTGATGGAACCAAAGTAAACAAGCATTGAAAATGCAATAGGTCTCGCCCTCGTTTAAGTTAAATCAATTCTGTTTGTAATTAGGTGGCTTTTTAGCTTTGCTTTTATTAGTGTTTTTCAAACTTTCATGTATATAACATGCATATGTATGCATATATGTATATGTATGCATGCATTTATATTTGTATTTATATAGGTATGCAGTTTATATATATGTTTATATATGTATATATATATATACATTACCTACTGGCGGTCGCCAGTAGGTATATATATATATTAGACTGCTAAAGGATCCTGCCGAAGCATGTTTTCCATACCTTTTGAATAAAGGCTGTTGCTTGGAGCCTTTGATGTAGTTCGAGTGATTCCTAGTACTTCGGATCAAGCAAGAGCTACAATGTTAAAACGGCAGCCGAGCCGTCAGGAATGCACCATCCTGGTAACTTGGGAGCCGTGTGGACTGTCATCCTGCCAGCCCATTTTCGGAGCTACATCACACAGGATTTAGGAAAACATCGGAGGCGGGGTCCCATCCAGGGCCTTGAAACGAAGCCAGCAGAACATTGCACATTTAAACGGCACTACAATTCCCATAATCCGCAGCGCAGTACCAAAACAGGTGTGCGCCATGAGAGGAGAAAAACGGGAAGTAAGGCAGTGCACTTCATCCGCCACAAGCCTCTGAGGAGAATTATCGAAACGCGTCAGGCTGGCGTGTGACTGCTAAAAGGATCCTGCCGAAGCATGTTTTCCATACCTTTTGAATAAAGGCTGTTGCTTGGAGCCTTTGATGTAGTTCGAGTGATTCCTAGTACTTCGGATCAAGCAAGAGCTACAATATATATATATATATATATATATATATATATATATATATATATTACCTACTGGCGGTCGCCAGTAGGTATATATAGTTAGGATTTTTTTCCTATGGGATTTTTGAAAATTCTATGTTGAATAACTTTGGCGTTTGAGGACCGAATTGGCTGAAATCTTCTGGAAAATGGAACATTTTATTTCTGAGCAGCCCCTGAAAATTTGGGGGGGTTTCGTCAAGCGGGGGCCGAGAAAAAAGGGGGGTCCCAAAACGTGTTTTTAACATTGAGTTTTCCATAGGGCGGTTGGACTCACTTTTAGCTCGAACGGCTGAATGGATTTCCACGAAACTTGGCAAAATTGTAGGGACTGGTAGCCCGATGTGCCTTTGCTATGTCTCAAGATATATGCTCCAGTGGTTTTTACGAAAATTAACTTTGAAAAATATATATTGGGCTACATTGGGCTATATATATGTTGGAGCCCAAATGTAGCCCAATGTAGCCCAATGAAGCCCAATGAAGCCCAATGTAGCCCAAAGATGGCCGCCAGAGACAAAAAAAAACAAATGTAGCCCAAATATCAGCCAGATGTAGCCCAACTATAGCCCAGTGACAGAATGTCCCAGAGTGTTTTAAAGAACAACTAGAACGCTAACAGTCTTACTTATGACAAAAGTATGGCACACCTGAAGTCATCTTGATTGGAATAAAGTGGTAACACTTAATACATTTAATTTGAAAAGGAACAAAATAAGGGGTTTCATTTTGCCATAGAAATGTTATTACCTACTGGCGGTCGCCAGTAGGTATATATAGTTAGGATTTTTTTCCTATGGGATTTTTGAAAATTCTATGTTGAATAACTTTGGCGTTTGAGGACGGAATTGGCTGAAATTTTCTGGAAAATGGAACATTTTGTTTCTGAGCAGCCCCTGAAAATTTGGGGGGGTTTCGTCAAGCGGGGGCCGAGAAAAAAGGGGGGTCCCAAAACGTGTTTTTAACATTGAGTTTTCCATAGGGCAGTTGGACTCACTTTTAGCTCAAACGGCTGAATGGATTTCCACGAAACTTGGCAAAATTGTAGGGACTGGTAGCCCGATGTGCCTCTGCTATGTCTCAAGATATATGCTCCAGTGGTTTTTACGAAAATTAACTTTGAAAAATATATATTGGGCTACATTGGGCTATATATATGTTGGAGCCCAAATGTAGCCCAATGTAGCCCAATGAAGCCCAATGAAGCCCAATGTAGCCCAAAGATGGCCGCCAGAGACAAAAAAAACAAATGTAGCCCAAATATCAGCCAGATGTAGCCCAACTATAGCCCAGTGACAGAATGTCCCAGAGTGTTTTAAAGAACAACTAGAACGCTAACAGTCTTACTTATGACAAAAGTATGGCACACCTGAAGTCATCTTGATTGGAATAAAGTGGTAACACTTAATACATTTAATTTGAAAAGGAACAAAATAAGGGGTTTCATTTTGCCATAGAAATGTTATATATATATATATATATATATAATATATATATATATATTCACTGAAAAAACCATAGGTTATAGACCATATATAGTTAGGAATTAGCATTTACAAAACCTTGAAAATTCACTGAAAAAACCAAAGGTTATAGACCATATATAGTTAGGAATTAGCATTTACAAAACCTTATTTTACTCACACAAAACCATTGAAATTCGCATATATAGTTAGTTGCACTAACTATATATCGCGCACCCGCAATCCACTGCTGATCATGTCACATATTACATCATTCATGACATGGTCAGTGACATCACTGATGACATCACTGATGACATCTCAAATGACATCACTGATGACATCACTGATGACATCTCAAATGACATCACTGATGACATCACTGATGACATCTCAAATGACATCACTGGTGACATCACTGATGACATCTCATTTGACATTACTGATCACATCACTGATGACATCATTCATGTGATAATACGATGAACCTCTTCAGACTCTAATATAACCTTAGATACACTCAGTGTAAACAGACACTCACAGACTGTCACTCATCCATGGAGTTACTCACACACCTAGTCAGTCATGCAAAGAATCAATCACACCTCCATTTCCTCAACTATACAGTTATACACACCTTACTTATTCAAACATATACTAACACATATTTACTCTCTTATACAATCCCTGATACAAGTTCACAATGATCCATACAGCCACTCACACATTCACTGGCTCTTATGCACAGTTATTTATATATGTCAACTCTCACATGTACTGTGTTTTACATATGTACTTACTTTGACATGTAGCACTGAGATATCCATTCACTCACCAATACACTCATGCACACAGTCAACCGCCCATACAGCTGTTTCCAGATGCACTTTTGAACCCATACATCTAGTGAATCAACTGCTCACACATCTATGCACAGAGTCATACACCTCCCAGCCACCCACACACACACTCAGTCTCCCATACAAATACTTGGGCAACCAATCAATAACCCATATAGTTACTCATATAGCTACTGATCAACACATGCAGCAGTTTACAGAACAACAGACATAATGATGCACAAATTAAAACAGTTTAGTCACTAACCCATGCACTCAGTGAGACACATTTAATCACTCACTCATACAGTCAGTCATGCACCTACTAAATCCTTCATCCAGACACTTATACATCCACTCATTCTTCAATATGTAAGACATATTTTAACTTTACAGAAACATACAGTCACTGGATGTTGTCATCAGTGATGTCATCAGTGATGTCATTTGAGATGTCATCAGTGATGTCATCAGTGATGTCACTGACCATGTCATGAATGATGTAATATGTGACATGATCAGCAGTGGATTGCGGGTGCGCGATATATAGTTAGTGCAACTAACTATATATGCGAATTTCAATGGTTTTGTGTGAGTAAAATAAGGTTTTGTAAATGCTAATTCCTAACTATATATGGTCTATAACCTTTGGTTTTTTCAGTGAATATATATATACACACACACACATACATATATATAAATGCACATATATGCATATATATATGTGCATATGTGTGCGTGTAGAGAGAGGTAGAGAGGCTAGAGGTGTAGAGGTAGAGGTGTAGAGGTAGAGAGGTAAAGGTAGAGAGGTAGAGGTAGAGAGGTAGAGTTAGGGAGGTAGAGAGTAGTAGAAAGAGAGGTAGAGAGGGGTAGAGAGGTAGAGAGTAGAGAGTGAGTAATAGAGAGTAGAGAGTGAGTAGTAGAGAGAGTAGCAGAGATTGAGTAGTAGAGAGTAGAAGAGTAAGTAGTAGAGAGTGAGTAGTAGAGAGTAGTAGAGAGTGAGTAGCAGAGAGAGACTAGTAGGGAGTGAGTAGTAGAGTGAGTAGTAGAGAGAGAGAAGTAGGGAGTGAGTAGTAGAGAGTGAGTAGTAGAGAGTAGTAGAGAGAGAGAGTAGTAGAGAGTGAGTAGCAGAGAGTAGTAGAGAGTGAGTTGTAGAGAGTGAGTAGTAGAGAGAGAGTAGTAGACAGTAGCCAAGTTGTAGAGAGTGATTAGCAGAGAGTAGTGGCGTAGTAGAGAGTCGTAGAGAGTGAGTAGTAGAGTGAGTGGTAGAATGTAGTAGAGGCTGAGTAGTAGAGTGAGTAGTACAGAGTAGTCGAGAGCGAGTAGTAGAGAGCAAGTAGTAGAGAGAGTGTAGTAAATAGTGAGTAGTAGAGAGTTATAGAGGGTGAGTGGTAGAGAGAGTAGTAGAGAGTGAGTAGTAGAGAGTGAGTAGTAGAGAGTAGTAGAGAGTGAGTAGTAGAGAGTGTGTAGTAGAGAGAGTAGTAGAGAGTGAGTAGTAGAGAGTAGTAGAATGAGTAGTAGAGAGTGAGTAGTAGAGAGAGAGTAGTAGAGAGTGAGTAGTAGAGAGTAGTCGAGTACTAGAGAGTGAATAGTAGAGAGTGAGTAGTAGCGAGTAGTAGAGTGAGTAGTAGAGAGTGAGTAGTAGAGAGCAAGTAGTAGGGAGTGAGTAGTAGAGAGCAGTAGAGAGCGAGTAGTAGTGGTAGTAGAGAGTGAGTGGTGGAGAGTGAGTAGTAGAGAGCAGTAGAGAGCGAGTAGTAGAGAGTGAGTAGTAGAGAGTGTGTAGTAGAGAGAGTAGTAGAGAGTGAGTAGTAGAGAGCAGTAGAGAGCGAGTAGTAGTGGTAGTAGAGAGTGAGTGGAGGAGAGTGAGTAGTAGAGAGCAGTAGAGAGTGAGTAGTAGAGAGTGAGTAGTAGAGAGTGAGTGGTGGAGAGTGAGTAGTAGAGAGCAGTAGAGAGCGAGTAGTAGAGTGTGAGTAGTAGAGAGAGTAGTAGGGAGTAGTAGAGAGCGAGTAGTAGAGTGAGTGGTGGAGAGTGAGTAGTAGAGAGTGAGTAGTAGAGAGCGAGTAGTAGAGAGTGAGTGGTAGAGAGTGAGTAGTAGAGAGCAGCAGAGAGAGTAGTAGAGAGTGAGTAGTAGAGAGTAGCAAAGTGAGTAGTAGAGAGAGTAGTAGAGAGTAGTAGAGAGTGAGTAGTAGAGTAGTAGAGAGTGAGTGGTAGAGAGTAATAGAGAGTAGTAAATGAGTAAATTAGGAAACTTCATAACAAATGAGTCTCCCAAGATGGCCACCAGAGGCATTAGAGCCCAAATATAGCACAAATATCACCCAGATGTAGACCAAGTATAGCCCAATGACAGAATGTCCTAGAGTGCTAACAGTCTTATTTATGACAAAAGTATGGAACACCTGAAGCCATCTTGATTGGAATAAAATGATAACACTTAAAACATTTAATTTGCAAAGGAACGAAATGAGGGACTTCATTGTGCCATAGAAAGTATGATTAGTGCTGCAGAAAGAAAAATTAGGGCAGATTTTGACTTCTCAAATCCTCTTCTATTTCATAAAAACTTTCTAACATGCAGACTGAAACATGCACTTTGAATACCAGCAGCAGACTTCCCTGGTGAGCAGTAGCTTCACTACAGTGATTTAATGAGCAACTAGAGAGCTAACATTCAGAATTCATGGCAAATGTGTTATACATCTGAATGACTTCTTGATGGAACCAAAGTAAACAAGCATTGAAAATGCAATAGGTCTCGCCCTCGTTTAAGTTAAAGCAATTCTGTTTGTAATTAGGTGGCTTTTTAGCTTTGCTTTTATTAGTGTTTTTCAAACTTTCATGTATATAACATGCATATGTATGCATATATGTATATGTATGCATGCATTTATATTTGTATTTATATAGGTATGCAGTTTATATATATGTTTATATATGTATATATATGCAAACACAAGTTTTGGCGTTTGCTCCAGCCTCCCTCAGCAGCGGGCTTCCCGGCGGGATCGCCACTTCCCAAACATCCGCACACTCCTGGTCGTTTAAAGCTCGTAAATCAGCAACACACCAGAGCCGGGGCCCAAATGTTAGTTCAAAGTGCTATATTTATTGGCACACGGACAAACCCTACGCGTTTCGAGGCTTGCACCTCTTGCTCACGGGTACAGTGTTTTGGTGGCCATTCCATTTTAAAGTGATACAGACATGTTTTCTTACGTGCACGTGACAAAAGAACATGAAAGAGTTACTTTGTAGTATTCACAGTCCCTCGTTTACCAATGGATGGTTGCTGTTGTAATAAACACATTTCAGTATTGGAACAAACATGAAAATAAATCCGCTTTCACAATTAGTAATTAAACAAAAATTGCAAAGAAAGACATTTCATGAAAAAATTGCCGTTTGAATCCCAAAGGGCTTTTTCAAAACCACTCGTTAAAAGAAATGTTTCCTCCAATAAATGGGTTAAAGCACTGTTCATAAGTTCATGAATGCTAATCTCTCGCCCTAGTGGGCCAAATGATCAATAACCTGTTCCTTAAATATAGGAACACAAGTCCACAGTTCATACTTGAAGGTGTCTAGCCCCAGTGGGCACGCTTGTTCCAATTGTTTTGTGTATTTTCAGCATACCTGCAATTTCAAATTCAAAGGACAATGCATCAGAGATTTACTCGATCTAGTCAATACGTCACGTACAAAGTATACATATTAAAAATTTAAAAACAAACAGAATGCAGTTTGTAGGAAAGGAGACAAAATACATTTTATGATTGTAAATGTACTGATAATTCTTCCCCCATATTATGTCCAAAGGGCTGTATGGTATTATACCGGATGATGTATTTGGATTCCAGTTTGCGCAACTCTAATAGCCTGTTACCACCCCTTTCATTCCTCGTCACACAGTCAATGACATAGAATTTTACCAGATTGGGGTTTTGTTGATGTTCAGCTGCGAAATGTCTAGCCACAGGATATTGTGGATTTGCATTTTTAATGGCACGAAGATGTTCAAGTGCCCGCAGTTTTGCTTTTTTAGTCGTCATCCCAATGTAGAACTTATCACATGGGCATTTAAGGGCATACACTGCATATTCAGTGTTACAGCCTAGCATTTTAGTTATTTTGTGTTCTGCCTGATTACTGCAGAAAGTAACTCTTTCATGTTCTTTTGTCACGTGCACGTAAGAAAACATGTCTGTATCACTTTAAAATGGAATGGCCACCAAAACACTGTACCCGTGAGCAAGAGGTGCAAGCCTCGAAACGCGTAGGGTTTGTCCGTGTGCCAATAAATATAGCACTTTGAACTAACATTTGGGCCCCGGCTCTGGTGTGTTGCTGATTTATGAGCTTTAAACGACCAGGAGTGTGCGGATGTTTGGGAAGTGGCGATCCCGCCGGGAAGCCCGCTGCTGAGGGAGGCTGGAGCAAACGCCAAAACTTGTGTTTGCATTTCATGAAGAAACGCTCCTGCCCGCCGAAGGAACTGGAGCACTTATACGGCGGTTCACAGTAAGGATTGTACCCTGTTCCTGTGTTGGCGAGCGAAGCGGGCGGCTGTCTGCTGGCTCGGGCGGCGTAGGTGGGGAAATCCAAGCCGGTATTTTAACTAAAAAACAGCCCAGTGCAAGGCGAAGCAGCGTGAAGTTCAGTGCAATCAGCTTAGCACGTAGTGCGCGCTGAGAGATATTTGTACAATGGCAGAAGCACGGAATAGTAAAAGGAAAGAGGCAGCATCGAAACTTTTTACTGCTAATGTAACTGATAATGCCGATGAGACACGGCCACCCAGTACCCGGGTAGATGATGTAAAGAAACTGTGGGATGCACTTTGGAAAGTGCTCGAAAGAGAACAATCTAAGTGGTGGGAGGCGGCTGCCCTCACTAAATATGTGGAATGTGGGCGTATTCCACGAGGTCTTCGGATTTTTATAATCCCCACGTTTCAAAAACCTGACCCCGAGCTGATCAATGAGTGGATGGCCAATAATCATACTTGCTCGATGAATATGCTCCACATGTTAATAAAACATGCTGAAAAAGAATGTGGGGAGCTGAATATAGAGAGTGAAACGCTTATAACTAAATTGAAAGAGAAATATACAGAAAGTGAGTTCACTACTGAAATGAATAAGATGGATAAAAGATTGGAGAAGGTGGAGGAAGAAATAAAAGCCCAAAAACAAAGAAAATTTGTAAGAGATGAAATTGATTACAAAAAAGGACAAATCCTCACTTTTGCTAAAAAATTTGAAGCACTACGAGCATCCACCAAAACGCCTAAGAAATCAAAATCACAAGGCAATAAATCAACAGCACAAGATGAAACAGCAATTGAAGGTATCGCTGTTTTGGAGCAATCCGATGGTGAGAGTGTGGAAAGTGACGTTTCTGTGAATATGGAACCACAAAGCGTAAAAGACCGCATTTTAAACGAAGTAGCGCTACTTGCCAGGGAACGCCAAACCCCGCCAAGAGGTCGTGGCAGAGGCGCAAGAGGAGGCAAAGGAGCAAGAGGAGGATTAACAAATATAACACAATCAGCAAGCCCAGTGGGAGTTCAAACAAGGGGCAAGAAGACAAAAAAATGAAGAATCAAGATAGCAAGACAGTGGTAAATCTTTCATCTCATATTTTATCTACTGATCAGTTGTATGTCTTGTCACGGGGGTTATCTTTTTGCCCCACAGCAAAATTTAATTTTACAGAGGCACGTATTGACCTATTCAGATTTACTAGAAAACTGAAGCTGAGAAAATGGTTCGCCTCTAAGCCACGGTTAAAACATGATAAAAAAGACAAAGCAAGTACCCTGTGTATTAATGATGCAGAGACATTGCAATTGGTGCACGAATTGGCAGGCTGTGAGGATGTTTTAGACAATCCAGTCCTTAATTTACTGGACAGTGACATTGACATTGGGGCAAGCAGTGCAAGTAATTTTAAACCTAAATCTCTGTTTGTTCCACAAATCAATAGCAATTGTATCGAATGTTTTGAAACAGGTATGATTAATGAGATGAGAAAAATAGAAAAACAGGTCTCACATCTTAATTTCAATCTAAACAAAAAGCAGTACTCAGCACTACAAGAAATGCAGAAGTGGTCGAATGTGGTAATTAAAAACTCCGACAAAGGAGGTAATGTTGTCATCTGGCCTCTAGATATGTACTTAAAAGAAGGTCTCATGCAGTTGAGTAATAATGACAATTACAAGGTCTCTAACATGCAAGAATATGAGGCATCCAAACAAATGTATTTCTGCAAACTAAATGATTGGAAAGACAGAGGAGTCTTAGAAAATGAGGAGTATAATTTTTTGATATGCAAATATCCACGCATTCCTGCATTCTATTTACTCCCGAAGTTACATAAAAACTTTGAGGTGCCCCCAGGCAGGCCCATTATGTCTTCTAATGGAAGCCTTTTAGAAAAAACCTCCAGGTATATTGACTATTTCTTACAGCCACTTGTCCAATCTCTTCCCTCTTTCATCAGAGACACTTCTGACTTCTTAAGAGTCATTAGTGACTTAGTATGGAAAGATGAATATTGGCTTATGAGCTTCGATGTCACAAGTCTATACACTTGTATCCCACATGACTCAGGCGTCGACGCTTGTAAGCATTTTTTGAGAAAAAGATCTGTTTCTCACCTTCTCCACACGCACATGTTACTTGACATGGTTGAGATTTGTTTGAAGAATAATTTCTTTATCTTCAACAAACAGATATATCAGCAAACCCGGGGAACTTCGATGGGCAGTTGCTTCGCCCCCAGTTTCGCTGGGTTGTACCTGGGCTGGTGGGAGGAGCAAGAGGTGAATAACATCTCCCACTTTACTGACCACGTAGTTCTCTGGGTACGCTACATCGATGATATTTTTTGTGTGTGGAGTGGGACTTTGCATCAAGCAAATGATTTTGAGATCATCCTCAATAATAACTCATTGAACTTACAATTTACCAGCCACATGAGTACCAAAAAATTGGAGTTTCTAGATGTGAATCTAGAGATTATCAACGGGGCACTAACTAGTTCTCTTTTTCGAAAACCCACTGCGGGGAACAGTTTGCTCCACGCCAAAAGTTGCCACCCTTCAAACTTAATACGAAGCATCCCATTGGGATGAACTGATCAGGGCTACACGCAATTGTAGTGCACAGGAAAGCTTTGAGGCAGAAAAAGTTATCATGAGCCAAAGGTTTAAGGAAAGAGGGTACAGTGGCAAAGTAATTAAACAAGCTATAACCAAGGTTGAGACAATGCAAAGAACTGATTTGTTAATACCTAAAACGCGTGAAGAATCTGAACAGATCAGGTTTATCACGAATTTTGACAGCCAAACTTGGCGATTAAGAAAAAGTCTAAACAAACACTGGAGTATCCTTAAACTTGATCAGGATCTCAGTGAAGTTCTAAGTGAGAATCCTGCACTCACCTTTAGAAAAGCAAAATCGCTGAAAGACTCTCTCAGTAAGGCCACAATAAAAGAACCTTTCAAATCCCCCCAAGTGGTTGGATTTTTTCCCTACACCAAGTGCAAGGCGTGCAAAAACAGCAACAAGTGCAAAAGTGTCAGAATCTGCAGTAATCAGGCAGAACACAAAATAACTAAAATGCTAGGCTGTAACACTGAATATGCAGTGTATGCCCTTAAATGCCCATGTGATAAGTTCTACATTGGGATGACGACTAAAAAAGCAAAACTGCGGGCACTTGAACATCTTCGTGCCATTAAAAATGCAAATCCACAATATCCTGTGGCTAGACATTTCGCAGCTGAACATCAACAAAACCCCAATCTGGTAAAATTCTATGTCATTGACTGTGTGACGAGGAATGAAAGGGGTGGTAACAGGCTATTAGAGTTGTGCAAACTGGAATCCAAATACATCATACGGTATAATACCATACAGCCCTTTGGACATAATATGGGGGAAGAATTATCAGTACATTTACAATCATAAAATGTATTTTGTCTGCTTTCCTACAAACTGCATTCTGTTTGTTTTTAAATTTTTAATATGTATACTTTGTACGTGACGTATTGACTAGATCGAGTAAATCTCTGATGCATTGTCCTTTGAATTTGAAATTGCAGGTATGCTGAAAATACACAAAACAATTGGAACAAGCGTGCCCACTGGGGCTAGACACCTTCAAGTATGAACTGTGGACTTGTGTTCCTATATTTAAGGAACAGGTTATTGATCATTTGGCCCACTAGGGCGAGAGATTAGCATTCATGAACTTATGAACACTGCTTTAACCCATTTATTGGAGGAAACATTTCTTTTAACGAGTGGTTTTGAAAAAGCCCTTTGGGATTCAAACGGCAGTTTTTTCATGAAATGTCTTTCTTTGCAATTTTTGTTTAATTACTAATTGTGAAAGCGGATTTATTTTCATGTTTGTTCCAATACTGAAATGTGTTTATTACAACAGCAACCATCCATTGGTAAACGAGGGACTGTGAATACTACAAAGTAACTCTTTCATGTTCTTTTGTCACGTGCACGTAAGAAAACATGTCTGTATCACTTTAAAATGGAATGGCCACCAAAACACTGTACCCGTGAGCAAGAGGTGCAAGCCTCGAAACGCGTAGGGTTTGTCCGTGTGCCAATAAATATAGCACTTTGAACTAACATTTGGGCCCCGGCTCTGGTGTGTTGCTGATTTACGAGCTTTAAACGACCAGGAGTGTGCGGATATGTATATATATATACACACACATACATATATATAAATGCATATATATGCATATATATATATGTGCATATGTGTGCGTGTAGAGAGAGGTAGAGAGGCTAGAGGTGTAGAGGTAGAGGTGTAGAGGTAGAGAGGTGAAGGTAGAGAAGTAGAGGAAGAGCGGTAGAGGTGGGGAGGTAGACAGTAGTAGAAAGAGAGGTAGAGAGGTAGAGAGTAGAGAGTGAGTAATAGAGAGTAGAGAGTAGAGAGTGAGTAGTAGAGAGTAGTAGAGAGAGTAGCAGAGAGTGAGTAGTAGAGAGTAGAAGAGTAAGTAGTAGAGAGTAAGTAGTAGAGAGTAGTAGAGAGTGAGTAGTAGAGAGTGAGTAGTAGAGAGTGAGTAGCAGAGAGAGACTAGTAGGGAGTGAGTAGTAGAGTGAGTAGTCGAGAGAAGTAGAGAGAGAGAAGTAGAGAGTGAGTAGTAGAGAGTGAGTTGTAGATTGAGTAGTAGAATGTGAGTAATAGAGAGTAGTAGAGAGAGAGTAGTAGAGAGTGAGTAGTAGAGCATAGTAGAGAGTGAGTTGTAGAGAGTGAGTAGTAGAGAGAGAGTAGTAGACAGTAGTCGAGTAGTAGAGAGTGAGTAGCAGAGAGTAGTGGAGTAGTAGAGAGTCATAGAGAGTGGGTATTAGAGTGAGTAGTAGAGAGTAGTAGAGGGTGAGTAGTAGAGTGAGTAGTACAGAGTAGTCGAGAGCGAGTAGTAGAGAGCAAGTAGTAGAGAGTGTGTAGTAAATAGTGAGTAGTAGAGAGTTATAGAGGGTGGGTAGTAGAGAGAGTAGTAGAGAGTGAGCAGTAGAGAGTGAGTAGTAGAGAGTAGTAGAGTAGTAGAGTAGTTGAGAGTGAGTAGTAGAGAGTGTGTAGTAGAGAGTGAGTAGTAGAGAGTAGTAGAATGAATAGTAGAGAGTGAGTAGTAGACAGAGAATAGTAGAGAGTGAGTAGTAGAGTAGTAGAGTAGTAGAGAGAGAGTAGTAGAGAGTAGTAGAGAGTAGTAGAGTAGTAGAGAGTAGTTGAGTACTAGAGAGTGAATAGTAGAGAGTGAGTAGTAGCGAGTAGTAGAGAGTGAGTAGTAGAGAGTGAGTAGTAGAGAGCAAGTAGTAGGGAGTGAGTAGTGGTGAGTGAGTAGTAGAGAGCAGTATAGAGCGAGTAGTAGTGGTAGTAGAGAGTGAGTGGTGGAGAGTGAGTAGTAGAGAGCAGTAGAGAGCGAGTAGTAGAGAGTGAGTAGTAGAGAGTAGTAGAGAGCGAGTAGTAGAGAGTGAGTGGTGGAGAGTGAGTAGTAGAGAGCAGTAGAGAGCGAGTAGTAGAGTGTGAGTAGTACAGAGTGCGCAGTAGGGAGTAGTAGAGAGCGAGTAGTAGAAAGTGAGTGGTGGAGAGTGAGTAGTAGAGAGCGAGTAGTAGAGAGTGAGTGGTGGAGAGTGAGTAGTAGAGAGCAGTAGAGAGCGAGTAGTAGAGAATAGTAGAGAGAGAGTAGTAGAGAGTAGCAGAGTGAGTAGTAGAGAGAGAGTAGTAGAGAGTGAGTGGTAGAGAGTAATAGAGAGTAGTAGAGTGAGTAGTAGAGAGTGGTAGAGAATGAGTAGTAGAGAGTGAGTAGTAGTAGAGAGTAGTAGAGAGTGAGTAGTAGAGAGTAAGTAGTAGCGACTAGTAGAGTAGAGAGAGTGAGTAGTAGAGAGTAGTAAAGAGTGAGTAGTAGAGAGCGAGTAGTAGAGAGTGAGTAGTGGAGAGTGAGTAGTAGAGAGTAGTAGATAGTGAGTAGAAGAGAGAGTAGTAGAGAGTGAGTAGTAGAGAGTAGTAGAGTGAGTAGTAGAGAGTGAATAGTAGAGAGTAAGTAGTAGCGAGTAGTAGAGTAGAGAGAGTGAGTAGTAGAGAGTAGTAAAGAGTGAGTAGTAGAGAGCGAGTAGTAGAGAGTGAGTAGTGGAGAGTGAGTAGTAGAGAGTAGTAGATAGTGAGTAGAAGAGAGAGTAGTAGATAGTGAGTAGTAGAGAGTAGTAGAGTGAGTAGTAGAGAGTGAGTAGTAGAGTAGTAGAGAGTGAGTGGTAGAGAGTAATAGAGAGTGGTAGAGTTAGTAGAGAGTAGTAGAGAGTGTGTAGTAGAGAGTGAGTAGTAGAGAGTGAGTAGTAGAGAGTAGTAGAGAGTGAGTAGTAGAGAGTGAGTAGTAGAGATTAGTAGCAAGTGAGTAGTAGAGAGAGAGTAGTAGAGAGTGAGTAGTAGAGAGTGAATAATAGAGAGTAGTAGACAGTGAGTAGTAGAGAGATAGTAGTAGTAGTAGAGCTCTGCTGCCTAGGTTCTCTGGCTCCAAAGCAGCTCTGCTGACCCAGTTCTATGGCTCTAAAGCAGTTCTGCTGACCTGGTTCTCTAGCTCTAGAGCAGCTCTGCTGACCTGGTCCCTTGGCTCTCAAGCAGCTCTGTTGACCTGGTTCTCTGCCTCCAAAGCAGCTCTGCTGACTTGGTTCTCTCGCTCTAAAGCAGCTCTACTGACCTGGTTTCTCTGGCTCTACAGCAGCTCAGCTGACCTAGTTCTCGGGCTCTAGAGCAGCTCTGCTGACATGGGTCGTAGGCTCTAGAGCAGCTCTGCTGACCTGGTTCTTAGGCTCTTGAGCAGCTCTGCTGCCCTGGTTCTCTGGATCTAAAGCAGCTCTGCTGACCCTGATTCTCTCCCTCTAAAGCAGCTCTGCTGACCTGGTTCTCTGCCTGTAGAGCAGCTCTGATGACCTGGTTCTCTGGCTCTAAAGCAGCCCTGCTGACCTGGTTCTATGACTGTAAAGCAGCTCTGCTGGCCTGGTTCTCCAGCTCTAGATCAGGTCTGCTGACCTGGTTCTCTGGCTCTAAAACTGCTCTGCTGACCTGGTTCTCCCCCTCTAAAGAGCTCTGTTGACCTGGTTCTCTGGCTCTAAAGCAGTTCTGCTGACCTGGTTCTCTCCCTCTAAAGCAGCTCTGCTGACCTGGTTTCTTTGGCTCTACAGCAGCTCTGCTGACCTGGTTCTCTGGTTCTAGAGCAGCTCTGCTGACCTGCTTCTTAGGCTCTAGAGCAGCTCTGCTGACCTGGTTCTCTGGCTCTACAACGGCTCTGCTGACCTGGTTCTCTGGCTCTAAAGCAGCTCTGCTGACCTGGTTTCTCTGGCTTTACAGCAGCTCTGCTGACCTGGTTCTATGGCTCAAAAGCAGCTCTGCTGACTTGGTTATCTGCCTCTACAGCACCTCTGCTGACCTGGGTATCTGGCTCTACAACGGCTCTGCTGACCTGGTTATCTGGGTCTCAAGCAGGTCTGCTGACCTGTTCTATGGCTCTAAAGCAGCTCTGTCCACTCCTACAATCCTCTTGACAGAAGGATGTCCTTATCTAATCCCTCTGCTGAAACATAAGTCCTTATAAACGTATCCTGCTGTCAACTACTAGCACTCTAGGAACCTATTCACTGTCTATGCACTTGTAGAATGACTCAGGCATTGAGACAAGCAGTGGTACAGTCAAATGTGCACAATATATGCAGTCCCTTAACCCCTTGCTGACTACTGAGTCAGTCCTGCAAAAGTCCAGGTAATAGTCATGCTTGTCTGGAATCACACTGTGAGTCTGTGCCCACTCCTACAATCATCCTGACAGAAGTATGTCCTTATCTAATCACTTTGCTGAAACATAAGTCCTTATAAACCTATCCTGCTGTCAACTACTAGCAGTCTAGGAACCTAGTCACTGTCTATGCACTTGCAGAATGACTCAGGCATTGAGACAATACCTAAGCACTTATAAATTAACTGAGCACTCTGTTTGCAGCACTGTCATCATTCTAGTTACTAGTGATGTTCTCATAGAATGACCTAGGCACCAACGCAAGTAAACGTACAATATTCTGTGCACAATCCCTACAAACCTCTAAGCAGATACATACTATTGGTTCACTCCACTAAATACTGAAGTAGTACTCATGCAGCCTAGGTTTTCTCCTGTCAGTCTCATGGAGTTCGTCAATCAGCCATCCAGCACTATATTCTTATTGTATCACTCTGCCAATGCGTAAGCACTTATGGGTCAGATTTACAAGCCCCCTGCCCCACCAGTACGTCACTTTTTGTAATGTAGTGATGGTGCTGGGGACTCCTCCATATTTACAAGGAGAGGAAAAGCCACCCTGCGTGGCTTTTCCTCTCCTTGAAAATACGCCCCATTCAAACGCAGCACTTTGCATTGAAGGGGCGTTCCAAAGGTGTTGTTGTGTCTGTGTCCCACACAACACCCATGGAATAACACATCTCAAGACTTACGAGAAAGTGTAAGTCTGTAGAATGGTGCGCCAACCCTAGAGGTGGTGTAGCAAGACACAACAAGGAGAAATGTTTTCATTTCTCCTCGTTATTTCCTCTTTCAATACATGCTGCATTCCACAGCACACATTGAAGGAGGAAAATGCCTTTCATGATTGTTTTTGTGCAGGAAGTAGTCCCTTCCTGCACAAAAACAATCTCCCCACGACACAGATATCCTTGCACTATGGTACAAGGGTGCCTGCGTCACTGCATGGCTGCAGTTTGTGTGCTAGTGCAGAGGGAGCACAGAATTGCGACATATTCATGTAAATATGTCACATCCATGCGCTTGAGAAGTGCCGCAGCGTAGTGCTTGCAGTGTCGCGCAGCAGAACTTCCTCATAGATCTGCCCCTATAAATTCACCATACAGTACTAATCCATTCTTTCAGTCAATCATGCTCCATACATACATTCAACCAAACTTTCAGACCTTACCATGCAATTATAGTTATTTTTTTAAAACAGATAAGGTAGGTCTGAACTTTTTTTTTCTTCTGTTTTTTGTTTTCTATATTTTTTTAGTTTTCTAACAATTTTGTACTTTTTTGGGGTGTTTTTTAAAAAATTACTAAAAAACGCACTAAGTAAATTGTTAGCTTTTGGAATTCAACATCATTTCAAAAACAAAAACAAAAAATTGCATTTGTGGTTCCGTTGAGCTGCACAAATAGCGTCCACTGACTGTTCACCATAACAGATGATGGTTTTGCACTTAGTGCAGTGCTGGTGCAGAAAAGCAAATTCTGGGTAAATGTCTACTGGTGGTGCTGAAGTGGAGGCTCCGGAGGTGTTAGCAATGCCTGGTGGTGGATTTTTTGCTGCACGCCTCATTTCTTCTCATACCAGATTCTTCGGGTGAACGGTCCCCAGATGTTTATACATACTCGCTGTTCCACAGGAGTATTTCTTGTCACTGCCTCGCGACAGGACCCTGTCACACAGCAAGCATGTGACCTTTCTTGCGTTGACCTTTTTTGCTCCGGTAGGAAAGGTGAACATTTTCCATACCACTGATTCAGGCCTCTGCTTGGGTGGATCTTCCTCCAAGATATCTTTATCTGAAGAATGATGAGGAGCTTGCAAACCAGATGCCATTTCTCCAATGCAGTTTTTTAAAAACACCAAACAGAATAATTAAAATGGGTGGGGTACTTCAATAGTTACAGTGGGAAATGTAATGAACCACTGTAACTATTTTTAGGTCACATGGGATCCGCACACTGTGCGCTCCCGAAGCGACTTCGCGAAAATATATTTAAAAATAATATAAGTTTATTGGAAGTAGACATATATTATTTTTATGAATTCCTTAGGTAAACTTTTGCCCTAATATGTACATTAAAGACACGCACATATCATTTTAGAACAAAAAACATTTCACGGGTGTCGTGCACCCAGCATGCCCAGCACGTATATGACGTCACGTGAGGCCTGCCACCGCGCAAGCGTTGCGTACCGGAATATTCATGTGTCAGGAATGCGCAGGAGCAGGGTTCGCAGACCGGTCGCGCACACCACATAACATTGTACGTATATGATGGAACTGAAAAAAAACACGCACTCGTCGCTCACCATACGCGGATCCTTCACGACTTTTCCAAAATGGCAGCTAGAATACGCGGACCAGCTGCGGTAGGTACGCTTTGGGTGCGCAACTCCCCCAAAAAGTTTAGAAACATTTTTTTAAAGATAATTATATAAATATACTAAAATACAATTTTTTTTTTAAATATTTCAGTTTTAAATTTATGTTCATTTTTTTGCAGTTTTCAGAAAAATATATAATTTTGTTTAATAAATAAAATATTTATAAATAAACAGTTGAAGAACTGTAGAAATTCAGTACACAAAAATAGGTATACCTACTATTACATTTCAAAATTAGCATTTAAAAAACCTTTGAAATTCATTGAAAAAACCATAGGTTTCAAAGACGTTATAGTTAGAAATGAGCATTTAAAAAACCTTTGAAATTCACTGAAAAAGCCATACGTTTCAGAGACATTATAGTTAGGAATTAGCATTTAAAAACCTTTGAAATTCACTGATGGACTATATGGACATTTCACTCGTACAAAACCATAGAAATTCCTCTGTTATAGTTAGTTGTGCTGAACTATAACTCACGCGCCCGCAATGCACTGCTGATGATGTCACATATTACATCATTCATGACATGGTCAGTGACATCACTGATGACATCACTGATGACATCTCAAATGACATCACGGATGACATCACTGATGACATCATCCACGTGACAATCTGATACACCTCATCACACACTAGTATAACATTTGATCACTCACTGTAAAATACAGAGTATCATATTTGAAAGCATTGACACACACATACCAGTTACTATATACGCACTCACTGATTCCTAAGTCTACACACACAGCTGTCCATTCACCCACAGAATCAATTATACATGCAGTCACTGAAATGAAATGAAATGAAAATTGCACTTATATAGCGCGTAACTACCCGGAGGCCTCGCAGCGCTTTAGACTGATTTTTTTTTTTTTTTATGGCGGGCACTGGGTAGATCAGCACGTTTTTGCATACAAGTGCATTTTTAAAACCTTTCTGAAGGACATGAGATTATTGTTTTCTCGGAGGGAGAGGGGAAGGGAATTCCAAAGTTTAGCCGCAGCATGAGAAAAGGAACGGCCACCCCAACGAGCCTTGTTAATTTTTGTTGTGGTTACAAGCTGAAGATGGCTAGAGCGTAAGGCTCTAGACGGTATATAGGGCGTAACCGCAGGGTAGAGAATTGCCGGGCCAGTGCGATGGAATGATTTGTGAACTATGCACAAGGCCTTAAACTGTACTCTGGCCGCCACTGGGAGCCAGTGGAGCTCTTTCAGAGCTTTCTTAGCTGACTGCCAGCGGGGGATGTTATACAATAGCCGAGCAGCACAGTTTTGTGTGACTTGAAGCCTGTGGATAACTGCTCCCGGGCTCCTATGTAAAGCGCATTCCCGTAATCCAGGCGAGAGAGAATCAGGGCCTGGACCATGACTCTCCTAGCCTGAAATGGGAGCAGAGGGAGCACCTTAAGGAGCATTTTCATCAGCCCAATGCAAGTAGAGGCAGTTTTAATAGCTTGGGCTGAGAAATCAAGCGCCTTGTCTAGCCAAATTCCCAGGCTCTTGATCTGAGATTTGGGAAGGGGGGGCGGGCCAAGGCATGTAGGCCAGAAGGATGCAAGGGCAGATGGAGAGGAATTGCCCAGCAGCATAATGTCTGTTTTTTCCCCGTTTAGCTTAAGACAGGAAGATTGCATCCATCTAGCAACCGCCTCTAGACAGGGACCTAAGGTGGAAAGCGACCCCTCGGGGTGGGCAAGAGAGACCACCAGTTGGGTGTCATCTGCGTAGGTAACAATACGCACACCAAAGGGATGGACTATCCCCTCTAGAGGTTCCATGTAAGCATTAAAAAGGGTAGGGCTCAGGGAAGAACCCTGAGGCACCCCACAGCTAAGTAAATGCTTAGGGGAAACTGTCTCACCCTCAAACACCTGAAAGAACCTGCCATCCAGGAAGGAAGTAAGCCATTCCAGGGCCGCACCCGACACGCCCAAACCACTCAAATGTTGTAATAATATGGCATGGTTGACCGTGTCGAATGCGGCGCTGAGGTCGAGTAGTATGATGGCGGCCTTTCCTCCCTGGTCCAGCACGGCTCTGGCCTCTTCAGTCACTGCCAAAAGAGCAGTTTCAGTTCCGTGCTGAGGACGGAACCCTGTCTGAGAGGCACGAAGCAGACTGTTAGCTTCTAAGTAGTCCACTAAGATGTTATTAACGTGCCTCTCAGCAGTTTGCTCATCCAGGGAAGTAGGGAGATGGGGCGATAGTTGGCCAAATTGTTCTGGTCCAGTGTAGGCTTTTTCAATAAGGCTCTAACCATCGCACACTTCCAGGGGGGAGGAACAGTACTGGAGGTGATGGAAGCATTAAGGACATCCAGAATGACTGGACGGATGATATTCATGACCTTGATAAGAGTCTGAGGGGGTGCTTGATCGCTAGGGGATCCTGAGGTGATCTTAGGGATCAACCTATCTAGTGTGGAGAAGTCGAGGAGTGGAAATTTGTTAAGCCGACAGGAATGGTTGGCAACAGGAGGGGAGGGGGGTTCTGTAATATTGCTACCGATAGTAAATAAAGAATAAATGGCCTGAATCTTCTGAGAGAAGAAAGTGGCTAGATCATTACAGCGGGTCTGTGCACCGTCTGGTGATAGATGCTCGGGAAAGGGAGAAATTAGGGACTTCGCTATTTTAAAGATTTCCTTGGCGGCATTAGCGGCCAAATAAATTTTTGACTCGTAAAAATGAGATTGAGTAATTTTTATTTCATTTTTATAGAGCTTTATGGCCGCTCTATATTCAGCCTTCCTCTGCTGTGAGCGATTCTGCCTCCAAGCTCTCTCCAATTTACGGCAGGTTAGCTTCATAGTTCTGAGATCAGGTGTGTACCATGGAGCGACTTTAGATCTTATTATAGATTTCAGAGGAATCACAGGGAGGACTTGATCGAGAGTACCACAGATCCAGTTATCAAAGTTAGTCGTGGCAATGTTGGGATTGGTGGACCTCTGGGGTGGATGTTTTAAAAGGGCCCTTTCCCAATCAGGGAGCGAAAGTGAGGGCCATTTCCTTCCTTTATGTTTGTTAAGATTGTCCAGATAGGGAAGGGGACTTGTGGACCAAGAGAAAGGTATTAAAAAATGATCGGTCCAAGGTAATGAAATAGGGGTCTCAACCTTTAGTGTATCTAAATTACTATAGATGTGGTCCAAAAGGTGTCTCTTGTTATGTGTTGCAAGAAAACCCTTTTGGCATAAATCAATGGCCTGAAGATTAGATCGGAGGTTGATGGCTTGTGTATCACAAAGGTCATCCAAATGTATATTAAAATCGCCCAGCAGAGTAAAGTTTGCCGAGGCAAGTAAAACATTGGTGACAATATCTATCAAATTGGAGGTGAAATTGCTAAGGGCACCGGGAGGGCGATAGGCTAACATGCCAGTAAAAGTGGTGGTGGGAGAAAATTCTAAGATTGAATGTAGAATCTCACAACCTGGTATAGTGGAAGAGGTGGTGCGGCATTTATACGTGTCTCTGTAAACAATGGCCAGACCACCACCTCTCCCTGACTGACGATCTAATCGTTTGAGAGTGTAGCCCTGGGGAACCACCCACACAATAAATGGATCACTTTCTGACTGAAGCCAGGTCTCTGTCAAGAAGAGAACCTCTGGATTAAGCTCTTCTATTAACATAGAAAGTTCAGTATGGTGTTTGGAAAGTGAACGACAATTAAGGAGAAACATTTTCCATTTGTGTGAGGATTGGGGGTTTTCGGTATACACAGGAAATGTGCTCCAGGCACATGATTGACAGTGGGACCTTGTGTTAATAGGGAGAATCGAATGAAGGCACAGAGGGTTTATAGGGGGACATAACGTGCGAAGACCAGCGGAGCTGTAAGTAAGGCGAGTTCCTACCATAATGTCTCAATTAGCCTATTGCTGAGGGCTGGAGGCGTCTGGACGCGGACTGATCAATGGTAACACTATCAAATGCACTCACACACCTATATAGACATTGACACATCAGCAGTCATCCTAGTCAGTTATGCAGTGATACTACTCACTCATGAAAAGAAAAAATAACTTTTACATTTACTCACCTACACAGTTATACACACAACACCTTATTTATACATACACATAGTAAATCATAGCTACTATGTTAAAAAATCACTATTACAATGATACACTCATTCATACAGTTACTCTCACAATCACTGACTCTTACGTATACCTATTTATATAGACCAACTCTCATATACAATGCCTTTTATTTTTCTACTTTATTGGAGATGTACTAATGACACATATATTCACTTATCAACACACAAGTAAACACACTCAGATACCCAAACACCTGTTTCCATAAACACTCCTAAACCCATACGCCTAGACAATCAACCACTCACACATCTATGCATAGTTACAATTCCCCTACCCAACCACAGATACACACAGTCTCCCTTACAAATACTCAGCCAACTAATCAATAACTAATATAGACACTCATGTAGTTAGTGACCAATTGATGCAGCAGGTTAAACAACAACAGAGACAGTGATACACACATTCCCATAGTTTGGTTACTAACCCATATATTTAGCGAGACACATTTATTTACTCACTTAAACAAACAGTCAGACAGCTACTAAATACTCCATCCAGACAGTTATATATCCATTCAATCTTCAATACAGATTGGTATATATATAATAGATATTTAAATTTAAAACAAAACCACATTCACTGGATGATGCCATCAGTGATATCATCAGTGATGTCATTTGCGATGTCATCAGTGATATTGTCAGTGATGTCACTGACCATGTCATGAATGTTGTAATATGTGACATCATCAGCAGTGCATTGCGGGCGCAAGAGTTATAGTTAGCACAACTAACCATAACGGAGGAATTTCGATGGTTTTGTACGAGTGAAAAGTCCAGCTAACTATAACACTCATGAAACCTAAAGTTTTTTCAGTGAATTTCAAAGGTTTTTTAAATGCTAATTCCTAACTATAATGTCTCTGAAACTTATGGTTTTTTCAGTGAATATATATTGTAGAATTCATAATTGCTGCATACTTTCATATAGAAAGAGCAGCGTAGGATCCTCAATGGAGACGCGCTGTGTGTCTTTATTGACACATCACTGTGATGTGTGTCTGCATCTTTCTGTTTTTGATTGCTGTTCTCATTATTTGGGCATTGTTATTTGTTGAGCTCTCTATTTTATGATCCTCATATACTTGTAATATTTTTAGCAAATATATGCTCACGTCCTGTTGAGTAGTTGCCAGTCTCTTAAACCACTATTGTTTTCGTAGGCCATGCTCATCTTGATTTTTAATTAATTTATTCTCCCAGACTTAAATAAACTATTTAATTTTCTCATTTGGAGACAATCTGCCTAATTCCTGTTTTAAGGCCAGTGTCTTTTAATCAGAGTTCTCTTTATGGTTTTTTGACTAATGTTTCTAGCGTTCTTTTCCATTTTTTATTGGTCTTAATTACGTCTTCCCAGTCCTTCATTAACCCCTTCAGCGCGGCGCGAATTTTCGCGCTGTGCTGAAGGTTCTAATGAGCCTATGGGCTCATGACGGAATGGTTCCGTCATGAGCACAGCTCAACCGACGCTCATGAAGGAACCGTTCCGTCATGAGCATGGAAGGGGTTAATGCTTTTTTCAGTTTTCCTTCATGGTTAGGAAAAGTCATAATGCACAAACCTCGGAAAACATATTCTTCTCCTGCGAAGACTCCTGTAATTGCTGTTGCAGCGAGTGCATCTTTGCTTTGAACCCGCACCCGCCATTTTGTCCAACTGCTGCTTTGTTTTCGCTGCCTCACCGAGTGGTGTTTTGGCTTGCCGGGACCTTTTCTCTCACATAAGTCAACTCAATTCACCACCAATGAGCCTGTTGAAGCTCTGTTTATCCCAATTATGACAGAATTGATATTTTCCTGTCCAAACTCTCACATGGACATTATGAATTAAGGTACCTGGTTGCCTAGCTTCAATCATCAATAAAGTATATGGCTATGGGCAACCTTTCTTCTTCTACCAGTTCCATGTTCATGTTTGCTCACAGAATAATTTAATGTCCTCTACATGGATTATTCTTCTCTCCTTTGTCAATAACTGAAGTTAATTTTGCTTTCTATGGGGAGAACAGCATCTGTACTTACACATCCACTGCCACTCCTTCACCAATGCCGCTAGAGGGCTATAATCCCTTCAATATGCTTCTATTTGGCATGGAGGATTCTGACAGCCGAAACTGAGCTGAGGGTGACCTGGACAGCTATCGCCACTGCCGTGAGGGCATCAACGCCAGCACCATCACCGTGAGGGCAACAGCACTGTGGTTTCTTCCTTGCCATGAGGGGAACGGCCCACGGGACAAAAACTCCCAGGAATCCCAGCTTTGTTGCCATCTCTGATGCGGGGCAGCGTGCCAGGAGGTGTGATAAAATCCCCTCAAACCTCCCGCAGCGCGGGACGCCGAAGCTGAGCTAAGGCCGAACCGGACAACTATATCCCTGCTCCCAGCCCCAGCCCCTGCAAAGATGCTTGAGGCCCATCTGAATCACCATCTCAATGCCTTCCTGGATACAGCTAGCCTGCTAGATCCCTCTCAGCATGGCTTCAGGAAGGCTCACAGCACCGAGTCGGCCTTGACAGTGGTAGTCAACAACATCAAGGTCGACAGTGGTCAATCTACCATTCTGATCCTGCTCGACCTTACAGCCGCGTTTGACACCCTGTCCCCCTCCATCTTGGCCACGCGACTTGGTGAGATGGGAGTGGAAGGATCAGCTCTGGGTGTCCTGACATCTTTCCTTAACCACCGTGCCCAAAAGGTCAAACTGGGTGACTTCCTTTCTCCGGCCAAGTCTTTGCATTGTGGGGTCCCGCAGGGCTCTTCCCTGAGCCCCACACTTTTTAACATTTATGTGGCCCCACTTGCAAGACTGGTTAGATCCTATGGCCTGGAAGTCCTGTCGTATGCCGACGACACTCAGATAATGGTCTCCTTATCCCATTCTGTGGAGTCCTCGGCCTTGAATTTTAAGAACTGCATGGAAGCCGTGGCAGGCTGGATGACCTCGAATTTCCTCAAACTCAATGGGGAAAAAACTGAGGTCCTCGTCTTTGGGGGAAAACCGGATCTTTGGTCAGAGCAGTGGTGGCCTCCTGCTCTTGGCACCTGCCCCAAGCCCTCCCTCTCTGCTCGAAATCTGTGGGTAACCATTGATACCACTCTTGCTTTTGATAAGCAAGTAAGCAGGTCCGTCTCCACATGCTGTGTGGTATTAAGGATCCTCAGGAAACTCGCTCACTACCTCTCCCCAGATGCTCAGAAACAGATCTCAGTGGCCCTCATTTCCCCTCGCCTGGATTACTGTAATGCCCTCTACCTTGGCATAAACAAAAAATTGATTCATCGTCTCCAAATTGTCCAGAATGCTGCAGCCAGGTTTGTTGTGGATGCCCCCAGACGGGCTTCCGTCTCGGGGATTAGAAAAGATCTCCACTGGCTGCCAGTACAGGCAAGGATCATTTTCAAGGTTCTTGTCCTCACTTACCGTGCCCTTAACGGTCTGGGTGCTGAGGACATTAGATCCCTTGTATCCTTCTACACTCCCTGCAGGGACTTGCGCTCAGCTCATAAAAACCTTTTGATTACACCTCGAAATACCAAGGCAAGGTGGGGAGGGAGAGCTTTTTTTCCCTTGCACCCAAACTGTGGAACATGCTTCCCGCTAATCTTAAGGCTCAGCCGTCGCTTGTTCTTTTTCAAAAAAATCTTAAGACCTGGCTTTTCTCAGAATTCTACCGGTAAGCTGTTCTCCTCTGGGTTGCTTTTTTGATCTTTCAGCTTGTTTCCACCTTCTGCGCCTTGATGCCTACGGGTTAAGTAGCGCCATACAAATTTACCTTCAATTCAATTCAATTCTATTGCCACTGCGTGAGGGCAACATCGCCAGCACCATCGCCGTGAGGGCAACGGCACTGTAGTTTCTTCCTTACCGTGAAGGGGAACAGCCCACGGGACCACAACTCCCAGGAATCCCGGCTTTGTCGCCCGCTCTGACACGGGGCAGCGCGCCAGGAGACGTGATAAAATCCCCTCTAAGCTCCCGCAGCGCGAGATGCGCACGGGCCGGGCCCGGGCAAAGCCCTGGCCAAGGGCGGGCCCATCTGCGCCCGTCAGAGCCCAGAGGAGGCCGGGCCGGGCCATCCCTCGTTTCAGGCCATTCCAAACACATCAAGGTGAGTCAAAAAGTATTGTATTTGTTACTACTACAAGTGCTGCTAAATACATAGATATGGGGAAACGCAATGGAGTATTAAGCTTAAACCCTCGGACCACGTCAAATATCGATAGCATGTTGGAGAGAGCAGTCAATATAGTCGCTAATGAAATAGAATTAACTGAGAGGCGCTTGTCATTGGGTTTAGCGGCATCACCATGCAGCCTCATTGTCAGGGAAACCTCAGACGACAATGCAGATAATTTAATGGCACTCAATACACAGACCGCAATGCCCAGTACCCAGCCACCAACTAGATCTAGTGACTGTAATAATGAGGCTGTATTGGTGGCACCCTGTAACGGCGCCTTGGATGGTGTTGTCCGTCCCATAACAACATCAACAGGCGCAAAACAGAAAAGGAAGCCAACTAACCCTATTGTCTCCAAGAGGAAACAACCGCCCCGTGTAACCCATCCCCACACTGCTATCAGTGCATGGATCCAGGGTTCTGCAAACGCTTGCGACGGAGCAGTGGCTGAATTAATAGTGGAGCCAACACAATCTAAGGTAACCGCTTGTTCCACCAGCACACAAACTGACGCTGCCACAACCTTTTCAGCCAGCTGCAGACTGGTTGAGGTCTCAATCAATTCCATTGTGGACACTGTATGTGAACTCTTTAAAGACATCGTGGATAAGAACTGTTCCGCTCTTTGGTGACAATTAGATCATTTAAAGACACAGCCAGACAAGTCAAATTCCCAAATGGTGGACAGCAATCACAGACACCAAACACAACAGCTACCACCTCTTCAGAAACTTGTATCACATGCCACAAAGTTAAGGAATGTTTTTTATCTAAATCTATCACTATCCACGGTGACCAGCTTAGTACAGGGCTAATGAGCTGCCCACCTGTTATCCCATTATGTGGGCCATCAACCCAACATAATCCCCGAGTAAGCACTGCAGGGCGAGTAAATTTGGGGAGTTCGAGGGATAGCCCACATAGCATGCATAATATACAAAGTGGTGAAGTCCCCAGTTGCCTGAGTAGGGAAATGGCAGAAGGCAGTAGGAAAGTTCTCAGTCTCCCCCCGGAAGCTTGCCTATATGTATTGGTCTTAGCTGCGGTACCCCCACTCAGAAACGACCAGACAGAATCTTGGGCTGCAGGTAGCAAACATTAATGATATTATCATGGTACAGAGGATAGGGTGGGTTGGTATCTCCCCAAAGAACATAAGGGGTGACTGCATAGTCATCAATTTTAGAAAACCAGCACTGGTAAAAAAATTCTTATTTACCATGGAGGAGCCCAATGCAGTGAATTCCACCCTTATTTTGTCATTGCCGCTGGGTTATTTCTATAAGCAAGTGCCAGGGACAGTAATTCATGAGGCCCCTCCATTGACTATGCATAATAGGTTTTCCACCCTTGATAACCAGGATTGACTGGCACCTTTATCATTATCTGACATGATTATTCCCTCACCAACCATGCCCGTATGTCCAGGCCAAGATCCCCAACCCATTGTTGAGAACAAACTTAATTTAAATATTTTGAGTTGGAATATTGCTGGCTTGGCCTCTAAAATCGAATTGGATGAATGGGCAAAAACAGCTCAAGCATATGACATTCTTATGTTGCAAGAAACCTGGGCAACACAGGAATAACATCAAGAAGGGTTCAAATGTTATAATATAATTGCCCCTATCCCTAAGATCGGCCGCCCATCAGGCGGTTTTCAATTTGGATCAAAATCTCGGCAGGTGGCAGCATCAGGGCCCTAACAACTGACAATGACAACTTTCAGGCGTTAATTTATACTCAGAGCGTTTCGTCTGTTTTATTAATTTTTATAATAATGATTTTCATACTATCCCAAATGCGAATTTCACAAATTTGGTTAATTTTATTTTAAATTTACAAAGGCAAAGTTTGTTTGAAAAGCTAGCTGGTATTTGTCTAGGTGGTGATTTTAATGTCAGGATTTCAAGCAATAACATACTAGACAAGGAACCCACCACAGATAAATGCCCGTGTATTAGGGGGGCAGAATTCTTGGTCTATTTGTCCAATTACAATTTACTAAATCTAATGGAAATTGTGGCCGTATCCCATAAAGATAAGTCATACTGTACCAACATATAGAGGGCTTGGTTGCGCCTCCACTATGGACTATGCGTTTATATCTGCCCCACTGGAAGATTGTCTGTTAAGGGCTGAGGTCATACCAACCTTCTTGGGTGATCACAATCCTATTGCCACAATATTAAGAGTCGCCCCAAGGCCAACATTTTTGAAAGAATGCGGGGCTAGTAACCTAATGCCCTCTACCGACAATCTAAAATTGACCTGGCGAGCTGTTGATAATAATGACCTTTTTCCTAGAATGATAAAAACTCATCCAACACTCATTGACAGTTGTTTGTTACCAGGTGATCATAACTCTGTGGTAATTGAAGCCTTTGTCCAACTATGTAGGGGCATTAAACAAATGTTATCTAGAGCAATAACTGAGTACAATTAAGGTCCACTCTGGTTCAATAGTGCTTGCTCTAGAGCTAATAGAGATCTTCGCGAGGCCCTTGCGATGAATCTGAGGGACCCGGTACTTGTAAAATCCCTGAGAAATCAATATAAGTGTATTATGCAACAACGGAAAGACGTGGTCCTAAAAGAGAGATGGGATAGCCTGGCGTGTGCTGCTAAACTGTATAATGGGAATGGCTTTTGGTTAGCAGTAAAGGATATGAGAACTGCAGGTTTCACATTAACTTCCATAAGTTGTACAATTTCCAGTGAAGCGTGGGTATCCCATTTTTCAAAGATCTATCAAGCCACATAAAGGAATGAGGAACTATATGACTATCGAAGACCCTCTAAGATCGAGATGTCTGTATCAGAAGTTGAGGATGCCATACACCAAAGCTTGGACAATAAAGCCCCTGGCCCGATGGGCTACCGATAGATCCTATCAAACACAAACCTGATTTCTTGGCACCCTTCCTACTGAATGTTTTTAATAATTTAAGTGTTGCTTCAATGCCCTGCACATGGTCTACCAGTAATATTGTCCCTATTTTTAAAAAGGGCGATCTTTCCAACCCTAGCTGCTACAGACCGATCTCCCTGATTGATAATACATTAAAAATACTTGGGAGAATCCTGTTTAATAAGATTAGGTCCTGGGCCGAGGATGAACATATTTTAAATTCCTTCCAGTTAGGTTTCAGAAGCAAAATAGGCACTGTAGAACAGTGCCTAAACCTCAACTTGATCATCGGTAAATATACCATAGAACAGAAATCCCCTATTTCTTTGGCCTTTATGGACCTAATTTCAGCTTTGATTTTGTTAACAGGTCACACCTTTGGTCTATTCTTTTAAAATATAGGTTGGACGAAGTTTTAGTACATTTTTTGGCGTTCCTACATAGGGACTTAATGGCCCGGGTGCGGATTGGCAAAGGCGTGAGGTCACACAGGATATCACTATAGGCAGAGGGGTCAGGCAGGGGTGCGTATTGGCCCCACTTTTATTTATTTTATATATTAACGATCTGCATGACTCCCTGACTAAGCTCACTAATGATGTTCCTATTATCAATGGTAATATCCTACCCGCCTTATTATATGCCTATGATGCGGTCTTGATGGGCTGCACACTTTAATACAGGGCTTTGCTGATTATATGGCTGCCTTAGATCTCCGTACAAATTTTAACAAATCTTATTTAATGGCTTGTGGTCTAAAAAGCACCTTGTTAAATCAATCATCATAGGCAACGAACGTTTACAACGCACTTGCACTTTCCCATACCTGGGGCTGGTATTTGCAGCCAATGGCTCCTGGACTACTCATGTGGCACACAGCAGGGGGAAATTCGCTAAAGCAATTAATTTGGTATTGTCACTACCCCAACCGAAAAAAGTTGAGGTGGTACTACTCATCACTAAAATTTTTTAATTACAATGTATCCCTGTTGCAACCTATGGGGTAGACGTTTGGGGCTTCACGGGTTGCAGTGGCATTCAGGGTGAGGAAAATAGATTCTGCAGGAAATTGCTGGGGGTCCCGATCTACGCATTACAGTACATCTGCCACTGAGAGTTAAAATTGTCATATATTGAGGATTTTATTAGGGCCCGGCCCAGCATATTTTGGCTTAAAATTTGGCAGAACCCAGCAGCAATACTCTCAAGAAATATAATCTCCAATTGCCTTAAATGTGAAAAGGGGATGGACATACCGTGGCTCTTTTCCGTAGGTGAAAGTCGATCAGTGTAAACCTCGAACATATTTTCTTCCAACTAATATGGGCGGTGTAAGCAAAAAATCGCTTCAGGTGGCCTCTCTATTAAGGTACGTGTCTCTAGAAGATGTACAATTGTTGCCATCCCATCTGCCATCTAGTTATCTTCAGAAGAATATTGGCTGCTGGGAAAGAGGATTGTTGTTTCGTCTAAGAGCGGGTCCTATGAAATATATGCTCTGTTTTCCCCTAGGGTTTAATTCCAAGCTTGATCAAATGTTATTTTGATGTTTTTAATGTACCTCGTAAATCTGCTTCTTGTAAGCGTTCTCTAGCCGCTATCTCCTTAGATGCAGGAAAGGCCTTTGATCAACTTAGCTGGCCTTTTATCTTTTCTACTCTGTCTTGGTTTGGCTTTGGCTCTAATTGTATTCATTATCAGCCAGATTCATCAACGGAAAATCGGCTCGCAAAGGTCCAGATTCTGCGAATCTGGCCCTTTGCAAGCGCTTTTTTTGCATTTGGGATTCATCATCCCAAATGCAAAAATCGCAGATTTTGAAATCGCTAAATTGCGAGGAATTGCATTTAAGGAATCTCTATTTGAGATTCCTTAAATGCAATTCATGAACCATTTCAGAATTGCGAATTCGCAATTTTTGGCCACTATTTACCGCGAAGTCTGACTTCGTGGTAAATAGCGAAAACTTAGAAAAATGCACTTTAGTGCATTTTTCTATGTTGGATGTTACACACACACACATGTCCAAAGGACATGTGTGTGTGCAACACCAGTGTAAATCACCATTTCAGGGGTGCTACAGGGTGTCCTTTGGACACCCTGGCACCCTTGAAATCGCTTCCTTTGGCCCATAGGAATGAATGGGGAGTAATTCCTTATTTGCGATTAGCAATTAGCGAAGATTAGGAAGATGTAGAAATCGCTATTAATTTTGCGATTTCTACATGCATCCCGTTTTGCGAGTCTTTAATAGCAATTCCTTAATAATCGCTATTAAGGACTCGCAAAAGAGGAGCATGATGAATCGGGGGGGTCAGTTTCTTTGTTATATTCCTCTCCTACATCCGCTATTTTAGTTAATGACCTTGTCTCTCCTTCTTTTTCCCTCTCTCAAGGAGTTTGGCAATGTTGCCCTCTTTCTCCTCTCCTTTTACTCCTCGCTCTCAAACCCTTTTTGATTAAGATCTGTTCAAATATCCAAATGAATTTTTTTATTATGGTGATGATTAGTTAAAACTTTATGCTTATGCCGATGACATCTTATTATTTATGTCACTTCCACAAACTTCGCTACCAGCCTTTATGTCAGAGGTGGAACTTTAAGCATTAGTCTCGGGCTATAAATTAAATCCAGACAAATGTGAAATTCTTCCATTAAACAAACAATGCTTTCCTGCTGATTTTGCCTCCTCTCAGTTCCATTGGAATCCCACTAAAACCAAATATCTTGGTTTATGGTTTACTTTTTTCTATTAAAGAGATTGTTTCACTCAACGTTAAGGAATTAATTACTACAATGAATTCACTTACGTCCTGCTGGAATACTTTATTTTTGTCTTGGTGGGGTCAGCTACATACTATAAAGATGATGTTGGTACCCATAATACTTTTTTACATCTCTAATATCCCTGTAAATAATACTAACTCTCATTATAAATTACTTTATACAATCTTATCTAAATTCTTATTCTTATGGAACTATGAAAAAGCTCATACGGCAATTCATAAATTTAAAAAACCTAAACACCTAGGGGGAGTACATTTTCCAAATTTTGATTCCTATCATACAGCTTTTTCCCTCAATCTTCTTTGTTATTACAAGAAGATGATGCATTTAATCTACCCCTATGGACTTTGATTGAAAAATTATTCTTTCATCCGTTTCCTTTTCAAAAATGTATAACTCTTACACATAGACCTTCATCTTTATCTCTCCCTATATTTAATAACACTTGTAAAATTTTACAACCTATTATTACTTCACATCAAGACCCTAAAGAACGATTTTTGCAATCTTCTCTTTGGTACAATAAATACCTTAAGGTTAATAACAAATGTATCTTCTGGAAAACCTGGCATGCTAAGGGTCTTCATTGGATGTACCAACTTTTTCACAAGAATAAATGTATTTCTTTTCAATCTGCCCAAGCATGTTTTGCTTTGCCTGCCTCCTATGAATCTCATTATACTTCTTTAATTTCTTTAATTCAATCAGCCTATGATCAACTTGTGTTGGCTCCTCCCTCTACATCTACTCCTCATGATATGTGTTCACTTCTAACTGGCTCTCCATCTGCTTCTCAACTCAATAAACTGATAACTACCCCTCTGGATACCTGAATCAAGACGGAGATAGAACTTTCTTGGGCGTCTGATTTCCAGACCTCCTTCTCTACCTCTGTTTGGAATAACATCTAGGCTAAGGTAAGGAAAACTTCAAGAGCAGCTACCACTACTCAATCTATGTTTTTTATCTATAATAGGCTCATGTACACTCCTCTTTACACTCTACTCTTTCCTCATCCTGTCGGACATGCAATGTTATCTCAGCAGATTTGAAACACATGCTATTTGGATGTTCTCATGTTTACAACTTTTGGCTACAGATCTGGCAACAAATTATTAACATTTTCCACACACAAATCTCTTTTCATTTTATTAAGGGAAGAGGTGTGGCGCCGCGGCCAGTGCGACTGACGCTGGAATCTGGGTCTCACGATTTTATCCATGCACCAGCTGCAGGGCAGCCCAGCACCATGTGACTCTGGGCAATAGCCTGCTTAATCTTCCCTGCGGCCCCCAGCACTGGGATGCCTTCGGGTAACTGTTCGCGCTTTACAAATACTGGATTTACATTTACAAATACTGGATTTACAGTAACCTATTCCTTGGTAGTGTAGGATTGGCATATACATTCTTATAATATTCACTTAGTTGATTTACTCCTGGCAGTTGCTTTTCAACAGATAACTAAGGCATGGAAGGATGCTACTAAAGTATCTTTTCAGGCCTGGTGGTATGTTTCTTGTTATAATCATAGACTAGACAGAGCATTTGTAACTCTAGTGTCCCTCGCTATCAAACGTGATCTTTTATTGCTTCCCATCACTCATTTTTTGGACATGTCTGCAAGCAAATCAGGTCTTAATACTCCTCGGATTGAGGAGGTGCCTAAACCCCCATGAACTGTGTTTCATATGGTTCTTATGTTATTTAGCAGTTAAACTCTGTATTTCTTCTTACTCTTTGTTATTTGATTATAACTATATAGTGGTTGGTTACCTGCTTAATGTATTTGATGTCACTTTTTCTTTTTAATATCTATATTCTTTACTTATCAACCTAATTAACTCTTATATATGGACTTTATCTTGTATGTGCTACATTGTATTCTTTCTATTATGAATAAATAATTTCTTAAACTTAAAAAAAGGTAATTACAGAGCTACAACCTTTTACAGAGTTCCTCCTTCACAGCCTTGTTTGAACCTGTATTGCAAGATATTTTGAGCTCAAGGTCCCTAGAGGACACCTCCTCCGGCCTTGTACCCCTAGGCAGCACCCGAAAAGCTTCCTTTAGTACCATCAAGAGCTCCTCAGACTTGACACCACTGCTTCTTCCCTCAACTGTCCACACCATTCCTAACCGCTAATCTTCTGATGAGACAACCTGCACCAAATTCTACTCTCCTTCTCACTGGCATCTCTCTTCCACATAGTCAGTACAAATCTCCTGCTCTGAGATATGCTAATGCACACATACACTGGTGAGGCATAGTAGGAGACTGAGGTCGACAACTTGCGACCAGTTACTTGTGACTGGCAGCGATTGTTCCCCTGGGAATTATGAACAACTGTAATAAATGTATGGCTACATTGATTTACTCTTCCCAGAATAGGAAGACATGGATAATGGAATGTTGGTGCATTGTGCTAATGTAGTACCTATTTTATTTTAATTCAAGATAAATTGAAAACCAAAACAAAGAAAGAAAAAGAAAATGTCGTGTATTCCTATAGGTTCTGAATCGATCCCCCTATTCCTGACCCTATTCTGGTTAAACTAACTATCAAGTTAACTAACAGTCAGCCCATGAGGCAAGAACAGCCCCCATGATGCAGATACCGTTATCTGACGCAGTCACACTACGGCACAGGAACGTGTTATCTGATTAGGTCATAACGCTTGATATCTAATTAGACAAGCGACATTCCTCCAGCCCCTGGTAAGGCATACGACGTTCTCATAACAAATCAAACCTATGACAACCTGGAAAATCCGTGCGGCCATTGTTTTGATTTCACAGAGAACTTCAGTAAAAGAATGTGCTAACGAGCAAGTCGTATGACATCTTTATTGACGTATCTATGTCCATCTTTACGTCAATCTCGGCACCTTTAAGGTATAAATATTGCCGATCTTGCCCTATGCAAACACACGCGTGGTGACAAGACGGAGCAGCCATACTTGCCGAAGCCGAGAGCAGAAGCAGACCCCGCTGGCGCAGCCCCGCCTTCCTGACGCGCTGAGAGACGCGCTGCTATCTCAAGCCGAGAGACCCAGCACCGGCGCTTCTGGGCAGCCCTCGCAGGCAGCCTGGAATATCGAGAGCAGAGAAAGAGATACCATTCCTCATTCATCCTAACTTCCAGGTACAGAACTGAATAACCCCTCACAGAGAATTCTTTAGTTATTCACTTGGCAAAAACAAACTTAACTTAAACTGTAATTTTCTATTCCCGCCCACGCATTAGACTTAGGTCAGGTACACGGGGTAGGCGTATTTAGAAACACCAGTTGAGTACGTTTAGTCAAATGTATATGTGTATGTAAATATATTTTAATCATTTTAAACATCATATGGCTCAGAAACCATATCAATGTTTTTACAGTATTATTCTATACTATTGCTTTTAATGTATGCACTTTACTTAACTATAAGTATTGCAATAATATCGATCCATTTCTCTTGTACGAGAAAAGAGACTGATCAATAAATAACATCTTTTATTGAACACGCCCGTCTCTTCCTTTTCTCTACATTCTGATGAGACTAAGAATGCACGTACTGACTGAGTAAAATAATTGCCTTGTGCTCACACGACTCTCGAGATTGACTCTTGATTAGGGGAGAGCAAAGTTGTCATGTTCTATGGTTGTCAGAAACTAAATCCCTTCTTGTCTAATCAGGGAAGTTAATTCCTCCTTGAACATTCGAGAAAGTTTCTAGCGAACTCTGAGCTACGCTGGCAAACCCAAAAATTAAGTCTAGTATCGACAGTAGTAGACCTAGTTAACGTCTGGTCTAGGCCTTTACTGCTGTAGGTATTATTCCAATGCGCAGAGCCTATTGGGAAAATAGGAGCTACACTACATGGCGCCCAACGCGTTTGGAAAGGGCGATAACACTAACGTAAGACATTTAGAGTAACTCAGTCGTGCTTTCTCACTCAGACCCCTTTTCCCAAATACTCCAAAGACGTCTGGAGTGGGTGAAAGGTAATATCCTCCAAAACCTCGCAGGAGGGAACTCCTATGTATGGTTCTTGGTATAGTCAACGTTGAAGGATAAAAACATTCCCAAAATATTGTGCATCTAATCTCTGTTTCCATAAAGAAACCTGATCTGCAAACAAACATAATACCATCCTGTCTGTAAAATGGCAGAGAGTGATGATGAAAGAGAGGCAGTTAGATTAGCAACTGAACTCGCAGATGCTGATGCTACCATGCAAGCAGCAGACCCGAATATAACACTCATTCCGGTCATTAAAAGGAGATCTATAACCTTAAAACTTATAGAAAATGGACTGACACCTAGAGGTGGCACAGTCATATTCGTAATCGAGGCACACGAATATCGGCAGACAGAGGTATACTATTCATGGATACATTTTCCAGCAGCAAATGCTGTAACAAAGTACTTCCACTATTACAAAGTAGAGGAACCTCCTGAAACGTACACTCCTTTCGAGGAGGTGGAAGTACCACTCAAATTCCAAGAGCATTTGCTCTTATTTGATGGCGCCCTAAAACATAACAATCACATTACAAGGCTCGGTCCTTTAGGAAGACCAGGAGCAACGTGGCCGGTCTTAGCCGGATACACACCACATCCAGACATCGAAAGAATGCCTGCAGCAGAGCTGTTAATACAGCTAAAACAACTACTAAAAATTCATAGACAATTAGTTCAGTATGTAATGCGGACTTCAACAATTCAGCCAGCGATTAAACTTCCACAGCTGACCCCTCACCAGGGGAACACAAATAAAATTACACCACAGAACATCCAATCCTGCCTAGGTAAAGTTCCAGCTAAACGGGAACAGATACCATTCTGGTTGGCACAGAAAATTACCCAAATAGAGGCGGTGTTTCCTAACACCACCCCATTAGAAAAACACAGGATTCTGACTATATGTCTCCCAATGGGAATCGCACCACATATTGAGGACTGTGACACTTGGGGTACAGTCTTTGCTTCCATCTACACAAAAACGCACGGTGTTCCATCCATTTCGGTAATACCAGATGTGCTAAAACAAATTCAAGATGAATACGGTCCAGAACCTGCTTTAACTCTTGTTATGAAATTACTAAAAGACTTCAAGCAGGTCTCGGCTATATTATTAGCCAACATAAAAGGTGAGGCAGCAAACGTGGCGATCCGCCAGAGGTTAAAAGAGACAGATATAGCAGACCAACCAGCTGAAATTGCCAGAATCATAGAAAAATCCTATGAAGAACTAGGCAGAGATAGTCTAGGTGGAATACCAGTAAAACCGCAACTGACTACAAGTCCAGAAAAAATATTTTTTAATAATAATTCACCAAAAAAGAACTGGGATGGAAACAAACAATCCAATCCTAAAGAAAAGAAATTCCAGTCCCGAGGGAGGTCTCCCAGGCGAAGAGAGAAATCTCCAAACCAAAGACAAAGGTCACCACAGAGCGACCCCTCTGGGAATAGATATAACCTTAGAAATAGGGATAATATTAAAAAACCTGATAGATATCAAGACATTGATACACGTCCCTCTCAATCTTTTCAGACTTCCTCGCAGAAATCGGAAAGAAGAGGACGATCAGAAGAGCACGCCAAGTCCAAAGACAAGGAACCTGCTCAGCTAAAAAAGAAATTACAATTTCCAAAAAAGAAGGTAGCCAGTATCAAGGTAGTTAAAAATGCCGAGAATACTGAGGACACAACTGAAAAACGGAGAGTGGGCTCAGACAATGCTAGACAGCGCAGCAGAGGTGAGCATAGCTCGCAAAGTCCTTATGAATCATCTGGAGACAGTGGACACGAATGAATACCTTCAAGTGGAAACTGCAGACACCAGAGTTAGCAAGCCCCACAAGATATACGAGATAACATTACGTATAGAGGGAGATAAGACTAGGAAAATTAGGGGACTATTTTGGGATAACCTCTCAAAGGGTTATGACATCCTTCTAGCTGAAAAAGACTGGCCACCAGAGTTTGTCAGGGAGTGCCCTCATGGCGAAGAAGTAATTATGCCTGCCTTCTCGAATCAAATCCCGATTCATAAAAAATACACACTTGCTAGAAAGTGGGCAGTGGCCTTAGCACCTGCTTTATATAAAAATCATGTAGGATGGGATGAGGACTCCCCTCCTCACAAAATCCAGTTAAAATCACAACCTACTGCACAAAGGCAGTACCCAATTAAGCAAGAAGCTAAAAAACAAGTAAATGAAATACTAGATCAGCTAGAATACCAGGGGGTGATTGAAACTTGCACCTCACAAATGAACAATCCTTTGTTTCCGGTCTCCAAACCAGACAATTCATATCGTCTAGTTTTGGATTACCGACACCTAAACACATGTTGCAAAACTTTTGCAGTGCAAAACTCACACAGTGCTGCACTAATGAATAACATAGTGCGCAAAAAATACAAAACAACCTTGGACATCTCCAATGGATTCTTTTGTCAAAACATAGCACCAGAGAGCAGATATTTAACTGCATTCTCAGTAAATGGCACTCAAAAACAATTCTGTCGGTTAGCCCAGGGGTACAAGAACAGCCCGGGGGTATTCTCAGCGAGAGTAACAGAATTACTACAACTATATGATGATGAAGCATTATCTTATGTCGATGACATTTACTTAACAGATGATGACTTGGAGACTCACTTGAAAAGGGTGAACACCATAATACTTGGGTTCGCTGCAGAGGGTTACAAATTCAACTTTAAAAAGTCCAGAATTGCCCATCTGACGGTCCTATTCTTAGGATATGAGTTATCAAGTGAAGGCAAAAGCCTGGCTGACAATTTCCTAGAGAAATGTGCCGTAATCCAAGCTCCTAAAACACTAAAAAACCTACAGTCGATTCTAGGTTTCCTAAATTTCGGAAGAACATACATTGCAAATTACGCAGAAAGGGTCAACCCCCTTTATTATCTAATTAAACCAGACTTTAAAAGATCCAGTTGGACTCAAACACACACAGAAATTTTGAGATCCTTACAAACAGACATGCTAATTAAAACAAAATTAGAAACACGTGATAACACACGCAATCTTGTGATTCGAGTCATCCCAGGGAGATGCGGATTCACATACCTGACTTCTAATGAAGGAGAAAAGGTACCAATTGCATTCAAATCACACTTGTACACTAAGGCTGAAATGAAATTTAGCCCAACGGAAAAAATTCTTACAGCAACACAGACAGCTATAGCAAAAGAACGAGCCCTGGCACAAGGTAAACGAATAATAATCGTGACACGAATACCAGCCTTAGAGGCGGTAACAAAGGCAAGCATTCCAAATGCTAAAGCACTCCATCCAAGATGGATACAATGGGCTAACTCTCTTGCTGCAACAGACGTGGTGTACGAATTTGATCCTTATTTAAAAACACAAGAATTTCTCCAATATCAATTTGAATGTCCTCCGCCAACCGAAATTCTGCCTCTAGATGACTACGGCTGTATAATATATACAGACGGATCAGCACAACCCGCAGTAGGGGGTAAACAAGCTTACAGTGCTGCGTGCGCGATTGTTAAAGGTCGTTGGCACGAAGGGAAATTTAAACCAACCCTCACTAAAACACAATCCCTAGGAGATTGTACAGCTCAGCGAGCTGAACTACTAGCATTCAAGATGGCGCTTGAAAATACCGATCGAGAATTCCCCACACTCATAGTGTGCGATTCGTATTATTGCGTTCAATCTTATAATGAATACTTGCAGATCTGGCTTCAGAACGGTTTCAAGGATGCGAAAGGTGGCACAATCAAGCATAAAATGCTCTGGGAACAAGTAGCTCTTTTACAAAAAGAACTACCAAAGACTCACGTGATACATACACTGAGTCATCAACGTGATGGCGTTCACGTTGCAGGGAATTCATTGGCTGATGAGGCCGCGAAGGCAGCTGTGCAAACGGCTTCCGTAGCTGCCGTCACCAGGTCAAAAACAAAAATAGACAGCGAAATATTACAAGCTGTCAGCGCTTCAGAAAAGGATTCGATAGAACCACTCCCTAAAGGCTTTCCAGTAAAATACTCATACATAACTGATGCAAACAATGTTCCTTTTGCTCAAATCCCTGGAGTGGGGGATAGGGCAATTCCAAACATGGAACATAGGTTAGGACTAATAATAGCGGCACACGAAGGGCTTGCTTCTATCCATGCTGGCGTCTCAGCCACAGTATCATTATTAAAACAGAGATACTGGTGGCCACAAATGAGAAGACAAACGAGGAACTACGTTCTAGCATGTGAAATATGTCAAAAAATGAAAGTATCAACGGTGAGACGTCCAGCGCAGACGCCCCTTCTAATCTCGGATAAACCATTAGCCTGTGTTTACCTAGACCACTGCGGTCCCTTACAAAGGGATGGTTACTATAAATATATCTTGGTCGCAGTGGACTCATGCACGAGATTCATATGGATGTGGCCCCAGCGAACGGCTGACGCCAGAACTGTTATAAAAGATTTGCGAGTCTTTATCGGCACATACGCAATTGGCATGCTGCATTCGGACAATGGTCCTGCTTTTAGCTCTCGGGCTTATAAGGAGGCCATGGTCAGCATGGGCGTGCAATTGCGGTACTCTTGTCCATTTCACCCTGAGGGGAACGGAATTGTTGAAAGAAAAAACTGTGACATAAAGCAATCTATAACGGCAAAGGTATTAGGTTCGGGAGCTGGGTGGGTCAAACATCTAATAAGTGTCCAACGTAGTCTAAATAACTTGCCAAGAAATTCTCTGAAGGGATTCAGTCCGTACGAATTATTATTTGGAACTAGGATGTTGATCTCTGACCTTGATAGTCAGACTTCAGTGGTTAAAGAAAAAAGCTTTGATGTCAAAGACCGTTTGGCTATTTTGCAGGACTTAAACAAAACAAGAAAAGACCTGAGCAACATACAGTTGAAACAACAGCCAACGACCACTGAAGAATCACCACCTGTCCCAGCAAGACCTGTCTGGATTCCAAAAGTCGGGGATCTAGTCAGGGAAAAGATCGCGGTAAAGAAGGAATTTGGGCCTTCCTACAGAAAAGCAGTTCCTGTCTTGTCTGTCAACGGGACAAGATCAGTTGTACTACCGCCACTTGCTGGTAAAAAGGAGAACAGAGTTGTATCCATCGACCTGGTAAAACCACAACATGTGGCCGATAACAAACAGTAGGCCAAGTGGACTCCCAATAAGTAGCAGAACACCAAAGTTTGCTACCAGCACAGAGGTCCTAACAAAAAGGCTCATCACATTCGAAACGCCTAAAGAAGAACAAGAAGGACTATGCAACAATGCAATAGAACTCAGACCTCTGAAAACCCAAATAAAGACATTTAGCAGAGACACACCAATCTATACTGAAGTACCAAGTGAAAATGCAAAAAACAGAAATCATGAACCAATTGGAACAATTAACAGAACTGCATCCGGTTACTTCATCAACTTCGATGATTCCTCTGACGGCTTCAGTGAATCAAAGACACAGCCATCATCAAAATCCTTTAAAGACAAAGCGAAGGAACTTTTGAAACAACTGAAAGAAACATATCTGGTTTCTCCATGGATTGAATTTTGGGTGGGTTTTGGTGCATTTATCCTCATACTTTGGCTCATCATGGTATTTACTTTGGGACGCTTCATTGAGGGAAAATATGCTAAAATGGACACAGCAAGTCAGAACATCAACTTGGTCCTCAAACCACACACATCTTCACACGTCGAGAAAAGAGAACTTTCTTCAGCCAACTTCACAGCCAATCCTATACCTGGTGGGGTAGCCTGGGACAACACTGACTATGAAATTTATGGTCCGGTCGAGATCCTGAAATATCCACACCAAATCAAGATCTCCTTGAGTGACTTTGCAAAACCAAACTCATTTGCTGATGATTGGGACTTCGAAAGTATTAACAACATGATGTCTGACTTAGTAATGTCTGCTAAATTTACAAAACATGATTATTTGCAAGGTTCTACAAATTATGATAGTATGTATTGCTATAACCATTATGGTAACCATTTTTTACATAAATCTGCACAACCTAGAAATGTTTTAAGTTATAATCAATGGGAACATTGTGCTACACCTCCAAAAGGAAGCTCTAGAACCGTATATGACAAATATTCATATTTTTCAGGTTTTAACATAAGTAATGCTGAAACATTTTATTTTAAATTGTCAAACAAGACAGGGATGAAAACCATGATAACCAACACAAAATTGATATATTCAGATTCATTCTTTGAAAAAATGAATACATTTGGATTTGATTATTGGGACAAAAATGTTGATTTGAAAAGTGTTTGGGGTACAAAAGAATGGCAAGTACAGGGTATAGAAGCTTTGTTTAGAGCCTGTATGATCCCAGAACAAATGATATTTTTAAATGACACTGTTCAACAAACCACCTGTCTTGGCTTAGCCAAAATCAAAGATTTAATTAAACCGTCTATTCCAAAGCCAACAATGTTTAGCAATAGCTCTGATACAGATGAAGAGATAGACGTAAACCATATACTAAACCAAAACAGAACACATCCTGATTGGAAACAATGGTTGATCTGGCCCACAGATACAAATAACTGTCAAGATAGATTCCTGAATAAAACACAGGGTTTCAAAATGACCAGGCCAGACCCTAGATATCCCCAAAGACACCACCCAGGGATAATAACAACCTACAGTGTGGGCAAATTATGCCTTCAATGGCTACAAACTTCCACACTGCCTGAAATTAAGCAACACCTAACTTTACTTACTGATGGTGCTGACTTGCGTGATTTCATAATGGGACCACGCAAACAGCGTCAAAAGCGTTTCATAGCAGCCTCTGTATATGCAGCATACAATGAGGCCTGGAAGGTTACTCAAATTGAAACAGCAGAAAGAATACGGGAAATTGACCGTATTAATTTGGAAAAATCACTATCTGTAGTGGACAATGGGTTAATGACTCTGTCCTCCAGAATTTTTTCATTGGACAGCATTGTGTCTTCAGCAATCGATATATTATCGCAAGACTTACTGTTATTACAACATGGTCAGTCACAATTGCGTTCCATTGTACAGCTTGGCTGGACGTTACAAAATCTGCGTTCAGGCTACGTGCCTTGGCGTTTAATCAACACAACGTCACTATTCCAAATCTTTAACCTTACTGATAGACAAATCGGTATGGCGCAAAAGGGTGCTGATTATACAATCTTGAGCATTGAAAAACTAGAAAGATTACCAATGACAATGTCAGAACGACCTGTCAGTGAATGGATAATACACGGAATCATAAATATTCCAATGTCAACCTTCAGGTTTCAATACTGCCAAAAATATATACAGGCTGGCATGTACGAGAAATTGGGAAAGGGGTACCTTAAAACAACTTGGAACCTGCCCTATTCACATGCATGTGTCAGTAATAAAGGACAGAAAGTGTTTCTTAGTGGCAACAATTGTGCTATGTCACTAAGCGGCACGCTTCTGTGTAACGGAATTAGTTTGCATGGAGCCTGTGAAGGGAATTCGTACAACCTTTCATGTCACCAGCAAGGCGCACCTGCAACTGAATTAGAACCATTCTTTCAAAGACTCTATAATGGGAGTTACATTCTTATTGTAGACCGCAGATGTTGTAGTCTTATGCCCGGGACTCCTTATCTAGTCACTACGACGGCGAAGGTCAAGTGCTGTGGACGTTCTTTATTCCCCAGCTCCTTTCCAGACAGGGAGGCAAAGGCATGGCCCAGTTTGAAAATTACTTCTATTCGAATAGATACTTTAAGCAGAATGAAAACAGTGCTTCTTCAGACGCCTACAAGGATCACGTCATCAAAAGAAACGTATGATCTACAAGTCGCAAGGACGACTGCAGAGATACATACATTATTATCAACTAATTCCCCCGTACATTTCGCGGAAATCCTGAGCGAAATCTTAAATATTTCTGATACCAATGGGATCTCAGGGGTATTTAAGACAGTATTTTCGATGGCATTAACACCATTCAAAGCCATACTGGGTATTTTTCCAGATTTCGTCCATTCGATTTTTGGCGGACTTCCCCTGATCCTGGGACTAATTGCAGGAATCCTATTCTTAGTCCTTATTTTTCGTTATGGCAACCCATGTCACAGATCAAACTCTCGCGACAATGGAAGATACGATCCTAGCCATTGGATACCGGGACCGGATATCAAAAATCCTGGGACTCTCCCGGCTTAGAGACCTAAACATGACCTGGTTTCTATCATTTCGACCAATGTGGCAAAGGTGTGTTTTACCTGTACTAAGGTGTCTGCTATGCGGAGAAGAATGCGTGTTAGACACCTGTCTGACGCTACAATCGGATGCGCCAGTGGATGCAGATACACTGTTGGTTCCTACCAAGGTTCACGCTTTGTGCTGCCCTCAAAGGCTGCCAATCCTGATGACGGCATTCCTGGAATCTTCACCACTGCGATTGAAGAGTAGTGAAGTTCAAGATGAAAGCAGCATCGAACAGGTACGACCTTCTGTCAGCAATGCGAATCAGAATGTCAATGCAGATAATCATGCGCACGAATGCATGGTTACCCCTATTTCCGACTTAGTGGAACTCTCCCATGAAGCTGTTGACAGTTTTTTCGAAAGCCTGAATGATATGATGTTCTCTCCAGAACAGAAATAGAGACTTTTGAGCAAGCTCGCACACGGCGTTCCCTGAATTCGGCCTTCAACTTTAAAAATAAAGTCACATGAACAATTCTTCCCACCAGTTCACGGACAACAATTTTTTTAGCAGCCCCAAATTATTTTTCACAAATTTTTCGGGACACTTATCTTCTGCTTAAAGTAAGAAACTATTCCTAGAGAACTAAGATTTCTATTTTTAGATACTTTATAAACTTTAGTTGCCCGCTGGGATGTTCACAAATATTTTATTATGTGATGAGATGGTCTCGAACTTTCTTTCTGTATAGCCATATTAAGAGCCATTTCATGTGTATTTCTCATATACCAAATAAGCAATAATGTCTACAAATGCGTAGCATAGCTTAAGTGCATACAATATATATGACTGCAATTTTTCAGTATATTTGAAAATTTCAAAATGCATTTATGTATTTTGGGGTGGTAAGGTATACACTATTCTCTATAGTATGTTGTACTATGTTATACTATGCATAGATTAGTAAATATGACCATAGTTAGCATGGAGTGGGTGTCGTGTATTCCTATAGGTTCTGAATCGATCCCCCTATTCCTGACCCTATTCTGGTTAAACTAACTATCAAGTTAACTAACAGTCAGCCCATGAGGCAAGAACAGCCCCCATGATGCAGATACCGTTATCTGACGCAGTCACACTACGGCACAGGAACGTGTTATCTGATTAGGTCATAACGCTTGAGATCTAATTAGACAAGCGACATTCCTCCAGCCCCTGATAAGGCATACGACGTTCTCATAACAAATCAAACCTATGACAACCTGGAAAATCCGTGCGGCCATTGTTTTGATTTCACAGAGAACTTCAGTAAAAGAATGTGCTAACGAGCAAGTCGTATGACATCTTTATTGACGTATCTATGTCCATCTTTACGTCAATCTCGGCACCTTTAAGGTATAAATATTGCCGATCTTGCCCTATGCAAACACACGCGTGGTGACAAGACGGAGCAGCCATACTTGCCGAAGCCGAGAGCAGAAGCAGACCCCGCTGGCGCAGCCCCGCCTTCCTGACGCGCTGAGAGACGCGCTGCTATCTCAAGCCGAGAGACCCAGCACCGGCGCTTCTGGGCAGCCCTCGCAGGCAGCCTGGAATATCGAGAGCAGAGAAAGAGATACCATTCCTCATTCATCCTAACTTCCAGGTACAGAACTGAATAACCCCTCACAGAGAATTCTTTAGTTATTCACTTGGCAAAAACAAACTTAACTTAAACTGTAACTTTCTATTCCCGCCCACGCATTAGACTTAGGTCAGGTACACGGGGTAGGCGTATTTAGAAACACCAGTTGAGTACGTTTAGTCAAATGTATATGTGTATGTAAATATATTTTAATCATTTTAAACATCATATGGCTCAGAAACCATATCAATGTTTTTACAGTATTATTCTATACTATTGCTTTTAATGTATGCACTTTACTTAACTATAAGTATTGCAATAATATCGATCCATTTCTCTTGTACGAGAAAAGAGACTGATCAATAAATAACATCTTTTATTGAACACGCCCGTCTCTTCCTTTTCTCTACATTCTGATGAGACTAAGAATGCACGTACTGACTGAGTAAAATAATTGCCTTGTGCTCACACGACTCTCGAGATTGACTCTTGATTAGGGGAGAGCAAAGTTGTCATGTTCTATGGTTGTCAGAAACTAAATCCCTTCTTGTCTAATCAGGGAAGTTAATTCCTCCTTGAACATTCGAGAAAGTTTCTAGCGAACTCTGAGCTACGCTGGCAAACCCAAAAATTAAGTCTAGTATCGACAGTAGTAGACCTAGTTAACGTCTGGTCTAGGCCTTTACTGCTGTAGGTATTATTCCAATGCGCAGAGCCTATTGGGAAAATAGGAGCTACACTACAAAAAAGCACAAGTGACTTATCTGAGGTGGCTACTTTGTATTTTGTGGTTATCTGGGGCACAATGTCATTTGTGAAGTTCAACACCTATGTTAACCTGCAGAAGTTGACACAGACATAAACAGGACAAACATAGCTGAAATTTTGGAAAGATGTTTGAGCGCAAATTTTTCTCTACTGAAAGCATGATTTCTTTCTGAGATAGCTAGTGCAAGTTAGATTAAAGTTTTTCTTTACCAGATGAGGTTGTGAACTTCACAGTATTCTGTAGAGAATAAGTGGTGTTGCCATAAACCAGTTAGCCATCTCGACAGATTTATCGCAATTCTGTTCTGGAAAGTATCAGGTCTAGGCTCAGTGTCAGTTGAGCCTTTGCTCCCATGTACTTCACCATCTCTTATATCTCAACAATAAATATTGGTTTCTAATGCTCCAGCTTGGATTTAATTAATGCTACAGTTTTGGCAATGAGGAAGGGAAGTGATAAGATTCTTTTATTTCCAGATGTTTCCACCATAGCTTTTGAGGACAGTAGGATTTACCTTGTTGGGTATTTCTGGTGTGTGATTGGTTTCAAAGATAAGAGGATATCAGGGAACATTTATATTGCATGACAGGCTGTGAATGTTTTAGTATGGTGGTAATAAGTGGTTTGACATGGTTATAAAACATATCAAAATGTTCCTGGGTCACTAGTTGACAACTTTACCAATAATGGGTAGTTTCAGAGATTTGGTAATGTGATTGAAGAAAGATTGGGTAACAATAAATATTATGTGTATTCTATTAAAAAATACAAAATAGGTTTCTCACAGTCAAAAGGGAGTTTACCACACAGTATTTTATAGCCTATAGGCCATGCAGGAAGATGGTATATTTGATCATGTGGATGCCACATTGTGGCTTTCCCATGTAGATTTTGCTTGAAATAAATCTGGAGGTTTGTGCCTCTGTGTAGATTTAAGGTGTTTAAATAATTCATGGGTTGAGCATTTTCTTCTTTCATTTTATGAAATCCTCATCTCTATAGTAGACAAAGTCAAATGTCTCAGAAGGTTAGACCTTTATGCATCTTTCCATCAGGTGAAACGCAACACCAAATCTTGTCATTGTACAGCTTTGGCTGCACCTGATGTGAAATTTCTGTTTAGAAAGCCATTCGGCTTTCCCAAATCAGCTTCTTTTTTTCAGAAAGTAATGTCCGGTTTAGTCAAGGAGTTAGATTACGGCAACACTTTTCAGAATGAAATTTCAAATCACAAAAACAGATTCCTAAAATGATGTGTTCTGTTCAAACATTTTTGACAATCTTGAAGGACAAAGGTATACCATAGGAAAAAAACAAATGTATCTTTAAACCTTGAGATCTTGAGTATTTAGGCCATGTGTTATCATGCAGAGGGGCAAAACCAAAACCTTGCTTAGTTGATGGCATCATTAAATCTCCATTCCTCTAAAGACAATGACCAGTCTTGTTTTAGTACTATGGAAAATCAGCACTTAGTTTTTGAAGGTTTTCATGAAACGAACTGAATGTTACAGCTGTTTTCTACAACAAATAGTGACTATCTCTCATTTGACAGTGTCAAATCAATGTTAGTGCTATCAAGAAAGGCAAAATCTCTGTACTAGCTTGACAGCTCCATGTAAAAGATGGTGATTTATGTTACCATTGATGCCAGCTCATACAGTCTAACAGCTGTCCTCTCTTAACTAGATGGTATGAATGAGTCATGATTGGCTTTGCCTCAAGAACAATGAGAGATCTTGAGTGAAGATACTCGTCATCGAAAAGAAAGGCATATGTGTATCTGGAAAATTTGAAGTCCTATCTTTGAAGAAAATTGTTCATTATCAGGACTGATCTTAGACCCCTTACTGATATAATAAAATCTACAGCTATATTATTATTATATTTAATTTCAAAGTGATGCATATTTAAGGAGGAAAGAACTGGAAAGCGATTTCTTTTGTCCAGTTTTCCCACCAACCAAGTAAAGTGTGTAGATCTTAGTGAAGTCCCATTAAAGAGTACATTGTCGCCACGGTTGATAATTCATTGGTATACGACAAAATGAGTGATGATGTTTGACTTAGGGAGAAAATGCTAATTTTTGAACTTCAATTGTTCTGTAACATCCCCGAGAAGGTAAGTTAATTCTTCTCACCTGATCCAGACAGATGCTTCTTGAAACAGCTTTGGCATCTAGGTATAAAGATGGAAATGAAAATAAAACCAAAAACAGTTTCTGATCGCCTGGTTTAGGAAGAGAAGCTGAGAGGTTGGTGCATGAAGGAGTTCAGTGTAACCTGCGTGAGAAGCATTTAGTCTTTTAAAGTAACACCTGTGTTCTCCCAGAAGTGGCACTAGCAAAGGATTAGAGTTGGTTTTATTGTTCTTTTCATATTTTGCCTAGACATATGTGGTAACTGGCATAACACTGTTAGAGTTGATGCGTGATTTTCATGTGATTTCTGAATTATGTGCCTTTTGGATGACAAAACCTTTGAATAAGGAAAATGCATGATTTAAAAAAATTAAACACACACAAGGTTGTGCACAAAGTTGTATGGTAATCTGTAGTGACATTCATACACTTTCTGTCTCACACAAATAATGTTTGTGAATCGCAAACAAATGTATTTTGTTCTGCACATGCAAGTCTATGAAATAATTTGAGTCCTGCGCTCTCCATTTCTTTATGGTCGGTATATTAGCCCAGCAGCACCAGTAGATATAAGGGTGCCCCCCGTTTTTTAACTGTAAGACACTCATCATCAGTACCCAATATAAATTTGGTGTCTAGATATTCATAAATGATCCGTTGTTGGTAAGAACCGTTCTGCTCAAGTTCAGAGAACGAGCACACCATCTAGATGTCAGAGGAAATTCTGTATAAGTGCCTAACAAATATGATGAATATACATAGAGTTGTAAAAGTCAGTGCACGTGTTGAAGAAAAGGGAGAGCGAGTGGGTGAGAGTCAGAGTCAAAGTCATATCACTGTTGCTCCTTGTCACAGCATCTGTTTGAATAAGAGTCAGTCATGCTGCTGCTCTGCATTGCAGAAACAAAATCAGAAGATTTCCTCAAAGTTGAGGGTGCCCTTTTGTTAGGCTCATAGAAACTCTTCTAAATGTATGTCTCTCAATAGCTTATCTATTACATGCAATGTTCATATTCTATTTTGCTGGCTATTGTGTACTTACCTTTATATTCTCAATTGTTGCACAGTCCATATTCCTCTTCTTTCATTAATAGTAATCCTTTGTTATTGGAAAGAGGGTTGTATGTAGAAGTGCTATGGAAGGTAGCAATCCAGGTCAGAACTGGCCTGTGTGAATTCTATTATGGAATCTGAATTGTATAATGTATTGAAGATTTGAAGCATATCGCCAATTGAGCCTGGGATTCCGTGTATTGTGCGTGCCTGTCTGCAATAAAACCATGGAATCCTGTGATATTACAGACAACCTCATTGTAAATGGACATCTGTTTTTTACATTTTTCATGTGTTCTAAGACTTGCAGGATCAAGATTAACCCCTAAATGTAGCACTGTTCTAGATGTATTCACGACCATTCATACTACATGTTCCCTCATAAGGTATTGAGTAGATTTTGGGATCCTCAGCTTAATCAATTTAGTTAATCTCAAACCAAAAGACCAACATTGTAAGAAATTGGAGCATCAGTTGAAGGTGGTGGAGCCTACCTCAAATATTAAACTCAATCCTTGTCAAGGTGAACCCCTAAAGGCACAAAATAAATGTGTGCTTAACCCTCTGGTAGCCTGGCACAAAGCCGTAAGGCTTAAGCTAGAGGTAATGTATAAATTATTTGTGCAGCACTCAGACAGCAATCAAGTGAAAATACAACACAAAAAGTCCCAGAGAAATAGAGCACATTTGTATAAATACAATGACACAAACATGAAAAAATCCAATAAGTAGAACCTAAGATGTGAATTTGTAAAGTCAGATTTAAAAATAGTGACAAAAAGCACAATGTGCCAACCATGATTACCTGGTTGCACTATACCGGGTCTAATGGTAAGACTGACTACAATGCAGCATGGGTTGGATGAAGGGATCAAGCTAGTCCCAGAGGAAAGATTACCCTCGAGCTTAGTATCTTTTACGGAGAAAAAGTGGTCATCTACTTGTCATCATCCGTGCAAGCTGTTGAAGAGTGGGGTCCTGTGTGGTCATCAACATCGCCGAGGAGGCAGTCAATGAAGGGTTCAATATCACAGGTTGCTGCTCAGCCTTGGTCTCACTTGTCCAGATGAAGCCTTCTAAACTCAGACTTAGAAACTCTTCTGGAAGTCAGGACTCCTACAGAAGGTTAAAACCAGCAACCTGAGGCTGGCCAGTGATTCAACGGCTGCTGCTTCAATGGCGATCCTGGCCTCTGCCGGTTCTCTTGGCAGAAAGTTTGCAAGAAGTTTCAAAGTCCCACTTCTTGCAGTTTGGACACAGGAAGAGTATACTCTAACACCAGCCGGAGGTCCAAGGTCTGAGGGGCACCATTTGAGGTTAAGACTCACTCCAACAGAGGTCAGCGGCAGGGTCCAGAGTAGGTCCAGTTGGAACTAGTCAGTTGGTCAGTAAGGCAAGCAGCTTTTGGAAGCTTGCTGTTTCCCTGTACCTCAAACTGACACTTGGAGTCGCTTCTGATGTCCTGCATTCAAGGCAAGCAGGTCCAGTCTTTCTTCAGGTTCTTCAAACAGCAGTGCAGTGCTTATTCTAATTCCTCACAAGTCAAGGAGAATTCTATGTTGTCCACTTCTATGCCCAGTGCCAGCCTTTGGGTGGAGGACAAGCATTTGTCCACCTCCAAAACCAGTCCTGGTCCGTTTCTCTCTCCCCACTGGGCTTGGTGCCATCCTTATTAGATAGAATAAGGGGAGGCAGGCCTAGGTGTAAGCTTCATCTGCAAGTGATAAGGTAGCCATATTTTGAAGCTCAGGAAGGGGCTGGGTACAGCCCCCCAGGCAATCCTGTTAGGGCCGGAGTCCCCCTCCCCACTCCCAGGGCTCTTTGCTGGACAGCTGGATTCTGGCATGAATGCCTTTTGGTTTTAGAGAGGAAATGAACAACTTTCTAAAAGTGTCATATCCAAAATATTAATGTAAGATCTGACTTGACCATTATGTTGGATTTTAAATTACCCTTAAAGTGAGCCCTTGAAACACTTTTCTAGCTTAAAGGTTGCTTATCAGAATTAAAAAGGAAGCTTTTTGACTGGCAAAAAGTTTGTTTTGCCAGGTCGAAATGACCCTTTCAACAGCACACCCAGGCTGCAGTGACAAGGGTAGAGACATGCTTTATGAGGTTACTGCAGTGGGTTTCACAATGAGTGCTGCTGCCCACTTGTAATATTTAATTTACCATCCCTGGATACCAGTAGTACCATATGCTAGGGAGTTATAAGTACATTAAATGTAGCAATTAGGTGTACAGCGATTTTACCTTATTCAGTAAACAGTACACAATCAGATTACCACTTGTTAGCAGGGGTAAAATGATCTAACAAAAACAGGGTTGAGTAAAAAAAGCCAACAAAATCGTGTTCCACTTCCCCCACACAAACATAGAGTTGTCATTGCTCCTACCTTTAGTTGTAGGTGAATGGTAACGGATGGATTGCATCATGCCTGATACAAAATTGTTTTTTAGAACTGTAAAAAGATGTAACTGGCAACAGTTGGAAAATAAATTGCTTTTAAAAGCTGTTGCGTATCTAAAGAAATTAATCAAAAGTATCCAGAGGAAAGGTTTTCCAAATCTTTCAGAACCAAATATGCTCTGTTATCTTTAGACTAGGTTTGCACTACAGAAATACCATATACATATGCAAAATCACCCATCACTTTACTGAAACTCAAATGTCTACTTAAACTTCAAAATAGTGCTTGCCTGCCTAAAGTGACTAAAATAAAATAAAATTAGATAAATATGGAACAATCAAACAAACCTATATCCTCAAATCATCGCACATCATTTGCTTCAGAATTTAAACATGGAGTTTTTCAGTGCTTGAGCTTCTTTAATGGTAGGGAGCTGCCTTATATCACCCCCATACGTGACTCCAAAAGGGTGCCAAATTACAACAAATGGCAACAAAAATTGGATTTTGGTGATAGGGGAAAAGAGTTGGGATCACAGAATGTAATTTTGCCTGGAGCTCTGAAAATCCTTGCACGGGAGCTGGCAATATGGGTGTAGTTTTCTAACCCTGAAACTCACAAGGCACAGAGAGTCTTAGATTCCACCACTTTGGCTTGTCGCTTCTGCTGGTCAGTGCCTGGGCTGGATATCGGAAAGCAAAGAGATCTCTTTTGTGCCTTGCTATGAAATATCTGCACCTATCAGAAATAGTGAATGGGCATACCTTGTCAATATCTCTGTGCATCTAACTCTCTGTGCTCTTCCCATGGAACTTGTAATTACTGAAACATGCCAATAATGAGTACCTTAAATATATGTATACTAAACATTTCTGTCTGTGACTAAAATAACTGCCTCCAGCATCATCGCTATGTGCTCTCTGTAGAAGAAGTTATAGTTTCAACTTGACTCGTGTAAAGCTACAAGGAAATTAAAAAAAGTTAAATATTCTGCTATTCCTTCTCTAGCAATCTATGTACATGTACTAAAACTAAAACTACCTTATGCTTTGACACTGAAACATAACAGATAATAGTCCTAACATAATAGTCCATCATTTTCCATCACATGAAACCTTCAAGTAAAATGCAACAAATCCATAGTCTTATATGTATTAATCTTCTCTGTGTACGACTCATTGTGAGTGGGTTTGAACTGTCTCACTTTGTCGGCACTCACCAGTCTCCAAGTATTAAGCAATGCCTACAGCCCTGCTATCAGAAGGTCAGTTGAAACATTGATTAGCCACAGGCCACCTCTTTCAACTATTGCTCTTGCCTTTGACCCTGAAGTTATATTGTGTTCAATACTCTAATCATATCAATTGCAATGCTTAATGCAATAACAAGTGACGTTCTTGTTGCATGATGCCTCTGTGAAAAACTTCATGTCTGAGGAAATCAGGGGTCTTCTAGAAGTGGAAAGGAATGTAAAGGTTTCTATGCGCTACAGTATCAACAACTGGAGTAGCACGTTGAGAAACCTATTCTGGTTCTTCCCAGGGAATGCACTGTAGTACAAGTCCAAGTTTGTTTTTCGTTACAGTATTTGCCTGTTGTTGCTTGAGTCTTAAGTCACAGCTAGTGCTGCACAGCCTTTGACACTGGAGTTTTGTTCTGCTAAAGACATCAGCCATTTATGTGGAGAGAACATGAGCTGTTGCATAGTTTATGTGGATAAGTGCCCACCAGATCAGCAGGGCTAACTAAACCCCTGCACATAATCACCTGCACTCCCCTCCCCCAGGGGCATGGATGTGTACAGACAGTATGGAGAGGTGGAGCTGCACTTTCAGATGTGTTCACAAAAGTGAAACACCAGTGCCAAAGGCTATTGAGTGCTGGCTTCTTATCTTGGCTCCCTTGAATACCGTGTACCACATGTACGATAATGCATTGTCTACGGAGGTCTAGAACAGTGTACAACTCTGCCTTCTGATACAGTTTCTGTGTGCTACAATTGAACTTCTACAGAACCCACACTTAACTATTCTCAAACAAAGGCGAACCAAGTCTCTGAAAGCTACTTGTGACTTTCTGTGTGAAAGCTCAACAAAGAAAAAGGCTTGGCTTTGCAAGAAATGCTGGGCGATTCAGGAAACCACAAACACAATACAACGTTGATGTTAAGGGTGCTCGAAAAGACGTACATTCCACAGAGAAACCACTAGAATTTATTAATAGCATAACGAAGCAAATGTACACCAAATGCAATTGGAACATGGGCAGTCGTCTGAAGGGGCATTGGGGTTAAAGTTTTGCAAACAACTCATTTTGATCCTGAGAGTCCTTTAGTGCCTGCACCTGTAAAATAATAAAATAATGTTCGAGAAAATGTCTAAAGTTGAACAGAAGAACTTAGTGGGGCCGGAGCCTTGGGTAGAAAAGGATATGCTGGGGTCCAAACTTGCATTAGAGGGTGGGGTATTTTTGGAAATACCACCTTTAAACTTGAACTTTCTTAGGGCACAACGATTTCTCTAGCTGTTCTTATGTTAATGTTTATGGCACTCTGAACTGTTGAGCGTATGGGGAAGGTCCATAAAAATTAAAATGACTTCTGCTGGTCTCCTTGATGTGGTTCAAGTCAACGTTCATAGATCTGGCAGAAATGGACATTCAGTGCTAGCATGGCTGTGAGAAGTTAAGTGAAAGCCAAATGACATGAGTCCAAGATGGTGCAACCAGAAACTAACAATTGCTGTTGCTAAATCTGCAGCACTTGGTTGACTATTTAAGTCCTTGAACAAATGGGCACAAGAAATCAAGCATCTTTCCAAACATATTTTAGGAAAGACCAGACTGATAGGTTGCACGTATGTTTTCATCTTCTAAAGGAGAGCAGCAGTCCTTAACCTGTGGTCCAGGCACCCCTGGGAGCCCACACAGCTTACTCTGGGGGTCCCAACTGCTTAGAAAATTAAATAATATTAACAGATTAATAAAGTGTTATAAATAAAAAAAACGCTCTGTAAATGTGAGGGAATTTGACATTGTAGGCAAAAAAGTTAGTTATTATTGTTTAGTAGTTCAAATTATAGAAAATGCTAAGGCCCGGAACCAGTAATGATTCCGAAGAGGTCCCAAGATTCCAATAATGATTCAATGGTGGGGTTCCCGGGTTCCAATAATGATTAATTGGGGATCCACAGTTATCAAAAGTGTATGCACCACTGGATTAGAGAACACACAAACTACTCCCAAGGCTCAGATGGACAGTATTATGGAACCACTTTTATGATAATGCTGCCAAAGTGAAAAGTTTGTTCTTGCTCTCCTTCTTGCGACACAAGCCTGAATTAGAACTCTGCAAAACACATTACTCCTTAATTACTTAAGCAGGTGCTTCTTGAAGCTGGATTTGGATGGAAATCCCACTCTACCCATTGGAGACAAAGATAATATCACCTCACAGGTGTGACAATGCATCGTCATTGACTTCACTGCAGGCACCCACCCATTCTGCTGTCTCCTGTGGGGCCAGAGGCTGGGTTTCCCAGACGGGGATCTGGGAGGGGCGTGGCTTGGTTGTGCAATTCATCTTGACATGTAGAAGACACAGCCACCTACGGGGACTTGAATGATCCGAAAAGGATCATTTGTGAATAACTATGTTGTGGTTTTAGTTTAGTTCCAAGTAGAATTAATGATTTTAATAAGATTAAGCAACTGGAACAATCTGTGTTGATATTTGCCATGTTGTCGTCACGAGATCTTAGTGGAGCCTTTTTGGTGTGCAGCAGTGTACAGTTTATTAGACTTAGATTCATGTTACTGAGTTTATGGTTAGCTTCCCCACTGTTATTCACCTTTCTTTTGACTGGGAACAGAAAACGTGTTATATGTAAACATTGGACCCAGGGCCTACACGAGGTATACAGGGAAGTGAAGAAACTGGAGGCTCAGTAGACTACTTTCAGCACTACTCCATATATTCAGATCCTTAAGGCAAAATGTCAACGTGGCACAAGGTGCACATGGAACCTTCACTTACCTTGATGTGGCTTAATGGCCAGAGCGGTCGACTTTGATGCTAGGGAAGCAGGTCCATGTCTGGCGGGAGGCTCAAGTATCCTGTGAGTCTCAGCAAATAGCTTAATCTCCTTTAACCTTAAAAAAATGAATGTAAGTCTTTAACGCAACTGGTACTCATGTAAAGCGGTCTGATACCTTCAGGTCAAGTTTGCACTATTTAAAAATGCAAAAAGAAAAAAAGAATAATAATAATAATACTTAGTGTACCACACACAGTGTCTGTTAATACAATCCTCAAAAAATCCCCTGTGATTCACCGTCCTGAAATAGAAACTATCTGTGAAGGCATACAAAGCAAAGACTTTAAGGGGCTGCATGATTGTTTAATTGGAGAGGTCCACCTCAAAGTGCAACCCCAAAGTGACTATTCAGAGTGTGGCGTACCTACCACTACCCTACGTTGGGTCGAGAGCACATCAACTCAAGTGTATTATTTTTACGAGCTTCGTGCAAGAAGAATGCTATTAGGGACCTATATATGAGGCAAAAACCTTTTTTCTGTTAAACTACAAAAATGTGAGCTCTCAGGTTAGGTTGATATTGGCAGTTTTAAACTGCACATTTTTGGGTGGAATAAATGAAAGTTGATTGATGTAGCATATAGCGTGAGGATCATCATACCACTTCATAATATTTAAAATAGTGAAGGTGAAAATAAATATAGCAACATAATCTGCCATCAAATGCAGGTCCAGCTATACTGTGAACAAGGACCTTCAACATTTTTTATAGAATATTTGGAACACCAAAATATCACAAATAAGTAGCAGTTTCTTTTGAGAAATAGAAGGCTACTTACTTAAGGGCAATTTCATCCATCTCCAGGACTGCTGTTGAATCTGTAATTAGAAAGAACCAGTACTTTACTTGTGCCATTGAACTAAACATATTCTTGCAGCAGCGGTAAAGTGTGATGGCCTTGGATTGGCTAAGGGTACCATTCTTTACATGGCTGTGTCTAAGCTGAGCACTGACAGATGCAGTATTTTTAAGCAAGTGTCATTGTTCTTGTACTTTCACAGAACTTGAGATAGAACACGCGCCCTGATTACAGATTGCATGGTATTAGTCTGGTGCCACCTCTTCACCACTAATTACTGATGCTGGGCACACACAACCAATCAGTTCTGTGCAATGACGAGATACACACCAAGGTATGTAGACTAACTGTGAAGACCCGGGTTTACCGGGTAGTATTGCACACAAAATTCCTTTTTTCATGGCGTTTGGGGGAGGATGAAGTGGGAGCGCTTAGGGAGGGAAGGGGAAGATATCACCTTGCACGCTTTAACTTCCAAGTGCCTTGGATTGGGGCTGCCGAACGGACCTGGGCCGCGAGGCATCGTGTTACCAAAGCAATTTAACAGATCTGAATTACGGACTGGTAAAATCAAGCATACATTATACCTGACGCAGGTATAATGTGGTGCAGGGGTTTACAAAGTGTTGCATCTACCTAGGTGCGTCACTTTGTAAATATGGCGCAACAAGGCACATTTTTTACTCCACTGGTGCGTCACAAAAAGTGACGCACCGGCAGCGTAAAAGTGATGCACAGCCTCATAAATGAGGCCCCGTGTATACAAGGGGGGCGTATTGACGCAAGAAAGGGTTGTAGAAGTGATGCAGTGAAATCTATGAGATTTCACTGCGTCACTTCTAGGACGCAAATGCGTCAATATCTTACGCCTGCCTCACAGCAGACGTAAGACTGACGCAGGCCCTTTCACATGGGGCTTGCCCCATGTGAAAGGACACATTGCTGGAGTTGCGTCACTTTTGTGACACACTCCAGCAATGCGTCACTTTTGCGCCATATAGAAACATCAGAAATACTGACGTATCTCTAACTCCTTGCGACATGATGCGTCATATTTTAAATATGACGCATCAATCATGTCGCAAGGAGTGCGCACTGAGAAGTGACGCATCACTGCTTTCACGCAGCAATGCGCCACTTCTCATAAATGAGGCACAAGGTCTTTTTAGAGCAATCTTTACTTGTTTGCTTGTTGTGCTCAGTAATTGTTCTGTTAGACCTCACCTAACTTAGGCTAAGGTAACATCAATGTGAGGGTAAAGCTTTCAAAGTAACATGAATATGATGAAGCACTGTTGATAAAGAGAATCACCAGGTAGGGATGATGAAAGGACATGAAGAGGACACGTCAGTTCTTTTCTTATCCCTCTTTATATGTCAATACAGAGAAATATTTGGGCTGTGTAAGTTGCTAAGTGCACATTAATTGGTACGTGTAAATCAATGACGATGTTTGCTTATAAATGAGGACTGGATATGTGGGCATTCATAATGTACCTAAAATAAAGCAAAATGACAGTGTTGTTATGCGTGACTCTTTCCGTTCATTCTTTTATGTAACAACATTTTGCATTTTGAGACTCTTAGGTGCATGCTGTGAGTAACAGCACAAATAAAAGCCTTAGAAAGTAGTTGCTTAAAAATGTAATAATGGTTGAAGATGCTACACTTGAGACAGGGCCAGGTGCAGCTAAGAACTGACAACTGTGGTTTTGAGAGGCTTGCCAGAAATGTTAAGTGTATTACTGTGGGCAGACATTACCCAACAGATAATTGGGGATATTTTATATGGCACCAAATGAAAGCAATGATTTAAGAAGTGCGTAAGACACAAACATCTTTTTGTGTCCCAGGAGGCTTTTATGATCAGATGTCATTGGGTGGCTTGCAGTTTCAAAGCGAGAAACAGCTAACTCGGAATGTTCTGTTTGTGCATCAGAGGAAAAAAGTTGAAAAACATTGATGAATAGATCTACTTTAAAATAAGATGGGGTTGAAATTGCAAATTGTAGAAAACGTGGCTGCAATAAAACCCTTAACCTCTGTCAGGTATCGAGGAGGGCAAGCCACTGAAAGCTCCAGCCAGCCTCGAGTCAGATGCCTGACTATGGCTCATCTCGACATCCTCTAGCATCCTGAAACCCAAAACAAACCGACCAACCATAGTCTTAACATCAAAACGCTAAGAATGAAAGGAAAAGCAGTGACCATTGATATAAAATGAACGAGAGAAGGAGATGCCCATTTATTGACAGAGTTGCACAACGTGAAACCAGAAAACCTGGGATCAGTCCCACTTTCCCCACTTAATTAAAACATGTGATTCTAAGCAAATATTTTATTACGCTGTGTCTCATTTCTCATTTATTATCACCAGTCGCGACCAGCATGGCTCGCGGGAGGTGGGGTGGTGGGTTGCGGGGGGTCGAGTGCTGGGGGGCAGGGGGTTCATTTACACAAGAAAATTATATTTAACTTACCTTTCTGCCTGCCGGGTCCCTCTTCTTCTCTGCTCACAGGAGCAGGAAGCAGAAGCAGGTAGCCAGGCTCTCTCCCCTAAGCCGATCACAACACTGCAAGCAGCGTTGTGATTTGTCATGACGCCACCCAGCCAGCGACTTATGGTGAGGCCATGTTCTTCATGCAGGTTGCAATCCATCCTACATTGAGATGGGCAGAGTGTGCATGACTGGTTTGGGCGGCCCCAGGGGCCGAATAAAAAGTTGTAGCGCACTTGGCCAGGCACACCTCCCCTCCCCTGCCTGCTAGTAGAGCAGCCCGCCCAGCCGCAACCAAACATAAAATGGTAATCACTGAAAGATATTACTATTTTATGTTTCTGCTTCTCGCACTGCGAGAAAGTTGTGGGTCGACGCTCCTCCGCCCTAGTGGAGCCGCCCCTGATTATCATATATCAGAGAACCTTCAAATACGTGAGTTCTATGTGTGCGCTCAATAAAAAACTCTTGTGTTTAATTTTATACGTTATAATACATGGTACAATGACTGGTGCATATTGAGCGTGGTTTGCACCATGCAATTCTGTTCACACACACAAAAGAGTTGTCAATTTCATACCTCCCTGGAAATGAGGCACAACGTCTGGTGCACGATGATACAGTTTGCACCAGACCAACCTGGTCACTCACACACACGCACAAGTCTAGCAGAGCCACATCAGGTAGAATGAGGCACTAGTACAGCTACACCCCAACTTACGAGGGTCGCACCTTGTGAATCGGACACCGCATGCATGAGAGAGAGATGCAGCACAATAAACAAAATGGGCCATGCAGGATCCCACAACCGGTATATTACAAATATTGCAGAATAAAAGAGATGTTGCCACCCCTGGGTGGTATTTTGGCTTTCTGAATGATCTGCCAGCGTATCACCTCTGCAGTATGTGATTTGTCATTTTTGTGCTGTACCAAGGGAGCGTTGTCTACCTGGCAACGTATCCTGCTACGGTGCTGGCCAATTCGAGTCTTGACTGGTTGCGTGTCTGCCCTATGTAAATGAGGTCACAGGGGCACCAAATGCAGTATATTACTTTAGTAGTGGCACAATTTGTTAGGTCATTTAAAGTCCATTTTGCATTACCATGGTTGAAGACTTTTGTGTTGGAGGTATATTGGCAGGCTATACAACCTCCATACTTAAAGTGACCTCGTTGGTAGTTGTAATGGGTTTCAGAGTACTAGTATCTGAGTGCACCAGATGGTCTTTGATGTTTTTGTCCTCCCTGTAGGAGAATATCGGTATCTTCAGGCATGTGCTGAGTGTGTTCAGTTTGGACCAATGTCTTTTGATGGTTTTGACTACTTGGGTACTCAGAGGGCTGAAGGTAGTGACACATCTGTTTCTTTTTTCATGTGCTTTGGGTCTGCTCACTAGTATTTCCTCACAAGGGCTAAACCATGCCCTCTTCATGGACGTTTTAATCAGTCTTTTTTGGATAACCTCATTCTCGTAGAATATTGCTCAGGATATTAGCTTCTTTAAAGAAGTCTACTTTCTCCGTGCAATTCCTTCTGATTCGTAGGAACTGCCCCTATCGTAATCCATCATTTAAGGCTCTAGGGTGGAAGCTTCTGTACTGGTACTGCAACAGAGTATTCCGTTGTATGGGTTTCCGGTAAAGACTCATAATTAGTTGGTTATTTCGATTCTGCATTTGTAGATCAAGAAATGTAATCCTCTCTTTGTCTGCACTGTAGGTAAAGGTCAAAGCTGATTGACAATCATGAAGGTAAGAAATGAACATTCAGTTTCCTACAGATAGGACCTATAGTAATCCCTGTTCCTGTGAACAACTACTGAAGCCAAGCTGTGGCTTTCGTAAGAAGGGTACGCCATCCCTCAGTGCACATTAACACCTACTTCTATAAACACCCATGCATGTGGTACATTTTCTCCACCTTGTCATTAATAGGAATTATGTATCCTTGCCATCATTGAGAAGTACCCAGAAAAATATTAAGAACTTCTACTATTCGGGCACCCTCATTGTGTTGCTCGGTAAGCTTGTTTAATTGAAACTAATTGGCCCTCAGTTCTTACTTCCTTTCACCATCACTAAAACCTTGTCCTATTTTAGTCCCCAGAATCTCTGTCCTGAAGAGACCCCATACCGCAAGAGGGTTGAAACGTTGTTGACTATTAAAAAAGGAGAGCCCAAACAAATCATATAGTTGCCCGTGAAGAATTGATTGTATTACATTTCCAATTGGCTCCTCTTTTATTTACCAATAACTACCACCACATGTTTTCCAATAGCACCACATATATTTCACTGGTTTGGTTATGGTCATTTCACTGGGGTTCACAAATCGCTTTCAAATGTGAAAATGTATATAATGTAAATACAATCAATCAATCAATCAATCAATCATTTGTAAAGCGCACTACGTACCCGCGAGGGTCTCAAGGCGCTAGAGAGGCACAGACAATAAATATTTCATGCCATTTGGTATGTGAAAATATATTATGCAAAATAAATAACACTCATTTCGGATGAAGTGAGGACTACAAAACATTTTGTTCTGTGGGCCTTGACATAAAACTTTGTTTGAGTCAAGCAGGTTATACTAATTGCTGGAAAAAAAATATATTTTCATAATAAATCAGTTCCTTCTGAACATATTGTATGAGTAGTATTTCTTATGCCAAAACCCCCTTTACCACTGGAAACGGTTTGGCATGGAAAATCCATTGATAGGAAATATTAGGAGGCTGCTCCACTGCAATCCACTATTGCAGCCCGTAGTAATGTCAACAACTTCCTCATATTAACCTATGGGAAGAGCAAGCCTCATAGGTAGTGAAAACACACACAGGCTTTCCTCACTACCTGGGCACATGGTAGGTTGGGCACATAGTCCCCAGCACTAGGGGTGCAAGTGTGCCCACCCGACTCTGCAACAGTAGACTCGAAATAGGTTTACTAATACAAGTGTCAGTGCACATGCACAGGCCTGTGATGGCAGGCTGCACATGCAATCACAGGCACCATAGGTGCGGGTGCGCACATACAGCGGCCTGCAATGGCAGGCTTCTCATGCATTTAATCACGATATATGCCAGTACGCACATGCAGGTCTGAGATGGCAAGCCAGGCATATGGGCTTTCCCAGGCCCTGGCACCTTATGTGAGAGCACATCACCCTGCCCCGGCCAGCGGACACGGGTGGACCACCTTACAGGTGCAAGTGCGCACACCCAGCCTGTGATGGCGGACCCGGCACCTTGCCGCTAGCACCGCAAGGGCCAGCGTGTGTACACCGGGGATGCAGACATGCACTCATTGTCCTGCAATGGTAGGCTGGGCACCTTTCCAAAATGCCATAGGTGCCAGGGCGCATCCTTAAGCCTGCAACAGCAGGCTGGACATGTATTTGAAATAGCATATGACCTCGTGCGCACACCCAGGCTTGTAGTGGCAGGCTGGGTGCATAGTTAACACCCCACAGGTGCAAGTGCACATTCCCAGGTCTGCGTTGTCAGACTGGCCCATGCATCTGAACACTGTGTCAGCATCTCTTCCTAGCCTGTGTAGGAAGGTGCAAACACTTCCACACTGCTTTGAAAGTGAGGATGTGCTCGGAGCCTTAAGGCCACACAAGAGAATCGGCAACACCCCAGGAGTATCCTTTGAGAAGAGCCGAACTCCAAGGTTGGGGAAGTCCTACATGTGGGGTTCCTCTCTACCTGGACAGGAAACACCCACATGTACCAGCCCGGACTTCAGTCTACTATACCCCCGGCGCCCGGCAAGGCTTACCTGAGGGAGTGCCCCCATGGTATAGGATGGCCCATTCAGAGTTGGATGAGGCGTAAGTGATGCCTACCGAGGTGGGGGTGCAATGGCGCCCCACAGGCATGCAATGGTAGGTCCAATACTGAGTTGACAGGCAATCTGAGGGGTAGCACCCTCAGTGCTACGTCCCAGTTTCAGCCAGTACCTTACCCGCTCCGGGTATGTGGTGTACCTGTTTACAGGGCACACGGAGGTACAGGATCCAAACCCATCGTGTCCACACCCCCCTGCCCAACTCAGGCAAAGCAGGCACGCGCACCTTCCCTCTGCAGTACAGTGGGAAGATAGTTAGATTCCTAAGGTCATGCAGAGAGAGTCGGCAAAGATTAGGAGGCAAAGCGAAAGGTTTTTGGGGTAAATTCCCGTAAGAAGGACCCTGTCCAACAGATCCTAACATAAAACTCTTAATCTGTATAACCCACAAGGTTTACCTGACTCTCACTCAATGATGGTTAGCCTGAAATCAATACACAACAATACACAAATACATGGATAATGGGTCTCCTTTCTTTAGCAGTTGCATGTTGGAAGTGCCATTCACATTTCGGATCAATGCACTCTGCAGTCATTTGTGGTTGTAACTGTTGTTCATGCTGTGTAGAGCTTTTCCTCTTTGCTGTAGGATTCAACAAGGCAAACAAGTCAGTCTTATTCTTCTTATTACACCAAACACAGTGCAAGAAAGGATTTGAGCCATATGTGTCTTTCAGCAGGATGCCTTAAGGCACTATGCACTATGCAAAAGGGAAATAGACTGTAGTTGGCATAATGTCCAGGTGTGGTAGTCGAGGTTAGAAAGCACCACAGTGCAACCAGGAACCTTATTTGTATGACCAGAGGAAAATTACACTGTAATGACTTTTTTAATGAAACATTACACTACAGTTATTTTATTGTAGACATGCTAATTATGTGCTTCCGATATGTGTTGACAAGTTACACTATGAGCAAAACTCCGAAGGTCACACACAAAACAATATGTTGGCAAACATGTAATTCGAGGAGCACATCGCTGGAGCAGGGTGTCAGCAGCGCATGTTAAATAGCATTATTGAGTGTCAAAGTGGTCCTAGGGGATTGAGGTACTTAATCCTCCTGAAAAGGGGAGCTGCTGTGATTGTGCATAGACCATATTATGATTCTATACTCTTGCGCTGGGGTGCTAAATGGGGCCTGGTCTTAACAAAATTGCTGTTTTGTAGGTGAAAACGAGTGAACTGCCACATCATTGGTGCCTGTTCAGTGCTATTACCATCAAAGCCTGGGCTCAGTAGTCGCAGCAGGTCACCCCTAGGCTTGGGAATTGGGAATGGGTTTTATCCAAACCAAGAAACGTTTGACACAGATAGCCACGTCTTCTTTTAGACTTGTGTGCCTACAAAATGTTGTACTCACTAATGGGTAACTGTTCCTGTAAGAAGAAGATAGGCAACCTTTTATGGTTGGATAGTAATGTCGGTGGGGTCTTCAAAAGTTCAACAGGTTGGGTCTAGATGAAGGTGGGGGAATTCCTCCTTTTGGAATTAGTGCCCTCACACACCCTTGCGAGTATCATGCTTCATCATCGGGCTTAGCTCCTCATGGGGGTGGCGCTGCTGTCCCTCACGGGCCCCGCAAGATGGCTCTTTATCGGAGATCTTTTGAAGGAGGTGCCGCAGTTGTGCCTACAGTGAGGTCTAATGCGTCTTAGCGCTGGAAGGAACGTCTCAATCGCGTTCCTTATTCCCAACCTGATTGAGAAAACACAAAGGAAACACACGAAGCACAAAACAATTTTGTAAATTAGTTGAAACAAATCAGAATTGGCAATAAGAAGAATGCTGTTATGGTGGTTTAAATATCCACGTTCATTTTTTGCATGCTCATTGTGACATACCTTCCTAATCATACTTATTCATTTGTGTACGTGACAGAAAAACTGCACGCACTTGCCGGCAGTGTAAATGAAATTCTCACAGTTAGTGCGTCACCTTCATCTGGCAACGTCAGAGGTGACTGGTGTATGCATGCATTTATCATAAATATATACCCCATGGTACGTAAGAAAGCCAAATTGTATCTGGTGAAAATAAATTGAATGTTAGGCATCAATGCCTTTGTGCTCGTGGCAGTCCTTTTCTGGAGAGGGGATGAAGAACAGTGCAACTTTTTCTGTGAATGGATGAACACCTTAGACCCCTAGCATTCATTGTATTTTCACCCGATTCAATACTGTAGGTAATGTGGGGTTATAGAGTGCCTTTTCCCTAATTCCCATTTCTTTTCTTCCACTTCAAGGTCCTGACGAAGCGCAAAAGGATCCACTAGGGACCCGCATGATGCGCTAAACATGTTGACCTAATTACACCTTCTCACGCAGTTTTCACGGATTGAGAGCAGCGGAAACATACTTATCCCTCTGCAATATTTCTTTAAAGGAGAGGCTCCTATCCATTGTTGTTGTTTTTTTTTTTTTACCTTATCTTCCGGACCCCTGAATTAAAATTGTTTATGGGCACAGTGAAGGTAATTTTATTCACCCATACACTTTTATAGGCCCATACACCGCATGCACAGCTGCAGCACCTCCTTCAAAAGATCTCCGATAATGACACCTCTCACGAGGCTCGTGGAGGACAGCAGCGCCACCCGCACAAGGAGCTAAGCCCGATGACACTCGCAAGGGTGTGTGAGGGCACTAATTCCAAAAGGAGGAATTCCCCCACCTTCATCTAGACCCAACCTGTTGAACTTCTGGAGACCACACTGACGCTACTATCCAATCGTAATAGGTTGCCTATCTTCTTCTTACAGGAACAGTTACCCATTAGTGAGTACAACGTGAATCCTTGGGAGCACTGTTACTGGACCTAATATTTTCAATTAGCTCCCCGTCTTCTCTCTCTACTTTGTGCTGCGCCTTCAAAATGTCACAAGCGTTTTTTTTTATTTTTAGTTACCGATCTTGGTTGGATTGGTAACTAAAAATAAAAAAAAGGCAGGGAAGGGCTTGGAAGCAGATTGGGCATTGGGCAGGTGTTGAAGCGAAACAGGATGCAAAGCAACACAGGGGACTGAAACAGTAGGGGGGCAGACAAGCGCACAGCCAAAACAAGCATTGGCAAAGCCAATAGGTCTCTGCAATCTGAAAGCTGTTGGCATTGTCAATGTCAATGTCTTTTAGCCATGCTGAATAGCAACACAGCTGCTGTTCAGCATGGCTAAATTTTATGTAAGCAGCCTATATGTAAATCCATCCAACATGTAATCTGTGGACACATTGTAATACAAAACCAGCAGCATTAGAACACTCACTCCTATATGATGCCGAATTATTACATGAACGCTACTAAAGGGTAACTAAACCTAGCCAAACCACCCATCATTCGAGACGGGTACTCCATAACTCTGGCTTAGTCTGTTCTGTCCATTTTGGTGCCCGTTCGCAACATGGAAGCTATTTGGGGGGGGGGGGTATTGTTTATTTAGCCAGAACAAAGATAGTGGCTTCTACTCATGTGTACTGCAGCTGCAATAGAACCACCCAGTGCCCTGACCTCCAAGCAAACCTGCCAAAAGCTAGAGAGGAACTGGCACCGTGAATGAACACCAGACAACTACGTAGCCCACAAGAACGCCACTCACAGACACCATCACCTCATCAGATCCCCCAAAAGGGCCTCCTTCTAAGACCACCTAGAGAACAACGCACACAACAGCAAAGAGCTCTTCAACATCGTGGAGGAACTCTCCAGCCCCAGCTCCAACTCCAACGACATCACACCTTCGCAAGACCTGTGCGACTCGCTGGCCACCTTCAAACACCGCAAGATCGCAGACATCCACGACAGCTTCAACACCGCTATCACCCCGACAACCACTGAGACCTCCGCCCCCACGACCACCATCCGCACCAACCGCCTGTTCTCCTGGACCAACATAAATGACGACGACCCCATCAAGATCATGAACGCCATCCACTCCGGATCCCCGTCAGACCCATGCTCACACCACATCTTCAACAAAGCCAGCACCGCCATCGCACTCCATCTCTGGAAAGCCATCAACATTTCCTTCAAGACAGCAACATTCCTGGAGAGCTGGAAGCACGCCGAGATCAACGCTTTATTTAAAAAAAACAAGGCGGACCCCGAGGACCTCAAGAACGTCTGGCCCATCTCGTTCCCGGCAAAGGTCATCAAGAAGACCATCAACAAACAACTGACCCGCTACCTCGAGGAGAACAGCATCCTGGACCCGTCCCAGTCTGAGTTACGCAGCAACCACAGCACCGAAACTGCCCTCATCGCCGCCATCGATGACATCAGGACCCTACTAGACAACGGAGAGACCGCGGCCCTCAGCCTCCTAGACCTGTCAGCCGCCTTCGATATGGTCTGCCACTGCACACTACGCACATGTCTCCACGATGCCGGGATCCAAAAGAAGGCCCTGACTGGAGAACCTCCTTCTCTCCGGCAGAACACAGAGCGTCCGCCTCCCCCCCTTCTGCTCCGAAGCCACCAAGATCATCTGCGGCATACCCCAGGGCTCATCCCTCAGCCCAACGCTACATGGCACCACTCGCCCATGTCGCCGGACTGCACAACCTCAACATCATCTCCTTCGCCGATGAAACCCAGCTGATCCTCTCCCTCACCAAGGCCCACCAAAGCCAACCTCCATGAAAAAATGAAGGCCGTCACCAGATGGATGAGGAACAGCTGACAGAAGTTGAATTCAGACAAGATGGAGGTCCTCATCCTCTGATAGACCCCCTCGGCCTGGGACGACTCCTGGTGGCCGACTGCACTGGGAACTGCTGCAACACCCACCGACCACCCACGCAACCTAGGGGTCATCCTCAACCCCACACTCTCCATGAGAAAGCAGGTCAATGCCGTCTCTTCTGCCTGCTTTAGCACCCTCCACATGCTCCGCAAGATCTACAAGTGGATCCCCACTGAAACGAGATAAACGGTCACCCAGGCCCTCGTCAGCAGCAGGTTGGACTATGAAAACGCCCTCTACGCTGGAGCCTTGGCCAAACTCCTGAAACGGCTTCAACGCATCCAGAATGCCTCTGCACGCCTGATCGTTGACATCCCTTGCCGCAGCCACATCACACCCCACCTGAGAGACCTGCACTGGCTCCCCGTCAGCAAGAGGATAACCTTCAAGCTCCTCACCCACGCACACAAGGCTCTCCACAACACCGAACCAGCGTACCTCAACAGACGACTCAGCTTCTACACCCCCACCCGCCGCCCTCGCTATCGCCACAGTCCCCCACATCCAAAGAGCGACCTCCGGCAGCAGATCGTTCGCCCACCTCGCCGCCAAGACCTGGAACACCCTGGCCATCCACCTACGGCAGACAAGACCTGCTGACCTTCATAAGACTCCTCAAGACCTGGCTCTTCGAGTGGTAGCTGCACTCCCCCCATCCACCACCCCAGCGCCTTGTGACCCTCATGGGTAAGTAGTGCGCTTTACAAATGCTATGATTGATTGATTGATTGATTGATTGATTGACCAAACAACCAGAGGGGCAAATTCTGCGCAATGCAAACATGGAGTGCGTCAATATAGCGTACAAACCTTATTGTAAATCTTGATGACTCTCTTACTCAGCATGTAGCGCAAACTTGTGGGCTCTCTGTGTGAATTGCAATCAATGCAGCTTATTGCCATAAAAATGCCAAAGTGTGGGCTTTAAAAGCTTTACCTTGGTGCGAGGATCTTCTTAAGGGAAAGCAAGAGAAAACAAAAGGGTAGCATTTCTGGTGTTTTTCCTGGTTTTATTGCCCTCAACCGAACAGTTTTTCATGTCCACCTCCAGGAGTCTACCATAGCAGCCGAAGAAGAACTGGATTTCCTTCTCCTGGACTTGGTACCTCAATCTGTCAATGTAGATGCATGGCATTAATTAAAACAATAGCACTCTTAATGTGTGGCGGGAAGACCATTCAGTGAAGACCTGCTTGATGTACTAATGGGGGAGGGGAAAAACACACATGCGCAAAGAAACACACAGAACCAAAGACGTGAACTGCAGCTACAACGTGTCCACTGGCAGGTATAAACAATGACGCCACACACAACTAGAGGCATGCACTGCTGCACCAAGCATCTGCTAGCAAGCTTGAAAATAGGAACACACCGCAAAATGCAAACAGGAACACACACAACCAGAGCCAGGCACTGCAGCTGCAAAGTTTGTCCAATCGCATGTTGAGAACTGTAACACGTTGACAGACAGATGTGGGCACTGCAACTGCAACACAAATTCGATTGTAGGATGGAATAGACTGAAGTACACAAACAGCTACACAGAAAACAAAAGGCGGTAACTGCCGATGAATGTGTCTTTTCGCAGGCTTTGAATCTTTGACACACAAACGCACAATGAAAGAACATTCACATAAATACAATGTATAGCAAGTCCTGCATCCATGAAAAGTGCTGCCAGCTGCATGCACAGTCACCCATTAACATTTGATTTTTAAGTAGTCCCAAAACAATTATGAAAATGGCTGATGCATATGTTAAAAGGTAGTTGGGCAGTGTGCCTGAGGAGGGCTAAACACCGGAAGAGGCATGGCGTATACATGCCCTTGACATATGAAGAAAAAACAGAGCAACAATTGCGCCAGGAAATGGGAAGCCGATGGGTGGACTGAAGCCCACAACTGTAGGTACAGCATGTTTCGGTTCGAGACGGTGCATGAACACCGTCTAGAGCCGAGACCTAAAAAGCGACAAAGAGACAGGGAGCAAAGAAGGACACAGCAAGACAGAGCAGCACAAAGATAGAGAAGACCGGACAGGGGGTAGAAACAGCACAAGAGGGACAAAGAAGCACTCAGCTAGACAGAGCAACACAGAGACCGGGGATGGGGAGCAGAGAGGTATGCATGAGACAGACCAACACAAGTCTGGGCACACAGAAGGACTTTGCGAAGCAGAATAACACAGAGACTGGGGGAAGAGAAGCACACAAGTGAGACAGATGGAAATCAAACCCACTCTCATAGAGTGCTTAACTAAAAAGAAGAAAGTAACACAAAAAACAAGCATTGACAATGCCTATCAGTCTAGCATCGGCTGCCAGCCTTCTGGCAATTCTTGTTTTATTTCGCAAAACTTTGTTTGGGAATAGGATGGACCCTCATCAATCTCCCCCAAAATATTTTGCTATTAGCAAAAAATGATTTGCAGTCAAAAAAATTCACACATTACTTAGTTAAAAAAAAAAAGGAAAAAAGAGAGAAAGAAGAAAAGAGAAAGAAATAATGAAAGGGAGAGAAGGAATAAAGGAACAAAAAAAGAAATGAAATAAAGAGTGAGAAGTGAAGAAAGAAAGAGAAGAATACAGAAGGAAAAAAGAAAGGGAAGGAAAGAAAAAGAGAAAAACGATGAAAATGGAAGGGAAGAAAGAGAAGAAAAGAAATAAATACGAAAGAGAGAAATAAGGAATGAGAGAAAGACATTTTTTTGCAACCTAGGGTGTGGCCTTCCGGTCCTCAAAGTTCGTCTTCAGCTGCTGGAAAAGTTGGTCACGCCTGGCAGGCTTCTATGTCCCAGGTCTGTCTCTCTTTGGTGTGGGCTTCTAAGAGGTTTAACTACAGTGGTAAGCAGGGGCTGCTTGGGTCAGCAGTCCATCTGCTTTGTGTGTCCTTGGAGCAGGCAAACAGAAGTCCAGCCTGACCCTTGTGTGCAGTTTCAGTCCCTAAGTGCTAGCAGAAGTCCTTGAGTCCATTTATTCCAGCAGATTATTCATTTTTCAGCTTTCTTTCTTCTGAGGTAGTGGCAGTGAGGTGCCAGTGTTATCCTTGGACTGGACAATTACTGGAGAATTTACTAAACCCAATCGTGTCAGATCTCTTGCCCTTACTCTTATCTACTTTTGCAGCACTTTCTCTTTGATTTATTTAAAACTTCCCAGGCACCCAAAATCCAAGATGGCTATTCTCCTTTTGCCATCAGAATGGGCTCTGGCTTTACCTTCGCTGCCTTTTTAGATCAGGTGCTTTTCCCTCTGTCAAGTTCAAGCACTGGTTTTGACTGCTTCTGAAACTGCAGTCAGAAAGACTACAATGGCCCTGGGAATGAAGACGATCTTGCCAACCCAATGGCTCTCCAAGATAAGTAGGAACTGTGAAGGTTGTCATTGGTTCTGCCAGCTCCCCCTCTCCCCTTTCAGGTGGCCAATCTGTGTTAGGTGGCAGTTGACAGAATACATTCCTCCCTGGGCCCATAGGGCAAGCCATTATCCTCTGGTAATAGGTTTGTTACCTCCCAGACAGGAATGTGATGTGGGGTGAGAGGCAAAAATAGTTCTAAACCAAAAAATCCTCACTGACACTTCTAAAGTAGATGACTGTTACAGACTCAAGAGACCTCGTGGGAGTTGTTGAGAGCATGTCTCAATTTAGCAGATCTCTTGTTCCATATTGTTTGTTCAAAACAGCCAAGCATTTAGCTGTCGCCCCATGCCTTCAGCCGGTGGTTCTGTCAAAAATGTGCTTAGTACACTAAAGCGTTGCAGACCCCTGCATTAGTGTATGTGGTATGATGCTATGAAGGGCTGATGAATGGGAGATAGGAGGGTTATCACAGAAGGCAGCACAGAGTCACACCAATCAAAGTCAAAATAATGCTCCTATATCTCTTTGTTGGATTACAGACAAACACAATATTAAAACAAGAGTCTTTGATTATTTCATAAAGCACCTTTTTTCTAGTATGTGTCATTGAGTGTGCCAGATTTCCTAACTTTTCAACCAGTGTATATTACAATTTGGTCTTCAAATTAACTATGAAAGGAATACCCATTGAGGCATCCCTTCATATGAGGGAACTGACACCATTGATCCACTCTGAGAAAACTGATGTTCAAGTCTTTCAGGATGTTGATGATGTACTTTTTAAATAGACAATTGGGAATAAATAAATTAAAAAAACAATGTTACACAATGAAAGTTCAAACATATCCTACAGATGCGAATATAGAAATGTCTACGAAAGTTAAACAACCACTAACAAAGCCACAAGGTATTTTTTAGTACTTTTTAGTGCACCTTCAAAGAATGGCCATGTTTGTCTTTATTTGAAGATGTGAGTGGTTGAGTATAAGAAAGATTCAGTTGATGAATGAGAGAGAACATGGTATGAATGAATGGGTGAGAAACTAGGTGCATGGATTGATAAATCTCTTGCACACTCACCTGTTCATCCTTCCATGCAGTGATTTATTGGTGCACTCTCTTTCCCATTGATTTATTCATTCACTCAACCATCCACTTGATCTCTTACTCACACATCCTTCTTTTCTTCCAGCCAATGTTTCATTCTAAGATTTTATCCACAAGCAGAAACTTGACAACCCATTAAGAAGCAGTTCCACTTGGGCAAAAGGCAGGCTATTGCAGCCCTATTGCACAGGAGGGCCCTATTTTGCCCAAGGTCAATGTTTATCTTTGAGATATGGGAGACTCAGAGACCCCTCATCATATTCTGTCGAGGGGCCCTGCCATAATGTATAACAACACTGCTTTCTCTGATGATAAACAGACTGACATATTGGCTATTTCAAAGTTTATGGCACATATGTCATTTTCTACTTTTCATGTTGTCCACTTAGTCAGCCAGAGTACTGACCACAACCCATTCAGGCTCCCATATGCTTCCAATTTTCTGCACTGGTCAATGTGCTTTTAAGGCGATTTGAAAAAACACCATTTGCAGGGAGTCGCAGTATGATTTGCCTAATAAATATCAGTTAGGTCGGTCACAACTGCAACCGCCTACAGTGTGCTACAAGCAAGGGGATTCAAACGGAATACTTTTTTTAAAGCATGCTGTGTTCCTTAAAAGAACCAATGATGACTTTTTTGTAAAAATATTAATTTGGTAAAATATCAGTGGAAGCAGACAACGGTCCCATGGTGCAGCCACCACCAATTCCAAAGGTTAAGGGGTCCTAAAAGAGCCCTTCCCCTTTGCTAATCAGTTACAGCCCCCTTTAAAGTGTAAGTAACTGAGCAGTGGATTGAAACCAGAATTTCAGTAAAGTGTAGGTAACTGAGCAATGGTTTGCAACCAGAATTGCAGTTGCAAATCATTTACATGTAACATATCAATCAATCAATCAATCAGGAGTTTGATAAGCGTGACTAGTCAGCTGTGTGGGTCACAAAGTGCTTGGGGGGTGAAGGATCCATTCTATCGAGGAGGGGGCCTGTCGAAGAGCCAGGTTTTGAGGTTTCTTGAGAAGATGGGGAGCAATGTTGTCTGTCTGAGGTGGAGCGAAGGGCGTCCCAGGCTTTGGCCACGAAGAAGGAGAAGGAGCGGCCTCCCGAGCTGGTCTTTCTGGTGCGGGGGACCATGGCGTAAGGCAGCTGGGCTGATTGTAGGGTCCTTTGGGGTGCGTGGAATTTGAGTCAGCTGTTCAGGTAAGCTTGTCCGGTGCCGTGGAGGGCCTAGTGTGTGTGGGTGAGTATCTTTTTTTTTTTCACAACCGTGTTTATTAGAAGTTTAAGCAGATCATATGTACAGTTCTCCAAAATCAGGAGAGCACGTCAGTGGTCTACACACAAAAGAGTACATGCATAGCTTAAACGTTTAACTGGCCCCTTCCCACCCCCCTGTCCCACCCAACAACCCCAAAATCCCCCACTACCCACCCCTTATCCCGCCCTAGCCCAATGCACGTGATCACTATCAGCTGCAGTATACAGATTAAAGCAAAAATAGGCATCTTGGAGCCACCTAGGCCCCGAGGTCTCCGTCTGTAGGCAGTCCATCATCCATGTCAATGGGAGGCTCCAAGGTCAGGTCCCTGTAATCTGCCCACCGCTTCCAGATCTTATAATGTTTTCGAGGGCAGCCCCTGGCCTCAAACACTGGTAACTCCAACCCCATGAGGAAATCCAAGCCCGCCCTCCAGGCGCCAAGCGGGGGAGCGCGGTCACTTTTCCAAGCCCTCGCCAAATCCCGCTTGGCCACGACGAGGCCCAGCAGAAGGAGATGACGCTTATAGATGTTACCACCTACTTGATCTAGGATATGAAGAAGACCCAATCTGGGCGTACGAGGCAGATCCCACCCCAGCACCTCCGATAAGCAGTTCCATACCCCATTCCAGAACCCACACACGACCACACAGTATGCACCAATGTGCCTCTCTCAGTCCCGCAACGCAGGCATTCTGGGGTAGCAATAAGGCCAGCCTTCCACAGTCTCTCTCTGGTGTAATAGGCCCGATGCAGGTACTTGTATTGTATGAACCGTAGTCTCACAGCTATTGCCGCTCCACGGGGGGACTCTAGTGCCTCCCTCCAGTCATCTTCATCCAACGGCCCAACATCCATCTCCCAGGAGGCCTTCAACGACATCAGGGACGAGGAGCAATGAGTGACCAGCGTTTGATAAATTTTGGAGACTTTTTTATCCCCCAGATCTCCCATGAAGAGCTTAGCTTCCACGGGGCTAAACTCTGGAAGCCGGTCCAGCCCTACTAGGCTCGGCGCAAGAGCATGACGGAGCTGTAAGTATTAAAAAAATTGAGTCTTGGGCATATCAAATTCAGTGCTGAGAGCTTGAAAGGATTTGAGGGTAGTTCCGGTAAGGACATGACCAAGTGATGAGATCCCTATGGAGTTCCAGCCACCAAACCCCTGCAACGAGGCCAGCGCAGGGAGCTGTCCGTTATTCCAAAGTGGAGTTTCGTCCGTCAGCCGACCCCACCAGCCCATGCGGCGCAGTACTTGTCTCCAAATCAGGAAGACTACCTGAGTAGCCTGTGGCAGTTTTTTCCGCTGCCCGGCTGAATACAAGAGTGTATGCAGCGTGGCGTCCCCCATCAGAAAGTGCTCTAGGGCGTATGCCGGATCGCCATGTCCACCGTACCACCACTCGTTTAGAACCAACAAATGGGAGGCTTGGTAGTAGGATAGGATGTCTGACGTTGCGAGACCTCCACAATACGTGGACAAAAAACAAGTCTGCAGCGCCACTCTGGAAGCGCACCCAGCCCATAAAAATCGGCCTAGCAGAGAATTCACACGACGGAACCACTGCGGGTCCACCCTGTGTGGATGGTTTTGCAGTTGGTATAATAGTCTAGGAAGGGCGACCATCTTGAAAATGGCAGACCTGCCATAAATATTAAGGGGCATGCGCGACCAAGTTTTGACGTCTGATTGAACCTTGTCCCACACCGGTTGTATGTTACGCTCCCATGCAATGGCAGCAGACTCCGACAGGAAAACTCCCAGATATTTCAGTCCACCGATCGCCACTTGTAGAGCCGAGGCCCAAGGAGATACCTCGGACCTTCCCCCCAGTACCCAAAGAGTCGATTTGCGCGGGTTGAGGAAGAGTCCCGAAACGTCACCAAAAATGCGCAGTATTTCCAAGATTCGAGGGCCTGAACGATCAAGGTCCGTCAAAAAGAAAAGGACATCATCCGCATATAGCGCGATCCTGTCTGAGAGTCCCACTCCCCATACAAAGCCGCGAAGCTGTGCATCAATGCACACCCACGCAGCCAGTGGCTCCATGACCAACGCAAAGAGATAAGGGGACAGGGGGCACCCCTGCCGGGTCCCCCTAGCAACCGGAAATCTCTCCGATATGGCTCCTGCAATACGCACCGAGGCGGTGATGTCTGTGTACAGCAATCTGACGTATGAGACAAAAACCGGACCCAGATTGAGGCGCGGTAAAAGAGCGAAGAGGTAAGTCCAGCTGACAGAGTCGAACGCTCTGTCAATGTCCGCAAGCAGGAGCGCCGCCCGCTCCCCAGTCGCCCCCATCGCGTCCACCGCCACCTGTGCACGTCTGATATTGTGTCTTGTCGCTCTACCCGGCATAAAGCCCGCCTGATCCGGGTGGACCAAGTCCACTATATATGGGAGGAGACGATTCGCCAACGCTTTAGCCAGCAATTTGGCTTCAAAATTAATTAGAGATATGGGGCGATACGACTCGTGTCTGTCGGGAGGCCTGCCCGGTTTCTGGAAAACTACGATCTCAGCCTGACGCCAGTCCACCGGCAAGCTACCACACTCCCGCGCTGCTTCCAAAGCCCGCCGATAGTGCGGTCCCAGCTGCAAGTGAAATTTCTTGTAGAATTCACTGGGAAATCCACTCGGTCCGGGCGCCTTACCAGTGTTAAGTTGTCCCAGCGCATCACCTAGTTCCTCCGCTGTCAAGGGAAGGTCTAGGGCCGTCCTGGCTTCGTCCGATATCGCACGGGGGGGAAGGTCAACTATGAAGTTGTCAATCGCCTCTGGTGGGAGACCGTCCCTTGGGGCGTATTGTACCGCATAGTAGCCAGCAAAGCTTGCCGCCAGGGCAGCAGGATCTGTCATAGCAATCCCCTCTCCGTCCGTGAGGCCCGGCAGAGTAATTGGCTGTAGAGTTTGTTGACACAACCTGTCACACAACCTGTGGAGCATGGTGCAGGACTTGTCGCCCCATTGGTGGCCAGCCAGGCTTGTCGAGCTTCGTCCAGTAGGACCGAGGCGTAGGATTGCTGCGCCTGCAGGAGCAGTCTTAGCGCTACATCGCCATCGTCCTCCCGACACCGATTCTCCAGATCTCCCACCTTAGCCGCCGCTGCCACCGCGGCCTCCTGACGTCTTCGACGGGCAGCAGTACACCAGGCGATATCCACGCCCCGCAACGTGGGCTTCATGGCCTCCCAGACCGTCATACTATCCACTCCCTCTGTCAAGTTCTCCTGCCAGTATTGGGCAATCGCTCCGCGCATGTGCGTCGTATAATCTGCCTGCTGGAGATGCCACGAGGACATCCGCCACCGGAACGGCTGGTGCGACTTGCGCAGCCCGATCCTTACCACGACCGGGGAGTGGTCTGACAGCCCTCGAGGCTGAATCACGGCCTGCTTCACCCTATCGAGGAAGGCCCCAGGGACAAACACACAGTCCAGCCGGGAGAAGGAGCCATGCACAGCAGACACATACGTGTATTCACGCGTCCTGACATGCAAATGTCTCCAGACGTCCACCCAGCCCAACCCATCAATCATTGCTTTCAGACGTGTAGGGGAGGTTGCCCCGTGGCTCCTTGTAATCTCTTTCTGTCCAGGCCCACATCCACCACATCGTTCCAGTCGCCACCTATCGCAGCCAAGCAATCCGGGATCTCAGCCCACAATGCAAACAGACGCTCTGCCAGAGACCATTGTAGAGGTGGGGGAGCATACACACTGCCAAATACCACAGGTTCCACACCAATCATACCCTTAACAAACACATATCGACCCTGGGGATCAAGCCAATGACGCTCATGAGTATATGACAATCGTCGATGAATGAGGATGGCTACCCCCCTCGATCCACTGGTAAAACCTGCATGAAACACCTGGGTATAACCAAACCGTTGTAGACTCAGTACCTTCGTCCCCAACATATGCGTCTCCTGTAATAGCATGACATCCGCTGAGTCCCTCTTACCCCAGCGCAGCACTGCCCCACGCTTAATTTTGTCCAGCATTCCCCTGACATTCCAACTTAGGATTCGCATGGAACCACTAGCCAGCGCCTTCTCCGGGAAATCACCGATAGTCTCGATGGGAAAGTCTCTGAAAACCCCAGGACCCAGCCCAAGCGCCTTGTACTACGTAAATCATTGCAGCAAAAATCACGTGCATCCCCGTCAAACCTCCCCTTACCCCCCCCTGCCCACCAACACAACCCCCCCAACTACCCAACCTCCGCCTATCCCCCCTCCCCCACCCCTATACCTCATGGAACACTGAAGTATCTGTCGCGGCATGAGGAGCTTCAGGCCCAAAACAGAGCGCCCAAAGCCACCCATACCAATGGATCCCACTACTCTCCCCAACTAACAGTACCTCCCCTTAGGGCCCCCCCTCAAACGTGAGAGGACTAGGCTGCCCATGGGTCAGTACCCCGAGCCCCATTGAACCACTTGTGTCCCACTGCTCAAACGGAGCGAGGCACTCTTACAACTCTCAGAACGCCTCTCCTGTGTCAAGCCATGTCCCAGGTCTCACCACACCAGGTGCCAGGCCAGCGATCAGTGTGGCAACCACTCAGGGCCACCTGCAGAGACCAGTGATGAAGAGTTGCCAGGGAAGCAAGAAAGAGGTTTCACGGCCTTCAATTTCCAGTCTCGGATTGAGTAGTGTCAGACTGTGCACCATCCAGAGGGCCACCCCCGGATCGGGAGCGTTGCCGTGAACGAGATTTCCTGTGTCTTTTACCCCTGATGGAAGATCCACTCCTCTCCTGCGACGACCCATGCGAAGAGCCGGGGTTCAAGCCCGGCTGGGCATTCGGTCGGATCCTGACCGTCTCATCAGTCCAGCTAAACACTGCCTCTGGGGTATCAAAAAAGTGGGTCTTGGATTGAAAGACAACTCGGAGACGAGCCGGGTACAACAGTGAATATTGAATTTTCAGACCACGCAATTTGGCCTTCGCATCCTGGAAGGATCGGCGTTGCTGCTGCACCAGCTTAGTATAGTCTGGGAAAATCATAATCCTGTGACCGTCGAACAACAAAGTCTCCTTGGCCCTCGCTTCCCGGAGTATAGTGTCTCTGTCGTGGAAGTTGAGGATTTTAGCAATGACCGGACGCGGCCTCTCTCCCACCGGCGGTTTCTGCATCAGGGCCCTATGGGCGCGCTCCACTACAAAGCAGCGCGACAGGACGCCCGGGGGAAGCCAGCTCTCCAACCACTGCGTCAGGAACGCATCCATGGGCCCCTTCTCGCAGTCCTCTGGAAAGCCCACGAAGCGCAGATTGTTCCTGCGCGCTCGCCCTTCCGCATCCTCGACGCGAAGTGCCAGCCCCTTTTGGATCCTGGCCATGTCCTCCACCTTCTTCTTCAGGGTAACTACATCATCTTCCACCCCCGTAATCCGGGTTTCGGTTTCTGTGATGCGAGCAACAGCATTACGGAGGTCCTGACGCAGTAGCATAACATCGGCTCCAACCGCACCTATCTTGGCATCAAGCGTGTCTCTGGATTGTGTAATGGCGGCCATCAGAGCCGCGTTATCAGGACCCGTGCCCTGGCCGCCCCCCGAGGCCCTGGATCCCCCACTGGGCCCAGTGAATTTATCGATCGGTCCTTGCTTGGTGGAACCAGTGCCACCCCCACCTCTCGTCATGGTTAGCAGGAATTGAGCAGGCTGCTCCGCACCTACGGTAGACCCTTCCCCCACTGCAATCCAACAGTAGATCCCACTCGGGGAGCCCAAGGTGACCACAAGCACAGCCCGGAAGCCGTCTCCAGCGAGCACCCCTAGATACTGGGCAACACAGCTAAGCTCCTGGCGGCAAGCCCCGGCAGAATACGTCTGTCCCCACCAGACGTGCAAAATAGAGCTGTCTCTTCTCTTGCTCAGGGTCTCCAAGGTCTAGGTCCGGACCTCCACCAAGACCTGCGAACCAGGGCGCGCACAGTATAGTCCCGAATCACAGGGAAGCCAAGTCACGCCGGTCCTCCAGGCCCCCCCAGACCCCGCTCGGGTCCCAGTGCAGCATATGTAGGGCAGGCACCCAGCTCCTCCGACTGAATAGCGCAGACCACCCCTCGGGCCACAAGTCTCTTCACTGCACCTCACAAGCAGGCACACTAGCGTGGAGGGGGGGAGGGGGGGCACTCACAATTCGTCGTGGGCTATCCTCAGATCAGCTCCCGGTCGCTACCAGGGCAGCAGGTGTGTCTCTCCAGGCGCGGAGAAGGGCCCCTCCGTAAAGCACTATATATCGCCGAGCCACCGCTCCATCCAGTACAGCTACAGCAGTCCCAGCTCTCCAATCTGGAAGTGGCGCTCGACTCCCCAGCACCCCTGGCTGCACAGTGCTCGCTTCCCTGTCCAGGAGTCAATGAAGATGTAGCCGGGCGGGGATCGTGAAACTCGAGGCCCCGGCGTCTCCAGGGCCAGGCAGGCCGCAGTCCCCCACCGATGTCCCCAGGGTCCGAAGCAGAATCCAGCAGAGATGTCCCCCGTCGCGCTAACGGTTCCAGGCAGCCCCGGGTCCAGGCAAAGGGAAGCACGCCTCAGGGCTCATGCCACCAGCAAAGTCTAGCCCACCGGGCAGTCGGGCTCCAGCTGTGATCCACCCCTCCGGGCTCCCCCTGCACGTGTCCAGCGGCCTCCGGGCACTGCAACTGCCCCACCAACACCAGGGGCGATCCGCGGCGACCCACCGCAACCCGGGCCCGGGCCAGCCCGGGGTCGCGAAACTCGAGGCCCCGGCTGCTCGGGGTCCGCACAGGCCGCAGCGCCTTCGCGCCATCTTGGGGTCGCCTCGATGCTCTAGGCCGCTCCACAGGGCCCCACAGTGGTTCCTCTGAGCTCCGGTGCCGCTGTCCCCGGCCAGGGAGTCGCCCGACCGGCCCGACCACCGGCCGTCGGCTACTGACCCCGAAAATCGAGGTCCCGGCTCCGCCCGCGGACTCCAGGCCGCACCTCGCTGCGGATGATCTTGGGTCACCGGAGTGGCAAAGGGAGCGAGTCGGCACACCGGAGAGATCTGGGTGCCACCAGGAACACTCTCCGCACAGGCAAGGCAGTTAGCGGGCTCGGGGGCCAGGATAAGTAAACAGATTATGTTTAGGCCGGCGGGAGCTCCTCTAAGCTGAGACCGCCATCTTCGCCCTCCAAGCCACGCCCCCCGTGGGTGAGTATCTTGAAGGTGATTCTCCCCTCGATGGGGAGCCAGTGGAGTGTGCGCAGGTGCTGGGAGATGTGGCAGTGTTCTGGCAGGTTGAGGATCATTCTTGCGGTGGCTTTCTGGATGTTCTGCAGCTTGCGGGTGAGGTTTTTGTTCATTCCGGTGTAGAGTGCTTTGCCGTATTCGAGTCTGCTGGTGACCGGGGCATGAGTGACGGTCTTTCTGTGGGGGATCCATTTGAAGGTCTTACGAAGGAGGCTGAGGGTGTGGAATCAGGAAGATGAGACGCAGTTGATTGGGCTGTCCATTTTGAGCTCGGAGTCCAGGATAATTCCCAGATTGCGTGCGTGGTCTGTGGGGGTTGGTGGGTTTCTGAGGGAGGGATTCACCAGGTGTCACTCCAGGCATCGTGGTTTGGGCCCATGATAAGTACTTCTGTTTTGTTGGTGGGTTTAGTTTAGGCAGCTGTTTCTTCATCCATTTTGCGACGGCTTCCATTTCCTATTGAAAGTTGTGTCTGGCAGTGTTGGGTTCGATGTATAGGGAGAGGATGAGTTGGGTGTTGTCTGTGTACGATGGGGGCGAGCGGAGCCATTTAGACTTTGAAGAGGATCGGGCACGTGGGTGGAGATTCTGTCTTCGATCGCCTTTTTCCTAGTTTCTCTGATGAGCTGGTGGTGGGCGTTGGTGGCGGCTCTGAAGTTGTTGTGGGCTTCTGTGGATTTGGTGTTCCTCCGGGCCTTTTCGAGGCGGCGGCAAGTGCGTCTGGACTCTCGAAGTTCAGTGGTAAACCAGCTGGCTTTCTTGGCGTGGGTATTGTTGTTTTTCTTGAGGAGGTGCTATAGTGTTGGCACTGTCCAAGATCCATCTATGCAGGATTTTGGCTGCGGTGTTGGGGTCATCGTTTTCCTCAATGGTTGGGGTGAAGTTGTTGAGTGAGGAGGTGAGCTGGTCGTTGGTGATTTTGGTACAGTTTCTTCGTGGGAGCAGGTGCTGGTGCCTGTGGATGGTGGGCGTTCTGAAGGTGAAGTGGACGCAACAATGGTCGGTCCATGGGAGTTCGGTGGTGTGGCTGAAGGTGATGGAGTTTCCTGTACTGTAGAGGGGGTCAAAGGTGCTTCCTGCTGAGTGCGTGGCATCAGTCACGATCTGTCAGAGTCCAATTTTGTGGAGGTTGTCCAGGAGGGATATGGTGTTGGGGTCCAGTTGGTTGTCGAGGTGGAAGTTGAGGTCTCCCAGCAGGGTGTAGTTGGTGGATGCGATGGCCTGCAGGGAGATGATGTCTGTGATGGAGTTGGGGGAGGGTCTGCACGGTCCAGGGGGTCTGTAGATGAGGGTTCCTCAGTGGATGGCGTTGTGGCTGGCCAGTATCTCGAAGTGAAGGTGTTCCATCAGGTCTGTGTGCTTGTCAGGTAGTGTGCTCAGGCGGAGGGTGGATTTGTGGACGATGGAGATTCCTCCTCCTAGGCTGGTGAGACGGTCCTTCCTGGAGATCCTGTATCCTTGGGGGATGGAGATTGCGATGTCTGGTCCCGATGTGGTGTTTGGTCCAGGTTTCGGTGAAGAATGCTACGTCCGGGGTGGTGCTGTCGAGGAGGTCTCAGATTTCAGTGGCGTGTTTGTGGAGTGATCAGACTTTAGGGAGGATGCACTGCAGGATCTTCAGTTAGTTGTGTTCTTGTGAGCAGGTTGTGCTGGATCCGTGTTCTTGGCGCACCGGCAGCAGTGACAGCTGAAGGGTCCGTGGGTGTCGGCTGGTGATGCTAGCTTTCAGTTGTTGTTGTGGCCTTGGTTGAGTGCGTGGAGTGCTGCTGTGTCGTACCGTTGGCGGGTAGAGTTCCAAGGTTCCTGGCGCAACTCTCGGTTTGGAAGGAACGGTCCTTTTATGCCCTTTTCAAATTGCAATTCTTTATAAGTTGCTATCCAGATTTTACAACTCAGGAAAACTGTAAAACTTGTAAAAAAATTGCAAAATAGGTTTTGTGCATTACAAAAATAGAATCTTGCGTTCACAAGCCTAATGTTGTTGGGAAATGTAGGGTTTATGAGTGTAAATTTTTTTAGTACATCTGGCCCTAAGGACCAAATATCCTAAATATATTGCAATTTTTTACCATTCGTTTTGTGACCAGAAACTTATTTTGTGAGCCGACCTATGTCCTAATAGGTTGGTTCACTAAATAAGAAATCAGAGAATAGCAATGTAATTTACCTACTTAATATTCGTTAGGTAGGCTGTAAATTACGACTCACTCCAATTGGCCACAATCAAAGGGATGGTGCAAAGGTCAGCTGACCACCAGGCTTGTGATTGCTTTTAAGTAAAAAAAAACTTTTTTTGAAAAACCCGCCTGAGTTCCATTAAGGAAACTAACAGTTTTTTTTTGTTTTTTTTTAATGGCTTCCGGGCCAACCACAGCACCGAGACCGCCCTGATCGCAGCTACCGATGACATCCGAGCCCTGCTCGACAACGGAGAAACGGCGGCCCTCATCCTCCTGGACCTCTCCGCGGCCTTCGACACTGTCTGCCACCGTACCCTAGTACAACGCCTCAGCAACGTCGGAATCCAGGAGAAGGCACTGAAGTAGATTATCTCCTTCCTCGCTGGAAGGACACAGAGAGTCCGCCTCCCCCCGTTCAGATCGGAGGCCACCGAAGTCATCTGCGGCGTTCCTCAAGGCTCCTCACTCAGCCCAACACTCTTCAACGTCTACATGAGCCCCCTCGCAGTCATCGCACGCCAGCACAACCTCAACATCATCTCCTACGCCGACGACACCCAGCTGATCCTCTCCCTCACCAACGACCCCGCCACCGCCAGAGCCAACCTACACGAAGGGATGACAGACGTTGCCAAGTGGATGATGAACAGTCGCCTGAAACTGAACTCGGACAAGACGGAAGTCCTCATCCTGGGATCTTCACCCTCCGCCTGGGACGACTCCTGGTGGCCCCCCGCCCTGGGCAGCGCACCCAAACCCACAGACCACGCACGCAACCTGGGCTTCATCCTGGACTCCTCCCTCTCCATGACCAGACAAGTCAACGCCGTCTCCTCGTCGTGCTTCAACATCCTGCGCATGCTACGCAAGATCTTCCGATGGATCCCCACCGAGACCAGGAAGACTGTCACCCAGGCCCTCGTCACCAGCCGTCTGGACTACGGCAACTCCCTCTACGCCGGAACCACCGCCAAACTCCAGAAGAAACTCCAGCGGATCCAGAACACCTCAGCACGACTCATCCTGGACATCCCCCGCTGCAGCCACATCTCCGGACACCTGAGAGACCTGCACTGGCTCCCGGTCAACAAGAAAATCACCTTCCGGCTCCTCACCTACGCACACAAAGCCCTACACAACCAAGGCCCAGGATACCTCAACAGCCGCCTCAACTTCTACGCTCCCAAACGCCAGCTTCGATCGACCAACCACGCCCTCGCCGCCGTCCCCCGCATCCGAAGAGCCACCACAGGAGGAAGGTCCTTCTCCTACCTGGCCGCCAAGACTTGGAACTCCCTTCCGACCCACCTCCGCCTGACCCAAGACCACCTCGCCTTCAGGAAGCAGCTCAAGACCTGGCTGTTCGAGCAGTAGCGGACCCCCTCCCCCCAGCGCCTTGAGACCCTCCGGGTGAGTAGTGCGCTATATAAATGCTTTGATTGATTGATTGATTGAAAGTTCCCTTGGACCTCTGCCTTCTTCCCTTGAAACGTGTATCCCAATTAAAAAAGTGGAAAAGGTTTATAGGGGTCCCCTTCTCTTTTACGAAGATTTGGGATTTGGTAATTTTTCTATTTTTTGTGACTGGAATTTAAGTCACCAGTCATTGATACATATGTTACGATTCGCAACTCACAACACGCTCATCCCAATTTGTGAATCTGTAACCATTTGGAATCCCATTTTAGGAAAGTTTACTGACCCCTAAAATGGGAATTGCACATAAGCAATATTTATTTTGCGATGGTAAACACTCCTATTTTGTTAATTGGAGTATTAGTGGCTAGTAAAGCTGGCTCTTCGTTCTTTATGAGTTTCTTAAATATGCTTAGAATAGCTTGCGGAGGGATACAGTATCCAGATTCCTAATTATGGTAGGCCCTATTTTATAAATTAACCTGGATTACGTGACTTTTTTGCAAGAAGTCAGTTCATACTGCTTTTTCCCTTATACCAGCGATGAAAACCGCCTCATTAGAATAAAATAAAAGAAAGTGCAAACTAAAAGAGGGTGAAAGTGGCATACAGCTATATCGGCAACGATAAATTGAGGCTAATTTGCAAAGTTTACATTGCCATTTCAGGTATTATTATATGATTCATTGATTGCCGTATGTCTTGACGGTGTATTTCTTTTATCCTGGAAAATGTTCCCGAAGCTATTGATCTAGTTATCTGAGGCTATTTTAGTTTGAACATTACACAGTCGTTCATTCTTACCGGTGTATTTACCAATGGAGAGGTTTGAAAACCTGCTCAAAAGAAAAACAGGGTGGAGTGCGCTAGGGCGCTGTGTATTCCATATGGCGAAATGTAATTTGAAAGACAGATGTTTGCCTTTCTTGCTTATCTGAACTGGTTAGTTTATTGTGCATCTCTCCTGTTTAAAGTGATAGAGCAAGCTTCAAGTTCCTTTCGTTATTCTTCAGAATACCCGACTTACCATCCACCGATGCGGGTACCTATGACCACAATGGATCAGGGAGCTAGCTGTAAAAGGAAAGGCAGCAAAATACAAACCCAACAAATAACATTCAAATTCTCTTTGTAAATGACCACGGACAACTGGAAGTTTTAAAGTCTTTATCTAAAGTTCGTTCTCAGAAATCATTAGATTTACAAGAATAAGACAATCAATAATCAAAATAATGAAAAGTACATAACTATAGAGAAATAAAGTCAGGGTAACCATTGAATTTCTGATATGAGCTGCAACGGGAATATGCTATGCAGATTTTAGAAGAAAGTTTTAAGAATGGACATTCATTAAGGAAACAATCTTATGCACGTACTAGAGATTCCCTATTGGAAGAGTTTATACTATTGTAAATTCAAAGATCCTATATAACTATAAGAGAGTCTATGAAGAGAAACACGCTATACATCAAGGCAAAAGTTCTTTAGACAATTTAAGTAAGGAGGTTCTAGACCATATGAGAAAGTGACAAACTGCAATGCAGAATATAATTTCTAACAAGTAGGGTAACATAGGAACACGTTATGAAACCAAATGCAAATGACTTTATGATTAAATGGTTGCGGAAAAGCATGGAAAAGTAACATATGCAAAGGTATGTCTTTATTAAAGCAAAAGACAGGAAATTTAGAAAGGTGCAAGATTCAGAGTTTTCAGAGGAATATTTACCTAGACTGGTGTGGAAACCAAACCCTGGCCACGGGTCAGTTAAGGACAGGAAACCCTCAAGGGAGGATACCCCTCAATGGACAGCAGGTGCAGAATGGACACCCAGGACAGGACAGGAAACCCTCAGATTAGGAATCAGGACAGGACCTCTCGGACAGGACCCTCAGGACAGGACCAGCACCCGCAGTTCGGAAGCAACGCCTGCGCTCCACCCTCTCTGCAGCTATCGATCAAGACCCCGATTGGGTCAGCGAACTCCCAGCAAAGTGCTCCGCCAGCACTTTAAGGTTTAGTAAAACCTTAGTCTATGGTCAAATTTCGGACAGAGTGCTCCGCAGCTCTCTGTATCTTCAGGCACCTATTGAGTGCGTTGGGTCAGTGACAGGTCAGCTAAACCAGACAAGTCGGACAATTTCCCTAGGTGAACCCAGGGTAGATATACTGTTTTGGGACGGTGTACCACCCCCAAATGTTGCAAAGTGTCAGAATCCCTCAATTTGGATTGGTCCTAAGGTAGGATTTGGGTAACACACCAATCAGAACAGACTATTTGGAGGCCTACTTTGCATCTCTGGGTACCGCCTAGCAAGATTGGGGTTCCCATGGGAAGTCGCAGAGAATACAATGGAAAGAATACATTTCGATACAATAGAACATAATCATGATGCTTTTGCTGGGTGAAGGTGCACTTTCCCATGGTGGCTCTGGCATCAACCTTCTTTGGCCTGAGTTCAATGTCATGGCAGCCTCTAGTGATTCTGCGCAGAAATACCCTCCAAGATGGACTCCCCAGCCCCAGCACCCCTCCGAGTCGAGGATACATGAAAAGTAAGCGAAAACAAATTAAAACATAGAAGTGACGGTATGAAAAACACATCATTGGTTTTGTACTTTAAACTTATCATTATAAAAATATACTATGCAGTTTAAACATTAGCAACATATACACGAACACAAGAGCATTCACCACGTTATTCACGAAAGCTGTGTATTACGCATGCGCACCTTTTCCCACCAAACTTATAACTACGTCAGGTCACGTGAGTGTGACTGACGCATGCGCAGAAGCAATTTTCCAAGCGGCGGCCATGTTTTAGGGACATGGATTAGTTGTATTAGAAATACATGTGCAAGCTTCATCTACTTCGTTCGTATATGAAAAAAATATATTAGTAAGACGAACAAATTTTATTAATTGATTACACACGGGCGAGGTTCATGACTCGAGCAAGTCGCGATGCGAAGCTTGCTCTATCAAAAGGAATGGCTTTGCACTGTTTATTTTAATTATCACCGGTCACAGAGCTGTACCTAAAATGTTGCTTAGAAAATATTTTAAGGAATAAGTACACATAGGCTCTCATTCTGATGGCCCCCAAACCCTGATTCAGGTGTAAACTCCTGCCTCGTCTGATTTACAATTACTCACTGAAGTTACCCGGTGAAACTAATATAGGAAAAGTGTGCAAAATCCAAATTTGCACACCTCAGGCGGAGGGAGATGTACATATATCACATTATCCCCAATTCTGTGATCCAAAACTGAGTATTGTGCTGTAATTACCACACATCTTGGTATTGGCATTTAACAAGTGAGCACTTTATGACTGGGATTGCAAGGTACAGATAATGAGGCCTGTAGAAAATTGGGTTACTGGTTGAGGAGCATGAAACCATATTAATTCAGCAACCACAATATCTATCAGGATGAAACACAAGCAGACCCCAAATTACCCTGTGCTCAACCCTCTGGTAACTTGGCGCGAATGTAATCAGGCTTAATTTAGAAGCAGGAACGCCCCGCCACCTCTACAGCGAACCAAGGACACCTGGAGCTCTGGGTGTCAGAAGGAGTGTGTAAATCCGGTTTTCCAGGTGGAGAACCGAATAGGTACTCTGGGGCTTTCTCCCCCACGGAACCCACTTGGGGATTGCAGTTTTTAATTGACACAACCTGGACAGCATTCACTTTGAATCAGTTACAGAACTACCATACCCAGAAGACATTGCAAGCAATGTGCACAGAGTCCCATGGGGCGGGGTATTTGGTATATAGTTTGCATTTGCTGCCGGGACTGTTCGTGGAGAACCAGTGAACAAGGGCATGGCGCCTAAAATGCATTTGGCACCTTCTGGGGGAGAAGCATGACATACTTACGACCTGGGAAATAAAGATTGGAGTTACTTACCCACTGTGTTGGCGTTCCTTCAAGGGCAACCTAGTTTGTGTGTAATATATATATACGAGGGGATCTAGGTCAACTTACCCTGGCGGAAGAACTCGAATACATCAGAATGCAGCGCAAACAGACATTACGCCCGAGGAGTCAAAACGCCTCAATAAGCAAAGGCGCAATGCAAGGAGAAGAAAAAAACGGAAATGCTCCCGCAATTAGGGGAAAGAGGCAACCAAATCGGTATTGGAGAAAGAAAAATTAGAAAATTATAATACTATAATCAACCTAAGTGATGTGGTCCTAAATGAAGCCGACACACAACTCCTATCATTGGAATTATCTTTCAGCCCAGAAAGTAACTTTGGACACAGTAGCAGTGAATTGAGTAGAAGTGAATTGTGTATAATGAGCCAGGTACTAACTGTACTAACAACTTAACCACACGATTGGACCACATATACTTGAGTGCATTTTGCACTACTTCTGCACCTGTCTTGCACGTAGAACCGGTTTAAGAGTGAATCTAACCAGAGACGGGCGTGTGCTTACCCTTGTTATGCACTGTATGTCATTATTATCAGTGTTTTGATTTGTGCACTGGCTTTGTGGTGACAATCTAAGTTTGTCCAAAATACACTCCCATTTTAGTTAGGAAAGACTTTGGACAGTATCTTCTGCTGTACAGTTCAAGTTAACTCACAGGCAGGTCCTATCATATTCAGCTATAAATTGTAAATCACATTTTAGAATTGCCACAGAATAAAATTACTTCTCGTTGAAATTGCATTTGGATTCGGAATCAAATTTTTGGGACACAGTGCTCTCCTCTGGGGAACTTTACATCTCGGTCAGAGCTCATTTCCTTAATCAACATATGTTGTGTAACCTTTGTGTTGGGATTGCACAATAGCTCTGTCAGAAATGCCTGCCAAAAGGTATTTTCCATTGGCAGATGCTCAGGAAGTAAAAAAAAAAGGCTTCCCTGTTCCCATGGGTTAATTTCAATCCCTGGCAGTACAGCATCCAGGATAATGAGCTCCATGGCTCAACACTCCTGAGGTCCCAAAGGCGAGACGTATTGGATATGCCAATGCTTGTCCTCTCTTCCCTTTATGTTCAGTCCTTAATAGTGTTCTTCATCATTTCTGTGTGAACTAAGGAATCTCCTTGTTTTCATCAGTCTGGAAGGAATAGTGAGTCTCGCTGCCTTGACAGTGCGGATAGAGCTGGAGAGACCGAGTCCTAGTACTCATTTAGCATTGAATCGATTCAGTGACAAACATTCTTTAGTCTCGAATGGCCAAAGGGAAAACTGATGTTAAACCATCCCTCTATGCCTGCCAGGGAACTGTCTTGTTTTACCAGGTGAGGGCGATGTGAGAAGCGTGAGGCCACATTTCTCTCCTTTTTTAATTTTGTATACCTAGACGTTTCTGGGCTGTGGAGGAATCAAAGGGGAGCTCTTTGTTTATGTTATTGCTCCAGCCCTCTTGTACCTCCAGACATTTGATTAGCTATTGGGATCACACTGGCAATCTAGAAAGCCTGTGTTCTCCTTATGCAACTAGGTTACATGAGATTTAGGGCCTGATTTATGGTAAACACCCTAAATATCGATTCCAAAATATAGACTGCCCAAAATATCGAATCAAAAATATAGACTGCCCAGAATATCGAATTATCAGTATATAGTCAGTCAAAATATCGAATTTGGGGTATGAAATATCGAATTCCATAATATCTCATTTAAAATATCTATTCCCATAATATCGAATTTAAAATATCTAGTCCCATAATATCGAATTTTTTTAGTGTTATGTATTGTAGTATATGTATTAAAATTATGTATTAATTTAGTAATGTATGTTTATTTTTTTTAAAGTTATGAATGTTATGTAATTTAATTTTTGCGTAATTTAATTCCGTAGCGGGTTGTGGGTTTATAGGGGAATAGGGTGGGAAGTAATTTAATTATAGTAAATTAAATATCAAATTTTATTTATATGTATTGATAATTAATTATTCATTGGTAAGTAATTGTTATTAATTTGTATTAATTGATTAATTGATAATTATGTTAATTGCATTATTTATTTGGAGCGGGTTGTGGGTTTATAGGGGAATAGGGTGGGAAGTAATTTAATTGTTATAAAGTAAATATTTATTTTTATTTATATGTATTGATAATTAATTATTAATTGCTAATTAATTTTTATTTGTAATTAATTTTTTTTAATTGGTAATTATTTTTTATTAATTGGTAATTATTATTTTTTATTGGTATTGATAATTAATGTAATTATATTTTAATATTAAATCATTACTTTTCCTACTGTTGCACTCTCTGGAGTGGAAATAGTAATTTTTACCCCTACGCTATCCAACGCTTTCCCTACTGTTGCACTCACTGGAGTGGGACTAGTAATTTTTGCCCCTACCCTATCCAACGCTTTCCCTACTGTTGCACTCACTGGAGTGGGAATAGTCATTTTTACCCTCCCGCTATCCAACGCTTTCCCTACTGTTGCACTCTCTGGAGTGGGAATAGTAATTTTTACCCCCCGCTATCCAACGCTTTCCCTACTGTTCCACTCATTGGTGTGGGAGTAGTAATTTTTACCCTCTCGCTATCCAACGCTTTCCCTACTGTTGCACTCTCTGGAGTGGGAATAGTAATTTTTACCCGCCCGCTATTCAACGCTTTCCCTACTGTTTCACTCTCTGGAGTGTGAATAGTAATTTTTACACCCCCCCCCCCCGCTATCCAACGCTTTCCCTACTGTTGCACTCTCTGGAGTGGGAATAGTCATTTTTACCCCTACGCTATCCAACGCTTTCCCTACTGGTGCACTCACTGGAGTGGGAATAATAACTTTCACCCTCTCACTATCCAACAAATTCTCTACTTTGTTTTACATTACATTTATTATTTTTACATTTTAAGATTTTTACATTATTTTAAGTATTTTTTATTTAATTGTTTTTAATATTTAATTAATTTATATTATGTTTAAAACATTTACAAAATTCGATATTTTAGTTAACTATATTTTTAACAATCTATATTTGGATTCGATATTTTGGGACTTACCTGTTTGCAGATAGGGATTCGATATTCTGTACTTAGATATTTTGGATTCGATATTTTGGGCATCCTATATTATGTCCCTCGATATTAAGTCACTGATCCCTGATTTATATATTGACGGAGCGGGTAATCTGTCACAGCGGCGAAGGAGTTCCCTCCCTGCCAATATTGTGGTCAGCCCACCAAATGTATTTGTGGGCGGAACTTACCTTTGGCCAAGGTGGAGGCTATTCTGTTTGCTTTGGCCAAACTTGTCCAACGGCCCTGGGGGCTTGGATTGGAGGCCCATCCAATTTAGATGGGCGGACATGTAATCAAATTTTACTAAACACAGACTGAATTTTGAGGTATTATGGCTTGATTGTCAGTAGTCGAAATTATGAAAACATCGTGAATGTTTTATATTTTATTGTTAATTCTCAACTTGTCTCGTACGCCAAAATCCAACTACATAGTAAGGATGGGACATGATACAAATTTATGGAGAACATACAAAGAGTTAGAAAATGCCAATAGCCAATTAGGTGTAGTGTGTAAGCAGTTTATATGTGGGTTCATAAACTGACAGGGTACAAAATGAGTGTTGGTTATACTAAAGGGAAAAGAACCCATATGTCAGATACACTGTACAATATTGTTACTGCAAACCTGGACAAATGGTTGGTAGAGGGACCAGAGGTAATAGATTTTATAATCACACCATTATGACAATCTTTAATACTTATCACGATGGGAAATGGAAATAACAATGATCTTGATCCTGAAACTGAAAAAATATTGATGGTATAATAAACAGATCATGACTTAAACAATGGAAATGGTCATAAAAATAGCAAAAGTGAACCAAATTCCTCAATGTGCAACATGCGACACTTTCAGCCATATAATGCAGTATTCACATTTTTGGATAGATGAATTTCCTATTTGTGCAGTGGAATGAAGCTTAACTCTTCATGTTTCTGAAAGAGGTAAAGACATAAGGGCAAACCCTATTTAAGCAGAAGATAATTAGCCTAATGCAACATGACTGTCTACTTTGGAAATGGACTGAATTACACATAAATATTACTAGACTCTGACTAGAAGCCTTAACTATATGAGTAGTGATAACAGCTGCCCATAACGCTTAAAGTTTCCAACCAATAGCGTTCAAGTGGATGTTAACATGTCTCTTCACTTAGCACGGAAGGTAAAATACCTTTTAAAGCAAACAAACCATACAATTATATTGTTAAAACAATACGCGGTTAGAGATTATAGAGATTAAAAATGATATTGCTCTGGACGTTCGCGCGATTCCAAGATGGACGCGTGAGCTAAGAGCTCCCGGGACCCCTTCCACCTCCGGCGACTATCCTGTCATCTATCCTGATTCTGACGACGGATATTTTTCATTGACGCCCTGCTGATGCCAGCGCTCTTTTCGTGACTTGTTTTGGCCGTCGCACGCTGGACTTACTGCGACCTGAACTTTGAGGCCTACCACGTATGCCAACCTGGGGCTCGAGTCCCCGAGGTACCCGGGTGGCAATTGAACAACAGCGGCTGGTGGGCCACGCCCTCTTCCCTTGGTGTGCTTTCGGTTTAGTTTCTGCTTCTAGTGCTAGTCCACCTCCCGATTGGAGTTCTTACTCTGCGACTGCTGGCCTGGTCTTGTGCTTTGCCCTTCTTTCCTCGCAATTCGGCGCCTGCCACGACGGAGGCTGTTTTGTCCGAATTTCGCAATTCCAGTTGAAGTTTCTCCCCGGTCATGACGGGCAGGACAGTGGTCGAGAGACGCGGCGCAAGAGGCTCGTCCCGAGGGGGGGCCACCCAATCTCAGACCATTGATCGCTTTACTCGACCCAAGGGCTCCCCGGGCGGATCGAGTGGTGCCCTGGAGGAGGCTGGGGACGGTGCTCCTGATGGCGAGGAGCCTACCCTGAAAGACGTGATGGGCGCCATTGCGAGTATTCAATCCAGCATGGGCCAGCAGTATGAAACCCTGGCTGCTAAAATAGACACAGTGGCGGTTGATGTTTCCCTTATCAGAGCGGACCTTGGGAAAACTAACGAGCATGTCAAATCTCTTGATCTTAAGACCGCTAGTCTGACCACGGATGTCTCGGACCTCCAGACCACGGTCCGTAATCTACGGACCACTTGTGACCTATTTGCCAACCGGTTGGAGGATTTTGAGGGCCGGGCCAGGCGCAACAACGTCCGCATCGTTGGTGTCCCGGAGACTTCTGCCGATATGCCTGTTGATATCCTGGTGGAGGACCTTGTGTTGAAACATCTGGCGGCGCAGGGCCTAAGTAAATTTTTTGCGGTCGAAAGGGCCCATCGTGTTCCGGGAGGAAAGCCGAAGCTGGGTGCCGCTCCACGGCCTATTATAGCTAGACTATTTAACTTTCGCGATAGGGACGCTATCCTGCAGGCATCGCGAACCACTGGGCCCATTAAATTTGAGAACGCCTCCATAAGTTTCTATCCAGATTTCACGCAAGCCGTCCAGAAACAGAGGATGGGCTTTACGGGCATGAAGAGGCGCCTCAGGGATCTGGGACTGAAGTATGCCATGCTTTTCCCGGCCCGCCTGAGGATCGAACATGCTGAGCGTGCCTTTTTCTTCGACCGCCCTGAGGTGGTGAGTGACTGGTTGGACACTTTACCGAAGCGTACCGATGGCCCGGAAAACTCGGGAGGGGCCGAGGGAGGAGTGGAGGACCAGGAGCAGTGAGTCTACGTTGGCGAGCCGGATTACATCGCATGGGCTGCCGGACTGTGTTTTGAGTATTATGTGACTGTCCGGGGGTGTGAGGGGGTCTGAGGGGTCTTCCTCCTCTGGGGATTTCTTTCTCTCTTTCTGTAGGTTAGTCTAATGGGGCGACAGGTACACTGCAAGTTGGGGTGGCTTTTGGGTCTACCGCAGGGGTGCAGGGTGGGGGGTTCGACACTGTTGGGTTCTTTGGGGGTGGGGGGGGCTTTTTTCTTCTTGTTTGGTTCGAGGCTGTGCTCTGTTTTTCACTTGCTTTTACATGACTGTTTCGAGGTGGGGAGTGCGGTCGGTTTGCTTCAGGGATGGGGGGTAGGGGGCTTAGGGTTTTGAGCTGGAATGTTAATGGTCTTGGGGACAGGATAAAACGTGGGATTGTGCTGCAATACTTGAAGAGGTGCTCCCCGGATGTGGTCCTGCTTCAGGAGACCCATTTGGTGGGCAACACGTGCCATGCTTTGAACAGGAGAGGCTATCGTCTGGTGGCGCACTCCGGCTTCACCTCGGGATCGAGGGGGGCTGGTATCCTGGTCAGGAATTCCCTTCCCTTGGAGGTGGATACCACACTGTTAGATGATAGGGGCCGCTATGCTGGCGTTACCGGGAGATGGGAGGGGAAATTGATCTCCATACTGTCTATTTATGTTCCGCCTGGGCTGCAGTCTACCACGTTCGCTGACTTAGGCAAGTTCATTCTGGGCCTGCCCGAGGGCCTGCTTGTGCTGGGTGGTGATTTCAATTCAGTGGCGAATGGTGAGAGTGATCGTAGCCCCCCCCGGCTCCTCCCTGCATCACAGTTGTGGTTGGGGAAATTCCTTGATGCCTTTGGGTTGGCTGATTGTTGGAGGCAGCTGCACCCTGGCCAACTTCAGTATACCTTTCATTCGGGGGCTCACGGCAGTCTCTCGAGACTTGATTATATTGTCGTGCCTATGGTGCAGCTGGCCTCGGTGCGTGAAATCAGACACTTAGCTAGGGGGATCTCGGACCACTCCCCGATATGGTTTCACTTAGACATTTGTTTGGGGACGGGGGGCCGTATCGCCCCCATCAATCCGTGGCACTTTCAGAACCCTAGACTCAGATCCGAGGTGGTCAAATGTGTGGACTATTACTTTGCAGAAAATGAGGGTTCTGTCTCCTCCCCGGTTTCATTGTGGGAGGCCTACAAGACGGTGATCCGAGGTCAGACCTTGTCCCTTGTGGCCGATGAGAAGCGGCGTAACCAAGAGGAGGTGGTGCGTTTGGAATCTGAGATTGCAGTGCTTGAGGGGCGGTTGGAGGCTGGAGTGACGCCTGAGATTCTGCATGTTTTGGCTCTTAAGCAAACTGAATACAGGGCACTTGTGACTGCCGCTGCTGAGGCGATGCATCGCATGCAGCAAGGGCGACTTTATGATGTGGGTGATAAGGCCGGGAAATTGCTTGCGTGGCTGGACAGGAGAGACAGATTGAATTGTGTGGTGCCAGTGATTGTGAGAGATGATGGAGTGCGAGTCGTGGACCCGGTGGAGATAGTTGAGGTGTTTGCTCAGCATTTTCGGGTCGTATATGCCCCGGTTTCCGGCCTCCCGGAGGAGGACTCGTGCTTGTTACTTCGTGACCTTGTGTTGCCCAGACTCTCGGAGTCGGACGTGGTGTTAATGGAGGCTGATTTTTCCGCCGATGAGGTTGCGCTTGCCATTCGCTCCCTTCGCTCGGGGAAGGCCTCGGGCCCTAATGGTATACCGGTTGAGTTGTATAAACTGTGTCCGGACAAAATGGCGCCGTATTTGCTGCGTATGTTTGCGGCCTCGTGAGATCTTGGTTCTCTTCCCAGGGACCAGAGGTTGGCTTCCATTGTGGTCATTCATAAAGATGGTAAGCCCCGCGAGCGTTGCTCATCGTATCGTCCAATCTCCCTTCTGAACGCTGAACCAAAGATATTGGCAAAAATACTGGCAAATCGACTGGTCACGGTGATCAGCGGACTGGTTCACCCGGATCAGTCCGGTTTTATCCCTCAGCGCAATACTGCTCTCAATCTTCGCCGTTTACATGGCGTCCTTGCGAGGGCGGGATCTCTTCGTGAGCCGGCCATCTTGGTTTCTCTCGATGCTTCGATGGCCTTTGACACGGTTGAGTGGCCGTATCTGTGGGCCGCCCTCGCCAAGTTCGGTTTTGGCCCTAAATTCATCACTTGGGTTAAACTCCTGTATGACCAGCCACTCGCGCAGGTGGTGGTTAATGGCAGAGCCTCGGCGCCCTTCGCTCTCGGGCGTGGCACGAGGCAGGGTTGTCCTTTGTCGCCGTTGTTGTTTGCGCTTGCGCTTGAACCGCTGGCCGCCTGGCTTCGGTGGGAACCCTCTCTGAAAGGTATACGCTGGTCCCCGGATTTCGAAGACCGAATGACATCCTGTTATATTTGACGTCCCCCCGCAAATCGCTGGGAGTTCTTATTGACGTATTGCGCTCTTTTGGCCGCAACTCCGGGTTGGTTATCAATTAGTCTAAATCCTGTATCTTCCCGCTCACTAATGACCCACTTTCTCTGCCCCGAATATGTCCGATCCCGGTCTGCATTGATGGCTTTAAATATTTGGGGATTTATATTTCACTTGACCCTGTGCTGCGTTATGATCGGAATTTGCTGCCCCCGCTCGCTCGGCTCCGGTCGGACGTTGCGGCGTGGTCCAATCTGCCTCTCTCCCCCTTGGGACGTGCGGCGCTGTTTAAAATGATGTCCCTCCCCCGGTTCCTGTATGCCGTACAAAACACGCTAGATTTGGTGCCGGCTCACTATTTTCGTGAAATAGAGTGCCTCCAGAGGAAGCTGCTGTGGGCTGGTCGGCCCCGTATAGCACTGGCTAAACTCACGCTACCCTGGTATGACGGGGGCATAGCCTTACCCGACATACGACGATATTATTGGGCATCCCAGTTGAGTGCTGTGAATCATGCTATGTATGGTCCTGTCCCGAACCCGGCTTTTGAAATGGACCGATGGCTCTTACCTGGGGGGGACTACTATAGGGCATTTTATTCTAGGAGTGCTAGGAGGAACTTGACGGGTCCCACGGCAGTGGTGGTGCGGGTTTGGAGCAGCGCAACTGCGGCTACTGGGTGGTCGGATAGGCTTACCAGGGCGACCCCTTTATTTGCTGCGGAGAGACTGGGTGAACTATGGACGTCGAAGGGGTTCGATATATGGGACCTCATCGGGATTAGTAAATTGAGCGATCTTTGGGTTAAGGATAGAGTGAAGACCTTTGCGGAACTACAGCAAGAGTATGGTCTGCATGACTCGGAATTTTTTCGGTATCTTCAGGTTCGCCATGCCGTTGGGTCGGTTTTTCCGACCGGCTCTGATGTTCCGGAGAGTTCCCCTCTGGAGGATAGGGTGCTGGACGGTCATGTTCCAGACAGCACTATTTCTCTTATTTACAAAAAACGTATTAATGTTCGGTCGGACTTGCTTGTCCATTTGCGTGGCGCCTGGACTGCCGATGGGCTGGAGCTAGACGATGAGGATTGGCAGGCTGCGGTGTCCTCTCCTAAAGAGGTCGCGATTCCGGCGCGCCTGCGACTTGTTCAGCTGAAAGTCCTGCACCGAGTCTATGTCACTGGTCCCCGACTGATGCGTATGGGTTTTTCTGAGGGTGGACTGTGTCGGCGGGGTTGTGGTATGCTTGCTACTTTCCTCCATATTGTATGGGAGTGCCCGGTGGTTGAGTCCTTCTGGAGGGGAGTGCATGAAGTGATGAATGAAGTCACGAATGTTCGGCTGCTACCTGAACCTAAGCGCTGTCTATTGAATGTGTGGGAACCGACCGACTGTAATGTTGCTCAGACTCAATGGGTGACTCTGGGCAACATGATCGCGAAGAGGGATATTGCGCAGTTATGGGGGTCTCAGAGGGCACCCTTGGTTTCCGGGTGGGAAGATAACATGGACTGGTGTATGTTCAGAGAGAAAATTGTCTACATTTCCCGTGGCAGGCCCCGAAAGTGGGGTAGGATATGGAACCAGTGGAATGCATTCCGTGGGGACATTTGTGAACCCCCCCTCGTGGATCCCCCTGATACTCCTTGTTCCCCTTGACTGTACACTTCGGCTCTCACATGTACAGACATATCGATATTTCCATTTGCTCTGGGCTCCCGTTCTGTCCCTCCCTCCCTGGCTCTTCTCCTGTCTACCGTATTGTTTCCTGACCGCTTCTTCCTGCCACATATGTAATGACCATACTGATCGGAGTGCAGCCTTGTTCCTCTTGTTGTTTGAATGTTATAAAATGAAACCGCTCGTATCCTGTCGTTTGGAACTTAACGAATTTCTTACCATGGCTGCCGGACCCCTGGTTGTTGGCTGATTAGCTGTGTATTATGCTATACCTTGTGCTGTTTTCTTGGCCGGCCCGAGGGGTTGTAGGCGAGAATCTGTATTTCCATATTTTGTTAAATAAAGGTTTTTAAAAAAATAAAAAAAAAAGATATTGCTCTGGACGATGAAGATTTACAAATGTCTATCATATGAAAAAGAGTAATTGACAAATGTGGAAAGTAATGGTCAGAAAATATATCAGGTCTGGTGCCTCTCAATTGGGATGTCAATAATACGAGTAAATGTTAGCTGACAAACTGTTCAGGTAAAACCTGGCGGCAAGGAACAGTAAAATCGTTATTATGCTTTCTGCCACGGGAGGAGACTACCGTGGTGAGGGAAGGATTATATTTTTTCTTTTGAAAATGAAAATCCAGTTTTGGGAGTTTTCTTTGTGAAACAAATGATTAATGTTTGCTACAGGAATGCTTCCTGGTGACGCAGCCCTGTGGCAAGGAGTAAAATGCTTTGGCAGGAACCACCATGACGGCGGTTGCTACCAATGCCTTTTATAAGTGACCACCTGCATCGTGGTCAATTAGAAATTTGGCAGGCACTCTGTCAGTTATGGAGAAAGAGTAATTTACTCCCTCTCCATGGCGGAATGGTGGGCCACCCACCTTTATATGAATCGGGCATTTAATGTTTACAGGCTAAAATGCTGTTCTGTGGTCATAATTAACTGATTGGTTGTTTAATGATTTAATGAGCATTTTTAAAAAGGGAAGGTGGATTGATGATTTAAGTCGCTTGCTCAAGTGGCTCGGCTACATTTCTATGTACTAACTTGTGAAGTTTACTTTTAATAATTTTTTTATAGTGGGCATCCATTTTACTATTTAGTGGTTTAGAAGTAATTGCGTATTTTAACTATTTTAATTATGGAGTCATTATTATAGATTTTTTTGCAATTGATTGATAATGTGGTCTGAATAATGTCTTTACATTAAATCTATACGAACATTGTACATTATAGACGGACTGGGAGGATGTTAGGCTTGTAGAAATTGTAAATTTGGATTATTTTGCTTTTTATTAGCAATAGGCTCTTCAGACTGCAAGAAAGCGTTATGAGTAGGGATAATGGGCATGCGTAAAGCGGTTGTGGTAGCCCCCGTCTCAACTAAAGCCAAAAAAAGGCGGACATACTTTCAGCAATTAGTAATTGCATCATAAGTGAGATTAACAACGTAATAGAAGCCCAGACTACCCTAAACCTGCGGCATTCTAATGATAGTGCTAAATCTAATGAGAAGACCACCATATCACAATATTTTTGATAGACTCCCGTCATTAGTGACTTTAGTATTGCCAGATAGAAATTCTAAAGATGCCACTACGCCTACATCTGCATTTTTCCAGGCATTAGCAGTTCCTCTAGAAACCACTATTGTCTGTCATAATAGACATGCGCCCGTAGAAAGTAGAGCTCTTTCTGTATTGGAAAAGGACAGGGAAGTTGAGAATTCCATAAAGGGGGCCTTGGGAGAATGCTCTATGAAGAATCTCATTGAGTTAAAGTGAAATGTGTGATTTAAGAGAGGGTGTTCACAATTGAGTTACACAAAAAATGTGCCTGAGTCTCATGATAAAAAAACATTTCACATAAAAGATTTGTAGGTGCTAAATCTTATTTTCAAAATAGGTAAGTGTCCCACATAGAGCAGGGCAATAGAAATCGAAAAAACGTTTCCATAGTACAACAGCAGTCTCAGCCGATAGTACCAAATAGGGTTTGCGCTAGAACAGAGCAATGTGCCGCACAGATGCACTGGAGGGACTATACCGATGTTTCCAGACAAATTAAGAGCTCATTGGATCTATGCAGGAAAATAAGGGATTCCTGTAGGGAACCAGTATAGAAATGATCAAAAGGAGAGATAGACTAAAAGAATACTACAATTGTCAGCTCTCACATCTCAGCATGACTTTGGAAACCAGTTCATGCATGACCAAAGAGGCATCCCTGGCATAATAAATGACCCAGGAGAGAGTACCAGTTGGGGATGATTCATGAAGGTAGATGCCTAAGGAAACCAACTAATCCACAGCAGGCAGCGTTGTGATTGGTCAGGGAATTCTGGGAGGCTGGGTGCTTCCTGCGGAAAGAGGACAGAGGAAGGTGAGGCGGCAGCCAGCGGCATAGGAAAGTTCTTTTTTTGCATTTTTTTTATTTCCCACCATCCCCCGCTCCACAATCCCTGTTCGGTAGCAGCTGCTACTGCTTCCATTGGCCATACCCTTTAGCGAAACCTTACATGCAATCAAAAGTATTACAGCTGTTTAAGTGCCGGGACCTGATAAAATCCCAGGTGACATATTTGGCACATCCAGGAATCTAGGCCTGTTATATCATATGTATTTCAAATTGTATTCTTGAGGTGACAGGCATGCCTAGCTCATGAGACGCTGCAGGGATTATCTCATTATCTAAAAAGAGCCCATGGTCCTGTCCCAATAAATATCAGCCAATTAGTCTCTTGGACAGCCTGCAGAAGGTTTTCAGTAAACAGATACTGAACCTGATGCAGGACTGGATCGATTATAATAACGTCTTGTCAGACTGTTAGGTGGAGTTCAGGTTGGGCACTGGTAAAATCAATCGGGTCTTCTGGTTGGGTCCCATCTCTTGGAAGACCATTCTGATCAACAGATGCTGGTTATATGCCGCCTTTGTCAATTTTTGCTCGACCTTTGGCCTTATTCCCAGGTCAAAGCTATGGACTGTCTGGGATGAGATAGATCTAACAGGTAATTCGTTTTCTATATGAATGTGGCTACACTACCAGTACCATGCTCAAGTCAGGTGGGGCAAAGATGGCCAATCAACTGAGCTTTCTAAGGTCCTGAGGGTGCTTTTTAGCCCCAACACTATTCTTGTATGGAAAACTTAGCGTATCTGGGTATAAGGCAAAACATTCTTCAGCTTAATCCATCACTCGTCTAGTATAGTGAGGATGTACAAAGCCATGCAGTCAAGAGCCATATCTCCAGTAAGTGAAATATATAATGTCAAGGCTCAAGGGGCGACCTTGCATGGTGCATAAACATAGGGTTATGCCGATTGCACTCTTTTTAACAATAATTGAGAGAACATTTTTGAGATCCCTCCTCTCATTGCCACAGACTACCCCTCTGGTCCCTGTCTGCATAGATTTGGCTCATAGGCAGATAAAACAGAATTTTTTTAGCCAATGACTATTATATTGGTATCGAATATGAAGAAGTTTCCCCCTATAGAGCAGGGATTCAAGATATTTTGAAGCTGCCAGGCAGTTTAAAGATCCCTTGGCTGCGCTTTGTGAAGTTATCTATACCAAAATTGTATATTTTAACATAAAAAACATATTTTAACATTTATCAGTTAGATTATTAGTCACTCTAAGACCTGAGGTAATTATTGACTTAATAACAGCACATTGCTACAACCGAATAACTCGTAAACAAGAGGCTAAGAGGTAAACGGCCTGGCAAGGTTTAATGCACCCAGTTCACTTTGACCCTAGCATGTTCAGTAGTCTCTTGTTTCTTTTTGCACAATCCTTATTGCTATGCCTAAAGTTATCCTCCTTACAAATAATCCACAGAGTTTCTATTTGACCAACTATAGCCACATGAACAGGACTGGAACCTCTGTGTCATCCACACCATGCAGATAATTATCCGATCTTACTGAATAAGCAGTAAGATAAATGAGAAGGTTTCTTGTTTAAAGTCCCCACATTTATTTATTTATTTATTAACAGTTTTCTATAGCGCGTACAAGACCCATGGGTATCAGAGCGCTTAACATCACTTGGCATGGGATGGAACAACAATGTATAGAAGTCAATAAGATCTTAACAACAAAAAACATAATTAGTATTACTTTAGACCTAGTCTATAAGTAGCTAATATACGACTTTCTTTAAGGCTCTGTCAATTCCATTCCTATGGTAAGTATCTAGTGATCACTTCAGTGATAAGTCTTAGGTGGAGATTTGTTGTACCTATGGGAGGAACTCTCCATGCTTCGAAACAAAGAAAGCCTCTTTTAGGTCTCGCCTAGGCACACAACCACAGAGAAACCCCAAGATCCGTCACACCCTACTTTCACTTTGGTGGGCAAGGTCTGTCCACGGACAGCCCCATAGATCCCCCTCCGTGGGTAAATCCAGAGCTGCAGAAATGTAAAAAGAAGCACACTGAGGGACCACGCATTTGTGAGGCAGGCAGTTTTAACATAACATATGCCCTGTGTGCCTGGTGCTCCCCAGTGAGCCAGCCATGTGGAAGAAGGTGACGGACACACAAGTAGGACAAGAAGGTGATATAGGAGCCATTAGGGTCAGACACTATAGCGAGCATTAGGAGTCTATGACACAGGTGGTCCTGGCTTTAAAAGAGGACTTGCGAAGGGAAGCTGGGCTCCCGAGGGGGTCCACAGGGTCTCCCCTGTGCCTATGCTGCTGATGGATGGAGATGGGATGAAGCAGGTGTTCTGTGGTGCAGTGTGCATCCCACAGTATACAGCCGCCAGACAGTTCTTGCTGCAGTAATACTGCCTAGATTGGCATTTTCATATTAAAACTTCCCGTTTTTTTCTCATTGTAAAATAGGAAAGTTTTTTTAATAAGAGTTTACAGTATGGAAAACAAACAATCATGCATAATTAAAAATACAATGACTCCTGTAAGATTAAACTATGTTAGGGCCATACATTGTGTAATTACTATTACTTTGTCGATTTCATTGTTTGTATGCTTTGAGGCATCCTCTCCAGTGGGTCAGCCTAGGTTATTTGCAGGGCGACTAATTAGCCAACGCATAATTCAAAGCTTTGCCGCAACACCCCCTATTTGCTTCGCCCCTTGCACGTCACAGTTTGTTGTGCATATTAGTCCAGCTTAAAAAAACGGACCAAAGTGGGGATTTTTCAAAAAGCTTTTTCTTCTGAGCTTCAGCGTCTAATTAAAGAGGTGGTTGCTAAGAGATGGGCGAGCATCAGAGAGGCTCTTATGCGCTCCTCTTCTTACCTCCAGCATCCAGGTTGGTGACCAGAGTTTAAGACTAAGTGCCATGGCAGCTTCACCGAATCCATCCCAGCCCCGACCTGCAGCAACTGACCCAAGCAGCGTGGGCGACGAGGCTCTACGGGCCGCGGAAGACGTCCAGTGGAGCGGGGCGGACGATGGCCCAGGACAGATGGACATGCTGGGAAAAGCGCACGAGTTCTTCCGGATATGTGACATTGAGAACAAAGGATTCATCACTCGCCGCGACATGGAGGTATGGTCAAAGTATTTTTATTTTGTTTCGCAGCTGCAATTTGTGGAGAAGTGTCTTATTTTAGAGTCAACCCACAATCAAAAAATACTTCTTACTTATTGTACCTTCTACAGTTTTGTACAGTGTAACACAATATATAATCAAACGAATTCTTCGAAATGCATTATAAGTTCAATACACTTAAACAGAGACGCAAGAAAAATTCGGATGTTAATGGACAGCAGTTTTTAAATTACACTAAAGTACTAAAGGGGATTAAAAAAATATATTGCAATACATGTTATCTTCAGTGTATTTATTCAGTGTGGTCTTGTTAGGGATTGCGATTCTTGCCATGAACAAGGCGACTCGTCTTCTGCCCTCTCTAATATGAATGAAAAAGTGTATTACACCTGGGAGGGCAGCGATGTCTGACGGATTTCTTTCTGTTTCACACTTCTTCGTTTGGTCCGGGTGCTTCATTCTGTCCACAGGAGTGTCTTACCCGAGCCGCAATGTGAACGGCTCAGCTCCAGCTGTTCTTTGTGGCATTTCTAGTTTGGACGAAGGTTTAGCTGAAAAGAGCACTTCAGATTACAATGCTGCGCAGCAAGAGCCTTTGAAATCGACTCCGTTGCATCTTAACAATGTTCTTTGATCAGACGGTAGCACAATCTGATAATATTTTAATTGTTCACAACATCGGTTGGATATTTTTTTAAGTATTTCAAACATTGCGCACAAAATCCCACAACACCAATATAATAACAAATCTGTAATTTTAAGGCAGGGTTGCAAAGAGCATTGTTTTTTCTCAAAAGAAAGACACTCCTTTGTTGTACTTGTTTTTAAACATCTGAAGAGATCTCAGTTTCACTGATACCCTTTCTTTCTTTTCACTCCATCTTGCAGTTTTTTCCCCCCATTTTGCCATTTTTTTTAAAGTTTAATTTCTACCTCTCACATTATGCTAATAAAAATAACAGTGCGTCAGTAATCGATATACATTCATGCTCCGCACTAATGTTATCGATTTTCACCCTTAGCATTTGCCTCATGACTAAATGTTTATTCAGTTTTCGAAGTGCCTTCTGAAACCTCGTTGTCCTTTCAAGGAACATGTATTTATAAAACATGACCTTTTCTTTCATAAAGTGATTACTTGTTTGTAAGAAGCACAGGTCTACGTGGGGACACGGTGACCTAATACATTTCCTGTATAGTATAGAAAAGGTGCTTCTTCAGTTTAATTAAAAGGTTTTATTGAAAGTTACATCCAACAGACGCCTCATCCACCCACCAGCTCCGGATGACTGTCTCAACTGACAAATGAAATGAAATGAAATGAAATGAAATGAAATGAATGAAATGAAAAAGAAACTTCTAAAGCGCACTGCGGCTTCCTGGCGCTGAGGAACACAACCGTATCTGCCAGGGGTCCAGAGGATTTAGCCAGGGAAAGCCTGAAGAAAAAGGAAAGTTTTGAGAGCTTTACGAAAGTGTGAGAAGATAGGAATGGAACGAATCGAGAGGGGGAGAGTATTCCAGATCTGGGGAGCCCGCACCGAGAAACTGACAGCCATAGAATCGAGAGGGCTGGCACCCTTCTTAGCAGCTCAGCATTCCACCATTCTGATCTGATTCCAACCCTTAAGTTCTGTGCATGAGCTTATCTTTACCAAGATACTACACTTCTCCCTTCTTTTTCAATTTAACATTTAACACCATCAGCCTTATATTTTCTGAAATATTTACTAAGCGATACTTCTATACATAACTATGCACTATCTTATTTTTAAAAAAAATGTATTTGTTCAATGTTTTCTCTAGCGCAAGCATGACCCAAAAACATGGGTGTCAGAGCGCTTTACAATTAGATCGCATTTCAAGTTCAGATAATAACCCATTATTTACACCTACTACCGGGGATATGTAACATATAACCATTGCATGTTCTAAAAGTTACAATAGTGGGGATATCTAGTTCCATTCGCTCATCACCCTTTGTTCACCACTTCCCAGTAAAACACTAACAAGTGACTGGTGTCCACTGCGTAGCTTTATTATTATACCAAAACACCATTTTGTGGGTAAAACCTCCCACATTTACCTTTTTATTAAATTCACACATAAATGATGCGCTCCATACTTATGCGCCACAGGTTAACATGTATTTACAATTCGGCATCTCTAGAGGCGTGTTGTACCAGCAGGACACAACACCAGCCCCCTTTCCAAGCACCAGCTACTAGGGTAGGGCCAGAGAGTCCAAGACCACCAGGGGCCGTCCAGCAGGACGGCCCCTCTCCTGCCAGCCCAGAGACGCCATAACTGCCTCCCCTGCTTCAGGGTCGTCCATTTTCCGCCCAAAAAGAGTCCCCCGGCCTTTTCTCTTATCCAGGAACCTGCCACTCACTATTGAACTTAGGGATGGGTGGGTGGGCAACTGTTGATCCGGCTAGCCTTCCTGTGCTGAAGGCAAGAGACAAAAGAGGGCTACTCCCTGGGGCGCTGTAATTTTAATACCTTGGGGGAATGGCTCTCAGACGCCCACCTGGCATCTCACATTACTGAGAGACCCTCCCCATGACAGAAGGCTTGAGAATCGAAACTCTCCTGCCAGGCACGGAATTCCCACTAAAGGCCCCCCTTCCCTAGCCGCAGGGGTGGCCTCTCATAGTGGGGATATCTCGTGCCATTCACTCATCACCCTTTGCTCACCCCTCCCCAGTAAAACACTTACAAGTGACTAGTGTCCACTGCGTAGCTTTATTATTATACCAAAACACCATTTTATTTGTGGGTAAAACCTCCCACATTGACCATTTTATTAAATTCACACATAAATGATGCACTCCTTACTTTTGCGCCACAGGTTAACATGTATTTACAATTCGGCATCTCTAGAGGCGTGTTGTACCAGCAGGACACAACACCACCCCTTTTTCCAAGCACCAGCTACTAGGGTAGGGCCAGAGAGTCCAGGACCACCAGCAGGACGGCCCCCTCTCCCGCCAGCCCAGAGCCAACATAACTGCCTCCCCTGCTTCAGGGTCATCCATTTTCCGCCCAAAAAGAGTCCCCCAGCCTTTTCTCTTATCCGGGACCCTGCCACAGGGCAAGAAGACCCACTGGCGCTCTTGCCCTCCCCCCTCACTACTGCCCTGCTATTCTTCCAAGGTGTAAGGCAATGGCCCCCAGAATGGTTTGCACAAACACTTCCAACCCTGTTCCAACCCTGCCCTGGACAGGTGCATCCCCCCTGCCCGGTACTCATCTCAGGTCAATGTCTGCAGCAGGCTATGCCTAATAACACTTATCTGTGACCCCCTCAACAGTTTTTCTACCTCCCTATTCCTCTTCCTCACCGACGTGTTCAATGAGGCTGATGGAACGTCACCCCCCATACTCTCCGAGTGAACACCTCTGACCAAATAATTGTAGTGTCCGGCGATACCCTCCTGATCCATGTAAGTAGAGAGAATAAGGCCTCCTTGGCTCCCCTCCTGCCCCCAGGGATCAAGCTTTCCACCCCAGAGTGAATAACCAGCACGTCTGTGTTAGAAATGGGATCCCTGGCTGGCCAGGGCTTGCGCCAAAGTCAGTCAGAGACCACCACTCCTAAGTCAGGGCAAGGGAATTACACGCCAAGATAACCCCTGCTCACCCTCTAGGTAACGTGGCGCGAGCAGCAAGGCTAAACTTGGAGGCGATGTGAGTTAAGTATTTGCGCACGCACTCCAGCCACAACACCCAAGGCCCCCCACAAAGGAAACTCCACACAAGGTTATATAAAAATAGCCTTTGTATTACACCAAAACACATTAGATATAAACACACACTTTACAAGGTGCCAACAGGCACAGGCAAAATTTACAGGGGATATGTACAAGACAGGGCCACCTGGAACACTGTCAGGAATCAGCACTTTTAGAAATTAGAATACAATACTTGTAGGCCTAGAACTTAGAACATTGGGCCTATCGGACAGTACCTTCCGTCCTGGTTGTGCGGGATAATGCGAGTGATCTCCTTAGTAGGCTTTAGCGGGCGGCCGGCTAGCTACAAGCGTCTGTCTGGGGAGACCAATTTGTGCGGCTCAGAGGAGGAGGAGGAGGAGGCAGGATGCAGGCAGCCCAGCGAAGCGGCGCGGCTCAGGGGAGAGCGGCGCGGCTCGAGGCTTGGATGGGCGGCCGGGCACGAGCTGCAGAGGGGAGTGAGCGAGGCACACTTCAGCGAGGCCCCAGTGGCCCAGGGAGATCAGACATGTCCCAGCAATTTGTCAGGGAAGGCACAATAGAGTCCACTGGTCCTGGGACTTTGGTCAGGGGGCGACATCAGTATCAAGCCCTTGGAGATAGTTAAACACCAAACAATCATTTAGCACACAACCAGTAACTACTGGTAACCGGTAAGTACCACCTACGCAATCCTAACCACCTTAGGAACAGGTCACGCAGGGAACCCGGACCTCACTAGCACCACCTGCACTAGCAAGAACAACCACCTAAGTATCACAATACAAGTAGGGGCATAGGCACATTACACATGATGCGTCACAACACATTCAGAGGTGTAGGGAAGGAAAACACATGATGCAGAACTTACATTCAGAGGTGTAGCAAAGAACACTTTGCAGAAATTCAGATGATACACAACTGGTTATCTCCCTGTCGCATGCGCCCTGTCTTGCTGCGGATGGCTTCCGATCGTGCATGAAAGATCTTGCCGATTGGATGGCCATGAATTGTTTAAAACTTAACGGTAGCAAGACGGAGGTGCTGGTGGTGGGGAGAGCCCAGTCTGCTTGGTCGTCGGCATGGTGGCCGTCCTGTTTGGGATCAATTCCCACCCCTTGTCAGGAGGCAAAAAATCTAGGAGTATGGTTCGACGCGGGCCTCACTTTTGGGCCCCAGATCAACCGTGTGGTAGGCGTGTGTTTTGGGGTCTTGAAGAGGCTGAGGAAAGTTCTTGACTTACTGCCGATGGAAGCCCGTCAAACCCTAGTACATGCTCTGGTGACCGCAAGGCTGGACTATGCGAACCTGCTGTACTTGGGGGCACCGGGGAAAGCTGTGGGGCGACTTCAAGTGCTGCAAAATGCGGCAGCACGCTTGATCCTCAGGCTGCCCAAAAGGGCGCCCTCGAAGGTGGCCCTGCAGAAGCTACATTGGCTCCCTGTGAAGAGCAGAGTCGAGTACAAGGCTCTTTGCACCTGTCATCGTATTCTGAATGACAGGGCACCTCGACCACTGCAGAAACTAATTGAAGCCTACGAACCTGCCCGAGCGCTTAGATCTACGGGTGGGGGACTGCTGAGGATCCCTATGGTGAAGAAAGCTCGTATGGGAGGTAGATCTTTTAGGTATCTGGCGACAAAGTACTGGAACAAACTCCCAGTAGACCTTCGCTTGGAACCAGCAGAAACGAGGTTTCGAGCTAAATTAAAAACCTTCCTCTTTGCCAGATAATAGTCTGCCTGGTAGCTTTCCCCTGTTTTTGCCTCTCCCACTGTCAGCGCGGGGACACGCCGGTGTGCGTAACTCAGCGCTCTATAAATGCCCCTATTATTATTATTATTATTATTATTATAAATCATATTAACACAAAACTTACATCAAAAGTCCAGGGTCCAGGTTGCGCCACTGCGCCAAGACCTAAGCGTGGCAGCTGCCCACAAAGTGCTGGGCAGCTGAGGGACAGAACAGGGGGCCTAAACGCTGCAGCTGGCACTAAGTGCTGCGCAGCTGGGGAAAGGCCAGGGATGAAGGAGTGCGTCTCACTCCTAAGTTCACAGTACATGTCCCTAGAAAAGCAAGACCTAAACGGTGCAGTTGCCCACTAATTGCTGGGCAGCTGGAAAACAAATCTGCGACTGGGGCTCTCACTAGCCCCTCAGGAAGCAAAACTGTGCAAGCGCCTAGAGCCTTCTAGGCTCTAGGACAAATAATGCGCCCATTGGAGCCCTCTGGCTCAGGAAATCATAAGGCGCAGCGTGGGAGCCCTCAGGCTCTGCAATTCCTGGTGGGGCCAGGGCAACCATCTAGCTCCGTGAATAAAGGTGCCCCCATCGTTGGAGCACCACAGCTCTTGGGCAACACAGGCCCCCCGGGACCTCAGGACCCCCCCGGGGCCCCTGAGCACTTCTGTCACGTTGGAGCGGCCCACTTAGCAACCGGGGCCGCTCTGACACTGTCCTCTAGTGCCGCAGTCGGCACGAACAAGCAACACCTAGGAAGTCCCCCCAGCCCTCCTCAACTTACCGGGCTGTTCCCAGGGGACTCCTCAGACTGGACGCGGCAGGGGCAGGCGTCACGCTTCACCCGGTCCCCCATCTCGGGACCGGGACTTAGGAGGCAGAGGCAACAGCTCCGGGCTGACTCCTCCTTTCTGCTGGCGACCCGGGGCTCTCCCCACATCATGGGAGCCCCGGGCGGCCATCGCTTAGCATCATTCTCCTTCCGGTCGGCGGCGGCGGGCAGCCAATCGTGGCGCGGTGGCGGGCAGGACTTCCCTCCAAAACTGGAAGTCCCGCCCCGCGTCAGGCACCGTAGTGCCTGGCTTCCTGTTTTGCAGCGCTCGGGCTGCAGCGGTGAAAACTGGGGGCATAAACGAGGGGTGGGCACCCTCGAAGTCTAAAATAAATATACAAGCGAGGTGGCACTCGCAACCTAATTAAATAAACGAGAGAATACCCGCAATTATGAAAATAAAGCCAATACTGGCATAAAGCAGGGTGGGCACCTGCGAGGGGCACGCAAAGGGCAGGAGCGCTTCCCTCTTCGGGAAAACGACAGCGCTCTGCCCAGAAAGGAGAAATAAAGCGCTCACAGGGCGCTAGGGGCACAGAGAGCACCAAAGGCCTAGGAAATGACCCCCACAGCCAGGAGGGTCCCAGCAAAGTCCTTCAGGAGTCCAGGGGCTGGGCAGGGCCCAGGGTGGGCAAGCCTTCCCCTGAGCCCAAGCAGCAGCACGCCCCTGGTAGGATTCAAGTTGGGAACAAGAACATTTTCATGGGGTCACAGCCCCTCTTTTATACACCTTTTCCCTTTGTCTTCAGGTGCAGGGTGGGGGGAGAACCAGTCGCAGCTGGTTTTGGAGCACTGTGTTTACCTCAGCCACCCTTTCCATTCACCAGGCAGGCTAGGGTCATCAGTCGCACCACAGGGGGCGGAGCCAGCATTGTGTGGGAAAAGCCCAGCCCTATTCAGGACCCAGGTGCAGCCCCTCCCTCACATCAGCATGCTAATCTCTCCATTCACCACCGGGGCAGAACCACACAGACTCCTGGAGCCAGGCTCCCCAGCCAGCTTCAGCCAATCACGCGCCAGCATACTCACTGCACAGATAGGCACACGTCTAGAAGTGGCACTTCCATACTAGACACATACATGCCGCACACACCATCTCGCAGCATTCAATCACACGAGTCCGCACATACCAGACTCGAGCCTGCACACCCCACGTATCAGGAACTACAAGGGACACATACATTCCCCATGCATTCCTATGGGAAGGCAGGCCTATCTCACACACGCACTCAGTGAGCGCACGCACTTTACACTCCGCCACAGTGTCAAAGTGCGCAAAGACCAGAAATCACTATAATTCAAGGCAAAAAGTTCAGGGGTGAACCTGCCAGAAGGGCCAAGTCCAACAGTCTGGAATAGGAAAACCTTTGTTGAGCGCACTCCGCAAATGAGCTGAGACATCCTCAGCCCGCTGCCCCTCAATCCCTAACCAATTATGAACAACTCCCATGGCCCTTTGCGTCTTGGCCACCCCGGACTCTCCGAACCATTGCCCTGCTCTGAGTATGACCGAATCTCCACACCAGCATACTTACGTCCTCTGACTTGCCACCACTCCATGCGAGACCAAAAAAGAATAGAAAAAGAAAGAGGTGCATAAATACCAATCTGCCGCCAATACCGACCCTACCTACACCAGCTATGGTCGCACATAGCGCTCAAAACTCGATGAACTCCACCTGCCCACCTTCTTAATTGCACTCGATGAGAGTCCCAATTCCGCTGCTGTAGTGGCCGCCCCAATACGGAACGAATGTGATGTGAAATTAGCTATGTCCTCACCCAACAATTCGAGAGCCCGCTTACATATTCGTGTGAACTGGAATCTCGTCAAAGGTGACTCATCTGCTTGCACCACCAGCCTATCATCACCACAACCCGGCCTAATCTACAGGAACTGTCCCATCAACATCACCGGGCAGTAACCCGCCCCCTGAACTGCTCTTAGTTGCACCCATACCCCTTTCCCCAGCGGGTCTGTTTTCGACCTCCGCACTCTCGCCTGCAGTAATTCCGCGGAAACCACCACATCCCCCACAGCCATTCCCCCTTGTCTGTCCATCTTGGAGCTTGGCACTAGCTCTGATATCCGAAATGCCCCAAAGAATGCTAAAGAATGGGCTAATCGCAACAATTGCTCCTCATAATGCGACCAACATACCTGTCTTAACACCCCCAAGATATTTTCCAACCTTTTGGAATCTATAGGTCTCCTGGTATCCTTCTCCCTTGGAGCCAGTCGTTCCCAACCTCTCATAGCCCTTCTAACTCTGAGGTCCTTAGTGGGATCCGTTACCCCTTTTATCCCTGCAAAGAAGGCTATTGCCGACAATTGTCTGCGCACCAGCGTCAAGGACCTTCCCTCCTCTCTATGGCTAACTATGAACCTGAGAACCCCCTGCGGTGTAAACTCCCCTGCACCCCCTTTTTTCTGTAAGACTGCTATGTAAACCTGCCAAGCCCTTTCATACCTATTCTTGGTCTTGGGTGCAACCGAAGCCGCTATGAGATCGGAAGCAATGGGGCACAAAGCTTCGACAGGCTTTCTGGGAAGGCCGTCATCTGACCTTCTGCTTGTGGCCATCGCGCTCTGAATTCTGTCGACTTAAAACGAGACAGAGAGTCAGCTACTGTGTTTACCACACCTGGCACATGCTTGGCAGTAAAATGCACATTATGCCTGAGGCACTCCCGCACCAACACTTTCAGCAAACGGAGTACCCATGGGCATTTTGCCCTTTGGTTGTTCACCGCCAGGACCACCGACATACTGTCTGACCAAAACACAATTTGTTTATTTTCCAGCAATGTACCCCATATCTGAAGCGCCACTATTATGGGAAATAACTCCAGGAATGTGATTTTGCGGACCAACCCCCTCCTGAACCAATCCGCCGGCCAGTGCTGCATACCCCACCTTGCTCCTACGCACTGCCCGAACCCGACACTGCCCGCTGCATCCGTATAAAGCTCTATTTCTCTATTGTCCTGTGCCGGTTGTTGCCATATCACTGAACCATTGAAGTGCTCCAAGAAATCCCTCCATGTGACTAAATCATCCTTCACTTCAGCTGTCAGCCTAGTGTGGTGGTGTTTTTCCCTCAAACCTAACATTGCCCTGGCTATATTCTATGAAAAGACCCTGCCCATAGGTATCACCCACAGTGCAAAATTAAGTTGCCCCACCAACACCTGCAACTGATGCAGTGTAACCTTGCGTGACCGTAAGCATTGGTCCAGAGACCCTTAAAAAGCCTTAATTTTGTCCTGCGGTAATCTGCGCACGCCTTCCACCGTGTCTATCTCGATACCCAAGAAAGTCAATTTGGTCGTTGGTCCCTTTGTTTTCCCTGCCGCCAGCGGCACCCCCAATGCCTCCGCCATCCGCTTAATACCCACCAATGCTTCTTGACAATCTGATGAGCCTGCCGGCCCCATAAAAAGGAAATAATCCAAGTAATGCACGACCTCTTGCGTGCCCACCACTTCCCGCACTGTCCATTCCAAAAAACGACTGAATGTTTCGAATATTGCACATGCAATGGAACAACCCATAGGCATACATAGATCCACAAAGAAATTGCCCTGAAACGTGAAACCTAGCAACCTAGTGTCATCCGGATGCACCGGCAAGAGGCGAAAGGCTGACTCGATATCAGCTTTAGCCACCAGTGCCCCCCCTCCCAGCCTCTGCAGTTTCTTAATCACAGAGTCAAAAGTGGTGTAGCGAACCGTACACAAATCTGGATCCAGCCCCTCATTGACTGACTTGCCCGATGGACTCGACAAGTTGTGTATGACACTTCCTTCTTTGGTACCAGCCCCAATGGTGAACAGACCAGGTCCTGCCTTGGCAATGTCTGGAAAGGACCCACCCGCCACCCTCCCCAACGCTATCTCCTTTTCAATTTTTTCCCAAGTCACTTCTGGGTTCCTTAGCACTGACAGTTGATTGCGAGGGGGAACTGCACTTGGCACTGCAGCAGACAGGATACAAAAACCAGATTTAAAACCTTCATACAAAAATTGTGCTTCTGCCCCCCTCTCATATCTGGCGAGCAGATGGGCTAATACTGGCAGGTGTATGGGAGTGGGCAAGTTCTGAGCTTTATTGGGTAAGGCGGGCTTTTGGTTGAGAAGTAGCTGTGGAAGGGCGGTGTTCCTTGGGCTTTCCCCCTTTCTTGAAACACTTAAACTCTGGGTGCCCGAGCATCCCACAGAAGGAACAAATGTGCTTGAACTTACATGCTGTTCCTCTATTACATTCATTCTTGTTGAATTGCCGACGTGCTTGCTTCTTGTCCCCGGCTCCCCTGTCTACCCGAAAGGAATGTGTGGGTTTGCTAACTGGCACCGCCGAATAAAACTCCCCATGCCATATATTAATCTCCCGCTGGTCCCATGCTACTTCAGGGCTCACTGCTTTCATCTGCCTGAACTTTGTGTCATATTGCAACCAGGCCGTCCCCTGAAATTCTGAAGCTGCCCCATGAATCAATGACATGTAGCTTATCAACTGAGCCGCCAATGTAGGGAACTGCTCAACCATAATTTCTGCGTAGATAGCAAACCCAGTCACCCATTTCTTCAATGACCATTCCACCCAAACCTTTTTTTGCTTCAGTTCCCCATCTTTACCCGACCTGGTCTTCCCCGGGACCACACCCGCATTAATCAAATCAAAAACGTCCACATACTGCCCCTTAAAGATCTTACTCCCTTGTATCCACAGGCACATGCCAAGTTATACTTGCTGACGGTGACACCGCCAATGATGCTGAACCGTATAACACTGGGCTATGTAGTAGAGGAGCGTGCGCCGATGCCACCGTCGCCGGGGGAGGGGTGCTGGTGTCACCGTAACGAGCCCCGCCCCCACAGCCCCTGAGTTACTCACCGGGCCCTGAGCCGTGGTAGCCACCACCATCGGCGATTGCAATACTCCCCCTGACTGGACCCACACCTGAGCCACCCCACCACCTTGTGTCGCCACCACCGTGGCCTGTATTGTTTTCACCGGAGTCCGCGCTGCGGTACCAGAGGCGGCTTCCCCCTCCTGTACCCCCGTATTTGCCTGACTACCAGCCCCCCCCGGCTGGCCCTGTTGGCATTACTGTACTCTGTGTAGGCCCCACCATAAGGAACAACCCGCCTTCCACTGAGCCTGTTTGTGCGCCCACGCCAGTCACCCGCATATTGTACATGACCACCAGGGGCTGGCATACTGCCATCGCCTCACCTGGAAGGGTCGCTCGCGGTTCCGAGACCCGCTTGGTCTTCTCCTGATGCGTGTCCTTATAGCGAATAGGTGTCTGCCGTACGCGTTTTGGCAAGGGAGGCTCCTGCTGCCCGCTTGTTCCCGCATCCTGAGATAGAGTCTTCAGGGCCCAATCGATACCTCCTTTCTTTGCAACCTCCCACAATGCCGCCAACGAGCGGAATTCCTCTGTTGATGCTGGGGCTTCCTGGCCCCCTTGTGTCCGTTTGAGCGGCATCCCGTCTACTGAGAAAAGAAGGCAAAATTATTAGCTGGTCAATACTCCTATGCCCCTTTGACAGGTCTTGCACCGGCGCGCCTCCTTTTTCTGCGCAGGCCATGCCCCTTTTAGCCAGGCACCAGAGATACTTACCGCCCTAGTGCCCCCGTATAACATATGTCACTATCACACCATGCCACGTGCATCGTCTGCCCATATCCCATGCCACATGCATTTACCAACCAAAGCGTTGCCTTCTCCACGGGATGCTCAACATACCTACTGGTTGAGTACCCCGGGGGTATCGCGCTCCCCCACCAAGTCAATGACGTAACATGCCATGCCCATCATTCCCCTTTTGGCGTGCCAGCATATCCAATTTGTATTCATGCCCCTGATCTCAGGCTAGCATGCTTGCTTGCTCCATGCCGCTTGATCGCCTACCTGAACACCTATTAACTATTGTCGCACTCCTTTCCTTGGTTTATGCCCCCATTAGGCCCCCCTGTTGTTAACATAATTTATTTATAGAACGCGCCTTCTTATTAATTAAATTAAATGTTGACTCGCAGCATTATGCTGTAATTTCCAAACATGCCCCCCACTTTGCCCAGGAGAAAGGCCTGGCCGCCCCCTTCCTTTTAACCTCTTTCCCCTGCTTCTCCACTATTTTGGTTGCTCACTATTATCACTTTTGGCTCATGTAACTTAACGTTTTCTTTTGCAATTTGTTCTCTTGTAATTTTCTCCTCATGAATCATTACTGTGCCTATTGTGAAGCGCTCTGACACCTTCGGGTAAAGTCAGCGCTATATAAAATCGAAGACAGCGCCACCTCTGTGCCACCGGGCCGCGCTTCCCCAGCTGTGCCTATTGTGAAGCGCTCTGACACCTTCGGGTAAAGTCAGCGCTATATAAAATCGACGACAGCGCCACCTCTGTGCAACCGGGCCGGCTTCCCCAGCTTAATTCCTCTCAAAAGTCAACAGAAAAATGCCGAGCCTGAAGCAACACATTATTAAGGTACTGTTGACACACGGCTCACATTCCACCGCTGTAATCGGGAACAAACTCCTCACCACAGATACGAATGCACTCATTTTCCGGATGTCATTGACGGGCCTCGAACCCTGCTCCCTTCTGCCCCGAAGTCCGACGCCTCACTCATCATGCCACGCCGTCCGCCATCGACCGCTTCCCTCCCCACGTCCAAGTAACTAGCTGCGCTCCTGTGTCCGCATTGTCGCTCCCCCTGCCATGCCACATGCCAAAGGAAACACCCCCTTGTATTGCCGGAGCTCCATGATTATCGACTAAATTTTAATAATGCGACTAAAATGTAATAATGCCAGCATACATTTTCTAGGATGCCTACGCCGGGGCTCGAACATGAGTCTCCCGGCCCAAAGGCAACCGCTTTGTTCACCACGCTATGGCCTCTCACCATGCAGATTGCACCAGCGCCGCCGGGCCTGTTCTTCCACAGCTTGCCAACTGTTGATCCGGCTAGCCTTCCTGTGCTGAAGGCGAGAGACAAAAGAGGGCTACTCCCTGGGGCGCTGTAATTGTAATACCTTGGGGGAGGGCTCTCAGACGCCCACCTGGCATCTCACATTACTGAGAGACCCTCCCCATGACAGAAGCCTGGAGAATCGAAACTTTCCTGCCAGGCACGGAATTCCCACTAAAGGCCCCCCTCCCCTAGCCGCGGGGGTGGACTCTCATAACACACGCTTGATAATACTATCCTATGCCAATATGCTTATTTCCCTCAGACTATACCTATATAAAAGAAAATGTAGTTTTATTTATATACAATGTAGACTACACATCACACATAATCTTTTCGAGATAGAGGAACTCTTGTGATCCTTCTACTATGTTGGGTTCCCACATATTCATCTTTGCTCATGTCTCCATATTCACTCATCCTCTTTCCCTGAACTTCAACTTCCCCTTGTTTCAGAACTACCACCCTCTTCAAGTTCCAAATTTGATTGTCCTCCCACTAGATTCCATTTTTAAACAGTTTGACCACCTTCAATGGTGATCCAAACTTAGCTCCCTGTTGAGATCCCAGTGGTAATTTTATTTGTACCCAGTCTCCCACCTTCACTTTCATGTGCTTCACCACCTGCCTTTTATCTAAGTATTCCTTCCTCTGCTGCATTTTGAACTGTTGTTTGTGTTTCCATTCATCATGAGCCTTCACCACCCTCTCCATAAATCGGCCAACCTATGGCAAGAATGTAAAAGAGTGGAAAACATCTTTACAACACAACCATTACATCGCACTACACTTACGACGCAGTCATTACATCGCATTATCCTTTACAACTCAGGCTTTACAACGCATGACACTACATCGCATGTCACTACAACGCAGGCATTACAACGCATACCATTACAACGCATATCATTACAACGCAAAGTACCCCTACACTATCCAACACTTACCCTACTGTTGCACCCCTTGAAGTTAGAATAGTAATTTTTACCCCTAAACTATCTAACACTTACCCTACTTTTGCACCCCCTGGAGTTAGAATGGTAATTTTTACCCCTATACTATCCACTACTTACCGCATTGTAATGCAATGTAATGGTATGCATTGTAATGGTATGCGTTGTAAAGGTATAATGCAATGTAATGGAAGGCGTTGTAAAGGTAGTTTCTAAAAATGCAATGTAGTGTCATGCGATGTAATGGAGTGCGCTGTAAAGGATGTTGCAATGTAAAAACTGTGTTGGAAGGCATGCGTTGTAAATGTATGCGTTGTAACGTCATACGTTCTAAAAGAGTTGGGTTGCCTCCCTAGAACAATTCAAATGGGACCCTCCCTGTAACTGAATGTGGAGTGAGGCCGTATATTTATTCCTAGACTGGATTTCCTTCCTCCAGTCTTTTGCATCCTGTTTTGCCATTTGTATGGCTTCTTTCAGAATATTATTGAATCTTTCTACAACTCTGTTGGAATCAGGTTGATAGAGGGCATATTCCTTATGCTTAATTCCAATTTGTGACAGAAAATCATCAATTTCAAGTGAGACCACATGCATCCCATTATCTGTTAAAGTCAATTCTTGAATGCCATTTCTTGCAAATACCACCCTTAAAAATTTGACCACATTCTTTGTCAATAGTCTCTGGGGAATATTCTCAAGAACGTGTGATAACCATTGCAAAATTAACTTAACACAACTTCCAACATCGCAGTCTATCGCGGGAAAACAACTCAGTGTTAACTCAGTATTCACAACACAGAGGTACAATGCGATAGCCCCACGACAACACGTCAAATGTCCTTGATAAAGACAATGAAACGCCACAAAAACGCGAAACGACAACACAAAAAAAGTTGCAATGAGGCCAACAGCGATACAAAAAACAGCAAAAAACAGCGACAGGCTTACAAATCCCACGTGTCAGGCAGGAAAATGCATTATAATAGCAACAAAAAGAACACACCAAAAACAATTCAAACTGCGTAGCACCATGGATGCACCCTGACCCAGTGCAGAGGCAAACGCTATCCCCACAAGCCCCACAGACCACCAGCAAGAACCTCCGGGTCTGGGAAGGGCAAGGAGAAGAAGAAGAGGAAGACGGGATGCAGTCTGCAGCAAAACCAGGTAAGCGTCACGGAGGTGACATCAACTGACCGACAATGAGACTAACGTGAATGCAGTTGGAGTGTCGAGGAGGGCAAGAGGCCCTGGCATGATGTGAAAAGCCACAGCAAGCGCAAACCCGCTGCCAAAAGGAAGGCAGCAACGGCAACAGGAGTTGGGAGTCCTGCGTCTCAGGAGGAGCTGGAGGAAATGGAGGCCACAGTCATCAGGGTGGAGACGGTGTGAGGAGGTGGGATCATGGACACAGCTCGAGAAGACCTGACACAACATCAACATGGTGAGCAACGACCAGTACCTGGAGTGACGGGGGGAGATGGACACAATGACACACATGCACAACGATGTGTAGCACACTGCACACCCACAATGACCCTGGATCATGTCCCTGATCCCCATGGCACGCTGCAGCACACACACATAGCAATCACAGCACATCACACAACAATGTTGTACAAAGTGCAAAACTGACACCGCAGAACAGAGGACACAACTGGGTCCGCTCAAGCACAGAAACAGGCCAAACACATCGAACAGAGCAGGAAAGTGTTAGATTCATATGTACGTGTACAACCTCACATCTGTCACGTAGTCTAAAAGTCCATTGTCCCGCATCAAATTGCCGAGCACCGCCCAAACAGTCACAATATACATTGTCATACAGTCTGCATGTCAACAAGAACAATGCAGCAACATACATGTCAACACAATGTCAACTTGCAGCTCCCCTTCACATTGCAGAGGGTCAAACCATACCTCCAGCAGATCAGACCAGACAACCCATCTGTGATCCTGGAGAGGACCACCACACCTTCTACACCGACGCCCTACAAAAGCTCATGGACATCCCAGACAACCCACCACCAGGGCAGACAAGCTACATAGAGGAGAACCCAGCCCCTGCACAGACCATGCAGCAGGAACCACCCGCAAGCACGGCTGTCTCCCAACACGCCACCGAGGCACACCGCATTCCAATGCCAGGTGTCAGAATGCCAAAAGGAGGTGGCCGAACAGGTGCGGGTGGGGTCAGAGCTCATGGAAGCCAAACTACATAACATACTGGGTGTCTAAGTCCCATCAGGGCAAACCTGCACCCCACAAAGGAGACCCACACTATGACAGAGACACATGCATTTGCACATTTCCTGTACTGAACCACGCCCAGAGCCCCGGAATTACCATTCACATACCTACCCTGGATCACTGTACGACAGCCCAGTACACTCCCCTTATGCATTGAGTGGCTGACGACAAAGCCACATGTCCAATCACTAACACTCTGCCTGCGAGGACATGGCTGCGTCCCCTGTACACAGCACAATGTAATGTTGTAGGGTCCGGGGCCCTCATGCACACATCATGACCACACTGACATACGCAGATAGTTTGTGGAACTGGCTACGGGCACCTGCGCCCGGCCTCTTTATTGGCACGGTCACATGTACAGTGACACCTATGCTGGATGTGTGTGGGGTGAGTGTAAGCCAGCCCTCACTGAGTGGATGGTGCTGGCAAAAAATACAACAGTGAACACCATTAAGACGGAAACAGTAAACACCAGCATTACAGAGACAACAGCCGTGCATTATGGTGGTAGCCGGAGCAAGTACAGAGGTCACTCAAAGAGCACACAGAAGTGTCCATGAGTTGCAGTGCACTGAGGTTGGGGCACTAGAGCTGAGCGCGCTCATGTGAACAAAATGTGTAAGATTGGGTCCCTTTGGGATATTCCTGATGCAGCTGCAGTGGGGGGGTTACACCTGCATCGTCTTACTCATCATCGTCCCAGGTCTCCCACACTGCCTGAGGTGACATTGCTGCATGAGCTCGCCACAGCACATAACCTAAACAGAAATGGACGGTGACTCGTGGTGCACTGAGCTAGTGGCACCTGGTGTGCTGAGCAGGGTATCAGGCAGATGATGGCATTCACGACAGGTGTGAGCAACTCCGTTAGTCTGTCAGTACCACTGTTTCCACTATGACAGATGGCGGTTGGAGGTGGTCCTGGCGATGGTGGCGGGTGCACCCTGCGGCGAAGCGATGTCCGGGCTGGTCATGTCTCGATTTGATGTGTGAGCACTGGTGGACCGCAGTTGAGGCCGTAGGCAGCGCAGGGCCACAGGCACATGGCATTGATGACCCTAAGGCCATTATCTCAGAGGCCATCCAATATTCAATCAGACAGTGTCCCAAACTTGAGCTGCACAGAGTTAGTGGCCCCGGATGCACAGCAGCCGGCACAGGCACACCGCTATGGGACCGTGATTTCTGGTCCACTGAGGTAGGGCCACGCGGACTGAGCGGGTCCTCAACTACGTCCATGGGGAATGTGGCAGAAGGTTGCGGGAGACAGTGGAAGGTGTTCTCCAGGGCATGATGCAGAGGGCAGTAGCCGTTCGGAAGTAGCAAATGGAGGAGTGGAATGCAACAGCCTCGTTTCGACCGCCAATTCGGTATCAGCTACACGAGGATGAAGACAACTCCCTAGTCCATGGACTCAGACCGCACCAAAGTTCAACCAGACAGTGTCCATGTATGCCGGGGAACAGACTTAGTGGCACCGGGGCTGAGAGGGAATGCAGTCTGCGATGATTCCGGTACAATGATATGGACTTCTCCATTGCTAAATAAAGACTCAGTCCCAAATGTGTGACCTACTCGACCGCAGTGTAGGCCGGAGGCAACGGTCAGCAGTGGCCCACTGCTATGTGTCGTTTGCTCGAGATGCACAGTCAGTGACACAGGACAGTTGTTGGTAGTGTTCGATCTCCTCCATAACGATGATCCTTTTTCATCCTGACTGCAACGCGTCACCCTCTTACACCTCTCCTTGCGTGCAACGATATGTACTCTGCCATTGAACAATCGATGTTCAATTCCAATTGTGTGTCCTATCCGAGCGCTGTGTGGCTCGAGGGCCGTAGTCAGCGTGGGCCCACAGACACATGTGGTTGTAATGCTATGCACAAACTTGGTGGCACCATATCGAAGGAAGTATATTGACATAAACTCTGCCTTAAATATTGTTCACTGCCATAATGTAATCAAGACTCAGTTCCAAATGTGTGACCTACTAGTCAGCTGTATCAGCCGGTAGAGTACGTCAACGAGAAAGGAGTACTGCGGGCCTTGCTCGCAGGAGACCATGATGGTCGTAGCAGGTTGCCAGGGTTTCGTTCCTCGGGCTTGGAGTTTGCACTGGCACGTGGTGGGCCCTCTTCGACACACGCCAGTGTCGGCAGGTGGGCATTGAGGCCTGGGTGTGCTGGGGTGGGCAAGTCTGGTTCAGGGCCTGGATTCCCGAGGTGCAGTAGGCGCACAGGGTCGCAGGATACACCGCTCACCCCGCCACCCCGGTGCCTCTCACACCGCCACGAGGCCAATGCCGTTGTCCTGGCAGAGACATTGAACATTCCAGAAGAGGACCATGCCCAGATTAACATGCCTTTTATTCACACCCCTACGCTGGCCTGGTGTACGCCGGGCCAGCCCATTCCGCTCACGCTTACGGGGTAGACGTAACAAGCTACATTTCTGCAATCTTCCCCACTGGCTGGGGTGACATGGTTGCATCTACTGTCCACAATACTCCAAATACCCGCGGTATATGTCGACATGGATATGTGTGTGGTCTGCATACTGTAGTCTGTCCAGCACATCCACGCCACACTTGGCATTGTGAACATTTTTATTCATGGGTCACTTGCCTCCTTCGCACATGCCTGGGCCCCACCTCTTCCCACATTCTGCTATTGTGTGACTGAGGTGCCATGTCGTTGACGGATTCTGTGGCTAGCTGGCCCAGGTTCTCACAGTAAGTTGTGCTGTCATGCCTGGTGGGTGTGCATGTTGTTTGGCATGTTGTATGTGAGCTTGTGACATGTGCATTCCCAGAGTTGTGAGTTGCATGATTGTGGAGTTGAGGTGTGTGTTGTGTTCATTTGGTATTTGCCAACGAGCAGTGCATTTCCGTGGGTGCCATCCTGGTAGTGCTGGTTGGTGATAAACTGTTGGAAGATGTAGGGATCATGCACACTGCCTGGGTGGTTGGCGTCAATGTTGGTGGAGATTCCCCGGTGGTCCTCTATCGCCTGGACATTGATGGAATGTGTGCGCTTTCTGTTGCGGTTATTGTGTGCAGTGTTGCCAGGGTACACAAGTAGGACATGTGTGCAGTCAATTGGCCCATGACACGTGTGGGTTGCCAGCTGTGGAGTAGATGCATTGCTTGGTCGCCAGAAGTTCCGGTGCAGTGTTGGGGAAGTATAGATAGTGTGGTACCAAGCTGATGGTGTCATCCATGACCGTTGTGAGGGACTTGGATTGGGCTGACTGAGATTCCTCCGACTCAGGTGGTTGTTGGTTGGAGGATACCAGAGGCCAACAGGTGCAGCACAGCCAGCAGCTTTGTCTGAGGTGGGATGTTGGTTGTATGCTGTGTTGGTAATGTCAGCCTGGTGGTCAGGATGCGGAGGATGGTTGTCCTTTTGAGCCTGTAGTGGGCAATGACATTCTCTGGTGTTGGGTCTGTAGGGTTGGTGCATTTTCTGAAGGTCTGCTGTATTTGTCTGCACTGCTTCAGTGGTGGTGGGGGTGGGGGTGGGGGGGTGTTGTGGCCCTCTTGGGTTTCCGGGCGGCATGAACAGTGGCTTCATGGCATCTGTTATTCTTCAGGTGTTGCTCTGGCATGGGCTCCCTTTCCTGGTGTAGGCTATCGTCTGGCTTTACACCAGGTCAGAGCAGGTGTTAATTTCCTGCTGCTAACGCGCCTTATCACCTGTTTTGTGATCTTATCGCAGATCTGGCTGGTCGTTGTGAATGTTGCGCAGTGGTGTTGTCACACCTTTTATATGAGGTATCAAAGACCCCCTGACATGTGAAATCTTCTAGGACAGGGCAAAACACAATGTATATATATCTTCCTAGACAGTTGTAAACCACCATGAACAATTGCAAAATATGTGTCTCATAAATCATGTACAGAAAATGTCAAACAAACATGAACAATAAAATTGAAACTATTTTATAAAACGGTGAATTATTAAATTTTATTTAATACTTGGGGTATAAAGATAAAAACAATATAGGTATTCAACATGTAATATTCACTATTAAAAAAGGTTTAAAAATGCAAATCATGTATATGACAATTATATTTGAAAAATACAATCAAATGATTAGTACTGTGGCTGAGCTGTATACTATTCGACGTGTGTTTCGGCGTGTTGTAACGCCTTCGTCAGGAAGTAAGGCCACAAATTCTTAAAATTCATAAAAACATTACTGAAGTAAATAGTCCTATAAATGTTTGACATAGTGATACTATTTATAAGGTCTGAATTTTAATGACAAAATGTCTCACCTTTTGGCAAGGGAACACCTACTCTGCATCTCAATAGCGATAGTTGCTGGGGTCATCTGTGATGATGTTTTTTGCGATTGCTATCGCAGGTAAACTGGTGATATGGGCTGTTAGCACCAGCTTGTGAATGGGGAGATAAACTTATCGCCACTTTGGCTGCGATAAAGTGCCGTTAACTCGTCGATAGTTCCTCGAGAATATGCCGCTCTGTGTGATGCATATCTCTGACCACCTTGAAATCAGATCATTCGTTACCACTACATAATACTGTCCAGCGTTACGGTCCTTGCCCACAGTATGTCTAACATCAATTGTTACCAAGGTCCATCTACCTGTTTCCTCATCACCATGGATTGTGTGCTTGCGATAACCTGTCAGAGGCAGGTAATCAGTCTGCAGCATATAAAGGGGCCGTAAGTCAGCTTTTAAAAGCTGATCCTTGCAGGCGTCTCGCTGGATTGCGCTCTTCTGAGCAGTCAAGGAAACCAGGAACAGGCTGAGGCAATGATAAAACGCTGAAATTATGAAAATGCCACACATCATGGCAACCAGAAACTTTGGGTGCAGGTACTGCTCTCCAATTACAGTGGGGTAGGAGGAAGCTCTTTTGCATTACTCTTATGAAGTACTGCTGTGAAAAAACAAAATAATTCCTACGGAGCTTTAGACCAGGATAGGAATCAAGATACGTCGTAACTTCAAACACAAGACACTATTGGCAGAAGGGGAGGGATGTATAACCAATAGTATTGAGATGATTGCTGGAATACACAGGACTTTAATTGGTTCTTTTTTCTCTTTACCCAGTGGTAAAGGTAGTTTATGGTGACTGGCTGCTTGTTAATTAAAGCAAGAAAATAAAAAATAATATTGGCCACGACGTCTGATAATTTCAAAACGTTCTTTTAATAATGCTAGGAAACCTATTATCTCTATCTTCTTGAGCACTAAATCCAGTTGTCTTTTACTAAATTACTTGCTTACCATATGTAAAGTTGCCAGTTGTGTGTCACACATAGCTGCCAAGGTTTCAGACTGCTATGTGTAACATTTTCATAATTTCAGAGTAATTATGAGTGACATTTCAAGGACTATGAGTGACACTTCCTCGCGAGCAAAATCAAGCAATGAAGATGAGGGAAACATAAAAATATTATAAATTACACCCATTTGAGCTACGAGCAACTCTATGATCTTACAACTGCAGAAAAGCACCAGAAAATAAAGGGCACTAACTTAGTGCCCTTGTAAACTGATCTTACTTTAAACAAATGTATAATCATGATACAGACTGGCCGACAGTGACTGCAATTAATGCAGACGAGCTGTAACTTTACTTAAGGTAGAGGCGGATTGATGACACGCTGCCAAATCAAAACATAAAAGCAATGAAAACAAAGTTATTCATTCATATGTTATGTTATGTTAAGCCGCACTTTTTGAGCGCACGGCTACCCCAAAAGGGTGTCCCGGCGCTTTAGCAAAGAGGCCCAGAGAAACAGGAAAACCAAAGGCATACACACTACAGTCACAGCAGATTATTTGGTGAAGAGCAGAGTCTTCAACTCCTTCCTGAAAGCCAGGAGGTTGTTCTCTTTCCGGAGAGAAAGTGGGAGCTCGTTCCACAAACATGCTGTCACATGTTGAAAGGAACGACCTCCCATCCGGACCCGTTTGACCACAGGCACCTCCAATTTGGCCAGGTCCGCCGACCGCAGCGACCTCCGTGGCACATAGAAAGCAATTCGCTTCCTCAAATAGTTAGGTCCCATCACATGGAGGGCTTTAAACGCCAAGGTGAGGAGTTTAAATCTGATTCTCCCAGAAATCGGCAGCCAGTGCAGCCTAGCCAGGAGCGCAGAAGCACTGGCTCTCCTGGGCAGGCCATAGATGGCTCTGGCCGCTGAATTCTGGACAATCTGCAGTCTGGATAGCAGATACTTAGGTAGGCCCGCAAAAAGTGCGTTTGCATAGTCCAGGCGGGATCCCACAAGCGCCTGGACTACATTCCTACGATACTGCAATGAAAGCAGAGGAAGGAATTTCCTTAGCATCTTAAGGATGCTGAAACATTTCCCTGCTAATCCCTGAATGTGCGGACGGAAGGAAAGATTATCGTCCAGCACCACTCCAAGATTTTTTACCTGAGAAGATGGTTTCTCAGGGGGGAACATGTCCTGGGGCCACCATGTCTTCCAACCCGGGTCGGGGGCACAGCCGAAAAAGAGCAACTCAGACTTGTCCGAGTTGCATTTCAGGCTGTGCCGCTGAAACCACGCAAAGACTGCGCTCAGACAGTCCTTGATTCTGCCGCCGTTGAAGACCTCTCCCTTCCTGCAGGTGAACAGGAGCTGGGTATCATCAGCGTATGAGATGACCCGGGCCCCAAACGCCTCTGCTACCTCCGCTAGAGGGGCCATATAAATGTTAAAAATGGTGGGGCTCAGGATAGAACCTTGAGGCACCCCCACCTCCAGCGAAGGCATTTCGGCCGAGAACGGCGGAGCCCAGATCACCTGTCGGCGGCCGGCAAGAAAGGATTGAAACCAGTCCAGCACCGTCCCACGCAGACCAATCTCCCAAAGTCTTGAGAGGAGACCTGCGTGTGGGACGGTGTCGATCATACCCACAATTGTATATCATATCATAATGCATACTCTGATGTGGGCCTTTTATTTTGCAATCCAATAAATGTACTATTAGTGTAGAATGCTTGCCTGATATATTTCTCTAAAGGTGACTATTATCAAAAAGTATACATGATAATGTGTCCAATTATAAACTGATTCCTGCTAAATAAATCAGTGTTATTATCATCTTTGTTACTCTGCTCTCTGGCTCTTTCCTGGCCCTTTTCATCTTGCAGAGTGTGTCTCTTGTCAGTTGTCAGCGTTTTACTTACCATGTGTCTACTTCTCCTCATTTGTCCCATATATTTAACTGCCTGTTTCTCCCCTGCCCCATGTCTCATCCTCATTGCTACTCAGCACCTCATTTCCCTTGCTCTATCTTCTCTTTCAAGTCTCACCCTTTTCCCTCTCATCTTCCCCCTTCTCTGTCCGATACCCCTGCAACCATCCCCGCACTCCTCTGCCTTATTATACAATGTTCCTCTTCCTATCTTGACTAGTCTCTCTTTGTTTTAGTGTCCTGTCACAGCCTCATGAAAAATGAGGTAGGGGCATCCATTCCCTCACCCACCCGGCTGTGCTCTGTGACATGAAACTCTCTGGTTGCAATGCTGTCGCATTCAGGCAGTGAAACTCTCAGTATTGGAATATTAGGGTGTGATGTCTCCAGAGACCTATGACTCCCTAGCATGTCATGGCCATTTACACACATCGAGTACTGTCAGAGGAGACAGCATGTGAGTATGTGTCTGTCATGTCTAGGGCCCTCTTAGGAGGCCACTGCAGATTGCACCACACACTGCACCTTCCAGCGCAGCAAATGATAATAATAACACAACTACTTAACTTACCACTCCGACAAGTGTGACAATTTGCACTATTACAGGCCCCCAAAGCTATAAGAAAGGCTTGGTATTAGTAATTTTAAATGTATATTGAATGAATAACTAATTGTTCTTGTGGTTATCTCTAAATTAGCCAGAAAGCGCCACCTTGTGGCAGACTGTCACAAGCAACCCCGACTGACAGTTAAGTTCGAGTGCCGAGCACCCGAAACCACTGGCTCAAATGAAGCAAGAACTGCGCCTAGACATTAAATGTATATGTGAAGGGCTTGTTGTGTTCACTTTTCTGGCAGCAGATCAATGAACTCTGATTATCTCTGTATTGGTGAATGAGCTGTGTACTACATAAAGTGGAGAGAGTCACGTGCACCTCAGAAACCGTGACAGGCTGTGCTGGCTCAGTGCAGTGCTGAGCACCAGTTTTTTGTGTCTGAGGTGTGTAAAGTTCATAAATGTAACTCAGAATTTCTCTGAGTTAGTACGTTAACTGTATGCAGCATTACATGGAAAGGAATCTGCAGCTCAGCCCAGCCCACAGTGCCATTATAATTGCAATTTGCAAAAATACAAATGACTGGACGGACAAGTCTCCCGGGTAATAACATAAAGGAGAAATGGAGCTCCAAGGTGTTGACCTGCGTAACGTTTTGACCAATAAATTAGATACTACTGTCACCAAAATAAATTGGGAGGATGATTTAGGCTACTCTCGACAGAGGGGAAGGCAGTTTTTTTTATAAGTGGGAAACCTCTCCATATGCCAATTAAATAGAAATCACACTCTATATGTAATTCACAATATATATAATTCACAAGCTGTACACTGCAGGCCGCTGTTTAAAGCAAAGTATGCTGAACAGGGACACCCCTGTGTCATCATGTTCACTGCCTACAGTGTGCTGAGTTGATACAATACAATCTCACTTAGAATGATAAAGAATATCTTGCATACTCAATGCTGCTATTTGACTGAACATTTGGATTTCTAAGGGTTCTGTTCGGTGACTCATGGTGACATATACAGTCATCATTTTTTGAATCGCAAGCCTGCAAATCAGTGTGGGACTTCATGCTCTGAAAAAAATAAGAAACCTCATTGGTTCTTGGGGAATGGCAAGTTCAAGTTGGCATCAATTGGTGAAAATTGAGAACCCGGGGGTAAGAGTTGATACATAACATAAGGGTAACAAATTACATTTCATATAGACCAAGCCCATAACATAGCGTTTACAAAAACTGTCTCCAGCCAGTCACGGACAGACCCAGGTGCTACCCCCTCCCACCACTCTAGATGCAGATGGAGCTATTCAGCCCAGGGATGGCCCACTCAGCTTCTGGGAGCCACCCAGCCCCTGTCACTCACAAACCAGACAGTCAATTCACAAACAGGCCAAGGCACACAGAAAGGTCAGACAAGAGAACAGCAACTTTCTAAAAGTGCTGTTCTCAAACAAAGGATTTAAAATCCACCTTTCCCATAAGATGTGTTATTACATTTTAAGTTCAGGGATACCAGACCTTTATGTCTTATCCTGCTCCTATGGGATGATATGCAGGTAACCACTGTAGCCAGCATTCCCCATGGTAGCCTGTGGGGAAGATAGCCTTTTATAATAGTGAAAAACGAACATGGCTGTAATTCACTACCAGAGCATGTCACCTGCACTAGTACATGCTCTACCTTTCACATACACTGCACCCTGTCGAACGGGGTACCGTGGGCCTTCCATAGGGGTGACCAATGTGTAAAGAAAGTGAAGGGTTAGGCCTGGTCAGTGGGGACACTGACCAGGAGGACATGCAGTTCACAGACTGCACACAGGCACTTCGGTGGCAGGCCAGAGATACCATTTTAGGGCTACTCATATGGGTGGCACAATCAGTGCTGCAGGCCCCCTAGTAGCATTTGTATCACCAGCCCTGGCACACTCAGTGCACTTTACTAGGGACTTCTTGTTGATACAAATATGCCAATCATGGATAACCAATTACAATAACAATTTACACAGGGAGCACTTGCACTTTGACACTGATCAGCAGTGGCAAAGTGCCCAAAGCATCAAAACCAGCAAAAACGAAATCCAGCACAGCGTCAAAAATACAGGAGGCAGAGGCGAAAAGACAGGGGAAACCACGCCAAAGATGCCAGGTCTAACAGGGAGTTTGATTAAAAGGAGTATCACAATGTGGAGAAAAGTTATATGAGTTGAACTGTATGTGTTTAAGAGGTTAGTGGTGAATGTTTTGGAAAGTAAGAGAAAAATGAATTAGTGGCTGTTTAATAAATTTTGTATTTTACTGACAAATGACAGCATAGTTTTGTGGAAAGTTACAATGAAGAACTAAGAATGTTTTAAATGTCTAAGCATCATGTGCAGAATAGATATATCTGTCATTTGTATTCTGGGAGTTGTAGTACTTTTAGTAACATTATTAAACAGGAATAGTGAGAAATAAAAGATGAGAACATGTTGTCTGTGTGTATATGAATTAGGAAGAAGTAAGACTTGTTAGGTATATATTGGGAAGTATTTGTCAAGGTGGTTTTTAACTTATATCACCACTTTTTATATGCTTAGATATCGTTTTTGTGCTTGCACTTAGCTATATATATGGTTGGACTTTTGAGTTTGCTTAAAGATGCAGAGAGGTATATATTTTGGGAAAGATGGCTTGAAGGTGTAAATCTATTAAGAAATCGTATACATGTATACATTGTGATCTATGTTCAGTAAGGCTGATGAAAATTTAATGTATATAGTGAGGGTAGTATTTTACTTTAAACATGGTTTGTTTCAAATTGAGAAGGATTAATAGTACATAATGCTTTGAGAGTTCTTGTGCTAGCTTTTTTGAGTGCAACTTTTGTTTGAGATGCTGAATATATGTTTTAGAAGCAAAAGAAGCATTTGAGTAATGCTGTAGGTATGCCGTCCCCGAAATGGTTTCTGCTTTGAAAAATGTCAAAATGTTGAATTCCGTTTTAGAAACTTACTTATGCATGTGCACGCTCAGTAGCGAAGCAATATATGTTTCTTGAGGGCCATGTATGCAATTATATATACCAAGATTTCACTCACACATAGCTAAGAAGTTAAGTATGTAAACAGTAAAACAAGTAGTTTGATACTGACAGAAGGAGATAACCAATGATTCAGAGATATCGTGACAATTGTTATGTATCTAACAGGAATGAAGGTACTTTCTCAGTCAGGTAGGCAGTATTCAGGCACTCATGGAATCACCCAGCCACTACTCAGGCAGTCATCAAATCAGTTATTCACTATTCATGGAGTTATTCAATTATCCAGAAACGACACATGTACTCTTAAATCAGGCAGGCAGAAACGATGTAGTTATTGAAGTATGCAGGCACAACGTATACATTCATCTAATCACCTAGGTACTATCTATTGACTTATGCAATTAACAAGGCTTAAACTATGCAATCATTGTAACATTTGAGCATAACCTATGCAGCCATCTAAACACCCACTTAGAACCCATGCAGTCATTGAAATACAGAGGCACATGCGTGCACTGATCAAACACTCTGGGCACTACTCATGTAGTTATGTAAGCATCCAGGCAGTACCTGTTCAATCAACCAAAAAGACATTTGCTGTATCCAATCGCTGAAACACTATTCATCCCTTATTCCAATATGTAAGGTGCTATGCATGGGCTTAAACAATCACTATATACACTATGCATGTACTGCATAAATCACCTATGTACAATCTATGCACTCTTGCAATCATCCAGGAACTAGAGTTGCACTCATTTAATCATCTTACCAGTATCTATGCATCTATTGAATTATTTAAGCATTAGTCATGCACTTGTTGAATCGTTCAGGCTCTACTGATACACTCATCCAAACACCCAGATGCTAGTGGTATACTCATGCAAACAAGCAGTTAGTAAGTATACAGATATGGAATGCCCCATGGAGTTATGACATAGTCAGGGACTCATCTATGCACTACTTGTAACCTTAAGGAATCACCGAAGCACTACCTATTCACTCATTCAATCATCCAGGGTGTATTCAACCAAAGTGTTACTGAGGAATATGTAGCCTTTAGGCAATATGTGTGAAAGGTTTACTACAATGGTACTCTCTACGTAATTACATGAGTGCAGGAGTAGAGCCTGAGTGTTTCATTAGTGCCCATGTGTGCCTTAGTATTTCAATAACTGCATGGGTTCTAAGTGGGTGTTTAGATGGCTGCATGGGTTCTGCGCACATGTTATAATGATTGCATATTTAGAGCATTGTAAAAAAAGTGTAGAAGAGTTTGAGATGCAGTGAAACAGAAAGAATGAGTTGAAAAAGTGTTTGATAAGGCCTTTGCGTTGAAGAGGAAGCTTTTAATTTTGTTTCTAAAAAGAATGAAGGCTCTTGAAAAAATAGTGTTTTGCATGGTGAGACAACACCAGAAGAAAAGATTAGTGAATAGAAGTAACTGTTGTACAGTTTTTAGTGGACAATGCATACATACTTCTTGTACAGAGGTTTTCTTTAATGAAGAAAGCTATCTCCAGGATAACAAATTAGTTCATGCCATTGATTAAAGATGATGATGTTATGAAATGAAGAATTGTAATCCTATAGCAAAAGAGGTGATGGTACCTAGAAATGTAGAAGAAGTTATTGCAGAAGAGGTACATGGAAAGGCGAAGTCCAGATACTGTATACAAATGGAATTGTAGTAGTGTTTCTAGTATTAGACCGCAATCCATTGATATATTAAGAAAATTCCTATGTATCTTTCCAAGGGGAAGTTTAAAACCCAAAATAAGTTATACCACTCAACAAAGTGAACTTTAGGAAGGAGGCTGTATTATGTGAACACTCCTGCTTTATGTTTAGGAGGAATAAGTAGTGCACTTTTGCATGGTAGTGTGAGACACGTAGAAAAGGTTTGTGGTGATGTGCAGTTTCGTTTCTTTGGTCCTGAGCAGGATTCTATCGAAAGTGAAGAGTTGTTAAGAGGAGGAGTTGCAGAACAAGACACATATATTACAGTTGATAGTTTTAAAGAAGGGATTACAACATTTAGCAGCCTTCTTTAAAAATCCAGATTATGTTTGTATATGATGTTGATGCACTTACGAGAAGATTTAAACACAAAAGTGTTGACTTATGTTTGAAAAGTGATAAAGTAAATCAGGATAACTAGCAAAAGTTACCTGTGTATTTATTTGTAGAGGGATGGTTTGAATTGTCTATACTACAAGTTATATGCAAATAGTGTAACAAGAAATTGGAAAATAAGAAAATGAACAAAACATAGATATTAGATACCCATTTTGTTAGATAATAAGGTGCCTGCTAATGTAGAAGAACTATGAAAGGCAAACATTTTTGAAAAAATAAATATTTATTATGCTTTCCAGCATTGAGAAGGGCCATTATGGACTGTTCTCCAGCACTAACTACAGCTCCACAATCCGTACAGTATGATGCCATCGGGGACAACTGTTGAGCCAAATCCTAAAGTTGAGATTGGACTTTTGAATGGACTCTCTACTTTAATTTTGTTGTGTTACTATTGAAGTTGAGGGTCCTTCAGCTTTGCATTGCCTTCTTGCTGCTCACTATGAACTCCTCTTATGAAATGTGCAAAAAATATAAAAGGGGGAAAAATACCACGTATGATTTTTGGCAGCATTCTGATTAGCTGTAACACACTGCTCACCAGCTGGTATAACAACACTACAGTCCGTGCAATATGTGGCCATTCTTGAAAACTGTGAAGCAATATCTATTGTAGTAGTTTGTACCACTAAAGGGACTTTTTGGCCGGGTATTGTTGCTCTTGCCACTGGTGTAGGTGGTCCTCCAGCTTCCCTCTTGTAGATCGACAGTTGGAGACGTTTTCTGTGATAGGTTTAAAGATAATATGAGATGGACGTCGTCCCACATGAATTTGTTTTGTTCATCCCTTAGAGAGGGTCCTGTCACACATTGCATTGTGCATTGCACTAGTCTTGCGCCCGTTTTTTATTCCCCATGAGTTTGGGTATCAATGGATACTTTGATGTTTGTTTTAAAGTTATATTGTGATCGTGAGTTCACAAGTTGAAAGTTATTTTCTGAAACTGATATTTTTTTAGAAATATGTTGTTAAAATAAAGCTAAACCAATATGTTAAGAAAACACTAGACTGAAACTTTGTGTAAAATATGTCTATATATCTGTTTTACACTGTTTCATTTGTATTTGTGTCTACTGATGTCACTGCGTCCTCCAGTGTTGCTGTGCAAAAGGAAAATACATTTTTGTTCTAGGTATTTCGACAAATGAATACAAAGGTAAAAGTTATGTTAGTGTCTTACTAAATAGCCACACGGAAATGTTATGTCAAATATGTCTATATATGTTTTTTTACATTTTGTCAAAAACACCCGGTATTTGCAGTCCGTCCTTGGCAATGGCGCTCATAGACTCATACTGGCACTACCGGCAATCATCAGGGATGTCCTCTGCATCACTCTGCAAACGTGCCTCCTGGCATAGTACTAGTTTGGAGATGAAGACCCCTTGACTATTGAGGGTATCTGGGGACCAAGTATTCCTCTTGTCACCTCCAGCAAGTTCCATACGGTCAGTTTGCTAAGAATTGTTCTGAGGCCACACCCCTTTCTACACCACTCTGCAAACACATCTCCTGCACACTTGTGGTTGGGCAATAAAGTTTTCTTGGATGCTAAAGGACTTTGGGGACCAAGAAGCCCTCCTGATATTGTCGATAAGTCCTACTCACTTCAAAAACAGGGGGAGATCGACGGTTTTAGGCCAGGTCCACCCTCCTTTCAATCATATATGCAAAAATGGGATACCTGATCGGGGACCTAGCTAAGGTGGCGTTTGACCCCCAAAAATTTGAATTGGAGGATCAGGTACTTATGGCAAGAAAAAGCTAATGCTTTCTTAAGTCCTCTCCCTCACGGGGTTTCCCACCGGTGACATGCTTCATCATTGGGGTCCTCTCAATCCGCTGCGGATTGAGGCATGCTTCGATTTGCAAAATTACGTAGGAGCACTAAAAAGGTGACTATGGGCCAGATGTAGGTCGCCAAATACCGGTCGGTAACGGCTGATTTCGGCCGTTACCGACCGGTATTTGGAGTTTGAGATGTAGACGGCCTAACTTTACAGAATCTGTAAAGTTACAGATTCGGTATATTTACCGATTTGGTAAAATACCGAATCAGTAAATTTACCGATTCTGTAAACCAGATGTAGGTGGCACTGAAAACAGTGCCACAGGCCCTTAGGAATTCATTATTTATCACTAAATAATACTTGGTGGTAAATAATGAATTTGTGTGTACATGCACATCTGTGCATGTACACCGGTGCCATGTGGCACACATACATGCCCTGAGGGCATGTATGTGTGTCACATTGCACACAAGCCAGGATCAGGGGTGCAACAGGGTGTCAAAGTGACACCCTGTCCCTCTTGTAAAATCGGTAATTTTACCGAATCGGTATTTACCGATTCGGTAATTGACAGTGATTCCTGTGGGCCTCAAAGCCCATAGGAATCAATGGCAATTACCGAATCGGTAATTACCGAATCTTACCGATTCGGAAATTGAATAGGTAAAAATACCTACATCCCGATTGCCAGTTCTTAAATACCGAATCGGTATGATTCGGTATTTAAGAATCGGTAATCTGGGATTACCTACATCTGGCCCTATGTGTGGTGCAGTGTTTGGTGGACTGGATAAGAAATCTAAAAATACATGGCTAGTGGGTGAAACACTTTATTCCAGCTCCTAGTTGGTATAATAAAAACAAGGGGTACTAGACAACGATGTAACCATAATGCGTTGAAAGTCTCCAGTGTTGGTCAACATGTTTCGAGCCTCCCCACGGCTCTTCCTCAGGACCGCACAGGGACCAGACCTGTGCGTTCCACTCCTAAGTGACCTAAAAAGTGAGATAAATAAATAGTTAAGTGAGAAGTGATGTGTGCACACCTACTGTGTGTGCACTTTTATACATACAATTTTAATTCAATTGATCGTAGTAGGAGATACAAAAAGAACAATGTTAGCCATACATCTACCTGCCCGGGCACTGGCAGGTTATGAACTTCATGCAACACACAGCGTCTAGAACACATTTAATATGCGTGAAATAACATCGTAGTCGTTTGTTCCAAAAGTGCCTTATTGGTGGAGAAAAAACAAGCGTCTGTCATCTCCTAAAGCAATTCTAAATGAATATAAGTGTGTTTAAAAAGAACAGAGACATAGACACCACGTGACAGTACACATATATAAACCACAAAGATCATTCTGCATATTGCGCTATTACATACTTTAAATGAGGTTCAGATTTGCCTCATGGTCTGGTGAGGTTGAGGGGCTGGTATTCATACTCTATAATGATGGTAAGGTATGATTAGAAATGAAGACAGCAGCGATTCTCTGAAAAAAAAATAATAATGATAAGAGAGCCAGTGCTGCGGTATCGCGGTTCTCCATGTTTGCCGTTTTTGCAGCCAAACATGGTATCAAGTGGCTGCCCTGCTCAGGGAGGAAACGGGACACTTACTTGAGTTGAGCTCGCCTCGGCAGTTAATTACCTACTTGCACCACTGGAGACTGCATCTTAGCGTGCCTCTCCTCAGGTACCGGGTTAAGTACTGGCACTTCCGTCTAGTCATCCGATGGATGCTAGAGCTGAAACTAGTACCAGGAAATGGCCGCCGGAGTGTGAAAGTGCGGCGGCCATATTGGAGTAGGACTGTTCTAGCGATACCTATAAGGGAAAAGCCTCTTTTGTGATAGTCCATGCAGGTTAATGTTTATAATGGGTGCGTGTATTCCCCAAAGACGATAATTTTGTGCAAATCTGCATTAAGGTCAATTTACCAAAAACCGCTGAAAAAGCAGAATTAGGCTCTATTGTTATATACATTGTTTTACTTTGTGCATGAAGCATTATTCGTGAATAAAGTTTTTCTTTGGTCATTAAACAACTTATTCGGGGCTAACATTTTCTGGGGTAGAGCAGGTGATTAGGTGAACACCGGGGTTATTATTGAGGTGGCATTTTCCAAGTAGTGCACAATGATTTCCTTAATGTGTACATAATAAATATTCTATATTGTTCTTATTCTCATTTTGTGAATTGCCTGCAGGGAATATTATCATTTAAACCCCTTGTGTCCGTGCGTAGTTTGAACACCCAGCATTGCTCCTTGTGTAGGAGCTTCTGTTCAAGGTTTTCAGTAGGTTTTATGTGTTCCAGCACCCCCCATTGCAGGTCGTTGGGGGAGTGTTGCTTTTCAGTGAAATGTGTGTTTATCTTTGTAGTTGCTCGCCTGCATCTGATGTTACTGCGATGTTAGACTATCCTTTTGCGAACCTTCCTGGTCGTCATTCCAACGTAGTGGAGGTTGCATATGCAGGTTATCAGATAGACCACTCCTGCGGTATTGCAATTTGTAAATTAACGCAATTCCCACACCATGTTGTTATTTAGTGTTGCGCTCTTTGTGGGTGATGTCCGGTGACATACACTGTAATTGTTGCATGAGTAATGGCCATTCGATAAGGGCTGTAAGATTCTTTGATTCTCCCCGCTTGGAGTAGTGTTTTTGGGGCGTGTGTGCACAAGAATGTCTCAGATTTTTTCCTTTCCTATGGGAAAACATTTCCACTGTTCAAGATGCGCCAATGTTTCTTCACAATATTGGCCACCTTGTCTGACGCTACATTAAACGTTGTAATGCAGGTCGGTCTCTTTTCCTTGCCATTTTTTTCTTGATGGGCTTCCAGTAGCTATTCTCTATGGTTGCTACCCGCTCTTTTCTTGGCTTGATTCAGAAGGTGTGGGGGATATTTCCTTGTGATCAGCTTTCTGGACAGTTCACTCACTTGTAACTTGTAATCCTCCTTCTCCGTGCAGTTTCTACGCAAGCGTAAGAACTGTCTAAATGGGAGGTTTCTTTTAGTTGTCTCGGATGAAATCTGTCATACAGCCGGAGGCAGTTTTTTGTTGTCCGTTTGAAGTGTGTAGTGGTTCTCAGTAAGTATCCTGTGGCAAAAATATTCAGATCCAAGAAGACCAATTGTGACCTGCTCTTAGCGTGCGTTCACTTGAGAAAAGGGTCTTGTAAATTCAGCCAGGCCATGAAATCAGTGGCATCAGACTCATTTCCTTCCCAAATGAGCAACACATCATCGATGTATCTGTTCCATAACAATATGTGGTTGGTATATGGGTACATGTCATTGAGTATTTTATGTTTTTCCAGATGGTGGACATAGAGTCCCACCACACTTGGGGCGAAAGTGCTCCCCGTGCTAGTACCATGTTGTTGGCGGAATATGGTCCCTTCAAAACGAATACGATTCTCCGTGAGGGCCATCCTGCAGCACTCCAAAACAACGTGTCTCGGGTGTGGTATCGCCATTCTAGTTGAAGAAGTACTTCCTCTATGATGTTGAGGGTCTCTCTATGAGGTAAACTGGTGTAGAGACTTTCTACATCCAACCCCATGAGTATGCATGTTATGGGGTTGGAAATTGAGGTCTTGGAGGAGACATAATACCGGCTTGGTATCCTGTAGGTAGGTACCAGTACTTTGTATCAACGGGCGAAGGAATGTGTCCGCAAACTTTGATAATGGTTCCAGGATAGATCCAATACCCGAAACTATGGGTCTTCCTGGTGGATTTTCCAGGGACTTGTGTATTTTTGGTATTGTATAAAAATACGGTACAGTTGGGTTGGTATTCATAAGAAAATCACCTTCTTTTTTGGTAATCCAGTTGTTAGCTGTAGATTCTTCCACCAAACTGGCGATTTCGATATGTAGTCGTTCCGTTGGGTCTTCTCGGATTCGTATGTAATTCCCTTTCATCCGTTAGGAGTCTCAGGCACTCTTCGTGGTATGCAGTTGTGTTTTGGAGGGCAATTGCCCCTCCCTTGTCCGCTGGTTTTATTGTAATCAAGGTGTTTTTAGCTAGCTGTTGGATCGCTTCTTGTTCCACTTTACTTGTGTTGTGGAAAACCTTGATGGTTCTGGGGTCAATCTCACTCACTTCTTTAAGTACCGCTTTCTCGAAGGCCAGTACTTCCACCGGCAGGTTAGCTGATGGTGGGGTGAAGTTAGATTTCCGGTGTAGTCCTGTGTCACCTTCTTGGGTAGGGTTAGGTTGTCTATCTTTGAAAAAAACCTATAGCTTTGTCCTTTGAATAAATTCATTCAATTTGCAGCAGAGTCTGAATTTGTCCATATTGGGGTTGGAACAAATCCTAGGCCCTTCCCCAAAACCAATTGTTGGGTTGCTGTCAGCATTGCATCTTATATGTTTACCACTAAACTGGGTGGTGGCTGGTTGAGGGATTGCTCGGGGGCCCATGCTCCTTGTGTTCATCCTTGTGGACTCTAGTGGTTGTGTCCACTGTACTTGTGACCTTCTTCTGTTTATGCCTCTTTGCGTTCCTTTGCCCCTCCCTAAAAAAGACTGTACTTGATATTCAGGTTGCACTCCTTGTTCCCAATATCCGTATGCCTGATGTTGGAAAGGTTGTTGGTGGAAAGGTGGTGGATAGAAGAAAGGTTGGGACATGTTTTATGGTGGTGGTCCTTGGTGGGGGGGCCATCCATACCCTCCCCTATTCCTTAGCAGTCCTCTTCCGTTGCGGTGATTCCTGTTGCTGTCGTTTATGCTGTAGTTTGATTCTGAATTGTCAGAACCAGTATCCGAGCCATCCGTGTCTGAGTTGTAGCCTGGGTTTCTGCCAGAAGGAATGTTGTCTTCCCCTATGTAGGGGTAGACCTTTTCATGTGAAAAGGATTTCTGATCTTTCTTAAACTTCTGGTACTTTGTGTCTTTGAGATTCACCTCAAAGTCCGTCATTGTTTTATTCCGTTCTTCTAATCACTTTTTCAGTTCTGTCACTGTCTGGTATGATTTCAGTTGTATTTCCAAAGTGTGTATCTCTTCTTTCATCTGTCGGACAGGCGTGCTGCAGTTTTTATGATCAGCACTAACCAGTCCCCAGTGCAGTGTCAGGAAATGAGTGACCAGTCCTTTACGAAGGTTTTATCCTGCTGGAAGATAAAAGGTTCATTACGTACTATCAGACCTCGTGGGGAGGTGTTTGCCCTCAGATATTCAGTCATCATAATACCATGAATCATAGTTTTTATTTGATTCATTCTTAATTCTGTTAGTTCGTCCCAACAATGACCAGCTTTGCTGGAAGTACTCCTTGATGTGTCTGCTAATGGCAACATGGGTGAGATGATTCTTTCCACTTCTTCTTCGGAGAAGGTGAGACCTGTTACCTCAGTCTTATTTGTGGCTTTATTGTGGTTATCAGTTATGTGTTCTATGACTTTGTTGGGGTGGGGGAAGAGGGGTTTGATTCCCACAGCTAAATGCTGTAATATGCACACTTCGAAAATAGGGGAGATAGAGGGTTTTAGGCTAGGTCCACCCTCCTTTCATTCACATATGCAAAAAGATACAAGCACCCCTCCAGACCATGGGGCAAATCTGAACCTCATTTAAAGTATGTAATAGCGCAATATGCAACATTTTCTTTGTGGTTTATATATGTGTGCTGTCACGTGGTGTCTATGTCACTGTTATTTTTAAACACACTTATAATAATTTAGAATCGCCTTAGGAGATGACAGAGGCTTGTTTTTTCTCCATCAATAAGGCACTTTTGGAACAAACGACTGCGATGTTATTTCAAACATATTAAATGTGTTCTAGACGCTATGTGTTGCATGAAGTTCATAACCTGCCAGTGCCCTGGCAGGCAGATGTATGGCTAACATTGTTCTGTTTTAGATCCTACGATCAATTGAATTAAAATCGTATGTATAAAAGTGCACACACAGTAGGTGAGCACACATCACTTCTCACTTAATTATTTATTTACCTCACTTTTTAGGTCACTTAGGAGTGGAACGCACAAGGCTGGCCCCTTTGTGGTTCTGAGGAAGAGCCGTGGGGAGGCTCGAAACATGTTGACCAACACTAGAGACTTTTAACTCATTATCATTACATCATTGTCTAGTACCCCTTGTTTTTATTATACCAACTAGGAGCTAGGTGTAGGAGAGTAGGGTCTGCTTCCTATGGTCACCCCCACTTTTTGCTGTAATTTTCTGGTTTTTCGACTGTAGTGTGGCTGTAGGCCTGCTAATCAGACCTACAGCCCAGCTATTCTCTCTCTAAATTGATACCATGTACTTTGGGTACATACCAGATTGTGTATTGGGTCACCTTTGTGAGCCCCTGTATAGTGTACCATAGGTACCCAGGGCATAGGTGCATCCAAGGCCTACCAGGTGCAGCAGCATGTATTATGCCACCCCTGGCTGGCCCTCCAAACTGACACCACAGGCTGACCACTCAGCATGGGTAAGGTGGTCTAATCACCCCTTACGATATAGTATATCTACATCTACCTATACATATAGACACATATGCACCTATAAGTCACTCCTATGGTAGGCCTCGACAATCCTGGAGGCAGAGTGCTTGGTTTTATGTGAGAGGGTGCCCTAGCATGAGCTGAGCCCCTCTGCAGCTTTCGGAACCAACTCCTTATAGCTGTTCTATGATATAGCTATACCATATACTCTTAAGTGCATTATAATCCTCGCGATTAATGCTAACTTTGGTTTGGCTTTATCAAAACATGTCGTGTAAGGTGTCAAACACTTTTGAGTACTACCCCCCCCCACCCTTCTAGAGGGAAAAGACATGTATGTTACTGCTTTACCCAGTTAAAGTTAAACAGACCCCCAGCATCAAAAAATGGATGCTGCTGCCACAGACACAAGTCTGACCTAATGCTGGACGAAACTCCGGCAGGGGAGGCCTGGACAATAGGTTTCCTGTCCAGGGAGGTGCCAGCACCTCCCCAGACAGGCAAATGTGTATTGGGACAGGGAGGGCTGCATCAGGAGATGCTTTTTGAGACAAAGCCTGTGGCACACAAGGTGCTCCATGCATAGCCCGGTTCAAACCAGTTGCTGGGGCACTCAAGCCCAGTTCTGGCGCGAAACTGGACAAAGGGAAAGGGGTGTAAACCACCCCCTTATCAGGTCCACTCGTAGGAGGGACCTAGGCAGGTAATCCAGCCCCTTAGCTCAGTATAAGTATAGGAGCTGTGTCCCCAGGACTTTAGATTATCCTGGAACGAAACTTTGATACAGAACTCTTGGACCTTTGACATTCTATTCTGTTAGAAGACTGAAGACATCTCCCTTGTGGTAAAGGAGTGACCACCCTCTTTAAACAGGCACCACCAGTAACTTGCCGGTCTGCTTTGTCAACGCTCCCGCCGGAACCTGAAAACTCAGCGACACAGGAACTGGACTCTGAGACTTCTCTGACTCCGACCCACATCCACAGCAAAGCTGAGACCCATGGCGGACACGAGAGACGTGGGACCAGACACCCTTGACATCCTGCATTTTGCTAACTGCTCGACTACAGAGGTACTCTCGCAGTTGTGCATTGGGGTGCGAGAAGCCCCAGACCCGAGCACCATTTGCACTGAAGCTCAGCTCTTGCATTTCAGCTTGATAGGTCTTCCCGGTTCCTTGCCAGTTGGCTAGTGAGCCTCCTGAAGATTTTTCTATTGAACTAAACTGCTTTCCTGGTTGCTCCAGGCTTCCTCCAGCTTCCCTTCAAAGGAGAAGTGCCACAGATCTTTCTGGTCTGCAACAGAGCCAATCTTGACATCCTGCTTGGGTTGCATTTGCCAAGGCTTGTTGGGTCCAATCCGGATACCGACACCGCAGTCAACTAGATCTACCATGGAACAGCTTGAATCCAGTGCCTGGTCATCGTCGATGCCTCCTGGACCTTGTGGCTGAAGAGACAAGCTCACCTTCTTCACCTTCAAGCACGCGACATCGCCTGGTTCCTTCCTGGTCACTGGCTAGTGACCCAGACTCTGTCCCCTCTTCTTTCAGGTTCTTCACATCACCGATCCACCCTTGGATCCACCTGGACACTTTTGCTCTGGTCGCCTGCAGCACTTCTTTGCAGCTCTACATAGAAAAAGACGACGAAACCCGACACCAAAAGGCACCTATGCACCCGGCTTCCCTGGGTGAGGTAACACGAGTTCTCCGGTGCTCCTGTGGGTCTGGACCCTCGAATTGTCCTAGTCTAAGGGGGTTTTATCGTAGTTCATCCGGAAGTGTCCTAAAACAGTAACTTTGTAACTTCTTCGTTTCCAATTAGTCATCGGTAACTCGTGACTGTGTTTAGACACTGCACGCGTCTCCCGTGGGCCTCCTACTTCCTAACCTTTGGTTGCTTAGTGTAGCCCCAGCGATTCTACAGACCTAAGCCTCCTGTCTAACTCTCACGTGGTTCTTATACCACATCTTAAGTATATGGTTTGTGAGGCCCCTAGGGCATAACTGTATTTGTGCAACTTATCGTATGCTAATTGAGTAACTTGTGATGTACTTTTACCTCTGACCTCATAAAGAGTGCAGAGGGGTTGTGTTTAGAATAAATACATATATATTTGATATATACCGTGTGTGGTGTCCTTTCATTTGGTATTCAAGGTATTATAATTGGTAAAACAGCTTGCTTCACATGCTCTCTGAAGTCTTAGCCTAAGACTGCTGGTCCATGGTACCACTAGGATAGCTTGTCTATAAGGTTGACTATACAATCACCATCAATAAGGGTCGATTAGACTGGTGCAAGGTGTCCACTAGAATAGTGGACATCATATGCCAGACTAACTTCTCACATTGGTGGCAGCGGTGGGAAAGGAGCTTGCTGTTGCTTTACCATATAATCTTAAGATATCATTTGAAATATCACATTAAGGTAACTGAAGGTACATATAAATCAAGTTCTTATAATACATAAGTTCTACTGAACTTAGCAGTTGTAGGTGGTAAGGGCCTAGCACACCCTGACTACAACTCCTAGAGGTTCTAGTAGGAAACCATTTAGTGTAGGTAGGTACACACACCACACCTCACTAGAAAATGTCCTTGGATGCAGGTCTTAGTGGGCCTCTGCCAGAAGCTGACCCTCCCAGGGTCCCTTCTAAATATGACACATTCACTTTTCATGAATTGAGAAGCCTGTGTACAGCCAGAAGGCTGAGACAAGGACAGAGTCCAACCTTTAACCACCTGGTAGATATTATAATGGAGTATGATGTAGAAAAGGCATCTACCCCAGATCAAACAGGTAGTACAGAGGGGGTCCATCCATCAACAGAGGATCCCACTGGTGAAAACCAAGGGGAGTCTGATGATGATGTGGATGCTAACCAGGTAGAAGTCAGGGAACTGAACCAGGTTAACCTAGGACTATTTGGGACTGGAGGAGGAAGAATCCAACCCAGACCCCCAAGTAGGCCTAACCCTGAGCACAGAAGAGGAAGGTCACTCTCTAGTGAGTCCAATTACTCTGATGACTCAGTAGGGTCCCATGCCTCAGCTGTAGGGAGAATGACGACCCCTGGGAGAAGAGAGAATAAGGTTAGGATGAGGGAATCCAAGCTTAGAATCAGGAGGCAAGAAGTTGCCCTTGCAAAAGAGACCCTGGCTCTTGAGAGAGAGAGAAAATTGTGTGCGCTAGAGCCCACTGGTGGCAGCACAGTACCTAGAGATAGGGAAAGGTCTCATGACAATAGAAACCTGAATAATATTGTCCCTCTCTACCAGGTTGAGGAGGACATCCACAAATGGATAACTGCTTTGGAGAGGGCTTGCAAAGTACAGCAGGTACCCCAAAGTCAGTGGGCAGCAATCTTGTGGCTCTCTTATCCAGGTAAAGGCAGAGACAAGCTCCTGACAGTTAATGAACAGGATGCTGACAACTACTATGTCCTGAAGAGTGCTCTGATAGATGAGTTTGGCTTAACCACTGAGCAGTACAGTTTGATGTTCGGAGATACCCAGAAGACACAGACTCAGGACTGGACTGACTTTGTAGATTGTACTACTAAGGCTCTGGAAGGCTGGTTACTGAGCAGTAAGGTTAATGACTATACCGGATTGTATAATTTGATCATGAGAGAACAAATTCTTAACAACTGTCAGAACCAGTTATTGCATCAACACCTGATTGACTCTGACCTGACCTTTCCCCAAGAATTGGGAAAGAAGGCAGACAAATGGGTCAGAACCATGGTGAAGCAGAAGGTACAGAACCAAGGTGGTGATCAGAAGGAGCAAGACCAAAAGGGTGGGGAGAAAGCAAAAGACCAGAAGTCTTCTCAAGGTCCCCAAAAAGCTTATAATGGTGTGGGTTCCCAACCTGCAAAAAAGAAAGAAGGTCCTAAGAAACCATGGTGCAAAGTATGTAAGGTAAATACTCACTGGACCAGTGACTGCGCCAAGAAGGAGGCAGCTCCAGCCACCATTGTCCCTAAGGCAACTGTTCCCCCTAGTACAGCTAATAGTGGTGGTTCTCAACAGAAGGGTGTAGTAGGGTTAACCCTGGGAACTGAGGTAGATTCTGGCCTAGTCAGAATACCAACTCAAGCTGTTCTTGTCTGTAATGTGGACATGGCTATGTCCTCTACTGTGAGCCCCAGTAACCTGGGCAAGTACAGACAGACTCCTTTAATTAATAACAAGTAGCTCAGGCCTACAGGGACACATGTGCTAGTGTCACAATGGTGACACCCAGCTTTGTGGATACTGGACAGATAATACTAGGTGACAATTACCTAGTGACCAATGCAAGCAATGTCACTACCACCCATAGTATGGCAATTGTTAATTTCTCCTGGGGAGGGGTAACTGGCCTCAAAAGAGTAAAAGAGCTGTTGTTAATTCAGACCTCCCTGTAGAATGTTTGCTTGGCAATGACCTAGAATCTTCAGTTTGGTCTTAAATGGAGTATAGGACTCATGAAGAGATGTTAGGTATATCAGCAAATAGCCTTGCTGTGACCAGGTCACAGGTCAAAAATTGCAACACTGAACAGGCCCTGGATCCTGAAATAATGGACCAGTTGCCTACCAGGAAGAGAAGCAGTAGGGTTAAGGCTGTGCCTTCCCCCTTGCCTCAGGAAGAGGATCAACCTTCTCAGGAAGCTGAGTGTGAGACCCAGGAGGAAACTGTACTAGAAGAGCTTGAGCCTGAACAGGTTGAGTTTCTTGGGACAGGGGGACCCTCCAGGGCAGATCTGAGGCAGGTGCAGTTGGACTGCCCTTCTCTTGAACCATTCAGACAGCAAGCTGCTACTGAGGCTGCTGGGAATGCTAGTGGGACCCACAAAGTCTATTGGGATAGTGGGCTACTGTATTCAGAGGCTAGAGACCCCAAGCCTGGTGCTTACAGGAGGTTGGTCATACCTTTGGCATTCAGGGGCTTCCTTCCCACACTAGCCCATAATATTCCCCTTGCAGGACATCTTGGCCAGAACAAGACTTGGGACAGGCTTGTCCCGCACTTTCACTGGCCCCACATGTCAGAAGACACCAAGGAGTTTTGTCGCTCCTGTGTCACATGCCAAGCCAGTGGCAAACCAGGTGGCACCACAAAGGCCCCCCTTATACCACTACCTGTGGTGGGGGTTTCCTTTGAAAGAGTAGGGATTGACATTGTTGGACCAATGGATCCCCAAACAGCCTCTGGACACAGTTTTATTCTGGTGGTAGTGGATCATGCCACCAGATACCCAGAAGCTATTCCCCTAAGGAACACAACAGCACCTGATGTGGCAAGAGCCCTCCTGGGAGTTTTCTCAAGAGTGGGTTTTCCAAAGGAGGTTATCTCAGACAGAGGTGCAAACTTTATGTCTGGATATTTGACTGCTATGTGGAAGGAGTGTGGAGTGAAATACACGTTCACCACACTCTATCATCCACAGTGCAATGGTCTGGTGGAGAGATTCAACAAGACCTTAAAGGGCATGATCAAGGGTTTACCGTAAAAGTTTAGGCGAAGATGGGACATCCTGCTGCCCTGCCTTTTGCTTGCTTACAGAGAGGTCCCACATAAGGGGGTTGGCTACAGCCCTTTTGAGCTTCTGTTTGGGCATCGTGTAATAGGTCCACTTTGTCTGGTGAAGGAGGGATTGGAGTTACCTCTCAAACCTCCCAAACAGGACATTTTGGATTATGTACTTGGTCTCCGCTCCAGGATGGCTGAGTATATGAAAAAGGCATCCAAAAACCTAGAGGCTAGCCAGGAACTCCAAAAAGCCTGGCATGACCAAAAGGCTGTGCTGACTGTTTACCAGCCAGGACAGAAAGTGTGGGTGTTGGAACCAGTGGCCCCAGCAGCTCTCCAAGACAAATGGTCTGGACCCCACACTATTGTTGAGCAAAAGGGAGAGGTAAACTATTTGGTTGATCTTGGAACTCCCAGGAGCCCCCACAGGGTGCTTCATGTCAACAGATTGAAACCATATGTTGACAGGGTAGACATGGGCTTGCTCATGGCTACAGATGAGGGACAGGAGGAGGAGAGTGACCCTCTCCCAGACCTGCTTTTTCAGAACCCTGGTGATGGTTCAGTTGATGGTGTAGCCTTGGCAGGCAGCCTCACTGACCAACAGCAACAGGATTGTAGACAAGTTCTACAGTCCTACAGACATATGTTTCCTCTGACTCCATGTCAGACTACCTGGTGCACTCATGAAGTGCCTGTTAAAAGTAAGATTTACAGGCAACCTGATCATGTCAGGGACTGTATCAGGACAGAGGTCCAAAAGATGTTGGAGTTGGGAGTCATTGAGCCCTCAGAGAGCCCTTGGGCCAGTCCAGTAGTCCTGGTGCCTAAACCTCACACCCAAATTGGTAAGAGAGAGATGAGGTTTTGCGTGGATTACAGAGTCCTCAAGGCTGTCACTAGGACAGATGCCCACCCAATACCAAGGGCAGATGAACTCATTGACAGATTGGCATCTGCCAAGTTTTTGAGTACATTTGACTTGACAGCTGGCTACTGGCAGATCAGACTAGCTGATGATGCAAAAGCCAAAACAGCATTTTCAACCCCAGGAGGACATTATCAATTTGTGGTAATGCCCTTTGGTCTGAAAAATGCACCTGCCACATTCCAAAGGTTGGTGAACCAAGTCCTCTTAGCTCTGGATGACTACTGTGCAGCTTATCTAGACGATATTGCTTTTAGCTCCACTTGGGAAGATCACCTGATCCACCTGAAGAATGTTTTGGAGGCCCTGCAGAAGACAGGCCTAACTATCAAGGCTACCGGGAAGAGGTTTGGTGCCGCGGCCAGGGCGACTGATGCTGGACGCTAGGGATCACGGTTCGATCCCCGGCTCCGGCGGCAGGGGTCTGCCCAGCGCCATGCAACTCTAGGCAATAGCTCGCTTAATCTTCCCTACGGCCCCCAGCGCCGAGATACCCCATCGGGGGTGATTCGTGTGCTATACAAGTACTGGATTTACAAGTACTGAATTTACCAAGTGCCAGCTAGGGCAGAGCAAGGTTGTATACCTGGGTCACCTTGTAGGTGGAGGTCAGGTTCAACCATTGGAGAGCAAGATCCAGACCATAAATGCCTGGACTGCTGCCACCAGCCAGACACAGGTCAGAGCTTTCTTGGGCCTGACTGGGTACTACAGGAAATTTGTCAAGGGTTATGGATCCATTGTGACACCCCTTAATGACTTAACTTCAAAGAAAATGCCAAAGAAAGTTCAGTGGACTGTAAGCTATCAAAAGGCATTTGATGACCTGAAGCAGTCCATGTGCTCTGCTCCTATTCTGCAAAGTCCCGACTACTCCAAGGAATTCATTGTTCAAACAGATGCTTCTGAGTTGAGTGTAGGTGCTGTTCTTTCACAACTGAATAAAGATGGCCAAGACCAGCCAGTAGCTTTTATTAGCAGAAGGCTGATCCCTAGAGAGAAACGTTGGTCAGCTATTGAGAGGGAGGCCTTTGCTGTGGTTTGGGCACTGAAGAAGCTGAGGCCATACTTGTTTGGTACTCACTTCAGGATTCAGACAGACCATAAGCCCCTCTTGTGGTTAAATCAGATGAAGGGTGAAAATCCCAAACTGCTTAGGTGGTCCATTTCCCTACAGGGGATGGACTTTACAGTGGAACATAGACCTGGGACTGACCATGCCAATGCAGATAGACTCTCCAGATATTTCCACTTAGAACATGAAGACTCAACTGGTCAAGGTTAGTTTATTGTCCCTACGTTTGAGGGGAGGGGGGTTGTGTAAGAGAGTAGGGTCTGCTTCCTATGGTCACCCCCACTTTTTGCTGTGATTTTCTGGTTCAGTTGATGGTGTAGCCTTGGCTGTGGGCCTGCTAATCATACTCACAGCCCAGCTGTTCTCTCTCTAAATTGATACCATGTACTTTAGGTACATACCAGATTGGGTATTGGCTCACCTTTGTGAGCCCCTGTATAGTGTACCATAGGTACCCAGGGCATAGGTGCATCCAAGGCCTACCAGGGGCTGCAGCATGTATTATGCCACCCCTGGCTGGCCCTCCAAACTGACACCACAGGCTGACCACTCAGCTTGGGTAAGGTGATGAAATCACCCCTTACTTAGATATAGTATATCTATATCTACCTATACATATAGACACATATGCACCTATAAGTCACTCCTATGGTAGGCCTCGACAATCCTGGAGGCAGAGTGCTTGGTTTTATGTGAGAGGGTGCCCTAGCAAGAGCTGAGCCCCTCTGCAGCTTTCGTAACCATCTTCTTATAGATGTTCTATGATATAGCCATACCATATACTCTTAAGTGCACGCGGTTAATGCTAACTTTGGTTTGGCTTTATCAAAACATGTCGTGTAAGGTGTCAAACACTTTGGAATACTACCCCCCCCCCCGCCAATTCTGGCGGCGGGGGTAGCATTCTACCCTTCTAGAGGGAAAAGACATGTATATTACTGCTTTTTCCGGTTAAAGTTAAGCAGAGCCCCAGCATCACAAAATGGATGCTGCTGCCACAGGCACAAGTCTGACCTCCTGCTGATGGATGAAGCTCTGGCAGAGGAGGCCTGGACAATAGGTTTCCTGTCCAGGAAGGTGCCAGCACCTCCCCAGACAGGCAGATGTGTATTGAGACATGGAGGGCTGCATCAGCAGATGCTTTTTGACACACTGCCTGGGGCACACAAGGAGCTCCATGCATAGCCCGGTTCAAACCAGTTGCTGGGGCACTCCAGCCCAGCTCTGGTGCAAAACTGGACGAAGGGAAAGGGGTGTAACCACCCCCTTCTCAGGTCCACCCATAGGAGGGACCTAGGCAGGTAATTCAGCCCCTTAGCTTAGTATAAGTATAGGAGCTGTGTCCCCAGAACTTTAGATTATCCTGGAACTAAACTTTGATGCAGAACTCTTGGACCTTCGACATTCTATTCTGACTAGAAGACTGAAGACATCTCCCTTGTAGTCAAGGAGGGACCATCCTATGCAAACAGGCACAACCAGTAACTTGCTGGTCTGCTTTGTCGACACTCCCGCCGGAACCCGAAGACTCAGCGACACAGGAACTAGACTCTCAGACTTTTCTCACTCCGACCCACATCCAGAGCAAAGCTGAGACCCGTGGCAGACACGAGAGACGTGGGACTGGACACCCTGGACATCCTGCATTTTGCTAACTGCTCGACTACCAAGGTACCCTTGCAATTGTGCATTGGGGTACGAGATGCCCCAGACCCGATCCCCATTTGCACTGAAGCTCAGCCCTCCACACTCCATGAGTGCCGCGTGGGGCCCGCTCTTGCATTTCAGCATGATGTGTCTTCCTGGTTCCTTGCCCGTTGGCTAGTGAGCCCCCTGAAGACTTTTCTATTAAACTAAACTGCTTTTCTGGTTGCTCCAGGCTTGCTCCAGCTTCCCTTCAAAGGAGAAGTGCCACAGACCTTGCTGGTTTGCAACAGAGCCAATCTCAACTTCCTGCGTGGGTTGCGTTTGCCAAAGCTTGTTGTGTCCAATCCGGATACCGACACCACAGTCAACTAGATCTGTCATGGAACAGCTTGAATCCAGCGCCTGGGTATCGTCGATGCCTCCTGGACCTTGTGGCTGAAGAGACAAGCTCACCTTCTTCACCTTGAAGCACGCGACAGAGCCTGGTTCCTTCCTGGTCACTGGCTAGTGACCCAGACTCTATCCCCTCTGCTTTCAGGTTCTTCACATCACCGATCCACCCTTGGATCTACCTGGACACTTTTCCCCTGGGCACCTACAACACTTCTTTGCAGCTCTCTATAGAAAACGACGATGAAATCCGACACCAAAAGGCACCTATGCACCCGCCTTCCCTGGGTGAGGTAACACGAGTACTCCGGTGCTCCCGTGGGTCTTGACTCTTGAATTGTCCTAGTCTAAAGGGGTTTTATCGTAGTCCATCCGGAAGTGTCCTAAAACAATATCTTTGTAACTTCTTCGTTTCCCATTATAAGTCAATGGTAACTCGTGACTGTGTTTAGACACTGCACGCGTCTCCCGTGGGCCTCCTACTTCCTAACCTTTGGTTGCTTAGTGTAGCCCCAGCGATTCTACAGGCCCTAGGCCTCCTGTCTAACTCTCACGTGGTTCTTATACCACTTTTTTAGTATATGGTTTGTGAGGCCCCTAGGGCATAACTGTATTTGTGCAATTTATTGTATGCTAATTGAGTAACTTGTGATGTACTTTTACCTCTGACCTCATAAAGAGTGCAGAGGAGTTGTGTTTAGAATAAATACATATATATTTGATATATACCTTGTGTGGTGTCCTTTCATTTGGTATTCAAGGGATTATAATTGGTAAAACAGCTTGCTTCACATGCTCTCTGAAGTCTTAGCCTAAGACTGCTGGTCCATGGTACCACTAGGATAGCTTGTCTATAAGGTTGACTATACAACCACCATCAATAAGGGTCGATTAGACTGGTGCAAGGTGTCCACTAGAATAGTGGACATCATATGTCAGACTAACTTCTCACATTGGTGGCAGCGGTGGGAAAGGAGCTTGCTGTTGCTTTACCATATAATCTTAAGATATCATTTGAAAGATCACATTAAGGTAACTGAAGGTACATATAAATCAAGTTCTCATAATACATAAGTTCTACTGAACTTAGCAGTTGTAGGTGGTAAGGGCCTAGCACACCCTGACTACAACTCCTAGAGGTTCTAGTAGGAAACCATTTAGTGTAGGTAGGTACACACACCACACCTCACTAGAAAATGTCCTTGGATGCAGGTCTTTGTGGGCCTCTGCCATAAGCTGACCCTCCCAGGGTCCCTTCTAAATATGACACATTCACTTCATGAATTGAGAAGCCTGTGTACAGCCAGAAGGCTGAGACAAGGACAGAGTCCAACCTATAACCACCTGGTAGATATTATAATGGAGTATGATGTAGAAAAGGCATCTACCCCAGATCAAACAGGTAGTACAGAGGGGGTCCATCCATCAACAGAGGATCCCACTGGTGAAAACCAAGGAGAGTCTGATGATGATGTGGATGCTAACCAGGTAGAAGTCAGGGAACTGAACCAGGTTAACCTAGGACTATTTTGGACTGGAGGAGGAAGAATCCAATCCAGACCCCCAAGTAGGCCTAACCCTGAGCACAGAAGAGGAAGGTCACTCTCTAGTGAGTCCAACTACTCTGATGACTCAGTAGGGTCCCATGCCTCAGCTGTAGGGAGAATGACGACCCCTGGGAGAAGAGAGAATAAGGTTAGGATGAGGGAATCCAGGCTTAGAATCAGGAGGCAAGAAGTTGCCCTTGCAAAAGAGACCCTGGCTCTTGAGAGAGAGAGAAAATTGTGTGCGCTAGAGCCCACTGGTGGCAGCACAGTACCTAGAGATAGGGAAAGGTCTCATGACCATAGAAACCTGAATAAGATTGTCCCTCTCTACCAGGTTGAGGATGACATCCACAAATGGATAACTGCTTTGGAGAGGGCTTGCAAAGTACAGCAGGTACCCCAAAGTCAGTGGGCAGCAATCTTGTGGCTCTCTTTTCCAGGTAAAGGCAGAGACAAGCTCCTGACAGTTAATGAACAGGATGCTGACAACTACTATGTCCTGAAGAGTGCTCTGATAGATGAGTTTGGCTTAACCACTGAGCAGTACAGTTTGATGTTCGGAGATACCCAGAAGACACAGACTCAGGACTGGACTGACTTTGTAGATTGTACTACTAAGGCTCTGGAAGGCTGGTTACTGAGCAGTAAGGTTAATGACTATACAGGATTGTATAATTTGATCATGAGAGAACAAATTCTTAACAACTGTCAGAACCAGTTATTGCATCAACACCTGATTGACTCTGACCTGACCTTTCCCCAAGAATTGGGAAAGAAGGCAGACAAATGGGTCAGAACCAGGGTGAAGCAGAAGGTACAGAACCAAGGTGGTGATCAGAAGGAGCAAGACCAAAAGGGTGGGGAGAAAGCAAAAGACCAGAAGTCTTCTCAAGGTCCCCAAAAAGCTTATAATGGTGTGGGTTCCCAACCTGCAAAAAAGAAAGAAGGTCCTAAGAAACCATGGTGCAAAGTATGTAAGGTAAATACTCACTGGACCAGTGACTGCGCCAAGAAGGAGGCAGCTCCAGCCACCATTGTCCCTAAGGCAACTGTTCCCCCTAGTACAGCTAATAGTGGTGGTTCTCAACAGAAGGGTGTAGTAGGGTTAACCCTGGGAACTGAGGTAGATTCTGGCCTAGTCAGAATACCAACTCAAGCTGTTCTTGTCTGTAATGTGGACATGGCTATGTCCTCTACTGTGAGCCCCAGTAACCTGGGCAAGTACAGACAGACTCCTTTAATTAATAACAAGTAGCTCAGGCCTACAGGGACACATGTGCTAGTGTCACAATGGTGACACCCAGCTTTGTGGATACTGGACAGACAATACTAGGTGACAATTACCTAGTGACCAATGCAAGCAATGTCACTACCACCCATAGTAGGGCAATTGTTAATTTCTCCTGGGGAGGGTTAACTGGCCTCAAAAGAGTAAAAGAGCTGTTGTTAGTTCAGACCTCCCTGTAGAATGTTTGCTTGGCAATGGCCTAGAATCTTCAGTTTGGTCTTAAATGGAGTATAGGACTCATGAAGAGATGTTAGGTATATCAGCACATGGCCTTGCTGTGACCAGGTCACAGGTCAAAAATTGCAACACTGAACAGGCCCTGGATCCTGAAATAATGGACCAGTTGCCTACCAGGAAGAGAAGCAGTAGGGTTAAGGCTGTGCCTTCCCCCTTGCCTAAGGAAGAGGATCAACCTTCTCAGGAAGCTGAGTGTGAGACCCAGGAGGAAACTGTCCTAGAAGAGCTTGAGCCTGAACAGGTTGAGTTTCTTGGGACAGGGGGACCCTCCAGGGCAGATCTGAGGCAGGCGCAGTTGGACTGCCCTTCTCTTGAACCATTCAGACAGCAAGCTGCTGCTGAGGCTGCTGGGAATGCTAGTGGGACCCACAAAGTCTATTGGGATAGTGGGCTACTGTATTCAGAGGCTAGAGACCCCAAGCCTGGTGCTTACAGGAGGTTGGTCATACCTTTGGCATTCAGAGGCTTCCTTCCCACACTAGCCCATGATATTCCCCTTGCAGGACATCTTGGCCAGAACAAGACTTGGGACAGGCTTGTCCCGCACTTTCACTGGCCCCACATGTCAGAAGACACCAAGGAGTTTTGTCGCTCCTGTGTCACATGCCAAGCCAGTGGTAAACCAGGTGGCACCACAAAGGCCCCCCTTATACCACTACCTGTGGTGGGGGTTTCCTTTGAAAGAGTAGGGATTGACATTGTTGGACCAATGGATCCCCAAACAGCCTCTGGACACAGGTTTATTCTGGTGGTAGTGGATCATGCCACCAGATACCCAGAAGCTATTCCCCTAAGGAACACAACAGCACCTGATGTGGCAAGAGCCCTCCTGGGAGTTTTCTCAAGAGTGGGTTTTCCAAAGGAGGTTATCTCAGACAGAGGTGCAAACTTTATGTCTGGATATTTGACTGCTATGTGGAAGGAGTGTGGAGTGAAATACACGTTCACCACACTCTATCATCCACAGTGCAATGGTCTGGTGGAGAGATTCAACAAGACCTTAAAGGGCATGATCAAGGGTTTACCGTAAAAGTTTAGGCGAAGATGGGACATCCTGCTGCCCTGCCTTTTGCTTGCTTACAGAGAGGTCCCACATAAGGGGGTTGGCTACAGCCCTTTTGAGCTTCTGTTTGGGCATCGTGTAATAGGTCCACTTTGTCTGGTGAAGGAGGGATTGGAGTTACCTCTCAAACCTCCCAAACAGGACATTGTGGATTATGTACTTGGTCTCCGCTCCAGGATGGCTGAGTATATGAAAAAGGCATCCAAAAACCTAGAGGCTAGCCAGGAACTCCAAAAAGCCTGGCATGACCAAAAGGCTGTGCTGACTGTTTACCAGCCGGGACAGAAAGTGTGGGTGTTGGAGCCAGTGGCCCCAGTAGCTCTCCAAGACAAATGGTCTGGACCCCACACTATTGTTGAGCAAAAGGGAGAGGTAAACTATTTGGCTGATCTTGGAACTCCCAGGAGCCCCCACAGGGTGCTTCATGTCAACAGATTGAAACCATATGTTGACAGGGTAGACATGGGCTTGCTCATGGCTACAGATGAGGGACAGGAGGAGGAGAGTGACCCTCTCCCAGACCTGCTTTTTCAGAACCCTGGTGATGGTTCAGTTGATGGTGTAGCCTTGGCAGGCAGCCTCACTGACCAACAGCAACAGGATTGTAGACAAGTTCTACAGTCCTACGGACATATGTTTCCTCTGACTCCATGTCAGACTACCTGGTGCACTCATGAAGTGCCTGTTAAAAGTAAGATTTACAGGCAACCTGATCATGTCAGGGACTGTATCAGGACAGAGGTCCAAAAGATGTTGGAGTTGGGAGTCATTGAGCCCTCAGAGAGCCCTTGGGCCAGTCCAGTAGTCCTGGTGCCTAAACCTCCCACCCACATTGGTAAGAGAGAGATGAGGTTTTGCGTGGATTACAGAGTCCTCAAGGCTGTCACTAGGACAGATGCCCACCCAATACCAAGGGCAGATGAACTCATTGACAGATTGGCATCTGCCAAGTTTTTGAGTACATTTGACTTGACAGCTGGCTACTGGCAGATCAGACTAGCTGATGATGCAAAAGCCAAAACAGCATTTTCAACCCCAGGAGGACATTATCAATTTGTGGTAATGCCCTTTGGTCTGAAAAATGCACCTGCCACATTCCAAAGGTTGGTGAACCAAGTCCTCTTAGGTCTGGATGACTACTGTGCAGCTTATCTAGACGATATTGCTGTCTTTAGCTCCACTTGGGAAGATCACCTGATCCACCTGAAGAATGTTTTGGAGGCCCTGCAGAAGACAGGCCAAACTATCAAGGCTACCGGGAAGAGGTGTGGCGCCGCGGCCAGGGCGACTGATGCTGGACGCTAGGGATCACGGTTCGATCCCCGACTCCGGCGGCAGGGGTCTGCCCAGCACCATGCGACTCTAGGCAATAGCTCGCTTAATCTTCCCTACGGCCCCCAGCGCCGAGATACCCCATCGGGGGTGATTCGTGTGCTATACAAGTACTGGATTTACAAGTACTGAATTTACCAAGTGCCAGCTAGGGCAGAGCAAGGTTGTATACCTGGGTCACCTTGTAGGTGGAGGTCAGGTTCAACCATTGGAGAGCAAGATCCAGACCATAAATGACTGGACTGCTGCCACCAGCCAGACACAGGTCAGCGCTTTCTTGGGCCTGACTGGGTACTACAGGAAATTTGTCAAGGGTTATGGATCCATTGTGACACCCCTTAATGACTTAACTTCAAAGAAAATGCCAAAGAAAGTTCAGTGGACTGTAAGCTATCAAAAGGCATTTGATGACCTGAAGCAGGCCATGTGCTCTGCTCCTATTCTGCAAAGTCCCGACTACTCCAAGGAATTCATTGTTCAAACAGATGCTTCTGAGTTGAGTGTAGGTGCTGTTCTTTCACAACTGAATAAAGATGGCCAAGACCAGCCAGTAGCTTTTATTAGCAGAAGGCTGACCCCTAGAGAGAGACGTTGGTCAGCTATTGAGAGGGAGGCCTTTGCTGTGGTTTGGGCACTGAAGAAGCTGAGGCCATACTTGTTTGGTACTCACTTCAGGATTCAGACAGACCATAAGCCCCTCTTGTGGTTAAATCAGATGAAGGGTGAAAATCCCAAACTGGTTAGGTGGTCCATTTCCCTACAGGGGATGGACTTTACAGTGGAACATAGACCTGGGACTGACCATGCCAATGCAGATAGACTCTCCAGATATTTCCACTTAGAACATGAAGACTCAACTGGTCAAGGTTAGTTTATTGTCCCTACGTTTGGGGGGAGGGGGGTTGTGTAGGAGAGTAGAGTCTGCTTCCTATGGTCACCCCCACTTTTTGCTGTGATTTTCTGCTTCAGTTGATGGTGTAGCCTTGGCTGTGGGCCTGCTAATCATACCCACAGCCCAGCTGTTCTCTCTCTAAATTGATACCATGTACTTTAGGTACATACCAGATTGGGTATTGGCTCACCTTTGTGAGCCCCTGGTACCCATAGGTACCCAGGGCATAGGTGCATCCAAGGCCTACCAGGGGCTGCAGCATGTATTATGCCACCCCTGGCTGGCCCTCCAAACTGATACCACAGGCTGACCACTCAGCTTGGGTAAGGTGATGAAATCACCCCTTACTTAGATATAGTATATCTATATCTACCTATACATATAGACACATATGCACCTATAAGTCACTCCTATGGTAGGCCTCGACAATCCTGGAGGCAAAGTGCTTGGTTTTATGTGAGAGGGTGCCCTAGCAAGAGCTGAGCCCCTCTGCAGCTTTCGTAACCATCTCCTTATAGATGTTCTATGATATAGCCACACCATATACTCTTAAGTGCATTAATTTTGCTAACTTTGGTTTAGCTTTATCAAAACATGTCGTGTAAGGTGTCAAACACTTTGGAATACTACCCCCCCCCCTGCCAATTCTGGCGGCGGGGGTAGCATTCTACCCTTCTAGAAGGAAAAGACATGTATATTACTGCTTTTTCCGGTTAAAGTTAAGCAGAGCCCCAGCATCACAAAATGGATGCTGCTGCCACAGGCACAAGTCTGACCTCCTGCTGATGGATGAAGCTCTGGCAGAGGAGGCCTGGACAATAGGTTTCCTGTCCAGGGAGGTGCCAGCACCTCCCCAGACAGGCAGATGTGTATTGAGACAGGGAGGGCTGCATCAGCAGATGCTTTTTGACACACTGCCTGGGGCACACAAGGTGCTCCATGCATAGCCTGGTTCAAACCAGTTGCTGGGGCACTCCAGCCCAGCTCTGGTGCAAAACTGGACAAAGGGAAAGGGGTGTAACCACCCCCTTCTCAGGTCCACCCATAGGAGGGACCTAGGCAGGTAATTCAGCCCCTTAGCTTAGTATAAGTATAGGAGCTGTGTCCCCAGAACTTTAGATTATCCTGGAACTAAACTTTGATGCAGAACTCTTGGACCTTCGACATTCTATTCTGACTAGAAGACTGAAGACATCTCCCTTGTAGTCAAGGAGGGACCACCCTATGCAAACAGGCACAACCAGTAACTTGCTGGTCTGCTTTGTCGACACTCCCGCCGGAACCCGAAGACTCAGCGACACAGGAACTAGACTCTCAGCCTTTTTTCACTCCGACCCACATCCACAGCAAAGCTGAGACCCGTGGCTGACACGAGAGACGTGGGACCGGACACCCTTGACATCCTGCATTTTGCTAACTGCTCGACTACCAAGGTACCCTCGCAATTGTGCATTGGGGTACGAGATGCCCCAGACCCGATCGCCATTTGCACTGAAGCTCAGCCCTCCACACTCTATGAGTGCCGCGTGGGGCCCGCTCTTGCATTTCAGCATGATGTGTCTTCCTGGTTCCTTGCCCGTTGGCTAGTGAGCCCCCTGAAGACTTTTCTATTAAACTAAACTTTTCTGGTTGCTCCAGGCTTGCTCCAGCTTCCCTTCAAAGGAGAAGCGCCACAGACCTTGCTGGTTTGCAACAGAGCCAATCTCAACTTCCTGCGTGGGTTGCGTTTGCCAAAGCTTGTTGTGTCCAATCCAGATACCGACACCACAGTCAACTAGATCTGTCATGGAACAGCTTGAATCCAGCGCCTGGGTATCGTCGATGCCTCCTGGACCTTGTGGCTGAAGAGACAAGCTCACCTTCTTCACCTTCAAGCACGCGACATAGCCTGGTTCCTTCCTGGTCACTGGCTAGTGACCCAGACTCTATCCCCTCTGCTTTCAGGTTCTTCACATCACCGATCCACCCTTGGATCTACCTGGACACTTTTCCTCTGGTCACCTACAGCACTTCTTTGCAGCTCTCTATAGAAAACGACGATGAAATCCGACACCAGAAGGCACCTATGCACCCGCCTTCCCTGGGTGAGGTAACACGAGTACTCCGGTGCTCCCGTGGGTCTTGACTCTTGAATTGTCCTAGTCTAAAGGGGTTTTATCGTAGTCCATCCGGAAGTGTCCTAAAACAATATCTTTGTAACTTCTTCGTTTCCCATTATAAGTCAATGGTAACTCGTGACTGTGTTTAGACACTGCACGCGTCTCCCGTGGGCCTCCTAATTCCTAACCTTTGGTTGCTTAGTGTAGCCCCAGCGATTCTACAGGCCCTAGGCCTCCTGTCTAACTCTCACGTGGTTCTTATACCTCTTTTTTAGTATATGGTTTGTGAGGCCCCTAGGGCATAACTGTATTTGTGCAATTTATTGTATGCTAATTGAGTAACTTTTGATGTACTTTTACCTCTGACCTCATAAAGAGTGCAGAGGAGTTGTGTTTAGAATAAATACATATATATTTGATATATACCTTGTGTGGTGTCCTTTCATTTGGTATTCAAGGGATTATAATTGGTAAAACAGCTTGCTTCACATGCTCTCTGAAGTCTTAGCCTAAGACTGCTGGTCCATGCTACCACTAGGATAGCTTGTCTATAATGTTGACTTTACAACCACCATCAATAAGGGTCGATTAGACTGGTGCAAGGTGCCCACTAGAATAGTGGACATCAAATGCCAGGCTAAATTCTCACACTAGAATAAAGTGTTTTGCCCATTAGCCAGGTATTTTTAGATTTCTTATCCACTCCACCAAACACTGCACCACACATAGTCGCCTTTTTAGTGCTCCTACATAATTTCACAAGTCGAAGCACGCCTCAAGCCTCAGCGGATTGAGAGGACCCCAATGATGAAGCATGTCACCAGTGGGAAACCCCGGTGAGTGAGGGGACTCAAGAAAACATTTGCTTTTTCTTGCCATAAATACCTGACCCTCCAATTCAAATTGTTTTGGGTTCAAATGCCACGTTAGCTAAGTCCCCGATCTGTTAACCCGTTTTTTTGCATATAAGTCCTACTCACCAGGATTTCTGAGAGCTGGTCAGAGGCCCGCTCCCTTTCCAGAAGATTCTGCAAAGATCAGTACTACTTTAAAAAAGTTATAGTTAGGAAATAGCATCATAAAAGCTTAGAAATCCACTGAAAAAAACAAAAGGTTACAGGGCTGTTATAGTTAGAAAATAAGATTAAAAAACATTAGATATTCACTGAAAAAAAAAGTTTACAGGGATGTTATATTTAGGCTGACATTTCACTTGTACAAAACCAGAGAAATTGAGCAGTTATAGTTAGCTGAGCTAACTATAACGTGTGCACCCGCAATGCACTGCTTATGACCTCACATATTACATCACTCATGACATGGCCAGTGACATCACTGATGGCATCTCAAAAGACATCACTGATGACTTCATCCACAGAATATCTGACGCAGCCACTCACACCCCCATGTAACCATTTATATACCCACTCCAACTTTCACACTACCATTCTCGAAACCATTGACATACCCATACCAGTGCATACACACTCACTCACTGATTCATAGGTCTATAGACACATCCACTCACTCACTAATACAGCCACTGACATAAACACTCATACACCGATACAGCCACTCACACACCATCAGACACTCATAGAGCTAGTCAAACACCTACTCACTCACCCATAGGACCAACCCCACAGCCACTTACTCACCTATACAGTTAGGCACACACCAACTAATGTATTCTTACACATACAAACACATATTTACTCACTGATACAGTCACTGACACAAGCACACACTCACCCATAAAGCCACTCTCATGATCACTCACTCACACATACAGTCACTTATATACTCCAACTCTCATTTATACTGCCTTCCACATATGCAGTTACTACCCGAAAAGCACTGACACATCCATTCACTCAGTCAGTCAGTCAGTCAGTCAATTATCTTTATTCGATTATTAAAAATCATAAAAGAACGAGCATTATTACATAGCAACATTTCATCAGAACACGAGTTAATACATAATTTTAACAGACAATCAATATTTAGAAACTCTAAAATCACAATGTACAAAATGAGTTATACGAAAATGTTAAGAATATAAGCATTTAAAATCAGTGAAATAAAAAAGGGAAATCAATATTCAGGAATAAGGTGCCTAGTTCTTGTGCGGTGCTTATTTATGCGTGCTCCTGCAACTAAAAAACTAGCAACATGAAAAGCTACTCTTACATTGGGAAGGAGTTGCAGGAACATCAAGGCTGGTTTTACCTGAGTAAAACCTAGATTGCGCAAAATTGGAAGCAAATATCTTTTTCTAATCTCAGTATAATGGCCGCAGAACATGGTAAAGTGAATCGTGTCCTGGGTGGAAAGGTGATCACAATCACATGGTTCAGCATTATCGGGTCTATTCCATATTTTAAAATTGCCCAGAATGAAGTGGATCAAATCAAAACGGAATCTCGTTAGAAGGAAACGATGATATGGTTTAGTTACCAGGAAAAGGTATGGTTCCATTCCTGGGACAGATGTCAACAAACAGTGTTTCCTAACCATGGTTTTTTTTAGCTCTATGGCTTCCCTCTCCATAACATATAAATTTGTCAGGGTATTTTTTACTATTTTAAGATCTTCCTGCTTTATCAAATCTGGAGATGAGAAAAGCTCCGGTCGGCCGGCTAAAATTAGCTGCGTTTGTACATATTTTACCCACGGGATGTTTTGGGCTCTGTCCAGTGCTAAACAATCTTTTAAGATGATGTGATTTAATGTAAGCTCCTGGTTAAGCCAAGTTTTCATCCATCCAAAAACTGGGGCTAGTTTTAGAATGTCAGTTATATAGCCCAATCCTAGCTCTGTATGTATTGCATAGATGGAAGTCGATTGGGGGACAGAAAGCAGGGTTCTCAAAAATTTGTTTTCTACTTTCTGGATTTTGTCAAGATTAGTGTACCCCCAAATAACAGAACCGTACTGGGCAACAGAACAGACAAACATTTTGCTTTATAGACCTTTATAATGCTTTCCATGGGGCGGGCTCCCAGTTTTTTAGCAAAGCCAAGCAACCCTGCTGCCGCTCTTGCAACAGCGTTGCTTTTGACGGAATGCTGGGGGCCCCAAGTGCCCTTTTCATCGAAGGTCACCCCTAAATATGGAAAAGATGGAACTCTCCTGACCTCTTTCCCAGCACTAAAAAAATGTTTTCGACTTTCTTTTCCTGCCTGCAGCTCCTACAATCATTACGTGAGATTTCTCTGTGTTGGTTTTCATGTCCAACAAGGACATGCAGTCCCCAAAAGATGAAAGGAGTTTATTAAGTGCCACTCCGGAGCGTGCCAAAAGGACTGCATCGTCCGCGTACAGGAGGACAGGTATCTTTGTCTCACCTGCACGCGGGATATCGGTGTGGGATGCTGCCAAGACTACCTCGAGATCGTTTATGTAAAGAGTAAAGAGGAGGGGGGCAAGGATACACCCTTGCCTAACCCCCCTCTCTGACTTAAAGTGGCAAGTGCATCTCCCTTCCCTAGTCACTCTGACCGAGGTCATGAGGTCCCTATGTAACTCAGCCAAGTATCAAACCAAAGGGGGGTCAATGCCCATGGCCAAAAGGACCCTCCACAGCTTAGCCCTGTTGACCAGGTCAAAGGCTGAGGAGAGGTCCATAAAGGCCATGTACAGAGAACCCCCCTTGGCGATTGCATATTTATTTATGATCAATTCTAGGTTTAGGCACTGGTCTAAGGTTCCTCTTTTGGCTCTAAAACCGTATTGTGCGTTTGATAGGACACCCTTCCAAAAGCTGAGTCAGTCTTCCTAAAAGGACTCTACCCAAGATTTTAACACTGGAATCAATGAGAGAGATTGGCCTATAACAGGCCGGGTTTGTCCTCTGTCCTTTTTTAAAGATCGGTACTATCGTGGACTTGGCCCAACTAGTAGGAAAGATGAGATCCCTTGTAGTATTAAAAATGTTTGTGAGAATCTTGGCACTTAGTTCAGGGGCACTCTTAAAAAAATCTGCGGGAACCCCATCGGGCCCCGGTGCCTTTTTATAGAGTGTGAATGGGTAAAGATGCCTTCAAGGGATGTGATTTAAATGAAACTAAATTATTTAATCTGACTTAGTAGGAGGAGAAATCAATTAACCCCATGTATAAATCATATGTTACTATGCAAAAGATCTATTCGTTTGAATCATATTTAACAAAAAACAAACACATTAAAACATAAAAACAACGAAACACAAAGGTGTATATACAAAAGGATTTTATCACAAAAAATTCTCGGATCAGCAATAAATCAAAAAAGCAGGTAAGGAAAAGCTGGTGTAAGTAGCGTATTAATAGACTAATAAACAACACAGCACAACCTAAAAAAGAACATCTATCCCAAACAAATAATGAATCAAACACTGCAGGGATAAGACGGATGTCGACGTTTCGGTCTCTTAGAATAAAATTATCGAGACCATCCTCAGGACTGTTGTCAATTAAACACTGCTGAAGGCTGTAATGTAATCTGCAACATAAATGTTTACAATTACATGTCTGTCATAGTTCAAACCAAGTAATCCATACACCCATGTGACAAAACTAACTACAAAAATATGTGACTTACTAAAAATAACATGACAAACACATTTCATAATTATGGAATACACATATATTACAACACCATTTTGAGCAAGCAATACCATTAATCCAAATCTGTGCCTGCTCGAACTAATTTGTATCTGCAAAAGGGTAAAGTTGGTCATATACATGTTCATAGAACTTAAATCATTTAGGCAAACAGAATGGAGAACATGGCGAAGATGCTATCTACACATATTCGAGACAGTTCAAAATAAATGCAGTTCCAACATTTCAACCTGTTAACTCAGCTATTTTGAAGACCTTATACATCAGTGTGGCCATATCTATAAGTCGCATATCAGCGAATACTGCATATAGATTGTCAAAGAACCACATGGTAGCACCAAGGCCAAGTATCTAACAGTGATGTTTACATAGTACACATTAAATGCAAATCATGTGAATGTTTCACAAACGTACCAGGGTGGAAAGCCAAAGTGCTGGTCGCTGCCAGAGGTTTAAGGGCCACAAATGGTACCTAAATAAGAGCCAGGGCTTAGTATATATCAGGTTTATGCAATTGAAGACTGTATACAGATTTCCAACAACACACAGAGAACATAGTACCTATTAATGAGGACACCAGGAGGACGTGAATCCGTCGCTTTAGAGTGGTTGGTGACTCAGGGTTAAAAAACACTGAAAACATGATAAGAGGGCCGTAAATATAATGTAATCTACCTCTGGCGCACATGGGTGTAAATAAATCTAAATTAAACACACCTCGGTGTATGGCAAAGCGGGACCTGCAGTCCACGTAGCGTCTGAAGTGTTCGTCCACAAAGAGTTAAAATCTAAAGAGAGGGGTACAACGAACTTAGCCAGTCATACAGAAAGTTTACTCTGACTTCTAAGGGATATCGAAAGAGTAGCTACCTTTTTTAAATGCAGCAATCACAAAGATCAGGACCATAGGGCGCTTGAATATCAGGGCGCTGGAATCTTTAAAGTTACTGCAAACAAAACGATATGACAGCCAATGAGTGTCAATATCAGGTGAAAATGCGCTATAAGCAGAGAGTCCATACTGGCGTATAAAGCTTACCTAGACTACACAACAAGGTCGAAGTCAATCTGACCAGGAGCACGACAGGCACCGAATAAACAGCGGTCTGCCGGCATGCCATTTAAAGTGAAGTTTGGAGCGCGAAAGAGGACTACGCGTGACTGTATACCTCAGCAGAGTATGAGCGCCATCTTTGAATGGACAAAAAAACAAAAAAACGGCTCAAGTCAAAACATAGACTAATGTGATATAGCACAAAGTTATTTAACCAATGCGCATTCAGAAAGGGGAATCTATTGTAATAGTTAGTAAGTTGGTGAAACATCCGCATTTACAAGGTGTATTAAAAAGGTGTATTACTTGGAGTCCGGCGAGCGAAAGAATTTTCAACCCTATAAATCAAGTTATACAGAGTAGACATACATGCTGTTATTTACACATTCATATTTTCATTGCATCGACCGGCAAGCAGATACATTTAAACACTCTATAAATGCCAACTATACAAAGTGAGCATACATGCTATTGTCTTCACATTCAGAATATCATTACATTAGTACAGGCATGTGCCAAGGGGAATGGTGTCTAGGATAGGCAAGCAAGAGCATGCCATTCTGTAGCAGAGTTAAGACCCCTTCTGACTGTATCAGTTAGGCAGATCAATTTGCCTTCTCTTAATGAGAGAATTCTGTCAACATTGTTTTGGCGTACATTCGGTCGAATAACTTCGAGTACCCACCACAGCATGTCAGTCTCTTTATGACCCAGTTGTAGATAGTGTTCAACTAATGGGGCATTCTCCTTCTTACAGCGAATTCGCGACTGGTGCTGCAGTATACGTTTTTTGATGGGCTGTATGGTTTTACCCAAATAATGGAGAAGACAGGGGCATTGGATGCAATACACCACATTAGTGGTGTTACAGTTGGAGAAATTCTTAGCTGTAAACTTAATACCATTAATCATACATGTTTTCATAGTCATAGTCGTGGCACATGCCACACAGTTGTTACATTTGTGATGGCCAGTTAATGGAGCAAGTTGCCTCATATTGTCTACGATATTTTCTTGTGTGGTGTTATCGTATGCATGGATAAGCCTATCCTGCAGATTCGTACCACGTTTAAACGAAAACAGTGGTTTTTGAGTAAATTCTGGTAAAGAACAGAGCAAACTCCATTGTTTAGAGACAATTTTCTTGATTGCATTCGAATGCGTACCGAATGTTGAGACACAGACAATGTTTACTTTATTTTGGCGTTTGTTAACTGTTAACAAAGCCTGGCGGTCATTATACCATGCCCTTTTCATGGATTTTCTCAGCAGCCTTGACGGATAACCTCTTATTTGGAGTTTATCCTTCAATTTGCGGGCTTCACAGAAATAATCATCCTTATATGTACAGTTCCGTCGTAGACGGAGAAACTGTCCAAAGGGTAACCCCTCTTTCAACGCCTGAGGATGATGGCTGGTATATCGCAGCAGAGTGTTTCTGGCTGTCTTTTTAGTAAATAGGGTGGTATATAAATGATTATTCGAATCCACTTTAATTATGATGTCTAAAAACGGCATTGCGGTTGTGTTTTGTTCCAAAGTGAACTGTAGATTGATGTTCCTGGAATTGAGCCATAGATGAAAGTCATGAAGCTGTTCAACAGACCCGGCCCAGACCATAAACACGTCATCTATATAACGCAGCCACTTCAATATATTTGTCGAGTATGGATTAGAACAGTGCCAAATATATTGGTCTTCAAAATCAGCAACATAGATGTTAGCTGTGTCAGGAGCAAAAATTGCGCCCATGGCTACTCCTTTTTGTTGTAAATAAAACGTGTTTTGGAATAGAAAGAAATTTTCACACAACGGAATTCTAATGCATTCCATGATAAAGGATGACGGAACAGAATGAGGTCTCGGCCTTGATTCTAATAAGGTGTTCAGTATTTCCAATATCTCAATTTGGGGAATGTTTGTGTACAAACTTTCTATATCCATAGATACAAGTATGTTGGTCATGGGATCAAAAGGGAAATTCTCAACCTCATTAATAACAGCTGTTGTATCTCTGATGTAAGATGAGCTTTGTTCCTACATATAGGAATGATTTGTTCCAAACCAAACTGGAGCTGTACCGTTTTTTTCGTACAGTCCGTTTGAAGAACTTTTTTGCGAGTTCTCCCTCAGATCCTAAAAGAGGATTTACGGGATTGAGGAATCCATCTACTTTCTACCCATCTAACACGATGGTACACAAGGACATTATTACTTTTGAAAATGCCACACTCATTGAAATTGAATCTTTATTTCAAAACTCCTGTAGATATAAATCTAATCTACCAAAGGAACAACAATTAGCACTCCAAAACCTTCAAAAGTTACCACAAGCTCTACTAAAACCAGCCGACAAGGGCGGTGGGATAGTCCTGTGGGAAAAATCCAAATACAATCTGGAAATGATGAGACAACTCTCTACCCCTACCCATTATCAGAAACTTGCAAGTAACCCGACCAAAAGACTGACATTAGAAATTCAAGCCCTAAGTAAATTGGGACTTGAAGGCGGCTGGTTGAATGAAAAGGAGGCTTCCTTTCTGGTTAATAAAACACCAACAGTACCTGTGATATATATGCTCCCCAAGGTGCATAAAGACCTTAACAATCCACCTGGTCGGCCGATTGTTTCGGGGTGCAACTCCATCTTAAAGCCACTCGCAACATACTCAGATTTCTTTATTAGACCGTTTGCTGTGGAGCGGCCATCTTACATCAGAGATACAACAGCTGTTATTGATGAGGTTGAGAATTTCCCTTTTGATCCCATGACCAACATACTTGTATCTATGGATATAGAAAGTTTGTACACAAACATTCCCCAAATTGAGATATTGGATATACTGAACACCTTCTTAGAATCAAGGCCGAGACCTCATTCTGTTCCGTCATCCTTTATCATGGAATGCATTAGAATTCCGTTGTGTGAAAATTTCTTTCTATTCCAAAACACGTTTTATTTACAACAAAAAGGAGTAGCCATGGGCGCAATTTTTGATCCTGACATAGCTAACATCTATGTCGCTGATTTTGAAGACCAATATATTTGGCACTGTTCTAATCCATACTCGACAAATATATTGAAGTGGCTGCGTTATATAGATGACGTGTTTATGGTCTGGGCTGGGTCTGTTGAACAGCTTCATGACTTTCATCTATGGCTCAATTCCAGGAACATCAATCTACAGTTCACTTTGGAACAAAACACAACCGCAATGCCGTTTTTAGACATCATAATTAAAGTGGATTCGAATAATCATTTATATACCACCCTATTCACTAAAAAGACAGCCAGAAACACTCTGCTGCGATATACCAGCCATCATCCTCAGGCGTTGAAAGACGGGTTACCCTTTGGACAGTTTCTCCATCTACGACGGAACTGTACATATAAGGATGATTATTTCTGTGAAGCCCGCAAATTGAAGGATAAACTCCAAATAAGAGGTTATCCGTCAAGGCTGCTGAGAAAATCCATGAAAAGGGCATGGTATAATGACCGCCAGGCTTTGTTAACAGTTAACAAACGCCAAAATAAAGTAAACATTGTCTGTGTCTCAACATTCGGTACGCATTCGAATGCAATCAAGAAAATTGTCTCTAAACAATCGAGTTTGCTCTGTTCTTTACCAGAATTTACTCAAAAACCACTGTTTTCGTTTAAACCTGGTACGAATCTGCAGGATAGGCTTATCCATGCATACGATAACACCACACAAGAAAATATCGTAGACAATATGAGGCCACTTGCTCCATTAACTGGCCATCACAAATGTAACAACTGTGTGGCATGTGCCACGACTATGACTATGAAAACATGTATGATTAATGGTATTAAGTTTACAGCTAAGAATTTCTCCAACTGTAACACCACTAATGTGGTGTATTGCATCCAATGCCCCTGTCTTCTCCATTATTTGGGTAAAACCATACAGCCCATCAAAAAACGTATACTGCAGCACCAGTCGCGAATTCGCTGTAAGAAGGAGAATGCCCCATTAGTTGAACACTATCTACAACTGGGTCATAAAGAGACTGACATGCTGTGGTGGGTACTCGAAGTTATTCGACCGAATGTACGCCAAAACAATGTTGACAGAATTCTCTCATTAAGAGAAGGCAAATTGATCTGCCTAACTGATACAGTCAGAAGGGGTATTAACTCTGCTACAGAATGGCATGCTCTTGCTTGCCTATCCTAGACACCATTCCCCTTGGCACATGCCTGTACTAATGTAATGATATTCTGAATGTGAAGACAATAGCATGTATGCTCACTTTGTATAGTTGGCATTTATAGAGTGTTTAAATGTATCTGCTTGCCGGTCGATGCAATGAAAATATGAATGTGTAAATAACAGCATGTATGTCTACTCTGTATAACTTGATTTATAGGGTTGAAAATTCTTTCGCTCGCCGGACTCCAAGTAATACACCTTTTTAATACACCTTGTAAATGCGGATGTTTCACCAACTTACTAACTATTACAATAGATTCCCCTTTCTGAATGCGCATTGGTTAAATAACTTTGTGCTATATCACATTAGTCTATGTTTTGACTTGAGCCGTTTTTTTGTTTTTTTGTCCATTCAAAGATGGCGCTCATACTCTGCTGAGGTAAACAGTCACGCGTAGTCCTCTTTCGCGCTCCAAACTTCACTTTAAATGGCATGCCGGCAGACCGCTGTTTATTCGGTGCCTGTCGTGCTCCTGGTCAGATTGACTTCGACCTTGTTGTGTAGTCTAGGTAAGCTTTATACGCCAGTATGGACTCTCTGCTTATAGCGCATTTTCACCTGATATTGACACTCATTGGCTGTCATATCGTTTTGTTTGCAGTAACTTTAAAGATTCCAGCGCCCTGATATTCAAGCGCCCTATGGTCCTGATCTTTGTGATTGCTGCATTTAAAAAAGGTAGCTACTCTTTCGATATCCCTTAGAAGTCAGAGTAAACTTTCTGTATGACTGGCTAAGTTCGTTGTACCCCTCTCTTTAGATTTTAACTCTTTGTGGACGAACACTTCAGACGCTACGTGGACTGCAGGTCCCGCTTTGCCATACACCGAGGTGTGTTTAATTTAGATTTATTTACACCCATGTGCGCCAGAGGTAGATTACATTATATTTACGGCCCTCTTTATCATGTTTTCAGCGTTTTTTAACCCTGAGTCACCAACCACTCTAAAGCGACGGATTCACGTCCTCCTGGTGTCCTCATTAATAGGTACTATGTTCTCTGTGTGTTGTTGGAAATCTGTATACAGTCTTCAATTGCATAAACCTGATATATACTAAGCCCTGGCTCTTATTTAGGTACCATTTTTGGCCCTTAAACCTCTGGCAGCGACCAGCACTTTGGCTTTCCACCCTGGTACGTTTGTGAAACATTCACATGATTCGCATTTAATGTGTACTATGTAAACATCACTGTTAGATACTTGGCCTTGGTGCTACCATGTGGTTCTTTGACAATCTATATGCAGTATTCGCTGATATGCGACTTATAGATATGGCCACACTGATGTATAAGGTCTTCAAAATAGCTGAGTTAACAGGTTGAAATGTTGGAACTGCATTTATTTTGAACTGTCTCGAATATGTGTAGATAGCATCTTCGCCATGTTCTCCATTCTGTTTGCCTAAATGATTTAAGTTCTATGAACATGTATATGACCAACTTTACCCTTTTGCAGATACAAATTAGTTCGAGCAGGCACAGATTTGGATTAATGGTATTGCTTGCTCAAAATGGTGTTGTAATATATGTGTATTCCATAATTATGAAATGTGTTTGTCATGTTATTTTTAGTAAGTCACGTATTTTTGTAGTTAGTTTTGTCACATGGGTGTATGGATTACTTGGTTTGAACTATGACAGACATGTAATTGTAAACATTTATGTTGCAGATTACATTACAGCCTTCAGCAGTGTTTAATTGACAACAGTCCTGAGGATGGTCTCGATAATTTTATTCTAAGAGACCGAAACGTCGACATCCGTCTTATCCCTGCAGTGTTTGATTCATTATTTGTTTGGGATAGATGTTCTTTTTTAGGTTTTGCTGTGTTGTTTATTAGTCTATTAATACGCTACTTACACCAGCTTTTCCTTACCTGCTTTTTTGATTTATTGCTGATCCGAGAATTTTTTGTGATAAAATCCTTTTGTATATACACCTTTGTGTTTCGTTGTTTTTATGTTTTAATGTGTTTGTTTTTTGTTAAATATGATTCAAACGAATAGATCTTTTGCATAGTAACATATGATTTATACATGGGGTTAATTGATTTCTCCTCCTACTAAGTCAGATTAAATAATTTAGTTTCATTTAAATCACATCCCTTGAAGGCATCTTTACCCATTCACTCTATTACCCAAGCCCTCAAGGGTTTAACTGGGTCGCTCACTTTTCCCTTGATCATTATTTCGCGCAGGCGGTTGCCTGTTGTGAGTCACTTTAACCAGTGGTTGTTCTTGAATTTTTTTAGTTAAGTCCATGTCTGAGGCAGAAACTTTGGTGTACTCAGATGAATATATTTTAAAGATTGCATCTGGTCCTTCCCTTTTAGGGAATAAAGGGCCTAGTACCAATCTACCGCTTGATTCAGATCTCAATCAACTTGAAAGGTTGAAAAAGAAGCTAGTTCGCACAGAATTACATGCGAAATTCCTGACAGATTGCCTGAACGCCAATATTATACCGGCGGGTCTACAAATACGCAATGTACCGATCATATTTGTAGACGACGAAGAATTTAAAATTGGCTTCAGTTTCTCCGCTCATAGGTGCTCACGAACCTGGATGGTTCTGAGCATAGAAACTGCACTTCGACAAATACAAATCTTGACAAAAGAAATCCAATCCCTGGAAAATAAAATCTCAGGTGACAGTTCAATTACCAATAGCAAACTTCTTTTGGATACAATTCATCAAACAATCAAAGAGTTTGAGGAGTTTAACTCTCAAAAGAAGTGTGACAAATTGCAAAACGATATTAGGAGATACAATAAGGAAAGAACGTATCCCTACTTAAGAAAAGATTTTTACACCTCCCAAGGTGCCAACCAACAACCTAATAAACGAGTCAATTTCTCTGACACCGGTTCTGAGTCTGGCAGTGATAGATCATTCAACACTAACTACCGTCAGCAGGACCCACAACCCTCCACATCTCACCAGCCTTTTTTAGCACAGGACCAACGAGGCTCCAGACCACCAGGGAGACCTCAACAATCGAGACGAGGATGGTTCCGCAGACAATACACTCCGGGGTTCCGCCGGACCCGGAACCAATACTACGAGTGGTAGATGAGGACCTGACAATACCCATTTTTAATTTGTCGCTGCATAATCTATCAGAACAAGAAGTGGCAGTCCTATCCAATGGGTTGAGCTTTGTTCCTACATATAGGAATGATTTGTTCCAAACCAAACTGGAGCTGTACCGTTTTTTTCGTACAGTCCGTTTGAAGAACTTTTTTGCGAGTTCTCCCTCAGATCCTAAAAGAGGATTTACGGGATTGAGGAATCCATCTACTTTCTACCCATCTAACACGATGGTACACAAGGACATTATTACTTTTGAAAATGCCACACTCATTGAAATTGAATCTTTATTTCAAAACTCCTGTAGATATAAATCTAATCTACCAAAGGAACAACAATTAGCACTCCAAAACCTTCAAAAGTTACCACAAGCTCTACTAAAACCAGCCGACAAGGGCGGTGGGATAGTCCTGTGGGAAAAATCCAAATACAATCTGGAAATGATGAGACAACTCTCTACCCCTACCCATTATCAGAAACTTGCAAGTAACCCGACCAAAAGACTGACATTAGAAATTCAAGCCCTAAGTAAATTGGGACTTGAAGGCGGCTGGTTGAATGAAAAGGAGGCTTCCTTTCTGGTTAATAAAACACCAACAGTACCTGTGATATATAAGCTCCCCAAGGTGCATAAAGACCTTAACAATCCACCTGGTCGGCCGATTGTTTCGGGGTGCAACTCCATCTTAAAGCCACTCGCAACATACTCAGATTTCTTTATTAGACCGTTTGCTGTGGAGCGGCCATCTTACATCAGAGATACAACAGCTGTTATTAATGAGGTTGAGAATTTCCCTTTTGATCCCATGACCAACATACTTGTATCTATGGATATAGAAAGTTTGTACACAAACATTCCCCAAATTGAGATATTGGATATACTGAACACCTTATTAGAATCAAGGCCGAGACCTCATTCTGTTCCGTCATCCTTTATCATGGAATGCATTAGAATTCCGTTGTGTGAAAATTTCTTTCTATTCCAAAACACGTTTTATTTACAACAAAAAGGAGTAGCCATGGGCGCAATTTTTGCTCCTGACATAGCTAACATCTATGTCGCTGATTTTGAAGACCAATATATTTGGCACTGTTCTAATCCATACTCGACAAATATATTGAAGTGGCTGCGTTATATAGATGACGTGTTTATGGTCTGGGCTGGGTCTGTTGAACAGCTTCATGACTTTCATCTATGGCTCAATTCCAGGAACATCAATCTACAGTTCACTTTGGAACAAAACACAACCGCAATGCCGTTTTTAGACATCATAATTAAAGTGGATTCGAATAATCATTTATATACCACCCTATTCACTAAAAAGACAGCCAGAAACACTCTGCTGCGATATACCAGCCATCATCCTCAGGCGTTGAAAGACGGGTTACCCTTTGGACAGTTTCTCCGTCTACGACGGAACTGTACATATAAGGATGATTATTTCTGTGAAGCCCGCAAATTGAAGGATAAACTCCAAATAAGAGGTTATCCGTCAAGGCTGCTGAGAAAATCCATGAAAAGGGCATGGTATAATGACCGCCAGGCTTTGTTAACAGTTAACAAACGCCAAAATAAAGTAAACATTGTCTGTGTCTCAACATTCGGTACGCATTCGAATGCAATCAAGAAAATTGTCTCTAAACAATGGAGTTTGCTCTGTTCTTTACCAGAATTTACTCAAAAACCACTGTTTTCGTTTAAACGTGGTACGAATCTGCAGGATAGGCTTATCCATGCATCCGATAACACCACACAAGAAAATATCGTAGACAATATGAGGCAACTTGCTCCATTAACTGGCCATCACAAATGTAACAACTGTGTGGCATGTGCCACGACTATGACTATGAAAACATGTATGATTAATGGTATTAAGTTTACAGCTAAGAATTTCTCCAACTGTAACACCACTAATGTGGTGTATTGCATCCAATGCCCCTGTCTTCTCCATTATTTGGGTAAAACCATACAGCCCATCAAAAAACGTATACTGCAGCACCAGTCGCGAATTCGCTGTAAGAAGGAGAATGCCCCATTAGTTGAACACTATCTACAACTGGGTCATAAAGAGACTGACATGCTGTGGTGGGTACTCGAAGTTATTCGACCGAATGTACGCCAAAACAATGTTGACAGAATTCTCTCATTAAGAGAAGGCAAATTGATCTGCCTAACTGGATCAACTATGTGCTTACTGTCAATCAGCGCCGGGAAACCCTTATGGGTAGCTGTCGCGCTCTATAAGATTAATTAATAAATAAATAATAAATAAACTGATACAGTCAGAAGGGGTATTAACTCTGCTACAGAATGGCATGCTCTTGCTTGCCTATCCTAGACACCATTCCCCTTGGCACATGCCTGTACTAATGTAATGATATTCTGAATGTGAAGACAATAGCATGTATGCTCACTTTGTATAGTTGGCATTTATAGAGTGTTTAAATTTATCTGCTTGCCGGTCGATGCAATGAAAATATGAATGTGTAAATAACAGCATGTATGTCTACTCTGTATAACTTGATTTATAGGGTTGAAAATTCTTTCGCTCGCCGGACTCCAAGTAATACACCTTTTTAATACACCTTGTAAATGCGGATGTTTCACCAACTTACTAACTATTACAATAGATTCCCCTTTCTGAATGCGCATTGGTTAAATAACTTTGTGCTATATCACATTAGTCTATGTTTTGACTTGAGCCGTTTTTTTGTTTTTTTGTCCATTCAAAGATGGCGCTCATACTCTGCTGAGGTATACAGTCACGCGTAGTCCTCTTTCGCGCTCCAAACTTCACTTTAAATGGCATGCCGGCAGACCGCTGTTTATGCGGTGCCTGTCGTGCTCCTGGTCAGATTGTCTTCGACCTTGTTGTGTAGTCTAGGTAAGCTTTATACGCCAGTATGGACTCTCTGCTTATAGCGCATTTTCACCTGATATTGACACTCATTGGCTGTCATATCGTTTTGTTTGCAGTAACTTTAAAGATTCCAGCGCCCTGATATTCAAGCGCCCTATGGTCCTGATCTTTGTGATTGCTGCATTTAAAAAAGGTAGCTACTCTTTCGATATCCCTTAGAAGTCAGAGTAAACTTTCTGTATGACTGGCTAAGTTCGTTGTACCCCTCTCTTTAGATTTTAACTCTTTGTGGACGAACACTTCAGACGCTACGTGGACTGCAGGTCCCGCTTTGCCATACACCGAGGTGTGTTTAATTTAGATTTATTTACACCCATGTGCGCCAGAGGTAGATTACATTATATTTACGGCCCTCTTTATCATGTTTTCAGCGTTTTTTAACCCTGAGTCACCAACCACTCTAAAGCGACGGATTCACGTCCTCCTGGTGTCCTCATTAATAGGTACTATGTTCTCTGTGTGTTGTTGGAAATCTGTATACAGTCTTCAATTGCATAAACCTGATATATATTAAGCCCTGGCTCTTATTTAGGTACCATTTTTGGCCCTTAAACCTCTGGCAGCGACCAGCACTTTGGCTTTCCACCCTGGTACGTTTGTGAAACATTCACATGATTCGCATTTAATGTGTACTATGTAAACATCACTGTTAGATACTTGGCCTTGGTGCTACCATGTGGTTCTTTGACAATCTATATGCAGTATTCGCTGATATGCGACTTATAGATATGGCCACACTGATGTATAAGGTCTTCAAAATAGCTGAGTTAACAGGTTGAAATGTTGGAACTGCATTTATTTTGAACTGTCTCGAATATGTGTAGATAGCATCTTCGCCATGTTCTCCATTCTGTTTGCCTAAATGATTTAAGTTCTATGAACATGTATATGACCAACTTTACCCTTTTGCAGATACAAATTAGTTCGAGCAGGCACAGATTTGGATTAATGGTATTGCTTGCTCAAAATGGTGTTGTAATATATGTGTATTCCATAATTATGAAATGTGTTTGTCATGTTATTTTTAGTAAGTCACGTATTTTTGTAGTTAGTTTTGTCACATGGGTGTATGGATTACTTGGTTTGAACTATGACAGACATGTAATTGTAAACATTTATGTTGCAGATTACATTACAGCCTTCAGCAGTGTTTAATTGACAACAGTCCTGAGGATGGTCTCGATAATTTTATTCTAAGAGACCGAAACGTCGACATCCGTCTTATCCCTGCAGTGTTTGATTCATTATTTGTTTGGTATAGATGTTCTTTTTTAGGTTTTGCTGTGTTGTTTATTAGTCTATTAATACGCTACTTACACCAGCTTTTCCTTACCTGCTTTTTTGATTTATTGCTGATCCGAGAATTTTTTGTGATAAAATCCTTTTGTATATACACCTTTGTGTTTCGTTGTTTTTATGTTTTAATGTGTTTGTTTTTTGTTAAATATGATTCAAACGAATAGATCTTTTGCATAGTAACATATGATTTATACATGGGGTTAATTGATTTCTCCTCCTACTAAGTCAGATTAAATAATTTAGTTTCATTTAAATCACATCCCTTGAAGGCATCTTTACCCATTCACTCTATTACCCAAGCCCTCAAGGGTTTAACTGGGTCGCTCACTTTTCCCTTGATCATTTTTATAGAGTGTGTCATTAATTGCTTTTTTCACCTCCTCTAAACTAAAAGGAGAGATGGTAGTTACTGCTTGTGTGAATGGCATCTCACAGTCTGGAGTGGTATCAGGACAGCTATAGATGTTACTGAAATGTGTCACCCACTGTTCGTCTGGTATAATGCAATCTGCTCTCTGATTCTCTAGTCCCACGAAGTATGGGTGGTTTATTATTGCCCAGAATTTGGCGCTGTCTCTCTGTATATCAGGCAATAATAAATCATTCCAGGCCTCCTTTTTAATCCCAGATTTCCTCACCCTGATAGCATAACTGTATTGTTTCCTCAGTGATGCTATCTGCTCTTTATCTCTAGGTTTATTTTTTAGGGCCTTTAGGAGGATTGAGTGAGCCTTGGAACAATTTGAGTCAAACCATTTGGGGCCCCTGAGCCTGTTAGGCTTTATCTTTACGGTCAGGTCTAGATTGACCTGACGGCAGATAACATTGAAAGCCTCTATCATGGTGGTACCAGAGTTATTATTGTCCAAACAAATGGCAACCTCCCCCTCAACTTTAGCCAGAGTTTCCTGTAAAAAGGTGATTGGGGTTACTTGATCCCATTTCAGTCTACGATTCTGATCTCTCGGGACCAATTCTGTCACACATAAAGCATCAATCTCCCTTTTTCCCAAGACTCCCTGAGATATGATCTCTAGAATCACAGGGTTATGATCGCTAAAAACTGTAGTTTCTACCTTATAGTTAATAACTTCAGGCAGAATACTAGAAGATAAAAAGATATAGTCTATAATTGTGCCTGTGTCATTGCCCACATATGTTGGTAACCTCGGGCCTGTGGGGCAACTACATGATTCATAGAGGTTAAAAGTTGCTAGGAGCAATTCCAAAGCCTCTCCACGTGATGAGTGTTCGAAATGCGGTGGGGAGGAATAGGGGGAAGATTCCTCGTGTTCCACATGGCAATCCGCATGGCATGGATGGATGTTAAAGTCACCCATAAGGATCACCTCATACCCATGGACACTGTTCTCACTGTGGGTAGACAGGAATTCCTCTAGAGTTGCCAGATGCTCATTTGGGGTTTGACTGACGGGGGAATTATAAAAATTAACAAATAATATAGGCTGAAAGTTTGATGTAGTTAGTTCAACCGCTAAACAGTTTTTTAAGTTAGATTTAATATGTCTTGGCTTTCCTTGAATATCTAGTGTGATGTATATAGCCAAGCCCCCCTTTGCCCTTCCTGCTTTACTAGGATCTGCAGGTACAGTAAAGTGGGAAAAGCCGCCCAAAGCCAGTCTGTCTGACGTTTCCCAGGTTTCTTGAAAGGCAAGGACGTCGTAGGATCTAATTATGTCCAGCCAATTCTTGTCGTTATATTTGGCTCTGAGACCAGCGATATTCCAGCTCATAATTCTACAGACCCTAATACCTGCAGAGTTCCAAAATAATGAACTGGGAGCAGGCTGAGGACCCTCACCATTACTGTCTTGTCTAGGGGAGAGTCAATCGTTTTGGTCCATGAAGGATAACGGGGCATAGCGATTGAACAGTTGAAGGGGCTGTGCAAAAGAATTGTGCTGTACTGAGTGGGAATGGTGGGCTGCTACATTATACCTTGGGTCCTGCCCCCATCTGAGGTTCGAATCCCAATTTCTGTCCCACCCTGGCGCAGGGGTCCTTGGGTAGGTAACATCCTGCTGTTCACCGTAGAAAAACTTTAGGGTTAAGGGAACAACAGTACCCTGTCTGCGTTGGGGAGGGAATAAGTTAGCAAGAATGTTGGGAAGGACGTCTTGATTTGAAAAGCTCACTGCCACACAGTCCCCTTTGAACTTTTTCGGCCGGTTTCCCAACCAGGGGACCCTAGTTGCTGACTTGATTACGCTTGCCAGATAGTACTTTCCCCCTGGTGCTAGCCGCATGTTACTGGTTAACCAGTGTAAGGCCTTGCTTGTGAGAGAAGTGGGACTTTCCGCTGTTCCCCCTTCCAGAGGAGGGACATTTGCTAGAACTAAAACCACTGGTGTGGCTTCAACTATAAATTGTAGGGGGTCCATTGAGTGAACTTGTACTGGGGGGATATTGACCGAAAGGATTCTGTCTGTTGGAGTGTTAACTAATAGAGGACCCTCACTGTTAACAGTCAATGTTGGTGGATGAGGTGGTGAATTCTCTTCTGGCAACTGGTTTCCTACGCCTTCACCTACAACCTCTCTAACAACATTTCCCCCTGTGTTATTACTCAAATTTGTAACTAGCGTAGTTATATTTTCTACCGCACCTGCAACCATAGTGTGGAGTCCACCCAACTTCTTGACCTCCGCTTGCAGTTTGTCAATTTTTGATATTAGAGGTTTAATAATAGCGTTGATTTTTAACTCAAGAAAATCAGCAATTTTTTCAAAAAAAGCATCCTCAATTGTGTGATTTAATTTATCCTCAACACTATTCACTTGCTTAGACTTTGGGGTAATAGCCCTCTTCCATCTTGTCCCCGATCGTAGCCCGCCCCGCTTTGGTGGATTTTTGGTGCATAATCGTCTTGACCTGGTGGCACGCCCTATAGGCGACTGCTCGTCAGATGAGACGCAAGTCTGTATCTCCTGATCGGAGTCAATATCAATGTCGCTCTCAGCCTCTACATTGGGTGCCTCAGAGGCCGGGGCTACGTTAACAGATGTGCCACTTGTTCCTTGAGAAATAGGGCCGCTAGTTATGACCACGCGATAGACTTCCTTCAGTATGGTGTCATCAGTCAAAGTAGATGCGGAAGGGGACAGACATCGTAAGTCTGGGGATTGGCTCAACCCCAGAGAATCTCTCCTCTGCATGTTTATTTTTTTAACAGTCTGGACAAGGTAATTGTCAATAGTGTTTAGCGGGGCTTCCTCAGGTTTTGTAGGCATGTTTACAAAATACACGCAGACTCACTATTGTACAAATAAAATGTCAGGTAGCAAAATCTTAGAGCGATAAGTCTTACTTGAAGAGTGGATCACGCAAATATTTCCTGCAGCGTTTCTGGCCCTGACCCTGCCTACTCCTGCCGATGAGGGCCGTAGAGGGCCCGCACTTTGCCCGGGCTTGGCCCCGGGCGCTCCCGCGCGCGACTCGCGGGGCGAGAGGACGCAGGCTCCGCTTTCTAGCGCCTCCGGGCGCTCTGCTGACGCGCTCCTGCTGCGCCGCCCCTAAGGCTGCTGGGGCTTGTAGGCGGTAGAGGTAGAGGTGCGGGAGTCTCTCGGCGCTCCCGCTCTGCCCGTGTCCTTGCTGCCGCTGTTTGCCTTTTCCCTCACGGCTGGTGTCTCAAGGTAAGCTTTGGTCCCCCGGGCTCCTGGACGCAGGCTCCGCTTTCTAGCACCTCCGGGCGCTCTGCTGACGCGCTCCTGCTGCGCCGCCCCTAAGGCTGCTGGGGCTTGTAGGCGGTAGAGGTAGAGGTGCGGGAGTCTCTCGGCGCTCCCGCTCTGCCCGTGTCCTTGCTGCCGCTGTTTGCCGTTTCCCTCACGGCTGGTGTCTCAAGGTAAGCTTTGGTCCCTCGGGCTCCTGGACGCAGGCTCCGCTTTCTAGCGCCTCCGGGCGCTCTGCTGACGCGCTCCTGCTGCGCCGCCCCTAAGGCTGCTGGGGCTTGTAGGCGGTAGAGGTAGAGGTGCGGGAGTCTCTCGGCGCTCCCGCTCTGCCCGTGTCCTTGCTGCCGCTGTTTGCCGTTTCCCTCACGGCTGGTGTTTCAAGGTAAGCTTTGGTCCCCCGGGCTCCTGGACGCAGGCTCCGCTTTCTAGCGCCTCCGGGCGCTCTGCTGACGCGCTCCTGCTGCGCCGCCCCTAAGGCTGCTGGGGCTTGTAGGCGGTAGAGGTAGAGGTGCGGGAGTCTCTCGGCGCTCCCGCTCTGCCCGTGTCCTTGCTGCCGCTGTTTGCCGTTTCCCTCACGGCTGGTGTCTCAAGGTAAGCTTTGGTCCCCCGGGCTCCTGGACGCAGGCTCCGCTTTCTAGCGCCTCCGGGCGCTCTGCTGACGCGCTCCTGCTGCGCCGCCCCTAAGGCTGCTGGGGCTTGTAGGCGGTAGAGGTGGAGGTGCGGGAGTCTCTCGGCGCTCCCGCTCTGCCCGTGTCCTTGCTGTTTGCCGTTTCCCTCACGGCTGGTGTCTCAAGGTAAGCTTTGGCCCCCCATCCATTCACTCAGCAACACAGCCATATGCACACTAACTCACCCATACAGCCCTTCTGAGATGCACTCATGAAGCCATACAACCAGTGATTCACTCAGTCACTCATACATGCAGTGAGTCACACCCTCCTCACCCCCCACACAGACACTCATACACCCATTCAGGTACTCAGACAACCAATGAATATCCCATATAGGCACTCATTTATCCACTCACCAACCCATGCAGCCACTTACACACCAGCTGACAGACTGATACAGACATTCACCCAGATTAGTCACTCACCCATACCCATTGAGACACATATAATCACTCACTTATACAGTCAGTTACGCACTCACTAAATCATCCATACAGATACACATACACCCACTGACTCATCAATACACCTTGGTGTGTCTATATTTAACACTCATAAATGTTTTAGAAACAGTCACCTGATGATGTAATCAGTGATGTCATTTGAGATGACATCACTGATGTTACTGACCATGTCATGAGTGATGTAATATGAGAGGTCATAAGCAGTGCATTGCAGGGGCATGAGTTATAGTTAGCTCAGTTTCTCTGGTTTTGTATGAGTGAAATCTCAGCCTTACTGTAACGTACCTGGAACCCTTGTTTATTTCCAGTGAATATCTATCTATTTGTATATATATATATATATATATATATATATATATATATATATATAATTCTCCAAACGGTCCACTTGTCACTGCAGATGCTGTCGAGGTGGGTGATTGGTGACAACGGAGTAGATCCCCACACTCCAGAACAAATTTCAAGTACTTCGGTAGGTTCTCAAGATGGTTATTAATTCACCATATGCAAAAAAACAGATGTGTTTTGGCTCCATACCTTGAACACTGTGCTTTAGTTAAAAATACCTCCTCCTTTTTTTATAAAAACAAACTTTTGTGTTATAGAAACAGAGAAAGGTTCAAATGATTCCAAATTAAATACAAATGTTTCGGCCATCTTGGCCTTTTTAAAGTGCCTTAAGCTTGTATTGCTGGGTATCTCACGTTTGGTACCGCAACTGGAATACATGTATTCTTGATACAAAAAATGTACATAATTCATTTAAAAAGCACATTTGTTAGATGTGATTGTTACTTTCAAACAATGTCCTCAATGAGATCTAAAATTGTACAATCATGCCGTATTATGACACAAAGGCTCACCTCCTCAAATACATGTTTATCTTCCTATGTCAGTACTAGTCCTTCTTGAAGAAGTGCAATTTCATAGGAATACGTATCAATGATAATGCATTATTACTTAACAATAAGTCCCTGAATGTGCCTATATCATTTGGCATCTATGTCGATTTAATTTAAGCCTTATGCATGCCACTAATAGTACGATCTTTTTCCTATAAGAAACAGCATGATTTAGCTTGAAACTGTGTTTCCCCAAAGAATTTCATTAATTTAGATTGTTTTCAAATGGCCACCAAATACAATTAAATGGAAATTCATATCACTAGTATCCCAACTCAAGAGATTCTCCAAAACATTTTTGAATGATTCCTACTCTGACTCACCTTTTAAAAGGCAAATAGACCAAATAAACCAAAAAACATAGAACAGCCAACTTGTGTATGCAAAACAGAGCAATGAAGACCAAAAAAAAGGAGTTCTGTTAGGCTGTCAGACTAACCCAATTGAACGGGATAGAAAGGGGTATACTAGTTCCACATAAAGTGCCATCTGATATAATTCCAATGTGAGCTGTGCAATGTTCTGTCCAACTCTACAATATGTACACTTTGTTACCCTTAACTGGAAGAATCTTCACTACCTTAGATGAACAGCCAGTTCTTCATTACTGTTGAGTCCATTGGGGGTCTTGTTCTACAGGTTAATAATAAACCAGTCTGCTCATCAGTGTACTATTGCCTCCTCTTTCATTGAGGACTACCCTATCTATACAATACCATTTCAGGAGATTGCAAATACTAGCATGAGCTGCCTGAACAAGCCCCCCCACTTCCTTATTGCATGTATATACTCTAAAAGGCATTTTTACATTGACATAGCAAACAGTACACTGTACAGTCCGAGTTGCACTTCAGTCATTTTGTGATTTTAACTGATCTTTTCTTACCTGACATTTAATATAAATTGACCTTCCTACGATTTATTCATGCTTTACCGTTCAGTGGGACTCTTTTTTGAGTGTGCAATAGTGTGCAAAACACTCCAAATCCAATCTCTACATTATCCAACAGTACTGCTCAGTTTATTTTTAAACCCCCATATGCATTTCATCAAAATCAAGTGAAGTGCAGATGGCGTGGTGCTCAAAAAGGACAGTAAAGTGCATCATTTACAATGATGCATATATACAAAAAGATGTCTGAAACTTTGTAGAATAAAACAGTCCAAGATGTAATCATTGATTACTGTGCGCAGTATGTTTTGTACATTCTGACAATCCCAATCTTCAGGGGAAACATGTTGCGTGGAGTCGGCATTTCACCACCACACAGCATACGTGTAATCTCAGCCGGGTTAAAGTTAAAGAGCCATATCTGCATTCATGCTTTATAAAGTGCTAAAGCCGCAGTATCAGAGTGCCTCATGGGTCGCCTACTGCAGGCTGATACTGCTGCTACTTGCTACAGCACCACCATAATAAATCCTTTGCTCTGGTGGTTCTGTAGCGAGTGGACTCAGTTCAAAGTGGACATAAGGGGTTGGTCCCATATATAGTTGGATGATTTACAGTTCACACGTCCTTTTCTTACCAGGATCTAGGGTTCTTGTATGGTGAAGACCCTCAGTGCCACCAATTCACCTTTTTAACCTTTGCCCATCCTTGGTAAACCAGAAGTTCTACCTCCTGGTGGAGGATAAGGAGATCACTTGGAGAACCGAGCACTCAAGTGATAAAAGACCCAATGATTATACTTCTCACTTAAACAACAGAGCAGGGAATCAAGATATACTACACCGTATGCTTAATGTGAATGAGGATCTTCACCATACAAGAACCCTAGACCATGAACAGGATGTGTGATTCCTTACCCTTTGATTTTTTACTATATGGAACGGAAGCTGATTGAATCTCTACTTCTACCTTCCTCCTTTGATTAAACAACCGCTTTACAGTTCATGCATGGGTAAAATCCTGTATCAGACATATCTAACTGCAAACTCTCCTTTGATGGAAAATAGCTATGGATTAGGGAGTCCCTCACGGAAGTACTACTCCTACATGTGATTTATGGATGTATATTTAGTGTTTGGGTAATCGTGTTATTTGACCTCAAATATGCAAGTTTATGCAAAATATTCTACAGACAGCAGCTGTGTCTGTTGAAAATTCAGTTATATATCTCACCTTTGGTTCTACTTGAGGTTCAATCTTACCTACTTGAAGGTCCTGATGTGAGTATTATTTGACCCGGTCTTTAGCTGAATCCAATCCTGAAACAGAATATCCTCTGTCTAGAAATCTTTCGGTCATTTCTTCCTGCACTATATCAAAAATCTTCACTATTGCTGCAATTGTGTTTAGCACGGAGTACGGGGATGATCTATTCAAAGTTCTAGGGGGATTATTGATGCCATACAAATTTCTCTTTCCTGCTGTGGGTTTTCTAAATAGAGTGCTCCGAAATATATTATCATTAATAGTTAAAGTCAAATCAAGGTTCTGAATGTGATGGCCAGTCTGGATCTTTAAAACCAATTTATACTATATATAATACCACTGCAAGACAGCCATTCCCAAGTAGGATTCATTCTATCTGATATTGGAAGCATAGTGCCGAGGACCTTACGGGTGTTTGTTTGCACTTAATAAATGGCTAAAAAATATATCTGCCTTCCTTGTTTAGACAGGAAAAAGTTTTCTTTTTTTTCTATTTTTGATCTATTATTTATCTTGTGTATGTTATTGGGTTTGTTTGTATTTTATTGTTGGTCTGTAAATAGGTGAATGAAAACATTGTGGATGAAGGGATGCATGAGTGCAAAGATCAGTGACAGAGTGAATGTATGTTGACTTTTGAGTGCCTAAGCCTATCAATGAATGTTAAGTGTTACTTCAATTTATAAGTCAGTCCTATTAGTATTGATGGTGCTTTTTTATATGTGATTGCTTCTATTTCTAGTTAGTTTCAAGCAACTGTTTGCTGATTTGTTCTTGTGCAACTGATGGTAGCAGTTCCTTAGTGTATAACTCTACCTTGAAATAATTAAGCAATAACTCATTACTTAACTGTGTTTCACTTAACTAAACAGATGAGTTTGCGCAATGTGAGCTCACGCTTAGTTTCTTTATTATTATTTTCTAACTTCTTAGAAATGTTTGATTCATTTCAGAGGCTTCATGGTGAATTACCACTCAGTCTGGATGAACTGGAAAATGTATTTGATACCCTGGACTCAGATGGCAATGGTTCTCTTTCACTGGAGGAATTCACCACAGGATTCAGTAAGTTTTATATTAAACTTGAGAATGCCAAGGCAGCACGATAAAATAAATAACATAGTGCTTGTTATTTGAACAGTGCAGCCTTTTGTAAATGGTATTAGGTGCAGTCTTGAGAATGGAAAGACGCAGAGGCTGGTGCACTAATATTATAGTTAGCATCTGTCTCCTTTGACATTTCTGCAGATGGGTCTAGCTCTTACCACAGTGACTGGTTTTTATAAAGTTAAAAGTAGGAGGAAAATACGTTTTGTGTAGTATATGAGGTTGAATTGCCCATGTAGTAAACTCACACAAAGTCATTGCTTATTGGGTACTTACAATCATTCATTGCTTTAAAGTCGGTTTTAAAATGAGTATTGGGATAAGATTGTTTTTTTCCAGGGCATTAGGAAATATTCATTCAATAAAATGTGAGGAGTTTGACAGTCAGATCTGCAATTGGAAGGCTGTAGATACCTAGGCCAAGAAAATATACATGGTAGGGGGTCACACACTGCAATATTTGTGTTTTTGTGGTGAATGCCCTAGACTCGGATACCGATAGATTGACTGGCCTTTTGGGGGATGGTGGACTCGACCAAAGGGTTGCGGGTCCCACGCACTCAGCTGGGCATACGCTAGACGGCATCTTTTCCAACAATGCCGGTTTGGATATGCTGGAAGTGCCACCCCTCTCATGGTCTGATCAGGCCATTCTTTTCTCTCTCCGTCTAGGATCCGGGACATCAAATGTGCCCAAATTTTCAGCAACTGTTGATAAGGCAGAGGAATTGTACACAAGGTGGATTGAGAACGCCTGTGATAAATTTGCGCCGATCTTTTACACCCAGGAGAGCGCAGCCATCGGCACCTTGGTATTCCGCCTTCTGCAAAAACATAAAACAGACTATAAGAGGCTTGAGAGGATCTGGAGAAGAGGTTATTGTCCAACCAACAAAGAAAAATACAAAGGAAGTCTTATTCTCTATAAGCAACTGATTCTGGAGGCGAAAAAGGCCTATTTTTCGGAGCAAATTGAGAGGGCGAATTCCTCTTCTAGAGAACTCTTCAGGACCATTACCAGACTGACGATTCCAACGAAGCCCTGCACGCATAGCAGTGCAGCTTTTATGAGTCTCTGGCCTTGTCCTTTTGGAATAAGGTTGAAGGGATTTTCTCCTCCTTTTCCAAAACCCACGGAGAGGTGGTGGTAGCAGCAACCAGTATTGGTCAAAAAACTAGGAAGCTCCAGGATAGTCTAGATCAGTTTAATCCTTTACAATACTCTGAGGTTTTAAACCTACTGCGTATGGTTCGGTCTGGCTCTCCCAATGATCCTTGTCCACCTGCAGTTCTTAAAATCTGCCCCGAGGTTATCGCCTCCACTCTTACACCCATGCTCAACATGATCATGGACTTGAGTGAGTACCCCAGTAAGTAAAAATCCGCGTCGATACTCCCCCTTTTGAAAAAAACCTAGCCTGGATGCTAAGAATCCCAATAGTTATAGACCAATATCCCGTCTTCCATTTCCGGCTAAGATACTAGAGAAGGCCATCAATCAACAACTTAGCATGTTCTTTCAGAAGACCAATGCCCTAGACCCTACGCAATTTGGGTTTCGTACAGGTCACAGCACGGAACTAGCCCTTATCAAGGCCACGGAAGAGGTCAGAGCGGCAGTGGACCAGGGAGGGGCTGCTGTGCTGATTCTGTTGGATTTGTCGGCAGCCTTCGACATGGTCCCTCATGGAGTGTTGATGGACCGGCTGGCGGGGGCAGGGCTGGAGGGCCCGGCTTGGAGTCTCCTTAAGTCCTTTTTGACCCACAGAACTCAGACAGTAGACCTGGGGGTGGATAAATCAAAGCCTTTTGCCCTTCCCTGTGGTGTGCCACAGGGGTCCTCCCTGAGCCCCACGCTCTTTAATATTTATGTCAGCCCTCTGGCGGCCTTGATAAGATCTTTCAGTCTGCAACTTACATCGTACGCAGACGATACTCAAATTGTGCTATCACTAAAACGAGGGTCTCGAGTGGATATGACAGCGAGATGCCATGACTGTTTAAAGAGCGTGGCAGATTGGATGGCTTCCAACTGTCTTAAGTTAAACGCCGGGAAGACCAAGGTTATTTTGTTCGGAAACAATCCCAACATTTGGACCCCTGATATGTGGCCGAGGCACTGGGAAGTCCACCTATCCCTACTGGGAAGGCCAGAAATCTGGGTGTGATTATTGACCAAAATTTGGACTACTGAGACCAGGTTAGTGGAGTAGTGTCGTCCTGTTTTCATACCCTTAGGATATTAAAGAAAATAAAATACTTCCTACCAGTGGAGAGATTCAGGACAGCTGTCACTGCCCTTACACTGTCGTGTTTGGACTACTGTAATAGTCTGTATCTTAATTTGAGAAAGAAGCATGAATAGAGATTGCAGTTGGCTCAAAAAGCGGCAGCAAGACTTCTGTTCGGGATCCCCAGATATGTTTCAGTACGTGAGGGGCTTAGGCAACTACTCTGGCTGCCGGTACCAAGGCGTGCTCAGTTCAAGGCTCTGTGCACAGTCTTTAAAGCGCAGTAGGGTTGCGGTGCCGCGTGCGAAAAAGGCGAGATGGGGAGGAAACAGTTTCCTCCTCTGTGCTGCAAAAGCCTGGAACAACTTGCCGGGATATCTTAGAAATGCCTCAGAGCTACTTTCATTCTGAAAGGGGCTTAAGACCTGGTTATTTATGGAATAGTCCCCCCGTTCTAGCTCCGGAGTCAGTAGGCAGGGCCAGGACACCTTTGGGCATAAGTGCGCTTTATAAGCACATAAATAAATAAATAAACAGGGCCGGCTTTAGCATTGGTGGCGCCTGGTACAAAAACCATTGTTGATGCCCCTGCCACCTCCAGTGACCTGCTTCTCAGACTCCCTCACTACCATTCTCCAACTGTGCCCCTCATCTTTCCAAAGCCCCACTCTGACATTCAATTAATTTCTTTTATAGCACTACTCAGACCAGTGTAGGGTGTCAAAGCACTTTACATCACACACACATAATACAGAGACAATGAATCATCCGTTTGTAAATCAAAGTTTAGGAAGTGTTACATAAGACAATGAGGACTACAAAGTGTAGGAGTCCCATGTCCTGCAAATGGCTAGGCATTATATTTAAAGACTGCTTGGTCTGGAGAAGCATAGGCACCTGATTTAAAAGTAACACACTGGCTGGGTTTGGCTTTTCTAATAAGAATACTAATAAGAATGTTTTTAAACTAAAAAAAACCTTTGTACAACATTAGGATAGTTAGAAATTGGGGAAAATCATAATGTCTTAAGCTATAACTTTCAGATGCATGCAGCTCTTTCATGTCAGTTGATAGCTCACTGTGTTATATTAGGATAGTGACTTATGAACTGCAAGTAACAAAAGGATCTCTTTGATAAAAGCTGTTAGGCACTGAGCTATTCTTGTAATGTGCATAGCGCACTTTCTTAACAGCAGGCACGTTAACCCCCGGCGCTACTCTATTTAGATTGAAAACTGCCACTAGACAACATTCCAATATCCCCTCTCTGCAGCAGGGGCATTAATCACCAGCGCTACCTTGACAATTTTATTGTTACCTGAAAACTGCTGGTCAGACAAGGAACTCTGCAGCAGGGTCTTTTAAACGCAGGGGCGGCTCCTTTGCTATGGCGGAGAAGCATTGTCCCAATGCTTTCTCGTAGTGCGAGAAGCCAAACATAAAATGGTAATAACTTTTAGTTATTACCATTTTATGTTTGCTTTGCGGGTGGGCGGGGCTGCTCTGCTTTCCGAGCAGGGCAGCGGAGGAGTGGTTTGCCCACTGCTGAGTGCAGAAAGACTTTTTGGTCGGCCCTCTAGGACCGCCAAAACCAGTCATGCATACTTTGCCCTTCTCCATGCTGACTGTATTCCCACCTGCATGGAGGACATGCACACCCCTCTAGCCCCTGGCTCAGCTCCTTGTTCTACCACAAGATCAGGAGGACGCTCTACAACAACTTCGACAACCAGGACCACGGCACCGACACTCCACCCTCCACCAGCGAAGCCACCCAACCGACCTTCCTCACCTGGACCCCTGTCACCACAGAAGACACTGCAAAGACTATGAAACAACATCCACTCCAGAGCATCCACTGACCCCAGCCCACCGCACATCTTCCACAGAGCCGCCAGCGCCATCCCACCAGAACTAAGGCAGACAATCAACTGCGCCCTCAAAACAGCCACGTTCCCCGATGACTGGAAACGTGCCGAAGTCAACCCCCTCCTCAAGAAGCCCTTCGCAGACCTGACTGACCTCAAGAACTATAGGCCCATCTCTCTTCTTCCCTTGGATACCAAAGCCACTGAGAAAGTCGTCAACACCCAGCTAATGTACTTCATAGAAACCAACAACATCCTCGACTCCTCTCAATCTGGATTCCGCAGCAACAACAGCACCGAGACCGCCCTCATAACCGCCACTGACAACATCTGCACCCTCCTTGATCAAGACCATAATGCAGCCCTCATACTACTAGACCTCTCAGCAGCCTTAAATACCATCTCCCACCGCACACAAGCTGCCAGACTCCACTACGCCGGTATCCATGGAACTGTCTTAGACTGGATTCAATCTTTTCTCTCTGGCAGAACACAAAGAATAAGACTTCCACCCTTCCTCTCCGAACCCACAGAGATCAGATGCGGAGTACCCCAAGGATCCTCTCTCAGCCCCACGTTCTTCAACATCTACATAGCCCCCCTCGCAACCATCGTCATAAAACATGGACTCAAAAGAGTATCATACGCCAATGACACCCAGCTCATCCTCTCACTCACCAAGGAACCCAACATCACAGTTTCCAATAAGGAAAGAAGGACGTCGCATCCTGGATGAGCAGCAGCTTCCTGAAGCTCAACTTGGAGTAAACGGAAGTCTTCATCCTCGGGTCCACCCCCTCTGCAAGGGACAACACCTGATTGCCCCGCGCCCTCGAAAACCCACCCACCGCTATGGACCATGCCCGCAACTTCGGTATCATACTCAACTCCTCACTTACCATAAATCACCAGACCAACGCCATGTCCTACACATGCTCCAAAATCCTCAGCATACTCTGCAAGACTTTCAAATGGATCCCTTCCAAATCCAGGAAGCACATCACCCATTCACTCATCACCAGCAGGCTGGACTACGGAAACGCGCTCTATGCCGGAATCAACAAAACACTCCTTTGCAAGCTCCAGACCATCCAGAATGCCGCAGCCAGACTCGTCCTTAGCATCCCACGACATGGCCACATGACTCCCTGTCAATAAAAGAATACCCTTCAAACTGCTCACACATGCCTACAAATCCCTCCATAACAACGGACCTCAATACCTCAAGGAAAGAATCTCCTTCCACACCCCCAAGAGAAACCTCCGCTCCACTGACCTACCATAACCAATGTCCCTGCATCTACAGAGTCAGTACAGGTGGCAGATCCTTCTCCTACATCGCGGCCAAGACCTGGAACAAACCCCCTCATCAGATAAAGCCCTCACTGCAGATATTTAGAAAGAACCTCAAGACCTGGCTCTTCGGATGACCTTGGAGCTGCCTGACCCCCCCCCCCCAAGCACCTTAATGCCTCACAGGTGAGTAGTGCGCTCTATAAATCCCTGATTGATTGATTTATTGTATCTTCTGATTGTTTTGTATTCATATAATGAGCACTGCAATGGAGCGTGCCTCCCTATTTTCTAACTTCTACTTTATTGAGAAAGTAGTACAGAACATAAAAACAAAGTTTAAAGAAATTAAAGTTGAGTGCCAAAATCTTCATAATGACAAAAGAAATCTATTGCAGAACTACATTGATTATAAAAATCATATCTTTTACACATAACATCGACAATGAATATTTTGGGTCCGAAATAACCTTACTTTCCCGAAAACCCCTTCTACTGATAAGCATTGTTTTCTCTTTCATATGTTTGCTATAATGTGGAAGACCTATCCTATTTCAAAAACCCGTCACTGCTATTTCAATTCACCTGCTATAGACTGCGGCGAGCGGTTAAGGCTCATTATGCTAGTTTTCTGACGGAACCAGAGACGTCATCGGCGCTCCAGCTGACCATTGTGGCCCCCACAAAGAAAAAACTGATCACCAGACTGTACAAAGCCGTTCAAAACGACGAACCACAAGGTGTAGATCCCAGTCTAGTTCGGTGGAACGAAGTGTTAGACCCCCCATTAAGTGAGGATGAGTGGACGCGAATATGCTCTATAACTGGGAGATTGACCTCTTACAGTAACCTGCGAATTATACATATAAAATTCATACATCAAACATACCACACTCCTCACAGGTTATGGAGGATGGGGTTACGGGATGCGGGAAGGTACAAACGGTGTGGATTCGACCCTGCTGGGTTCATACATTTAGCTTGTGAATGCGGAGCTGTGCACACTTACTGGGAAAAGGTATTATCCACTCTGGCGACAATGACAGGTGCTGCGTTGCAAAATGCCCCGGCGTTATGCTTGCTGGGGCATGCTCCTCAGCTAAAAGGTGTATTGGGGAGATTCATACATGTGGCCCTACTACTGGCGAAGAGTAGGGTGCTGTTTAGATGGGACTGCAGAGGGTGCCCCAAAATTGAGAGGTGGTTGAAAGACATGGTTTACTGCAGAGACCAACTACAGATGTATGCAGAAGAACTTCCCACCTCATCCAAGCCCAGGGACATTTGCGCCCCACTACGAGAATACTTACTAACATGCAGTGACGCACACGCTGACGGGGAACTGTGAGTGCAGATAATGTGGGAGGGACGATGCTGGTGCTATTGAGACACTACATGTGCGTTGTAACTGGTATAATTAGACGATATAACACATGGTGGCAGATCTGTGAGTTTACTGATGGATGTAAGGCGCTGTACAGGATGTAATTAAAGTATCCCTTGACTGTGTTTTGTTGTATTTCACTGATGGGTCTTGTTTTTTTTTTTTTTTTGCTAACTGCAGACTCGATATGAATATGCTATGAATACATTGTATGCTTACTGCTATAATGTGGATCACCATTGTTTTAGCCCTGAAGGTTCCTGAATGATCCAGTTTTTTGTAATTCATAAGCGTGTGATCATGATCGTAGTCAGGCAGTAACCACCAACCCTAACTAGAATATTTTAGAAGTACTTATCATGATTGTCTGCACTGTCAGCACAAACAAAGATTTTATGATACCCCTTATTTGATCTGTTATTATTTTTTCCCAAAATAGACATAAAAGGTAACAGGGGCAATACTTACCAGTAGTCTAATCACTGGCAATCGCTCAGGTAGCATTTAAATCCACTGTTTTTTGCCCACTCTGCCACCTTAGATTGGACCCAGCCATATGCGACTCAGCGTTGGTTCTACTCCAGTAGGAACAGTCCAGCCCAAACTGACTCGCCAGTTTCTCTCTGAACCAGAATACCACCGACCCATCCTAGTTGGGCCTCTTCAGTTGGCTGCAGCTTGCTTGCAATTGCACAGTGAGCACAGGACCCGGGCCTGGGTATACCCTTAGTCACTTAGGGCATTATATCAAATGCACAAAGGGGGATATTCTCAAGAACATGTGATATTTGTTGCAAAATTAACTTAACGCAACTCTTCACATCGCAGTCTATCACGGGAAAATAAAGCTGTGTTAACGTTGTATTCTCAACACGGTGGTACCATGCGATAGTCTCATGATAACGCATCAAATGACTGCGTTAAAATCAACGCGACGGCGCAAAAAAGGAAAACACGAACGCGAAAAAAGCAGCGATGTCCCAAAACGGGATACAAAAATCACCCATAACCAGTGAAATGAAATTAAATGAAAAGTAAATTTATAACAGCGCGATTGCTGCCCGGGGGCATCCAAGCGCTAGGAACCAGGAAGAAAGAGGTAGCGAGCTAGAGTAGCAGGCTAAGTTTTACTGAGGGGAGTAAACAGAAACGTCTTTAGTTGTTAATCAGTGACCGGCCTGCAATTCCCACACGTCGTGCGGGAAAATGCACCATAAAAGCAGAGACGAAAAACGGTGAGATGACAATGTACGAGTACAACCCCACATCCGTGATGTAGAACAAATGTCCATTGTCCCGCATCAAATAGGCATCTCCTCTCAAACAGTCACAATGTACATTGACATGCAGTCTGCATGTAAACTGCGCCAAAGCGGAAACATACATGGAACACACTGTGAAACCGCATCTTCCCTTCACATTGCAGAGGGACAATCAACACCTCCTGCACACTGACGTGTCATGACTATGATCAAACAAGTATGAAAGCATGGACGAATGTAGGGGCAGTGATTCCCCCTGACGTCCATGTTGCTCATGTTGTGGGACTTGAGTCGCAGGGTGCATCCCTGCATCATGGTGGTACATATTTGACCGCAAAAGAAGCCCTGTTGTCACTTGTAGGTCACAAATGACAACCTACATGTAATGATTTGGGACACATGTGAAACGCCAAAGAGAGGGATTCCGTACTATCTGTGACACACAGACCTGTCATTTTGAATACGTGACACCCTAAACAGTCTCTCTGTACAGAGGTGACACACCCAGCGCCTATTATCAAATTATGAAATTGTTAGCACTACATGTCACACTTACACTTGTCTGAGTGATGTGCTTGTACAGATGAGTGACATGTACTCAGGGAATGTGTCTTGGAATGCATTTATTTGCACATGCTGTGCCTGTGGTCATTTTGTACTGTCCCATGATTGCTAAGGACTGTCACAATGTGACGTGCTCATGTGAAGAAATTGTCAATGATGGTGTTCCTAGAGGCTATTCCTGCTGCGGATGCAGTGGGGTGTGGTCCACCTGCCTCATCTTCCTCATCATCGTCCGGTGCATCTGGCACTTGTATCCAAGGAGCATTGGTGCGTACACACATATTGTGCAGTACACAACATGCAACGATCATCTTGCACACGGTGTCTGGGCTGTACAGGAGCCTTCCACCTGTGATGTCCAGGTACCTGAAACGTGACTTCAACACACCAAATGTGCATTCCACGATGCCTCTGGTGCGTTTGTGGGCCGCATTGTACTGCCTCTGGGCCTGTGTGTTCGGGGCTCGGAGGGGTGCCATCATCCAAGCCCAGAGCGCATATCCTTGATCACCTGTGACAGTGCAGAGAGACATGAGTCAATAGTTTGTTCTGCATGATGTGTTGGCATGCTCACTGGTACATTGGTGTGTGATATGTGTGACTTTGTGATTCCTGTTTGACATGTACTGCTTGTAGTAAATGTACGGCATCAATGTGTATTACGTAGCCTCATTGCTGCTCCTCCATCACCCCAGGCCTATTTACTATTGTGTGTAGCGCAGTTGCATCGCTTGCACTCCTACGGCACACCATTGTCATGCCTGTCTGCGCATGTCCATGAGCCTTACAACGACACAGTGATGTTGTGCGCTGAAGGTGGGCGGCCACGTGTGTGCTGGCCTATGGTAAGGATAGGGCGGACACAGATATAGAGTTCATGGCTGGCTGAACTCGCGATGCGGTTGAGGGTAGACCTTTGGCTTATGCTGTGGAAATAGCGACACACAGAACAGTTGGCATGTATGATCCCTGACTCCGAGCGGGCTTGCGCTCCCTCATTTACCCCTTCGGCCAAGCCCACACTCCGGGGCCATGCTACATAGCAACATTGTCCATTGCGGGATTGGTGGTGCCTGCACTACAACAGAGACACATGCATTAGTTACTTCCTTGGCAAGGCCAAAGCTTAACCCCGCCCAGAGCCCCGGGTTGACTAACCACACCCCTATGCTGGACTGTCCTACGCAAGTCCACTCACACTCACAGGGGGATACGACACAGCTACATGTCCCAGGTCTACCCCACTGCGGTGGCATTGTTGCGTCCATGGACACAGCACAATGAAATGTGGTAGGGCTGGGAGCCCTCATGCATACATAATGACCACATGGACACACTTAGATAGTTTGTGGGACTGGCTATGGGCACGTGCGCCCGGCCCCTTTTATTGCCAGGGTTACATGTCAAGTGACGCCTGTGCTGGATGGGTGTGGGGTGAGTGTAAGCCACCCCTCAGGGGCTGGTTAGTGCTGACAACAACTACAACAGTGATCAGACAATCAGAAGTTCAAAGTTCAAACAGCAAGGGTCCATTACTTGAGCTGCACAGTTAGTGGCCTTGGATGCACTGCGGCCGGCACAGGCACACCGCCACAGGATGGTGACTTGCGGTGCACTGAGGTAGGGCCACGCGAGCTGAGCGGGTCCTCATCGATGTCAAAGGTGAATGTCACGGAGGGTTGCAGGGGACAGTGGTAGGTGTCCTTCCAGGGCATGATGCATGGGGCAGAAGCAAACAGAAATATGCAAATGGAGGAGTAGAATGCTGCAGACTCATTTTTATCACCAAGTCAGTATCAGCTACATGATGAAGACAACCCCCATGCCATAGACTCAGACACCACCAAAGTTCAACCAGAGGGTGTACATAAATGTCGGGGCACCCGGAGCTGAAAGGGGATGCAGTCTGCGATGAGGCCTGTACAATGATATAACCTTTGCCAAAAATAAATCAAGACTCAGTTCCACATGTGTGACGTACTCAACTGCAGGGTAGGCCAGAGGCAGCGGACAGCAGGGGCTCACAGACACGTGTCATTGGCTTGCGATGCACAGATTTAGTGACACCAGAGCAGTTGTTGGTAGTGTTCGATCACCTCCGTAACGATCCTTTTTTCCTCCTGACTGAAACGCATCTTCCTCTTTCTCCTCTCCTTGTGTACAATGATATGAACTCTGCCATTGAGAAATCAAGACTCAGTTCCAAATGTGTGACCTACTGGACCACAGAGTAGGAAGAAGGCAGTAGTCAAAAAGGGACCACAGACACGTGTGGTTGGAATGTTATGCACAGAGTTGGTGGCACCACATCAAAGGGAGTATAGTGATATCAAACGTCCCATTAACATATGAATTCGGCCATCACGATATCAAGACTCAGTTCCAAATGTGTGACCTACTTGACCGTAGTGTAGGCCGGAGGCTGCGGTGGAGTACGTCAATAAGTAAGGAGTGCTGGGGGCCTGTGTCACGGAGGCCAGCGATGGTCTGTGGAGGCTGCCAAGGTCACAGGCCTCGGGCTTGGAGCTTGCACGTGGTGGGCCCTCTTTGACACATGCCGGTGTCGGCAGGTGAGCAGCGAGGCTTGGGTGCGCAGGGTCGGGCAAGACGTGTTCGGGGACCGGCAGCCCAGTGTGCTGCAGGCGCACAGGATCGGGGGAAACACCGCTCTTGGCGTCTGCCTCATGGCGGGGTGAGAGGTGCTGCCCTGGCAGACATGTTGGCCATTCCGGAAGAGAACCACGCCCAGAGCTATGTGCTTTTTATTCACACCCCTACGCTGGCCTGGCGTAAGCCGGGACAGTCACTCCCCTCACGCTTCCAGGGGGGACGTAACAAGCTACATTTCCGCGATCTTCCCCACTGCCTGGGGTAACATGGTTGCTTTCACTGTCCACTACACTCCAAACACCAGCAGTGTATGTCGACATGGATATGTCTGTGGTCTGCATACTGAAGTCTGGCCAGCACATCCACGCCACTTGCCTCCTTCGCACATGCCTGGTTCCTCTCCTTATGTATATGTGGACCTGCACACCTTTTTAATCTTCTATAAAAAGGCTATAATTATAGTGTAATCAACATTCAAAACAGTTGAGCGTGCTACTGTGTTGTGGGGTGTAGCCCTAACCCCTGTGTGCTACTTATAAAGGCGAGGACCCGGAGTCAACCGAGCCTGCACAGCGCTCAGCTATGGCCTTAAGGTTTCAGACAGTATTTTCTATTGATTTGCGATTATCATTCATACACAAAACTTCCGTACGGCAATTTAAATGCAAATGTTGTATTTTTGAAGTATACAATAACATTAGTTTGATTTTTGAACAACAGAAAGATGCTGAGTAACAACAACATTTAAGGAACGTAGCTCCTTGTCATAGAAATGCATGTTATACACAACATTTGTGCTATATCCTTTTTTACAACAGAACCATTCAGCAATGCAACCCAATGCATTTTGGGTTGAAAAAACCCTTCTTCAGGGGTATGTGCTGTTCAATCTTAACAACATGTAAATTCGAAAAAGGACTCCAAGCAGCCTCCTTTCAGGACTACAATAATAAAATGAAATGAAAAACTATTAACACAGTGATGCTGTACAGATATAACGTAGGTTTTGGACACAAATTTATAGTATAGACATGTGAGCCATGCTGGGTGACACAAACATAACCAAAGAGGTCTAGAGATAAACAATGAAAGGTTGCTCCAACAGCGAGATGTGTTTTGTTGTGGAACAGCCTGGTTGCAGTAAAGAAAGCAAACAGTCATGCAAGAGATCAGTGCAAGACCGCTGGTGCAAGGATGATCTATCCGATGTGCTCGCGTACGGTAAAGCCACAGAAGAGAGGGAAGTAAACTAAATTAAATACCTCTCTTACTGCTTCAACTCAAGAGTAAGCGATATATGAGTGATTCTTGCCGTATGAAACAGGCGCCGAGGTTAGAAATGTGACTCGTGTCTGCAATAAAAACCGGTGAACTATGTAAAAATCATTCTAAAAAATGCAACGGATATAAAATCCCAGTCAAAAGACGCTCACCTTAGGATCCTGACAACCGCCCATGTATCCTCCGAAATTTTTCTGCTTGAGTGCGTGTGTCTATGCGTGATGACGCATATGGTTTTAAAGAGCCAGAGGATTTAAAAGAGAACTTTAAAGATACTAATGCGGTATCGCGAACAATGGTTGCCGTCAATAAACGCGCGCTCAATGTGCTTCATGAGTAATACGCATATAAATAAACAAAAGTTAAGCAAGATAAGTATTTCAGGAAAAAAACGAAGACTATGAAGTAAAGAGGCCGGTGCAGCCTGTCGTAATTACAGGACCACATAACTCAAACAAATAAAACAGCTAGCAGCGAGCTCTGAGATTATTAGTGACGTGAGAGCTTACGAGAGACAACTAAGATGAGTAGAAAATCTGAAGTGCAAATGTTAGTGACGAGTGAATGCATGGCAGATTGTGTTTACCTGCAAATCCTATACAAAGTATATAAATTAAGTGCTGAAACAGTTGTACTTCATGATACAAAGAAAAAGCAAATGTGTTTGATCACAAAAAACATAGCAGTTCATAATGATCATTCAGACCACCTGGGATGATGGTCCCTAAGTATTTTATTTATTTATTTAAAATTTTTATAGAGCGCGTAGTCACCCGTGAGTATCCCAGCGCTATACCTCATAATTCAGAGGAGAAGAAGTGCAGAAGTGATAGATGGCTTATGGGAAGAGAAGAGTTTTGAGCGATTTCCTAAAGCGGAGGAGGTTCGGTTCTGTTCTTAGTTTCAGAGGGAGCGCGTTCCATTGCTTCGCTGTGTGAACCGAGAAGCGGCGACCTCCTGAGCGGGCTTTTTTCACTCTGGGTACGACTATGAGGTTTTCGTGGTCCGATCGGAGTGCTCTGGTGGGTCTATAGGGGGTAATACAGTTTTTGAGAATTGGTGGGCCTTCATTGTGGAGCAATTTGTGAGCTAGGCAGAGGGCCTTGAAAACCACTCTTTCCCTGACCGGCAGCCAGTGCAGTTTCTTCAGGGCGGGTTTTGCGGATGTTCTGGCCGGGGTGTTCGTGAGCATCCGGGCCGCGGCATTCTGGATTTTCTGAAGGGTCTGAAAGGTAGCTTCGGGGCCTCCCAGATAAATGGCGTTACTGTAGTCCAGCCTGGAGACAATCAGGCCTTGGATCAGCAGTTTCCTGGAATTAAAAGGAAGTAGGGGGAGCACTTTCCTACATGACCTTAGAAGGCCGAAACAGACGCCGGCCGTCTTCCTTGCCTGTGTTCTAAAGGTGAGATCTTTTTCTAACCATATTCCAAAGCTCTTGACCTCCGCCTTGGGGGCAGGAGGTTCCCCAAGACAGACGGGCCAGATGTTCCGGGGTAGGGAGAGCTCTTTTTGTCCCAGGAGCAAAATCTCTGTTTTTGACCCATTGAGCTTGAGGGCTGAGTCGTTCATCCATTGGTGTATTTTGGAGAGACAGCCATGTAGGTTGGAGGGTTCTTGCTTGGGGTGAGATATCCAACATGTTTCTCTCCTTGCTAGTGATATATTGTAGTCTGTACCCGGAACCTGATCAATTTTCTCTAGAACTGTGAATCTAAGCTGGGGAATAGTATGTAGTGTGTTCACCCAGTGTGCTGCTAGGCAAGAGGTGCAGTTTTTGTTGCGGATAGTACTTTTGTGTTCTATGATGCAGGTTTTATCTTACGTGACGTTCTGCCCACATATACCAATCCACATGGACATTGAATAGCATATATAACGCCTGCGGTGTTGTCTGAGCTGGATTTTTTGTCCTGTATGTGGATGAGAAAAGTTGTTACCCAATATTGCATTGCCACATTGTCCGCAATTCAAGCATTTTTTCATCCCTCTATAGTTTTGGATGGATGGAAGTGCCCTTGGTTTTAATAATTCCTTCACATTCTTAGCACGATTGTGTGCAAATAACGGTTTGTCCCTAAATGGGGTTGCAAAATCAACTTCTTGCTTTAATACCTCCCAACGTTTTGTGATGATTTTTTTTTATTTCTGGTGATTTCACGGAATGTTTAATCACAAACACTTCTCTTTGCCTGGTTGGTCTGACGGATGTTTGTAATAAGACTCATCTATGCTACTGTGTCTTAGGGAGTTTTTAAAATCTGTGGGTCGTATCCCCTCTCTTTGTATTTCTGAAGTTGTTCTTCAATGAGCCTTTCCCACCTCTCCCCACAATCTGCTATTGTGTGTCCGAGGTGCCATGCCGTTGATGGCTCTTGTACATGGCTAGCCAAAATTACCATAGTAAGTTGTGCTGTCATGTCGGGTGGGTGGGCATGTTGTTTGGCATGTTGTATGTGAGTTTGTAACGTGTGAAATACCAGAGTTGTGAGTTGCATGATTGTGGAGTTGGGGTGTGTGGTGTTTTTATTTGGTACTTACCAACGAGCAGGGCATTTCCATAGGTGCCATCCTGAATGCACCGGTTGATGATGGACTGTCGGAAGATGTAGCAATCATGCACACTGCCTGGGTAGTTGGCAACTACATTGGTGAAGAGTCTCCGGTGGTCCACTATTGCCTGCACATTGATGGAATGCTTGTGCTTTCTGTTGCGGTAATTGTGTGCAGTGTCGGCAAGGGGCACACGTAGGACATGTGTGCAGTCAATTGCCCCCAACACGTGTGGGAAGCCAGCTATGGTGTAGAAGCCTTGCTTGGTCTCCAGCTGTTCCTGTGCAGTGTGGGGGAAGTGAAGGTGCTGGGGTACCAATAATATGGTGGCATCCAAGACAGTTGTGAGGAACTTTGATAGGCCTGGCTGTGAGACTCCTCTGACTCTGGCAGTTGTTGGTTGGAAGGTACCAGAGGCCAACAGATGCAGCACAGCCAGCAGCTTTGCTTGCAGAGGAATGTTGGTTGTCCGCTGTGTTGGTACCATCAGTTTGTGGGCAATGATGTTCAGGATGCGGAGGATGGTTGTTCTTTTGAGCCTGTAGTGGGCAATTGACATTCTCTGGTGTTAGGTCTGTGAGGCTGGTGCATGTTCTGAAGGTCCGCTGTCTTTGTCTGCGCTGCCTCTGTGGTAGACCAGGGGGGCCACAGGCCTGGGGGTGGTGGCGCTGGGTGTTGTGGCCCTCTTGGGGCTCCGAGCTTCATAATTAGTAGCTCCATGGCATCTGTTGTTCCTCTGGTGTGGCTCTGGGCTGGGCTCCCTTTTATGGTGCAGGTTGTCATCCGACTTTACACCTAGAGCAGGTGTTAAATCCCTGCTGCTAACGTGCCTTATTGCCTTTTTTGGGATCTTATCGCCAATCTGGCTGGTCGATGAGAATGTTGGGGAGTGGTGTTTTTGCAGGAGGCGGGTAGCCGGCTGGGACTGTGGGGGCATTGGGGCTCACACCACGGTCCCCACCAAGGTGGCCAGACCCTGGGGGATGGGGTCCCCGGGGCCAGAAGTGGCCAGGGAGGGGGGCCACGCGGCCCCCTTCCCGTTAATATTTTTTTTTTTTTACATTGGGGATCAGGTCCTGGGGGATGGGGTCCCCAGCACCCACAAAAAGTAAAAAGGAGGGGGGCTACAGAGCCCCCCTTCCAAAAAAAAAAAAAAAGAAACGCAATCGTGCCTAGGCGCATTGTAAATTGGGGAATTAAATCCCCTTCAATACTGGGGTCCCTGGGGGCCAACTAGCCCACCAGGAACCTCCAGTATGCGCCACGGAGCTGCGTTGCAGAGAGGTGTTCTGAGGCCACGCCCCTTTTTACACCTCTCTGCAACGCAGCTCTGTGGCGCTTAATGGAGGTACCTGGTGGGTTAGTTGCGCCCCAGGGTACCTCAGAATTCAAAGGGAGTTAATCCACCAACTTCAAACGTGCCAGGGGGTGCGTTTGCACAGTGGTGAAGGTAGGGGGCAGGGCCTCTCTGCAACGCAGCTCTGTGGCGCTTACTGGAGGTACCTAGTGAACTGGTTGGACCTTAGGGACCCTCAGGATCAAGGGGACTTAATTTCCAAACTTAAAATGGCCCATGGCGCATTTACATAGTGGTGAAGGGAGGGGACGGCGCCTGAGGTGACGTGTGCAGACACGCATTGTGGCACGCTTTAAGTTGGGGAAATAATTCCCCTTCAATCTTAAGAGCACCAGGGGACCAACTAGCCCACCAGGTGCTTCCAGTATGCGTCACAGCGCAGAGAGGTGGTCTAGGCCGTGCCCCTTTTTACACCTCTCTGCAACGGAGGTCTGTGGAGCTTACAGGAGGTACCTAGTGGGCTAGTTGGACACTAGGGACCCTCAGGATTCAAGGGGACTTAATCCCCAAAATGAAAACGGCCACAGAGCGTGTTTACACAGTGGTGAAGGTAGGGGGCAGGGCCTGAGGTGACGTGTGCAAACACGCCCTGTGGCGCGTTTTAAGTTGGGGAAATAATTCCCCTTTAATCCTGAGGGCCCCTGAGGGCCAACTAGCCCAGCAGGTGCTTCCAGTAAGCGCCACTGCGCTACGTTGCAGAGAGGTGGACTAGGGCATGCCCCTTTTTACACCACTCTGCAACGCAGCTCTGTGGCGCTTACTGGAGGTAAGGGGACTTAAACTCCCAACTTAAAACGGCCACAGAGCGTATTTGCAGAGTGGTGAAGGGAGGGGACGGTGTCTGAGGTGACGTGTGCAAACACGCCCTGTGGCGCATTTTGAGAGGTAGTTTTAATCCCCCTGCCCTATTATATACTAGGGGCTTACAGAGGAGGTCATGCTAATCACATCGAGACCCCAACGCATAGTGTTCCCTAGTGTATGTAGGTGTTTTCACTGTATTCTAAGTGTCTTTTAACATAGCACTGGCCCTAGGACTGGTTAGACAGACTCAGTTACCACCAGTATCCGTCTGAAAAAGTTGAGGGTACAGGATGATTTTACAACAATGCTTCTTTCTGCTCCTCTGTTAGCTTCTTTCTGCGCTTTTCCTTCTTCCTGCACTTTTCTTCGCCTTTGAGGACTTCTGTTGCTTCTTTCTGAATTTCTTTTTTTTCTTTCTGTGCATTTTTTCTTCTTTCTTCACATGTCCTATCTCTGTAGGCATAGTTAGAAACTAGTATTTAAAAAACCTTTGAAATTCACTGAAAAAAACATAGGTTTCAGGCATGTTATAGTTAGGAATTAGCATTTAAAAAATCTTAGAAATTTACTGAAAAAACCATAGGTTTCAGGGGCGTTATAGTTAGCTGGATATTTCACTCGTACACAACCATTGAAATTCCCCCGTTATAGGTAGTTCAGCTACCTATAACTTGCACGCCTGCATTGCACTGCTGATGACGTCACATATTACATCACTCATGACATGGTCAGTGACATCACTCATGACATCACTGATGACATCTCAAATGACATCACTGATGACATCATCCTTGTGAGAGAGTGGAAGACCTCCTCTCACCCTAATATAACTACAATTTTCAAAAGTATGGACATACCAATACCAGTTACAACAACCTATTCAGTAATTCTAAGATCTACATACACATACACTCATTCACCAACAGTCCTATATAGTCGCTCATATATGTACTCACTCATCATATGTACTCATACACCTATACATCCTGTTACACACCGCCACTCATCCATAGAGTTACTCGCACACATAGTCACTCATGCTAATAAAGAATCAAACATCCATTTACTTGCTCATACAGTTATATACACACACCACCATACTTACTTCTACAGAAACATACACATACTTACTCTTTTGAACAATCACTTATAGAAACACATACTTATTGATATAGGAACTCTTCCAATCTCTCACTCTCACATATACTCACTTATATACACCAATACTCACATATACTAGTTTAAAATATATGTAGTTACTTAGAAAGACACTAGTGAGACAGTCATTCACTCACTAGCACACCCATACACACACTCATCTACCCATACAGTCCTGCACACATACTATCTTCAACACATACAAATAGTGACACACTCATTCATGCATGTATGCACTAAGTAATACCCCCCACTGAACCATACAGACATTCAGACACTCATACTGATACTCGAAAAACCAAGTAATAACCCATAAAGTCACTCATCACCGTCCTGACTCGTTCAGAAGCGGTCGCTCCCCACACGCTCCCTGGTCACTTGGTATCGTAGCGCTATTGTGCTCATTGCTGCCATTAACCAATTTGCGCATTGCACTCATTGCCTGTATTATCATTTGTGGCTGACTGGTATCGTAGCGCTATATTGCATTGCCCTCATTGCTTGTATTATTGTTTGTGGCTGACTGATATCGTAGCGCTATATTGCATTGCTCGCACTGCTTTTGTAATCATTTGTGCCTGATTGTGCCGGTGCCTCTGCCCATATCTTAGCGACATCCCAGACTGTGCCCCAATCTCGTCCTGTTTCACTTTTGTTTTTGCTGCCATCTTGTTGTTGTGTCTCCTAGCCCATCTGGCCACCCCGCTCCCGCCTCCCAGCTGCTCCTCCCTCGCTCCGCCCCCCTCCACTCTCCACTTATGACAGATGCATTTGCGCGCAGCGTCCACGTGCAGCGGACGCGCCCTATGCGTGCCAAAGGTAAGCCCGTCTACACCCGTCCGCGTCCGGACCGCACCCAGCGCCAGACCCCCTGGTCCCCGCACAATCCACTCCACCCGCATAATGTACGACGCCGCAACCCTCTCTGCACTTAACACAGGACGTCTCCCAGTCTGCTACCAAGCCGCCCCAGGACACACCCATGGACCCTTCACCTGCCACTCCTGCAAGCTAGACTGCATCAGGACCCACACCAAATCCACAAACACCAAACAGAACTCCGAAACTAACCACCTGAAGTGCATCCTGCTCAATACCCGCTCGGTCCACAAACACGCCACTGAACTATGGAACTTACTAGACACCACATCGCCGGACGTCGCCTTTCTCACAGAAACCTGGATGAACGCCTCATCAGCGCCCGACATCGCCATAGCCATCCCGGACGGCTACAAGATCATCCGAAAGGACAGCACCAACCAAACAGGAGGAGGCATCGCCATCGTCCATAAAAACACCATCCGCATCACGACCAGTTCCGACGACAACCTCGCAACCGCCGAACACCTTCACTTCCAGATTCACACCGACCCTAAGACCACACTCAGAGGCACCCTCATCTACAGACCCCCAGGACCCCGCACACAATTCAGCGAAGACATCGCAGACTTCATCAGCCCACACGCCCACCCCTCCGAGGACTACATTCTACTAGGAGACCTCAACTTCCACCTGGAAAAGAACAACGACAGCAACACCACCACCCTTCTGGACAACCTCGCCAATCTCGGACTCAAACAACTGGTAAACACCCCCACCCACTACGCCGGACACACGCTCAACCCAATCTTCTCCTCCAGCAAGTACATCTCCTTCAATCACGCCACAGGACTCCATTGGAAGGACCACAGCTGCGTTCACTTCAGCTACAAAAAAAACACGACCCACCACCACCCACAACCAATCCCCCGCAGAAACTGGAACAAAATTACCACCGACCAGCTCTTCACATCGCTTTACCAAAACCCTCCCGCCAAATCATTGGACCCAAATCAAGCAGCCATCAACCTCACACAATGGATCACTCACTGCGCAGACGAATTAGCACCCTTGAAAAACCATCTAACTAAGCAAGGTAGCAAAAAAGCCCCCTGGTTCAATGACGACCTTAAAAATTCCAAAAAGATCTGCCGCACCCTCGAGAAAGCCTGGGGAAAAAACCCAACCACTGACAACATGACCACCTTCAAGAACGCCACCCGCAAACACCACCAGCTGATCCGATCCACCAAGAAATCAGCATTTAAGGATCGACTCGACAACAACGCCCACAACAGCAAGGAACTATTCAACATCGTCAAAGAATTTACCAACCCCACCGCCGACACCAACGACATCACTCCATCTCAAGACCTCTGCGACTCTCTAGCCTCGTTCTTCCACAACAAAATCGCTGACATACATAACAGCTTTGGCGACCAGTCCACCCCCTCACCTCCAAACCAAAGCCCCCCTCCGACATCCTTTGCGCCTAGAACCCAATCAGCACTGAAGACACCATCCGCTTGAAGAACTCCATCCACTCCGGATCGCCAACCGACCCATGTCCCCACCACATCTTCAACAAAGCAGACTCCATCATCGCACCCCATCTCCGAGATGTCATCAACTGCTCCCTCAACACTGCTACCTTCCCGGAAAGCTGGAAACATGCCGAACTCAGTGCTCTCCTGAAGAAACCCACTGCAGACCCCACCGAACTTAAGAACTACCGCCCCATTTCGCTCCTCCCATTCCCTGCCAAAGTCATTGAGAAAACCGTCAACAATCAGCTCGCCGCCTTCCTCGAATCTAACGGCTCCCTCGACCCATTACAGTCCGGCTTCCGAGCCAAACACAGCACCGAGACCGCCCTCATCGCAGCCACAGACGACATTCGAACACTACTTGACAACGGAGAAACAGCTGCCCTCATCCTACTGGACCTCTCCGCAGCCTTCGACACAGTCTGCCATAGCACCCTGATACAACGCCTCAGCAACGTCGGGATACAAGGAAAAGCACTGGACTGGATCATCTCGTTCCTCGCCGGAAGAACCCAAAAAGTCCGCCTCCCCCTTTCAGATCATAGGCCACTGAAGTCATCTGCGGCGTACCTCAAGGATCTTCACTCAGTCCCACCCTCTTCAACGTATACATGATCCCCCTCGCATCCATCACGCGCCAACACAACCTCAACATCATCTCCTACGCAGACGACACCCAGCTGATCCTCTCCCTCACCAAAGACCCAAACACTGCCAAAACCAACCTACACGAAGGGATGCAAGAAGTAGCCGAGTGGATGAAGAACAGCCGTTTAAAACTGAATTCAGACAAAACGGAAGTCCTCATCTTAGGATCATCCCTCTCCGCTTGGGACGACTCATGGTGGCCACCGACCCTGGGCATCGCACCCAAACCAACGGACCACGCAGGTAACCTGGGCTTCATCCTGGACTCCTCCCTCTCGATGACCAAACAAGTCAACGCCATCTCATCATCATGCTTTAACATCCTACGTATGCTCAAAAAAATCTTCTGCTGCATCCCCACCGAAACAAGAAAGACGGTCACCCAAGCACTTGTCACAAGCCGACTGCACTACGGAAACACCCTTTACGCCGGAACAACAGCCAAATTACAGAAAAAACTCCAACGCATTCAGAACGCCTCAGCCAGACTTATCCTAGACATCCCCCGCCAAGCTCACATATCCGGTCATCTGAGAGACCTCCACTGGCTCCCCGTCAACAAGAGAATAACGTACCGTCTACTCACCCACGCACACAAAGCCCTCTACGATCTAGGATCCAAATACCTCAACACGCGCCTGACCTTCTACACCCCGACCCACCAACTACGATCGTCCAATCAAGCCCTCGCTGCGATTCCACGCATCCAAAGATCCACCATGGGAGGAAGATCCTTCTCCTACTTAGCGTCCAAGACCTGGAACTCTCTCCCCACCCACCTCCGCCTTACACAGAACCACCTCTCCTTCAGAAAACAACTCAAAACTTGGATATTCGATAAGTAACGCAACCCCCCCCCTCCCTCAAGCGCCTTGAGACCCTCTGGGTGAGTAGTGCGCTATACAAATTCTAACTTGACTTGACTTGACTTGACTCATGTAGCCACTCACCAACCCATGCAGCCACTTATACACAAAGTGAGAGACTGATACAGATATTTATATATTTAAACTTTACTCACTAACCCAAGTATTGACCAAGGTACCTATCAATCAATCAAAATAAGCTTTATTCGATTGAAGGAAAACAATCATAAAAGCACGATAAAATACAATTTACAGAAACAATTATTAAAACAAGTACAAAGCAGTTCAATTTCTCCATATTTATATAATTTCCATTTGATAAAGCTTTACTAAAACTAACAGGGCCCCCTTATGCCAAAGATAAAATACAAGCTAAAACAGATACAAATCGGTTATAAAGTGCATTCAAAAAACGATTGTGGATATGATGAATTAATACCCATATCACATATCGCCTGCCACCTTCCAACCTCCTCTGTTCCTTACTATTCTGTCACATTATTTTCCTGATTCGGAGCACTCTTTTAATGTATAAAGCAATCCTCCAGGCAATATGTGCATTTTCTAGGCATTGCAGACGAATTAGCTCTATATGACACTGTCCTAGACCATACGCCCTCTAAATGGGTAAAAGTAATGCTTTTCTTTGTGTCACATAAAATGCACAGAAGAGCATTGTTAGAATTGGCGATTTCTGGTTGGCTAAAGCTTGCGCCAAAGCCAGGCAGAAACCACCACTCTAGTCAGGGCATGGAAGTTACCCGCCATGATAACCCCTGCTCACCCCCTTGGTAGCTTGGCACGAGCAGTCAGGCTTATCACAGAGGCGATGTGTAAAGCGTTTGCGCACGCACCCACCAACAACACCCAAGGCCCACCACAAAGGAAACTCCACACAAGGTTATGTATAAAAATAGCCTTTGTATTATACCACAAACGTTAGATAATAGACATCTACTTTACAAGGTGCCATGGGCACGGGCAGAATGTACAGGGGATTATTTACATGGGACAGGGCCACCTGGACCGCTGTCAGGAGTAATCACTTTTAGAACTGGGATACTTGTTAGAATTAGCACTTTGGACATAGCACATATAATAACTTGTAGCACAAAATAGAAAATAGAGCACACAACCAGTAATCACCGGTAACAGGTAAGTACCACCTACGCAACCCTAACCACCTTAGGAAAATATTACGCAGGGAACCATGAACTCACTAGCATCACTGTACTAGGCCAAACAACCTCCTAAGCATCACATACATTCAGAGGTATAAAACATTACACATGATGCAGGAATCACATTAGGCAGATAAATCACAATTGCGCAAAAATATCACAGAGGTCATGAACACATAAATTGTCCCCAGGCCAACTGGCCTCTCGGGGGCTGAAACGCCCTATGTCCACAATTTCAGGGCTGGGTTGTGCGGGCAGCCAAAGTAGATTGCGCAAGGGTTCCTGGGGGGCCTAAACGAAGCAGCTACCCACTAAGTGCTGGGCAGCTGTAGGAATGTGGCCTGGGCTCTCAGTAGACCCGTGAATAGATTACGCCACGTTGGAGCCCCCTGGCTTGAGAAACAGGGTGCCCCCTGGAGCCTCGGGGGGCTCTAAAAACAATGCTGCCCGCCGGGAGAGCGGCCCGCTTCAACCGGGGCCGCTCTACCCTTGAAAATGCCCCCGCAATGTAGAGTGTAGGAGCCTCTCTGGCTCTACATACCGAATGCCCCTGAACGTTGTAGTCCCCCTTCTGGGGACTCGGAATAAACAAAATGCCCCCCTAATCAGCGTTGGAGCCCGCAGGCTCTAAATACACAAATGCCCCCGCACTCGGTGGAGCCCGACAGGCTCTCTGAATTCAACAATGCCCAGGAGCCTTCTAGGCTCTAATTAATAAAATGCCCCATAGGGGGACTCAGCTCAACAAATGCCCCCCAAAGCCTCTCGTGGGCTCTGAGTAAATTGCCCCCACTGTTGGAGCCTCTCGGGCTCTATGCAAGCATGCCCCCGGAGCCCTCGTGGGCTAAGTAAAGAATGCCTCCTGAGCCTCTCAGGCTCTGCACAAGATGGCCCCTTCGTCGGAGTCCCTTTCGGGGGACTCGGAATATACAAAAATGCCCCCGGAGCCCTCGTGGCTCTAATGAAGATGGCCCCTTTCGTTGGAGTCCCTCGTGGGCTCGAAACAAGCCAACTGAACAAAATGCCCAGGCCCCCACGGGGCCTTTCAAGAACAGTGGTGCCCCCAACGTTGCAAGGGCCTCGACAGGCTCTAAATCACCAGTGCCCTCACACGGAGAGCACACTTGGGGGGCGGGCACCGGTAATGTGCCCCGACACCCCTCTCTGCAACTACCAACACTGGGCCCCACTCACCGGTCTCTGGTGCGACACAGCGCTCTCCTCCTCCTCCAGTTGTCTGGGCAGCTTCCTCGTCCTGGACGGCGGGACTCTCCTTACTCCCAGAGCCTTCTGCACCGCAGCACTTCTTCTCCTGACACCGGAGCGCGGGGTGGGCTCCTGTCGACTTCCGGTTCGGGATAGAGCACTTCCGGATCGCCGCGGGCAGGCGGCGGCCCCTTTCAGGTACTACAGTGAGGTTCCGGTCACGAGGAGGGGTAGGCTCCCTTGAACTGCGCACACCTACGGGGACAGCCCCCGATTCCGATCAGCACCATAAGCGGGATGGGCACCCGCCAGGAGACCCCCAAAATCATTAAAGATGCGGGAAACCAGGAGCGCGGTTTTGGAGCACTTTGTTGTGCTCAGCCACCCTTTCCATTCACTGGCCAGGCTAGGGACATCAGTCACACCACAGGGGGCAGAGCCAGCATTGTATGGGGAAAGCCCAGCCCTATTCAGGTCCCAGGTGCACGTCTCCAAGGCCATCAACATGCAGATCTCCCATTCACCACTCTGGCAGACCCATCCTGACTCCTGGAGCCTGGCACACCAGCTAGCTCCAGCCAATCACAAGCCTGCCAGTCACTGCACAAGCACGCCAACGTCTAGAAGTGGCACTTCCACACTAGACACATTCACGCCGCACACATCATTGCGCAGCATTCAATCTCATGAGTCCACGCATCAGGAACTAACATGGACACATACATTTCCCATGCATTCCTATGGGAGGGCAGGCCAACCTCACTACACGCACGCACTTTACCCAAGGACACAGTGGTAAAGTGCGCAGAAACCAAAAATCATTAACACCAGGTCACATATTAAAAGCAAAAAGTTTAGGGGTGAACCTGCCAGAAGGGCCAAGTCCAACACACATGATATGTAATGTTGTCTGAATTGATTGGGAATCACACGAGCAAGCTGGTAAGTTATGCGACCAGTCATTCATTGTTGGGAATGACAATAATCTATGAATGGAACCTAAGCTGAATCTAAAAAGCAGCATTCTATCAAACCAGCTAGGTAAGAAAGACAGGTATGGTTCCATCCCTCCAGTTGTAAGTGTTAACTGATGTTTCAGCACACAAGGTTTCGCTAGTTCACCTGATGCTCTCCCCTCAGCTAGGTACACAAGGCCCCTAGATTTTAACTCCTTTCTAGAGATACCAATCATTGAGATGGGGTTTAAGTAAAACTCTGAGTTACCTAAAAATGAAAAAAGGACTCATCAAACTTCATCCAGGGGATCATACGAACCCCATCAAGTCTCATTATGTCCGACATGATAGGTCTATTCAGTACTGTCTGTTCCTTTGTCCATATCCTGTGCCAGAGGAGTATGGGTTCTAATTTAATACGATCTGTTACATAAGCAAGACCCAATTCTTCATGGCAGGCAAAGGTAGACCTGATTTGCGGAACTGACAAAATGAAGTGCAAGAAGGCGTTTTCCACCAATTGTATCTGAAGTGTGTTCATGAACCCCCGTACATGGCCACTGAGAGACATTTGGCCTTATGGATTTGTATGATCTCTCCAGGTGGCTTATGTCCCAGTTTAATACAAAAAGTGGCGAGTGCACTGGTGGTTCTCATAAATGCAAGTTTTTTCGCAGTTATGGTTTTTGTCCAGGTATCATCGTCATTAAATAGGATACCCAAATATGAAAAACTTATCGTTTGAGGTACCTTATTGCCTTCCAGAAAAATGTCCCTTTCCCGGCCTCTATACTTCTTATTTCCACAGTTCATGATAAAGGTTTTAGAAACATTAACCCCTTCCCTACTGGGCATATTCCTCTGCTGTGCTGGGGGGAGGGTGGGCGCGCGCAGCGCCCCGGTGCTCATGACGAGCTCAGCTCGTCATGCAGCACACGGCTTGTGTGCTCATAATGAACTGAGCTCGTCATGACCACATCGGTTTCTTTAGAACGTTCGCACAGCAGGGGAATTAGCCCAGCATGCGAGCGTTCCAAAGGCCATGACGAGCTCAGCTCGTCATGAGCACCGGAGCACCGTGGCTCATGACGAGCTGAGCAAGTCATGAGCATGCAAGGGGTTAATAGATGAGCCCAGATTCTTCATAAAAACATTAAAACTGCCTAAAACCCTATGTAAACCATTTTGTGTAAGTGCCATCAAAACTGCGTTGTCCGTGTACAGTAAGGTAGGTATCGGACGGCCTCCTACTCGTGGGTAGTCTTGACCGCTCTTAAGCAGCTCGTCTCCTAGTGCATTTATATACAAGTTAAAAAGGAAGGGGGCCAAGACACAACCCTGCCTGCCCCCTCGCCTGACACGAAAAGCTCTAGTGCACTCACCTCCCTTGCCATATCGAACCCTAGCAGCCGCCTCACTATATAATTCTTGTAAAAAGGCTACTATACTGGGGTCCACACTCAGCAAGAGCAAAATCTCCCATAATTTACAATGTCTCACCGAGTTGAACGCCGCCGTTAAATCAACAAAGGCCCTTTGCCCTTATGTATTTCCTCATTAACATAGACAAATTTAAGCTTTGTTCAACAGTGCCTAACCCTTCTCTAAAGCCATCTTGTAGATCCGAGAGGGTGTCGGCCTTTTCTACCCAAGCAGATCCGAGAGGGTCACCCACTAAGGTACACTTAATCAGTCAGTTATACAATCAATTTTTCATTTTAAAAAATCATACATTTAGACACTTATATAGTTATATATACCCATTTATTCTTCCATCGACCTTGAGATATACATATATAAAACATATTTAATTTTCAGAAAAACACACATTCACTGGATGATGTCCTCAGTGATGTCGTTTGAGATGTCATCAGTGATGTCATGAGTGATGTCACTGACCATATAATGAGTGATGTAATATGTGACGTCATCAGCAGTGCATTGCGGGCGTGCGAATTATAGTTAGCTGAACTAACTATAACGGGGTAATTTCAAGGATTTTGTACGAGTGAAATGTCCAGCTAACTATAACGCCCCTGAAACCTATGTTTTTTTCAGTAAATTTGTAAGGTTTTTTAAATGCTAATTCCTAACTATAACGTGCCTGAAACCTATGGTTTTTTCAGTAAAAAAAAAAATATATATATATATATATTTTTTTTTTAAATTTATTTATTTTTTAAAATATTTTTACTGAATATCGTGATCTTCAGTAAGATGAAATATAAACAAGAGGCACTGCGACAATTGCAGGATAAGAACTGTTATACCATCATTAACAGGAAAGACTTTGTGAAGTGCACAATTGACTATCACACTTTATTGGAGGGGTGGAGGGATGAGGGGATGCTCAATAAAAATGAGTATGAATATCTACATTGTGAGCACCCAATAATTCCTACATTTTATCACCTCCCCAAGGTGCACAAGGACACAAAGAACCCACCGGGGAGACCTATTGTCTCCTCAATAGGGAGCCTCCTGGAGATCACTTCTAGTTTTAAAGACACCTACCTGGCCCCTTTTGTGAAAGATCTTCCCTCCTACGTCAGGGACACCCAAGATTTTATAAGATTGATTGACGGTATCGAGTGTGAGCCAGACATGCTTCTGATTACCCTCGACGTCGCCAATCTTTATACTTGCATAGACCATCAGGAGGGAGTCTCTGCAGTGAAATGGTTCCTAGGCATGAAAAACATAAAATACCATCAGCACAACTGTATGCTTTTACAAATGGCAAAGTTTTGCCTCAATAATAACATCTTTCTTTTTGCAGAGAACATGTACAGACAGATCAGGGGGGCGGCCATGGGCACGTGCTTCGCCCCCAGCTACGCGAACTTGTTCGTGGGCCGGTGGGAGAAGCACGTGACCTGGGGGGGGACCAATGAAAAATGGTTGGACCAGATCATGATCTGGGCAAGATATATAGATGACTTGTTTGTCGTATGGCGGGGCGATAGATCCTCGGCTGAGGAGTATATTGCGGCCCTTAATGACAACCATCTCAATTTGAGATTTACCAGCACCATTAGCGACACATCTGTATATTATCTTGACCTAAAAGTTTTCGTAAATGAGAGCTCCTTACAAACGAAATTGTATCGGAAGCCCACAGCGGGCAATACCGTATTACATGCGGAAAGTCACCATCCAAGGAGTATGATAAGGAACATCCCCTTTGGGGAACTACTCCGCCTAAAGAGGAATTGTTCAGATTCTAAAGATTTCTCACAGGCTCGGGATGAAGCTGTGTGTAGGTTTCGAGATAGAGGGTACTCGAAGGCATCATTAGCGAGTGCAGTAAGTAGAGCTGACCTCCTGGAAAGAAAAGATTTGATGAAAATCAAAGTAAAGGAGGTGGAAACGGAGGGAATTGCCAGAATGATAACCACCTTTAATATGAGATCTAGCGAATTGGTGGCAATATTCAACAGAAACTGGCATATTCTAAAAACAGATCCGGTAATGAAGATTATGCTACCACCCAGACCTTCTGTAACCTATAGAAGATGTAAATCTCTAAGTGACCTTCTGACCAATAGCCACTTTGAAGACTCCCCTAAAGCTTCAAATAAAAAACCTGTATGTGGCTTCTATCCTTGCATGCACTGTAAGGCGTGCAAGTATAGTAAGAAACGGACGAAGTACTAAGGGAGACCCAATGATTCACGTCCTGTAAGAACTATCACAAAATTACTGAATTGTAATTCGGAATATGTGATTTATTGCCTGGAATGCCCGTGCTCTAAGAGATACATTGGAAGCACAATCAATCAGGCCAAAAAAAGTATCCTGGAGCACATGCATGCCATAACAAATAAGGATAAGAGCTACCCTGTGGCACGCCATTTTGAAACCCACCACAACAGCAATAGGGATCTATTGTCGTACTTCCTTATTGATCAATTGGATAGGAAGGAGCGTGGGAGTGACAGAATAAGATCACTGCGGGCATTGGAATCCAGGTACATCATTGACCTCCAAAGCATGCAACCTAGAGGTTTAAACAATGATGAGGAATTATGGGTACACCTGGAATAAGAAAGGGGAGAATGTGAAGATATATCTTTTCAGGTTGCTATGGTACTACACTTCTTTTTAATAGGAAAGCAGTATATATACTGTTCAGCTGTACACAAGGACTTGGCCATACAGGGCACAATCGCAAAGCAGGGATTTGTGTGTATAATACCTATGCCCATATAGGGCAAGACTACTTAATCGCATATTTACACAGAAACATCTAAGGGACAAAGGAATTATGACATATTTGAACAATGATGAATGTAACATCTAACGTTTAATTCCAAGATTACCTACACAATGTAAATTTTGAAAATAATGTGCATTATATTACTTTTGTTGCTCCCAATTCTAATTAGTTTTGGATAAGAGAGGGCATTTCTTAATAACGAGCACATGGAAACAATAATGTGGAAGGATTTGATCCTGATGTGAATTGTTTATTCCTTCCAGGTGTCCCCTTGAGTTTTAATAGTATATATGCGATATAATGAATTGACATGATATTGATTTGGATATTTCAATGTTTTTTTAAAATTGCATGAGCACTTTACACACACCATTTAACCCGCCATGTAAATTCTGAATATTATTGCTTAATACGATGTTGTACATTGTAAGATGGCCGCCGATCAGGCAAGATCTAGTCCTCTTTCTATGTTGTGGAGGAGGTGGGGATAAAATGGTGTTTCTTACTGCAATTCGGTTGACACTGACGAAGCCTTAGTGGTGAAACGCGTTTGTCGAGGGGGCAGGGGGTCTGCCAATAAAATTCTTTTCTGGACAAGAGACTTTGGAGTGCCGTCTATCTTTCGTTCTAAACAAAGCGAACTGTGGCGATTATTTATATATATATATATATATATATATATATACATATATATATATATATGTATATATATATATATATGCATATATATATATATATATATATGCAGCAACAGAATTCAGTGAGTCAGAAAGAATTGAAACGAGCCCATAGTCCTTGTTTGGAATTTATTGTGGCACAGCAAGCGATCGAGGACAACGCGTTTTGAACAACCCTGGTATATATATATATTATTATTTTTTCACCTTTCCACACATCCTTTACCCCAAAGTATGTTACTATGCAGGTAAATATACAGATTTTTGTTTAAATATTGTAATGTCTATATTATTTTACAAAAAATAGGGGTTTGGTGCTGGTAGAGGCAAATGAGAAAAGGTAATTTTATGGTGGGTAGAGGTAAAGGGTAGTAAGGGTGTCTTTAGAGTTAAGGGGTGATTGAGGTAAAGAAAGAAAAGGGGGTTTTAGAGTTCGGAGGTGGGTAGAGGTAAAGTGGAAAATAGGGGCAATATATGGGTAAAACGCTGGTGTTAGACCTGAGAGCCATGGCATTATTTACCCCTAACTTTTTGCCTTGAAACCTCCTGTTTTGGCTGCCCTTAGGAACCTGTACACTTTACCAATGATAACCAGTGCTAAAGTAATGGTAACATTGGTTTATATACAATTGGCATATTTAATTTACTTGTTGATCCCCAGTTAAGTGCACTATTTTTGCCCAGGGCCTCTAAATTAAATGCTACTAGTGGGCCTGCATCATTAGTTGTGCCACCATTTAAGAAGAACTTTTAACATGTCTCAGGCCTGTCATTGCAGAGCATATCTGTGTAGTTTTAAATTGCCATTTCGACCAGGCAAAGTAAACCTTTTGCCAGCCCCAATCCTTCCTTTTTAATACATAAACTTTACCTCAAGGGTAGACGCTGGATATCCCAGAGGGCAGGATACAATGTATTTGAAAAGTAGGACCCATACTTTTAAGTTTTCCATGTTATGGTAGTCAAAAACCCTTAAATTCATTTTCACTACGGCAAGGCCTACCTCTCCTTAGGATAACATTGGAGTTACCGTATTACATTTTATAAGTCTAATTACCAAATGTGAATAGGTAAGCAGTTTATGTTCGCTGTTTCTGGAAATACAATTTAAAATCCTAACTAATTAAGTTGGATTTTAAATTGCAATTCTGAAAATGCAACTTGTAGAACGTTAGCATTTTCTTGCCTTAACCATTTGGTGCCTGCAGCCTGTCTCTGGGTCACATGACAGGGTGTAGCAGACAGTTGGGATTTGTGTATTTCTCCTAGACGTTATTCACAATGGGAAGTTTAGGTGTGACTGGATGGGCTATCACTGGCAGGATGGGTGGGAGGAGCTGGGACCAGCCCCACTTACACTTGAATGGGCTTTGTCCTGTCTCCACACAAAGAGCTGCATACCCCCGGTAGTTAGTCTGGAACCAGGAAGGCAGGGCATCTGTGCACTTCAAATGCTTGCCTCTAGAAGCTTCTCCCCACTTCAAAGGCACAACTATGTATAAATACTGTACCTCAGCCACCAGCTCTGCAGTACACTTCTGGACCTATGGGTACTCTGCCACCATCTGCCACATTGCTGCGCTCGCGCTCTACCAGCGCTGTGTTATTTTAAGCTTTCCTCGTTTTGGATTTTGGTTCCTTATTTGTTTTCACTTACCCCTGGTTTTAATTCCGCTGCCTGCAGCTCGCGCCCTTCTTTCCCCCTCACTGCATTTAAAATCGCACTAGTGTGCCTCAAAGCACCACCACTTTGGTGGGTCCGGGTCTTGGGGGACTACTTTGGGGGCCATTTTGGATTGGGGCACTTCCATCCGGCGGCGGCCGCCATCTTTGAGCGGACTCGCGCAATAGGGATGACTGGAGCGCCTATTTAAGGCGGTCCTTAGTGTGGCGCTGTCCTTTACTATCTGCCACATTGCTGCGCTCGCGCTCTACCAGCGCTGTGTTATTTTAAGCTTTCCTCGTTTTGGATTTTGGTTCCTTATTTGTTTTCACTTACCCCTGGTTTTAATTCCGCTGCCTGCAGCTCGCGCCCTTCTTTCCCCCTCACTGCATTTAAAATCGCACTAGTGTGCCTCAAAGCACCACCACTTTGGTGGGTCCGGGTCTTGGGGGACTACTTGGGGGCCATTTTGGATTGGGGCACTCCCATCCGGCGGCGGCCGCCATCTTTGAGCGGACTCGCGCAATAGGGATGACTGGAGCGCCTATTTAAAGTCGCTCCCCTATGCGCAGCGGAACACGCAGGTGGACGCCCTCGCTTAGCCTGAGTCGTGCCGGAGTCCTGCCAGTCTGCGCCCGTCAGCGTCCCGGAGGCGGCGGGGCGGCGGTGGACTGCGGCCCGGCCGGGTGAGAGGGAGGATGATCACCTACACTTCGGCGATGCTGCGTGCTATGCAGACCCACTCTTGTTTGTGCCGCTCGGTTTTTCCGGGGCGTTTCAGAGGCAAACGGCGTTGTCCGGCCTGCGGCTGGTCGCCGATCTGGACTTCGATCAACGTGTACAGGCCTGCCGAGGCCTGCGTGAAACATCTCTGCCTGCTGCTGAATACGCGGTCACTGGGCTGTCATGCCCAGCACTTATATGATCTTCTGGTAAGGGAAAATCCCGTGTGTCTTCTCCTAACCGAAACCTGGCTGGGAGAGGCGTCTCAGCCGGACATTTTCTCTGCCATTCCTCCGGCTTATAACATCTTCCGGCAGGATAGAGGGAAGGGCAGGGGCGGTGGAGTAGCTGTGGTGGTGAGGAAAAACGTTCTTTGCTCAGTTCTCCCTCTGAACTCCATCGGGGGCTCGGAGTCCATTGCCTTTACGCTCAGATTGTCCCCGGTTCAAGCGCTTAAGGGGTTGTTGGTTTATAGGGCGCCAGGCCCTTTGGGCTCCTTCCTGGAGGACTTGCAGGTAGCGATATCTGAGTTGGCGTTGACTACACAGCATTGGGTAGTGGCGGGCGACTTCAATTTCCATCTTGAAGCGACCAGTGACCCGGATACCATCAAACTGCTGGACATTACATTACTTGATATTTTATCGGACAGAGGCACTACAGTCCAGGCGCTGATTCTGTGAGGCAAACCGGCAACAGACCAACTTCTTGCCGCACCCACTTCGCGGGTGCCGCTTCGCACAGGAGTGCGTGGACCAACGTTAACCGGGGAGGAGGAGCAGTAAGGCGGCGGCTTGGGCGTGAGGCTCGGCGGGGCTGCAAGCGTGCGGGGACTCCAGCAACCAGGAGTCCCTGCGAGACCGGTGAGCCACCATCCGGTCCGCTCTCCCTGCTGGCCCACCCCCGCACACCTGAGGCTTCTAAAGGCGCCACCCACTGCTAAATTGTTGGCACTTGATATTTTATCGGACAGAGGCACTACAGTCCAGGCGCTGATTCTGTGAGGCAAACCGGCAACAGACCAACTTCTTGCCGCACCCGCTTCGCGGGTGCCGCTTCGCACAGGAGTGCGTGGACCAACGTTAACCGGGGAGGAGGAGCAGTAAGGCGGCGGCTTGGGCGTGAGGCTCGGCGGGGCTGCGAGCGTGCGGGGACTCCAGCAACCAGGAGTCCCTGCGAGACCGGTGAGCCACCATCCGGTCCGCTCTCCCTGCTGGCCCGCCCTCGCACACCACGCCCCTATATCACAACATCAGACTCCCGCAGCGCGGGACGCAGCTCGGGGCGAAGACCGGGCTAAGAGCGGGCTGTTCGAGGTCTGCGAGGTCTGGTCTGGGCCACCCTCTTTCGCCTTTTGCCAGCTTCCCAGGACTATTTGGGTGACTATTATTTATTCTTTTAATCCAGTGTCGATTTAGGTGGTTTGCCCATCTTTTTAAATTATGTGCTCCCGGCCAACCCGGAGTAGGGCTGGTAAGGGTGGCCCACCAACAAACGGCCCCATGGATGACTTTATTACTCGCACTAATTTGGCTATAGTCAAAGAAATTACAAAATTACAGACTTGTGTTTCCTTGGATTTGGCAGCTGCCAGAAGGTTATCCCTGGATATTGCAAACTCAAAAAAATCTTCCTTGGGCCATGTAGCATCTGCTGTTACCCCTGAGCGTCCGGCCATTCCCCACTGTATAATTACACAAGCAGATGTTCATTATATCCCGAACTTATCCACCTCTTCTCCAGTCTTGTGCTCCTTAACTCAGTCAGGTGATCTGACCCTACCCACGGTTATTTCTAATCAGCAAGGTAGTTCTAATTTCCCTCCACTGGTAATACCATCTATACCTGTATGTAATAATGGCAAACTACCAAAAAGGAAATGCAACTTTGTGTCCGCTTACTCTCGTAAGAAGGCCAAAGTTGCGGTTGCACAACAGTTGAATGTGGGTAGTGTACCAGTGCCCAATGTAATAGGAGGGTGTACATCTTGGGCACAGGCACAACAAGAGGGGGATAACGAGGGACCAGTCCCTGCTTTTACTACCAGCATTGTAGAGGATGAGGGCTCGCACTTAGAGGGTCAGGTAGGGAAGGACAGGGAATTCATAGGTATAGTCTGGGATACCCTAAAGAAACTTCTCTCTCCCTTAGACCTCAGACTCTCTCGTATCGAAAATAACTTGCTAGAGATGGAAAAGAGCATTATTGCCTTGGCCACTCTTGGCTTGAGAAGCCTAGAAAACCAAGGCTTCCAAGTAGAAGACCTAGCACCGCAAGCCCCACTTCTCCCCCCTCCAGTACCAACTATAGTTCGACCGGTCCCCAAACCTCGGACTGTGGGCGTGGATCAAAATATTGCTGCTCCTGTATCCAGGGCTCCTAAACCCCTCACTTCTCAAACTTCTGTAAATCCTAATGCTGGTGCTTCCCTAAGATCCCCTGCCACCAAAGCTGTTCACCGACCGACTCAGGGTCCATGCATCAAGAATAATTTTAGAGGGGGATATATTGATCTTCCTCCGGAGGCCAATGACTACGTAGTTGTATTGACGGGTGTCCCCCAGATTGGAAATGGTCAGCATGAGAACCATTGGTCTCTGAAAAACAAAATAATGCATTGGCTCAATGTGAACAGGCCAATACCAAATGGTCGGAGAAGCAGAGTCCTAATGGTTCGCCGTGTTCCTTGGGTGGGTCCCTCTAAGAAAACCAGTCCTGGAGACTGCATAGTGGTGACCTTCGAGGACCCTCTTACGGCCCACCACATCTGCTCTTGGCCTACTGGTGAAGGTTTCTCCATCATACCTAGGCCGTTGTCTTTTTTCTATCCACCGCGCCAAATATATACACAGGAAAGCGACTGGTCTTTGGTACGCCACCACATATGGAGGAACCACTCGAATAACTATCAAAACTTCCCTAGACGCTGGCAAGGGCTTCCAACAATGAATAGGTTTGTTGGTCTCGAAGATGTAGATTGACTCTCTAGGCAAACTGCTCCTCAAATAGCTAAAAAGATTCCACCACCTCTAGCCTTGGGGATTTCAGAATGCACACCTTTGATGACAATATCTACTGGCATTTTTATTTATTTTTTATTTATTAATCTTGTAAAGCGCGACAGCTACCCGTAAGGGTTTCCCGGCGCTGACTGACAGTGACAACATGATTGATCCTGAAAAAAGAAGGATTATTGGGCAAACAGCCAGGTCTTTAAAGCTTTTCGAAAACGGAGATGGCACTGCTCCATTCGTAAATCCATGGGAAGAGAGTTCCACAGTTTGGGTCCCAGTACAGCAAAGGAACGGCCTCCCACTCTGAAAAGCCTGAACCTAGGTACGCAGAACAAATGTTGGGAAGAAGAGCGGAGTGAGCGTGTGGGTAAATAAGGCTTGACGAGTGCTCGAAGGTAAATGGGAGCAACATCAATTTTAATCTTATGCATAAAGCACAGTGCCTTAAATTTTACACGATTTTCAATATTAAGCCAGTGAAGTTGCTTAATGTGTTTTGTGATTGGATCATATTTCCGGCATCCACACAGGAGCCGGGCAGCAGCATTCTGAACCAATTGGAGACGACGCAAGATCGCCTTGGTAACCCCCAGATAGAGCACATTACTGTAATCTAATCTAGAGGTCACCAGTGCCGTCACAACAGATCTTGGGTGTCAGATGGCAGAATCCAGAAGATCTTTCTCAGCCATCTGAGAATAGTAAAACAGGTGGCTGAGACTTTATTGACTTGGTCTTTCATCGACAGATCCCTGTCAATGAGAACACCGAGGTTCCTAGCACGTTCAGATGGAATAGGTAGAACGCCCATGGTTGACGGCCAGTGTCTCGGACTCCAAAGGTCAGGCTTGTTGCCGAAGACAAGCACCTCCGTCTTTTCGCTGTTAAGCTTTAGAAAATTACGGCTCATCCAGCGAGAAATGTCACTAAGACCGGATTGCAGAGAAGATGGTGAAGAAGGGTCAGCTTGAGATAAGGAAAATACGATCTGAGAGTCGTCAGCATAAGTGAAAAGATTAAGGCCAGAAAGCTGTGCAACATGCGCTAACGGAACAACATAAAGATTAAAGAGGAGAGGGCTAAGGATAGAACCCTGGGGAACACCGTGAGGGGAATTGTGAATGTTGGAAGTGGAAGTATTGGAGAAGATTTGGAAAGTCCTATCAGAAAGAAAGGACGAAAACCAGAGTAAGGCTTTGTCACAAATGCCAAAAGAGGCAAGGCTATCGAGAAGAATACTGTGGGAGACAGTATCGAAAGCTGCACTGAGATCAAGCAAAATCAGTGCAGCTGTTTGACCTTGATCCAGTAATTGGCGAATGTTCTCAGTAACACCTAATAGGGTGGTTTCTGTGGAGAAGCCTTGGCGAAAGCCAGATTGGGATGAGTGAAGAAGATTATTGGAAGTGACAAAACGTGAGAGATGAAGATGAATGTGTCTTTCCAAAATTTTTGAAAAGGCTGGCAGCAATGAAATAGGCCGGAAATTAGCAGCAACATTAGGATCGGCAGTGGGTTTCTTGAGTAGTGGGGTAACCATTGCATGCTTCCAGCAATGGGGGACCGTAGCCGAAGCAAGGGAAGCGTTAAGTAGAGAACAGATCACTTCAAGTTGGGAAGATTCAAGCTGGCGTAAAACCGAAATTGGTACCGGATCCATGGGTGAACCAGATTTGATATTGTTTAGAATTTCTAAGAGAGTGGCAGGTACAAGGTCAGGCCAAGTCTGCAGAGAGGCCAGGAGAGGGCAAGTGGTAATAGGGGGTGACCAAGGGCAGGCAGTGGATTCATCAAGAGATTTGATATCTCTATAGATTGTATCAATTTTAGATGTAAAATACTGAGCAAGTTCGTCACATTTCTTACTCGAAAGAGGAGGAGGTATAGCGACGGTCTGTGAACCAGCAAGGTCTTTTACCACTTTAAATAAAACATTAGATTTATTCATGGCTTCTGTAATCAGATTTGTGGCATAGGTGGCATAGGGGCATTAACCCCCCAGCTTTAGAAGAAACACTACAAGCTCTGTCAAAAGAGGGGGGGTTGATCTCTTTAAGCTGTATAGAAACACAAGAAGTAGCGCAGCAGCTGGGTGCATCCCCTATGATTCTCTCGTCATCCACTCAGAAGCTTCCAGCAGTTGGGAAGCGGACCAGTGTAGTCAGGACTCTTATTCAATCACAGTGTGAGCACCCCCAAAGGTCTAATAGAGTGGCCATAGTGGAGTCAGGCCTGGAGCCTATTCGGGTTATCCCGGCTATATCTGTCTATTCACCGAGTCGGGCCACCCCAGACAAACCTCTGATAAAGATACTAAGTTGGAATGTGGCAGGGCTTGCCCGTAACCTTGACATCCCAGAGTGGAATGCCAATGTGGACCCTTACGACATTTGTCTCCTGCAAGAAACCTGGTGCCTAGAACCTAGGCACAGAGTAGGTTTCACAACTTATTCCATTCCAGCTTCTCAAAAACATGGTAGTAAAGGTCGCCCATCTGGCGGCCTTCTTATATGGGTTAGCATTGCATTGGGTCTAAAAGTAACCCATAAGGCTACCCAATCTCCTGATCTTCAGAGGGTAACCATACACTGTGAGGAGGGTAGGAAGTTAGAAGTGTTTAACCTTTATTTAAGGGGGGTTAGGGGAGGGGTATCAACACTATCCTCTACAGGACTTAGCACCGAATTAGAAAACTGTAGTATTGACTCCTATGTTCTCCTCGCAGGCGACTTCAATTGCTGTTTTGAGCCGCTGGATAGGGAGGACATTTTGAATACTTGGGATGATGAGATAAGGAGAGGCATCCCTACGCTGACGCTAGATCCGATTAAAAAATGGACACAGAGTGCAATAGACATCAATGCACTCTGTATGGAACATGACCTGAGAGCAACTAATGGTCGCTCTAAATCGGACCTTAGGGGTGTGCACACCTATAACAGGGTGGGACATACCTCCAGAATAAACTATATTATGTTGAATTACAATCTATGGCCATTTCATCAGGACATGGAAGTCATATTGTCCTCTGACAGCGACCACAACTCTCTAGCCTTAACCCTCACTCCGCCATGGCATGAGAGAAACCCAGCCAAGGCCGCTTATTCATGGAAAACATCCCATGAACTTGTTCCCTCTAACTGTGGCAGGCGGCTAAAATGGGCTAAAGTAGCAGAGTATGAGGGAAGGATGGCGCAAGCAAGGACTATTGTGACCGCTGTGGGGTTGAGTCTTGACGACCTGGAAACCACTGGACAAACTGTTTTATCGACATTCACAGAAACCACTGAGGCACTAAGTGAACTGTTTATTATTCCCCAAAATAGGGTGAGGACTGTAAAGAGAGGCGCTTCTAAAGCAAGAGATAAGTGGTATTCCTCAAAATGCCGGGCTTCCAAGGGTGAACTTATTTCTGCAGTGAAGTCAAAGGACCCCGGCAGTATTAGACTTGCCAGGAAATCTTATAAAAAAACTGTAGCCATGGCTAAGGAGGCTCAGGAATACAAATTTTGGAGTGAGCTAATGGAGGCGAGCTCTAGAAAAGACTCTAAGGGGTTCTGGGACCTGATGAGAGCTAGGGACAAACCCATTGATGTACATTTCACCTGTAATATCCCTGGTGAGGTTTGGTTTGCCCACTTCTCTAAGCTATATTCTGCTCCAACAGGTGTACTACAACCAATTACGGGTCTCTTAGACAGATCTCGAGATGCCATCGGAACCAATGACCACCCTTTTGGCATTGAGGAAGTAGAAGGGGCGATCAGGTGCCTTGTTAATAACAAGGCTGCTGGCCCAGATGGAATTCCGGGTGATCTGCTGAAGGAAAACCCATATCTATGGAGTAGATTGATTGTATTACTCTTGAACGAGGCTGTCTTGGGAGGTTCTTTTCCTGATTCTTGGAGGGGCGCTGAGGTCGTCCCGATTTTTAAGAAAGGCTGTCGGGACGACCCAGCTAATTATCGCCCAATTAGCCTGCTTGATTCGACACAAAAGGTAGCGGGCAAAGTAGTTCTAGGTAGAATCCTGCAATGGACCGTAGAAAATCAGGTCTTGTCAGATTTCCAGGCAGGATTTAGAACAGGGACAGGTACAATTGAGCAGACATTTCGCCTTTTAATGTTGTATTGGAAAGTGGTCGTATTGGGAGGGGGCAGTCTGTATTTAGTCTTTATAGACTTGCGGACTGCCTTCGACCTGGTCCCACGAGCCCAATTGTGGAATGTCTTAGATGGGATGGGTATTCCCTCTTATCTGTTGGGTTTGATAATTAAGTTTCATGAAAGCAACTTTGCCCAGATTAGGTGGGGTGACCAGGGGGAAAAAACATCCCGCATTCCGGTAGACAGGGGCGTCCGCCAGGGCTGTGTGCTAGCCCCCACTCTGTTTTCACTTTATGTTAACGGAGTGGTGGAGCATCTTCTTCAACAACCAACAGATGCACCGACCCTGGCTGGTAGGAAAATCCCTACGCTCCTGTTTGCTGATGACACCCTCCTCACCTCAAAATCCCCAGCTGGTATCCAAAAGTTGCTTTCTAGCTTTAAGGTCTTTTGTGACATCAAGGGCCTAACTATAAACATAAGCAAAACCAAATTCCTTGTTCTCAATCCCCCTAGGAAATCTGTCATTCCTCCTGTCCTAGACTTATCCCCGCTTGAAAGAGTCAAGGAGTTTGATTATCTGGGCATTCGACTCTGCGATACCATGAACTGGAAGGCCCATCATCAAAAGGTCTTTTTGACCCATAAGAGGGTCACAGGGGCCCTGCTAAAAGAACAACGTGCCTCATCTATTAAACCTATTGGGGCACTATTAGACATCTACAGAGCGAGGATGGTGAGTGCAGCACTGTACGGTGCGGAACTGTGGGGTGTACAGAGAGTCAACACCTTAACTTACCTCGAAAATAACTTCCATAAAGATCTTATGAAGTTACCCCACAGTACCCCGACACTCCCCCTCGTGCTTGATGCAGGCACACGCCCAATATGTGAGCAAGTTAGGTTGCGCCCCCTCTTACTATGGGCCCGGATATGGAATGTTCCAGAACTGCGCAGCTATGCAGATGCCCTAAGAGAACTCCTATCCTTACCAGGCTGGCACAAGGTTAGCTGGCTCAGGGAAGTCAAGCGGCTTCTCTACGAATTGGGATTAGGAGACGATTGGGTTAATAGGACAGCACCATCTAAACAGTTGCTTAAGAAAATTTACTGATCCTGGGTGGCTAATGAGAGAATGTCCAACTCTAAGCATTGTAAATCTGTTGCTGAGTTCCTTCTAATTAAAGAGCTCCCTTATAGAGAACTATATCTGGATTTAATTTGTAATCCGGGAGACAGATCTTTGTACTTTAAATTTAGGGTAGGAGTGCTTCCCCTAGGGCTGTTAACCTCTACTTGGAAGCCACCACTACAAACCATCCCATATTGCCCCTTCTGTGATTCAAGGGTCGAGTCCATCAACCATTTGTTGTTTGAGTGTCACGCATATGCAGCACCCAGGTCGAGTTGGCTGAAGCCATTATGTAGGACCCTGGGCACTAGATCACATGTAGAAGCACTACGTATATTACGATCAGATGCTCGTCCTTTTTTCGCCTGTTGTCTGGCAAAATTTTTGGGCTGGGCTTGGCGGATAAGATCTGCAAAGAAACTGCTGCTCCAATAATGTCCTCTGCTGAGTCTGTTAAACTTGTCCTTATGTCTGAATTATCAAACCATTCCTTGATATTTCTGTTGACTTGTTGATTTTCTTAACTGTGTATTGTTAATTGTGTTCTATCTTACAAATGTAATGCTTTTATGATATGTTTATATATCGAAATAAAGCTATTCAAACAAACAAACATTACATCTCCACTGGGCCTCGCACCGTTTGTGTCAGGTTCCACGCACGAGAAAGGGCACACCCTCGATCAGGTGTTCTCGTCAGTCCCGATTGCCGATGTCGAAACTCTGCCGGTGCTATGGACGGATCATAGGCTGATTAGGTTCTCCGTGTTGGAGAGTGGGCGGCCGGCCAACAGCGCCCCCATGCTGCCTAGACCAGCCTCAAGAGCGCTGCATAGAGTGACGCCCGATATGTTGGAGCAGGCGCTCTCGGAACATCCTTGTCATCTTTCGGGTGATCTGGAAAAAGACACGGAGGCTCTGCAGCGGTGGCTGATGGAAAGGCTTGACGATCTTGCTCCAAAGGCTGCCCCTCGTTCCACGGTATTTCGGCAATCTGCGCCGTGGTTCACGGAGGCGCTGCGGTTGGCCCGCAGCCAGTGCAAGGTTGCGGAGCGGGCCTGGCGCCTTCAGTATAATGGGGAGGCCAAACTGGCCTATAGAGCGGCTGTTAAGGCCTATCACCGGGACATCTTAGGTGCCAAGAAAGAATACCTTGCGAGGAGGATTGAGGCGGCGGGGAACTCCTGTAAGGAGATCTTCACCGTGGTGAAGGAGTTCACCATCCCCAGTTCCCACTCACCCCCGTCATTATCATCGGATGCGTGGGCGTGTGATCTCGCCAATTTCTTTACCAACAAGATCAAGGCAATTCAGGTTTCTTTCCTGAGAGCGTGGAGGAGGGCGGCTGCGGCCCTGGGGCAGGACATGGGTCATCGCCCACGCCTGTCGCAGTGCTGGCAGATTTTCCTGCTGTCTCTAGCGAGGCGTCCCGGGTGCTGCTGGCCAGCCTTAAATCAGGCTCGCCACTTGACCCCTGCCCTGCCAAATTTCTGGCAGAGATGGCGGCGGTGGTGAATCCCCTGGTTAATCCCATCCTCAACGCCTCTCTGAGGGAGGGGAGTGTTCCTCGCACCTGGAAAAGGGCGATGGTGATCCCCCTCCTGAAAAAGCCTGGTCTTGATGCCGATGCTCTGGCCAACTACAGGCCAATTTCGCTTCTTCCGGCTTTGGCGAAGATCACTGAAAAACATGTCCATGGTGTCTTGTCGAGCTTTCTTGAAACTAACAACTTGCTCCATCCTTCCCAATCCGGATTCCGTCCTAATTTCAGCACGGAAACGGCGTTGTTGGAGGTCTCCGAGATCATCAGGGAGACCTTGGATGTTGGTGGGAAGGCCATGTTAGTCATGTTGGACCTGTCGGCGGCCTTTGACACCGTCCCCCATGAGGCGCTTCTCGCCAGGCTCCATGACATCGGCATCAGGGGGACGGTGTTCAAATGGTTTGCATCCTTTCTGGAAGGCCGCCGCCAGACGGTCTGGGTCTCCCAGAGCTCCGCCGAGATGCCGCCTTTGGGAGTCGGGGTTCCACAGGGTTCTGTGTTGAGCCCATCGTTGTTTAACATCTACATGTCCCCTCTGGCGGCGGCGGTGGAGGCTTATGGGGCCCAGATAGTGTCCTACGCCGACGACACGCAACTCCTCTTCACTTCACATGCGGTAAAAATCTAGCATTCGATGGAGAGAATATCCGGGGTTGTCTGGGCATGGTATTCGATTGGCTCCAGCGGAACAGCCTGAAGGCCAACTCCAGTAAGTCGGAGGTTTTATTCTTCGGCTGTGTCACCGACCCTGAGTGGTGGCTATGGTGGCCGTCTGAAATGTGCCCTCCCGCACAGTCATCATTGGTCGCCAAAAATCTAGGGGTTAAACTGGACAATAAGCTTTCGCTGAGAGCGCATGTCCTGGGTCTGGCCGGCACCTGTTTCGGCATTCTAAAAATGCTCCGCAAGTTTCTTCCACTGCTTTCTGCGGAGCATAGGCGGATTACTGTCCAGGCGCTTGTCGGATCCAGGCTGGATTATGCCAACACCCTTTTTCTTGGCCTCCCTGACTATCTAGTCCAGCGCCTGCAGGTGGCTCAAAATTCTGCTGCCCGTGCCATCTTTGGTTTGCATAGGCGAGCACGAGCTTCTGGGCTGCTGCAAATGCTCCACTGGCTGCCCATCCGGAAGCGGATTATGTTTAAATCCCTGACGCTGATGCACAAAGCACTTTTTGGCTCAGGGGCCGGGTACCTAAGGCGTAAGCTGGCCTTCTATCGCCCAACCCGCTCGCTGCGGTCTGAATCTCTTTTTACAGCTGTGGTTCCGCGTGTGAGGAAGGCCCGCACTGGGGGCCGGTCTTTCAGCTGTAAGGCTCCCCAGCTGTGGAATACTCTTCCACTGGCGCTACGCAGTACCCCCAATCTGCTTCAGTTTAGGAAGAGCCTGAAAACTTGGCTTTTTAATCTCTAGTTTCTTTTGGGTGGGTTTTGTTCTGTCTGGTTCTGTATTTGCTTTTCTTGTTATGTTATTCGGTATTGAGCTCTCTGTGGAAAGCGCCGGGACACTCTTTTAGAGTAGCCGTGCGCTATATAAACTTTGTTTAACATAACATAACATAACAAGAAGGACTGCAGTGCTGCTACAAGGACTGCCACTTTGCTGGACAGCTGCTCTAAAGGGACTGCTGCCCTGCTGTGCTGACCTCTTGCCTGAAAAAGGAGAACTGACCTGAAACTTCATCTAAAACCCTTTTTGCCTGAAAAAGTAGAACTGGACCTGCATCTTCATCTAAAACCCAGGATCCCAGCGTGACTCCTAAGGCTAGTCTGTTGCCTCTTGACCTTAGACTCAGGGACATAAATGGCTCCCCAACATCCAGCTGTAGCCCCTGGACCCAGCTGCAGGGAGTTCCTGACCTCCCAAGTGGTGCCTCTCAGATCTTGGGTCCTTGGTGTTGCTCATGGGTGCTGCAATCAAGCTTTTGAGCTCTTCATGACCACAAACGGGCCTGTTTGCACAGAGATCTCGCTGCTCACACCACAAAGAAGCAATAAGCTCGGTCAGCCTGACTCTTTCCGTCAGACTCCTTGCACTTTGCTGATGGCCAGCTCTCTCCCTTCTCCTCAAGGCCCTCTGCAACGTGAACGGGTCTCCTGCCATGAACTTGAGAAGGTAAAACCTCAGCTGGCCTAAGCAAGTGAGTGTATCCGACCTGCACTCCATCACGGTTGGCCTAAAGTGTGACATTGACCCCATCCAGCGTGACCAGATATCCTGAGTTAGCGCTTTGTGCGAGCGGGACCGGCAGGCTCCTCGGGCTTTGCTGATGGCCAGCTCTCTCCCTTCTCCTCACGGCCCTCTGCAACACGAATGGGACTCCTGCCATGAACTTGAGATGGTAAAACCTCAGCGGGCCTAAGCAAGTGAGTGTATCCGACCTGCACTCCATCACGGTTGGCCTAAAGTGTGACATTGACCCCATTCAGCGCGACCAGAAAGCCTGAGTTAGCCCTTTGTGCTTTTTGGTGCAATTTTTTCTAAATTCTTTTGAAATTCATATCTCCGGTTCTACTGATTGCATTTTTTTTTATTTACTAAATTTTGCTCTATTTTTCTACCTTGGTCTGGGATCTTTTTTGTGGTGTTTTCACTGTTTTACTGTTTGAAGTGTTGCACAAATACTTTACATATTTCCTCTAAGTTAAGCCTTACCGCTCTGTGCTAAGCTACCAGGGGTTGAGCACAGATTAATTTGAGGTCTGCTTCTGCCTTACCTTGACAAGGATTGTGGTTGCAACTTGATCATGGATCACACCCCAGTCAATCAGTAACCCAGTTCCTCATAGGTGGGTAAAGGGAGGTAATGGAATTTATTTTTTAAAAATAGGTGTTTTGGGGCGGTTACTACCCTAAAACAGAAAAATTAAAAAGGAGAGTTTGAAGGGTAAAGATATGTGTTGAATAAGTCTGTGTGGTATTACAAAGCATTGTAAAGGTCAACACATTGTTATACCCGAGGGATAAAGGCATGCGGGTAAACACTCACCTTGTCACTTCTAATATTCTTTCAGAGACCTAGAGGTAGAATTCAGAAAAGGGAGGGAATCCAGCCTTGAGCCACAAATGTGTCATGAATCTTACCCATTTTGGTCTTAAAGAAAGATCGGTTATCACAGGGGTCCAGTGACGGTGTGATGGTGTTTCTACAGATTGCAGGATGCAAAAATTTCTTAACAAAGGAGAAGATTTCTCATGGGGCATTACTAGAGGCGATTCTTTGTGGCAGAATAGGCTGTGCATGTAGAATGGATATTTTTTTTGATGGCTGCCCCACAGGTTGTTTCACGCTAGGATTTTGGGATTGTCTCCAGGCTTGCACTAGTGTTTCGCAGTTGGGTTTGGTCTCACATACTTTGTTGGAACCAGTATTGTGCAGTTGAACAAGTGGGTGACGTGCAACGACGTTTATTGTGCTGCTAATCCAGATTTTAAAATTGATCACTGCAGGATTGCCATCAGTTTAGGTTAAAAGGGGTTTGGAGTGAAGGGTGGAGTCCAAATTAGCAGAGGCAACTTTAAACCAGTTGCGTTTAGTTTGTGAGGATTTGTGAGGGTGAACATGTGAACTACAGAAGTGAAAATGGATATGAAATGTGACTGCAAAATGGTCAATCCAAAATAAAAGAAAAGGGGCATACTTTTTGAGAGCTAGCAGATTAGGAAAGATAAGATCGAGAATATGTGCTATGCGAGTGGTGACATTAAATGCTTGGGATTGGTTGAGAACATCAAAGGCTTCTCTAAGATTGATCAAGTCACTTTGGGAGGTGACCTAAAGATGATAGTTGAAATCGTCTATGTTAATGAAGTTTGCTGATTTAAGTAGAAATCCAGTGACTGATGCTTTGAAATTCATTATAGGACCTGGGGGCGGGGTGAGGGGGTAGATAAATGACAGTCGTTGAATTAGTGCATAATTTAGAATAAATATCAAAGGGGAAAATACAACACTCTCCAAAAGACGTCTGGGAGGAGTAAAGAATTGTGCAAGAAACAGAGAATTTGTAGTATATTGTAAGGCCACCACCAGATTTAAAGGTGCAGTTTAACCATAATCTGGAGCATCCTGGGGATAGCCTGAACTATGACTGGGACTGAGCTAACAGAAAGCCAGTTTTCAGTTCGAAATAATGCATAAGGAACGTGGAAAGTGATACAATCAGTATTTCGATAATGATCTAAGGCTCAATAGAAAGCGTTTTGCTGAAGGATTGGAATATCTTTCACATTGGATCCCTGTAGAACCAGCTCTGCAAGGGACACACCAGGATTATTTATGTAAATTGTACTCGTATAGAGCTGTTTATATTGTATGTCAGGTGATATTCGTTGTTTCTGCTTTTTGTTTTTTCAAGACTAACATAACGGTTTTATACAGTTACTATTATTATTTGTTACATTAGGTTATGTAGTCTTGAGACCAGAGTGTAACACAGGCCCCCGCGGCCCCCGCAGCCCCCGCCCGGATGGGGCCCCTCCACGTGCCTTGCAGGGGGGCCCTGTCAAGTTTCGTTACACCAGTGCTTGACACATGTTTGCCGATATGTTGATTTTTAGCAGTTATAAAATGGCCTACATGAAGTTACGGTAGAATATCCACGGTCAATATATAAAACCTTTGGCATTGTACACGATTTTAGTTTTAAACACGTTCCTACTATCAGCAGCATTTCCCCGCATGGTTTTCCATCTGCGTGCAAATCTGATCCAATGAACAGCGTTTATGGAGGCGCAGGGCTGTTAAGAAGGAAATAGAATGGCTCTTGCTTGTTACCTTCCAAAGGAACTTTTCAGTAGTCTATTAAAAGCATTGATTGTATTTCTAACAATATCATATTTCAATATTTCAGGCCAGTTTTTATTTGGAGAGAAGATTCCACTAAATGATGCATTCGAAGAGCATGAAAAACAAATCCAGTATGAAAATATATATCAGTCCACCTGGGAAGAGAGCCTCAAAGATGCGGATGATGACGAGGATCACCAGTTCTACAGCCTGATAGACAGCCTGGGTGCTAACAGAGTCCTAGAGGAGTGAGTAATAGATACTTATTCAAGTACATATTAGACTATGTTAATAAGGATGGTTGCTCCACCTCTGAGGTTGTACAGAGGTGAACTCCAGTACCAGAGATTGTCTTTAGGAAGGCGGGGTGGCCGCCGTGCTCCAGGATGATGTCACAACCTCACTTGACCACAGTTCAAGAGTAGTAAACCTTGGACTAGGACCCTTGGCTTATCAATCTCAGCCTCAGTGTGGCCCTTGGTTTATCAGTCTCATCCTCAGTGAGGCAAAGTGGAGTACTGATCTAAGGCGTTTGACTGGAGCAGTTGTTATATAGTTGCAATCAAGGTATTAGAGACATTATGGTATGGTCATTATGCCGGGTTACGCTGAAGAGGTGGGTTTTCCAGATATTCAAGAAACCTTTCTCCAGCCTTTGCCTTCAAATGTGGCTTTCCATAGCAGAGATCGCTGTCTATTGCGAGACCGTCCAGATCCAGCTGTAACTGAATAGATAGGTGGTCGGCAAGTTGACCTCAGGCTTTGGGATGGTTGTTTGTGCACCAGCTAGTGTGTTGGAGTTCAATCACTCATGATTCCAATAAGCTGTTTAAGGGGCTTTTGATATGTTGCAGTATTTCAAGTTGTCTATGAGTGTGGCTTCATGTTACTGTTTTTGTGGTTTGGAGAAAACAAATTCTGCAATCTGCCATCAGTAATCCAACTGATGGCAGATTGATCCTCCTATATGTCATACCAAAAGCCCATAGTGGTGTGTCAAACAGGATTCAGACATGCCAGTTTAATAATTCAGGCATATATATTTGGTCTCCCCTCCTGACTTACGACCGAAAAGCATGTGTGAATTATTATGGGAAGAGGATTTAAATATTAACTTAGGTATAAACTTTGGCTTAAATCATTCAGACCCTCTAAAGCAGTGTACATATTCAGACTTTTTTTTATTAACTAAACTATTCTTTGGTAAATATTCTTTCCAGGACTTTTTTTTACATTTGTCTATTTGGTATAATACATTCCTCAAGATACATATAGATCATTCTGTTTCCCACACTGGCAGCAAAAAGCGATTTTTCATGTACATCAATTTATTTAGAGTGTGCATGTTGTCATGTTTGATTTTTGATTTTGATGTTTGATCCTTCAATCTCATTTGCTAAAATCCAGTATAAACCTTGAGTTACCTCTTCCAATACCGACAACATATCTTAATACCAAATTTAAATAAATCTCTTCCCCATATATAAATATTTATATTTATACCCACTTTTTCTTTGTTCTTCTTTGTTCAAAGGTCACTGAGCCCAACCAAATGAGTTCTGTCCTCACTGGTGCAGTATGACCACAGGGGGTGGAGACAGCATTGTGCAAGGGAGACAGGTCCTATTCAGGTGCAAGGAAAACTCCTTCCACTACTCTAAGTGTAGCCAAGGTCTATTCAGCTCTGAGTCATCCAGGAAGGGCCAGGCACACCTCAGTGGCTGTCTACAGTAAATGCACATCTCCAGCCCCTGTCACTCCAAAACCAGAGAGTCAATCCACAAACAGGCAGAGGTACACAGAATGGTTAACCAAGTAAATGCCTACTTCTAAAAGTGGCATTTTTGAACACACATTTTAAAAACCATCTTTACTAAAAGATGTTTTATTAAATTCTGAGTTCTGAGAGCCTAAACTTATGTTAGGAAGGAATGTACAATAATGATTGCGCTGTGTTTTTTACACCATTGTTAGTATCCAGCGTAGGAATGTACTGTCATCGTTTTTTGTCTTTTGTATGGTACATTTGATTGATGTTAAAGATGAATGGTTTACCTTTTTATGACATATTAAAAAAACAATAAGTATGTCTAATGAATTGTGCAATGAATACACAGGCAGAGTTTATTGAGTAACTTGTCCTTGAGCAAAGTGACTTGAATCAATGCAGCCACCTTTCTTTTTGTTTCTTGTACTTTCTAAAAGTGGCATTTCTGAACACACAATTTAAAAACCATCTTTACTAAAAGATGTTATTAAATTCTGAGTTCTGAGAGCCTAAACGTTATTCCTCTATCTTGTCCTTATGGGAAGTTATACTTGTAAGATGTTACATAGTATCTCCTATGCTATCCCATGGAACAGATAGCTTTTCAATAGTGAAAAAATAAATTGCCAGTATTTCACTATAAGGACATGTTACACACAGCAGTACATGTCATACCTTTCACAAACACTGCTCCCTGCCCATGGGGGTACCTCAGGCCAACCCGAGGGGCGTCTTACATGTAAGAAAAGGTAGCACTTGCCAGGTCGACATGGCAGTTTAAAACTGTGTGCAGACACTGCAGTGGCAGGTCTGAAATACCTTTACAGTGGTACTCATATGGGTGGGACAATCAGTGCTGCAGGCCCATTAGCAGCATTTAATTTACAGCCCCTGGCACACTCAGTGCACATTACTATGGACCAGTAAATCAAATATGCCAATCATGGATAACCAGTCATGATAACAATTTACATAGAGAGCATACGCACTTTAGCACTGATTTGCTCTGGTAAAGTGTCCAGAGTCCTAAAGCCAATAAAAAAAAATGCCTCGGGATAGATAATCAAAAACTAAAGGACAGAGGTCAATACATTATCCCTTCCTATATTAAGTAACTACATGAAAAATCTATATCTTCTTTCCATCCAAGACCAAAGACAACTAACAGGTACAAAAACAACATATATATACAAACATATACATTACAAAGACAAATATATACACACATTATTTACATTTCGACAAACTAACATACATTTGGTTTCTTGATATCTCAGAGTCCTAAAGCCAACAAAAACAGGTCAGGAAAAATAGGAGCAAAGAGCAAAAAGTTTGGTGTTAACTCTGCAAAAAGGGCCATTTCCAACAAAGAGTTTATATTTAGCGCCCAGGGAAGACCTCTTGCAAGGCTGATACTTTTAGCCCCTTTGCCCGGTCAAGATTTTTACCTTCAGTCTTAGGGGTCCATTAGGATGACGGGCGGACTTTGTCCGCCCGTCATCCTCCCGGTGTATGGGACCACCCGCCATAAGGGCGGGGGTCCCGTGCCACATATTACGATGCGCCCGCCACAGTGGCGGGCGCTTCCCGCATTTGTAGCATTGCGGCGGGCGGTGCTGAAAGCACCGCCCGCCGTAATGCTAAAAATACACGCAGTGCATTTCAATGCACAACATGACAGGCACCGCGAGGTGCCTGTCATGTTGTGCATTGAAATGCAGGGGGGTACCATAGGTACCCCCCATGTGCACCCCCCACCCCCATGGAGTCCCTGGGGGCCCGCAACGGGCCCCAGCAGGGGGACTCCGCATGCCTTTCCGTGGCGGCATTGCCGCCACGGAAAGGCGTGCCAGAATGCGCATTGTAATATGGCTGGCGGTGTCTAACAGACACCGCCACCATATTAAACATATTCCGCCCCAGCCGCAAGGCCACCGGGGCGGAAAACAGGCGGGCGGTGATTTTCACCGCTGCGGTCCCCCCCCGCCATCCTAATATGGCGGGGGGAATTTGGCAATGGATGTCGGGCGGATTGCCTCCGCCAGGCCGGCAGTGGCTACCGCCAGCCTGGCGGAGGCAATCCGCCCGACATCATAATGGACCCCTTAGTCTCTTTTTCGAAGCTCAAAATCACCCAATGGGACAAGATTGTGGGATATGTCTGATAAGGGCAGATACCTTCTCAGACAGGTTTTGCAAAAGCAGATCTTCTGCTGCAAAAAAGCTCAGAGCAGTGGAAACCACTTTCTTCAGCCCGGCGAGGTCACACCTTGTGGTAGCTCGGCCAGTCCCAGGTTTTCACTAGTGGTGAAAGAAGTCCAGTTAGACACAGCCAAGGGTCCCAGGACATCAGGATCAGCACTTGAGGGTCAACAACAATCCAGCAGCGGCCACCAGCAAGTCCGAGGTCAGGTTCAGTTGAGACTGGTCAGCCAGGAGTCGCAGAAAATGCCTCTTTCAACTTGTTATGTCTCTGTAGCTGGACAGGTCAGCCATCTGACAAGTGAAGTCCACTTCTTTGTCCTGGGTAATAGTGGGAGCAGGTCCAGCACCTACTTCCACTGATCTAGAGTGTTCTGGAGAAGGCGGTTTGGGATGTAACATTTATTCCTGGCACTTCCTTCTGGGTTGGGGGGACTCATGGTCTCTCCATAACCAATAGGGTAAAATCATATCCACCTTTACAGCCATTCCTGTGTGCTGTTCTGCTAACAATTCCACAGTGCCCCCACTCACTACATCCTAGATGGTAAAACACTTCTCCCACTGTGCAGAACCTTTGAGCCCACCCAGAGGTGTAGCCAGGATAATGAGCAGCCACTCCTCTGTGGTCACTCCAAGCCAGTTCTGGGGGCATGTCCCCCCACTCAGTTTGGTGACTGGTAGGACAAAGGAAGGGGCCTCTTCAGTTGACATCTGGCATCTGCTTGTGAAACGGGGGTGACACGTTTGGAGTAAATTAATTTTCTTGAGCACAGCACAACTAGTGTTCCTGCCAGGGGAACAAAAACACCTCCCCACACTCAGGCATTGTCTCTGCTCTGCGAGCAGTTTCCTCACATCTTAATGGCTATTTACCAGCTGGGTGACAGTTGGATGCATATTATCCTTCAGAAGTTTCAGGCAGGGAAAAGGTAAGTCTAAACGTCTATTTTCCTTAACATTTATTACAAATCTGACTTTGCCATTGTGTTTAGCTGATAGTAAATATTAAAAATAGTAATTTAATCATTTTTCTAAGTTGTCCTTAGGCTGAGATAGCAAAATTAATTGCTCAATTATCCAGCCTTCATAAAGTGCAAACACATTATGGGTGCTAGCCACTGTAAGAGCATGTTAACTTTAAATTTCAATATCCTCCACTTTTAAATTCCAATCACCCTGCCTTTTGTGCTGTGAGATATACACAGAGGTGACTTATTAATATTTAAAAGTGATGATTTCTTCTGTCCAAAAGGATTATTCTGACAGGTCGTGCTGCAGGTTTAAAACTGCTACAGCTAGGTTAAATTGGTAGACCTGGAGTCATGCTTGCCTTGTATCACTAGTGAATAACACAGTAATGCTGAAGCCCATAGAAAATGACTAACTTTCCATGCCATGGGTTTATTTTGGGACACCAAATATTATGGCCTTGTAGGAACATTAATTAGGACAATTAGAATCAAGCCGATTTTGACACATTTTAGCGGTCAAGACCACATGCACTAGGACTTGGTTAGAAGTGTTCTAGTACACAGAGTGAAAAGCAACATCATTCCACAAAAATCTTGGGTGGCCATGCATGCAAAAAGAGACACTTTCTCACAGCAGTCCATGCAGAAACACAAACTTTGGTACTGATCATATATACTATTATAGGTGGGCAGCCATCAATGAAACACCTCAATTTCCACTCTAGTGTTTTAATTGACTTCAAATAGGCATTGTGAGTGACAACACGGTTATTTATAATGTCTTTTTAAAACTTAGGTGGATAGCTTCATCTTATGGACAACCATCTATCTACAATGTTATTTTATGTATCCCCATTACTCCTCTGACTTCTCGAATCAGCAGAGCTGGGGCAAAGGAGTAATGAGGAAGCCATGCATACCATAGCCTCACCTTACTGAAAATCCATCCCCACTAATGTACTTTAATAAATAAATGTGTCTTGTGTCCTGTCACCTGATATGTTTTCCCTGTTCTCCCCATCACCCTCCCTATTATTCACCCTATCCCTAGCTAAATGTAATAAATAACTTGTGTCCTACTACCGCCCCCCACCACTCTCAGCAGTAAACTCCAACCCTTTGCCCAAATTGCAACAAAATACCTACCTGTTGCGTGACACTCTCTGAACTATCCGTCATTCTCGAATAAAAAACATATCTGGCATGCTATCAAACTGCGCCACCACCTCTTTGGCTGTTCCCTCCACCTAAACCCAAAATTGCCACTCCCAGTGTTCAATCAGAGTGCTGGCATTGCATTAATAACAGTGAAGTGAAAGCTGATGTCAGAGTGACATTCGATCATCTTTTATTTGCGGTTTTATACAGATCTAACCCCCACATGCATCAAGCATTTTTGTAGTCGCAAACGGTGCGATTCCTTAAAATCGGCCGTTTGCGAATGCAAAAGTGCTTTTTGGGATGCATGAAGCAATTTTAGAATTCGTAACATGTTTGCGAGTTCTAAAATTGCGGGTGCTTTTAAGAAGTCGCAGATGTGCGATTTCTTAAAAGCAATGCATCATTAAATTTAAAACTGTAAAATCGCAATTAGGGTGCCAAATTTACCGAGTGGTTGAACCACTCGGTAAATTTGGAAAAAGTGTTTAAAAAGCTGAAAATGTTATTTTTTCAACATTCATGTTTCACACACACATGTCCTTAGGACATGTGTGTGTGAAACATGATGCGAAAAATACATTTCAGGGGTGCATGGGGGGGTCCTTTGGACCCCCCCCTGCACCCATGAAATTTTCTAAGTGCCACTCGCAATTTGCATTGACTCCTATGGGCCTTTTGGCCCATAGGAATCAATGGGAATTGCGAAAATTAACTTAAGAATTCGGTATTTATTTGGGATTCGGTAAAAATTGCGATTTTTACCGAATCACAAATGAATACCGAAAATAATGATGCATAGCATTTTGCACTTCTTAATTTGCGATTCCTTATTTTTCGCAAATTAAGAAGTGCAAAATGTCACAATGATGCATGTGGGGGATTAGCCGATAGCAGGGGTGGCAGCTGATAGCAAGAGCATCCACCTCTTTTCACTAAGTCACTCTGGTCGCTGGAGACCAAGGGAGGAAATATTAGAACCTACCGGATTACCATTTGAATCTGTTTATTTATGAAAATGCCACTCAGTGACAACCTTCCATAACAGTATTGGTGTTCTCTACATTGTGAGCTAAGGGTATTTTGTTGTTCAAGGTTGTCATATTGTTCTTACCAAAACTCTGTCATCCTGTCATTACTTCCCAGAGAGATTGCACAAGTGTTTTGTAGAAGGTGTGCCCAATGGTTAGGGAGATGATTGGTTCTATTGCCATCATATTGATTGCACATCTAACAAATGTTTTGTTGATAGCTCTAAACTGGGCTTGGAACACAAAAGTTTCAGATGTATTATTGACTGTGTGAGTAATGTGTTGTAATTCTTGAAAGCAAGTGTGTCATCTTGGGCAGGTACTGTCGGCCTGGCTTTCATACGTAATCCATCCATGAATAGCCACTGGAAGTAGGGAGGGAGGGGGTGCTGGAGCACCCCAAAATAACCATGCTGCAGTTCTGAAGGTGAATGAGCATTAAAGATAACTTTACACTTTATTTTTATCTTGACACATTTGCTGTGCACTTCAAAGACATAGGTGAAAATGTCAGGCTAATCTTCTGACAAATTTAACATTTTAAATTTAACATTGAGATTGGTGTTTACTTTTCTTTCTCTTACTGCTAAGAGAGAGGATTTTGTAAAGTGAACTGTGACAATCTTCCTTTAGTACAGGGACTTTAAAAGTATAGAGTACAGGATGTTATATTTTCTAGCATAAAATACCTATAATTAAACCGTACAAATATTTCAAACAAAATAAACAGTTAGGAGAAAATAAAAGGAGGTATTTCTAAACATTATTGTTTCTAGTCTATTTAGTTTTCTCAATAAAACTGTACGTCTGCAAATTTAAGGGTAATTTCAGTGACAACTGTGCTGTTTGTAAGTGACTGTGTGCTACCATACCATGCTTTAGGAATATAATTGTGGCACTGTGCTCCTAAATGTAACACCAGCTACATATTACACTCTTCCACATTTTCTGAATGGGTGTGGCTCCTGTGCAACACTTGTTATTTCTGTGATTCTTGGATTTTCAGAATCCCTATGAGTACGGTGATATAGCATTGATGGCAGCTCATCCACTCCAAAACTGTTCCAGCACCACTATGTCCATGTATTATTTCAGACTTCTACCAGGTTTTTCCAGTTCACAAACTTTGATCAAATCATATAGCAATTGCACACATTAATATAACTGGAAAATAAAAATGCTTGGGTGCACTATCAATACATTTTCAGCATCACCGCCCAAAGCAGGTACCTACCCTTAACCACAAAGGATAGCAACATTAGAGATTAGGCATTAGAAACAGATGGGCTGATTACGACTTGGGTAGTTTTACCGTCAACCTGTGGTCCAGAAAATGCCGGTAGCATCCCGCCCATCATATTGCAAGTCTCCCACTTGGCCGGCAGTGTGTGGATGGTGGAGTCATGGCAGCTGCACCCTTGGGCTCTGGTAATAAGCCGAAATCCATTGCCGACCATGCTACAGAACCTCAAGCCAGTCAGGCGCACTGCTTCCTTTCACTACTTTGTGCAAGAAAACAGTGTGCACACCCGACCCGTAGGCATTGGAGTGCAAAACATGAGCACCGGTCCCATTGCACTAGGGCACATTCGCCCTTAAGCCAATTATTCACATCATTACCTGCGTTTCTGCCGACTCTCGCATGGTGGTGTCTGCTCCAGGAAAAGGACAGCAAAAAGACAAGTCCTGATTGGGCCGGTGGAAGTTTGGTGGGTCTCTGCCTCGTTGCCCCGGAAGCAGAAATGTCAGCGGTGGGGCTGGTCATGTAGTGGTCTCACCGCACAGATCGTAATTGGGTGGTTAGACCGTTGAGGAGACTGAGGTTGGACTCCTGAAAATGCGACTGCGAGACACATCCCCCATCATTGTAATCATGCCCAGGGATTAATTTGTTGCATTCCCAAAAATAACCTTGCTACACAAACCTTCCTTCTTTGTTAATGACAGTACACTTTAAAATCTAAGTTGAGTTGTGCTGATTTTAATTTGAAAGGACATGTAGGATGTTTTTTTAAAAAAAATAGGTTGAATGAATGCAGTTTACTGTTCCCACTGTGTTAGGGTTTGTAAACCAGGTATGTGTTGATTCCCAGATAAAAACATTTATGTTATATGAGTGAACACCGTGTACAGTAATATACATCACATTTTCCACTAAGATTTAAAGGACTGATTTCTAGGTTTTTCGTAATAATTAATTATTTAAATTATATGAAAACAATAGACATGACATTTCTACTAGAAATATCTTTCAGAAAATCATTGCAGTCACATTTCGTAGTAAATTTGATGGAATGCAGAAACCAACTTGCGTATTGAGACACAGAAGAGGTTTTGTGATTTGAAGATAACATAACACTAACAGAAAGAAAATAAGAACATTAGACCTATTTAACCAACAGTGTAGACTTATTTCAGTGTTTGTAGTGTGCATCAATAATTCTTCTTTCCTTAAGTGTTATGAGATAACATTTCAGGGTGGTTTTGAATTCACTCAGGTGGAGCAGGTTCAGGTTTCGTGGAAGGGTCGGTGAATGCCAGAGATGGGGACTTGGACATTAGAGGGATCGAACCTGAAAGATGCTCAAGGTGTGAACAGAAAGTTTTGTTTGACCTATTTTTGATGGGTGGGTAGGGGGTCAGTATATTGGTACGGTAGTTCAGAAAGTTACAGCGGCCCACTTTGTATACAATTGCCAACAGTTTATTGAAAAACATATTTTTAGCAGACACCCTACTTCATGAAGTAAAGAAATGGTGAGTGTGTACCTGAGGAGACTTAATATGGTTCTGCTTGCAAAGTTGAGAATCTTGTCTAGTGAGGAGACGGAATATTGAGGTAGGTCACAAGTAGGTTCTTGCAGTGATATAATTTACTAAATGATATCTGATTAGATAGCAACCTAGTAACACAATGGGTTACTGGTTGAGGGGGTGAATCCCTACTCAAAAAGCATCCACAATCCTTGTCAGAGTGAAGTTACAAGCAAACCCTTTGGTAGCTTGGCATAGAGCAGTCAGGCTTAACTTAGAGGCAATGTGTAAAGTATTTGTCAGCACTTTAAACTGCAATAAAGTGAAAACACGACACAAGAAAAATTCCACACCAAATTTGAAAAATAGAATGCATGTTAATAAATAAAACAAGACCAAAACGACGAAAATACAATCAGTAGAACCAGAGACATGCAAGTTTTAAGATTTTAGTAAAAATAGCACCAAACAGTACTAAGCACTAATTGTGGTTATCTGGTCACACCGGGCTGGTACAAATTCACATGTTCAGGCTCAGATTTAACAGGGACAAAACTGAGGTTTTGATCTTTGGAAACCAACAGCATATCTGCTCCAACGCCTGGTGGCCTGAGATGCTCAGACCCAGCCCCTGCCTAGTGTTCCAAGGAAAAAATCTTGGTGTCATTGTGGACAACTCTCTCTCCTTGGGCCCCCAGATTAATAGAACGGTGTCTACTTGCTTCGGGACTATCAGGATTCTTAGGAAAAGTTTGCAATTTCTTTCCTTCGCCTCTCGAAATCAGGCAGTCATTGCCCTAGTGTTATCAAGGCTAGATTATTGTAATGCCCTCTATTTGGGTATTAACAAAGGGCTCATTCATCGTCTGCAGCTGGTACAGAATTCCGCAGTCAGACTGGTGATGGACCTTCCTAAATTCCACTCAGTCTCGGCCACTGTTATTGAGTTACATTGGCTTCCTTTAAACCAGAGAATCCTGTGTAAGGCTCTTTGTCTTACTCACAAGGTCTACTACAATCTAGGTTCAGAAGGTATAAAAGGTCTTTTGCATCGTTATGTTCCTACCAAGCTGCTTAGATTAGCCTATAAAAATTGGTTGGTAGGCCCCAGGTTTAAGAAAGTCAGATGGAGGGCAAAGCCTTCTCTGTCACCGCTGCCAGGCTCTGAACCTCCCTCACTTCTGTAATTTCTGGACAAGAATCTCATCTCTCTTCCGCAAGGCCTTGAAGACCTGGCTCTTTACCACTCTATCAGTATGAGTTCCACAGGTACCATTATCTGGTGGCTCTTTCTGCAGCGCCTTGACGTCTCTGGGCAAAGTTTGCGCTATATAGGACCATTATTCATTCATTCAGGCTGATGGCGATGGAGCGCGGGCCAACTACAAAGACCCGTCCAGGCCCACTAAACACAGTAATTTAATCCTGGTTGCGAAGAGATGCAGAGGCTCGTGTTGAGGATGCGTCATGCAGCAGAGGTGATGCGATGTCCAGGAGAGGAGATGCGTTGAGTAGCAGCAGTTCCAGAAAGTTGTGAAGTGTGATGTGATGTCCTTGGTTAGCAATGGTAAAGTGCACAGAATCCTAAAAGACAACAACATAAAAGCTTTTTTTTTTTAGGAAGATGCCATCACTTCAGCAATGTATGATATCCGCTCTCAACAATCTAGCTCTTCCAAAGAAAAAGTTTACTCCCCCTTGTAACCAGGACATGCTATGGCTTAATCAGTAACTACTGTGTCACTTAAAAGACAAAGTCAACAGTTATAAAGAATACTGATGTATACATTTGGTGACCATTAGAAAAAAACAGTTGAGTAATATCATGAAAAAAAACAAAAGGGCCAAAAGCCTACTTTCATAGTAATTAGATCGAAATAGCTATTGAGAGATATTTGTATATAATGAGATCAACAACACACTTCAGAGTATCATACAAACCTCTAGTTTTCACTTTATAACTTACTTTTATGGGTATTATAGTGTTAATAGATATACTGCAATACTTTTCTTTCATAAAAAAGACTGACTGCACAGTCCTAATATCAACCATAATTCTTGTATAAAATGTCCTTTGAATATTTAACCCGCTTCACCTCCTTCACTATGCCTTGGGCTATTCTATGTTGCAACCCTAAAATAGTCAAATGTATGACACCAGTACTGGTTTATCCACTTTTGGGTCCTTATTACTATGGCCCTAGACACTCACAGAAATGGAAATAAATGCCCATACATACAAGCTTTTCCCCCACTATCATTAAGGGAGAAATTATTTTTGATTGAACTTTCCTGATGCTATAACAATCTGTAGGAATGGTATTTATCTTGTTTAAAAGGAGAAGGTTTGTCTATTGAATAATGTATTATTTCTACTCTTACAGTAAGTGCTAAGAGCTGCATAGACAACAGCTTTTTGTTTGCTTGTCCTCTATCAGTAGCACTCACTACCGTCACCATCATCATGCATATCCTTCTGCTACAAATATATTGTGAGTTGAGGGCTCTTAGTAATATAAACCCGTACACCAATGCACAATCATTCCATTTAGTACATAAAACCTTTTTCCCTGTAATAAAACTTGAGCAATTCTCTCCTAATGTCCTTCCTCTGCGGTTCCAGTCCACTATTAATTCTATTTACCTTTTATAGAAGAATTTACAATTTGAACACTTACAACAAGGACCAGGAAGTGCATAGTCTCTATCGTTTCCTTTGTATGCCCACCACCTTTCAAACACACCACCATCTCTATGGATACCTTTCTTTTACAGATATGGAGTCAAAGTACAACACTCTGCGTTACACGCTCACACGTGTTTATCTCATCTAAAAGTAACATAATGTATTGAAACCTATAGTCACCACAGCCCGCCTAGAGTTACCAGAGTGGCTACTTCACCACAACATGTCCAGTAAAATGACATTACTAAACTACTGAAATAGCAAACACATACTACACTACCTGCTCCAAATACTTATGAAACAAAGTGCCACATTAAGCCAAAGCTATAGCGAGGACCAGACTGTTGATGGTATACACCAGTTTATATATACCACCATTGACTTCAATGCATTCTCCGATTAACAGTAAGGGATTCCTATATTTCAATGCAGACGATTCTACAGTGAGGTAGTAGTCATACATCCCACATAAAACTTTACACACACAAGCAATCAGCTGTCTAAATAATAATTTCAAAAGAATTTTACAAAATCTTTCACAATCACAATCCCAGTAAGTAATGTTATTTAAAATTCACTTTTCCAATTAATGCCCTACTGCTTAACATTACTTATTTTGTTCTGGTAGCATATTACTTATTGTGGCTTTAATTACATTTTCCTCATATTTTAGATGTTTAGTTTCTAAATTAGGATATCTTTCTTCAGACTGTATCACAATGGGTACAGAGTAATGCAATAAATTAAATACCTGGTATAAATGTACTATATGCAGCTCAAAAGTACATGCTCTCTTACCCTAAGAAGCTTTTAAAAGTAATTTAAATAATAATACAAAAAGTCTTCTTAGGCAGATTCAGTCACATATGTGAACACCATGAACAGTCTGAGAGGTGAACTCATTTGCCGCCACCGTCCGCCTCAGAGTAGCACTCAACTTCAAAAGGCAATGTGCAGATTATTTTGTTCTTCTGGTTCATCGTTTAACAGACAATTGCAGATAAGTTGTTTTTTAATTTACTGGGAAACAAAGCAATTAGTTCACCTTGTTCTAACCTCACTAAGTAGGACCAATAAAAACAAGAGCCTCTCTACAATACATCTGTTGCCATAGAAACCAAATTAGAGCTTATTCTCACTTTCTAGTGAGGACAAAAGGTCACCATGTAAAAACTGATCTTCATGACATGGGAACCTGAAAATGAATTGCTAATTCATGGAACAATCTTATCTGTATAAACAACTATTTCACAAACTACATTTCATAATATATTGAAACTTATTATACTGTAACAAAATGAATTTGTTTAACTATACTTATTAAATAGTGACAACATTAACTCATTTTAATTATTTTTTACTAAATCCGACTCCTATCTATTAACTACCTCTTATTGTACCTTTAAAAAAAATGCTAGCAATCCAGAAGCATTCCTCACTGTAAAAACGGTTAATTTTTGGTTTTTTTTTGAAAAACTTTATTGACAGGAAGGAATATTGATTAGTAAGTTACACACTTCCAATCGGTAGTCGTTACAATCCGCACAATTGAACAGTTTGGCAACTGGTGAGCAACATTTACGTAACAAGGTCTGAGCCATCTACGGCCCTATGAGTCTCACATGTACATCATATGTAAGTTACATTGCATAAATTGCAGTTCTATATTATCCCCTCCCTTAAATATCAGCGATGGCGCTATCACTTTTCATTGAGAAAATTTTCAACAAACTTCCCAACTTACCCCCCCAACCACGTGTCATCGCAACCCTTAGGTGTCACCCACATCTCGCATTCGCTGTGTTCTCCACTTGCACTGCAGTGTAAGGCCAGGGTAGTGCCGCCAGTGTCACATTGTTCACTACTTGGGGCCATTGCCCTGTATCCGTTCAATTACTCCTCCTCCTCCTCCGAGTCTAAGTCCTCTCCCTCTGGTAAAGGCTCACAGAGTTCCCCTCTGTACTTGTTCCACGCCGCCCAAACTTTGTTCCACTTCCGGGGCGCAGCCCGAAGCACATAGACCGCTCTTTCTGTCACCATTAGGATGTCCATGTTTTTAGCCCATCTACTGGCGGTTGGGATGTCTGGCGCCCCCCATTTCTGTGCTATATCCCGCTTAGCCACTGTCATAGCCAGTGACGCCCAAATCAGGTCATACCTACCTAGATCATTGGGGCCCCAGATATTCAAAAGGCATTTACGCGGTTCAGGCAATATGGAAAGTTTCAGGGCCTGGGAGATGGATCGGAGCACCTGTCTCCAGAATTCGCGTATTTGTGGGCATTCCCATAGTGTGTGGAATAGTGTTCCCTCCTCCCCGCAGCCTCTCAAACAGAAGGGGTGTAGTGCTCTCTGTATTTTATGTAACAGTGTCCTGGTGTAGTAGATGCGGTGTAGGATTTTAAGTTGTACCAGTCTGAGCCTACTAGAGATTCCCACCTCCTTCGGGGAGGCCAGCGCCTCATTCCATTCAAATTCGTCCGCCTCACCTAACTCCCCCTCCCATTTTTCTTTAAGCTTTAACGTTGGGTCTTTGAGATTGTTGATCAGTTTTTTATATGTAAGGGAGGTGGCCTTTTGGAGCATGAATTCCGTTAGCAGTCTGTCCTCCAATGGAGAGGATTCCGGCAGTGTGGTGCCAGTAGGGATCGCCTGTAGCAATGCATGCCTAATTTGGACATATCGAAACGTTTCCGTGGGTCCGAGGTTGTATTGCTGTTGCAGGCGCGGAAACGGTATTACTGAGTCCTTGTCCCAGAGGTCCCCAACCGTAGAGATACCTATGGAATCCCACCGCTCAAACCCCTTACAGCCTCTCAGGTTCCCCAATACCTTCGTGTCCCACAAGGGTGTCATTTTGGTGAGTCGGCCTGCCCACCCCAGACGGGCCTGCGCCGTGTGCCATATCGCCGCTGTGTGTTTGGTCGGGCCAATTAGGGTCTTCAGTTGTGGTTTGTTGTAGAGCACGGACAGCATACAGTCCGTCCCAAGTTGTGACCAATCCGCCCGATAGGCCGGGTCGTTTTTGGGGGCGTGGATCCAGTAGTTTATAATTTTGAGTTGGGCCGCCCAGTAGTATAGCTGAATGTTGGGGAGCGCTATGCCCCCCTCGTACCAGCTTTTCACCAGCTTGTCGTATGCTATGCGCGCCGGGCCTGTATCCCAAAGAAGGACAGTGACCAGTGCAACAATCTGTTGGAAGTAACGCGGTGGTACTGAGTAAGGAGTATTTTCCAGGACATAGAGGAGTCTCGGGAGGGCCATCATTTTGTACAATGCCGCCCTGCCCAGTAGGGTCAGGGGGAGGGCCGCCCAATGTTTAACATCCGCCCGCAATCGAGCTATGTGCGGTGTTAGGTTATTAACAAAAAAGTCTGCTTCCCCTCTCGCAATGATGATGCCTAAGTATTTAAAAGAGGTCGATGTTGTAAGCAGCGGACCGTTCCCTTGCAGTCTCGGTGCCGGGCCTTTTAACGTGTATATGGTGGATTTCGACCAGTTAAGAGTATAGCCCGATGTGCGTCCATGCGTGTCACACAGGTCTAGCAGGGCCGGGATGCCGGTTTCGGGTGCGGTCATGTAGATGAGCATGTCGTCTGCGTATAGCGAGACTTTGTCCTCCCACCCCTCCTCCCATGTGATGCCTGCGAACAGGGGCGTCGATCTGATCTGGATGGCTAAGGGTTCAAGCACCAGTGCGAAGAGCAGAGGGGACAGGGGGCAGCCCTGTCTAGTCCCCCTGCCCAGAGGGAATCTCGGTGATATGTGGCCGTTGGCTACCACCTGTGCGACGGGTTTCGTATAAAGTAGCCGAATCCATGATATAAATTTCGGCCCTATTCCCATGCGTTCCAGTACCACGAAGAGGTATTCCCACTCTACCAGGTCGAACGCCATTTTGGCGTCGAGAGAGAGGATCACAGCCTGCTCCGCGAGGAGGTGTGTTCGAGCTAACACGCTGTGGACTCTTCTGAGATTAAGCGCAGTGCTCCGGTGGGGCATAAAGCCCGACTGGTCAGGGTGTATTAAGGTACTGAGGTGGGGCAGCAAACGGGTAGCTAGAAGTTTCGCTAGTATCTTGGCCTCGACGTTCAATAATGATATCGGGCGGTACGAGGCACACTCTGTCGGGGGTTTCCCCGGTTTTGGTATCGTGACAATCGTGGCCGTGCGTTGATCCAGCGGCAGCTCTAGTCTGTCCCTGCTCTCTAAATACATGGCCAGTAATGGGGCACTAAGGTCTGGAGCCATGGACTTGTACCACTCCACCGGTATCCCATTAGGGCCCAGCGCTTTACCGGATTGCAACGCCTGGATCGCCAGCTGGATTTCCTCCTCTGTCGGGTCTAGTTCTAGGGTGTCCCTGTCTTCTTGTGCGATGCTGGGGATGATAGTGTCCGCGAGTGTTACCGTCGCCATTTGCCGTGTGACCCTCCATTCTGGTGTGTATATTGCCTGATAGTGTCGTGCTAGTTCGCAAACTATTTCCTCCGGGTGCACCAGTGTCCGCCCCCCCTCTGTGTGGAGCCTATGAATACCTCTCGGTCCATTCCCCCTCTTGTCCAGCCATGCCAGCATACGACCTGCTTTGTCACCAACATCATAAATTCTATGTCTAGTGTTTGCGATATATCCTTTCTCTGTCGTTTTGAGGTGTGCTAGGTATTGTTGCTGTCGAACCATGAGGGTGTGTGCCTTGGATGGGGAGGGATCTGTCATGTGGGCGTTATTGGCTGTGTCGAGCGCAAGTTCCAGGTCCGTGAGTTCCTTGCGTGAGTCCCGTTTGTGTCCCGTAATCGCTGCAATGGCCGCCCCCCTGAGGACTGTTTTGTATGCCTCCCATAGGGTGGAAGGTGACACCACCGTGCCTGTGTTTTCAGCAAAATATTGTGTTGTCACCAGCTTGAGTTTTTTCCGAATCTTGGGGAGTTTCAAAAAATTGGGGTAGATCGGGTAGAGTCGAGCATTCCGTTTTCCACCGGTTGTGAGCGACAGGACAATTGGAGAGTGGTCTGAGATCCCCCGGGGTAGTGTGTCCACCTTGTCCACCATATCCAGTCCCAAACCCAGTGCCATGAAATAATCTATGCGGGACAGGCTATTATGTACTGCCGAGTAGTAAGTGTATTGGGTGGCCTCGGCGTGTAACTGTCGCCAGAGGTCTGTAAGGCCTAGGGCTTCCGCAAAGTCCGACAGTGGTGTAGCACCTCGCGGCCGGGGTCTGGAGGGAAAGGTATCTCCAAGTGGATCCAGGACTGCGTTAAAGTCCCCTCCGACAATCGTGGCGCCGTCGGGGAGATCAAGAAGGAATCTGCCCAGTGCTGGCAGGGCCACAGAGTGTAGGGCTGGGGGAACGTATACTGATATCACATTTAGAGCCCTGCCCTCCCACTGCCCATGGACCGCGGCAAAGCGACCCTGGTCATCTTGTGGTAAATAAATAAATAATACCCTATTTTTGACTAGACATATATCATAACAGATAGCTCAATAAATAAGAGTCAAGATTCGAGGTAGTAGGAGTTTTGCAGGTTTAATACAGCATAAGGACAGGAACAGGACAACCTGCATAGGAATAGGATGGCAGGGCCCAGCAGCTGCTGGGGTTGGATCTGGGATGAGCGCGCTGGCTTTTAATAACAATACATGAGCATATATACATAACGCAAACACATAGCATTACATTGCAGTAGGCGTAGCAGTGGGTGGAGCAGAAGGTGTGACGCGTAGCAGTCGCGAAAGATAAGGGGGAAAAGAGGTGTAACAGGGCGTATACATAGACATGTGATGCAAACGTAACAGAATATGTCATGAATGGGGCGGAAACCATGGAGGGGGCTATCGAAGGAGCCGGGACCTCTAACCTGGTGGTGCGCGCAAACTAGCAATGACGTATCACTAGGAGAAGCTGGGGGCTATGAACTCTGTGCTAGGAGCAGAGACTGAAGTCTGGAGGGTCGGAGCGACATGTACCTAAACCCTATCTAGTATCTGATGTTTAGGGAACATGTTGATATAAACTAGAAGTTAGGAGGGGAAAGGCTAACTTAATTCTAAGACTGGACCATGCATTATTCTACATGTAGTGCGCGATGAAGAATATTAAATGACCATTAAATGCAGTATTTCTCTAACGTGGAGACGTGAAGGCTAGACAATGACGGAAACTATTGATGCAGTTCAGTAGCTTAGGAATGCAGAGAAGGAGGACTGAACTGATAACTGGAATCATAACATATTCTTGGCAGACTCAGAGACTGAGCCAGGCTGGGCCGGGCACTGCGAGGCAGGAAGTAAGTGAAGGGTCGAGGATACAGGTGGGGGCTGTATCCCTCCTCAGCGAGGCTTCAGGAGACAGGAGCTGAATCTAGTGTCCAGGCCCTTTTGAGGCCTAGAAACGGGGACTTTATAATAGAATAACGTGCACACTGAGAAACGTGGCAACGTAACTTTACATAGGCCTGATATTCGTAGTATTCACGAGGACTGGAAACTGGCATACTAGAGGTGGACACAACTGTAATTGCGTCATTAATCGGACATGGGGAGTACATATGCATATTTAATCATGCACACATAACATATGATGGATGACACGTAGGGACACAGAACATGGCAAAATTTACTTTTCCACATTCCCTCCTTGTCACTACGTTTCCATCAGGAAACATCAATTTTCATGATACCGTCTATCATTTCATACAGTATCATTTGCTCGTCTCGAATTATCCTGGAACGGGATTTAGAACGGGGCTTGGGACTAGGAATACAAGAGGTAGCACAAATGCCGCAAATCGCAGGGCCACATTGTATACAGAGGCAGCAGCTGAATATAATCGCTACTGCAATACCTAGAAAGGACAATATTTTCCATCCCCATGCGGAAATTATATTCCAGAACCAACCGGACCATGTCCAGGTGCCTGGATCTTGGTGTAACAGATGGGCAATTTTATGGAGTCTGGTTATAGCTGAATAAACAGACGGCGCGTTATTTGGAATGAAAATGCAGCAACTAGATCCGATGACTCTACAAGCCCCGCCCCTATCGGCCAGTATGACGTCAAGGACGAGACGATTCTGTAAAACGACAAATCTCATAGCAGATTGCTCTTCGGTTAGGTTACCTAGAGCAGAGGCAGTCTCATTTACTACAGCTTCAAGGGTTCTTGTTAATCTACGGATTAACTTACTATTCTGGACAGGTCCTATAAAGAAAAAGAAACCTCTGTTGAAATCTGTATACTGTTCTAGAGCAGTTTCAGTATAATCGACAATTGGGGACTCCCTTCTATGTCTAATGTGTACTAGATGTGTATTTCTATGATAATCAGGTGGGGCTAGGAAAACAGGTGGCAGTAGGAAGGCAATGTAACAGGTTCCCTCCCAATCGAGGGGCAGACGAACATATGCGGTCTGACCACAAATAAAATATGAATGACGTGAAGCTTTGAAAATAGATTTCCCACTGTCACTATACTTGACAACAGTAGTACAATCACTATGTCCTACATGTATGGAACCCTTATTTCGGACACATAATTCGCCTTTGACTGGTAGTACTGAAATAGCAGGTAAGTCTGGAGTAGTATCAGACTGAACATTCAGGACCATAAAATTCGAAGAATAATTACCTAAATTATACACTTCATTTTCTAGATCTAAACCAGTTCTGTGGGGAAGACCTTGCTTGTCTGGGAAACATGTACTGTTAAGAAAAGACATATCTGTTGAGGATGACGTTAACGTGGACCATGCTCCACACGAACCATTATGTGAAAATGGATAAGGAAAAAGTGGCAGAACTCCCTTCGGCATCTGGAAAGGGGGGAGTCGACCACACACCCAACAATTAGTGGCATTGCTGGTCTGGTGTGAGTAATGTAACATACGGATAAATGAGTTATTACGCATAGCGAGGCGGTAGGACAGTTCATGAGGGGGCAGATCACTAAACGTGTGCTCTACTGTAGCATTAGCAGACTTATTTACATGTGAAACTGGGAAACATAGGTAAAATGCATAACTGGTGCAGGAAATCATAAGGCTGGAAAACAATATAAAACATAGAAAAACGATACATCGGATTGAGTTTTGACTAACTCTCTCACTATGGGGGTCTATTTTATACATGTCAGAAACAGTCTAACCGTTTCACCTAGGGGAGGACTTAGACAATCAAACTGGCTGACTTAATTTACTAGACCGTAGTTTCTGTTTATACTCCTGCTGCGGAGTTTTCTCTAACAGGGGAGGGGTTGTAGCAATGTCTTTTGCGGGACAGTCCTTGAGAACAATATTCTGGCAATCCTTTGAATCCTGGGAAATGTTCTTAAAGACGGGTTTCAGTCCTTTAAAAAGTTTAACATGAGAAAGGTGCACCCAGCCCTTGCGTCCTTCCAACTTCACGGCTGTACGGGTGGTGAGGAGGACCTGTCGGGGCTCTTTCCAACGAGGCTCCAGCGGACTTGATCTGTCAAAGTTGCGGACCATCACCATGGATCCTGGGACGATTTCATGCGGTGCCACCTCGGTATTGTCTGGAAATGCGGCGGCAACCTGTGAACGACATGGGTTGAGGGCAGACATCAAGGAAGCTAGGTAATCTGTCAGTATATTACTTGAAACATTGGTAATACTTCGGGGTCTAGGAGTACCCCACATATTTGGGGGGCGGCCGAAAACGACCTCATACGGGGACAGACCTGATCTGGAATGTGCGACCATGCGCATATAAAATAAAGCGACTGGCAGAGCTACTAGCCAGTCCACACCCTTCTCTTTACACACTTTGGCAATTCGGATTTTCAGGGTCTGGTTATGTCTCTCTACGAGACCGGCTGCTTCAGGATGGCGTACACAATGGAACTTCCACTGGTACCCTAGCAAAAGGGAAACGTGCTTCATTAACTCTGAGGAGAATGGCTGGCCGTTATCAGAATATACGACTCTAGGGAGTCCATAACGAGGGAAGAATTCACGAACCAACTGCTTGGCAGTGGTCGCGGCTGTGTAATCTGGGACTGGATATGCTTCTGTCCACCTGGACAAAGCGCATACAACTACAAGGACATACTTGAAACCTCGACATCGCTCCATCTGAATATAATCCATCTGGAGGACTTCAAAAGGGTGGTCAGGAGGCTGGAAACCACCTTGTTCCACCGGGACACTTTTACCTGGATTAAACTGACAACATATCATACAGGTACGGACTTTCTGCTTGGCTGCAGCTCGTAAATGCTTGTTGAACCAAATGTTCTGGATACTGTCTAACATAGCTTTTTCTCCTAGATGTGCTGGACTATGTGCGGTATTAATAATGACTTGAACCATAGAGTCGGGGAGAAACCATGTGGCTCTACCCTTCGTTAACCATCCTTGATCTGTCTGGACCCCTCTTCTGACTGTCTTGAGGAACGGATTGTGCAACTAATACTTTCATTTTCGTGTCTTTCATACGTTTTCTCTCGTGTTCTTGCTCTTCCCTGATTCTATTCTGGTGGTACTGGAGCATCTGCAACATCTGGGACGGGGTATTAGCCTGCCAGGTACTTTCGACTTTCAAAACTCGATTTTTAATTTGTGGGCTTGAATTCTCGACTAATTTAGTAACAAAAAGGTGAGGGTATGACTCACTACTTGTCTTGAGGCCACTATTGATGCTAAAGCATTTTTCAAACCTAGAATAAAAATCACTAATATCTTCTTCTTGTTTCTGTTTACAGGCTGAGATTGCATCCCAGTCTTCTTTTCTCGTTGTTAATAATCTGGGTAAAACTTGAATCAATAATTCTGGTAATTCTTTACATTTATCTCCAAGACCAGTACCTGGTACACGTGACTTATCTTCTGCTTCTAGAACTGTCCAATCTATCTTTTTCTCTCCCACCTCCCATTCTTTTTCCTTTAGCTTTTCATACACCCCTGCGGGCAACAGGACCTTTAACATTTTAATGATATCTGGGTAAGTGTATTCTCCCATACGGAGCATGTCTTTTAATTCTCTATGGAACCCTGCTGGATCTTTGTCATGACAGGGAATTAATTTCTTCATTTCGAGGAGTTCCATCTTTGTTATTGGAGTGTAAACAAACACTCGTTGCATTTCACCGTCCTCTGTCTTAACTGGATGCACTTCTCGTAACGGGTTCTGTCTTTCCATGTAAAATGGTTTACTTTCTGGGGGTGAGACATGAACAAAATGCGGGTTCAGAAACGTTCTATATTTGTGGCGCTGTTCTAGAATGACACTAATTAAATCGGTACCTAGACCTCTCCATCTATACTGGAGTAACTCGTTCAGGATATCGTGTACCGGACCTGGATCAGAATGCTGACCCTCATACAAAGTAATGAGGTGCTGGATCATATACATACCCACCAGTCGCTGCTCGGCTGGGGGCAATTTCAGAAACATTTGTGCCACTATTTCGTCTGGAAAAGTGGTAGAATCAGTAATCCATCGGACTGCTGATCGGGCTAGTTCTTGTTCATGCATGGTACTTAACTCACTGTAACCGATTCGTGATTTCAGAATGTGATCGGTAGCTTGGAATACTTGTTCTAGGGAACCTTGTTCTGGTGCTGAATGATGGAAAATTGACTTGTGTTCTAGGCGTAAATGGCGATCTGGAAATCTAGATTTTCCTACATACGCTATTCTGGCGGGATTCTCGTCCTCTACCTCTTCAGTATCAGAGTTACTTTCTTTCTCGCTTACTTGCGCTGCTTTACGTTGTTCGTGTATCTTTATTATTTCTCTACGGATTTTCTTGTACATACTCTCCATGGCACTAATGGTATTGTGCTTACCCTCGGCTATATTATCACTCCACTTTGTCAGGGTTTTCATTTCAGCCTGATCTTTAGACGGGTAATCTTGTTCTCTTATTAGACAGTTAATTAAAAACTTTAATATCATACGCTGGATCTCAGCTTTCCTTTGAGACATGGCATCACTAATACTTTCTGGATCATCCCCTGTACGGATGAAACGATATATTCTGTCTAGATCTTCTTTCATATTGGGTAGGGTGACTAGATACTCGGTCACCCTCCTTATGCGTACTGAATATAAAACCATATTATTCTCGCCTGGGACTGGGTCATAGGCACATTCGCCAAGGGCTTGCCTGATTTCTGCAACAGACTTATTACTCTTGGGAGTACGCTGTGATGCTTGAGCATGTAATTCGAGTGCTGATAAACGCTTGCGTGGCGGCGGGGTCTGAGGAGGACCTCCTCCTGCGGCCCCTAGACTAGAATCGTCGACTGATATTCTTCGTGGCGGAGCGGGAAATTGAAATGCTGGCTGGACCGGGGGTACCGTAGCAGGTACTGCATGGGGTGCCCCGGTGTCTGGAGGAGCAGGATGTGCCTGATTTACAGGGACTGGCGGAGCGCGAACAGGATCTGCATATTCAGGGACTGTGTCGTCCAGATAGGACGAAATAAAAATATCAGCTGCGGTCTGTTTGTGACGTAGCTTGGTCGGAACTAATGGCGGCGGGAAATTACTGGATGCCTCTGGGGTCGCTTTTGGCAAGCCCTCGGCAAGAAGAGGATACATACCCTTAATAAGGGCATTCCTCTGTCTGTCTCTCTGTTCAGTTTTGACTTGTTCACCTATCTCGATTAATTCTTTTTCTTGGGCTCGTTCTAAGGATTCTCTACTTAATTCTGACTTTCTGATTTCTTTTTCGGTTCTTTTATGAGCTTCTTTACGCCATAACTCGATGGCATCTTTCTGTGACTGTCTGGCTTTCTTTTTCCATAATGCTTCTTCTACTCTCATGATGCATTCGGCATCCCATGTACCCGATACGGGCCATCTATACTTTTCTTCTAACTGTTTGGTATACTCTACCCATAAATCTAGATACAATATGGCGCTTATGCCATGTTTCTGATACATAAAGTGACCTGGACTGTCCCTGGGCGGGACGGGAACTGCTGCTTCCAGCAGACCCTTTCTAGTTTTTAACTGACGTAACTTGGAAAATATGGGCATGACTGAACTGTAATCTAGACACAATACAATACACAATGAACACGATACTTATTCCCCATTCATACCACGACATTAAAATACATGAAAAACATTTAAAAATAACAGTTCGAACAGAATACTACCTGGAAATACTGAAAACAGAACACATAAATTTTCTCGAGAACAGAAACTGACTAGAACAGAAACTAGATGCACTGCTGAAACAGTACGAAACTTACCGGTCTCATAAAGAGACACGTCAGGACCCGCATCCACCGAAGTGGACACTTCGTTTGTGGGACTGTGTACCACCAACCCACAGACCAGAGTCAATTAAATTGACCCTGTCTAGATACCACCCCAGTAACGGTACTCACCGGGCAGCAAGAACGGAAGGCCTCAGACTGGACTGGACTGCTACGACGACGGATGACGAACTTCGGACTTCGGACTTCAGTTACGGGTGGACCTCCGGATACCTCGGACCTTGGACTCTTGGCTTGGGCTCTGGTCGGGACTCGCCGCGTTCCTCCACCGTCTCGTCTGGATGCTGGACCGCCTCCTCCGTCTCCTCCGTGGGCCTGAGGGATACTTGAGCAGAAATATCTGCCACTGCGCAGAAGAGTTCCGTCACGACTGTAGAGGGTCAGGGGGTCGGCGTGGCTTCACCGACGCGTGGGGAAAGGGCAAGTCCCTGTTCGGGCGCCATTATGTGGTAAATAAATAAATAATACCCTATTTTTGACTAGACATATATCATAACAGATAGCTCAATAAATAAGAGTCAAGATTCGAGGTAGTAGGAGTTTTGCAGGTTTAATACAGCATAAGGACAGGAACAGGACAACCTGCATAGGAATAGGATGGCAGGGCCCAGCAGCTGCTGGGGTTGGATCTGGGATGAGCGCGCTGGCTTTTAATAACAATACATGAGCATATATACATAACGCAAACACATAGCATTACATTGCAGTAGGCGTAGCAGTGGGTGGAGCAGAAGGTGTGACGCGTAGCAGTCGCGAAAGATAAGGGGGAAAAGAGGTGTAACAGGGCGTATACATAGACATGTGATGCAAACGTAACAGAATATGTCATGAATGGGGCGGAAACCATGGAGGGGGCTATCGAAGGAGCCGGGACCTCTAACCTGGTGGTGCGCGCAAACTAGCAATGACGTATCACTAGGAGAAGCTGGGGGCTATGAACTCTGTGCTAGGAGCAGAGACTGAAGTCTGGAGGGTCGGAGCGACATGTACCTAAACCCTATCTAGTATCTGATGTTTAGGGAACATGTTGATATAAACTAGAAGTTAGGAGGGGAAAGGCTAACTTAATTCTAAGACTGGACCATGCATTATTCTACATGTAGTGCGCGATGAAGAATATTAAATGACCATTAAATGCAGTATTTCTCTAACGTGGAGACGTGAAGGCTAGACAATGACGGAAACTATTGATGCAGTTCAGTAGCTTAGGAATGCAGAGAAGGAGGACTGAACTGATAACTGGAATCATAACATATTCTTGGCAGACTCAGAGACTGAGCCAGGCTGGGCCGGGCACTGCGAGGCAGGAAGTAAGTGAAGGGTCGAGGATACAGGTGGGGGCTGTATCCCTCCTCAGCGAGGCTTCAGGAGACAGGAGCTGAATCTAGTGTCCAGGCCCTTTTGAGGCCTAGAAACGGGGACTTTATAATAGAATAACGTGCACACTGAGAAACGTGGCAACGTAACTTTACATAGGCCTGATATTCGTAGTATTCACGAGGACTGGAAACTGGCATACTAGAGGTGGACACAACTGTAATTGCGTCATTAATCGGACATGGGGAGTACATATGCATATTTAATCATGCACACATAACATATGATGGATGACACGTAGGGACACAGAACATGGCAAAATTTACTTTTCCACAATCTGCCACACGGCGAGTTACCATAAAGGGGGAGGAGTTTCTCACTAGTATGCCTGTTCCCCTGGAGCCCGTGGTGAAGTCTGCGTGTATCGCCATCGTGTAGCCACGACGGTCTAGGGCTTTGCAGGTGGACCCCGTGAGGTGGGTTTCTTGCAGCAGGACCAGATCTGGGTTCTGATGTTTTATGGCCTGGAGGACCAACCCTCTCTTGATTTTGTCACCCAGACCCCGGACATTCCACGTCAGTATACGTAGTGGGGGAGTCTCCCTGGCCGTGGAGGGGCCCTCTACGGGCGTGTGATTAGGTGGTCTGGCCATTAGACTGATGAGGGGGTTGTGTCCACACTGCGTGCCGTGGCGTAACCCATGTGTCGATTTGTGCCGTGGTTCGTAGGAGATATACAAATGTCAGGGCGATAGTACAATGTGGGTGTTGAGCGATGACTACAAACAAAATTAAACGTTTCAACATGAAAACTTCAATTCCATCCCCCCTCCCTGCTACCCTGCTCCACGGACAAACTCCCGCCCGCTTCCCCAACTGTGCAGAGTGCTTTAGCCCTCCCCTAAACATCTTACTTGCTTGTGGGGTTGGTGAGTCCCCCTCGGGCACCGCCTGTGCCCACCCTACTCAGCCGCGTCCGAGCCACGGCACCGCGGCCCACACAGTCCTGTAAATAATACAATTCAATGTCATATTGGAGCCAATTGTCCAGAGTCCAGCGGATCTCTCTCCAGGTCTGATTCCACGCCTTCCTCGCCTCCCTGATGTGGTGTTAGAGAGGACTGACTGGGTGGTGCTTTTTCCGTACGGTGTCGCGGTCGGTCTCGCTGTGAGCGGTGCCGCTGCCCTGCTGGTCTCCAGCCCTCCAGCCATTCTTGAGCCACCTCTGGTGTGTCAAAGAACCAGGTCTTCCCCTCGGCCACTATCCGCAGTTTAGCAGGGAACATCATGGAGTACGGCAGTTCCCTGTCTCGTAGTGCCTTTTTTACCTCTGTGAAGGACTTGCGTCGCCTGGCCACTTCCGCCGTGTAGTCTGGGAAAAACGCCAAGGTTGCATTCTGAATCCGTACTGGTGGCGAATTCCTTGCCGCCTGCAAGATTGCGTCCCTGTCTCTGAAATTAAAGAGCCGGGCTAGTACCGGTCTCGGAGCTGCTCCCGTCTTGGGCGGGCCCCCCGGAACTCTGTGCGCTCTCTCTACTGAGAAGAAGTGAGACAGGCCTTTGGGCTGGAGTTTGCTCTTGATGAGGTCCTCCACATAGAGGTCCATGGCCCCTTTCCCTTCCGTCTCAGGAATTCCAAGGATGCGCACGTTGTTGCGTCGTGAACGCCCTTCCTGGTCGTCCAGCTTGTCGTGCAGAAGCTTGGTAACTTTTTGCATCTTCTCCATGGCCACTTGGAGCTCTGAGGTGTCTTCCACGAGTGACTTTGTGACCACTTCCACTTGCGATACCCTCTCCGCCATCTTGCGGAAGTCCGCTCGTAGCAGGGATACTTCTGATGAGATGGCGCCCACTGTAGTTTTTACATCTGTGAGTGTCCTCATGACGTCATCTAGCGTTATTTTCGTCGTTTTTTCCGCCTCCTGGGCGTGCCCCGAGGAGGGTCGCCCTGTGTTTTGCTGTTGACCCTGGTGCCCATAGGCGAATTTATCCAGCCTACTCTGCGTGGATCCGCTCCTGAGTCCTTTGCCCGCCATAGTGTTGGGGTCTGCGAGGTCCAGAATTATTACTCACGCAAACGTGACCTGCTTGTCGTTTGAAATCAGCCGGTATTAGCCAGAGAATAGTAGGTCGGCGGGAGTTGGACAGAGTGACTCTCTCAGCTGTTGGGTCAAGACCCACTGGACGTTGGCACGGAATTCGGCGAGCCGCAGGTCTGCTTCGTATTTATGCCCTTGATATTCACCCTCGGGGCCGGAGTAGCAACTGTGCCCCCTCACTCTCGTGCTGTTGTGCTGGTCCGTTCCCCTCTGGTACAGTGGCCGGTATAGGTGCCGGGTCCGGGCAGCCACCCCCCCACACACCAGACAGGCCTACGTGTGTCGGGTCGCTGCCTCTGTGTCAGTGCTGCTGGACGCGATTAGCGGGATGCAGGCTTTGAGGGTCCCTCCAGAGCCCCTGCGTTCGCGTCCAGAATGGCGTCGTCCCCCTGGGGCATCGACTTTCGTTTCGTTTTCTTTTTTCTTTATTTTTTATTTTGGGTCTGATGCTTGGGGTGGTATCAGTATCCCCTGCCACCCGTAGTGTCTGATGACGCCCTCCGCAGTATTTTCCCCCCCCGCTAGGTTTCCGTGGGGAGGTGCAAGATGTCGGCCCTGCTCCGTGCGGCCAAGGCTGGGATCTCACTGACCTCTGCTTTGCGCCGTTCCCGCTCGGTGGTTGCAGCCGTTCGTGTGCCACCGGCTGACAGCGCCAGGAGTTTCAGGCTTGTTCCGTGCTTTTCGGCAGGGACCGGGGTGCGGGCACGTCACCCGGCCGGCTCAGCTGCTCTTCCGCCGGGGTCCGGACGTCACGCTAGGCCGGTGCTGCTCCTCTGGCTGTAGGCCCCGTCGCGCCACACGATGTTGCTCTGGCTCCGGTGCACCGATTTCTCTGAAACCTGGACCGGTGGTACCGCCGTGGCCCGGGACCCGAACGCCGCCGCTTCAGGCGTGCTTGGTAGCGGATAAGTGGGTCGGATTTCATGGAAGGCTGCAGTGCCCTCGGGAGCTCTCACTCTATGCGGCCGCCATGCTCGGCTGCTAGCCACGCCCCCCTTAATTTTTGTTTTTAATTGTTTTAAGTATTCACAGAGCCTCCACAGATCCTAGGGAATATCCCATATTGCTATATAATATTTGGGTTAGCACCTCAGCTATAAATGCAAAAGAACCATGAATCCAAAAATGGAAACAGCTAACTATATCTGAACACGTTACTGACACACCATTCTCTTGAACTATATTTTCCTTCACTACAGTTTCACAGATTCACTGACAGAGGGCTCTAAAAGGTGTGTCCGCGAGACCTCAAGTGTCACATTTCTATGGCTGAACCCCCAAATCTCTGACTGTAACTATGAGTGCTGGTATAGGTGAGTGTCAAACTGTAGCTGAGTTAGGCACCCTCTGCTTCACTCTACCTTTACTTACTTTTTGGGCAGCCCCCGAATCCCTGATTATGGTTCTGAATGCTAGTACGGTGATTATGGTTTGTGCATAAACTTTGATTTGCATTGGAAACCCTCCGCCTCATTCTACACTTTGCGTACTAGCACTCCTTCAAACCTTGACTGTGGCCCTGAGAGCTGGTATGGGTAAATGGGGCGTGTGCATAAATCTTCTAAGGAACACCTCTGGGGTTGATTACAAACGTTTTATATTAGGTTCTTCTCCTTACAGTTTACACCGTCTATTTTGATGGAGTTGTTCATATGATTTAGTGTGCTTCAACTCAGTGACTGTGTCCTAACACATCTCTCTGCCACTCCCACAAACTGTACTGCAGTGCTTTACCTCCTCAAGACTTACACGGATTCAGTCACAGAAAGTGCTAAAAGTGTCTCAATGTGACTTCAAAGCTTTCAACCCCTGCCAATCTCCACACCTATATCCAACACAACATTCCAGGTACATCACAGCAGCTTTCCTATCATTAAATCCTCACAGTGAGAGTGACAGAACAATTCTAGCTCTGGGTGTGTGCCTTATTGTATACGATTGCGGCCCACCTGTTACAGTTCTTTCTGACAGTGATTCTCACTACATCACAGTGTTCTGCTCTAGAGGAATTTGGCACAGTTGTTGACATTACAGTTCTGAAGATGTCTGATTGTGTCCCTTAGCGTTTAGATTCATGACATCATAGTCACATGTACCCCTGAATGTCAAACATAGTACATCATACTCTCTTTGCTTTCAATAAACTTTCAAACATTAAAGGCATTCTCTTTCTTTATGTGTGTCACTGAGCCCCTGAGTATAAGGTTGAATAACATTATTGTGCCACACACTTAGGGTGCAATCCTAGCAACATCCAACTGCTTCTCCTTCAATTATACTGTCACGTATTCAGAGATGGTGTACAAGCAGGGATGACTGAGTCTCAAGCCCCTTGCTGGCAATAATCTATCAAAAATAAATTGGCAAATTGACATGTCTTATGTCAGACCTCCTACAAGGGCATCTGTTCTTCCAAAGAACACCACTGGGTGTGTACGTTTATCATATTAGGTGTTTCACCACTGCAGTTTCACACAGGCACTTTGGTGAAATTGTTCAGAAGACTGAGTGTGCCCCTGCTAACTGGTCGGTGAGGATCTCCTAACACATCTACCAACCTTTCCTCAAACTGAATTCCAGTGTTTTTCAAGACTGTCACAGATTCAATCACAGGAGAACATTAAAGGCGTCTCAATGTCACCTCAAGGCTGTCAGAGACTTGACCTGCTCACATATTATCCAGCTCACAGTATTTTTCCTTTCATTTACCCATTACACAGACAGTGATGGCACAATTCTATAAGACTCTGGGTGTGTGCTTGAATGTCTGGATAAGTGGATAATTTTTGATAATTCCCTCTGACAATAATTTCAAATATGTCCAGTGTGTAATACTTTTAAAGATATTGAAGTTTTCAAATATAAATAAAGGCACTCTAATTTGGAACGTAAACTAATGACCCCACCATCATATTAATAACTGATTTTTGTAAGTAAAATGAATTCTGTCTTTGTAACCTCTGTCACACTTTTAGGCAAACAATGAAGTGCTCAGATTAACATTCAGAGATACTCCCACCTCATGTACAGCCTTTTATAATTATCCATGTGAAAAACAAAATAATCTTATTAAACTACGCATATGTCCTCATCTAGACGTAGAACCCACCTTAACTTTATTTTTGGCAATACCTCTCGCAACCTAAAGCTTTCATTAAAATTCATTAGCCCTTTATGTTTAAACCAGCAGTAGAAGCTGTCCTTCTACTGTACACCATATACAAAGTGCTAAGGTCACCAGAGCAGATCTTGCTCCAAGTTTCTAACCATCTCAAAAGTTCACCCATTATAGCCTATTCCTCAAAACACTGGAACTTACAAATCAGAGATAGTCCCTGTTATTACCTCTTAAATCTAAAACAGTTGCTACACATTGTATGGTTTACAGTGCATGATGTGCCATTGCAATACTGAGTAAAGACTGTTATTTACAACCTAACGTCACATTTTGTTCTACAACAAACAATATACATACACATTAAAGCAGATTGCTTCCCCAAATCCTGCCTCCTTGGTGAACAATTATCATTCTGCTTTAGCTCCTTTGCTGCGGCACACCAGGAGTAAAGCATCGCGTGGCGGGGATGGATTCTTGGCCACTTAGCCATGCCTTATTCCAATGTTGTCATGAGTGTAGTAAATCTTGCATCACTAAAGAGAGACTGAGGTTGTCCAATGACTGCATACATGGTTATGAAACTATGGGATGAAATGGCATCTAACTTTTCCTTTAGTTGAAAGTATTTAAAATTGTGAGCACCCAGATATACTCAATTCAATACAATTCAATGAAGTCTTTATTTCGATTAATCATCATAAAAGACAAATTCATCCAAAATTAAAACAAGTACTCCTTCACTTACAATACAGCATATAAACGGAAAATATTATACAAAATTACTACTCCAAACATCATAGATTAAAAAATAGATAAATGTACATAATAAAACGATATCTTAAAAAGATTTAGATTGATAAAAACGTTGTGCAAACTTGGTTTCGACAATAGGTGCTTAAAAAGGAAACAGGTTGTCTGCCTTATGGTACCAGGGCAATACAGATAATAGCTCAGACTCCTATAGAGTGGGGCCCATCTTGGCTCTATGTACTACTTTACCCCCCTCTTTTTGTTGCGAATGGCCCATGCCCAGTTTAAAAACTTCGTCACGCAAACCACAATGAGGGCGGTGGTGTCTGATTTTAGGATTCTGCTCGCAACCATCGCCGACCTTGTATTCATAGACATGCATACTGGTTTAAGCCATTTTAACCTAGGCAGGTGGTAAGCAGGACAAGCAAATAGTAAGTGATCTATGGTCTCAATGTGGTGCTGACAGAATATACACTTGTCACAACTAGCAGAGTGCCATTTACTAGTAAAATATCTTAATGGCAGCGTGCCTATTCTAAACTGGTGGTAGAGCTTCTGATCATGAGGCTTTGTGATGAGATTCCAATAGGCTTCCATAGCGGCCTCGTCCTTAATATCAAGGAAATCCCTTGACAGTGGCTGCCTTATGTGCGAAGAGTATCTCTTGGTTTTGACCATTTCCCAATATGCTGCGGGGATGGATTCTTGGCCATGCCTTATTCCAATGTTGTCATGAGTGTACTAAATATTGCATCACTAAAGAGAGACTGAGGTTGTCCAATGACTGCATACATGGTTATGAAACTATGGGATGAAATGGCATCTAACTTTTCCTTTAGTTGAAAGTATTTAAAATTGTGAGCACCCAGATATAATGATCACAGGTGAGCACAGTTACATTTAGCATTTGTAATGAAAGGATATTTTGGAAAGTTGATGAAAGATCTTACTCTTTCTTATGGATGTGCTCAAAGGCACTGTGTGGATGCTGCCTCCAACCATAGAGGCCACCTGGTATTATTTCAAGTTGTCCTTGTTTTATGGATGCTTTTTGTTACAATACCAACTTCCTGACATAGCTTCTTTCCTTATTCTACATGCATTGAGCTCTATGTTTCCTACTTACCGAATCGGGCCTGAATACAAGTTGGATGCAGTGGTATCTTGGGGGGGATATTGCACCATTTGATCACAGCTGACTCAGTGCTCCGATTGCAGGATTACCAGTTATGGGAATAGTAGGCTTGGTTTTTCTGTGCAAAAAAACACCCAATAATTTCGAATGTGGGTCTTTGGGCCTGCTAGTAGAAAACACCCCAACCTCCAACTAATCCACTCCAACACTACGCCAAGAGCATAAAACATTGCCCTAGCTGGTCGAAGCTCTGCCGTGCACACAAATGTGCTCATGATACCCCACCCACTACTAGACCGACATTGATACCGCTCATCCATTTCCCGCCAGCTTAAAGCAGGTGGTAAAACAAGTAGAAAAGGGACCTGATGGATAGCTGCGTACATATTTTGGCTTGATAAAACTGTCTGCGTGGTAGTCCGCATCCTGGGTAAAATAATTTGCGATCTTTTGTGATAATGTAGTGGGGATACTGGCAGGAGATATTAATTCTGGCCACCCATTCTATCCGCAGCTGAATCTATTTGAATTGTAACCAGACACATACTTAATTCTGAGTGTACAGAATCCTAGGAATGACTCATATTTGATGTTTAAGAAAAATATCATACAATGCATGTAATAAAAAGATGCATAAAAATAACTTATTAGAGAGACCTCGCTTTTAGCAGCACTGTAAATTTACTCCTCTAAAATGTAGGGTTTTCATGGGGAGTGTACATATGCGCTCTCTATATATTTAAGCATTTCCAGGCTGCAGGTTTTGTGAAATAACCACTGTGCAGTTAGTCTCCAATGTGGTCGTATAACATGGTGGTGCAGGATAGGAAAAATATAACATGTTCTCCCACCAGCTTGTACAGAACTCTAACACTATTTTGGCTTCTCTGTCATTCTGTGATTGCACGTTAATAATCCAAGGCCATATTTAGAAGTTGATGAATGGCACTCTGCCCGTCAGGGTGGCAGAGGAAATTACATCCGCCACCCTGACAGACTACTATCTGCCAAATTTTGAGATCACCACTGGCATATTAATGATCTCTGTACCTTGACATGAGCCTCCGCCATAGCGATTCCTGTCAAAGTACAAAAGATTTGACGGACAACCGCCATCGGCTTTGATTACTGTACAACCAACTTTTACAAATTTTGTTTTTCAGGAACAAAATCTCTAAGTGGGAGTTTGTTATTGAAAACAAAAAAATTATGACTCCCCACACCCAGGATGTTTTCTCACAAGGTGTGGGAATCATTTATTTTTTTGTGTCCCTTGCCACAAGGTTTTAGCTGAGGGACAAAACAATCTTACATTTCAGTGCGAGTCGCTATTAGGAAGGGACGGTTTGGGGAAATACAATGTGTACACTAGACTCACACATAACCTAAATCTTCCACAAGAGATTTTCTCTGGACCTATATTTGCTGAGTGGGAAAACAGGGGAATTAGGACTATAGGGGATGTAAAGGGGGACCAGGGGATTCTTCAATTCTCAGATTTACAAACTAGATTTAACTTAGAATCTAGGCAATTCTTTAAATACTTACAAGTTAGGAGTTTTCTTTTGAACAAAAAAGGAGGCGTTTTGGGATTCAGGCGTAATTCAATTATGGAGATAATTCAAGGTGGGGAAGATTGCACAATTAAAAGGCTCTATGCTGAATTGATAAAATCAAAACGGGACGACTACCAAAAATGGAGCGAAAAATGGAAGGAAAATCTTAATATTAGTCGCGAAAGTTTTGGTATCTCCCTAGAAAAGGGTTACTCTTTGTTATGTTCAGCACCATTGCAGGCGCAACATTATGAAACGATATATCATTTATACTATACACCCGCTAAAATAGCACAATGGGGAGGTACAGTAGGTATTAAGTGCTATAGGTGTGGAAGCTTGGATGCCGATTTACAACATGTATTTGCTACATGTCCTCATCTAGATTTACTAAAAAAAGATATTGAATGTTTCATAAACAATATTTTAGGAACTGAAATTGTGTTAACTCCCGGAACTATATTATTAGGAGTCAATTTTGAGGACGCACGACCATTTTGTGGGAGGGAATTTCTATTTGTTGCAATATCTGTTATGAGATTATGCATAGCCTCTGCATGGATTGACCCTATACCACCTACTTTCCATAAATGGCTGGCTAAGTTATTAATAACATACAATGTGGAGAAAGAGATCTATGCAAGGAAGGGAAAAAGGGGAAGGAAGCTGGGCAAGATAATATGGGATCCTATAACGCGGTGGAAAGATGATCTAATAGTTTAAAATTGAGTTTTGTTTGAAATATGGTTAAATGAGGTTCATATATGAGATATAAACTGGCATGCTGGTTATAATGGGAGAGATTTATTTGACTGTATGGAAATATTAGGAAAGGGTAACTCTGTTTGATTACACTTAGGCTATACAATCTGGAATAATATTCTGGATCAAATTACTTTACTCCTTTGTTTTAACTGGATGTTGCTTCCTTTATTATGCCTGCCGATGCTTTATTGGTTGTTTTCCTCAATGTCATGCATTTATTTTTCTTTCTGCCATTAATATTGCCGTGCCCTGTACATAATTGTAAAATACCTCAATAAAAATATATTAAAAAAAAAAAAAAAAAAAAAAAAAGGAAGGGACGCCCTTGGCACGCCCCTTCTTAATAGGGAGTTGCAAACCCTATTTTGCGAGTCTGTAAAAGTTACCGACTCACAAAATAGGGTTTACACATTGGGCAGACAAAATTTGCGGTCGCAAATGGGCTGATTTCCCATTGCCGACTGCAAATTATGGTCGTACATTCGGCCCTTAATCACTCCCTGTGCCTACAATCATGTTAGTTATCTTTATTATTTTAACTGCTAAAAAATCCACTGAAAAACCTGTGCATAGAAAGAAACAATTTTAGATTGCCAAAAAAGACACAGATTTAAAATATGGACAAACTTTTAGTTCCTGTGCTGTTTTTTAGTTTTCTTTTATGAAGCAGCGCGTTCTATATAGACAGAGTGGGCTCCATTTAAAGCAATTACATCAACTTTCTTTTTATTTACAGTGAAACTAATATCAAAACGCTCTGGACAAGGCTAAGGAAAGGTGAACCTCAATTACTTCCCAGTTTTGAAGAGTTCCTGACGAGAATATTCTCCCAACTCCACGAAGCAAATGATGAGAAGAACGAGCTTGAAAGTGCCCTTAAAAAGTATGTACTTATTTCTTTGTATCTACTTTTTGTTTCATTTTAAGTATTTGAGATTGCAATGTAAATTGGGTTACAATATTATGGCCGCCAACTATTTTTATAATTAGAATCTTTGTTATTGCTTTTGAGTTGCATTGATAATAACATTGCATTCTAAGTTTTTTCGACAGACAAGTGGACCTTTAGGAGGCTGTGCTTAATTTGAGCCAGTGGTTTCTGGTGCTCAGCAGCGCCACTTAATTGTCAGCACCCGTACTTATGTCAGTCTGTCACATGGTGGTGCTGCTATCTAAATTAGAGATGAACACAACAGTTGTTTATTCATACAATATACATAAAAAATGACTAATACCTCCTGCCCAAGCCGTTCTTATAGCTTTTGGGGCCTGACATAGTCTGAATAGTCACGCTTGTAGGGTGATATAGTTAGTAGTCGTGTTGGTTCTGTGACTGGTGGTGATGGCGGGACCAAGGGTTGGTGCAAGCTGCAGTGGCTTCATGACCATGGCCCTCGCACTTATGTTTTTCTTTTACAAATTAAGCACTAAGAAGCCATATGCAAGGAAGATAACGGGCGCGCAATATATAATATCTAACCATTCCATAGTATAAAATACCCCCATCTGAGATGTACTAGCTTGGTCAATAATGGAACAGCAAATTACATTTTTGCTCTGACATCTGATGTTTAAGTGCATGTCCCCGGGGAAGCTCAATTTCTCTGCTGCATTGCATACTTATATAGGGAAATGTCCCCTCAAAAATGGTCTTTGAAATACGTTATGATCAGTAGTTTTACTAAAACAGTGTAAATAAATCTTCTGTTTCCACTGTTCACTATGTCTATACAGCACAGGCTCTTTGGAGATTTACCACAATTTTGACAATGATAGTGAAAGGTAGTTTGGGCTGTGCTTTCCCACCAATTGTCAAAAAGAAGTTCCCTTTTGGGTGCAACTCTATATCATATAAGCTTTCAATCACAGCAACTCATTCAAACAGGAGCAGAAAGGAAAAGTTAATTAAAATTAGGCAGTTTATTCAATTAAAGTTGTTCACGGGCTTGTAATTTCTCGTCATCAAAAAACAGTTAAAAACTACACAATTTGTACAAAATAAAATCACATTACATTACAAAATCAATTTATGCAAGTGGGAAACAGAACTTAAGGAATAAATAAATCCTATTATCATGAGGTAAATACAGTAGTCACAATTGTAATCACACTCTGACATCCAGCTAGTTTTTTCAATCAGAGTTGTTATCCCCTGGACTTAAAGTACTTAAACTCAAAAAAAGTGCATCGACGCGTTCCGGTGGGCACGGTATTTAGGAGCCAACACCTTCTTCAGGATATAATAATTGAATCCCACAGAAATAAAATCGGAAAAGCAAGAAAGAATATCTTAAACAGACATAGTTACAGCATTTTACAATGAATCCAGCGATCAAATTTATTTCAAAGAACTAATCCTAAATGCTCCACACGATATACTATACATCTCATTCTAACATACACAAGTCATGTTAAACATGGTAAAACATCAGGTTAAATAGCCGTTCACTTTACACGACGTTTTGTTTAAAAATGAAAACTATACAAATCCATATTTGGCTTATATTTGTAATCTGCATGTTCATGATACTGGAGCACAGTTAAGTGTCACCAGCCTGGCTCTGTTTAATTTATATTTTGTGTACAGATATCCTAGTTCTGTCATGTTACATACTACATATTTATTTCTAAACCATTATTGACACAAGGGGTAAACATACAGTTACCTCATTAAAGGCTCACATAGGATCTCATATTTTCCAGACTTTCCCACCAATTGCCTGGTTACTTAAGTAACTGGGGAGCAGTAGTCACTGATATGCAGATACATAGCCTGTGTTATTCGCATTTTGCTCAGAAATCCCATGCACTTCTAACTGGTTGTTCTGTTTTACATTGTTGACATCCCATTTACTTCCATTCATCTCTTACTCCTGCTTGCCAAGGGAGACGTCGTAATGTTGTTCCTTAATGACATGTACTATTTATGAAGTACTGTATTTCTGCTCGGGTTTCTCCGAACTCTAGTGACTACATATGACATTTATCAGTAATGACTTCGAAGTATGTGCTTCACCTCAAGCATCCTTGTAGAAAATCTATTTAATGATCTCTGAGGTGTTCTTTCTTCCAGGAAATTATGGGTGTGTGTCACACCATGGCAATTTTAACTCATTATGAATTAATGCCAGAATGCTTGTAAAGTGCCTCTGTTTGCGTTTGTTTATTAATCAGCTATGTTTAGACATATAGCTATAATGAGATTCATGATGACATATGTCATGTGTAAGCAAACGTTATGCACCAACAGGTTTTCTAGGGCTGTTGGGTGTGGAATGCTGCAGCATGTTGGCAGGCTGCAGAGCTGCAGACTCTGATTCACAGGAAAAACAATCCGAGGCTGCATCATGTGATGGACCGAGTGGACCATCATACATGTATCCCCGTAAGGGCTTGAGCTGTACTCTCATGCACCAAAGCCCAGCCAACCACCAGGTCGTAAAATCACAGTCATGGCTGAACCAAAGTTCACGGCTTGAATCACAGCCAGACACAATGCTCTAAAGCCCCCTGGTGATTGGTTGTATTGCGGGTCTTGGAGTTTTGCTGCAATTGCACCTTGGATAATGAAAGGTGAAGGGGACCTTGGGCCATACCAGTGCAAAAACTGCAGCGACGACCTTTTAGTTGTCTGTGTGTGAGTGGGCAGGGCGATTGTGTGATTTGTGTGCATGCACTCATGAGGAAATGGGCGTGTCTGCATGTGTCTTGTTTTGTATGCGCATCTGTGCGCCTGTGTGAGAGAGAGCAAGTATCCAGGTAACTGTGGTTCCACTGCCTCATGGAGTCCCATCCAAGTAGCCGCCAGAATGACAACAAAATGCTATAAGTGACTTCTTGTGTTCTCTAAATCTGTTAGGGATCATGACAACATTTTTACGCCCGCCCATAGCATAATGGGTAAGCCACTGGCGGGAATTTAAACGTAGAATATCTTGAAACCTAAAACTAATCAATCAGAGCATGACAAGCTCAATTAAGTAAGCAAAAACACATGAATGCCAGAAGCTAGGCTTATAAGAAATAGCTGTACATAACCACAAGAATAAATTGGTAGAGAAAATAAAACGAATAAAGACAAAGACTTCTTTGTTCAAGGCGGCTTAAAATGTTCTGATAATATGTTTATCTGAAACATTCTTACTAATATTGTTAAGAAAGTTAGTTAATGCAACCAAACTATATGTCTGTAAACAGCAAGAATAAGGGAGCCAAGAAATGGTCTGTCCAGTTAGTGTTGATAACAAACCGCAAGCCACCAAACTTCAAAAGAAATGTTTGTGGAATATTTACAATTGTTTTTTATTTGTTCCATTAATGTTCTTCCTTGTGGATAAGCGCTCTAAGTACGTTGAAAGGGTTTAGGATGCTTTGAAGGTTATAAATTCAAATCTAGCAAAGTAACTTAAATCACAGTTTATAATGCATGGTGTGATTTACCTCAGGTGGATGGAAGGCTGTGTGGGGACTGGAAGTGATGGACTTCAAAGCATAGTTTGATTCTCAGAAGTAGTCTTTCTTCTTCACGCTGTTCTGTTATTTGGCACTTGCCTTTTGGAGTGAATAAAGACATTCAAACTACACTTTTTAACATAGAATCACCACCTGAAAGCTAGATATTTATAAATGCAGAACCATGATTCGGTGGTAGTCCTTCCTCTTCGATAAATAGCTAGAAATGCGTGGAGGAATCGTGGTGAAAAGATCCTTCTTTCTCCACACATTCTTGGCTTCTTCCCTTTAATGTGCTCACATAGTTTACATAAACCATCCTCCTTTTCCACGGAACAGTGGTCATGGTTGTAACATGAGGAAAAATACTAAGCCCAACCGCATTATAAACCAAGATGCATGTCCGATTATGTCTAGCAGATTTATCAACAACTGTATGTTCCTAAAGACTTCTTAAGGGTGCTAGATTTAATTCTCTGAAGAGCCCAAATTGTCACTGCTGTGGTAGATATGATATATTTTCTGGTGGAAGACACCTTGGACACAAGTCTCTTGAGGACTGTAAATGATGGTGTAGAACGCTAGCAGAGTGCTAGACTCTGGTAGGGTTTAGGGGGTCCACTCAACATAGTCAGCTATTTTCCCCATGTCTAGGTTATTACACTCCTAATGGCTGGAGGCATCTGATTCTAATAGGAAAACACATGTTATTTTGCCATGAACCTTGCTGAGGGGCTTATGTACAGGGTGCCTCAGTCTAATTGGCATACTACAGAATAACTTGAAATCCCTAACGCCACCTGATTATATTTTGCATGAGCAAACAAGAAATTGGATATATGTTCGTTGGGATACCTACCTAACTTGTGGTACCTACTTTCAGTCAGAAATAGCTTTTTTTTCCTCTTTCCTGCACGTTCCCTCTTCTACTCTCTTAGAATGCCCCTGCTTCAAACATTCACTGTTAAGTCAAGTACAGAGTCTGAAATTCAATATTTATACCCAGAAAGCACCATTTGCTTTGTGGTTGTGGCTCGGAATCCGTTTTAGCAGTAAAATGTGTCACCTCTAAGTGGATAACACATGGACAAAACCTTTCAACTGGTGGCTCGGCCAAATCATTAACTGTTCTGGGAAGAGATTTGGCTGATGGAGCCCCCCCCCCCTTTATCCTGTGCTCTTTTGATTTAGACAAACAGATAATCTATCTAGAATATACACGGAGCAAAGGGCTGGCTTCATCCCAAATGATTCCCTTGGAGATGTTGTTTCAGAAAAACTAAATGCTCTCTTCAAGTATTAGTTCTACCAATGTTTTGGGGTGAGCCTTGAATTTGGACATTCACAGATAGCTGTTCCCAAGACTAGATATAAGAAAGCCCCCTCTTTAGTGTCAAGTTTTCACCTTTTGAGTCACTGATGAGTGTAAACAAGCTAAAGTTAAACACCTCCTCAAGAAACCCTCCACCAACACCAACAAACTCAAAAAGTATTGGCCTATCTCCCTGCTCCCCTTTCCCACCAAAGTCCTGAAAAGCCCATCAACCACCAACTCACGGAATACTTTGAGAAAAACTATCTTCTGGATGCATCCCAATTTAGATTCTGCATGAACCACAGCACTGAAACCGCCCTGATAGCAGCCACTGATTACATCAGAACCCTCCTAGCTGCCCTGATCCTTCTCAACCAGTGGCCTTTAACACTATGTCCCACCACTGCCTGTTCAAGCGGTTTCATCAGAATGGAATCCAAGAGCACGCCCTTGAATGGTTCGCCTCCTTCCTCACTGGAAGAACACAGAGAATCCACCTTCCACCTGTCACCACAGAGCCCAAAAATATAATCTGCAGCATCCCTCAAGATTCACCCCTCAGCCCTACTCTGTTCAATGCCTACATGACTCCCCTGGCCAACATTATCAGAAAACATGGACTGAACATTATATCAAGTGCAGACGACACCCAGCTCATCCTCTCTCTATCCGAACACCCAGCAACCACAAGGGCCAACTTTCTCTTGTGCATGACCAACATCGCTGAATGGATGCAAAACAACTGCCTCAAGCTCAACACAGACAAGACAGAAGTATTGAACTTCAGGAACAACACCTCCCTATGGAATGACTTCTGGTGGTCTGCTGAACTGGGACCCTCTCCCACCCCACGGACTGCACCCGGAGCCACTCCATTATCTTGGACAGCAAACTCTCCGTGAGGAACCAGATCAAGGAAGTCTCCTCCTTCTTCACTCTGCGCATGTTCTGTAAGACCTTCAAATGGCTCCCAGTCTCCACCAAATGCACCGCCACTCAAGCCCTCGTCATCATCCGCTTGGACTAGGGCAGCACACTCTACTCAGTAATTGAGCCTCCTGAAGAGACTGCAGACTATTCATAACTCAGTGGCCAGACTCATCCTCGACCTCCCTAGATGGACCCACATCACCCCTCACCTGAAGAAACTCCACTGGCTCCCCATCCACAAGAGATGCCAATTCAAGATTCTGACTCACACCTACAAAGCCCTGCACCACCAAAGACCAGCATACATCAACCACCGCCTGAGCTTCCACCAACCCTCCAGACTCCTGTGATCCATCTCCCTCTTCCTCGCTCACACCCCCCACATCTGCCAAAGCAACAGGGAAGGACCCTCTTTCTCCTACCTCACTGAGAAGTCCTGGAACAACCTCCTCCTCCATCTCCGGACTTCACCTATGCTTCAGGAGTACCGAAGGGGACTCAAGGCTGATACCACCCGAGCAGCTTGGATCTCAGTGCCTGGATACTTTCACGGATTATTAGCGCACTTTGAAAATCCTCTTTGATTTATTGATTGACCATCTTACCCTGCATGATGCACAATGTGAAGGGGCCCATCTCTCTTCAGAGCCATGATCCTCTGTACACAAAAGGCCAGTGTATGATCATGCAAGAGGCAATCAGTGGTATGGCCATTCACTTTTGCTTCTTCAGCCCCTCGATATGTTCCTGAAAGCTCACATTTCTAAAGCGAAGACCACAAGCTCCATTGTAAAGGGGAACATTTCCCCGATTCAATTGTGCGTCTACCAATGGATCCCTGCTTGGAGATAGCTGCAAGAATGTGTTCATAGAGCAGGGAGAAAACATAGTCAAACTTAGTCTGACCCTCTTTCTGCTACACTCTGACCTCAAGTGGGGGGGGGGGGGATTCTGTGTTTAGTTAAATAGTATTTAAAAGCACATGCTGCAGATTTCCTTATGTGTCCAGATTTCAGTCAGCAATAAAAAATGTCAAGATAACTCTTGTGGTTAGTATTCCTGCTAGAGAGAGGGATTGGAGTTTTGTCTAGTGGCAGTTTTGACTCATAGCGCAGAGGGTTAATGTGTCTGCTGTCAAGAACAGGTCTGCGTTTTATATGGATAGCTGAGTGGGAGAATAAAGTCAACCTTTACGGGCACTTTAAGACAAATTAAATGCATGTTAGAGAGGGGCTATGTAGAGATGAGGGGCCTTTTTTGTTTGGGTGGGAGTGAGGGATTTCGAGGAGAAGGTCGTATAGGGGAGGGGTGCCAAAAAGGATTGTTGCACTAGGAGTCACCAGCCCTAAAGCCGGCCCTAACTCCCCTGAGAGTCCTGATCACCTGTAAAAGTCTTTGAACTGAAAGTCAAACATGTTCCTGTGCAATTACTGAAAGCAGCAGTTGCGTAGCAAAGGGGCAGTGGGGTGCAGGTCCGCCCCGGACGCCACGAGTTTTGGTGGTGGCTGCCTTCTCCCGCTCTTACTTGCCATCTTGGGACGGCAAAAGCCAGTACCCCCCTCGTTCTACAATGTGGCCGTTGCGGGGCGGCAATCAGCTGAATCTCGCCAGCACCCCAGCTCTTCAGTGCGGCTGCCGGTGGCAAATGCAGGGACCACCACGGGCGGCCAAAGGGCTAGCTATGCCACCGGAAAGCAGGCTATGCACTTAACTTAACCAATCATAAGTTCAATTGTTATATAAATGTATACCTGATTTCCAATGTGCTCCGCTCAGGCCCTTCAATGAGCAAAAAAAGCAGAAAGAAATGTGTTTGCTGGAAGAACTCCAAATAATTTTCATGCCATCAACCTCCATTAAGATATTGTCCATGTTTCTCTACCTGAAGGTATATTTTGTTTTATGATTTACACTGCTTGGACATCTATTTATTGTGAGTGATATTTGTCCTACATAATCTAGATGTTGTGCCTCAAGAAAAAAGCATACTGACAGTAGTATCTAGATTCGCATTTTCAGGGAATGCAGTAATGCAAGGAATTTTGATCTTGCATTGTGTAGTCAGCAAAGAACTCGCCTGGTAAAAGCACTGAAGGATAATGGTCAACAGGGATGGTTCTAGGATTTTGGGGGGCCTGGGCAGAAAGGTTATTTCACCTCTAAATTGCGTACAGCATCCCACAATCATGGCAGGTTGCAACTCAGTAGGTGACCTGTTCCTAAAGTAGCTTTCTGCCGACACCTCCTGGGCGGCAGCCCTTCCCTCTCTGCCACCTCCAAGCACCCCTCTTGCAGCCCATAAAGGGCTGCAGGTGTGAGAGTTGCTTATCCTCTGAGAGGGTTAAAACTGTTGAGACGCTAAACTGCTGGACAATGGCCGTCAAGTTGTGCCTGTGAATGGGCAGCTAGTCAGGAGGCATAACTGAAGGACAAACCTGCAGAATGTGTTTCCTTGCAACTGGGAATAGAGGAGAGTCCCCCTCCACTCCCTCCCCCTCCCCCCCAGCTACACCATGGCTGTGCAGCCCAGGGGAGGGGCCCCCTTCCATGCCTCAATTGCAATGAAACTCCTTTCTTACAGTGGGATCAGCAAGGGGCACAGGAGGACCAGTGTGCCACTCTGGTGGCGGCCTGGCTGTGTTGTGCGTGCACAGGGCCTCATGGTGGAGGGCTCAGTGAGGGCCCTGGGCCGCTGTCCGCACTGCCCATGCCTAGCACCAGCCCGGATGGCCAGAGTACATTGACTAGTGCAAATCGAGGAATCCACTTGATGCTGTTTCATAGTGTTGAGTACGAGAGCGCCCATGCACACACATAGTTACGTCGGCATGGCGTGGCCTATCTTGCTACATCCTCTAGTCGTGGTTCACTCTCTGTTTTTCTAAAGCACACTGTCTGCAGCACTCGCACCAACACACTTTATTGTACGTGATTTCTTGAAAGATAATGAAGTAAATGCGCCCATTGTTTTGATGCCAGGTAACTGATCCCATTTTATTTGTATGCACTCGTTGATGACGCCAAGGCTTTGATTGAACAAGGTGTGAAACCTCAGCCTATTCAGATATCAGATAAACACAGAGAGCTTAACTGTCTGGCTGGGTTAGATCAAAGGCTTAATAGCTTAAGAGAGCGCTACCTCTGGAAAGGTATTTATGAATATTATCTCGCAAATCCATATTTTACCTTTTTTAAAGTAGTAAATCATCTTACAACCTTTTTGAGTGGAATGACCTAAATATGGCTGAGAAGCTACTGGTACCAAACCAAAAAAACACAAAAAAACAACGAATAACAGGTAGAATTAATCGTATCATATAGCAGAGGAGAATGCTGAGCAAATTAGTGCTCTCACTTATATGCAATAGTGAGGACAAAACAAATATCTCTTTATACTGTCATCTAAGTATCGAAAGGTCCCATATAGCGAATCTGAAGAAACTAGAATCAAACAGAAATGTTACTTAAATTAGTGTCATAGTGCTATATGGATGGGGTCGAGATCCGGCACTCCAGGTGTGAAGTGGTCTGTCATGTAATGTCTTTCTAAAGGTGTTTATCCAGAGCATTAGAATTCAAAACTTCAACCTCGATGACACACACATGCGCCACAACCTACGGGGAGGTACTTTCCTTCGCACCTCATTCTTTTACTTAACACTGAATTACATAAACCTAAAACTTGGCATACTTGCAGTCCCGCCATTAAAAAAATACACCATATGAAAGTTTTTTTAATTTCACACCACGAAAACTATGCTGAAAACTTTACCTAACAACCATTATTCATTGCTATGTTTGGCTTGAATAAATGTCACTTGGCACACATGAGAAAAATGCACAACATTCTAAAAATACTTTTCTTCTAACATCATGAGGACTGCTTGCTTTATATATTTCTAGTTAGTTTCCCTGCTACTTACTTTCTTAAAAATTTCTGCTGTTCTTTGAAATACATTGGGGCTAAAAAGGCCAAGATGACGCCTTTTGTCATATGCATACTGCTCCTTAAATCTTTTATCTTTCATCTGTGCTTTCAGAAGTCCCGCCTTGATGTCATTTCTTTGGAGGCAAAAGCCAGAACTCCATGCTCTCTATCAGTTCTATAAGCTGAATGCAAATCGATTGGTCTCACGCTGCCCAGTAATGCCATCAGTACTACACTCTTATTAGTAGACCCCCCCATCATGGTGCAAGTTCTTCACACTTTATTACTCTTTTTGGTCTCCGATAACACTCAAAGGTTCTATGTGCATCAATAACTTTTCTCTTAGGTGACATGATCTGGGGCGTGAGTTAGATGGTACTAAGTCTCCATTGCTGATGGTACACCGCCTGATTCTCAGTCAGGTAGACTTTCAGTGTATAGACAGTGGAGACTACTCCATCTCTGCTGATTACATACCCCTTCAATGGCCTGACAGAGTAAGGCTCATCGGAGATTTACCCATGTGTCCACCCACCCATTTTAGAGTGGGTGGGCGCATAGCCAGTTTTTAGTTTTACAAACTGCCACCTAAAACTTGGAGGTATGTAATAGCAAAATGTTTTCTATGACCCTTATGCAGTGGACGTATGATCCCGTGATGAGGGGTTCATTGCCTTTTTTATTTTTGAAAATATCAAGGATTGCTCACACAAGATGGGTTCCCTTTTTATACCCTGACTTCAGGCTTCAACTGAAGGGCTGCCCTCAGAGGCTTATCTCATCCCCCAAGCACCAATCAAAACAGAGGAGATAATATTGGAAAGAGGAGAATCTCCCCTTTTCAAAAGTACATCTCCTAATAGTTCCCTGCTCAGAGACCACTGCAAGAGGGTGCTCCCTGAGCAGGGTTCCACTCACTTGCCAGCAGGAATGGCTTCATGGGAGGAGCACACCCATGCATAGCCAAGTGCTAACCTCATAGAAAGAGCGTTTTCGATCCTTCTGCCCCCCTCCCCCACTGGGAAATACAACTAGGAGTTTTACCTCCAATTAGCCCACCCCAAGGTGTTAGAAAGCCAAGTGGACACCAGGTTTTATATATTTTAGAAAATGACATCAGGCCTCATCCCCAACCCCGAACAGTATTTTTGGCACATTTGGGGCATGTTGTAGGGTTTACACCCATGTGCTCGCCCTATACAGAAAACACTCTGATACCAGGGTTTCAATTTGTATTAATAAAAAAGAAAGAGTTGGAGGTCAGCCCATCCTGACATTGGGCCCCACTCCACACAAGAGCTCCACCACTCTTTCGGCCCTCCTTCCTCCCCGGGGGTTAGCAGATTTAAGGATTTACTTCAGATCCAGGTTGCCAACTCGATGTGGCCGGAAATCCCCATGGACACCAAGGTTTCCTACCACCCCTAGACCCATACAGTCTTTTTGCTCCATTCAGGGACACAATTGTCAATTACACAGCAGCAATGGTGCTGTGTTTCGTAATAGAAGAAATTGAAATTAGATATCCATCTAGTGGTATGTAATTAAAGTCAACCATAATTAAGGTTAAGTCTCTAGAGCCTCTGTGCTAATTCTCCTGCTGCACTACTGATAGCTCCTACCCCTCATGGGTCACACCGGATGGTGACCAGCATTTCAACAAAATGAATGTCTTGTTGCAATGTGTCCTAATTCACATTTTTAGAAGATCTTCATAGTGGCTCTAAACAGGAAACAATTTAGATAAATGAGTAGTGCAAAATCACTGTGTCACAAAATGGTATGTACACATTGACATGTATCCAGGGTGCAGTAACACCAGTGGGCCTCAGTATGGGGAGATATAAGTGCATGGCAAGATATAGAACAGGGACTTCCACCGTAGTCACTCTTTCCACTGTGCAAAGGTACCCGTGGCCCAGGTTTTCTGACGAGTGATATCTGGGATGAGAGCCTTTGGATGGTTGACTGGCTAGGGGCAGTGGGTAGGAGGGTGCATGAAATTTCTATTTTATCTGGATGGTTGGAGCATAATAAAAAAATAACCAGATTGATAGCCAAGTAGTACAGGAAAAGAGATGGGTGCAGTCATCGAAGCCAGTCTTCAATGTGACTGCAAATGTCTCCATAGCAAGATTTTGGAGCAGTCGTGCACAGCATCACAGCTTTAGTATTAATTTATAATGCCAAAGGTATCAGGGTTCCTCTGTTAAGAGATAATTGGGTCATGGACTCCTGACCCACAAAGTAGCATACCATTCACTGGTCAAGTTGCAAGTCCAATTGGGCTCAAACGTCGACTCTTATGTGCTTGAATATGAATTTAGCTTGAAAACAACAAAGACAAGAGACATTTAACAAAACAGGAACAGTTGATTTATTTAAAGACTGCGGCCGGGATTACAGCATACAGAAACAGGTCTGACGCAAAGTACAATAGTTTTAAACTTCTTTTTATATATTTCTTGAAGCATCATAAAACAATTCATAAATCCTGTTTAGGGAGAGAAATGTAGGCCTAGTCATGGAGCCACAAATGACTCCCACCTGATGACAAATGCAAGTGGGTCTCGACCTTGCGTGGACACAATGAGGCCCAGTGGGTAACGTGTCATATGTCCGGCATGGGAAGTGCGTGATCATTGCATGGGTTGAGTGTTCGTAACTTCACGTGGCATCTAATTTTATCATGTTGTGGGGACGTGCGCCCCTCCAGCCATGTGTATTTTTTTGTGGTGTTGCTGACTAATCTGGGTTTTTCTGTTTGCTCGTTTGTCCTGCTAGTTACGTACCACCTCACCTGTGTTCTGTCAATTAGTAACCTCAGGCTTAGGTCACAGGGTCTGCCTGACCATGTAGTTCTGACTTTTGGTTGATGGAGAGGTCATATCGGGAGATTTTGCCAACAGTGATTTGATTTCGTTTTTAAACATACATGTATCCTTGCAATCAACAACATCAATATTAACAATTATGTAGTTGAATTTTCAACTACATAATTTACCCCCTACTTCATGACAGTCATATTGTTGGGGGCTTGTGGTGTTTGGGTTTTAACTATTACTTCTTCCCTAGTTACTTGATTTCTTCTTATGAGGACTGCGTGTTTACACCGGGAAACCCCCACTTGCAGTAAACCTCACAAGAACAGTTCAAAAATGAGAATGGGCAGCAATGACGTGCACAGTCCAGGAAAACCAACTGATGTACCAGTCATGCTCAGGGGCACCTACCTCCTTAAGCATGTCAGTTTGTAAACTATGCAGTGCTTGGATGGCAAGAGTCAGGGTCCCATTGTGCATGTCATTGCCTGAGATAAATGTGCAACAGGATGCACAAATCTTGGCACACACCCTTCCCTCCATGGTCATCAACTCCAGCACATATCGATGTTGCATCACCATGAAGCAGATAACTCCTATTTTTTCCTTGACTGCATTAAGGCCGAGCTCAGTACTGTTCATCATTGTCATAATTTCCCATCTGGTTATTTGCAAACTGTGGGCGTTGGCTTTCGTCTGCATAGTGAAGAAGGGTATGGACCCTTCTGCATTGACTTGTGTGTCAGAAAACAGTCTGAATTCTTTCAGAATGTCCTTGAACTGAGCCCAGCTAAACTAATCAGAAGTTCTTTTTTCTCGAGCCTGATGCAATAGAGTTGTTTTCTTCTGTAGCATATGTTGGTACAACTCTAACAGATCTTCTCCAAGAATGACCAGGGTATGGGTGTGGATGGTGACCAGGGAGCACAGGCCACGCCATCCGGCGGCAAGCAGGGTGTAGACAAATTCACCACATTGCCAGTAGGTATTCATCAGTGAGGATGTGCCCTATTGCATGTCTGGTATGTGCAGTATTGTGCCACAGTTCCCATTTATGCCAAGTGGGGTGGTTCCTTTTCCTCTGAAACACAAGGCTCGAGAAAAAAAGAACTGCTAATTTTTCTTCTAACAATTGCCCTTTCTTTAAGGTTGTGACTCTTCAAATGCATTTTTTGTTTCCGTTTGTGAAATGTATATTCTGATGCATCTATGTAAATAGAATTGAGCTCGTAGAAGTAGCTGTAACACGTGATCTCTGTGTATTTATTTCCCAACGATCATGGTAGAATCCAATTTTATTTGATCCCTAGTAGCTAGAGCATGTCAGTCCCATAAAATGTTCCCAGCTATCATGGAGTCACTGCTAAATCACATGCAAACTAGGTTTCCCACACAGATTAAAAAACGTAGCAGGTATTGCCATGAATGGCATACAAACACTAAGCCACACGTGTTGGCCAGAGGAGGGAACCTTTGACACTAACATAATCAAAGTCATGAGAACACACATTCAGGCCAAATACATAGGGCAAAAGAAGACCAGAAGCGAGGCACTGTTAGAACTGTGGGTCATCTTTGAGGAGGCCCAGACCAACAATCCTATCCTAGAACCTGCAAGTAAGGCGCCCACGCCTTCCCCATTATATGTGGGAATGGAGATGTTCTCTCCAATGCCTACCATCCCTGCATTAGGTTATACCAATACACCGGTCGAAGGAGTAAAAGGGTCCCCCACTGTACAACAAGCTCCTAGACCCAGACAAGGGAGGCCAATAGGTCACCAGGCCCAGGCAATCCCAGCATCACCCCAGCCCAGTGCTAGAGATCCCTCAAACTCAACCTCTTGTCCATCGTGTTCAACTTATCAAACCCCAGCAGCACAGAGAACGTGCACTCCCACCTATCCGGGTGAACACACTAAGGTGACCAGGAGATTCATATCAGTTCTGGATAATGACACAACTAGTGGAGGTGAGGAAAGGGGGCCCAGCCCTCCAGGAACTAGTGACAACTGGGGCATAGGGGGTGCTGCCTGGCCCTAGCACATAACAATAATGGGCTGACCCACTAGTAGAGTACATGAGGTTTTCTTACAAAAAAGGAATCCTTTCTATTTTTCCCACCTCCTTTTGAAGTGGTGTATAGGTATGGCACGTAACAACCCTCTTCTAAAAAGTGCCCCTTCTCACCGAGTGATATATTGAGGTAGGATGCATATTTGTTTAGGAGGAGGGAGTTCCTTCACCCTTTGACATAATAAAGGATCTCTCAGTCCCCCAGGTTCGGCAGGTCCCCCGACATCCCTTACCGCAGTACTGAATAAGTACATAAATATATATATATATATATATATATATATATTTTCACTGAAAAAACAAAGGTTTAAGGAACATTATGCACTGAATATGACCTCACATCCTTCATCACTCAAGACATGTTCTATGACATCATTTATGACATCTCAAATGAGATCATTAATGACATAATTGATAACATAAGCCAAGATGTGTTTCTACACATATTGCACATATTGCTCTATAACTTAATATGGCAATAGAGGCCTGAAAGGAAGTACAAAATAGCTCTGAAGAATATGAGGAATTATTAATGGCATTGCATTGCAGCTACGACTCCCTTAGATATAGAAAGCATGGATTATGTGCAACATTGACTTTATACCCTACATTTATTGATCCTATAACCCTCACAGGGCTTAATGTGTTTAAAGGGCAGCAGGCTATTAGGCTCTGTGGACCTCATTCCCAGGTTCTTTTTTTTTAATGGGGAGGGGGGCCAAGTAGACCCCTTCCCTGGGCGTTACTAGGCCCTGGGGACCACATTCGGAAGGGCCTGATGACTATGAGAGACCCCCTGGTTCACGTCCCAGAATAACATGACTAAGATGAAGACTTGTGAGGAGGTTCACTCCCTTGTTGTTTAATAGACCCCACGCGGAGTCCTCTGTTGGTTTACACGGTCGAACAGGAATACATACGTCTACGTGACGAGCGTCAGTCTCCATTTAAACTTCACGAGCGCTTGGCCAGAGTCTAGGCACACGCTGACATTTCTAGCGCTAGACCAAGAGTACACTTTGAATGCGGGACACCTTAGGACTGACCAGTGAGTATTGAACGCTGCAGAGTCCGCCCTTCTGTCTGTGAGGGGGACATGTTTGAAGTGATAGATTGATAGCTAGTCGATTATTTCAGTTGTAGGAAGGCAGCTGCCCAAACTTCATAATAGAAGTTTTGATCCTTGTACGGTCGATTCTAACCCATGAGAGAGGTGAGTGTGCCACTAGTTGGTGTGGAGGTTCTGAACCACCTTAGCTCAGAGCACAAAGAGATGTTTTATCTGAATGTTTCACTTATTATTTTCCCAGGTGTGCGCAGTTTGTTTTGATGGTGTTCTTCTAGGCGCGACATAATAGGACGTGTAGTATACCCGACCCTGAAAAGATTTCATTACGTGAGTAGTTCTTTTTCATTTGTTCCATGCACCATTTGGTGGGTAGCACTTCTAATTTGGTGTTAATGGGTTCATGGGTCAGGTCACTCACATTGGATGTACACAGTTTGCAACCACTAGTCCTTTCTAGTTCTAACGACTTGGGTCCACTCTGACACGACATGGTACATTTGTTGAACCATGTGTGATTCCACTTTCTTTTCACTGCATTCCTTAAATCGTAGGTGGCACAGTGGTCATGCATGATATAGTAAATAGTCTAGTTGGCCAGCATGTTTTGTACAATAAATAGGTGAGAAGTTTTGCGCTAATATACACCTGTATTTGTATGGATTTTTCCAGTATATTTCCATTGCCCTTGTCCTGGGGCCAAGAAGAAACCAAAGGCTGAATCGCGTCCGCGTCGACAATTCTAGGAGGAGTCTCTATACAAATAACAAACAAGAGATTTGATAATTGTTTGTTACACTATTGCGCTAAGGGACAAGAGGTGCCCTTGCCGAAAGTGCGCATCTTGACTACCTCTGGGTGTATCACTCACAATTAATGTGTTAATACTTATAGAAACATAGGGGCAGATGTATCAAGATACCATTTTGCGATTCTCAAATGTCGATTTTTAAGGAATCGCTATTTGAGAAGTGCAAAATGGTATGTATGTAGAAATTTGCTATTTTTTAGCGATTTCTTAAAATTCCTTAATTGCGATTAGAAAATTGCTAATCGCAATTAAGCAATAATTTCCCATTCATTTCTATGGGCCAGGAGGCCCATAGGAATGAATGTGAAATTATTCTCAATTTGCAATTGGCAATTTGCTAATCGCAAATTGAGAATAATTTCAAGGGTGCAAGGGTGTCTTAAGGACACCCTGCTGCACCCCTGAATTTGACATGTGTGCGCATATGGCGCACATACATGCCCTAAGGGCATGTATGAGCGTCACATGGCAGCTTTAGAATTTCAAAAAAGTGCATTTTGAAAAGAATTCTCAAATTAACACCAACTACAAGTTGGTGGTAATTTGCGATTTCTTAGTCAAAAATCGCAAAACTGAAATGCTTAATACATTTCAAATAAGAAATCGCAATTTGCCATTTCTTAAAAGCCTCGCAATATTAAGGAATCACAAAATGTGCGATTCCTTAATATTGCAAGGCTTTTTGCATGATACATTCCAAATCCCGTTTTTTTTGTCGCAAACGCTGCTATTTTGCGAATCGCAGCGTTTGCGACAAAAAAAACGGATGATGCATCTGCCCCATATTTTTGGGTATTGGCAACGAAAAGTTTAATCCATTGTTTTTTGTATAAAAAACAAAAGACCAGTTAATTTGTAGCGCCTTTTAATGTACAGTGTTACTCATGGGAAAAAAATGAAATATTCTCGTTCATTAGAGGTTTGATACTAGTGATTGTTATTAACAACACATACCTCTCGGTTTAAAAATGACGAAATATAAGTTATATGTGAATGTCTAAAAAACATGTAACAGTTTCATTTTTAAATGAAGTTAAATGAATGCTGACATTATGGTGACAAAACGGGGGTCCATAAATATATTGTATAGTATGTTTTCTGTTTTCATGAATAGCCAATGACCAATCACGTAGCACTTTACAAATTAAATAATGGAGGGAACCTCACAATCACTACCAGCGAGCAAGGCGTCAGGTACGCCGAAACGCGTTTGGTTAAGCACGGTAATGCACTTTGATTAATTGAAAAAAATAAAGAATCTCAGCGGCTGCTGAATTTGGAAAGAGTCCGTCTCTCTCGTTTTTTGTGGACGCCATATGGATGCTGGCATTGGGAGTGGAATCAGGAAATATATATATATATATATATATATATATATGTGACCAAGAACAACTTGTTGTTCAAAACGCGTTATCTGTTGACTGCTTGATTTGCCATTAAAAACGCTGCTGCAGAATTACGGGCTCGTGTGGATCTTTTACCTGGATTCCAGATTTTCATATATATATATATATATATATATATATAGTGAGTGAGAAGTTAATTTTAGTGCAGCCCCCTCTAAAAACGCTGACGCCCACAAAGTTTGCGCCGCACTATATATCATTAATGTCGCGTCATCAGAACGCCACGGTGGAGCGTGAATGTGCGCTCACATTGCTGGCGAAAGGCGCGCCCCTTTTTATTTTAATTTTGGTGCAGCCCCCTCTGACAACGCTGACGCCCACAAAGGTTGCCCCTCACTATATGTGATTAATGGCGCCTGAATGGAAAATACAGCGCAACTTGGTGTTTGTAGACGGACGTGTGAGACGCGAAGGTGGATCGGGAATGGGTGCGCACATTGTTCCTGAAAGGCGCGCTACTGAAGTACGCGGTCATTTTTTGTTTTATTTGTGGCACGCCCCTCTGACAACGCTGTTGTGCCACGCCCCTCTGTCAATGTTGCACGCCCACAAAGGAATAATGTAGTGTAGTTTGACACGCCCACTCCAACGCCCAAGTGTACTTTGACACGCCCACGCCAACGCCCACAAGGGACTACTTTACCCCTAAGGTTGTTTGACCTTTGTAATGTATATGGTGGCCAGCTGTATAGCCTATGTCCATCTGCTGCATCTCCCCTTTACAATGCTGTATTGGGTGTTGTGATTGGTGCTGTACATCTTGAGTTTACCCGCCTCAAACTTTTCAGCTCTCTCTTTATAATAGTAGTATAGATATATACATATTTATCTATCTATCTATATATATATATATATATAGATATATATTTATATCTATCTATATATATATATATATATATATATATATATATATATATATATATATTATTTTTCACATGTGTTTGTGTATAGTTTTTTTGTGTGTTATATATTGTCATTAAGTGTTGTCCAAAGATTGGTTCCATTGTGTATGTGTGTCCTTAATTAATCAGGCAATATATTTTTGTAAGATAGGGTAATTGAATGTTCCCTATACTAAAATAAAAGTTTTATTATTTCCTCCATACCTATTTCTTTGTGTGATGATAGTGTTTTATACCCAGGTACAGGAGGGTAATTTGGGTATACCCCATGAATATGTATAAGTTTAATGACACTTGGTTAAGTGTGAAGGTTGTTGTGAATATAAATAATTTAATTTCATTTGTAGGACAAATTATCATAACATTGGTCCATATACTGTGGTGTCGTGTCTTTGACATTTAATGTTTTTGGTGATCATTGGTGGTTTTATTTTTTGTTGTATTGTTTACACGTAAAAGTGGTTGGATATATTAACAGAGCCCTACATGGTCAGTTATTTGGAGGAACACATAAAAAAATTGAAGCAGATACCATTGCTATTAGGTGGAGAGTTGTTGGGGGCAAGTAACCTTAGCTCTGATAAGTGAGAACGGCTCATACAATTAAGAAAGAAAAATACAAGAACACAACTACATGCCCAGGTATTATTAGACTACTTGAAATCTAACACCATCCCTGCAGGATGGCAGGTGAAAAATAACCCTGTAATCTTTTTAAATGAAAAGCATATCTACTTGATTTTAGTGGAGTAGGTACCAAGTGGTCCTGTGACTGGATAGTACTATCTATCCAGACAGCGCTGAGAATCAGTGAGGATGAACTGAAGGAGATTAAGAAATTGGAGGAAGAAATTGGGGTGGATACCACTGTAACTGATGTTAAATACTTACTGGAGATTATAGAGAAAACATTTTTTATTCGTCCTCATCTCACCAATAAGCTTCTGCGGATCTTACAAAGCCGATAATTCGATCTGAGCCCCCCTCAGCTTACCGCTTTTGCTATGTCACCCAGACCAGCCCGATTTAGTTGGAGCTTGGTGTAATCATAGGACTGATTAGATTAGTCTCAGACTGTGATCCCAACTCAAAAGGGGCTACCAAGTGTTAATCAGGCTTTCCCCTACTCCATCCTGATCTAAGCGCGCCATGGCAATAGCAGCTTTGAGACAGTCATCACTCTTCGGCGGGTAGAGGGTCTTTCCACTTCTTACAGACCTCTCTCCGGGCGAGAAGCACTAAGTAAAATAACAACCCGCGTTGTGGCTGTGATGCATTCTGGCTAAACGATCCGTCATCACCAAGAAACACTAGAGACAAATTGACTTCAATGCACGCTTTAAAAATGCCACAGATAGTGTCTCCCACCTTTTTCCAAAAGTTTCTCAGTTTGAGACACTCATAAAAGATGTGAATATCGTTGGCATTAGAGGTCATACATCTAGGGCATTTAAGAGTAGGTATTGGGGCAAACTTGGCTATTTTGGCAGGCGTGTAATAAGCCTATTAACAACAAAAAAGTGGTTCTTTTTTAGGCTTGCTGGTTTGAGAAATTTGTGTAGTACTTTCAGAGAAGGCTCGTACAGGGCATCTATAATAGGTTTGAGAGGGGATGGATTCCACACTGAGAGTTGTGATGGGGTTTCCAGATCTTCCGCATCCAACAACTCGTTGTACCACATAGATATCTCCTTCTTAATTGGATGCGGTGTTTGGAGAGAAAACTCTGTTTCCCAGTTTCCAGTAACCTCCTCCTTTTCTGACTCAAACCAGGAAACAAGTTGTAGATATTTAAACCTGGAAAACTCAATACCGATTTTAGCCCTTAACAGTTCCCAAGGATGAATCCCCTCTGCATCTAACAATTCCGACCAGATATTAATGCCCACCCTCCTAATAGGTACACCCAAGCTGTCCCTGAGGCATATAGGAGTGCCGGGGGAATCCCAGATCGGTGCAAAATCTGAATAATATCCGATTCCCCATCTGCATCTCCTCCTGTGCCACGTTTCCAAGGCTGCCTTAAGGACCTTCAGGCGTACTTGTTTGAAATACCTCAGGCCCCAAACTTATACAGAAAACCCTCTCCACCTCCTCTACCTTCCATCATAGCCATTTTACCCAATATTCTTCCCCACGCTGACTCCTCTGGTTTTGAGAGTAACATCCGGATGCCTTTAAATTGGAAAGCAACCGAATACCAATCAATATCCGGAAGGGCCAAACCCCCTTTTATAAGCGTATGCCTCAGCTTTTTCCAGGAAAGACTCACACCTTTCTCACTCCAAATAAAGCTCCCAATCTTACCCTGAACCTTACTTAAGCTCTGGCTGGGAAACCTCGGTGGGACAGCATTAAACAGGAAAGTCAACTTAGGAAGTATGACCATCTTAACCAAGTTTATCTTCCCGTAGATAGTCAAGGAAAGATTCTTCCATCTGCAAAAGGGGCAGTCTATTTCCTTAACGATTTTATTCAAATTGATCAAGGGGATTGTATCCAGATCTTTAACAATGTGTGTTCCCAGGTACTTAAACTCGTTACTAGTTATACCCGCCCAATTATCGATGTTCTAACACATCACCTCGGTTTTCGAAATGTTGGCTAAGTAAACTGAGAGAGAACCAAACTCCTCTGGTAGAGCTTCAACCCGAAGGATAGTCTCCTCTGGGTTGTTGGTATATAGGATCAAGTCATCAACATACAGAGCTAACTTACAGCTACATTGTTGAGACTTAAAAGGGTAGATTGAGTTATCTAATCTAATGGCTTTACTAATGGCTCTATATCAGGGGTCTCCATCCTTTTCTGCAGTGAGAGCTACTTCTGATCAGTGAAAATCATCATGAGCTACATTTTTCCGAGAGACTTACTCACGCGCAGTTTGATTGACTTTTTAAGGCAACCCTAATTTCTTCAGAGCCCATACTGTGGTTTGAACAAAATACTTGAGTTTCCTAGAAAGACTGACCTCATCTGAGCTAATCAGCGCATTGGGTGGCCCCGTCATGCTCCTCAGCATGAAGTCCTTCCTATTATCCATGTTGGTGAACCCTTAATTAGTTGCAATGTAATCAAATTTAAACAGACGGTAACCATGGGTGGAGAGGAGGAAATTAACCCTTAATCTTCATGCTGATGATCTCTAGCCTTTATCTGTAGGCCACGCATGACTCCCTTACTGCTTTCCATAACACCACTTCCCATCAAGGCGAGCTGCCCTACTCTCCTGCCCTGACTGCAAATATGTTCCCCCGGTGGAAGTGTTATAAGCCAGGCAAAAAGCAGAGATAGGGACCTCTTATGGATTTTTGGGGCCTGGGGCCAAAGGCATCTTGGAGGTACCTGTTCGGAACAGCTTTGAATTTATGATCCATTCTAAGCTCTTCCATATCCTCTTTGGCCAGATCACTGACAGTGCACAGGTACACTTGTCCAAATTCTAAATCTGTTACATTTTATATATTCAGGGATGGTGAGGTGTGTTTTCAATATCGTAATGCAGCAGCTCACTAACATTGCTGCAAATAATCCATGCAACACCCTCCTATTTCTCATATAGGAGCTATTGTTTTGATATAACAGGAACTTTATTTATGGATGTTGCATGAAACATAAACACAACATTTCTCTGCAAAAAAATCAGCAATAGACTTTCACAGACATTAAAAATAAATTAAAGGGAAACAATAAAACAATATGTTGAAGAATTATTCACAGTTTAAGGACAAGACTCTGAAGAACAGAGCTTGCTGTATCACGGTACCCTGGAAGGCTGGGGCCTTGGTCCAGAGTCCAATTTGCATCTGAGCAGAGGTATTTATAACTTCTGAATTGGCATCTATTCACACCCACTATAAGAGCTTCAATCAGGGGATCTGTACTGCAAGATCCCCCTGCAAATCATTTTATTTTTGAGATATTTCACATAATAAGCCAGCAATCTATATCGTGATGAAAATGCAGTTTGCTGTGAAACCTCTACTATCTTGCTAATTCTTTTTGCTGCATGCCACAGATGTTGTTTGCAGAACCTGTTTAGATTTCAGTCCTTGCCATGTTTGCTCACTCCAAAAGTTTGCCATTTAGTTAGGTGGCACACGATGCATATACAGGACCTCTAAGTGTAATTTTCACCAAACACCAAGGATCAATTTTCAGCTTTTTAAAGGCATAAATAAAACAGGCAATGGCCACCGTAGTTTTATTTTCCATTACGGAATGCTATCTCTGGGAATCGACATGTTGCACAAAATATTGTAATTCACTACTGCATTTTAAATTCGTGAATTTTAGTACGATCTGTTTAGGTTTGTTTCACTGCTATTACTATGAAGTACGTTTTTACCTTCTTATTTCAATGGTTAGCATCACGGATCTGTTCTCCCCCTCCTCACTCTCTTTATACCCCCCATACTCGTCACTGACCGTGGTTCTAGGCAAGAACATTTTTACCGCCTGGGGCTGAGAAAGACTAATGCTGGGGTACGGGTGCACATTTATGCTGCACTAATTCAGGAAAGGGATTCTGCAGTCTGCAAACATACAACATTGGATGTGCACAGTGCCATGCTGAAACAAAAAGCGGTCTGATTAAAATCTACGAAAGAATTCTAGGAAGCGTTCTCTTGCATAGTCAGCTTACAACTGCGTTGCAAAAACAACTAATTCAGGCCAGGGCTTACCGATCGATCTGCTGCTTCACACGCGGATCAAAGATGCGGTGCCAATCTGGAAAAAGCAAGTGGCGCAGGTACTGGTATGGTAGCAGTTCAACCTGCTTGTGCCACACCACTTGCTCACTACCAAGCTCTCCAGCCCCTGCTGCTCTGCCCTAGTACATGTCCCGCAGGATGAAAGCGCGGTGCTAGGCTGTGAAAGGCAGGTGGCGCCAGGATATGACTGATGACTGATGACTGATGACGATCGAAGTCGTCCTCCTCAGCCCGCCCCACCAGAGCAGCAGGTTTGGTTGAGGTCGGGCAACAGCTACTTAAAAAAGGCAGAAAAACAATAAGGACAATAAAGGGCAACAAAATCAAAATGCTAGCGCGAGCTACTAACAGAGCCTCAGCGAGCTACCGGTAGCTCACGATCGACCGGTTGGAGACCCCTGCTCTATATAGATGTCAATCAGGAGAGGGGAAATAGGGAAACCCTGTCTAGTTCCTTTCTGGATATTAAAACTAGAGGTCAACAAGCCATTTAGAAGGATCCTAGCAGAGGCCCCTTGATAACAGTTCCTCAGGGTTTGTATGAAAATGGGGCCAAAGCCCATTACCTCTAATACCTCACAGAGGTACACCCAACAGACCCTGTCAAGGCCTTGGCTGCATACAGGGCCACTATGGCCAGAGAGTCATTTCTTCCAATGGCCAAGTCGACATTCCTTATTAACAGTTGTGTATGTTACTGGATGACCCTCCCTGTTACAAAGCATTTTGATCAGAATGAACCAGTTTTGGGAACAGTTTAACCAATCTCCTCACCAATATACCCATGAAGATCTTATAATCGGCATTCAGCAGGGAGTTTGGGTGATAGGAATCAGCTTTTAAAGGACCCTTCCCAGGCTTTGGGATCAATACAATAGTAGCCTCCTTCCAAGACTAAGGGACTTTGCTGGTAAGGCAATATACTGAGTCGAAGGTGGTGCCCAAAGCTGGGGTGAATTCTTCTGCTAGAAGTTTATACACTTCATTCGGAAGTTCATCCATACCTACTGCCTTTTTAGTCTTACATTTTTTTATTTGGTCTTTTATCTCTTCAAGAGTGATGGGAGCATCTAAGATATCACAGCTCTCATCAGTAAGAGTTGGTAGAGATTTGCTCTAGCCAAATTTGTATATGGCGAATTGACGGGCCAAATCTTCCTTATAGAGGTCTGAGAAAAGGGAAAGCTGGCAGGCTTGCGTGTCCTCAACATTACTAGACTTATCTCCATTGCTGTTTATTATTAATTCATTAATGTTATTTTTAGAGCGGTTCACTCTTTCTTTCCAGGCCAAAAGGGCACCAGCCTTCTCCCCATACTCAAAACTTTGCATATTCTTTGTGAGCCATTGTGCCTTTTTTTTTTTTTTTTTTGCAGAGTTTTATATAGCGCGAACTAGAACCGAACCGAATCAGTTATCAGAGCGCTTTACATAGCACCAGTTACGTTACAGGAGGACACACTTTCATTTTAGGCACGGGGAGATTAAGTGATTTGCCCAGAATCACAGGGGGTTTTTGGCGTCGTTACCGAGACTTGAACCCAGGTCCGAGGTCGAGCGCCTTAGCCGTTAGGCCAACCCCTCTCCCCTCTAGTATGATGACCAAAGCCCAGATGGGCATCCTTTTGCAAGATGGTAAACAGAAAAATCACTAAATGGATTTGAAGGTCTATTTTTCTGCATCCAGTTATTGTTATGGATGCCTCAATATTTAGCCTAAACTCTACCACTTTACTCAGCTGGCCGAGATTTAGTCTAATGGCTCTGTCTGGCATAAAGTTTGTTTGATCTGGTCGGTCCAGGAGTTCTTCATTCCCAGCAAACTGTTGCCAGGATCTGTGTGTTTGTATTTTAGCACCTCTAAAGAGTGGCATACACCCAACTTAGGGTATCTTGGAGTTAAGAGTTCAGAAATTAATACATGGTACAAAAAGTACTAACCGGAATTTAGTGCAGACGTCTTGTGTGTGTTGACTTGGGGGAAATGGTGAGAACAACTCATCTACAACTTGTTTCTGGCAGGGCTGTTAACAGATAAGCTGTGGAGAGGGTTCATGGGACAAATGCTAGCATTCATAGAACTAACGTAAGCTGGTGAAGGCTCCTCCAAGAGCCTGGTTTCTCTCCAGGTAAATTTGATGGCCGTACCACGCACATTTATTCCAGACCCTATCACTATTTGGGCATGCTCATATGATCCTTAGTGCTCCTTTTTTCTCGCTTGGTATTTTAAGGACAGATAGCTAATATGTTCTCAATATTCTTTAATACTCTGTGTTCGTATACCTTAAAAATATAGCACAGTACATTTCCTAAACATCCCAGCAGCAGAACTACCAAAAGCAGGGACAAGAGTATCCTAGTGAGATTCAGTATAGGCTCACTGTGAGTAAATTAACTTGATTGTTATGGAAGCAGACGGAATGTACACAGAAGCCTGCACTCGCATAGAAACGCTGATATTTCCATTTTTTTATTTCTAGAACAGCAATGCTGTTTGATTGTGAAAAAAAATTGTAGTCCTGAAGATGTACAATTTAAAGACATAATGAAAGAGGTTTGAAAAACCAGGTTTGAAAGCTTTCCCTATTTAAATCAAATAGCACAACATGTTAAAGAATGTACCCACCTGTCTCCACTTTGCACTGCCATTGGGATACAATAGTTTAGTTCCAGTCTTGCAATATTGCCCAGGCGGAGAACAATCCCTGCACCATATGACCAACGAATATATTCAGCCAGCTTACGAAGATGGGCTTTGGGACCTGCTCCTAAAATGTGAATAAAGTGTAAATGTATTATGTTGTCGCCATGATAAAGAAAAAGCTTGATTACAACAAAGCGCTCATTCACTGCGGACTACTAAATTCATTAGGTGGCTAGAGGCTGCAGCTCCTTTTTGAGACTCATTGGCTCTTAGAAAGCTACAGCTCATAATTCACAATCTTCATATCATTCTTCAGGCATTTGATTTCACTGACTCAATGTTTCACCGGACAGCATCGAGTACTAACTTGCAAAAAATATATTGGAAGCTGAATCTACCCATTTCACGGCACCGTTTTTCCAACTATTGGCGTAAAAGCCATAGCTTTTACAGAGGGTTTGATGAGAAATACACAAAATATTAACATTTCTTAGAGGCTCAGAGCCTGAAGTAGAACCCATGAGCAACAATACTCCCCAGTAGAAAATCAGGTAGAGCCGTAGAGAAACTGCATGCTGCTTCCTCATGGCAGACTTCAGGCCAGGATGGCATGAGGTTTTCTCAGCCCCTTCTACCATCAAAGAGCTCCTCTGCCCCCCCCCCCCAATAAACTGAAATGTTTCCCTGTGTCTTCTATGATCAGTTTAAGCTTGAGCACAGCCACAGTGGATCGACAATTTAATTAAAAGGGAATTCCACTGACAATCTGCACAAATAGCATAAACTGACCCACAAAAAGATTCAATTTTCAACAATATGTATCATCTCGATTTTGGTGAAATGTATTTTCATGGACGAGTGTCCCCATATAAATGAGGGGATGACTTTGCCCCTTGACCACTGCCCTTACAACATTTTACATCTAATATACCCGTGTATTCTTGCCTACCACTTTCCAGGTCACCCTGGACTTGGGACAGCTTTCCTGGGTTCCAATGGCTAAGTCTATTCCTCTCATCCTCTAACTGGAGTATTCTTTCTTTGATGGCATGAAGCTCCTGTGCCTCAGCCCTATTCTTAAAAGATATAAGCTCAAGAAGTCTCCCCCGCTGGTTGGCCTTAAAGGCGTCCAAGATAAAATCACGGAGGTAGAGCCCATATTCAAAGAAAAAAATTCTAAAGAAAATGACTTAATGGCCTGAATTATCCCAGGATCCAGGAGCATTGCTCTGTTAGGCGTCCATCTGGATTGTAATTTATTAGTTTTACTAAGATAACAAAAAAAACTGGGGCATGGTCGGAGAGATGACTTGATACAACTAAAATCTCTGTTAGGCCAACCAGGGTGGACCTATCTGTTAAAATATAATCGATCCTGGATGAGTGACCATGTTTTTTGCTGTGAAATGTAAACCCCTGAAGATCTCCCCACTTTGCCCTCCAAACATCTACCAGATCCAAGTCATGCAACATATTTATCATTGCATGCCGAACACGGGGCACCCCTATATAATGACTTTGATTGCACCTATCTTTTAATGGATCTAAAAGGACATTAAAATCCCCACTTATAATCAAAGGGGGGCTTGCCAAAATTTGTTTAGATTGTAACTTACAAATACATTTTGAATCATCAACATTGGGGCCGCAGAACGAAGCACATACTAGCTCCGTCCCTCCAAAATCCAACTGCGCAACTACCCACCTTTGGGTCTGATCCGTCTGCACAGATTTAATTGAGCAATTCATCCCGTGCTTAATCAAAATTGTGACACCTCTGCTATTAATCATCTGTTCTGAAGTGCAAAAACATTTTATCCATGGAATCCTGGAAATAATTGAATGACTTTCTGGAAAACGGAAGTGCGTTTCCTGAATAATACAGATCTGAGCTGGGGAAAGTTCTATGTATTTCACAATCAATCTTTGCCTACGAGGGCACCTTAACCCATTAACATTCCAAGAAATAAAGGTAACCTTGTTATCTTTTAATGAGGTTCCTACCATTAGTTTGCATTTTATAGCAAGAAGACAGACCTTCTTCAAAATTGAGTGAGATGAGGGTTCATTTTTTTTCTATCCACTGCACCCCACCCAGTGAACCCCTCCCTTCCCCTCACCTCCTGCTCTCCCCCCATGACCCAACCCCCCCTTCCCATGAGGAACCCTCCCTTCTAATAGGTAAAGCCTATTCGGGTCCCTGCTCTCCAGGGGCTTAGAAAAATACATTGAATCTAAGGTCTTACTTGAGTCTTATTACATATTAATTCCTGTCTGTAAGTCCTCCCACCTCAGTGGCTCCCCTCTCTACCCCCCAACTCTGTTTTGATTTTCGCGATGAGAGCATCGGCCTCCTTGATTGTGCGAATCTGGTGCAAATGATTATTCCACATTACACGCAAGAGTGCGGGAACCTTCAGCTGAGCCTCTTCCCCAGCTCCCACTATCTCGTTGCGGTAATATGGGAAATGTCAGATCTTATGGAAAAAGAAAAAGGACTTACACCCTCAGATGTTATCGTGACTTCCTTGAGAGCTAAAGATAAAATCAATTCCTTAACAGAGTATGACAAAAAATTAACTAGGATCTTCCTGGGTATTTGCCTAGCTAAGTTTCTTTTAAAGGGATCACGATGAACTCTTTGTATCTCACGAACGAGACCAACATTGGGTGAGTTCCTCAAAACAGTCCCCTTTAATAGGAAAATCACGAACCCTTTTATGTCTGACCTCTCGAGAGCTTCAGGAACGTTCAAGAACCTTAAGTTATTCTTCCTGGAGTGGTTTTCTAAACGTTCAAGATCTTCCTTAAGTCTTTGTTCTGAGCCGATAGCTTAGCCATTTCTGTGAAGGTAGTGTACAAATTCTCTTTGATTTTAGAAATCTCCAGCTCAGTTGCATCAGTTCCTATAGTAACTTTGTCTGATCTCTTAGTCAGCACTTCGCAAAAGGCTTGGATGGCTGCCTGGTTTGCTTCTGAAACCAAAAATCTGCTGGTCATCTTGGCTTGGTTCATCTCAGAGACGGTAAATCGACTCGACATTTCGTTCTTCAGGGCGAGTAAGTTGTCTGTCAAGGAATGTGTTGTGGGGTCTATAGTCACGTGGTCATCTGTAATTTCCAAAGCACTCTGTGGCATTTCCTGAGAGTCATGGGTAGCCAGAGCGGAATATCTGTTTGAAAGGCCCACTTCTGGATGTATCGCTGGTGTGCCATAAAAACTCCCTACTGAGTCTTCCTATTGAGCACTAGGCATCTCCTCACGTGCTACACATGTTTTCTTCAGGGGGTGACTTAGGCCCACCGCTGGCGGCTCAGAGGGCTAGGCTCACCTACCGGGGGACTATCTTGGCCCACGTTCTTTCAGGGGTCACAGCCGGAGGCAGCTGAGACAGTTGAGGAGGACATGACCTAATAGCATGTCTTTAATGAGGGGGAAGTTTTATTTGTGGGGGTGATGCCTTCTTACCCCTTCCTCTGCCCTTCCTCTTACTAGCTTCTTCCCCCTTAGAAACAGCCCTGTCGTCCTTCGTGACCCCTTTCTGCTTACGTTGTTTTACAGAAGCTCTTACTTTGGGTACGGGTGGGCAGACTCGTGGAGGGAAGATAGACTTAGTGATATCAATGTTATTAGACGAGTGCGCCACTCTCTCCCGCAAAAGATACCTATTTATTTTAGGTGGTGAAGTGCCCGCTATCCCTGTCCCTGTCCCTGTTTCACCACTTAACTCCATACAGTTTAAATAAGCCTCCTCCTCTGTGGGTGATTTATAAATTGTAATGGCCGTTTCATAAGGGAAACACGCATTGCCCCCCAAGCCTCCAGACAAGGAAAAAAGTCTCCTCTCACCTTCCTCCCGTCCGGTACTCTCGGGAAAAGCTCTGAACTGGACTCCCTATCTGGGTGTTGAGCTCCGACTTCCACTCACACTCTATACGAACCCAGGAGCTTGAGTATACGCCGACACCGGTGCTGGCTCTGCCCCCAATGACCCGAAGCTGAAATCGGGCCCGATCTTGTCTTCGGAGCCTCAGCGCCGCCTCCTCCCAGCGCCAGCAACGCCGTCTTCACCGCAGGCATCTTGGTCCGGGCCCCTATCGGTGTATAAAGGAAACAAATCACCACACATAACCCCCCTTAAGATGTTAGCGAGAAGAAGTAGCCATACCTCGGTAAGGGGGAAAGCAAACCGCAGTTAGACCTGCTGGTATCCCATTAACACACCATTAGCACCCCCCGGAGAGCAGACCGTGGCCGTTTAGCTTGTGGCTGTGATGTTCCTCCCCGACTATAGAGAAAACATTATCAGATTTTAAGACCCATACAGTAAATCTGAAAACATCTAAAGTGAGAAAAGACATTAAAAACTTCAAACTAGATTTAAAAATAATAACCTCAGCAGTTTAAATTTACAGTATAGAGGTAGATCACGGACAAAGTTCTTGACCTTCTCAGATTCTTCCTCTGATTCTGATCAGGGATCAGGACCTTACCATGGGTACAAGATCATCAGGAGGGACCGCATCAACCAGACCGGAGGTGGCATCGCCATCGCCATCGTCCACAGGAACACCATCCGCATCACGACTGACGCCAACGACTCCTTCGCCGCAGCCGAACATCTCCACTTCCAGATTCACACCGACCCTAAGACGACCCTCAGAGGCACCCTCGTCTACAGACCCCCGGGACCACGCACACAATTCAGCGAAGACATCACAGACTTCATCAGCCCGCACGCCCTCCCCTCCACTGACTACATCCTCCTCGGGGACCTCAACTTCCACCTGGAGAACAATAAGGACCACAACACCACCGCCCTGCTGGAAAACCTCGCCAACCTCGGACTCAAGCAACTGGTCAACACCCCCACCCACTACGCCGGCCACACGCTTGATCCCGTCTTCTCTTCCAGCAAGTACATCACCTTCAGCCACGCCACCGGACTCCACTGGACCGACCACAGCTGTGTCCACTTCAGCTTCAAAAGATCCACGACCCACCACCACCCGCAACAGGTACCTCACAGGAATTGGAGCAAGATCACCGCAGACCAACTCACCACCACTTCCCTCAGCCAGAGCCCACCCGCCAACACAACGGGCCCCAACGAAGCAGCCCGCAACTTCACACAGTGGCTGACCGCCTGCGCCGACGACCTCGCGCCACTAAAGAACCCTCCCAGCAGACCCAGAAGCAAGAAGGCATCCTGGTTCACCGACGACCTCAAGGACTCCAAGAAGACCTGCCGCACCCTTGAGAAAGCCTGGCTCCTCGACCGGACCACCGACAACAAGACCGCCCTCAAACACGCTACCCGCAAGCACCACCAGCTCATCCGCACCACCAAGAAGAAATCCCTGAAGGAACGACTGGACAACAACGCCCACGACAGCAAAGAGCTCTTCACTATCGTCAAGGAGCTCTCCAACCCCAGCACCGGCACCAACGACATCACTCCGTCACAAGACCTCTGCGACTCCCTCGCCTCGTTCTTCCACCGCAAGATCGCCGACATCCACAACAGCTTCGGCGCCCCACCCACGCACCCAACCGTCGAACCAACGCCCCCCACCGCCACCCTTCGCGCCTGGACCACGGTGACCACCGAAGACACAGCCCGCACGATGAACACCATCCACTCCGGATCACCGACCGACCCCTGCCCACACCACGTCTTCAACAAGGCCGACTCCACCATCGCACCCCAACTCCGGAACATCATCAACGCCTCCTTCAACACCGCCACCTTCCCGGAGAGCTGGAAGCACGCCAAGATCAGCGCCCTCCTGAAGAAACCTACAGCGGACCCCACCGATCTCAAAAACTTCCGCCCCATCTCGCTCCTCCCTTTTCCTGCTAAAGTCATCGAGAAGATCGTCAACAGACAGCTGACCGCCTTCCTCGAGACGAACGGATCCCTCGACCCCTCGCAGTCCGGCTTCAGAGCCAACCACAGCACCGAGACCGCCCTCATCGCAGCCACCGACGACATCCGGACCCTGCTCGACAAGGGGAAAACAGTGGCCCTCATCCTCCTGGACCTCTCCGCTGCGTTCGACACGGTCTGCCACCGCACCCTAGTCCAGCGCCTCAGCAACATCGGTATCCAAGAGAAGGCACTGGAGTGGATCATCTCGTTCCTCGCCGGAAGAACACAAAGAGTCCGCCTCCCCCCGTTTCGCTCTGAGGCCACCGAAGTCATCAGCGGCGTCCCGCAAGGATCTTCACTCAGCCCCACCCTCTTCAACATCTACATGAAACCTCTCGCAGCCATCGCACGCCAGCACAACCTCAACATCATCTCTTACGCCAACGACACCCAGCTGATCCTCTCCCTCACCAGAGACCCCGACACCGCCAGAACCTGCCTACACGAAGGGAAGAAAGACGTCGCCGAGTGGATGAAGGACAGCCGCCTGAAACTGAACTCGGACAAGACGGAAGTCCTCATCCTGGGATCTTCCCCCTCCGCCTGGGACGACTCCTGGTGGCCCCCAGCCCTGGGCACCGCACCCAAGCCAACCGACCACGCACGCAACCTGGGCTTCATCCTGGACCCCTCCCTCTCGATGACCAGACAAGTCAACGCCGTCTCCTCATCGTGCTTCAACACCCTGCGTATGCTTCGCAAGATCTTCCGCTGGATCCCGACCGAGACCAGGAAGACTGTCACCCAGGCACTCGTCACCAGCCGACTGCACTACGGAAACGCCCTCTACGCCGGAACCACAGCCAAGCTACAGAAAAGACTCCAGCGCATCCAGAACGCCTCCGCCTGACTCATCCTGGATGTCCCCCGACGCAGCCACATCTCCAGCCACCTGAGGAACCTGCACTGGCTCCCCGTCGACAAGAGGATCACGTTCCGGCTCCTCACCCACGCACACAAGTCTCTCCACGACCTGGGCCCCAAGTACCTCAACGACCGCCTGACCTTCTACACGCCCACCCGCCAGCTACGGTCCACCAGCCTCGCCCTCGCAGCCGTACCACGCATCCGAAGAGCCACCGCCGGAGGAAGATCCTTCTCTTACCTGGCTGCCAAGACTTGGAACTCCCTCCCCATCCACCTTCGGCTGACCCAGGACCATCTCGCCTTCAGGAAACAACTCAAGACCAGGCTGTTCGAGCAGTAGCATACCCCTCCCCCCAAGCGCCTTGAGACCCTCCCGGGTGAGTAGTGCGCTATACAAATGGCATGATTGATTGATTGATTGACCATCAGCCATATCAACTTTATCAACCATATTACCAATACCCCAGGGCTCTTCCTTTTTTAGACAGAGGTGGAAACAGGGGCCGGGGTTTCAGAGGAAAATCATCTTTTTGTCCTGAATGTGCTACCAAGCTTTGATTTTGGAAGATCAGATATTACGTGAAATTGACAAACTTAACAGGAGGAATTGTGTTGTGGGAGAGTAAAAAGTATGATGGAGAAATTATTCACCAACTTAACAATCAAGAACACTATCGACCTATTGTAGATAATACAACAGCTTGGCTGAAAGCCCAAATTTTACACCTCACCACAGAGTCTTTAGAGCTGGGTTATTTGTGTAAGACGTAACATGAATATCTCAACTTCACCACACAAAAAACACCTACTATATATCTACTTCCTAAAGTGCATAAAAATGTCTTGCAACCACCAGGAAGACCAATTATTTCGGCTTGTGGGTCACTACTAGAATCCTTGGCCAAGAATATTGATGTCTTTTTGAAACCGTTTGTGGCTCAAACAAGAGCATATGTAAGAGACACTATGGATCTGATCTCTAAAATTGAACATTTAATGTTTGATAAAGACCAACCGTTGTTGGTCTCTTTCGACATTGAAAGTTTGTATACAAATATCCCCCAAGACATACCATTGTTGGTCATGGTTAAGGTACTTGAGAAAAGACCTAGACCCCATCCGGTACTTATGGAATTTTTAGTAGCATTAGCATTAACTTCTTTGCTTTCAAAAAAGATCTGTTCATACAAATTAAAGGCGTGTCTATGGTCTGTTGCTTCGCCCCCGAAATAGAAAACCTTGTGAGGGACTTTTTCAATATGAAGTATATCTTTCAAGAAACCACTCCATTCAAAGTGGCCATCATTGAATGGGTGCATTTTATTGATGATATCTTTATGATATGGAAGGGGAATCAGGAAGAGTTGGAACGCGTGCCATATGTGGCTTAATTCACACACCTCTAACCTGCGATTGACTTAAACGTCAAGTAAAATGCGAATCAATTTTTTGGATGTCAGCATCTTTGATAACGATGCTAAACTGGAGGTTGACTTATATACTAAACCTACGGACCGGAACATGCTATTGGAATACACCTCAGGACATTCCAGAAATCTCAAAGATAACTTACCCTATGGGTAGTTTCTGAGAGTCCGCCAAAATTGTTCAAATAAAAATTATTATTTTAAAAACACTGAAAATTTGCAAGACACACTGTTCGCAAAAGGCTCCCCAAAGAAACTAGTTTGAGGGGCACTTAAAAGGGCTTGGGTTACTCCACATGAGTGCCTCCTCACCCCCAGGGCCAAACAAAAATCCGAGCAATTGACTTGTGTACTTACATTTAACCCTAAAGCGGATAAGGTGGAACAAATCATTTCCCGCATTTCAGCAGAATAGAAATCTAAGACAACATCTTGCGAGAGCTGTGCGCCTACGACCAGCACAAAAGGATCTGAGGGTCTATTAGGTATCCCAGCAGTGATTGGACATTACAGGTGCAATAATTGCGCAGTATGCCCACAGACTAGTGACTCTAAATTCATTGAGATCAATATTAAAAAACACACACAACTAATCTGTCAAATTGTAATACTAAAAATGTGGTTTACGGGAATATGTCCTTGCGGTAAAGCATATATTGGCCAAGCAACTCAGGCCATTAAAATAAGAATAAATCAGCATAAATCACGTATACGATGCAAAACACAGGGAGCCCCACTAGTCCAGCATTATGTACAAAGCGACCATAGCGAGAATGATCTAAGGTGGTCAGTACTGCTGGTTGTAAAACCGCAAAACAAAGCAGCACTCCAAAGGAGTCTAAAGCGTTTAGAGGCAAAAATGATGATAGAGAAGTACCATACAGCAATCGAAGGACTGAATGATCGCAATGAAATCTGGGCGCTAAATTATTTCAATTTGACTTCATGCACATTTGTAGAAATTATTCCATATGGGCACTGGGATACTGCTGAGAATACATAGTTGTCCTGGATTGCGCAAATATATTTTCATAGTTCCCAGTCTGATTTTAACCACCATGTATATATAATCACGTTTTTGTACATATGTATATCTAGATTGATATTTGTTTTTCGCACATTTATATGTGTAGATTGGTATATGTGCTTTCGAACGTAAGCCTTCATTGTATGCAGCATGCTGACTATGAGATAACAATAACTCGTACTCTTCACACTTTAGTGCACACTAACCACGTTTTGTGGTCATGTAAATCCAAGTTAAGGTTACAAACATTTTATCTTTGTAAGGACCGTGAGATTATGTTAGCTTTTTCTTTAGCACACTTTAGTGTCAGGTAGATCTGTAATAGCGCGTATTGTGCATGACGTCTATGAGAGAGCCCTAGTATCACGTCCCAGAATAACATGACTAAGATGAATGTTTGTGAGGCGGTTCACTACCTAGTTGTTTATTTAACCCCACACAGAGTCCTCTTTTGGTTTCCACGTTCAGAAGGGCGCACATACGTCTACTCGATGAGTGTCAGTCTCCGTTTAAACTTCACAAGCGATTGGCCAGAGTCAAGGCAAAGGCACAGGCTGACAGATGTAGCGCTAGACCGAGAGTACACTTTGAATGTGGGACACCTTAGGACTGACCAGTGAGTATTGAACGCTGCGGAGTCTGCGCTTCTGTCTGTGAGGGGGACATGTTTGAAGTGATAGATTGATAGCCGGTCAATTGTTTTACTTGCAGGAAGGCAGCTGCCCGAACTTGATAATAGAAGTTTTTTGTTGTTGGTTTTTTTGGGTTTTTTTAACGTCTTTTTATTGAAGAGAAACAAGAGGAAACATTACAAATATTAGGTGCCATACGATGGAATAGATTACAACTGTATGTAGGTGAATGGGCCAATGCAGAGAAAGCAATACACAGGAGTGTGAGACATCAACGTCAACAAGCATATGAAAAAGGAGAGGCAGTATAATCAACAATCTCGGTAAGCATCAATCTGCAGGACCCGCCCACCCACGATTCAGGATATTTAAGACCAGAGTAGACACCCAGATGATAATAGAAGTTTTGATGCTTGCACGGTTGATTCTCACCCATGAGAGAGGAGAGTGTGCCACTAGTTGCTGTGGAGGTTCTGGACCACCTTAGCTCTGAGCACATTAGTAAAAGAGATGTTTTATCTGAATGTCTCACTTATGATTTTTCCAGGTGTGCGCAGTTCGTTTTGATGGCGCTTTTCTAGGCGCGACTGAATAGGGCGTGTAGTATACGCGACCCTGAAAAGATTTCGTTTTGTGAGTGGTTCTTTTTACTTTGTTCCATGCTCCATTTGGTAGATAGCACTTCTAATTTGGTGTTAATGGGTTCATGGGTCAGGTCACTCACATTGGATGTACACAGTTTGCAGCCACTAGTCCTTTCCAGTTCTAGCGACTTGGTTCCACTCTGACACAACATGGTACATTTGTTGAACCACGTGCGATTCCACTAGCCCCTTTTCTTCGCTCTTACTGCATTCCTTAAACCGTAGGTGGCACAGTGGTCATGCATGGTGTAGTAAATAGGCTGGTTGACCAGCCTGCTTTGTACAATAAATAGGCGAGATGTTTTGCGCTAATATACACATGTATTTGTAAGGGTTTTTCTAGTATTGTTCCATTGTCCTTGTCCTGAGGAGGCCAAGAAGAAACCAAAGGCTGAAACGCGTCCGCGTCGACAATTCTTGTAGGAGTCTCTATACAAATAACAAACGAGTGATTTGATAATTGTTTGTGACACTATTGAGCTAAGGGAAAAGAAGTGCCTTTGCCGAAAGTGCGCATCTTGGCTACCTCTGTTTGTATCACTCAGAATTAATGTGTGAACACTTATAGAAACATATTTTTGGGTATTGACAATGAAAAATTGAATCCATTGTTTTTTGTATATATATATATATATATATATATATATATATATATATATATATTCACTGAAAAAACCATAGGTTATACACCATATATAGTTAGGAATTAGCATTTATAAAACCTTATTTTACTCACACAAAACCATTGAAATTCCATATATAGTTAGTTGCACTAACTATATATCGCGCACCCGCAATCCACTGCTGATCATGTCACATATTACATCATTCATGACATGGTCAGTGACATCACTGATGACATCACTGATGACATCTCAAATGACATCACTGATGAGATCACTGATGACATCATCCAGTGACTGTGTGTTTCTGTAAAGTTTAAATATGTTTTACATATTGAAGAATGAGTAGATGTATAAGTGTCTGGACGAAGGATTTAGTAGGTGCATGACTGAATGTATGAGTGAGTGATTAAATGTGTCTCACTGAGTGCATGGGTTAGTGACTAAACTGTCTTAATTTGTGCATCATTATGTCTGTTGTTCTGTAAACTGCTGCATGTGTTGATCAGTAGCTATATGATTAACTATATGGGTTATTGATTGATTGTCCAAGTATTTGTATAGGAGACTGAGTGTGTGTGTGGCTGGCTGGGAGCTGTGTGACTCTGTGCAGATCAATGTGTACTTGTATCAATGATTGTATAAGAAAGTAAGTATGTGTTAGTATATGTTTGAAAATGTAAGGTGCTCTATGTTTAACTGTATAGACAAGAAAATGGAAGTGTGATTGATTCTTTACAGGACTGACTAGGTGTGTGAGTAACTCCATGGATGAGTGGCAGAGTGTAAGTGTCTGTATAGGTGTATGAGTGCATATGATAGTGTTGTAAAGATGAGTGATTGTATGTATGAATGATTGTATGGGTGAATGAGTGAATATGTGTGTAGACGTAGGAATCAGTGAGTACGTATGTAGTAACTAGTATTGGTGTGTCAATGGTTTCAAAAATTATACTCTGTATTTAACACTGGGTGAAACAGAGGTTATATTAAAACGTGAGGAGATGCATTGTATTGTCACATGAATGATATCATCAGTGATGTGGTCATTGATGTCAAATGAGATGTCATCAGTGATCTCATCAGTGATGTCATTTGAGATGTCATCAGTGATGTCATCAGTGATGTCACTGACCATGTCATGAATGATGTAATATGTGACATGATCAGCAGTGGATTGCGGGTGCGCGATATATAGTTAGTGCAACTAACTATATATGGAATTTCAATGGTTTTGTGTGAGTAAAATAAGGTTTTTTAAATGCTAATTCCTAACTATATATGGTGTATAACCTATGGTTTTTTCAGTGAATTTTCAAGGTTTTGTAAATGCTAATTCCTAACTATACATGGTCTATAACCTATGGTTTTTTCAGTGAATTTCAATGGTTTTTTAATAGCAAATATCATAAGCTGTCGAATGTCAAGTACGTGGTAAGTAAAAACATTTTCGTGTTTATGCACACTGATCTGCTTTGAATGCTGCCCCCCACCCCTCATTTCTATTAGGAGTACTCTCTCTTTGCAGATAGTGAAGGGTAGTTAACGCAGCCCTTTGCCCCCTTTGTAATCCGTCGTGCCTGCTTCTCTCTCCATTTGATTGATTGTTCTCTTTGGTTCATTCTCTATTTACAAACAAGCACAGAGTCGCAATACTCTGTTTAGTCTTTGCAGATAGCGAAAAATCGTGTAAAAAAACAAAAGGAATCGAGCAAAATCAGTAGGCCACTAATGGGATCTCTTTTTGACCTCGCTAAAATAGAAACATTAGGAACAACCTGTTGAAAATAGCAATGCGTATGTACATAAGCGGCGTTCATTTGTGTTCACAGTACCCCTTGTTGATTGTTTGAATCGAGCATTGAATTGTTTGAAGTTAATTCTCTTAAGGATCTTCTCTGCCTGCAAACGAGGAAGAATAGGAATATTCTCTCTCCCTTTGCAGATAGTGAAGGGTAGGTAACGCAAGCCTTTAACACGTCGTACCTATTTCATTCCTCATTGATTGATTGATTGTCCGAACATTGACTGTTTGGGAATTAGTTCTTTTTGGAGGTATTCCCTGTTTGCAAATAAACGTAGGAAAATCTTTGCAAGTAGTGAAAGGGTACGTAATGCGGACCTTTCTCCCCCGTTGTAATCTGTCATGCCTATCTACTCCCCACTGATTGATGCACCTGTTTCACCCGGACCATTTACTAGAGATACGTCATCTGGCCCGACCAGAGAGCACCCCTAGTGAAAAGGACATATGCACTAATAACGAAGTGATCACTGTATCCTGTTAACAGAAACTTTAGCATGAAACAACCTGGAAAGAAAAGAATAGGAAAACGAAAATCAGTAGGCCACTGATGAACATGAACTTTTATTAAACAACGAACAAAGAAACGATAACATAACGTAATGATAAAACCTATTAATGTCCTAGAAACAAGAAAACGTTAAAATATGCCAGTGGTGAGAGACCAGAAAAACAGTAAGAGAAACCAAATCACCCCTCGCTGTCCCACCGCCTGCCACGCCCAAAAAATCGATAGACTAGGGAAAATGCAAGTCAGTAGAACATCCGCCCCCACTCTGGAAACTTCCAAGGTGGGGCAGGGTTCCGGCTACGCCCAGCCGGGAGCAGCCCATATAAGGCAGGTCCTGCTGCCACGCCTCGGCCAGGAGATCCTAACGTAGGGTGTAGCCGGAGGAGAGGCCGAGGCCAGCGGGACCCGGCCAGGGGATTGCCTTTACAACGCTGAACAGTTGCAGGGGGGGGGAATGTCTCCTCAACCCTCCCCTCTCTCTCCCAGTCCGGCCGCGGTGGCCCTTGAGAGTTGCAGGTAGTCCCGCCACATGCTCTTCCGGTCCGGCCACCAACGGTCGGGGGGCCGAGGCCGACGGGATCCGGCTGCAGCCGATAAACCAAGAAACCCGTTCATGGGGCCAGAGCCAGGGGCGTCTGGCCGACATCTACCGGAAGCCCGGCCCGAAGACGGACGGGACACTTCTTCTTTCTTGAATAATGGCTGCGACAACACTGGGGGGGGATGTCTTGCACATGCCTCCGACCCCCCCCCCCCTCGTCCTCATCGCCTGGTCCGGCCATAACAAATCTCAAGCGAGACGCCGTGGGGTGCACTGGGAGGGAGAGACGGTGCGAACAGGCCTCTCCCGCCTCCCCAGGTGGAGGCTTCCCAGCTGCACCCTCAGCGCTCCAGGCGCCCGGAAAAGGGTTCTTCCACTGTGGCCATGCTGCAACGTCTCGCCCGGCGGGGTGGAGCCCGTCCGCTCATGTGACCCCACGATCGCCGGTAGCTGCCGAACTCTCAAAATGGCGGTCGACCTGGCAAGAGCGGGCCCAGCATAAAGAAATGGCCCGGTCACTGGTTGACTCCACCACCGTAGTCCTCCACGACCTTGAAGATTCTAGAGGAGCCGCGGGAGTCTCCGACCCCCGATGGGGAATGACTGCCATGATCGCCCGTGGAGTGACGAAACTGTATCCGCGGGACGTCGGCGCTCCCATGCTGGCGCCAGCCTCACTTTGAATTACTAGAATCCTGCAGACCTCACTTCCGGTGAAAGCACAGTGTGACCCGGTAGGAAAAATTATTGCACCCCCTCCCCTTTTTGACTGATAGTTCAAACCACCGATCCTTTCCTTTGCCCTTTTAACGGAACTTTGGACTGCCTCCCCCTCTTTTACATTTTCTAGAGAAAACAAAACATTAACCACTACATTAGCATAGCAGTTGACACCAGAACTGTTTTCAAATTGAAAACCAACAACATCTTCAACAGAATCCTTTTTGTTTCTGCTGTGACCCTGCTACAGCACAGGCATTGTCCCCAGCAGTAATTCTGCAATGCCGGTAAGAATAGCTGTGGTGCCTACTGGACTCACTCACCCCCGCGGCGCCCCACGCTGTTATTTGCTGGGCGGCAACTTACTAGAGATCACCTTCGTGCCATCTAGATTTCAGCGCATTCTGCTGCCTTGGAACTATTCGCACAACAGACCGCTACTGACAAGAATATTTCATTATTGGTGCTGTCAATTTCAATAAATCTATTGGATAATTCAAAAGAAATTGCCACGGTCTCTTCGTTGTTTAAATGTTTTTACTGTTTTTGTTTTGTTGTATATATTTATATGTTATTAAAGTTTTATATTCCTACTACTTTGTTGGAGTGCTATATATTTTTAATGTGACACATAATTGTAAAAACTTTGATGTACAAAGAGTCATTCCTGGAATCTTCCGCTTCAGGCTCGGTCCCCTCCCCAATCACAATACAAGATGGTTTTCAGATAGTAGGAACACGTGTGGTGTGACGGATCTCATCGGGTGTGGGCCTTGATCTACTATAACTCCTTTGAAGAGGGGTGATTCTTTACAGCTGGGGCCATAAACTACATCTGCAGGGCTAGCTGATAGCCTGGACAATCGGACACAGAGGAAGAGGAGTGTCAGAGGGTGCGGTAGTGAATAGGGCGAAAGGGAGGTGTCGGGCGGGCACAGAGTGTGATTCTCAGGGAAGAGCAGCGCAGATGGGGGGAGGTTTATTGCCCATGCATAAGACAGAGAGCGGTGGTGACCAGTGCCTGGGGAAGATGCTTGCGTGGGTGAGGAGCCATGCTACGAATCGACAGCGTGCAGAGAGTGGGTCTGGTCAAGACATCTAAAATGGCTGCCGTGCACGACAAAAGTGTGGCATTTCAAAAAAGGCAAGATGGCGCAGACAATGTTTTTCAACACTTCCTCATTTCCTTCGAATCGAACGTTAACAGACGTTGGGGCATATTACCAAAGTTAAGCGATATTTATCGCTAACGATGCTTACCAACAAATTTTTTACCACTAAGCATCGTCAGAAATTATCGAAGATAAACCTTGCTATTATCAAGGTTTATCGCAAATGCGATAATAAACGGCCGCAATGCATGAATATCGCTAAAAACTCAGCGATATTCATGCATTACCGAGCTAATGCTCTTAGCCATGTTATCCACCTCCCATTGGATAACATGGCTAAGAACTGCTCAGGGCAGGTGTTACTTTTTGGAGATATTCGCGCTTAGCGCGAATATCTCCAAAAGTTGGTAATAGGAGATAGATATCTTGCATGTTGTAATGCAAATTATTGTGGTATATGGAACTCATACCATAATCTCTCAGGAAAGCAGAAACTGATCCTTTTGGGACCGCCTAAAAAGGCCTAGGGGGTGAGGAGTACTCTACTTTGCCCCCTTTTCACGTTCCGAACTATTTTATTTTACTCTCTTCTGTAATTACACAAAATAGCAGCGATAAGATACATCGGAGACACACAGTGAGAGAAAGGAGGCCGGAGATGAAGAAGAGATGTCAAATACACATTGGAGATAATATAGTGGCAGAAGGGAAGTAAATATGAGTAAACTTACCATGTAACATAAAAATGTTGCACTCTATACTATAAGTCTCATTTTATACTACAATCACTTCGCTACAACCTCATAAATTAAAAATAAAAATGAATAATGTCTCAAACAATTTTTGATTTCTAAATATAAATTTATTCTTCAGAATTTTCTAAATTTGAAAGAACTAGTAACATGTCCTCATCAGCAATGTCCTCATGAAAAGTCTCCAATGATGATTCTTGTAACTCTATGGTCTCCAAACACTCGATAAATTCGCCATCAAGAGATTGATCAAAAAAATCATTCAAGTCATCTCCTCCTTGTGACAATATTTCATTATTGGTGCTGTCAATTTCAATCAATGTAGTGGAATCATTCAAGTCATCTCCTCGTGACAATATTTCATTATTGGTGCTCTCAATTTCAATCAATGTAGTGGAATCATTCAAGTCATCTCCTCCTTGTGACAATATTTCATTATTGGTGCTGTCCATTTCAATCAATCTAATGGAATCATACAAGTCATCTCCTCCTTGTGACAATATTTCATTATTGGTGCTCTCAATTTCAATCAATGTAGTGGAATCATTCAAGTCATCTCCTTGTGACAATATTTCATTCTTGGTGCTGTCCATTTCAATCAATCTAATGGAATCATACAAGTCACGTCCTCCTTGTGACAATATTTCATTATTGGTGCTCTCAATTTCAATCAATGTAGTGGACAATTCAAAAGAAATTGCCACGGTCTCTTCATTGTGAGCCATTTTATTTTGAAATTGCTTGCTGTAAATTGCAGAAAAAAATAATCACTTTCATTTATCGTTTTTAGTAATACATAATATAAAACTAACTTTATCAAGTATTTAGTATAACAGAAGGACTGCAAATAAATAACAGAAAACATTTTTCAAATTATCTTCAAGTGTACAACATAGTTCCCCTTACAAATTAACAACTCACCTTTTTAAAAGTAGGAGAAGTGTTAGTACTGTGTAAATCAAACACCAGAAATTCACCACCAAAAATTCCTCACAAATGTACCTCAGACAGTAGTATCACAAAATGGCTGTGGTTTCCTCTCATTTGAAATATATACATAACCAATTAACTTTCATCACACACAAATACAAAACCAAAGTAACATTTTAATTGGTTCTAAATTTCAACACTTTCAAATGTGTTTTCCCCATGCAATTTTCCATAGGACATTTACATACGTCTACAGCCTGAATGGCTGAACGGAATTACACCAAACTTGGCAAAATGGTACATCAAACCTAAGAGGTCAGGAAGGATCTACTATGCCCCCTTATGGTCATTTCCCCCTTCGCTTTGGCCTCCTCTTGTCTCTCAATCCTACCGAGAGACAAGATGGCGGCCGCTACGGACTGTTTGGAATGTTGACAGACGCCGGAGAACCAATCAGCTTCGCAAAGCTCCGTAACGCGAAAAGTACGCGAAGGGGAGCGCTGTTACAGATATATATCTTTTTTGGAACGTTAATTTCTCAAAATCCACTGGAGCACATATATTGAGACCTAGCAAAGGCACATCGGGCTACCAGTCCCTAATATTTTGCCAAGTTTCGTGCAAATCCATTCAGCCGTTCGATTATTATTATTTTTTTTTTTTTTGCCCCGCGGGGCCCTTTTAAAACCTCCACATCAAACGTAGGGGGTCAGCGAGGATCTACTATTCCCCCTTATGGTCATTTGCCCCTTCGCTTTGGCCTCCTCTTGTCTCTCGATCCTACCGAGAGACAAGATGGCGGCCGCTACGGACTGTTTGGAATGTTGACAGACGCCGGAGAACCAATCAGCTTCGCTTCACAAAGCTCCGTTGCGCGAAAAGTACGCGTCCTGGAGCGCTGCCCGGTCCGCTGTTACAGATATATATCTTTTTTTAAACGTTAATTTCTCAAAATCCACTGTAGCACATATATTGAGACCTACAAAAGGCACATCGGGCTACCAGTCCCTACAATTTTGCCAAGTTTCGTGCAAATCCATTCACCCGTTCGGGCTAAAAGTGAGGCCAACCGCCCTATGGAAAACTCAATGTTAAAAACACGTTTTGGGACCCCCCTTTTTTCTCGGCCCCCCCTTGACGAACCCCCCCCCCAAATTTTCAAGGGCTGCTCAGAAACAAAATGTGCCATTTTCCTGAAAATTTCAGCCAATTCCGTCCACAAACGCCAAAGTTATTAGACATAGAATTTTCAAAAAACCCATAGAGAAAAAATCCTAACTATATATACCTACTGGCGACCGCCAGTAGGTAATATATATATATATATATATATATATATATATATATATATATATATATATAGTTAAGAAAACTGGTATGGTCCTATATGTAGAAACCAGAGTCGAGGCCCAAATTAAGTTTTAAGTGCTCAAGGTTTAATTGGCAAAAATAAACAGCCCCAACGCGTTTCGAGGTAAGCCTACCTCTTGGTCACGGGTGGAGTAACATCATTTCGCCATACTTTTAAAGTAAACACCCAGATGCATTCTGTCATGCATCACGTGCCCATAGACACGGAAGAGATACTACAATCGGGCTACAATGTATCATGGTGTTTGTTTACACAGTCATTGCAGTTGTTAACTTGAAATAAACATTGGCTTTGTGGCTACATATCCAGGCATCTAATTAATATCGTATGTCACATTTATCTCATGAAAAAAATAAATGTTAGAAAATTATACATATGCTTCTTCGGCATAAATTATTACCAAGAAAATCCCCGCCCAAGTGGGCTTTTTACATGTCCAGGCATCTAATTCACCTCGTGTGTCACATTTATCACATGAAAAAATATAAATGTCAGAAAATTATACATATGCTTGTTCTGCATAAGTTGTTACAAAGACACTCTCCGCCCCAGTGGGCTTTTTACCACCACAAAATTGTTCATAATGCCAAGTCTTAATTCTGCCCCAGTGGGCGTGCCATCCTTTCCTGCAAGAAACCAAACAAACCAAATTCAGCCTGAGTATTCTCATCATGTATGTGCAAATAACTGTAACAAGTGCTATTAAAATCAACTTTCTTTAAAAGATTCCACATTGCTCAAAAGACGCGACAGAGATTACTTGATTCCTTAAAATTACTCATACAAGTGTACTGCTAGTTCTTCCCCAAGGTTGTGCCCCATCGGTTGAATGGTGTTGTATTTAATTATATATTTGGACTCAAGTTTTCGTAACTCTAGCCATCTGTTTCCACCTCTCTCTTTATTTTCCACACAGTCTAGCACTACATATGTCAGCAGATTGGGATTCTGATTGTGTACTGCCGCAAAGTGCCTTGCTACTGGGTATTGGTGGTTCAAGTTTTTTATTGCTCTTAGATGTTCTAGTACTCTGAGTTTGGCCTGCTTTGTGGTGCACCCAATGTAAAATTTGTCGCAGGGACAGTGTAGTGCATAGATAGCATGATCCGTCGTACAGCTCAGATGTTTTGTGATCTTATGTGCCTCCTGATCTTTGGAAATCACTATCGATTTGCAATTCTTGCTGGTCTTGCAAGCTTTGCAACGTTTACACGGAAAAAATCCCTGTATTGCATTACTTTTGGGACTTTCTCTGATTAATGTCGTGCTCAGTGTGTCTCTTAGTGATTTTGCCTTCATGTAAGTCACTGATGGTGTATCGTGTATGACCTCACACAAATCTTTATCCAGTTTAAGGATATCCCAAAATTTCAGTAAACTCCGTCTCACTTCCCAGGACTGACTGTCATACCGGGTTATGAATCGGATTTTATTATCTGCAGGACGTTCTTTAGGGATTAGAAGTTCTTTTCTTTCCTTCTGATCTACCTCTCTTTCTGCATGATTGATGATTTCCTTTGAATATCCCCTTTCACGAAATCTTGCTATCATGAGTGCTTTTTCCTTTTCATAGTGTGGCCCTGTGCTGCAATTACGCTTCGCCCTGGTTAGCTCTCCTAAAGGGATGCTTCTTATCAATGTAACAGGGTGACAACTTTCAGCGTGTGGGAGACTATTCCCAGCTGTTTTTTTGCGGAATAAGGAGCTTGTTAAAACCCCATCCCTCACCTCAAGATTGACATCCAGGAATTCCAGTTGTGTTTTACTCATGCAGCTGGTGAATTTTAAATTGAGACCATTATTATTGATGATCTTTTCAAATTCCTGAGCTTGTTCGCGGGTGCCCTTCCAGACACAAAAGATGTCATCAATAAAACGGAGCCAGAGGACGGCGTGGGTACTAAAGTGGGAGATGTTGCTCACCACTTGCTCCTCCCACCAGCCCATGAAAAGGCCAGCAAAGCTGGGAGCAAAGCAAGTACCCATCGCCGTCCCCCGTGTCTGTCTGTACATTTTTTTATCAAATATGAAAAAATTATTTTCAAGACATATCTGCATCATTTGCAGTATCATATTAGTGTGGCCCCAGTGGGAGATAGATCGTTCCTTCAGAAAGTGTCTACATGCCTCTAGCCCCAAAATTTGGGGAATGCTTGTATACAAACTGACGACATCAAAACTGATCATCCAATAATCAGAATCCCATGTAAAGTTGTTAATTTTTCTGAGGAAGTCAGATGTATCCTTAACATAAGATGGTAAAGACTGGACTAGTGGTTGTAAAAAGTGGTCGATGTACCTTGAAGTTTTTTCAAGTAAGCTACCCACTGAGGAGACAATTGGCCTCCCCGGTGGTTTCACCAAATCTTTATGTAACTTGGGCAATAGGTACAGTGCTGGCACCATGGGGTATTTACACAACAGGTATTTGTACTCCTCATCTTCAATGATACCACTGGATTTCCATTCCACAAGTTTATCAAAAAACATCTGCTTCATGCTATTATATTCTTGTCTCGTGGTCAAAACATAGTTTTCATGGTCATTAAGTTGCCTATACCCCTCCTCCAAGTACATCTCCACAGGCCACAGTACAACATTACCCCCTTTGTCACTGTTCCTGATAATTATATCAGTCCAGCTTTCCATCTCTTTCAATGCTAGGAATTGGTTATTGGTTAGATTGAGTTTGAGTTTAGGTCTTCTTATATATATATATACAAAAAACATATATATATATGATTTTATATTGTCATTAAGTGTTGTCCAACGATTGGTACCATTGTGTATGTGTGTCCTTAATTAATCAGGCAGTATATTTTTGTAAGACTAAAGATTGAAGATAGGGTAATTGAATGTTCCCTATACTAAAATAAAAGTTGTATTAATTCCTCCATACCTATTTTTTTTGCAATAATAGTGTTTTAAACTCAGGTACAGGAGGGTGATTTGGGTATACCCTGTGCATATGTATAAGCTAGTATGGCATTAGAGGCCTGAAAGGAAGTACAAAATAGCTGCGAAGAATATGAGGATTCATTAATAGCATTGCAGCTAGAACTCCTTTAGATATAGAAAGCATGGATTATGTGCAACATTGACTTTATACCTTACATACATTGATCCTATAACCCCCACAGGGTCCAATATTTTTATAGGGGAGCGGGCTATTAGGCTCTGGGGACCTCATTCCCAGGACCTTTTTTTAAATGGGAAGGGGGCTAAGTAGACCCCTTCCCTGGGCGTTACTAGGCCATGGGGACCACATCCAGAGGGGCCATTTTTATGTAAATAGGAGAGGTGGCCATCTAGCCCCCCTCTGCGATCCTTATCCCATTCCCCAGTGTAGTCTTTTTTATATGGAGAGGGGCACCGGAACGGGCTTTATCTTAATGAAATGGAAAGGGGACCGTGTGGCTACCTTCCAGAGCCGTTAAAGGCCCTGGAGATCCCATCCCCTAGAGCCATATCTCTTTTAAAGAGATGTGAGGAGCCAAGTGGGCCCCCTCTCCAAGTTTCTTTAGGATCTGGAGACCCCATCCCCCAAAGCTTTTTTTTATTAAAGGGGAGGGGGGCCACATGGTCCACCTCTCCAATCAATCAATCAATCATGCCATTTGTATAGCGCACTACTCACCCGGGAGGGTCTCAAGGCACTTGGGGGGAGGGGTATGCTACTGCTCGAACAGCCAGGTCTTGAGTTGTTTCCTGATGGCGAGATGGTCCTGGGTCAGCCGAAGGTGGATGGGGAGGGAGTTCCAAGTCTTGGCAGCCAGGTAAGAGAAGGATCTTCCTCCGGCGGTGGCTCTTCGGATGCGTGGTACGGCTGCGAGGGCGAGGCTGGTGGACCGTAGCTGGCGGGTGGGCGTGTAGAAGGTCAGGCGGTCGTTCAGGTACTTGGGGCCCAGGTCGTGGAGAGACTTGTGTGCGTGGGTGAGGAGCCGGAACGTGATCCTCTTGTCGACGGGGAGCCAGTGCAGGTTCCTCAGGTGGCTGGAGATGTGGCTGCGTCGGGGGACATCCAGGATGAGTCGGGCGGAGGCGTTCTGGATGCGCTGGAGTCTTTTCTGTAGCTTGGCTGTGGTTCCGGCGTAGAGGGCATTTCCGTAGTCCAGTCGGCTGGTGACGAGTGCCTGGGTGACAGTCTTCCTGGTCTCGGTCGGGATCCAGCGGAAGATCTTGCGAAGCATACGCAGGGTGTTGAAGCTCGATGAGGAGACGGCGTTGACTTGTCTGGTCATCGAGAGGGAGGGGTCCAGGATGAAGCCCAGGTTGCGTGCGTGGTCGGTTGGCTTGGGTGCGGTGCCCAGGGCTGGGGGCCACCAGGATTCGTCCCAGGCGGAGGGCGAAGATCCCAGGATGAGGACTTCCATCTTGTCCGAGTTCAGTTTCAGGCGGCTGTCCTTCATCCACTCGGCGACGTCTTTCATCCCTTCGTGTAGGCAGGTTCTGGCGGTGTCGGGGTCTCTGGTGAGGGAGAGGATCAGCTGGGTGTCGTCGGCGTAAGAGATGATGTTGAGGTTGTGCTGGCGTGCGATGGCTGCGAGAGGTTTCATGTAGATGTTGAAGAGGGTGGGGCTGAGTGAAGATCCTTGCGGGACGCCGCAGATGACTTCGGTGGCCTCGGAGCGAAACGGGGGGAGGCGGACTCTTTGTGTTCTTCCGGCGAGGAACGAGATGATCCACTCCAGTGCCTTCTCTTGGATACCGATGTTGCTGAGGCGCTGGACTAGGGTGCGGTGGCAGACCGTGTCGAACGCAGCGGAGAGGTCCAGGAGGATGAGGGCCACTGTTTCCCCCTTGTCGAGCAGGGTCCTGATGTCGTCGGTGGCTGCGATGAGGGTGGTCTCGGTGCTGTGGTTGGCTCTGAAGCCGGACTGCAAGCGGTCGAGGGATCCGTTCGTCTCGAGGAAGGCGGTCAGCTGTCTGTTGACGATCTTCTCGATGACTTTAGCAGGAAAAGGGAGGAGCGAGATGGGGCGGAAGTTTTTGAGATTGGTGGGGTCCGCTGTAGGTTTCTTCAGGAGGGCGCTGATCTCGGCGTGCTTCCAGCTCTCCGGGAAGGTGGCGGTGTTGAAGGAGGCGTTGATGATGTTCCAGAGTTGGGGTGCGATGGTGGAGTCGGTCTTGTTGAAGACGTGGTGTGGGCAGGGGTCGGTCGGTGATCCGGAGTGGATGGTGTTCATCGTGCGGGCTGTGTCTTCGGTGGTCACCGTGGTCCAGGTGCGAAGGGTGGCAGTGGGGGGCGTTGGTTCGACGGTTGGGTGCGTGGGTGGGGCGCCGAAGCTGTTGTGGATGTCGGCGATCTTGAGGTGGAAGAACGAGGCGAGGGAGTCGCAGAGGTCTTGTGACGGAGTGATGTCGTTGGTGCCGGTGTTGGAGAACTCCTTGACGATAGTGAAGAGCTCTTTGCTGTCGTGGGCGTTGTTGTTCAGTCGTTCCTTCAGGGATTTCTTCTTGGTGGTGGGGATGAGCTGGTGGTGCTTGCGGATAGCGTGTTTGAGGGCGGTCATGTTGTCGGTGGTCCGGTCGAGGAGCCAGGCTTTCTCGAGGGTGCGGCAGGTTTTCTTGGAGTCCTTGAGGTCGTCGGTGAACCAGGATGCCTTCTTGCTTCTGGGTCTGCTGGGAGGGTTGTTTAGTGGCGCGAGGTCGTAGGCGCAGGCGGTCAGCCACTGTGTGAAGTTGCGGGCTGCTTCGTTGGGGTCCGTTGTGTTGGCGGGTGGTCTCTGGCTGAGGGAGGTGGTGAGCTGGTCTGCGGTGATCTTGCTCCAATTCTTGTGAGGTACCTGTTGCAGGTGGTGGTGGGTCGTGGATCTTTTGAAGCTGAAGTGGACGCAGCTGTGGTCGGTCCAGTGGAGTCCGGTGGCGTGGCTGAAGGTGATGTACTTGCTGGAAGAGAAGACGGGATCAAGCGTGTGGCCGGCGTAGTGGGTGGGGGTGTTGACCAGTTGCTTGAGTCCGAGGTTGGCGAGGTTTTCCAGCAGGGCGGTGGTGTTGCGGTCCTTGTTGTTCTCCAGGTGGAAGTTGAGGTCCCCGAGGAGGACGTAGTCAGTGGAGGGGAGGGCGTGCGGGCTGATGAAGTCTGTGATGTCTTCGCTGAATTGTGTGCGTGGTCCCGGGGGTCTGTAGACGAGAGTGCCTCTGAGGGTCGTCTTAGGGTCGGTGTGAATCTGGAAGTGGAGATGTTCGGCTGCGGCGAAGGAGTCGTTGGCGTCGGTCGTGATGCGGATGGTGTTCCTGTGGACGATGGCGATGCCACCTCCGGTCTGGTTGATGCGGTCCCTCCTGATCATCTTGTACCCGTCCGGGATGGCGATGGCGATGTCGGGTGCAGAGGAGGCGTTCATCCAGGTTTCCGTGAGGAAGGCGACGTCCGGTGATGTAGCGTCGAGGAGGTTCCAGAGTTCCACGGGTGGTCTATGGACGGAGCGGGTGTTGATCAGGATGCACTTGAGGTGGTTGCTGCTGGTGTTTGTCTTGGCGGGTGCGGGGCAGGTTCGGAGGCAGGTGAACTTGCAGGTGCAGCAGGTGAAGGGTCCGTGGGTGCGTCACGGGGTGGCTCGGCAGCAGGCGTGGGTCCGGCCGGCATTGAGTGCGTTGAGAGTGGCGGCGGCGTAGGTCAGTCGGGTCGTCTTGCCTCGGCGGGGAGGGCCAGGGGTCCTGGCGCTGGGCGCGGGCCAGGCGCGGACGGGCGCAGACAGGCTTACCTTTGGCGCACCTTCGGCGCTCAATTGGCGCTCCCGCTGAGCGCGTCCGCTGCGCGGTCGCGCTGGGGGCGTCATAAGTAAGGAGCCGGGAGGGAGGAGCAGCTGGGTGGCGGGAGCGGGGCGGCGAATGGAATCACAGGGGGGCGGGGCCGCAGGGAGGCAGCGGCTGGAAATTCCAAGAAGCAGCGGGAAATTCCCAGGAGCAGCGGGCAGCGAGCGAAGGAATCTGCAGGCAGGAGGCGGCAAAGGCAGGCAGGAGCGGCAGCAGTGAGTGGGGCGACCAAGCCCTGTGGAGGGCTGAGCGGTCACACTCTGTGGGCCCCTTAAGTAAGGAGCCGGGAGGGAGGAGCAGCTGGGTGGCGGGAGCGGGCGGCGAATGGAATCACAGGGGGGCGGGGCCGCAGGGAGGCAGCGGCGGGAAATTCCAAGAAGCAGCGGGCAGCGGGAAATTCCCAGGAGCAGCGGGAAATTCCCAGGAGCAGCGGGCAGCGAGCGAAGGAATCTGCAGGCAGGAGGCGGCAAAGGCAGGCAGGAGCGGCAGCAGTGAGTGGGGCGACCAAGCCCTGTGGAGGGCTGAGCGGTCACACTCTGTGGTCCCCTTAAGTAAGGAGCCTGGAGGGAGGAGCAGCTGGGTGGCGGGAGCGGGGCGGCAAATGGAATCACAGGGGGGGGGGCCGCAGGGAGGCAGCGGCGGGAAATTCCAAGAAGCAGCGGGCAGCGGGAAATTCCCAGGAGCAGCGGGAAATTCCCAGGAGCAGCGGGCAGCGAGTGAAGGAATCTGCAGGCAGGAGGCGGCAAAGGCAGGCAGGAGCGGCAGCAGTGAGTGGGGCGACCAAGCCCTGTGGAGGGCCTTAGTTCGTCCTGAGACCCCATCACCCAGGACCTTTTGTAATTAAAGGGAAGGGGGCCATGTGGTTCCCCCTCTCTGAGCCTTATTTGGAACTGGGGACCCCATTGCCCAGGGCCTTTTATTTAATGTAAGGGGGCATGCAGCCCCCCTCCCAGAGCCTTATTAGGTCCTTGGGACCCCATCCCCATCCGCCAATGCCATTTCCTTTATTAAAGGCGAGGGGGGCCACGTGACCTCCTCTTCCCAGAGCTTAATTAGGCCCTTGGGACCCCATCCCCAAGGGCTGTTTTTTTATTAAAGGGAAGGGGGCCACTCAACCCCCCCTGCCAGACTCTTTTCCAGCCCTGGGGACCAATCCCCGGGCCCTGCACTATTAAAGGTGGTTACCCTCACGCCAACCATGTACACCCACCGTACACAATGTTGGGAGCTACAGGGGGAGCCATAGGGCTCCTGTGGACCCAGAAGGCCCCTTGCATGCAGTGGGAGCCATCATTGCTTCTGCCTGCAGGGAGTAGCTACTTATGGTTCTCTCTCCAGTCGGGAATAATATTTTGACCTGTTTCCCTGCCGCATCACTGCAGGCACGATGGCAGATCAAAAGTCTGCTCCTAGCTGTCAGGAGCATTTTTAAAGCTCCTACCTTCTGGGAGCAGACCTTGAGTGTGCTCCCGGGAGATTGAAGATGCTCCCGTCAAGTGGAAGCAAACACAAGTTTTGCAAGATGGCTGGCCCAAAAAAATGCACACTTTGTACAAGTGCGAAGGCAGCCCTCTGCCCACCACTCCTCAATGCTGTCACTCAGCAGGCCCCGCTCCAACTTCTCCTGACGCTTGGTTCAGGAGGGGATAATGAAAAATAAAATGGTAATGAATTACCATTTTGTTTTTCATCTCTGGGGCTTCGGGGGGCATTCAGCGACGGTCCTCAGCTCTAATGGAGGAGCTGCCCTTGAGTTCACATAACTCAAAAGACTGAGAGATTGGTGAGTAGTGTAGCCCGCCATTTCTGTGACTGAGTATGCTGTCTACCTAGTAAATACAACCGTGTTTTTCAGAAGGAAACTATTACTTGCATCAAACTTCAAATGGTCCTCATTCTACTCCAAAAAGGTGTTTCATTGTGTTATGTATAGAGAGCTTGGCTGACATTTTTGGGGTATTATGCTTTCTGTCATATTAATAGTCTCACTTTAAAATACATACGAAACTGCTTTGCCGGTGGAGACGCGAAAATCCTGCAGCTGACATTCTCCGGAACGACGTTATCATTTAGCACCTTATTATCATCTCCTCAACCTAATTTGACCCTTGGCCATCCCTGGATTTCCAGAAACATACAATGAATAAGAAAGACTATGCACATGAGTATACATTTATAGAAACATAAGGCAAGAAGAAATATTCAATTCGAAGAACTGATAGAAAAATGTTATCTAATGAAATACAAAATACACCACAAAAATAGAACACGCAAGTCATCATAAATTTGAAGTGCAGTCTGAACACATAAACGCCTCACCTCAGTAACAAGTTACGGACAGCACTCACGAAAACATTTCCAAATTTCCATAAAATCATTCTATACTGTGTATTTTAGGACACAGGAGTACTAACGTTATAAATGTAGACATTTATTCTAGCCAGATCTCATTAAACTTTTGTTTAGACCTCTACAAAATTATTTTCTTTCTACTGTCTATTGCATTATGCAATATTAAACTTAATTTCCCCTCACTTATTTCAATCACTTTGGAAGCGGGATATGAATGTAATATGATGAGACAATAGATAAACGCAAGTTACTATTTTCACCCTGGAAATTTAAATTTCACTTCCTAACTGTTAGTACAATCCCTGTTTAACTGATTCTGGCACACAACTCCTTCTATCATGCCACTCTTACTTTATTTTTTTTATTTTTACATCAGTGCATAAACCGCTTAATTAGTTTTTCAGCATCAATAACTGCATTATCAATTGCCTGTCACCGCCAGAGTGCTGTTCTAATTAACAAGGTTCTATTTGCAGGTGCATACATTTACGGAGTAAAGGAAACTCGTTTACAAAAGAATTGCCAATGCCATGTTGAAAATCTCTTGAAGTCTAATGTGGAGCGCTGTGGAGCTTTTTACACTCTACCGCCTTAGCAACCTGAATTACAAAGGCGGTGCATGCATTATATTATAATAAAAACTGTAATGGACTAAGGGCTACTGAATTAAGTGTAAAAGACTATTATTCACCTTATTATTTAAAGCATATCCACAACTTCAATTGTCATCGAACTCCATAGGACCCAGGAGCCTTAATTATTAAAGCTTAGGACGCTTTAGCGTGTTTGGGGGCCGTTAATGAAACAATTTGTTTAATCTGTTGTTATTCAAATATATATTTGAATTGCTATTCAAAGCATGAAAAGAGACCACAAAACACTTCATTGTACAAATGTCACTGTGGCACAAAAGAACTATGTAAAATCGTACCACAAATAGGCCTTGGAACCATTACATTATGGACTGGAGCCATATAACTTGTACTAGTCAAGGAACCAGGGAACATGGTGTGGGGGGCACAGCTCTCCTAGAGCTTCCCCAAGCTTTGTCACCTAGAAGTAAGCAAAATATCACACGAGAAAACGTAAATTGTAAAGTGTTGTCTATTTCAAGGAGCCCACAGCCAAGACACACCTTCCAGTCTGAGGTTCCAAAGCAGCTGATTACCAAAGAACACCCTGGAAGTTAGTGTTCCAGTACCACCCCATCATCCTATATATCAACAGGCTGCACGTGCAGGATCTAAACATTAGGCATAGCCACATATAACACGCCTATACCAGAAAATGCAGAGGCCAGGCCAGGCTATTTAACACGATTACTTTACAACCTGTTTTGCGATCTCAAATATGCCAAGCGAGAACATATGTGGCCCTTTACATGACAGCAGAGGCCTGTCTGCCCGCAGGCCCCGTGGTGCAGGGTCCCTGCCAGCCTTCCTGCCATGGGGGCACCTCAGCCACTTGTTATATTGTAGTCCTTAAATCTTTCTCTTTGTGCTGCGACAGCGAAGGGAGCACTGCTCTGCAAAAGAAAACGGAAAAGCCATTCTTTTGTGGCTCAATCAATTCACAACGGGCCGTTGCACTCGGGGCGGAGGCCCCACAGTCATGGCGGGGGGCCCGCACTCACGGGGGGCCTCCGTACTGCACGTACCCATTGAGGAGGTCATGCCACGACGAGTGTGGGGACCCCGCTACCACTGTGGGGCCTCTGCTACAAGTGCTTCGGCCCTTTGTGAATTGAGCCCCGTGTTTGCAAAACGCGGCCAGGGTGAAGTAGAGGGCGAGGAATGCTCATTTTATGGCTAGGTGTGGGCCCACAGAGACAGGCCGGATACGTGGATGAATGGTGGTAAGCTCACATTGTTGCGATCTTGTTGCAAATCCTGAGTGTGCCAAACATGATTTCCAGCCAGATCACGATGAGGCCTAATTCTGCTCTTCGGATATGCATAGCTGACAAGTGTTCAGATTGCCTATGTGTGACATTTGTATGGTTTCAACTGGTGCAAGAGTGATGCTCTACTGTCAAATGTGTAACACCTCAAGTGACACTTTTTCACGAGTGAATCAAAGCAATGACAATCGAGTACCTCTCTGTGATCATTCTGTTACCATATTCAGACGTGTCAGACAACAATGAACATGCGATTAACAAGTCAGGCCTATTGGCATTGCGAATGCTTATTATTAAATGTACATAAAGAGGTCCAACTGACCTATAATTTTCAGAGAAAGACAAAAAGCTAATAAAACACCCCACACTACAACGAGTAAAAACAATGATTCTGTTGTGAATAATTAGAATTGAAAAGGTTTATTTCTGACAAAATTGTGTGAAAATTATACTGTGAATTCAACATTACAAGGCCTTTTCAAGGGGGGGTGGTCTTTAGACTGCCTCAGTCACAACACTTTCCTCTGCACTATCTCACTTTGTTGACCACTCAGACATTTTTCTCCTCACATCTTTCTAAAATCCTCCATCTGCCTATCATACCAATCATCGCCTTCTGCTACACCACTTCCTTTTCAATGCCTGTCTATGTGTACTTCCTTGTGTCCCCCTCTTTGCGAGGCGCACACACTCTCTCGCTCTCTCTTTCTCTTCTGTAAATACAGCATTTTCTGTTCTTTTATTGGGAGCGGTCAGTATTTTGACTGCTGAATACCATCTTCACAGTCCTTCACATAAAACAATATTTACAATTAGCCCATGCGTGACAAGTTATGTGAGAAACGTTCACTGAACTCTGAACGTACACTCATTCCTCCATTACCTGACCGGAGACAGTCACCTAGAGGTGGCTCCGTTTCAAGTATTCTCTATAAGACTCGCATGTTTATGAAATAAAATGGCCAAATCATATACTCTTAGGGAAAGCAAAATTAAGAAAAATGTGAATTGTAAAGAAAGAATACATCATTGACATGGGAGTACTGTAAGAGAAGACTTTACCAGCATTCAGTGCGCATTGTTGAGAGGGCAATAATTAGATGTGGTCAGAACGTCTTAATGACCCACCAACAAGCATTGTGAGAATGCCTCATTGCCTTAATCCTCTACTTCAGAGCTATCAATCCTGCTTTGTCATACATTCGCATCCATTACTTGCTGCTATGTGACTGCCCTTTCAGACATAGAGGGGCATATTATCAAGGGAAAGATTGCCGCTTTTTCGGCACATAAAGCAGAAAAAGCAGCGAATTTTTATCACCCTATTCACAAGGACACGCTAACATGCGTTAGCGCTTGTTTCCTTGCGACTATGCATGTCAGCAATCAATATCGCTATGACATGCAAAGTAGGTGTTCCTGAGCACAATAACGTGGGAATCCTCGTTAACTCTGCTTTGCCATATATTAACAAGCCAAACAGCAGACCCGCGAAGCGATAAAAATAACCGCGCTAACCGCGGTTTCTGCAGGAATGTAATGCTTGCTTTTAAATTGTCGTAGGCAAACTGATAATGGGAGGTGGATTGCCAGGTTAGGTCCACACTCCCCTCTCATCAAGCTTCTCCTTGGTGCTTTGAAATCATCGCTGTATTTCACGCGCTATTCCTGATAATCGGCCTCTATCGCCTGTTAGCAAAACTTTGATAATACATCGCTAACACGGCGATGTAATCCAGCGATAAAGTAAATTGCGCTAAGCACGATTTGCGATAATTATCGCATCTCCTTGACAATATGCCCTAGAATTTCTCACTGAGCGCCTTAAATTTACCAGGCCAAGTACTGCTAAGTACTTGGTTGAGCATGGTCCTGGGAGCAGAATGCACCTTTAACCCCTTCGCTGCTTGGCCTTTTCCCCTCCTGTGCTAAGGCTTTTTTTGGCGTTTTGGAGTAGTGCGCGCTTAGGCCCTTGTAACTTTTTGACCACATAAGGTATCCACGCCAAATTTGCGTCCTTTTCTTCCAACATCATGTGGATTCTAAAGGCGCCCAGGGTTTGTGGATTCCCTTGGAGGGGTCCCAGAAATTAACCAAAATATAGTGATTTGTTTGTTTTTTTCAGATAAATGGGAAAAACGGGCTGCAAATGAAGGCCTCTGGGTTTTTCCCTGAAAATGGTATCAAAAAAGGGTTTGTGGGGCTGAAATCTCCATTTTCTCAGCTTTCAGGGAATGACAGTCTTTTGTCAGAGAACCGAAATTTTTCACTCAGTTTTGGCATTTTTCTGGGACATAGCCTATTTTTGCTATTTTTAGAGCTTTCCACCTCCTTCCAGTTAATGGTAGAAATGAGTTTGAAAGCAATAATGGATCCTGGAAAGCTTTACATTTTCGAAAAGTAGACAAACTTCTGAATTCAGAAAGGGGTCATTTGTCTAAATCCATGAAGGTTTCGTTATAGAAACTAACAGTTAGATATTGGAATAATTGAACATTTGTTGAAAAAAACAGCCTTTTTCCTCAACGTTTTCACCTATAACTTTTTCTAATTTTGACAGCTCTTAGAAAGCAATATACCGTTACATCCGTTAGATCTTCCTGGTTGTGGGGATATATAGGACTTGTAGTTTCACCAAGAACCCGACGAACCCAGATCCAAAAACTGAGCAGCAACTTGCAATGGTATTTTTTCATTTACTGGGTATAGAGCACTTTGTCTTGGAAATGTATACATGGAATAATCTGTATGAAAGACACCTATGTATTTCTGAATTGGGTACAAATTATAGAGTTCAGAAACAGTATATAATTGCACATTTTCAAAATTGGGAATACTCATACTAGCATGAGAATTATTGGTCATTTTTCAAAAAGATTTTTTTTTTTTACACAATGTCTTTCATTGAAAGTGAGAAATGCATGAAAGCTCAATTGGTAATAACAGTTGATTTACAAATCTGAATTACCCCAAGTGTCCCGATAAAAACGGTACCTCACTTGTGTGGGTCGGCCTTGTGCCTGCGACAGGAAACGGCGCAAAATGCAACGTGGTCACACCTAAATTTCGCAGTTACAAATTGACCCTTTTTTGGCAAAGTGCCTACCTGTAGTTTTTGCACCCTAGCTCTGCCGGCACCTAGGGAAACCTAGCAAACCTATACATTTTTGAAAAGTAGACACCCAGGGGAATTCAGGATGGGGTGACTCGACTGCCTACCACCAGGTTTTGTTACCCAGAATCCCTTGCAAAGCTAAGATTTTGACAAAAAAAACACATTTTCCTCACATTTCTGTGGTGGAAAGTTCTGGAATCTGCATGGATCAACAAATTTCCACCCACCCAGCGTTTCCCCAGGTCTCCCGATAAAAATGGTACCTCACTTGTGTGGGTCGGCCTTGTGCCTACGACAGGAAACGGCACAAAATGCAACTTGGTCGCACCTCAATTTCCCAGTGAAATCTTGCGCTCTTTGGACAAAGAGACTACCTTTTGTTTTTGAGCCCTAGCTCAGCCGGCACCTAGGGAAACCTAGCAAACCTATATATTTTTGAAAAGTAGACACCCAGGGGAAATAAGAATGGGGTGACTCGACTGCCTATCACCAGGTTTTGTTACCCAGAATCCCTTGCAAAGCTAGGAATTTTTACAAAAAAACACATTTTCCTCACATTTCTGTGGTGGAAAGTTCTGGAATCTGCGTGGATCAACAAATTTCCACCCACCCATCGTTCCCCCAGGTCTCCCGATAAAAACGGTACCTCACTTGCATGGGTAGGCATAGTGGCTGCGACAGGAAACAGCGCAAAACGCAACATGGTCGCACCTCAATTTCCCAGTGAAATTTAGCACGTTTTGGACAAAAAGACTACCTTTTGTTATTACGCTGTAGCTCTGCCAGCACCTAGGGAAACCTAGCAAACCTATACATTTTTGAAAACTAGACACCCAGGGAAATTCAGGATGGGGTGACTAGTCTGCCTACCCCCAGGTTTTGTTACCCAGAATCCCTTGCAAACCTAAAAATTTGACAATAAAAACACATTTTCCTCACATTTCTGTGGTGGAAAGTTCTGGAATCTGCGTGGATCAACAAATATCCACCCACCCAGTGTGCCCCCAGGTTTTCCGAAAAAAATGGTACCTCACTTGCGTGGGTAGGCATAGTGGCTGCGACATGAAACAGCGCAAAACGCAGCATGGTTGCACCTCAATTTCCCAGTGAAATTTAGCACATTTTGGACAAAAAGACTACCTTTTGTTTTTGCGCCGTAGCTCTGCCAGCACCTAGGGAAACCTAGCAAACCTATACATTTTTGAAAACTAGACACCCAGGGGAATTCAGGATGAGGTGACTCGTCTGCCTACCCCCAGGTTTTGTTACCCAGAATCCCTTGCAAACATAAAAATGTGACCAGAAAAACACATTTTCCTCACATTTCTGTGGTGGAAAGTTCTGGAATCTGTGTGGATCAACAAATTTCCACCCACCCAGCGTGCCCCAAGGTCTCCCGAAAAAAATGGTACCTCACTTGCGTGGGTAGGCATAGTGGCTGCGACATGAAACAGCACAAAACGCAGCATGGTCGCTCCTCAATTTCCCAGTGAAATTTAGCACGTTTTGGACAAAAAGACTACCTTTTGTTTTTGCGCCGTAGCTCTGCCAGCACCTAGAGAAACCTAGCAAACCTATACATTTTTGAAAACTAGACACCCAGGGAAATTCAGGATGGGGTGACTCGTCTGCCTACCCCCAGGTTTTGTTACCCAGAATCCCTTGCAAACATAAAAATTTGACAAAAAAAACACATTTTCCTCACATTTCTGTGGTGGAAAGTTCTGGAATCTGCGTGGATCAACAAATTTCCACCCACCCAGCGTGCCCCCAGGTGTCCCGAAAAAAATGGTACCTCACTTGCATGGGTAGGCATAGTGGCTGCGACATGAAACAGCGCAAAACGCAGCATGGTCGCACCTCAATTTCCCAGTGAAATTTAGCACGTTTTGGACAAAAAGACTACCTTTTGTGTTTGCGCCGTAGCTCTGCCAGCACCTAGGGAAACCTAGCAAACCTATACATTTTTGAAAACTAGACACCCAGGGGAATTCAGGATGGGGTGACTTGTCTGCCTACCCCCAGGTTTTGTTACCCAGAATCCCTTGCAAACATAAAAATTTGACCAAAAAAACACATTTTCCTCACATTTCTGTGGTGGAAAGTTCTGGAATCTGCGTGGATCAACAAATTTCCACCCACCCAGTGTGCCCCCAGGTCTCCCGAAAAAAATGGTACCTCACTTGCGTGGGTAGGCATAGTGGCTGCGACATGAAACAGCGCAAAACGCAGCATGGTCGCACCTCAATTTCCCAGTGAAATTTAGCACGTTTTGGACAAAAAGACTACCTTTTGTTTTTGCGCCGTAGCTCTGCCAGCACCTTGGGAAACCTAGCAAACCTATACATTTTTGAAAACTAGACACCCATGGGAATTCAGGATGGGGTGACTCGTCTGCCTACCCCCAGGTTTTGTTACCCAGAATCCCTTGCAAACATAAAAATTTGACAAAAAAACACATTTTCCTCACATTTCTGTGGTGGAAAGTTCTGGAATCTGCGTGGATCAACAAATTTCCACCCACCCAGCGTGCCCCCAGGTTTCCCGAAAAAAATGGTACCTCACTTGCGTGGGTAGGCATAGTGGCTGCGACATGAAACAGCGCAATACGCAACATGGTCGCACCTCAATTTCCCAGTGAAATTTAGCACGTTTTGGACAAAAAAACTACCTTTGGTTTTTGCGCCGTAGCTCTGCCAGCACCTAGGGAAACCTAGCAAACCTATACATTTTTGAAAACTAGACACCCAGTGGAATTTAGGATGGGGTGACTCGTCTGCCTACCCCCAGGTTTTGTTACCCAGAATCCCTTGCAAACATAAAAACTTGACAAAAAAAACACATTTTCCTCACATTTCTGTGGTGGAAAGTTCTGGAATCTGCGTGGATCAACAAGTTTCCACCCACCCAACGTGCCCCCAGGTCTCCCGAAAAAAATGGTACCTCACTTGCGTGGGTAGACATAGTGGCTGCGACATGAAACAGCGCAAAACGCAGCATGGTCGCACCTCAATTTCCCAGTGAAATTTAGCACGTTTTGGACAAAAAGACTACCTTTTGTTTTTGCGCCGTAGCTCTGCCAGCACCTAGGGAAACCTAGCAAACCTATACATTTTTGAAAACTAGACACCCAGGGAAATTTTGGATGTGGTGACTTGTCTGCCTACCCCCAGATTTTGTTACCCAGAATCCCTTGCAAACATAAAAATTTGACAAAAAAACACATTTTCCTCACATTTCTGTGGTGGAAAGTTCTGGAATCTGCGTGGATCAACAAATTTCCACCCACCCAGCGTGCCCCAAGGTCTCCCGAAAAAAATGGTACCTCACTTGCGTGGGTAGGCATAGTGGCTGCGACATGAAACAGCACAAAACGCAGCATGGTCGCACCTCAATTTCCCAGTGAAATTTAGCACGTTTTGGACAAAAAGACTACCTTTTGTGTTTGCGCCGTAGCTCTGCCAGCACCTAGGGAAACCTAGCAAACCTATACATTTTTGAAAACTAGACACCCAGGGGAATTCAGGATGGGGTGACTTGTCTGCCTACCCCCAGGTTTTGTTACCCAGAATCCCTTGCAAACATAAAAATTTGACCAAAAAAACACATTTTCCTCACATTTCTGTGGTGGAAAGTTCTGGAATCTGCGTGGATCAACAAATTTCCACCCACCCAGCGTGCCCCCAGGTCTCCCGAAAAAAATGGTACCTCACTTGCGTGGGTAGGCATAGTGGCTGCGACATGAAACAGCGCAAAACGCAGCATGGTCGCACCTCAATTTCCCAGTGAAATTTAGCACGTTTTGGACAAAAAGACTACCTTTTGTTTTTGCGCCGTAGCTCTGCCAGCACCTTGGGAAACCTAGCAAAGCTATACATTTCTGAAAACTAGACACCCATGGGAATTCAGGATGGGGTGACTCGTCTGCCTACCCCCAGGTTTTGTTACCCAGAATCCCTTGCAAACATAAAAATTTGACAAAAAAACACATTTTCCTCACATTTCTGTGGTGGAAAGTTCTGGAATCTGCGTGGATCAACAAATTTCCACCCACCCAGCGTGCCCCCAGGTTTCCCGAAAAAAATGGTACCTCACTTGCGTAGGTAGGCATAGTGGCTGCGACATGAAACAGCGCAATACGCAACATGGTCGCACCTCAATTTCCCAGTGAAATTTAGCACGTTTTGGACAAAAAAACTACCTTTTGTTTTTGCGCCGTAGCTCTGCCAGCACCTAGGGAAACCTAGCAAACCTATACATTTTTGAAAACTAGACACCCAGTGGAATTTAGGATGGGGTGACTCGTCTGCCTACCCCCAGGTTTTGTTACCCAGTATCCCTTGCAAACATAAAAATTTGACAAAAAAAACACATTTTCCTCACATTTCTGTGGTGGAAAGTTCTGGAATCTGCGTGGATCAACAAGTTTCCACCCACCCAACGTGCCCCCAGGTCTCCCGAAAAAAATGGTACCTCACTTGCGTGGGTAGACATAGTGGCTGCGACATGAAACAGCGCAAAACGCAGCATGGTCGCACCTCAATTTCCCAGTGAAATTTAGCACGTTTTGGACAAAAAGACTACCTTTTGTTTTTGCGCCGTAGCTCTGCCAGCACCTAGGGAAACCTAGCAAACCTATACATTTTTGAAAACTAGACACCCAGGGAAATTTTGGATGTGGTGACTCGTCTGCCTACCCCCAGATTTTGTTACCCAGAATCCCTTGCAAACATAAAAATTTGACAAAAAAACACATTTTCCTCACATTTCTGTGGTGGAAAGTTCTGGAATCTGCGTGGATCAACAAATTTCCACCCACCCAGCGTGCCCCAAGGTCTCCCAAAAAAAATGGTACCTCACTTGCGTGGGTAGGCATAGTGGCTGCGACATGAAACAGCACAAAACGCAGCATGGTCGCACCTCAATTTCCCAGTGAAATTTAGCACGTTTTGGACAAAAAGACTACCTTTTGTTTTTGCGCCGTAGCTCTGCCAGCACCTAGAGAAACCTAGCAAACCTATACATTTTTGAAAACTAGACACCCAGGGAAATTCAGGATGGGGTGACTCGTCTGCCTACCCCCAGGTTTTGTTACCCAGAATCCCTTGCAAACATAAAAATTTGACAAAAAAAACACATCTTCCTCACATTTCTGTGGTGGAAAGTTCTGGAATCTGCGTGGATCAGCAAATTTCCACCCACCCAGCGTGCCCCCAGGTGTCCCAAAAATAATGGTACCTCACTTGCGTGGGTAGGCATAGTGGCTGCGACATGAAACAGCGCAAAACGCAGCATGGTCGCACCTCAATTTCCCAGTGAAATTTAGCACGTTTTGGACAAAAAGACTACCTTTTGTTTTTGCGCCGTAGCTCTGCCAGCACCTAGGGAAACCTAGCAAACCTATACATTTTTGAAAACTAGACACCCAGGGGAATTCAGGATGGGGTGACTCGTCTGCCTATCCCCGAGTTTTGTTACCCAGAATCCCTTGCAAACATAAAAATTTGACCAAAAAAACACATTTTCCTCACATTTCTGTGGTGGAAAGTTCTGGAATCTGCGTGGATCAACAAATTTCCACCCACCCAGCGTGCCCCCAGGTCTCCCGAAAAAAATGGTACCTCACTTGCGTGGGTAGGCATAGTGGCTGCGACATGAAACAGCGCAATACGCAACATGGTCGCACCTCAATTTCCCAGTGAAATTTAGCACCTTTTGGACAAAAAGACTACCTTTTGTTTTTGCGCCGTAGCTCTGCCAGCACCTAGGGAAACCTAGCAAACCTATACACTTTTGAAAACTAGACACCCAGGGGAATTCAGGATGGGGTGACTCGTCTGCCTACCCCCAGGTTTTGTTACCCAGAATCCCTTGCAAACATAAAAATGTCACAAAAAAAACACATTTTCCTCACATTTCTGTGGTGGAAAGTTCTGGAATCTGCGTGGATCAACAAGTTTCCACCCACCCAACGTGCCCCCAGGTCTCCCGAAAAAAATGGTACCTCACTTGCGTGGGTAGACATAGTGGCTGCGACATGAAACAGCGCAAAACGCAGCATGGTCGCACCTCAATTTCCCAGTGAAATTTAGCACGTTTTGGACAAAAAGACTACCTTTTGTTTTTGCGCCGTAGCTCTGCCAGCACCTAGGGAAACCTAGCAAACCTATACATTTTTGAAAACTAGACACCCAGGGAAATTTTGGATGGGGTGACTCGTCTGCCTACCCCCAGGTTTTGTTACCCAGAATCCCTTGCAAACATAAAAATTTGACAAAAAAACACATTTTCCTCACATTTCTGTGATGGAAAGTTCTGGAATCTGCGTGGATCAACAAATTTCCACCCACCCAGCGTGCCCCCAGATCTCCCGAAAAAAATGGTACCTCACTTGCTTGGGTAGGCATAGTGGCTGCGACATGAAACAGCGCATTACGCAACATGGTCGCACCTCAATTTCCCAGTGAAATTTAGCACATTTTGGACAAAAAGACTACCTTTTGTTTTTGCGCCTTAGCTCTGCCAGCACCTAGGGAAACCTAGCAAACCTATACATTTTTGAAAACTAGACACCCAGGGGAATTCAGGATGGGGTGACTGGTCTGCCTACCCCCAGGTTTTGTTACCCAGAATCCCTTGCAAACCTAAAAATTTGACAAAAAAAACACATTTTCTTCACATTTCTGTGGTGGAAAGTTCTGGAATCTGCGTGGATCAACAAATTTTCACCCACCCAGCGTTCCCCCAGGTCTCCCGAAAAAAATGGTACCTCACTTGCGTGGGTAGGCATAGTGGCTGCGACATGAAACAGCGCAATACGCAACATGGCTGCACCTCAATTTCCCAGTGAAATCTAGCACGTTTTGGCCAAAAAGACTACCTTTTGTTTTTGCGCCGTAGCTCTGCCAGCACCTAGGGAAACCTAGCAAACCCTGGCAAGAGTGATGCGCAAATTTGGTTTCATCCCCGTGTCATATGCGGATGACACGCAGCTCCTCTTCCCCTTTCAAAATCTCACCACAGAAATAAGAAACTCCTTCTCCGCTGGCATGAAAGCCGTCGCACAGTGGATGTCCACCAACTTCCTACAGTGCAATGTCAACAAGACGGAAGTAATGCTGTTTGGAGACGCCAAATTACTGTGGACCCCTGACTGGTGGCCGTCTGATCTGGGTACTGTTCCAGAGCCCAGACAGATTGTCAAAAATCTGGGGATACGCCTTGATTACGATCTTTCTCACAAGCAGCACAGTAATATGGTAGCTGGCTCATGCTTCCATACCATCAGCATGATGCGCAGAATATTTCCACTGCTACCGGACTCCTTCAGAAAAACTTTGGTGCAAGCCCTTATACTGAGTCGTATTGACTACTGTAACGGGCTGCTCCTTTCTGCTAATGAAGGAGTTCTGGACAGGCTCCAGGTGGTCCAGAACACGGCAGCTCGCCTTGTCCTAAATGCTCCCCCAAGAACAGCTTCAAAACCGCTATTACAGAAACTACACTGGTTGAGCGTTCGACAAAGAGCCAAGTTTAAGATATGCTGTATCATTCATAAATGCCTAAATGGAAATGGCCCCACATATCTGGAGCGGAAATTTACCTTTTACACCCCCTCCAGATCGCTGAGATCCAGTGAGAATTTTCTGTTGGCTGTACCTCGTGCAAAAAAAACCAGACTTGGAGGGAAAGCCCTATCGGTTGCGGGGCCCACACTGTGGAACAAACTGCCTCTGGCCCTCAGGCTCTGCACAGACCATTTAAAATTCAGGAAGCAACTGAAAACTCTGCTGTTCACTGATAAAATCTAGACCTTATCCCTCATCTGCATATTTGTTGGACTCTATCTGGTATCACAGCGCAGAGATACTCCGTTGGAGTCGATTCCAGCGCTATAGAAACCCATAAATAAATAAAATAAATAAATAAATACATTTTTGAAAACTAGACACCCAGGGGTATTCAGGATGGGGTGACTCGACTGCCTCCCACCAGGTTCTGTTACCCAGAATCCCTTGCAAACCGAAAAATTTGACAAAAAAAACACATTTTCGTCACATTTCTGCGGTGGAAAGTTCTGGAATCTGCGTGGATCCACAAAATTCCACCCACCCAGCGTTCCCCTAGGTCTCCTGAAAAAAATGGTACCTCACTTGCGTGGATAGACATAGTGTCTGCAACAGGAAACGGTTCAAATAGTACGGTGGTGAATTTACATTACCCTATTGCAAAACTACCTTGATTTTGGGGGGGGCATCTGAGTTTGTGTCCCGGGGCTCGGTGGTATTCTTTGCAAAGTAGCAAACCCAAACAGTTCTGAAAACTAGACACCCGGGGGAGTCCAGGGAGGTATGACATGCGTGGGTCCCCCATGTTGCAAACCTTAAAATTAGGTAAAAATAGCACTTTTCCAAACTTTTTGGCGTGGGATCGCCGTGCCGGCAAAAATGTCCTACCACCCAGCGTTCCCCTTGTTCTCCAGAGTAAAAGGATACCTCACTTGTGTGGGTGCCCCAAAGCAGAACATGCCAAAAATGAATTTTGAAAAAAGTAGTATTTAGTAGTTTTTAAGTTTTACAAATTAAGCCCCCCAGCCTGAGTCACATGCCTTGGGCCCACCCACACAAGTGAGGTATCATTTTACTCGGGAGAACAAGGGAAACGCTGGGTGGTAGGACATTTGTGCCGGCAGCGAGATCCCTCCCAAAACATTATGGAAAAGTGGGTTTTTTGACCAAAATTTAAGGTTTGCAGGGGTTTCTGGGTAGGAAAACATTGGGGGACCCACGCATGCCATACCTCCCTGGACTCCCCGGGTGTCTAGTTCTCAGAACTGTTTGGGTTTGGTAGTTTGCAAAGATGCCCGCCAAGCCCCGGGCCAAAAGCTCAGGTGACCCCCTCAAAAAATAAGATTGTTTGGCTAAAGGAAATTTTTTGGTCTCCACAGTAAGAATTGGGCCTTTTCCTAAAGCAGCCACTATGCCTACCCACGCAAGTGAGGTACCATTTTTATCGGGAGACCTTGGGGAACGCTGGGTGGGAGGAAATTTGTGTGAGCCCAGTGATGCCACGCTTTCCCACACTAAAACGTGTGAAAACATTGATTTTTTCCAGCAAAAAATGAGGTTTGCAAGGGATTCTGGGTAAAGGAACGTTGGAGGATCCACGCAAGCCATACCTCCTTGGAAGCCCCCGGGTGTCTACTTTTCAGAAATGTGTGGGTTTAGTAGGTTTCCCTAGATGGCTGTCTCGCACGAGGCCAAAAACCCAGGTAACCCCTCTTGCAAAAGCTAGTGGACTTGACATTGTCACCATTGTCATATTCACCAGCTTTTGCGAGAGGGGTTATCTGGGTTTCTGGCCCCGTGCGAGACAGCCATCCATGAAAACCTACCAAACCCACACATTTCTGAAAAGTAGACACCCGGGGGCTTCCAAGGAGGTATGGCTTGCGTGGATCCTCCAACGTTCCTTTACCCAGAATCCCTTGCAAACCTCATTTTTAGCTGGAAAAAATTAATTTTTTCACACGTTTTAGTGTGGGAAAGCGTGGCATCACTGGGCTCACACAAATTACCTCCCACCCAGCGTGCCCCCAGGTCTCCCGATAAAAACGGTACCTCACTTGCGTGGGTAGCCATAGTGGCTGCAACAGGAAAAGGTCCAAATCGTACGGTGGTGAATTCAAAATACCCTGAAGCAATATAACTTTGATTTTTTTTGGGGGGGGCACCTGAGTTTTTGGCCCGGGGCTGGGTGGTATTCTTTGGAAAGTAGCAAACCCAAACAGTTCTGAAAACTAGACACCCGGGAGAGTCCAGGGAGGTATGGCATGCGTGGGTTCCCCAATGATTTCCTACCCAGAACTCCTTGCAAACCTTAAAATTAGGTAAAAATTGAACTTTTCAAAACTTTTTGGCGTGGGATCGCCGTGCCGGCAAAAATGTCCTACCACCCAGCGTTCCCCTTGTTCTCCTGAGTAAAATGATACCACACCTTAACAGAGTTACTCAAAAGTAAAACATTCAAGCACGGCTATCTATTCCTCAAAGACACACACATACAGGTTGGATTTGGCACGAGGGCGAGTGATGGTTCAGTACATAAAATTTTATTAACAAGATATTTCAAAAAAATGAAATGCTCTGTCAATAAATAAATGCATAAAAACTGAACCAGTGACTCGCAACTCGTGAGCTGTAAAGCCACGACAAGGCACCAACCGTTTTACAGGCCATTCACGCACCTTTCATACCTGATACAAACCAGACCATTGACACCATCCGAATGGAAAAGCAACACATAACAACAATCACAATAAGGGACAAGGTACACCCTACTGCAGAAAGAGAAAAAAAACAATTATTACTGCACACCCATCTAATCCGCAAGCACACACACATACTGGTTGGATTTGGCACGAGGGTGAGTGATGATTCAGTACATACAATTGTATACGCAAGTAATTTCACAAAAATGAAATCCACTGTGTATAATTGAAAGTATGATAAACTGAACCACTGACTCACAGCTCGTGAGCTGTAAAGCCACGTCAAGGCACCAACCTCTTTACAGGCCATTCATACACCTTTCGTACGCGTGACACATACAAAACATTCACACCGCCAGCCGCGGACCCATCACATTTCAACACTCACACCAGCAAACAGCGCCATTCAAGGGCCCATCACTTTCACACGCCCACATTTCTGACACTGCAACTACACAAAATGATGGACTGTGTGGAGTGTCACTCAACTAGCAGTGTGTGTAGTGACCAACAGAAAGTAACTACTCACACACCGCCTGCCGAGCGCCAGTCCACCCACACCACCATCCAAGTACCAGACCATGCACACCGCCAGCCAAACACCACTCAGCGCACACCGACAGCCAAGTACCACTCCACACACACCACCAGCCAAGCATCACTCCACGCACACCACCAGCCAAGCGCCACTCCACAAACACCGCCAGCCAAGCACCACTCCACACACACCACCAGCCAAGCACCACTCCGTGCACAGACAGCCAAGTACCACTCCAAGCACACCGTCCAGCCAAGCGCCACTCCACACACACCGCTAGCCAAGCACCACTCCACACACACCGCCAGCCAAGCACCACTCCGTGCACAGACAGCCAAGTACCACTCCATGCACACCACCTGCCAAGCGCCCCTCCACACACACCACCAGCCAAGCGCCACTCCACAAACACAACAGCAGCCAAGCACCACTCCGTGCACAGACAGCCAAGTACCACTCCACGCACACCACCAGCCAAGCGCCACTCCACACACACGACCAGCCAAGCGCCACTCAACACACACCACCAGCCAAGCACAACTCCACACACACCGCCAGCCAAGCACCACTCCACGAACACCACCAGCCAAAGACAAATCCAAACACAACACCAGACAAGCGCAAGAGCACGCACACCGCCAACCAAACACCTGACCACGCACACCGCCAGTCAAGCACCAGTCCGCAGACACCGCCAGACAAGCACCAGTCCACAGACACCGGCAGCCAAGCGCCAAACCATGCACACAGTCAGACAATGGACACTACACGCAAACCAACATCATACTTTAGTTTTTTTTTAAATAAAAGAGAAGCAAAAACAAATTGCAAATTGATACAAATCTACTAACTTGACAACTAAATCTAAAAAGACTACACAAATACAAACTTTGAAACTGAACAATAAGTTTTACAGAATAAAGACCAACCAGTTCACTTTACCACTCATTGATACTGCCAAAAATTCTTTTGCGTGTGGTACAATCTAAAACAAGCAGGTACACACAGCCCGGGGTTTGAAGGGCAGTCGGGGCAGTACATGCGAACCTCCTTCCGCAAACCTCTTCGCCAACAGACTCTACATCTCCGACTGGGAAAGTCTTTTGAGGTTGTAGGAGGAACTGTATCAGGAAAGTGGCGATCTTTCAATCTGGCAACATCCTCCACCACTCCAACTCTAGGAACACTTGCCTGTTCCACTAAAACAAGGCTGCCTATTACAGACTCCTGAAACTTTACAAAAGACAACTTTGACTGGGGACAAGATTTCTGGAACACAATAAAAGCTTGCCAAGTGGAAAAGATGGATAGCCAACTTCTTGTACCAAATGTAAGCCTTACGAAGAGCAGCATACGGTTCCAACCTCTGATCAACTCTGTCAACACCACCCATGTACTTATTGTAGTCCAGTATGCACACAGGTTTGCGCACTTCTGCAACCTGACCCCAAACAGTCCGCGGTTCAGTGCTTTCATCATGTATTGTAGTCAACATGTAGACATCTCTCCTGTCTGTAAACTTCACAGCTAGAAGCTCCTCACAACGCAATGCACTGCACTGTCCCCGAGCAAGCTTCCGACAAACAAGTTCTTTTGGGAAACCTTTACGGTTTGAGCGGATTGTGCCACAAGCAACAGTGTCCACTTTGGCCAATTCCCTGAACAACCGCACACCAGTGTAGAAGTTATCGACATACAAATGATGGCCTTTGTTAAACAATCCACGACCAAGTTCCCACACAATTTTCTCAGTCACTCCAAAAGTCGACGGACAACCAGGGGGGTTAATCCTGGATTCCTTACCAGTGTATACCCTGAAATTAGAGACATATCCAGTCTCACTGTCACACAGCATATACAGTTTGATTCCATAGCGTGCCCTCTTACTAGGAATGTATTGCCGAAATACCAAGCGGCCCTTGAACAACAGCAAAGACTCATCCACTGCAATTTCTTTCCCAGGATAAAAGATCTCAGAAAATCGATCAACCAAATGATCAATGACAGGCCGAATCTTGAAAAGACGGTCACAATCAGGGTGATCTCGTGGCAAAGCAAGACTATTGTCAACAAAATGCATCATCCGCAGCAGAAGCAAATACCTATCACGACTCATGACTGCCGGAAATATAGCTGTTGCCATAAAAGGACTAGTAGACCAATATGAAGCCATTGATGGTTTCCTAAGCAAGCCCATCAAAAAAGTTAAACCCAAAAACTTTTTCATCTCCTCCAAATTTGTGGGAGTCCACCGGGTAGCTCTAGCGTGGGGCTTAAGGCTGGCACTGTTCACCCTCAAAAAAATGTCAGCATACAAATTAGTCTGCTCTACAATCTCTGCCAAAAACACATCATCCATAAACAACTTGAAAAAATCAATAGGCAAAAAGTTTTCAGTGTTCACCCTACACCCTGGAACACCAGTAAATTCAGGCAATGCCGGCTGCACCATGCCTGGTGCAACCCAGAGGTCAGAACTTTCATCGTCAAGTGTTGCAGCCGCAGGCCGCCGCCCAGCTGCCTCTTGTCTCACTACACCAACTGGAAGTCTAGCAGCCCCAGGCTGCAGCCCAGATGTCTCTTGCCGCACTATTGGCACATCAATGTCCTCCGCAACCACAGGCACAACAATGTCCTCCCAAACCGTAACCACAGCAATGTCCTCCCCAACCACAGGCACATCATCCACACCAAAAGTAGCTTCATCAGCACTCAAAGTGTCTTCATCATCAGATGAAGCCATGTGTAGAGAAAACTCACTACCTGAATCTTCACCTCCCACCTCTGGCTCAGAATCAGAGTCAGACTCTGGACCATGGTCAGAGGAAGAATCAAAAAGCATTCCAACAACTTGCTGAGCAGTAATCCGGCGGCTAGCCATTATCCTTACAAATAAAGGAGTCTGCACAAACAACTCAACAACCCCAACACTGCGCAAAGTAAGATAAAAAATGTAAGACTTTTTCACAAAAAACTATATTTAGAAAAATATACAATTCACTTACAAGACACAACTACACTCACCAGCACCTACTCTGCAAAGACACAGCAAATAGGCAACGATATCCCACTAGAAAGAAGTAAAAAAAACTTACATCTACAGAAGGACACATCAAAAACAAATGCAAAACATGTTTTACAATCACAACAAACAGAAACAAAACATACTCGTATTACTACACACTTTGCAAAATAAACAATTACATTACAATTGAACAAAAAAAAGGTCTCTTACCAAACACATGCAACTACAGAAACAGCAGAACAACAGAACCACCAGTAACAGAACCGCACACTGCAACAATCTAAAGAGAAAAAAAAACAATACACATTAGGGGGGAAGATTATAAATCATTATAAACGTGGGCCCCCTGGAAGCAACCCTACGGAGGGCAGAGAGGCCAAATAAAGACACGGCAGAACATACTGAAAACAAATGGGCCCAAGGAAGCAACCCTTGGCCAAGGGGTCGCTCCCTATAAAAAAAAATAACCCTGGAGTCTAGTGGGCTTTTCTATTACCCCCCCTGGGTCCAGAAACGGTAAAAAAAAACAGCCAATCTGCCCCCAGGGGGGGGGGGGCAGAAAAGTCTATAAAAAAATTAGGGCCACTAGGAAGCGACCCTTCCCCAAGGGGTCGCTTCCTTTTCAAATCCAAACAAATCCCTGGTGACTAGTGGGCTTTTCTGCCCCCCCCCCCCCCTGGGTGCAGATCAGCCAAAAAAAAGCCGATCTGCCCCAGGGGAGACAGAAAAGTCTGAAAAATATTACATCCCCCTAAGGAAGCGACCCTTGCCCAAGGGGTCGCTTCCTTTATAAATATAAATCAATCCCTGGTGTCTAGTGGGCTTTTCTGCCCCCCCTGGGTCCAGATGCGGCCCAAAAAAAACGGCCGATCTGCCCCCAGCAGAAAAGTCTAAAAAATATTAGGGCCACTAGGAAGCGACCCTTCCCCAAGGGGTCGCTTCCTTTTCAAATAAAAAACAAATCCCTGGTGACTAGTGGGCTTTTCTGCTCCCCCTGGGTGCAGATCGGCCAAAAAAACGGCCGATCTGCCCCAGGGGGGGCAGAAAAGTCTGAAAAATATGTTATCCCCCTAAGGAAGCGACCCTTGCCCAAGGGGTCGCTTCCTTTATAAATAAAAATCAATCCCTGGTGTCTAGTGGGCTTTTCTGCCCACCCTGGGTGCAGATCGGCCAAACAAAACGGCCGATCTGCCCCAGGGGGGGCAGAAAAGTCTGAAAATATTCATGCCTCAAAAAGGAAGCGACCCTTGCCCAAGGGGTCGCTTCCTTGACAAACAAATATGGTCAAATATCAATCCCTGGTGTCTAGTGGGCTTTTCTGCCCCCCCCTGGGTGCAGATCGGCCAAAAAAAGGCCGATTTGCCCCAGGGGGGGCAGAAAAGTCTGATAAATAATATGGCCCCCAAAAAGGAAGCGACCCTTGCCCAACACACATAAATATGCCCAAAACTATCCCTGGTGTCTAGTGGGGCATTCCTGGTGCACGATCGCAACGCTGTGCGCGATCGTGCACCAGGAATGCCCTGCATTGGGACATCAGGGGAGAGGAAACACAGTTTCCTCCCCCCCGATGCCTCAAGGCACCGAAAAACTGCCCCATCGGAGCAGCAAACACAAACCTTGTTCCTGGACGCGCTGGAAACAAATGGCTTCCAGCGCATCCAGCGCTTCCTGATGATCACCAGGAAGCGTGGGGGGGCCAGGGGAAAGTCTTCCGCTGCCACCCCTGCAAAAAAAAAAACAAGATCGCTGCACAGGGGGGGGGGGGGGGGGGGGAGCGCCAGCGCTCCCCCCCAGGGCTGTACTGATGACGGAACGGTTCCGTAATCAGCACAGCCCAACCAATGCTGATGACGGAACCGCTCCGTCATCAGCATCGAAGGGGTTAAAACTTGCTGTAAAGAGCGGCATGGTACTCAGTCTATGTATCTGCCTCTCGAGACATTTTTCTGTTGCTTCACAGGAAATAAATTGTAACAAGCTCGGCCCAGAACAGCTTACTATGATAGCCATATTCACCTCCTCTTTGGTCAGGCTCACACTGCCCCGCACAGCAGAACAACAAGTAAGCTAGCTGTACAAAAGCCACCCTGAAGTCAGAGCGCTGCGGGCAATTTTCAGATAAGCTAAAAAGGTGTGACAATCAATTTTAGTGTGGGTAAGCAGAGGACGCTCACTAAAATAAGTTAGAATAACCCCTGATGCGTGATACTTGGCAGGGCTGGATATAAGGGTGTTCAGTGAAAAGAAACTGCCTTGTTTTTGCAAAAGGATGCTGGAATCAGTGAGGCAGACAAAGCAGAGTGTCTGAAAGAACTAGAGAGTGAAAGAGAAAGATATAAGAAAAAATAAGCAGGTTAAGAGGGACAGTACATAAACATTTAGACTCTTAATTAGATATTCAATCAATATTGTCATGCAGTACACATCATTTTATTTTTCAGTGAGTTTCACAATATGTTCTTTATAGCTGCTGTAACAGAGAATACTTTTCCTTGAAATGGAAGTTATTTTTATACCTTTGAAAAAAATGTTTTATGTCACAGTAACTTTGAGTGACAATTTATTATATAAATTATTCCTGTGATGGCACAATGTTTCAGGTAAGGCACTAATTGTTGTATGGAACAATCATTTTGTGCTGGGCGCAGCACAGTATTTTTACTGAACACAGTCCTTGCCTCCATCACTTTACCATAGTGAGAACATCTGGATGCACAGATATATCCCCCTGTCTTCCAATTACTCTCTGGCTCCTTATACTCCCTTCTCCATTTCTCTGTCTCTCTCTTTTTCATTTTCTTTACTTCCAACCAATACTACAGTCTTGTCACAGTAGCCTTCTTCTACAACATCTAAAATGAGGACTCGGATCCCAATATGGCTGATGGGCTTGCATGATTCTTTTAGACACACACCACACACATAAGTGTACATACACACAAAAAACCTTAACTCAACTGTACTCATTTTATAGACCTTGGATGAATGAACTGTGTAGATAGCCACACTGAGGTTCAAACTAGAAACCTTCAAGCTGCCACAGAAAAGCACATAATGAACCTGATTACACTCCACTTCTGGCATTGAGAGGGAAGCAGACAAATTCAGGTTGAAGCAGATATTATTAAACTGGGACTACATTGAGTTCCTGCCCCTGCAATGTGTCCTTCCTGTGTACTGACATCAATTCACATATGGTGGTGTTTGCACATTTACGCCCTGATTACAAGTCTGGCTGTTCGAGGAACGCCAGACTCACGGGGCGCTGTAGTGGTGGTCCAGCCACCACCACACTGGCAATCCAACCACCCCCTTAGGACTTTGGCAGTCGGATCGGCATTACACCACTGCAGCCGATAGAGAACTGCGTTCCCTGGTGGTCCTGGTGTAGGCTGAGGATTTCATTATGTGTGGTGGTTCCCTGGGGCATTGCCAAGCATATTACGATTTTCCTCACCGCCAGCACTCTCATGGAGGTTCTTCCCCAATGTAGCTGCTTGCGGTGAGGAAAGAAAGGGGCCCCCCTCTTGCCCAAGTGCATGGGGGTGCATGCATGTTGTGCTCCCTGTAGATTTGCACCCCCAGCTCCTACAGGGGAAGGAATGCCATGGTGCATTCTTTCCCGTGCAGGAACGTGCACTGGCGGTCCCACGGCGGTGCTGTTTAAAACTCCCAATGAGCCTTGAAACAGCACCACTGTGTGACTGCCACTCTGTCTGCCCACCAGACCACACAATTGCCCTTTATTCTCTTCCAGCCATGATTTGGTGCGAGAACAGACAAAAATAACTATCAGTATTACCTTTTGTTTGACTAGTTCCTGCACCTGCACCAGGTGTTGGAGGTCAAAGAAAGCATAACTGGTTTATCACACCTTGCCTCAAGATGCAGCAGTTCAGAATGGGATTACACGTCAGGCTGGTCACTTCAGAACTGTTACTAATAGGTAAATTGAGATATTAAAGTGTTTTCTTACTTCCTCAAGTTCTATATTTATGTGAACTATTGTGCAGAAATGTCAGGTATGCTGTTCAATGCATGAATTTTCATTAATTATCTACATAGCACACAATTTTTTTAATACTGTACTGCAGATCACACGTAAGCCTTTACTAAGCTGCTGACTTAACAAGTTCTACTATTGTCGCAGGGATTCCGTTCTCCTACAGAACTGTGCATAGAGACTTGGAACCTCAGTAAGTTAGGGTGTGCCAAAACTCACCTTAGTACCCAAAATCCCCTACCAGACTAGCTACAGTGTCTCATTGATCATTACAAACTCCCAATGTTTAGACAAACCAGAACATGGACTTAGTACACCTCAGGTAACGTGGAACACATGAACACTCTTTCGTTATACAATCATTTCAATCCAGAACAAGGAGTAAATGAGGACGCGTGCACATTTGAAATGTTTATTTTCTAGTGCAGGGTTCTCAAACGCAGTATCTTAGATAATACAAGCAAACATATTATAAGTAACAAAGTAATCAGCATAGTTACTAGTCCATAGAATACAAAAGGTGAAAGCACGTTTAAATGCTAAACCGAAGAAGGCTAAACAACACCTAATTCTCACCCTCCCTAGCTAGTATATTATATTATATCTAAGAAGGTCTCTTTGGGTTTTAGCAGGGTGGGCCCATACCTCAGATCCTAGTGGTAAGGGATCACATCATCTTCCGCCTGCTCTCTGCCTGCGAAGCACCATCAAGTGTGTGTGTATGCTCTATGCAAAGCAATATAAAACGCGCCTAAAGCCAGAATTTGGCCGCAGCTGCATGTATGTTATGTCTAGGAACGTGCTAAGATCAGACCTCATAACAACTACTGTGTTGAGATATCCTTGAAGGTTTCAGCACTCACTGTACAGGCACAGCTCACCAAGCAAAGCTGCTATCAGAGCAATAACATATTATTCTCGTGTGAAGCAAAACATTATACTGGGCTCAAAGCTAAAGCAACAATTATGTGTTGTGTGCAGAAGCAGCAGAAAGGTAAAATGTGTTTAAACTCCTAATAAGCTCATGCTAACTTAATACAGGGTGAAGGCAAAGCACATCTATATGACACCCTCCCTTGATCAGAGCACTGATAAGATAAGATAAGATAAGGGGCACATATTTGAAATGCAGAGTTCAATAACGATAGTCAGTACAAATTAGAGTGAGGGAGAAAAATAGTTTTGGCACCCAAAACACCAACATTTCACCATCATGACAATTTAGAGTTCACTTCAATCAAAGTCAATAGGTCTGGGGCTCTAAATTTTTTCTCTCCATAATTCTCGGAAAAAAATATAAAAAAATGTCAATGTCAACCATGGCATCGACAGACCTTAGCCTAGCATCGAATATGCAAAATATGCAGCAACAGCTTCCAAAAGGAAGTCACTGTTCTCATCCGAAAAGAACTCAGCCATCCAATTCAACAGTGGGAAAAGAACATACATACTCTTCAATTACCGGAGCCTCTAGCACCATCAGAGGGCAACTTGGTGGGTTTTCAATGAAGCTGTGTGCCAAGAAATCTTGCGCCGCTGCGAATATTTTCCAACGACCCAGCATTCCATGCATCGCTGCAAAGGCCATAATCCCTCCATCAGAACAAAGTAACTCATGAGCAACTAAGGGACTCATGAGTTGGTTATAATCCACTTCAGGAGACACCACATTGCAGAGACACAAATCCAGGGCCCAGTCGAAATCGCAGCTCAGGCAATGAAAGACAGGCTGGACGCATGTAAAATAGGAAAATCGAAACAATAATCCATAAACTGCACTTAAGGTGGCGAGCGGCAGAGCACCATAGTATTCAAGCATCCTGTTGCGAAACAGTGCCAGCCGCGACAGCTCGTCTTGGAACACACGATGTGCATCCATTTCGAATGAAACAAAACAGCAAAAGTACGCCTGCAGCCAGCGCCAGTAAAACGGGAAATCCACCAAATAGGCTTGAAAAGATCGAATGAAAGAAAGCAGGAATGACCCCAAAAATCTTTTGAAATAAAGTCACTAGACCACTGCTAACTAATTTAAAAAAGTGCACAAGCCCTGTTGTGGAGGATGCGTGAAAGATTGTATGAATCAGTTCACCGAAATGCAATGGAAGGTCAGTATTTAATAAAGCATGCACCTCAGTGCGGGTGTTAGCCACGTGAAGGACAAATGTTTCACGAGCTGATGTCAGGGCAACTTCTTTAAGGGACAATAGAGCTCTTATTCGACTCATCTTATTTTAACTCTGCTTTCAAGGTCGGAATTCTCGGCCAGATGGAAACATCCAAGTTCCCATGCGTGGGTGGATACAGCACATTTTTACGCTCACTGACTGTAACGATATAAGCAATGCCTTTTAATAACCCACAGCAATCTTCATTATTTAAAAGTAAATAACTGCCGTTTGCCAGTAACGTGAATGTGGGGATCATTGCGGGCACGGGTGTACCTTTGAAAACACAGGCTAAATTAGGCTGTTCCTGATTACAAGAGCCGTGTAATTGAATATGTCTACACATTAATGAGTGATCTGGTGTTTCGGTGCACTCTTCACTTTTCAGATAAACTTCCTTTCCTTCCCTGAGGCATCTGTATGTAAAAGGAAGTGACCAGGCTTCATGTAGATAGGAGCTACCAAGAGGCTCGCATCTACCAATGGCTAAATTTTTTTTTAATATATTTTTTTTATTTTAACAGTAAGACAAGAGCAGGCAATACAGATATCAGGTGTTTCGCAGTAAAATACAGAACAGGGCCAGGCGGGGGAAATATACAAACAATAATCACTGTAAGAAGTAAAAGGCCCATCACGGGTACACATAACGGAAATAGGAAATAAGCAATCTATTAAGCAATCAAAGCAATCCCACCCGCGTGACCTCGTCCACAATGTTACAGGATAATTAAGCCAGCGAAGACACCCGGACAATAAAGGATTCGTGAAAAATAAACAGCCCATCTCTCGTAGAAGGAAAAAGAAAAGACAAAAGGGGCCATAGAACAAAAGAAGGCAAAATAAAAAACCCCACCCCTAACCCCCCACCCTGCACCCCTGCAATGGCTACGGCCTAACCCCACTAGCAGCGTGCCTGTCGCCCAAGAACTACCCTAAAGGAAGGGAAAAGAGAAAGCGGAGGAGGAGAAAGCAAACACACTCCCGGTCTCCCGTACTCCCCGTCAACAGCGACCACCCCGAGACATGGTAAAATCAATATTTAGCAATTATACAAACCAGTCAGGGGAGGATAAACAACAACCACCCAATTCTCGTCACAATATAGGCACAACCCCGGCATCGCTAAAAGCTATTTTATCGGAACCCAGCGATAAAGTTCAGCCCTGGCCAGTACGGTCCGTCATAAGAGTCTTTGCCACTCGAGCCGCCATTTTGAAGGAAAAGGCAAAGCGTCCACAAAAGTTCTTGTCAGCACAGGAGGATTGAATACAGGATAAAAGTTCACGGCTCGAATGAGGAAAGGTGTCCAAAAACAGCGAGTATCCCAAACCATCACCAAGGAACTCGTAGCCACATGGAAGACCGTCTATAGATGCGTTAGGCGGCAGCAGGATCAGGCAAGAGACACTAGCGAGAAGCACGGGCTGGCTTGTCGGTAATAGGGGACCGTCAAGGTTCATGAACTCCGGGTTATGCACGGGGACCTCGACCTCTGATGTGCAATGCACCGCTGGTACCATCTCTAGCTGGAAACCAATCGAGGTGTCGTCCTCAGGTTCCAGGATACCGTCCACTTTCACCATCAGTGTCCGGAACACAGCGACTGTGTGCGAATGGAGCGCCCCAATGGTGGCCACAACGGCCTGCAGCGATGGCGCGCCTTCCGTCCGCTCCATCCCCTCTCAATAGGCGACAGAGCCGGACTTGAACCCCGGAGGCCGGCTGCTCCGGAGTCGCAGGCCACGCAAATCTGATATCAAGTAATGGGCGCTCCTCGTCTTACAGAACACACCTTCGCCGTCAGAGAGGGCCCCAGCCCGTCGACCCCGGGAGGGCAGCAAAGTCTCCGGGCACCGGACCCCCACCACAGCAGTCGGCGTGGCACGCTGGTGTGTCCTCGGTGTAGATCGTTCAAAGGATCGTCACAAAAAGTCAACAATTCAGGCACTCTTCGGGAGACCGGGCTCAGTCCAGGTCTCACGGCCGATGTTGTTCAACTCTGACCCGGATAGTCTAGAAATCGAGGCCCCGGCTTCCACACGTTGTTAGGCCGAGAATGGAAACACGGCGTATCTTCGTCAGCCGATGAGGTAGAAATCTCGGGATTGCACCTTTAGAAGCAGTAGACCTTCATAAACAAGAAAATCAGGTGTAAGGTCAGGATTGAAGACAGGATAATCGAGCTGCTGGCGGAGGTCAGTGGAGCCGGGAGCTTACGCGGCCATCTTGATTCGTAGCGTAGCTCCTCGTCCCTTCAAACAATTTTTAAATTCAAATAGAGCAAATGGTAAAGTTATCAAACCGTGTATAAGCCACGTTGCAGTAATGGCCTCTGCCACAGAGAATGGTAAAGACTCCAACCTTTCAATGTGTAACATGGAAAAAGATGCATCTCTCATTGAAAGCAAACGTTGCTTGTCAGTCAACTTAAACCAGGCAAAAAGAGAAAAGGTATTCATGTAATTCCACGGCACTTTTCCGGACTTAAGGGTCTGCAGGGTCCACGCAAACTGCATAACAGAACGCAATTGATTTTGACCATGGTATAACACAGACACTTCATCTTGCACAATATCAACAACGGATGACACAATGTTATCTAATGTGTAAATGCGGGAAGAAAGCGTGTTAATGCTATTATCCACAACAGCAAGCACTTTTTCTAAATTAGCTTGATCAATAGCCCTAAGGTGGGTAGCCGCTTCAATCTGTGATGTTTTCCAGATTTCATTATAAAGCGCATATATCCATCTTTTAGATCTACCTCTAGCCGGGCCTTTTATGAAATCATTCAAATCAACATCGTCTGTCATTTTAGATAAATGCAGTTTAACTGCCGTCAAGGTAGAATGTTGAAGCCAATGCTGACATAATTTGCCTACTGAATAAGTAGTGACAGAATGGTCATTCTCAAACCGGGGATCGACCCTGACCTGTGTAAAGCCATCAGCTAAACCCAGAAATCGATGTTGGCACGAGTCAGCACTTCTGTGCCACACCAGCCAACCTTTGGGGTCCAAACTGGATATGTTAAAGGGCAAATTTAGCATTAGAGTTTGCAACTCCCTGATCGCAAATTTTGTAGTATTACCCCAACCTGAATATTCTTCCAAATCAGGGAATGTAGGAGCATTTAATTTTTTAGAAGTAGCCAATCCAAAGCATGTTGTCTGTGAAATGGTAGAATTCAAAAACAACATATGATTCGGGTTGAGACATGCACGATGTAAAGCCTCAGTGCCTTGTACCTGCCAACTTTTAGAACCCCAAACAGATTTAATGTCAACTGTTTCCTTCCACAACTCGTAGCCTCCAACAGCCAACTGGTCTAGAAAGGACTTTGAGTACAATAACTTAGTATCGGTAAGTCTAACCTTGGACATGGACTTTTCTGTCATTTTAAAATAAAATGATGAGGGATTAGACTGATTAAAATCAGTAAAATAAGTGTACTTTTTCAAAAAAGTACTTGAACTGCCTTGTACAGGAGCCGGAAATGTTCCCATTGTGTATAATTCACACTGCTCCTCCTGGAATTAGTTTTATGTAGGTAGTGGTTGCCAACATTTTGGAAAAAAAATAAATCACCATAATTAGCAGATTCCAAATATAAATCTTCAGCATCAAAAGCAGCATAATATTTCAAATCAGAAAACAAAGCCTCTACGGCCTGAACATCCCAATCATCTGAACGTATGTTTTGTTTACCTACATCCCCCATGTTAACTCTAAGTACATTAGGGACATTTATAACCTCAGTGGGGCCATGGATTTGAAATTTAACAGCATCCCATACTATTCCATCCAGGACAGGCCAAGTAGTGATGTTAACAAAAGCCTAGTCTCTTTTCAATCTGTGTGCAGTATGTGACGAGGAATGGGGTGCCAATGTTCCATTCAGATGTCGAATGCATGTTCTTTCCTCGACATAGTGTCCATTGACGATTCGGAAAAAATAAAACACAAAAGCAATTGACATAAAAAGGTAAATCGAAAAAAACACCAGCCATATATATGTCCAAGGGGGAATCAAAAAATGTTTTTTAAATAATCTTGTATAAACTGCAATCCGTGAGGGCTTCCCTGATGTGTGTGAAACAGTGTCAAATGAAAATCTGGATTCTGTGGCTAAACGAGTTTGCAAATCAGGCATCGATAAGTCAGTTGGGTAAGTGTAGTCAGTTTCATCAAGTTGAGTCCCGGGCAGTGTACTCAATAAAGGACTAGAAATTGCAGGCATTTTGATGGCCACCTCCGGCTCTGGATTAGAAGCAGTGGCCAAAACAGAATTTCTCACCATCGAAGGACAGGAGACTGCCGGTGTCATACTAAGAAGAATCAGCCACTCTGTGTATCTTGACATTGTCAATGGAGATATACCTGTTTTTCTTACGACCTGGTAGTGGTGGTAAAATGACTGTTCTTGTGCCCTTCACACCAAGCACAGGAACTGGAGCTCTGTAAGAGGGACCAAATTCTTTCTTGTTTTCGATCTTCTCCCAAACCAATTCTCCGACTTGGGGTAGCCAGCCAACTACCGGGATCTGCAACGCATCATCCGAAGTGGAGGGCAAATGTTCCTTTGCAAGACTGTCTCATGTCTTTTGTAAAGTTTGTAAAACATTGCAATATTCATCTACGTCAAAGGAGGCAGCAACAGCCACCGAGTCTAGACAGTCAAGGTCCGGTACATACATCTTGATACCAAAGAGCATTTCGTATGGTGTCCGCCCACCCAGACACCTTCTAGGGAGATTATTAAGAGCACGCTGCACGCCATTGAGATGGGCCAGCCAGTTCCTGCCAGTGCCTATAACTCGAGCTGTCAATGATTGCTTTAAGTCACGGTTCATTCGTTTCACTACACTGTAGCCCTCAGGCCTGTATGGAGACGAAAACTTGACTTGGACCCTCAACGAAGCCATGGCATCCTTATACGCCTTGGAGGCGAAAGCAGGACCCTGATCCGAATGGAAGGTACCACAGGCAAAAATCCCTACAAAGACACGCAAATCTCTGATGACAGTCCGTTAATCAGCAATTCGGTGCGGCCATACCCATACAAAGCATGTGCATGAATCAACTGCGACTAAGACGTACTTATACGCAGTATCAGAAGAAAAAGGACTGCAGTGATCTAAGTAAACACAACCTAGTGGCTTATTAGATATGAACAACTGTGTTTGGGGCGGACACGCAGCAGTTGAAGGCTTAATCTGCTGGCAAATGTCACATTGAAGGACATAATCGCGCGTCTGTTTGTACAGTCCCCGCCACCAAAAACGCTGTTGTAATTGGGACACAGTGGCAGAAATGCCCGCATGCGCAGAAGCAACACCTTCATGGGCCGCTGTGATCAATGCATTTCTGCGATCCGAGTTGGGTTTCAATCTCTCCCCAACGTCAGGTATTTTCACATAAGGAACCTTATCGGGACTTAAGTGGTATGAGTACTTCCAAGGGAAACCCTTAGGATATTTACATCCCCTGTCAGTCACAGCAACAGCTGCCAAGATATCATCATCAATCTTACTTTTGGACCGTGTAACTGCTGCAACTAAATATGTCGATATTGCTGATTTCACTGCTTCATCAGCAAGCGAGTTGCCAACAGCGTGGACTCCCATGCGCTGATGACCGAGAGTATGAATTACAAACACGAGTGGCAACTGCTCTTTAAGCTCAGCCACTCGGATCCAGATCATTTTATGTTTTATTGTGCTACACTTGGAATCACGAAAATCATTCTGAATCCAAAAGAACAAGTTCTCATTGTAAGACTGGACACCGTAGTAAGAATCACTTACAATAAGAGTCGTCACACCAGGATCAGCGTACTCCAATGCTAGCATCAGAGCACGAAGCTCTGCCAATTGTGCGGTGCAGTCCCCTAGAGTCTGCGTGTGCACGACACTGGACTTGAACTCATTGTTCACCATGGCACCTACCACAATGGCGCATGCGGAAACGTAGGCGTGTTTAGAACCATGCGCAACCTGCGCCGAACCATCAGTGTATATGATGCAATGGAAATCCTCCAAAGGCCGCATAGCCAAAGGTGCAGGATGAACGAATTCATATTGCAAAAACTCTTGCGACCGCAAGGATGCATCAAAAATAAATGTGACATCCGGAGATGTCAATGATGCTGCCCATTGTATCCACCGAGGGTGCAAAGCTTTAGAATTCGGTACACTGGCTTTCGTAACTGCCTCCAAAGCAGGACACGGGGTAACAACCAACATGCGTTTTCCCTGTGACAGAGAACGTTTCTTAAGAATCGCCATCTGCACAGCCATCAAAACTTTCTCTATAGTGGAAAATCGCATTTCAGCCGAAGTGTACAAGTGTGACTTGTAGGCAATAGGTACTGTGTCTCCTTCGTTAAAAGTTAGGTATGTGAAACCCACCGCCCCAGGGACGATTCTTATCACCAGGTTGGTGTGGTTATCACAAGTCAGTAAGTATTTAGAAGCAAGCAGATCAGCCTGCAAAGATTGCAGAATAGCTGAGTGCTCCGGCAGCCAGCACGATTGGGTAAAAGTAGGGTGTATCAAAGCATACTAAGGCTTGATACGCTGGGCATATTCAGGAATGTATGTCCTCCCGAAATTTTAAAATCCCAGCAAAGACTGTAATTTTTTCAGAGTTGTCGGAGCGCGCAGTTGTGCACATTTCTCCAAGAAGTGAGGAGCCAGTCCTCGACCTTCATTGTTGAGCTCGTAGCCCAGGAACAACACTGTGTACTCTGCAATGTGCGACTTTGCAAAGTTGAATTTGTAACCGAAGTCTGCAAAGCTACAAATTAAGCGGTCAACTCGACACAGATGCTCCCAAAGTTCGTCGTCTGTGAGATAAATGTCATCCACATACGAGCATGCATCTGGGTCGATTCTCTCCAAGAGAGAGACTATGCGGGCAGTAAACACTCCAGGACTATTCTTATAGCCCATCGGTAAACGTTTAAACTGTTTTTGGACACCGCCGCATGTAAAACTGGTCCATTGGGAACTTAGACCATCCAAATGGTGGGCATAAAAACCATTGGATATGTCAAGCGTGGTCTTAAACCGCTTGCGCACAAGACTATCCACTAAGGCAGAGCCGTGAGTATTCTGTACTGCACAGGTAATCCAATACCAAACGATATGAACCGTCAGGTTTGGTCACAGTAAAAAGAAGGTTATTCATTGGTGACGCACATGTTTCAATCACACCTTGATATTCCAATTGTTCAAGGATTTCCGCAACGGAAGCTTATTGAGGTTGAGGCTGTGGCTGTGACAGCAAAGGTATTTCGTGGTGTGGAGAAAATTTATCCCAACCACAGTGTGTACGGTACAGAGCCGGCGCAAGGACTCTAGCCCACTCTTCTGCAAAATTCAGCGCATGCTCTTTTGAGACCGTGTGCGCGAAACTAGGGAGGATTACCGCCTCCCCTCTCGGAGCTGCAAGAACAAAAGGTGGGGGCCAGTCAGCCTCCGCTAACAAAATGTCATAGGTAGTCGTACGATTTTCCCAAAATACCCCTTTTATGGTACGCTGTATGTCAGCTTCAATTAATAAGATTATTTCATAAAGTCTGTCAGAGGGAGCAACCCTACTGTCTGCTGTTTCCGCAACAACATAACAGTCAGTTGCTGTCACCTTCAGTAGTGGACGCAGGGACTCTCGCACTATGGTAATCTCCGCCGCGCTGTTAAGCAAGGTCAGAGCCCATGTCTGAATCCGAAGCCGCGTTCTCACTATCTGTGGCATATCTCGCTGATAAAGCGGCGACTTTCTTCTTTTGAAACTGGGGTCTCTTCGGTGTAGAATCGTCCTGCTTGCCTTTAACGTCTTTTGGGCGGGGCTGGTCGCGTCCCTGCTGGCCACCCCGACCCCTGCTGCCTCCTCCACCACCGGTCGTTGAGGCCGATGAGTCCTGATGAGTCCTGAAAAGAACGAGGAGAGCGTTGGTCGGAAACCTAACATCGATCAGGTGATTTTATCGTCGCGCGATCGCCCCTAGTCATAAACACGTTCTGGGGGCGCAGGCAATGGAGACGCAGGACAAGACTCCTGTCTCTGTTGTTGTTTTCCCTGTTTTTGTTTTTTCGGCCAATTTTTTTTTGGGTCTTGGGCTGTTCGTCAGTTTCTGACTTCTGCCCTTGGGGATGTTTTTTCTCTTTGGTAGAAAAAGGCTTGAGACCCCTACTATTGCGGCCCATGGTTTTATAAGCCGCCACAATAATTCTTGCCAACTGTCGGGGTTTCTCGACGTTGGGAATTGCCTGCAACGCATTGGCTACCTGAAAGTTCACCGCATCCCCCTTGACTTTTTTTTTTAAAAATATATTTTTATTGCAGATATAAACATCCGTTGTAGAACAGTCAATCATGATGCAAACAGTTATAATTACATCGGTGGCAAAGTAACACTGTTACACGGCCATTCAGCCCACAACCCACCGCATCCCCCTTGACATTAGCAAGTATGAGATCGTAAACTACATCAAAGGAGCCACACAGGCGCATACCCAATTCAACAGCAGCCTCAGGTCCGTGCTCATCTTGAACACGTTTAAGGACCGTCGGCAAAACAGTCATAGACGGAGTGCCGTAACACCTAGCATAGACTGACGCAAATGTTCTACCCCAGGTCTCAGTCACCAATTTCAGGGGTCAAGTCTTTCGGCAAGCTAATTGTCAGAATCCTGTGTTTCTCACCAAGAGTCATGTTAGGAAATACAGCTTCAAGCTGGTCAAACTTTTCGGCAAGCCAGAAAGGAAAATCCTCCCTGTCCTGGGGGCGCTTGCCCTTCACAGCGTTGACCATTACAGGACTGAGCTTCATGCCGCCCTATCCAGCAGGAAGCGCCGCACCTCCTGGAGCCCCGCCCGGGAGATTGCGGGTTATGTATTGCACTAACGATCTAATTACGCTAATTGCGACTACATGAAGTCGTCTTAACTCAACCACGGTACATGCCCCGTGTTGAGGATGAGGTGTAAATCCAGCCAAAACAGGCCAATTTGCGCCGGGAATGGACAAAGGACCTAACCTCGGAGTTGTCAAAGAGTGGGGTAGGGCGCCATCAAACCAAACGCGGTGCTGCCAACCATCAATAGGAACTTCCTGTGCCCTATACGGAGTATATTCCAGTGGCACAGCCGTGGCAGTGTATGTCTCGAACACACCAGTATTTGCGTCCACAGCTAGGAAGGTCACCCACGAGTAAAAAATTTCGTAAGGGTAAGCCACCTCTGCACTCAGCACCATAATCACGGCCATGCCATCCACGGGACCATTATAATGCTGTAAATGATTACGCACCGCAATTCGACTATGTTGCGGAATGTTCACCGTGGCCATAACGACACAGAAAGAAAGAGGTACAAAGTAAACTCTGTAGCACAACTGGTTAGTAATTCAAGGAAACAGTTTAGAAAGAATCAAGCTTGAAAAGACCTATACAAATATAGGTAGGTTTGTCCGACACCACCGTTAACCGGACACAATAGTGAAGGGGTTATGGACTGAAAGCTGCACTACTCAAGTGTCATGTAATAAGACCACCATTGATTGGGCGCCATGTCGCAGGGATTCCGTTCTCCTACAGAACTGTGCATAGAGACTTGGAACCTCAGTAAGTTACAGTGTGCCAAAACTAACCTTAGTACCCAAAATCCCCCAGCAGACTAGCTACAGTGTCTCATTGGTCATTACAAACCAGAACATGGACTTACTACACCTCAGGTGACGAGGAACACATGAACACTCTTTCGTTATACAATCATTTCAATCCAGAACAAGGAGTAAATGAGGACGCGTGCACATTTGAAATGTTTATTTTCTAATGCAGGGTTCTCAAACGCGGTATCTTAGATAATACAAGCAAACATATTATAAGTAACAAAGTAATCAGCATAGTTACTTGTCCATAAAATACAAAATTCGAAAGCATGTTTAAATGCTAAACCGAAGAAGGCTAAACAACACCTAATTCTCACCCTCCCTAGCTAGTATATTATATTATATCTAAGAAGGTCTCTGGGTTTTAGCAGGGCAGGCCGATTCCTCAGATCCTAGTGGTAAGGGATCACATCATCTTTCGCCTGCTCTCTACCTGCGAAGCACCATCAAGTGTGTGTGTATGCTCTATGCAAAGCAATATAAAATGCGCCTAAAGCCAGAATTTGGCCGCAGCTGCATGTATGTTATGTCTAGGAACGTGCGAAGATAAGACCTCATAACAACTACTGTGTTGAGATATCCTTGAAGGTTTCAGCACTTACTGTACAGACACAGCTCACCAAGCAAAGCTGCTATCAGAGCAATAACATATTATTCTCGTGTGAAGCAAAACATTATACTGGGCTCAAAGCTAAAGCAACAATTATGTGTCGTGTGCAGAAGCAGCAGAAAGGTGAAATAGCGTTTAAACTCCTAATAAGCTCATGCTAACTTAACACAGGGTGAAGGCAAAGCACATCTATATGACACTATATTCCTGTCTAATTGCGGTAATAGTATCCCCCTTAAACTGGCTAACAGTAATGTATGTTACCTGTTAATGGGACTCAACTCCTTGGAGAGCCCGGTTTCAAATTTGCAACCTGTGGATTATGTCATATTTCACTACAGGGCCATTGTGGCAGCTTCTCTGTCTGTTCTTTGGCTCTTAATATTAGGTGTTAATATTGCCCAGAAGCCCAGTCTCAGGATTATGAAATATTGAGTTGCTGTGTTGATTACATACAGTGGGCACATAACTCACTGAACTACCTCAAAAGGAATGTAAATTGTGGCCAGTGGGTTTCACAAGGATCTTAGTAATAACCACAGTAACCCATTAAGTGGTTTTACATAAATTACAAATCTGATACATGCAGTTTATGCTATGCTTTATGCACACTAGCCCTGTAAGCTTTTGTCTAATTCAAATCTGTTACCCGAGATTAAATAGTAATCTCTCCAGCAAATACAGTGACACCTGTGCTACCTTACCAGTTTTATACCCTAAACCTGCTGGATTCCCATATGTGTCTGCAGCACGTTCCTTAACTCCTAAACTATCTAAAAGTCAATTTGTGACAAATTATTTAGGACAGAACAGCATTTCAATTACAGTTTTCTTTCTTATCAACATATTTAGAGAAGGAGATAGCACAAATAATGCAAATGTGCTAGTAAGCCATAGGGTAACTTTTATTATCTTCATGATGCCTCCCTGCAATGACTCCACCCCTCATGACTTCATCCCTTTTAATCACCAGTATCTGCCTCAATCCATTTGTGGGTTTCCAAAATAAGGTTTTCCTGTTCTTGTATTGGTTCTCTCAGTTCTAACACTAGTTAGATCTTCTGGCAAAGAATTTCTGCTAGAAATATAGTTCAGTGGGCCATGGTGCATGCACAGGTCTGTGTGTTTAGCCAGTGGGTCCCAGAATCTAATATTATCAACATTCAGCAAGTGGTTAGTGTGTTTAATGTAGACATCTCTGCGTAATCTGCCTGTCATAGGTTTTTAAAAAATAAATAACTAAATAAATGCTCATGAAATATCCAAGAATGATATTGGAGGATTGATTATAACCTGCGGGTCACAAGTATGAATCAGAAAAAGAAAGTTAAGGTGTGTGAAGCAAGTGGCATAAGACAGGAGCTACCTAGGGTTAGGTAGCAGGGGCCCCCTCACATAAATTTGCAGGGCGTCCCCTCATGTTTCACTACGCCTGTGAATGACAGGCTAGTCATTGGTTTCTGTAGGTCCGGATGTTCTATGCTGATCCCTTGTCCGTGTGTAGGTCTTCAATCAATTGAATTCAATTCTGAGGATCAAAGGAGAGCACAACATTTAACAGTCCTAATGTAGGCACTATAAAAGCACTTTCAAGTTTGAAAACAACCTATGGGGGGGGCTACCGTTCACCTGTGAGGGCATTCACCTTCCATTTAGATTTTAAATCCTACCTTTATCTTTCCATACCTACGAATGGCATTCTTTGTTTTTGTTTAATCTAAATCAGAATTATAATAGAAGAACTAATAAGAAAATCCAGATAATTGATCAATGATACCCTAGTCTGTGTTTTTACTAGAGTGAATCATAAATTGTTTCAGAGATGAGGACATCAAAGATATGGTGGCATAAGAACACTGTGTGGTTTGCCTATTGCTCAACCTTGTTTCAGTACGCACTCGCTATATACTGAACATACTTTCAGTAACTCAACTTGCGTTTTACGACACACTAGTTTTTTCACATCATTTTTCCACCATCAATTCCAATACGTCATTAAAATATTTCTTACACTGTCCGCACATTGCATGATGGCTGCCACGATTATTCACAATATCTAACCCTTTACGGGAGTCCGTTCTCGCTTTTCCTATCACTACCTTCTCGGACATTCATCAAGCAGCTTTATTTTCACATCATGCTTCATCTCGCATAAACTGCTGAGTGAGGAGAGATTCATGAATATTTCGTACCACAGACACCAGTAAGATGCGCTCCTCCGACCCGCGATTCTCTACAGCTTGTAACCTCACTATTTTGCGCATTTGTTTTCGAGCACAAGTCCACATTTTAACCCCTTGAACACTTTCAGTCACATTCTTTCATCAGCCAACATGGTCTATGAAATACGCTTCCCCGGTTTTGCGGAATCTTAATGTCTTTGTTGGTCACAGCAATATACAAGTATGATGACCAATGAGAATGTTGGAGATGCACTTTCCTGGATTACTTTCAATTTAGTAACTGAGGTTTGCATGACAATTCGCTAACCATGCTACCGTTTAAGTATCACCTCTCGGGAATTTTTATATTTTTTAACAGAGTATGTTCTATATTAAGGGTATGAACAAGTGCCGTTCAGTGACCCAAGCTTTTTTGCTTCATTTTTTAGGAATTTAACATTCCCCTGATGAAGGGCTCCCTGCAGCCCGGAATGCATCGGGATTACTAAATTGGAGTGTATACTGGTGTTTCAGTTTCAATTTTCTTTTCAAAAGTTTATCACCCAACAAATCAATGTGGATTATAAACTACATGTACACTGGAACCTATGGAAACAGACTAATCTGCTTGAAACCTATTTAATGTGAATTAATAGACATCACACTGTGCATTGAGGGGACCCCCACCCCATGGGGTGGTGCTAATTTCAATCGTTACCCACGCTCAATGATCAGTGAGCTATACCCAATCTGCACACACAACTTTATGAACTTTGAAGTGAGGGCAAAAACGGTTCTCTTGAACTGAGGTGTGCATGAACCACTGTCTGGCATCAGAACACTGTCACAGCTTTTGTGGTAGAGTCTGCTCCATGAAAATTCACCTTTATAAAGAGGAATAATTAGTCTACCCATTGAATCTCTTCAGAATTAAAATACATTTTGACAAATACAGGAAGGTTTAAAGATCTGGCAGAAGACCCTAGTGAAATTAAATTATAGGAACTTGAGGAAGACAACAGACTATTTTAGAGTTAAAAAAATATGTATCTGCACATTTTTGATCTGAGCTTTAATAGTGTTGACAAATCCTTTTCCAAAGGATAATATTCCATCCCACTGACAAGGTGGAAATGTGTTGTTCTCGAGTTCTTTTAGGTCAAATCCCATTGAGTAGATCACCCATTCTTACACAAGATAGAGTCATAATGTTGATGCCTAGGGACTACAGATTTCAGGAGGTGGATGTTTTATGATCCTTCCATCAAATTGGGGAAATGTACTGCCTTACTAATAGAGTTTAATCCCACATCTTCTCATGGTGTCTCATGTCCTGCCAAAGGCTATCAAAGAATCATACGAGATACCAGCACACAGTATAAGAAAGAAATGTAATTGCCCCTCCAGTACAGGGGATATTCCAACAGCATGGACGATTTGGGTAACAGCTCTATTAAGGATCCATCTTTATAAGGGACCTACCAAACTATAATGCCCTTTCCTGAAATCAAAGGCACAAGTTTGAGGAATAGCATTATATACTAAGAAATAAACAATCTTTGTAATCCATTCAGAGGATAAGACTGTTCTGGTTGAGACGCAGATTTGATTTGATTTATAAATTTGTATTGCATGCGTATGCACAGAGGCGTCTTGGTGCTGGGAATTAGCAGGACATAAGAGTAGGAGGGACCAAGTGATTCTCGTACGAGATCCGAGCAGCATCAGTTGGAAAATAGCCTTCTTTTCAGTAGTCTTCTAAAGGACATGAGTGACGTATTGCTCTTTATCGAGATTGGCAGGAGGTTCCAGGTTTTCGCTGTCCCCAATAGGAAGCTTCTGCCTCCCCAGCGAACCTGCTTAAACATGGGTATTTGTTACAGTTTTGACTGAGATGATCTTAGATTTCTGGCTGGTACGTACCAATTCAGGTGCAAACTCAAATATAGTGGTCCTTTACCCTGTAGCGCTTTATAAGCTAGGAATTGAGATTTTAATTTGATTCTTTTTTCCACTGGAAGCCAGAGGAGGGCTCCCAATCTATGGAAAACTGATTCACATTTATGGATGTCCAGTATTAATCTAGCAGCAGCATTCTGTAGTCGCTGCAGTTTTAGTAAATACTGGGATTGTATCCCTACATATAGGGCATTGCCATAGTCCAGTCTGGAAAGAGCCAAGGTTGCTACAAGTGTCTTTAATGCATCCGTGGGAATGAAAGGACGGATCTTCCTATTCATCTTTAAGATACCCCAGAAGGTGGAGAAAAGCTTGTTGATCTGACAGTCAAATGTCAGTCTGTCATCAAAGACCACACCAAGGTTCTTAACCTTAGGGACTGGAGTCGGGCATTCGCCCAAATTGGCCGGCCACCATCTCGGCAACCAGAAGGAAGAGTTGGAGCCTAGCAGCAAGACTTCCATTTTTTCGCCATTCAATTTCAGGCAGTTGGTCTGCAACCATGTATTAACCTGAAACATGCATTAGTTAAAACGGTTGATTGTCTCCTCCACGTTATTTGAGACTGATACAATCACCTGGGTGTCATCAGGGAATGTGACTACTGAAAAGCCTCACTGCCTAATGATCAAAGTCAGAGGCGCCACATAAATATTAAAAAGTGTGGGGCTCAAAGAGGAGCCTTGTGGCACACCACACAACAGTTCGAAAGATTTGGACGCAGAGCCGCCCACTTCTACTGAAAAAGTGTTATCCGTTAGATAGGACAACAGTAGAGTAAGGGCGGAGTCTTGAATCCCCAGCTCTGCTAGTCTGCCGGTTAATATTTCATGGTTAACTGTGTCGAAGGCCGCTGATAGATCCAGCAAAATCAAGGCAGCCTTCTCTTCTGCATCCAGTGATTTTGTAAGTTCCTCTTTCGCCATGACCAGAGCAGACTCTGTCCCGTGGCCCTCGCTGAAACCATATTGTAAATGGTCCAGGAGGTCTCCTGCGGAGATGAACGTTGTAAGCTGTGTGTTAAGCAATTTCTCCAATACCTTAGATGGGAAAGGAATTCTAGAGATCAGCCGGTAGCTACTAGGATCCTCAGGGTCCAAGTCTGGTTTCTTTAACAAAAGAAGAACTGAGGCTACCTTCCACACATCAGGAAACAAGCCTGACTGTATTATCTCTGTGAACACAAGACTTAGATATTCACTTAATATTTCAGGGAACAAATGGAAATTTTTAGGAGGACAGGGGTCTGACGGGCCTCCTGATTTGGTTGTCTTCACCACTGGGGCAATCTGTTCCACCAAGGAAGAAGAAAAGGAGAAACCAGTGCCAGGTATGCAAGTATCTGGCCCTGGCTTAGTTGTCTTAGAGGGGGAGTGGTTGGTATCTTTAACCCCTTGACCGCGGCGAACATTTCGCCGCGGTGCGGGTGATTTATGGCGTGGGCGTGGTTCGGACGGCCCCTGGCCGTCCTCCGCTCACGCCGGCCGTCCGACGCATGGAAGGGGTTAAAGGTTTTGTACACTGTCTCAACTTTGTTTATGAAAAACTGACCCAGGGTATTGCAAAATTCCGGGCTACTAGCCAACCTAGAATTGGCTGGAAGATTGGCTATTTTTTTTACTATAGAAAATAATTCCCAGCTGGAGTTCTTAGCCTCCAAGATTTTCGATGTAAAATATTTACTTTTTTCCTCGATGATCAGTTTCTTATATTCTGACAGTGCTTGTATATATTCGATTTTTCTCGCCTGATCATAGTTTACCCTCTACTTTCTTTAATAAAAAAATAATAATAACCTTGAATTTGTAAAGCGCACAGCTACCTCCAAAGTGTTTTTCCGGTGCTGGGGGCCCTCGGGAAGCTTACGCGAGCTGTTGCCCAGAGTCAGATGGTGCTGGGCTGGGCTGCCCTGCCGCCGGCACCGGGGATCGAACCGTGAACCCCGTGGTCCAGAGTCAGGCACCCTGGCCCTGCACCACACCTCTTCCACAGTCTGTGAACAACTGCATTGGTATCCGATTCGAGGTTCGGTTTAGTTTCGAGTAGTGAGGCCTGCAGGTCAGGAGTATCAATTTTGCCCAATCGTGATGGGTAACCGAGACAGGTGTGTTTATTGATGTTAATTGTTGCAGGTTTGCCCTTATAGTGAGAATTATAGCTCTATGGTCTGACCAAGGGACAGGAAAAACCTCAGAAATTTTGAGCATAGGATTCGAAGTAAAAATTCCATCCAGGGTGTTACCCGCAACATGTGTCTCTTGCTTAACTATCTGTCCCAGGGAGAAACACGCCATTGCGTCAATCAGTGCGATAGTGTTGTGGTCTGCTGCATTTTCAAGGTGACAATTAAAATCTTCTTATATTGTGAGGTCTGAACAATTTATACTGGCTTCCAAGAAAGGATTGATTCTGTGCATAAGGGGGGTCTGTGCCTTTGGAGGCCGATATATAAGAAGTCCTTTTAGTGTGTAATTGTTGTTAAGTAATATATGGAAGGATAGCAATTCACAATCAGGGGAACTACCCGATGAAGATCCTGCCACTAACAACTCTTCTCTAGAAATGATAGCTAGCCCCCCCTGCTTGAGTGCTTTATCGGCTCTGGTGATGGTGAATCCTGCGGGGAGTGCTAGTTCCACTTCTGGGTCAGAGGCTGCATCTGCCCATGTCTCTGCTATTTAGCCTGGCCTTACCTCTATGTCTAACTCATATTATTATTATTATTTATTATTTAGGGATTTGTAGAGCGCCTGGTGACCCGAGGGCATCCCCGCGCTATAAACTGTAGGTTGGCTAAGAGGGGGAAAAGGAGGAGCGGAGCTATTTATTTGGGGAAAAGCAGCGTTTTAAGTTGTTTGCGAAAGCGAAGGTAGCAGGGTTCCAGTTGCAGGATGCGCGGGAGCAAGTTCCAACGGGAGGCTGCCTTTACTGAGAAGCGACGGCCTCCGGTACGTGCCCTCCTAAACTTGGGAACATTCGCCAGTCGTTCACTGTCCGATCGCAGGGACCTCAGGGCTTTATACGGGGTAACCATTTCTTTTAGGATGGAGGGGCCTTGTCCATTTAGGAGCCTGTGAGCAATGCACATAGCCTTGAACTCAATCCTCTCTCGTACTGGCAACCAATGGAGTGCTTTAAGGGCAGGTCTTGCGGAGGATCTGGAGGGGAGACCAAGCAACATCCGAGCGGCTGCATTTTGGGTTCGTTGCAGCTTACCCAGGGTGGATTCGGGGGCTCCTAGATAGACAGCGTTACTGTAATCCAGTCGGGCAAGAACCAGTCCTTGGATCAGTAATTTCCTGGAGAGAGGGGGGAGCAGGGGAAGGATCTTGCGGACTGACCGCATGAGTCCAAAGCAGGTACCGGCTGTTTTGGTAGCCTGGGTTTTCATGGTTAGGTCAGGTTCAAGCCAGACCCCCAGACTTTTAAGTTCTTTTCTGGGGGTGGGCACCTCACCCATGGAGTCAGGCCAAACAGATGGTGGGATTGTTGTCCATTTCTTGCCCATCAGCATGACCTCTGTTTTGGACCCATTGAGCTTAAGCGAAGATTCGCACATCCAGTGGTGGATCTTCTGGAGTCAGTGCAAAAGACTGTCTGGGCGCTGGTCTAGATGTGACAGCGAGACGACCAGTTGCGTGTCGTCCGCGTAACTCACAATCTTGATTTCGAAGGGGGCAACTACATCTTCCAAAGGAGCCATATAGGCATTAAAAAGGGTAGGGCTCAGTGAGGAGCCCTGTGGGACCCCGTTTATCAGAGGAAGAGAGTCAGACCGGGAACAGCCATCCCAGACCTGAAAAGAGCGGCCCGAGAGGAAAGACTCTAGCCAGGCCAGCGCTGTGCCCCCGAGTCCTGCCCTAGCCAGCCGATGGAGCAGGACACGGTGGTCCACCGTATCAAAGGCTGCACTAAGGTCCAGGAGGATCACTGCCACTGATCCCCCCGAATCCAAAATGCACCTTGCCTCCTCGATGACAGCGAGGAGGGCGGTGTCCGTGCCCTGGCCTGGGCGAAACCCCGTTTGGGACTGACGCAGCAGATTGTTTGATTCGAGAAACTGGGACAGCTGAGCGTTGACCAGTTTTTCGGCAATTTTGCTGATGCCAGGAAGGAGCGAAATTGGTCTGTAGTTGGCTAGGTCGGAAGGGTCTAGTTGGGGTTTTTTGAGCAGGGCCTTGACTACCGCTCCCTTCCAGCTGGGAGGGACCGAGCCTTGAGACAGAGAGGCATTGATCAGCTCCGTCACTGGAGGAACAATCACTGGGGCGACTGCTTTGAGAAATCTCATGGGTGCGGGATCTAGGGGGGAGCCACTCTTCATTTTGGCCAAGGTCTTTTCGACTTCATCCAATGTAACTGCTCTAAAGGCGTTAAGAGACGGGCCAGGGGTGCTTACCGAGCTGGTGTCAGGTGCGATCGTGTCCCAACACGTTAGCTGACTAGGCTGTGGAAGAGAGTCCAGGATGGTGGTGATTTTGGAGTCAAAGAATTTAGCTAGATCTTTACTTCTGTCTGGGGTGATACTGGACAGTGATGGAGGTTCGGAGATCTTTAGGAGTTCTTTTACTATGAGATAAGACTCTCTCGCGGAATTGGTGGCATTTTTTATTCTGTCGTCATAGTAAGAGGCTTTAGAGGTTTTCAGAGCAGCTTTGTATGCTCTGACAGTCCTCCGGTATGCATCTTTATTGGAATGAAGCCAGTCCTTCCTCCATAATGGCTCAGCTTTTTTGCAATCCTTACGGAGGGCTCTAAGTTCCAAGTTAAACCAGGGGGCTGAACCTAGCTTACCGCTTTTATCTTCGCGGTTTTTCATGGGGATGATGGGGTCAAGTGAGTCGGCGATCCACTTCCTAAAGTTACTGTCCGCTATGACAGGGTTCCCGGTAAGGGTGGGGATTGATGATTCTAGAGCATTGGCCCAGTCCTTGATAGGGAGTCTGGACCATGCCCTGTCTCGGGTAAACGTGATGGGTTTAGGAGGCTTCCTGAATTCTCCTGGTAATACGAGGGGGACCAAAAAATGGTCAGACCAGGGGAGAGGACATGCGGGTTTGGCCAGGAGGGTATGAACATTAGTGAAGACTGGGTCTAGTAAGTGGCCCTTGATATGGGTAGCTCCGGTGTTTGCTAGTTGGAGACCATAGGCAGCTAGATCTTGTGCCAGGTCAGCAGCCCCTGTGTCTAAGGGATCATCAAAATGGATATTGAGGTCCCCTAGCACAGTGAAGTTAGAAGTAGAGTGGGCAAGAGCTGATATGGAATCCAGTAGGGCGCTAGCAAAGGGGCCAAAGTGGCCGGGTGGGCGATACACCAGCATGCGTGTCAACGAGGTTACCGGAGAAAGACGGATGTAAAGTGGCAGCTTTCTGAATCCTTGATGTGGGCATCGCTGATTCTGCATGGGAGATACTCTCGATGAAGAATTGCCAGTCCGCCTCCTCTGCCACAGGGGCGTGGCTGGGATTGAATGAGAAAGCCCGGGGGCAGAGCCATGACCACATCCGAGTCAGAGTGCGGTGTAAGCCACGTTTCTGTTAAAAACAGAATGTCTAGCTCATGGTCATCAAGCAGATGGTTAATGAGCAAGGCATGCATAGGGAGCGACCTACAGTTCAGTCCTGCTAGTTTCAGGCCAGAGCCAGAGTGTGTAAGTGGCCCTTGGGTCAGTTGTAGTTTGACCGGAAGGCAGATGGCACAATTTGTGAAATTTCCACCTGAGTCATAAACATAGTTACAGTGTGTGCTTTTGGTGGGTCTGAGACTAAGTAAGTCACGTCTTGAGTAACTCACCCTCTTGGTATGCCCGTCTGGCAGAGGTTCTGGCCCTGGGCCCGTTCGTGCGCGGACGGGCGCAGACGGGCTTGCCTTAAGCGCGCCTTCGGCGCGCAATCGTCGCGCCCGCTGCGCTCGTCCGCTGCGCGTCCGTAGCATACACATAATTTATGCTGCTTCCGGTGAGGAGCGGGGGGCGTGGCCTCGAAGGGGGCGTGGCCTCCGGTTTCAGCGCGCGGCGCTGGCGCCAAACAAAGATCTGGGGTGGTTTGACTGCAGCGTTAACTCGGCTGCTGTGGACCACAGGGAGTTCCAGAGATCGTAAGTGTGTTGGTTTTTTAAAATACAAAGGTTTTTAAGTAGTGACACAAAGATTAAAAGTAAACACGCACACAGCCTCGCTCCCGGTTTTCCGCCTCAGGAGCACACCACACAATAGTTACCTGGCGCCTTCAATCAGTGCCTTAAGTACAGTGTGAGGAGCGGGGGGGCGTGGCCTCGAAGGGGGCGTGGCCTCTGGTTTCAGCGCGCGGCGCTGGCGCCAAACAAAGATCTGGGGTGGTCTGACTGCAGCGTTAACTCGGCTGCTGTGGACCACAGGGAGTTCCAGAGATCGTAAGTGTGTTGGTTTTTTAAAATACAAAGGTTTTTAAGTAGTGACACAAAGATTAAAAGTAAACACGCACACAGCCTCGCTCCCGGCTTTCCGCCTCAGGAGCACACCACACAATAGTAACGTGGGTGTTAATATCATGCTATTTAAAAAATAAAAGATTCCTATAAAATTAGAAAACATAAATCAGGGCAATCCCTCTATGGGGATTTCCCTTATACAACTTATTACATCAGATACGGTTTGTAATAAAAGACTGTGGGTCTTTCATTCCTATTTTTCTGTATTGTCTTATACAATGAGAGCTTTAACCATGTGGGTTGAATAGCGTTGTAGTATAGTTTAAAAAGTTTACATGATTACGAGCATGCCAGTGATAAACTCTTTAAGACTGATGTAGGATTAGATGAGCTGTGGTAGTCCAAGGAGTAATATTGGATATAGTATATAGTGAGTACATGTAAGACTGTGTTTTCTACTTTATAGTACTTAAACATAAACCTTTAATATGCGGTATTGATCAAATTATGGAAGCTGGGCAATTATTTTGTCATTCAAGGATCAAGTATTTAGTTGGATTTTTAAATATGTCTAAAGAGGGCGCATATCTAAGCGTTGAAAAGCCCACATTAGAAAAAGCATTGGCAAAACCAATAGGTCTCACCTCTGGAACCTATTGGCTTTGGCAATGGTTTTTAGCTAACTGCACAACATCCCCAATGCTGTGCAGTATGGCTAAAAGAAAAAGTACAAATAAAGGTGCTATGACATGGTGGCGGTGTCATTTTGAATTTTGTAATGTGAAAGCAATTTTATTTTAAGTGCAGTTGGAATGAGCAACATGAAGTCAGCGGGTGGGAGGAAGCATAACAAAGTCAACCGTGGAATATGCCCCATAAAGGACGTGGGTGGGTGGAACTTACACAGAGGACATTGGTGGGAGAAACAACGTAGAAAGGTGTGGGTTGTGGGAAGCAACACAGAGGGAAGCATCATGGAGTGCGGGGTTCAAAAGCAACACACACAGTGGGTTGGGGTACAAAGCAACCGGCAGGAGAGGGCTGTGAGAAGTTGGCCTGGTATATGATGCTCACTAGTTCTAGTGATCACCTTGTACCATGCCAAGCAACCCCCTTGGTGCAGGTTGTAAAGTCAACCTTATAGACAAGCTATCCTAGGGGTAGCATGGACTAAGCAGTCTTAGGCTAAACTCTGTAAAGGCATGTGAAGCAAGCTGTTTTACCATACACAATCCCTTGAATACCAAATGAAAGGACACCACACAGATATATATTGAAAATATATATAGATTTATTTCTACAAATAACCCTGATACTCTTTATGAGCACAGCAGCAAATGCGTTAAAACAAAACACAGTTTAAATATACCAAAGTTGCACAATTATGGATGAGCCCTAGGGGCCACCTAAACCATATACTAAAATAGTGGTATAAGAACCACTATGGGGAAAGTGAAGAGGCCTAGGGCCTGGGGAATCGCTGGAGCTGTTCGGGACTAGCAGTGAAGAAGTCGGGAAAGGCCCGCGGGACTCGGGTGCAGTGCGGAAAGTGCACGCAATACCAATGCAATGTCAATGGTGCGTAAAAGTTACAAAGTTAGTTATTAAGGAACCTTCCGAGTGACCTAGAAGGATGAAACTTTAGACACAGACACTAGAGGTGTGTACCAGTGTGGGAACACCGGCGTCGCTGAGTTACCTCACCCACAGGAAGCGGGTGCACAGGGTCGAAGTAGTGTCGGGTTTTGTCATGCAGGTCGATGGTGCTTGGAACTGAAGATGCTGCAGGCGGCTCGATGTGAAGACTTCCGGTGGATCCAAGGGTGGATCTGAAGAGGTGAAGACCTGAAAGCAGAGGGGACAATGTTCAAAGTCACTAGCCAGTGACTACCGTGGAACCAGGAAGGAACCGGGCAATGTCGGGTGCAAACAGGCGATGTCGTGAAGATTGTCTCTGCAGCCACGTGGACACGAAGAGGTCAAGGACGTCCAGGCGTTGGTCATGAGCTGTCCCACGAAGGCTCTCGCTGATGGCGGTATCGGCAACTTGATTGGAGCAAACAGGCCTTGGCTAAAGCAAGCCACGCAGGAAGTGATTCAAGCTTCTCACTCGGACCAGCAAGGTCAGAGCGGCTGCTTCTTTTCAGGGGAGCAAGGGCCAGTCTGGAGCAACCAGACCAGTGGTGTAGTTTGTCGTTTTCGTCGCCAAGATGGCCGCTAGCCACGTGGCAAGTGGCCGGGATGGCGCGTCGAGTGGCACGGTGCAAAAGGGCCCCACGCAGATCGTGGAGATGCTGGGGGGCTGATCTTCGATGCAAGGGCTGCTCGACGTTGGGGCTTCTCAAACCCCAGAGCACAGTGTCGAGGATGCCTCGGGTACTGCGCAGTCAGCTTCTCGGGGGTCTTTCAAGAGGTCCGATCCCACGTCTCTCGGTGCCCCCACGGGTCCCTTCTTTGCAGGGACTGTGGATCGGGCTGTGAGAAGTCTGGGAGTCTGGGTCTTGTCAGGCTCTGGGCTCGGGCTCCGGCGGGAGGCGGCAGCAAAGCAGACGTCGAGTTGCTGGATGGTGCCTGTGTTCACAGGGTGGCCACTCCTAGGCCACAAGGGAGATGCTCTTCAGTCTTCTGTGCAGCAGAATGTCAAAGTCCAGTTGTCTTCTTAGTTTCAAGTTGATTCAGGATGATCTGAAGTCTCAGGACACAGCTCCCACTCTTATTCGAATCTGGGGGGCCGGATCACCTACTAGGTCCCTCCTCTGGGTGGGACCAGGAAGGGGGGTGGTTACACCCCCTTTCCTTTGTCCAATTTCGCGCAAGGACTGGGGCTGGAAAGCCCCAGCACCGGTTTGAACTGGCCTATGCACAGGGACACCTTGTGTGCCCCAGGCATGTCTGATTCTATTCAGCCCTGTCCTACCCAATACACAAAATCCTGTCTGGGGTGGTGCTAGCACCTCCTAAGGCAGGAAACCCTTTGTCCAAGCTGCCCTCGCTGGAAGGACTCCCAGCAACAGGAGGTCAGACTTGTGTCTGTGGTGGCAGCATCCATTTTGTGATGCTAAGGCTCAGTTTAACTTTAACCGGGGTTCAGGCTAGGTACATGTCGTGTCCCTCTAGAAGGGTGGAATGCTACCCCCGTCGCCAGAACTGACGAGGGGGTAGTATTCCAATTCGTATGACACCTTACTCGACATGTTTTCATAAAGCCAAACCAAAGATAGCATTTAACGGCGAGGTTCATAAGGCACTTAAGAGTATATGGTATGGCAGTATCATGAAACCGCTAAAGGACATGGTTCAGAAAGCTGCAGACAGGCTCAGCTCATGCCAGAGCACCATCTCACATATTTCCAAGCACTCTGCCTCCAGGATTGATGAGGCCTTCCATAGGAGTGGCTGATAGGGACATATGTGTCCATTTTAGGTTAGGTATAGGCATACTACACCTAAGTAAGGGGTGATTACACCGACTTACCCCAGCTGAGTGATCAGCCAGTTGTGTCAAATATGGAGGCCAGGCCAGGGGTGGCACAATACATGCTGCAGCCCCTGGTAGGCCTAGGAAGCACCTATGCCCTGGGTACCTGGGTACACTGTTACAGGGGCCAATAAGGTGAACCAGTTCCAATGTCGTTATGCACCTAAAGTACATAGGTAACAATTTAGAGAGAGAACAGCAGGCTGTGGGTCTGATTAGCAGGCCCACAGCCACATTAAGTCATAAACCAGTGAAGCAAAAAGCAAAAACTTGGGGTGACCATAGGATAGCAGACCCTACTCTCCTACAAGGGCATCATGGAACAGTTGAGGATGAAGCACACAAGTGAGAGAGTAAGGCAGTGGTCGAAGTGCATGAAGGCGAGCACAACACAGAGAGCTCTCAGGGGAGAGAAGTCGAGGAAGGAGAGCTGGAAAAAACATGCACTCTTTGCATGTGGTACTAATTTGTCCATTCTGAGAAGGGCTCACAGCCCCTCAATCAACAACCCAATGTTTCTCACACACCATGTAACGTAGATGCAGATATAAGCGCGACTAGTGCATTTAAAAATTTTTATGAATACTCACTATGCTAAGATTGCATTGGTGAAAACACATTTCCGTTGCATTATTCTAACAGTTCTGCTGCTAAACTATGTAAACCTGCGTGTGAGTGAGTGAGTGACCATGAGTGAGTAAATTATGTATGCATAAATCACATGAATTAACTTCACATCATATTTTATGAATCAGTTGTAGCATGTAGATGTGTAGTTTTTCACATTGTAGACCCTGTAAACAAAGATTTTCTACATGCTAGTGTGACATTATTATTTTAATATTATATTTCCAAGGTTAAGTCACCCCTCCCTCTCGATGACCAGACAAGTCAACGCCGTCTCCTCATCGTGCTTCAACACCCTGCGTATGCTTCGCAAGATCTTCCGCTGGATCCCGACCGAGACCAGGAAGACTGTCACCCAGGCACTCGTCACCAGCCGACTGGACTACGGAAACGCCCTCTACGCCGGAACCACAGCCAAGCTACAGAAAAGACTCCAGCGCATCCAGAACGCCTCCGCCCGACTCATCCTGGATGTCCCCCGACGCAGCCACATCTCCAGCCACCTGAGGAACCTGCACTGGCTCCCCGTCGACAAGAGGATCACGTTCCGGCTCCTCACCCACGCACACAAGTCTCTCCACGACCTGGGCCCCAAGTACCTTAACAACCGCCTGACCTTCTACACGCCCACCCGCCAGCTACGGTCCACCAGCCTCGCCCTCGCAGCCGTACCACGCATCCGAAGAGCCACCGCCGGAGGAAGATCCTTCTCTTACCTGGCTGCCAAGACTTGGAACTCCCTCCCCACCCACCTTCGGCTGACCCAGGACCATCTCGCCTTCAGGAAACAACTCAAGACCTGGCTGTTCGAGCAGTAGCATACCCCTCCCCCCAAGCGCCTTGAGACCCTCCCGGGTGAGTAGTGCGCTATACAAATGGCATGATTGATTGATTGATTGATTGGGATAAAGCTGTAGGAACCGATACCTTTGTGAATATGGCTTCAGTGTATACTGTGTCCAACAATGAAGATTTAAAAAGTAGTTGCTTCTTCGTTTAATTAACAATGTTGAACTGAAAAGTATAATGCGGTCTAGAAGTAGAGAATTTAACATGGCAAAGTCGTTTTTGTTTTTAAAAAAATTGTTTGAAAATGCATGCCTTCTTATAATCCATGTAATACCATTGCAAAGGTTAGTGGTACTGTCCGCAGTAAGACAAGTTGGGTCTGTAAAACAGTTCTGTAAAAGTGGCGAATCATTAATTATTTTATACCTGTTTTGTCCAAAACTTTTTTTGGCTTTGTTCATTAAAATGTTTTTGTAACTTGGAAACAGTCAATAGTAATGTAATGAACCACGTGCATAAACGCTTAATTTTAGAAAGAAAAATGGAAGCAATGGGGGCACATACGTTCTGCATTGGGCATATCCGTTATGGATACATAAGATTCAGACAATGTAAAGTAACATAAACATTTCTTTAGAAGAGGCCTATATTTCCTATTACAACCAAATATATTTGATGGTGAATGATATGAGATTTTAGTCCAAGCTTTCAAAAAAAATTACTTGCTCCCCTGTTTTATTTCTTCAACAGAAAAATAGCGGCCTATGATGAAGAAATCCAGAATCTATATGAAGAAATGGAACATCAAATAAAAACTGAAAAAGAAAAATTTCTCCTTCAAGTAAGTATATTTATTAACACTGCTTGCATATTTATGACTAACACACTGTATGGATAATGTTCAATAATAATAAAACTCAAATATGTCTGACTTATTTTCATAGATGCTCAACATTAAATGACAATTCTCAAATCAAATATCTACATTTTTAAGGTGCAGGGGGAGAAGCGAGTAAAGATAAAAAATGTCACCTCTTAATTTTGGAAATCTCACCCTTTGCGAGAGTGGCTGATGGTTCTTAACTGAAACTGTAGCCCTCCTTGTGACTATATACTACAGGAACAATTAGCAACATCACTTCTGAATTACATTTGCTTGAGGCATAACTGGAAACTTTTAATTATTCCTTAAGTATATGTAAAAATGGTTCTAGTGTTGTTTCTGCTTGGGGGGGAAACTGGAGAAAGTAATTTGTTTATGCCAACACTTTTGTTTTGAATGCAAAATTGTCAGACCTGACATCCTTGCTGTGGTGTTCCCATACAGTTTGGCTTCTCACCTCCTGTTTTTCTATTTTTCTGATTTTATTTTTTTATTGGCTTTAGGATTCTGTGCACTTTACCTCTGCTAAACAGTGCTAAAGTGCTTCTGGTCACTCCTACAAACATGGCAGAATTGGCCTAATTGACACATTTAATTTACCTTTTAGTCACTGGTAAATGGTACCACATGTACCCATGGTCTGTACATTACATGCTTCTAGTGGGCCTGCAGCACTCATTGTGCCACTCACTAAAGTAGCCTTTTAAAGCATGTCTCAAGCCTGTCACTGCACCTTGTAGGTCAGTCTAAACTGCCATTTTGACCTGGTAAAATAAACCTTTTGCCAGCCAGGCCTAAACCTGCAGGGTGCATTGTATTTAAAAAGTAGAACACTCAAGTTTTACATGGCCTGGCAGTGAAAAAATCTAAAGTCGTTTTTCCTCTACTGTATGGACTATTTATAAGTTACCTTATTACATTTAGTAAGTGATAACTTTATTTTGAGAGCTGATAGAGATATGATGCATACACTCTACTGAGTAATATAAAATCTGCTTTCATTGTAAATTTGGAAAATGCCACATTTGAAAAGTTAATAAACATTTACAAAGTTGGCATTTTCTTGTTCTAACCATTTGTGCCTTTTGCCAGTATCATGTGTCACATCACTTTCGATGACTATGAGTTAGGGTTTGTGCATTCCTCCCAGACAGTAGCACAAACGAGACTACAGATGGGCAGGATGGGCCATCCAATCAGAATGGGGTGGAGCTGTTCCCTGCCCGACTTACACTTCAAAGGAACCTGACAGCTGCCTTTTGTCAGTCTAAAAGTCTTGGAGCCTTGACAGGGGAAGGGAAGACCCTTCCAGGACCAGATGTTGGGATAGTATAGCAAATTTCCCCCACTTCAAAGGCTAGGACCAGGAATAAATATAAGACCTCCAGGGCCACTCTTCAGCCCACTCCAGGACCTGTGGACATTAAGGAAGAAGGACTGTCTGCCACCAGAGGACTGCCATGCTGCTACTAGAAGACTGCCCTGCTGCGTTAAGACTGCCTTGCTCTCTGAGAAGAAGAGCAGGACCTGCTCCCTTAGCCCCAGGCTAACCTGAGTGACTCCAAGGGCCAATTGGCTGACCTTCTGTGTGAGCTAAAGGGACACAACAAGCTTTCAAATCATCCCTGCAACTGTCTAGCAGACCTGCTGCAGCCAAACCTGCCTGGACCTCCAACTGGACCTTCCTGAGCCCTGCTGGCCTCTTCTAGAGTCCCTGATCCCACAGAGGTGCCTCCTCAGTTCCTGGACCCTTGACTGGCAACCGAGTGTACTCCTCCTGTTGTAGACGAATCTAGGACTCTAGTAAATATTCCTGATTTATGCCCTTATGTGGTTATATCAAATCATATCCTTATATAGGCATAAGAATCATACCCATATTAAGACATAGCCAATGCAGTCCAAATACGGCAAGGCTACTCCCATAGACTCCTAGAAAGCTCAACGCGTTCTTAAACAAACCAAGCCTCCAGCAGCCCGGGAATTCCCCCTGCTTCTGTATTGATTTGTCCTAGAACTCCCGGAGTCCTGAAAGAACTGCGAGTTCTTAGTGACGTCTTATGTCAAACCTTACGTCAAACTCGGCACCTTCCAGATATACCAGCATCTGCCCGAGCAAAACACACGGTGGTTTGGAGCAGATCGACTATCTACTTGCCCGACACCCTGCTGTAGCAAGTGCCGAAGGAAGCTGACCCTCCCGCTGACGCACTGAGAGAGACGCTGTCTTTTCTCCTGCTGAGAAATCCAGCTCCAGTGTTTCCCTGTCACCCTTGCGTGTTGCTGGGAGATCGAGTCCTGAGAGAGAGATACAAGACCTCCTTTATACTATAACCAAGGTACAGAGCTGATTAGACCCTTAGAGAATTCTTGATTCAGATTCTTGGCAGAAACTATCTTAACTCAAACTACAACTCACTCCTTCCCATGTACTAGGCTTAGGTTAGGTACACCGGGTTAGGCGTATCTTAGAAGCACCAGTTGAGTACGTTTAGTCATGATTTTATCATTGTATATATTTTATCCATTTTAAACACTGTATGGCTTAGAAACCATACCATGCTTTTACAGTATTATTTTATAATACTCCTTTTACTGTACGCACTTTACTTTATGACAAGTATTGCGATTGTAGCAATTCACTTCTCTTGCATGAGAAAGAAGACTGTTCAATAAATAACCTCTTTTATTGAAAACGCCCGTCTCTCTGTTTCTCTGCACTTCTGGTGAAACTAAGCATGCACGATTGACTGAGTAAAATAGCTATCTATTGTTTCCGCGACTCTGGAGTTATACTCCTTATTCTGGAGGGAGCAAAGTTGTCATGTTTATGCGGTTGTCAGAAACTAATCCCTTCTTGTGAATTCGAGAAAGTTTCTAGTGACCACTGATCTACCTGGCATTCATAATTAAGTCTAACATATTCAATAGAGACCTAGTTGACTTAAGTCCTACGTCTAAACTATCGTTTATGTTATTCCAATGCGCAGAGCCTATTGGGAATATAGGAACTACACTACACTCCTAAAAGAAAAGGTAAAAATACTGAAGTTTGGCCTCCATGTGACTGTGAACCAGTCTGTTCATGACAAGACTCTGCCGCTTGCAGCGACTACCACTGCAAGACTCCAGTGAGTCCAGCTCTTTGTGCTACAGTGACTGCTAGCAACGACTGACAATGCGAGAACCACAATTCAAGCTAAAGCAACAACAGCACGCAGGGACTGCCAACATGAAATAAAGCAACAACCATCCACGATGCCTGACCAGCTCCTCATGCTACATTGATGACAGCCCGCAACACCTGGCCTGCTCTTTTCACTATAGCGACAACCGCCCTAGGCACTATATCTGCTCCTCAAAGCCTCCTCCACTGCCAATGGAACTCTGCACCAGAACTAATTGGTTACTCTGCAGTGGGACTAACCTGGTCCTTGTACCCCTGCTCTATCGCTGCCTGCCTGAACTTGTGACTTCCCCAGGGTGTATTGCAACCAGATGACCACGATTGGCTCTTTGTGCTTTTAGGCACTATTTTCACTAAAGACTTTGAAATTTGGTTTTAATGATTGGATATTTGTTGGTCTGGGATCATTTTATATATTAACCGTTACTCTATTTTTCTGAATTGATTTGGGACTTTTCTTGTGTTATCTTTTTACTTTATTACTGTTTGTGTGCCGCATACATACTTTACACATTACCTCTTAGATAAGCCTTCCTGATTGTGCCGACCTACCAGAGGGGTAAGCACAGGTTAATTCTGTGACTTTTGTGATTCACCCTGTCAAGGATTGTGGTGGTTGCCCGAGTGGGGCTTCCGCCCCCCTCAGCAAATAACCCAATTTTTTACATTGATTAATTCCTCCCTCCTGCCGACGGAAAAGCTATTTGACGACCTAGCTAATCATTTTAAACAAAAGGTCGATAAAATCTATAGTTCCTTTGGTTCAGAAGAGGCTCGTAGGGTGATAGTACAGTCCCCGGAAGACCCTCCTTCTCCCAGCTTGGAGTCCTTCTCAGCCATCACCTCTGAGCAAGTACTGTCTATATTAGCGCTGTTAGACCTGACACCCTTGGCGTGGTTACCTCTGACTTTTTGCCTCTGCCTCCTGTGTTTTTGATGCTATGCTGGATTTCACTTTTGCTGGTTTTAGACGCTTTGGGCACTTTTCCACTGCTGTTCAGTGTCAAAGTGCAAGTGCTCACTGAGTAAATTGTTATTATGATTAGTTACCCATGATTGGCATATTTGTGTCACCAAGAAGTCCCTATTAAAGTGCACTGAGGGTGCCAGAGCTGGTGATGACAAATGCTACTAGTGGGCCTGCAGCACTGATTGTGCCACCCACATGAATAGCCCAAAATGGTGTCTCAGGCCTGCCACCGCAGTGCCTGGGTGCAGTCTGTGAACTGCCATGTCGTCCTGGCAAGTGCCCACACTTGCCAGGCCCTACCCTTCCCTTTCTGTGCACATAGGTCACCCCTATAGCAGGCCCTAAGGTACCCCCCTGGGCAGGGTGCAGTGCAGGTGACAGATAGGACATGTACTGATGTGTGTAACATGTCCTAATAGTGAAATACAGCCAATTTCGTTTTTCACTAGTGGGAGGCCATCTTGCCCATAGGATAGAATGGGGAAGGCTGTTTACCATCATACCAGCCTATCTTCCCATAGGAACAAGATGGAGACATGGAATCTGGTACCCTTGAATTCAGAATCTAATAACACATCTTATTGTGAAGATGGTTTTTAAATCCTGCGTTTAGAAATGGCACTTTTAGTAGGCTGATGTTTCTCTGTTCAAACCTTCCTGTGTGTCTCTGCCTGTTTGTGGATTGACTGTCTGGCTGTAGGGAGTGACAGGGGCTGGTGAGTTGTCTTGGCTACAGGAGTCTGGGTGTGTAGTCCTAGGCTGAATAGGCCCATCTGCATTTAGATAGGTGGGTGGGGAAATCCCTGTAGCTGAGTTGGGCTGTGCCTGCCTCCACAAAGCACTGGCTCCACCTCCTGCTGGGCGTCTGAGGACCATGGCCCCCTGTCTCATAGGAAGAAGTTGTGCACTGGCAGAGTGCCCCCAGGACTGGTTTGAACTGGGTCCAGAACCCCCAACACATGAAGAACAAAGACTTTAGGGGTATAAAAGTAGAACAGAGATCCCTTGAAAACCAGACTTCTACAATCAAGAGGAACATCTGGCGGAAAGAGAACAGCTGGAGAAACTAAGGAAGACTGCCCTTGCTGTGTGCTTTGGGGCTGACCTGTTGTTTTGCTGCTTTAACTAAAGGAGAGAAGAAGGGGACTTTGCTATGTGCTGTGCTCCCCCCACCTGCTTGCAACCAAATACTTTGCTGTGTGCTGTGTCTGCTAGAGTCTCCAAGGGCCTGAGAAGAGATGGCCTCCTGTTCTTGGAACACAGGGTTAAAAAGTTCCCAAGAAGAGCCTAGACGCTGTAAGAAACGTCTCATTCGCCTAGCCGTGCTTTGCTACTGACTGTCTGCCGTGTGGGAAGATCGGTGTGCTCATCGGCACCCAACTAACGCTGGCCGTGTGACTGTTGGGCTCTCTGGGTTGGCAATCTCCCTGAAGTGACTTTGTGCCATTGTGGGCGGCCCGCCTGCGACCTATGCCCTAAGTCACCCAGTTCGCACATCACCGCCTCTGCCCGGGAGAAAGGACGGCCGAAGAACCTCATCGCCATCAGCCCCAGGTCCGTTAACGTCACCAAAGGGGCCGTGCTGCGATTGGCCCGCTGCAGGAGGCGCGACTGAGGAGCTGCGCTACGATTGGGCCCGGCCCTGGCAAGCCGTGACATGTGGTCGGGGGCTCGCCTGAAGCGCCGTGCTGGGATTGGCCCAGCGCTCGTGAAGGACAGTACGGTTTGCCCGTCCTCGAGGGAGCCGCTGTCGCGGGAGATTACTGGCTTGACATCAGAGGCCACCGGGGAGAGTGCTGGAAAGAAGGAGCCGTCCCGTGAGGAGAAGCCGCCCGGGACTGAGACCAACTGAGAGCCCCGCAGAGTTCAAGGTAACCGGCGCTGGGGGAAACAGTGCATGCGGATTAGTTACACTGGCCACATCTCCTCTCAGGGGGTAACCTTGAGAACCCAGCCCGTCCGCGTACAGCGGGGACCTTGATGCAAGGATGTTGGGGGTAATTGGACCCTGCTCGTGCTCTAGTGGAAGAAAGGCAGTGGGGGCTTAATTAAAGTTTGGAGTCCCCCGTGAAGACCAAGCAGCATTCCATACTGCTGCAATAGCGGGACCCAGAGACTATTTAGTTAGAACTGAGGTCTCCCCTCCTCCCTTATTGCTGGGAGTGTATTCTGGCTGCAAAACGAGGTGAACTGGGCTACAAGGGTGTACTGCGAGGCCGCAGTTAACACAGGACATCGTAGGAGTGAACTTTTAACAGCAGAGACCTACCAGTTTGCTGTATCAAGGAAAACTACTAAGAGAACGGTGCCCAAGTGAACATTTATTTTTCCTAATAATCCATTTCTGATGAAGAAGTAATTTTTGTATGTTGGCCTTGCTTGTTGATTTTTGGTCTTGCCTAAATTTAAGAGTCTATTTGGCCTTGCTTGTTGATTTTTGGTCTTGCCTAAATTTAAGAGTCTATAAGAGTCTATTTTTGATAGTTACCTGTGTGGTGTCCTTTTGTGGTGTGTCACAGTGTTATTGTGGGTGTTGGTGCAAAATACTTTACGCATTGCCTTGGGGATAAGCCTGCCTGCTCGTGCCAAGCTACCAAGGGGGTGAGCAGGAGTTATCAACAGTGTTTGACCCTTTACCCTGACTAGGAGTAAAGGTCCCTATTTGGTCAAAGGTACCCACCTCTGCCAACTAGAGACCCCCAATTCTAACATTGGTGGTCAGCTGTGAGGATTGGAACTTGTATTTGCACTTGACCTACAGTAATTTGAGTACACCACTAGTTTAGCGCAGACCACGTCACAGCCACATACTGCACCTATTTTTTTTTTATCCTATTTTTGGGAAGCCCTTGCAAGCATCATGTCTCGGAAGGAAGCAAGTGAAAGTGCAGAGTTGGAATTTGAGATTCAGGATTTGCTCACATACAAGGTGGAGCAGTTGAAACTATTCTGCAAACAGTTTGGATGACCCTTGAGGAGCAGCTCTAAAAAGGAGGAGCTACAGAAGGCCTTAAGGGCCTGGTGGGAGGCCAAACAAGTTGAGACAGAGGATGTCACTGGAGATGGGGATGCACATGAGAATGGTTTTATATCCCAGGATTTGCCAGTGGGCAGGCCAGCTTCTAGGCGTAGCAGCCACCATTCCAGTAGGGGCTTTTCTCCAGAGGAGCTGGAGGAGAATCAGAGGGTCAGAGCCCATGAGTTAGAGCTTTTTAAACTCAAGGCTCAAGCAGAAGAGAGGAAGTTACGCCTTGACTGTGAAAATAAGGTGGAGGATAGCAGGATCGCTCTCGCTTTGAAGGAAAAGAAACTCCAGTGGGCTCATGAGTTGAGTCTGAGGGAGCTGGATCTCAAATCTAAACAGTTCCAATGGTGGCAGCGCACAGCCAGTGCAGGCGGGTAAGGTGTACATACCCAAAGATTTGGTACAGAATTATCAGAGGGGTGAGGATATCTATGCATGGTTTAGATCCTATGAGCTTGCCTTGAAGATGAATGAAGTGCCTGAGAACAGTTGTGGGGTGGGCCTGAGGAAGCATTTGAAGCCTCTGGGAGGGATGTCTTGACACCCTTAGAGTCAGCAGATAGCCTAACCTACCCCGCTATGAAGGAGGCCTTATGCCTCAGGTATGGTCTTACTCCAGAACAGTACCGCCAGAAGTTTAGAAACTAAAGAAACTCGATTCCAGTACCTGGGTGGAGTGTGTGAGTATGTACATGCGTGCACTGGAAGGTTGGATAAAGGGCAGCAAGGTAACTGATTATGTGGGTTTGTGTCACTTAATTAATTGGGAGCACTTGAGTATTCTGTGTGTTCCAGAGCTGCGCCAGCATCTTTTGGATAGCACGTTAACTGACCCCAGTGAGCTTGCTAAGGATGCAGACCGTTGGACTAGCACCAGCGTCCACAAGGGGGTGGTGGGTTCCACAGCCCAAGGTGGGCTAAACTTCACCCTGAGGCGGAAAGCCGGGGCTCTCTGCGCTCTCTTGCGCATTCTGCTGACTATCATAACAGAACTTGAGAATTTCGAACGGAGCACTGTTGATTTATGAACAGGACCACTGGTACATCTGGGTAGCCTCGCTGCGAGTACCCGCTAGTTTGGAGCTGAAATATTTTAAAACTTGTATATATTTTAAACAGCAGTTTTTAGGCTCTGCTTGCCCCTTACCTGTTGTGAGATTGCTTCGCCAGGTAGCGTCTTCGTGCTAGGCGCTGTTGAATCGCCTCACCGAACGGACCCGCCATCTTGGGTAGGGAAGGTCGACGGTCCAGTTGATTGCCCCTCCCACCCTCCCAGGATACTTAAGGGCGGTCCCTTACTCACGCTATAATCTTGCTAAACTTCACCCTGAGGCGGAAAGCCGGGGCTCTCTGCGCTCTCTTGCGCATTCTGCTGACTATCATAACAGAACTTGCGAATTTCGAACGGAGCACTGTTGATTTATGAACAGGACCACTGGTACATCTGGGTAGCCTCGCTGCGAGTACCCGCTAGTTTGGAGCTGAAATATTTTAAAACTTGTATATATTTTAAACAGCAGTTTTTAGGCTCTGCTTGCCCCTTACCTGTTGCGAGATTGCTTCGCCAGGTAGCGTCTTCGTGCTAGGCGCTGTTGAATCGCCTCACCGAACGGACCCGCCATCTTGGGTAGGGAAGGTCGACGGTCCAGTTGATCGCCCCTCCCACCCTCCCAGGATACTTAAGGGCGGTCCCTTACTCACGCTATAATCTTGCTAAACTTCACCCTGAGGCGGAAAGCCGGGGCTCTCTGCGCATTCTGCTGACTATCATAACAGAACTTGAGAATTTCGAACGGAGCACTGTTGATTTATGAACAGGACCACTGGTACATCTGGGTAGCCTCGCTGCGAGTACCCGCTAGTTTGGAGCTGAAATATTTTAAAACTTGTATATATTTTAAACAGCAGTTTTTAGGCTCTGCTTGCCCCTTACCTGTTGCGAGATTGCTTCGCCAGGTAGCGTCTTCGTGCTAGGCGCTGTTGAATCGCCTCACCGAACGGACCCGCCATCTTGGGTAGGGAAGGTCGACGGTCCAGTTGATCGCCCCTCCCACCCTCCTCCCGCCCATTCAACTATGAATAAAAATAACGGACATGCACGTCCGCGCCGGCGGCGCGCCGAAGGCGCGCCAAAGGCAAGCCCGTCTGTGCCCGTCCGTGTCCCGGACGCGGCCAGCGCCAGCCCCCCTGTCGGTGCTCCACTGATACCCCACAAGACCAGGACTCGCTACTCGCGTGAGTACCTAATGGCACTGAAACTGAAACTGACTCCCTGCCCCTGTAGCAACACATGGGAAGCGGCTGGTGATCCCTTGCGGGTCTGTCAAGCTTGTAACTTTTGTTATCAGCCCATTTTCCCATCTCCAACTTTGTTCCTTGGTGATCCGTCACTCATTCGGGCAGGCCTGATCAATGCCAGATCACTGGTTAAGCACTCTGAGGACATTTTTGAAATCCTGAGTGACAACCAATTGGATCTTCTCTTCGTCACTGAAACCTGGCTAAATGAGACATGCGGACCGGTGGTCGAATTTGCCATCCCACGGGGTTTTAAAATTGCTAGGAACGACCGCCCATTAGGCAGAGGTGGTGGCCTAGCAGTTATATTTAGAGATCTATGGACTCTCTCTTTAGAACCCCAAGGCCCCCCAGCGGATGCTGAGATACTGCATTTCTCACTTTTACTTGGGGCTCACTTCACTCTAGGGGGCTCTCTGGTCTACCGACCACCAGGCCATGTTGGCAGATTTCTAGGTACACTAGAGGACATAGTAATCCCACGGGCATTGAGATACTCCAGATACCTTCTTCTGGGGGATTTCAATATACATGTGGATAACCTGGACCTCCCTGACACGTCTCGCCTGAGTGAAGCTCTTGCCACGGCCCAGCTTAAACAATGGGTACAAACTCCTACTCACTCAGGTGGACATGTCCTTGATTTAGTTTGCACTAATTTTGACATTAATCTAACCACCCCCGAAATTGTGCCCTGGTCTGACCACAGGCTGATCAGATTTTTTTGGCCCCTGACATGCCCGGTTAAGACTAATGACCTAACTGTTCACAAACAAAAAATTCATGTAGAGATCATGTCTGAACATCTCGACATCTCCCGCCCCACTCTACCTATGGAAATTGAGTTGGCCGTTAGTACATTTAACTCCTGGATAGAAGATGGTTCGGCCGCATCAACAAAAACAGGTCGGGTTTGCCGATCGCATACAACTCCTTCCAAACCTTGGTTCACCTCCACCTTCCGGGATCTTAAGTCAGGTTGCAAAAAACTTGAACGAACATGGAGACAAGCCTATCTCCCGAGGCAAAAACGAACCTAAGGATGGCGCAAAAGAAATATTATGCGGCGATCAGAGCCGCTAAAGGCCAATATTTCGAAGGGCGCATAACTAATGCCAATAATAATAGCAAAGAAATCTTTGCTATAGTGAAAAGTTTTACTTCACCCTGTGCTGCCCAACCTTTACTTGCCTCCACAGAGAAATGGTGCGAAGAACTCTCCGTTTTCTTTGTGGACAAAATCACCAAAATCCAGGATGATTTACTTATTGTATGTAACAGCTTTCCACCCATATTGGCCATCCCGTCTCCTGTGTTACCTACCCCCAAGGAATGGTTTCACCAGTTCTCCCCAGTAGAAAATACGGACATTGTCAGCATCCTCACTTCTCTACACTCAGGATCCCCTTCTGACCCGTGCCCTGCCAGTGTGCTTGCGCGCCTCGCGGACACAGTGGGCAATGAGGTAACGCATATTATCAATTGCTCTTTCCTCACTACCACCGTCCCGACATGCTGGAAGCAAGCTAAACTGCTCCCACTTATAAAGAAAAATGGATTAGACCCTGCTATCCCTGCTAATTTCCGGCCTATATCTTTGCTGCCGGCCCTAGCAAAAGTATGTGAAAAGGTCGCCTTCACTCAGCTAGACAAATTTGTCGAAAATTCCCAGGCTTTACATCCAGCACAGTCAGGCTTTAGAGCAGCCTATAGCACAGAGACGGCGTTGGTGGAAATCTCCGAGGCCATTCGGGAGTGCTTGGACGATGGTGGCAGAGCGGCTCTGATTTTATTAGACCTCTCTGCCGCCTTCGATACTGTCCCTCACTCCCTTCTGCTTTCCAGATTAGCGGCCATAGGCATCACAGGCTCTGCTCTTGACTGGCTAACGTCCTTTCTGGACAATAGATGCCAACAAGTCTGGATGCCGCCCTTCGCCTCTTCCCCCAAGAAACTTGTAACGGGTGTACCGCAGGGCTCCACTCTTAGCCCCCTGCTTTTTAATATTTATTTAACCCCGCTTATTTTCCTTGCTGAACAATTGGGAGCAAAAATAATGGCTTACGCTGACGACACTCAACTCCTGTTTACTTGGCCCAAAAACAACCTGGATACATCTGGAGCCCAAACCTGTTTGTCATCTGTCTTTCGTTGGCTTGCCCTCGCCCAATTAAAATGCAACGAAAGCAAATCTGAAATTTTGCTTTATGGCTCCTTCCCAGACAACTTTGGCAACTCTCTCTGGCCAGCCGACCTACCTTGTCCAAAATCCATCGGTGGCCCTGCTAAAAATCTCGGAGTCTGGTTTAACAATGACCTTAAATATGAGGATCACATAAAAAGACTCACCGGGACCTGCTTTTGTACACTTAAAACTTTACGCAGGTTCTTTCCACTTCTCCCGAGAGCGGCCAAAGAGACGGTCATCCGTGCTCTTATATTATCCAGATTAGATTACGCAAATGGCCTCTTCTGCGGCCTTCCTGCTTATCTGATCCACCGCCTCCAGGTTATACAAAATGCCGCTGTACGGCTTTTGTTTAACATTCCAAAAAGTTCAAGTGTCCGTCAACCTCTCCGCGCCCTACACTGGCTCCCGGTTGCTCACAGGATTCTATTTAAAATCCTGGTCCTTGCTTTCCGAGCTGTTCATCAAGCCGGTCCTGTCTACTTAAGGAAAAGATTTTCCCTATATGTTCCCAACCGCCCCCTCAGATCAGCTAACTTACACCAAATGAATGTTCCAAAATTCAAATACAGCAGGCTTGGCGGCCAATCCATCTCAGTCAGAGCGGCGAGAGCTTGGAACACCCTCCCACAACAGCTAAGAACAGCTCCTTCCATTACTCTGTTCAAGAAAGGACTGAAGACCTATCTTTTTAACATCACTGCATAGGATCTCCCTCTACCTTTTCTCTCCCCCTTTTTTGCCCCAGGATACTATTTTCTTAGTAACAGAGCGCGCTATAAAAGCCTATAATAATAATAATAATAATAAAGGGTGGGGAGGACAAGGGTAACCAAAAGGAGTTCTCTAAAGGGCCCCAAAATAGTTCCTAGGAGAAGGAGTCCCAACCCCCCAAGCCTAAGAGGTCCTGACCCCCTAAGGGCAGACAGGACCACCGAGCTCAGCCCACATGTTATGCGTGTAGGGAGGTGGGTCACATTGCCCCTAAGTGCCCCAAGAAAACCCCAGCACCCACCGGTGCTCCAGCCCCAGGGTTAGCGAGTGTAGCTTTGGGAGGGGATTTGATTTCTAGTGGGGAGGAGGGATTAGCAGTGATGATCCTTGTCTCTTTAGGAGACCAAGAGATGGTCCCGGAAAACTTACTGCCCTCAAACACTAAGAAATACGGGCAGAAGCTGACCATCAATGGGAGAGAGATAGAGGCTCTGAGAGACACAGGAGCCAGCGTGACATCCTTGAGGTGTCAGTGGGTGTCTGAAGAGCAGGTCATTCCTGATGTACTCCGCCCTGTAGTGGCAGCTGACAGCTCAGTGCGCCTCTGCACGTTGGTGCGTGTTCCCTTTAAGTGGGGTGGGGTCTCTGGTCTCTTGGAAGTTGTTGTCAGTGATGCCTTGCCTGTATACTGTCTGCTAGGTAATGACCTGGAGGGTTCTCCATGGAAGGATGTAGAACACAGAACTCATTTGGAGATGTTGGGTTTGCCTGCATGGATCTGTGTGACCACGCATGCTATTGCAGCCAGTAGGGGTGACTCAGCAGAACTGGAGCCTGAAGCAGTGGCCCAGGGACCTGCCAGGAGAGGAAAGGGCAGGGGGTGCGGGAAACCAGCCCCAGCCGTTCTCACGGTCCAGGAGGAAGCAGAACCTGAGGGGGATGCTCTGGAACCTACAGGGGAACAGGTGGCCGAACTGGGCGACCTGCCTGAGCTGACCCATTGGCAGCAAGAAGGTGGGCCCTCCAGGGAGGAATTCTGTAAGGAACATAAACAGTGCGCTTCTCTCATTGATGTGCGGCAACAGGTTGCAGACCAGGCAGCAGGTGGAGCGTCCAGAGATCACTACATCTACTGGGAAGATGGGTTGTTATATAGGGAGCCTACGTTTGCTGAGCCCGTGCAGCCCGTGTGCTGGTGGTACCCGCGCGCTTCAGAGACTTCCTAATGGGTCTGGCTCATGACGTGCCTCTCGCAGGACATCTGGGGCAAGACAAGACCCACCACAGGCTTGTCACCCACTTTTACTGGCCCCAGATGAATAAGCACGTTGGTGCCTTTTGTAGATCTTGCTAAACCTGTCAGGCCAGTGCGCAAGACTGGAGTGAAGTGCAAGGCACCCCTCCAACCCTTTCCTGTGGCAAGCACCCATTTCGAGCGGGTGGACATCCAAATCGTGGGCCCCTGGACCCCAAGACAGCCTTAGGCAACAGGTTCATCCTGGTCTTGGTGGACCATGCCACCCGGTACCCGGAAGCAGTCCCTCTCAGGACAATCACAGCACCCGTGGTGAGCCGTGCATTGATGGGGATCTTTTCCCGAGTGGGGTTCCCCAGAGAGGTGGTCTCCGACCGGGGTACCAACTTCATCTCTAGGTACATGAAGTCTCTGGGGGAGGAGTGTGGGGTAACTTATAAGTTCACCACTCCTTACCACCCTCAAGAAAAGGGGTTGGTTGAAAAGTTCAACCGCACCCTGAAAGGTATGATTATGGGCCTAGCAGAGCCCATGAGACGGAAGTGGGACGTCTTGTTACCATGCCTGTTGTTTGCCTACAGGGAGGTGCCCCAGAAGTCCTTAGGGTTCAGTCCCTTCGAGCTCCTGTATGTCCACCATGTTAAAGGACCTCTCACACTGGTGAAGGAGGGGTGGGAGAAATCCTGTGGGAAAACCCCCCAGGATGTGTTCAGCTATGTGCTGGCCATCCGCAACCAGACACAACGCTTCAGGAAGCTCGCTCAGGAGAACTGGAAGCTAGCCAGGAAGAAATGAAAGAATGGCACGACCAGAATACCACTCTGGTCGAATTTCAACCTGGGCCGAAAGTGTGGGTGATGGCGCCGGTGGATCCTAGCGCGCTCCAAGACAAGTGAACTGGGCCATATGAGGTGGTGGAGCGCAAGAGCGAAGTAACCTACCTGATTAACTTGAAGACTCCCAGGCAACCCCTGAGAGTCTTGCATGTGAACCGCCTCAAACCCCACTTTGAGAGGTCTGAAGTGACAATGCTCATGGCTACAGATGCTGGAGGGGAAGAGGATAGTGATCCTCTCCCTGACCTCCTGGCAGCCAAGGAGCAAGAAGGGTCAGTGGATGGTGTGGTCCTCTAGCCCACCCTGACCCCAGAGCAGCAGAGGGACTGTCGCCAGGTGTTGGGTCAGTTTTCCTCCCTGTTCTCCCTGACCCCAGGTGTCACCAATTGGTGCGTCCATGATGTTGATACTGGAGATAGTCTGCCTGTGAAGCAAAAACTTTACAGGGTAGCTGACAAGTACAGGGCCAGCATCAAGGAAGAGGTTTCCAAGATGTTGGCGCTAGAGGTAATTGAGCCCTCCAGCAGCCCCTGGGCTAGCCCACTGGTCTTAGTCCCAAAAAAAGCTGCTACCCCCGGTGCCCCTCCAGAACTCCGGTTTTGTGTGGACTACCGTGGGCTCAATGCGGTCACCAAGACTGACGCACACCCCATCCCCAGAGCTGATGAGCTTGTGGAATGGTTGGGAGCTGCCCGGTACCTCAGTACATTTGATTTGACTTCTGGGTACTGGCAGATTGCCTTAACTGACGGGGCCAAAGAGAGGTCTGCATTTTCAACACCGGAGGGGCACTTCCAGTTCCGGGTCATGCCCTTTGGATTGTAAAATGCCCCTGCCACCTTCTAGAGACTGGTCAACCAGGTACTGACCGGGCTGGAGCTGCATACCTGGATGACATTGCTGTGTTCAGCTCCACGTGGGAGGAACACTTGCAACACCTCTGCGAAGTGTTAAAGGCTCTGCAAAGGGCAGGCCTCACTAGCAAGGCCAGCAAGTGCCAGATAGGGCAGGGATCTTTGGTGTACTGGGGACACCAGGTAGGGAGCGGCCAGGTGGCGCCCCTACAAGCAAAGATTGATACCATTCTGGCTTGGGAACCCCCCAAGACCCAGACAGAGGTGAGAGCCTTCTTAGGGCTCACCGGGTATTACAGACGGTTTGTCAAGGGATATGGCACCATCATTGCCCCCTTGATAGAGCTGACTTCTAGAAATCAGCCCAGGAAAGTGAATTGGACCGAGGCCTGCCAAACTGCTTTTGATGCCCTGCAAACTGCCATGTGCACAGCACCGGTGCTCAAGGCACCTGACTTCTCCAGTGAGTTCATAGTGCAGACACAATGTTTCAGAGCATGGTGTGGGAGCAGTACTCTACCAGATGACTGACAAGGGCTGGGATCAACCTGGAGCTTTCATTAGCCGGAGGCTACTTCCCAGGGAACAGAGGTGGAGTGCAATTGAAAGGGAAGCTTTTGCTGTGGCCCGGGCTCTGAAGAAGCTGAGGCCCTACCTGTTTGGGACTCACTTCCGTGTTCAGACAGACCACGGGCCCCTCAGATGGTTAATGCAAATGAGGGGTGAGAACCCAAAACTGTTGAGGTGGTCCATCTCCCTACAGGGAATGGACTTTACGGTGGAACACTGCCCTGGCACGGAACACGCCAATGCTGATGGTCTGTCCAGGTTTTTCCGCCTTAGTGAAGAGAGCTCCCAGGAGGATGGGTAGTTCTCCCCACTTTCAGCTGGAGGGGACGCGTGTTAGACCTGACATCCTTGGCGTGGTTATCCCTGACTTTTTGCCTCTGCCTCCTGTTTTTTTGATGCTGTGCTGGATTTCACTTTTCCTGGTTTTAGACGCTTTGGGCACTTTGCCACTGCTGTTCAGTGTCAAAGTGCAAGTGCTCACTGAGTAAATTGTTATCATGATTGGTTACCCATGATTGGCATATTTGTGTCACCAAGAAGTCCCTAGTAAAGTGCACTGAGTGTGCCAGGGCTGGTGATGACAAATGCTACTAGTGGACCTGCAGCACTGATTGTGCCACCCACATGAGTAGCCCTAAAATGGTGTCTGAGGCCTGCCACCGCAGTGCCTGGGTGCAGTCTGTGAATTGCCATGTCGTCCTGGCTAGTGCCCAGACTTGCCAGGCCCTACCCTTCCCTTTCTGTGCACATAGATCACCTCTATAGCAGGCCCAAGGTACCCCACTGGGCAGGGTGCAGTGCAGGTGAAAGATAGGATATGTACTGATGTGTGTAACATGTCCTAATAGTGAAATACAGCCAATTTCGTTTTTCACTAGTGGGAGGCCATCTTGCCCATAGGATAGAATGGGGAAGGTTGTGTACCATCATACCAGCCTATCTTCCCATAGGAACAAGATGGAGACATGGAGTCTGGTACCCTTGAATTCAGAATTTAATAACACATCTTTTTGTGAAGATGGTTTTTAAATCCTGCGTTTATAAATGGGACTTTTAGAAAGCTGCTGTTTCTCTGTTCAAACCTTCCTGTGTGTCTCTGCCTATCTGTGGATTGACTGTCTGGCTGTGGGGAGTGACAGGGGCTGGTGAGGTGTCTTGGCTCCAGGAGTCTGGGTGTGTAGTCCTAGGCTCAATAGGCCCATCTGCATTTAGAGAGGTGGGTGGGGAAATCCCTGTAGCTGAGTTGGGCTGTGCCTGCCTCTACAAAGGACTGGCTCCACCTCCTACTGGGCGTCTGAGGACCCTGGCCCCCTGTCTCAAAGGAAGAAGTTGTGCACTGGCAGAGTGCCCCCAGGACTGGTTTGAACTGTGTCCAGAACCCCCAACACATGAAGAACAAAGACTTTAGGGGTACAAAAGTAGAACAGAGACCCCTTGAAAATCAGACTTCTACAATCAAGAGGAACCTCTGCCGGAAGGAGAACAGCTGGAGAAACTAAGGAAGACTGCCCTTGCTGTGTGCTCTGGGGCTGACCTATTGTTTTGCTGCTTCAACTAAAGGAGAGAAGAAGGGGACTTTGCTGTGTGCTGTGCGCCCCCCACCTGCTTGCAACCAAAGACTTTGCTGTGTCTGCTAGAGTCTCCAAGGGCCTGAGAAGAGCTGGCCTCCTGTTCCTGGAACACAGGGTTAAAAAGTTCCCAAGAAGAGCCTAGACGCTGTAAGAAACGTCTCATTCGCCTAGCCGTGCTTTGTTACTGACTGTCTGCCATGTGGGAAGATTGGTGTGCTCATCGGCACCCAACCAACGCTGGCAGTGTGACTGTTGGGCTCTCCGTGTTGTCAATCTCCCTGAAGTGACTTTGTGCCATTGTGGGCGGCCCGCCTGCAACCTACGCCCCAAGTCACCCGGTTCGCACATCAACACCACTGCCCGGGACAAAGGACGGCCGGAGAACCTCACCGCCATCAGCCCCAGGTCCGTTAACGTCACCGAAGGGGCCGAGCTGTGATTGGGCCGCTGCGGGAGGCTCGACTGAGGGGCCCGCACTGCGATTGGCCCACTGCAGGAGGCGCGACTGAGAAGCCATGCTATGATTGGGCCCGGCCCAGGCAAGCCGTGACATGTGATCGGGGGCTCGCCTGAAGCGCCGCGCTGGGATTGGCCCAGCGCTCGTGAAGGACAGTACCTTTTGCCCGTCTTCGAGGGAGCCGCCGTCACAGGAGATTACCAGCTCGACATCAGAGGCCGCTGGGGAGAGTGCTGGAAAGAAGGAGCCGTCCCGGAGGAGAAGCCGCCCGGGACTGAGACCAACTGACAGCCCCGCAGAGTTCAAGGTAACCGGCGCTGGGGGAAACAGTGAGCGCAGATTAGTTACACTGGCCGCATCTCCTCTCAGGGGTAATCTTGAGAAGCCAGCCCGTCCGGCGTACGGCGGGGACCTTAATGCAAGGGTTTTGGGGGTAATTGGAGCCTGCTTGCCCTCTAGTGGAAGAAAGGCAGTGGGGGCTTAATTAAAGTTTGGAGTCCCCCTCGAAGACCACGCAGCATTCCATACCGCTGCAATAGCGGGACCCAGGGACTGCCTATTTAGTTAGAACTGAGGGCCCCCCTCCTCCCGTATTGCTGGGAGTGTATTCTGGCTGCAAAACGAGGTGAACTGGGCTGCAAAGGTGTACTGTGAGGCCGCAGTTAACACAGGACATTGTAGCAGTGACATTTTAACAACAGAGACCTACCAGTTTGCTGTATCAAGGAAAACTACTAAGAGAACGGTGCCCAAGTGAACATTTCTTTTTCCTAAAAATCCATTTGTGATGAAGAAGTAATTTTTGTATGTTGGCCTTGCTTGTTGATTTTTGGTCTTGCCTACATTTTAGATAAAGAGTCTATTTTTGATAGTTACCTGTGTGGTGTCCTTTTGTGGTGTGTCACAGTGTTATTGTGGGTGTTGTTGCAAAATACTTTATGCATTGCCTTGGGAATAAGCCTGCCTACTCGTTCCAAGCTACCAAGGGGTTGAGCAGGGGTTATCAACAGTGTGTGCCCCTTTACCCAGGGTAGAAGTAAGGGTCCCTATTTGGTCAAAGGTACCCACCTCTACCAACTAGAGACCCCAATTCTAACAAGCGCACAATAAATCAGACTCCCTGTTAGACCTAGCCCCTCCTTTCATTATCTCAGATCTCGCACCGGCTCTGTCAGACTCGATTACGGAAGTCTGCAATATATCATTAGCTATGGCCACTTTTCCTTTTAAGTGGAAGAAGGCGCAAATCAAGCCATTGCTAAAGAAAGCATTAGCTGATCCTTCAGATCTACAAAATTACAGACGCATCTCTGTCCTCCCATTTTGTTCTAAAATTATGGAGACTCTGATTAACAAACAACTTTTGGGCTATTTGGAACAAAATAACCTACTTGATCCTTCTCAGTCAGGTTTCCGTGCATGTTATACCACCGAGTCTGCGTTGACTCAAGTAACAGATACGATAAGGATGGCGCTTGATAAGGGAACACCTACAATGCTAGTTCTTCTTGACTTGTCGGCAGCTTTTGGCACCATCTCTCATAGAATCCTTTTGGATAAGCTATGAGAGATTGGTGTCAGAGAAATGGCCTTAAAATGGCTACAAAGATTCCTGACCGACAGAACAAAATGTGTCCATTTGGACACATTTACGTCTCAGACCACAGCGGTGGACAAGGGGGTCCCTCAGGGATCCATTTTAAGTCCCACCCTGTTTAATATCTTTGTGTCCTCTCTGGCCACTATCATTAGATGCTGTGGGTCCGATACGATCTCGTATGTGGACCACACTCAAGTGATAGTCCCCATAAAGACGGATCCCGCTTTGACCAGAGCAAGGTTTAAGAACTGTAGCCACATGGATGAGTAAGGACTTTTTACAGCTTATCTCCAATAAAATGAAGATCCTGCTGTTCGGGAAAGCAGAGGAGGTATGGACCCCTGATTGGTGGCCAATAGAACTCGCGGAAGCTACTACACCAAAAAAGTGGGCGAAGAATCTGGGCCTCATAATTGATGCTAGACTTTCCATGGAGGAGCATGTGAAAACCATCTCGGGCACCTGCTTCTGTATGATGCAAATGCTAAGAAAAATCGTCCCTTGGATTCCCCTCTCTGCCAGAAAAGCCCTTATACAGGTGCTCCTAGTCAGTAGACTAGATTATGGTAACTCGCTACTGGTAGGGATCAGGTAAGATTTATTGTCCAGGCTGCAAGTTGTCCAAAATACAGCTGCACGTCTAGCCCTCAACAAACCTGTGCGCACTTCGTCAGCACCCCTTTTGCGACAACTGCACTGGCTCCCTATTAGGAAAAGAACAGTCGTTAAGCTCCTGTGCCTAATGATTATATTACTTCAGGGGATAGGTCCTGCCAATCTAATGAAGAAATTAAAACCTTACATTCCCGCGCGCCAATTGAGATTCTATGCATCCGGAGACTCAGGAAAGCAAAAATGGGCGGTCGTGCCTTTTCTCACCTAGCCCCGTCCACTGGAACAGACTGGCAGATGACATCTGAGCCTACCCCAATCTGAGATAGTTCAAGAATCTGCTTAAAACCTGGCTGTTCTGTCACCACTAAAGAGAATCTCTTAATATGTTGTCTGCTACCCGGGTACAGAGAGATCCCCTTGGGATGATTCCTCTGTGCCTTATACATTTTAAATAATAAAAAATAATAATTCATTTTCAGTTGTGGGATCTTGTATTTGTGATAGTGCAGTTCTCGCTCAGTGATTTTGTGCAGCACTAAAATCCCATATAAATAATCTGACATCAGATTCAACATCTTTATAAAACCTCTTCGATTAGCAAGTTTTACTCCTTCCTCCAATTTAATTCCTTCCTCATTTGTGCACCGGTACCCTTACCTGCAAACATAGAGATGATCTCAGCAACTTGGAACGCAACACTATAATAGAGCTAAAAGGACTTTGCTAGGAAGGGAGTACCAGCAACCAAGAGCTCCGGGAAGCAAGAAACTACAGAAAGCCATCGGGGCTGGGAGGAGGCCAACAATCTGCTCACTAGAGTACAGGAGGAGGAAGAAGACATGGGGGAACAGGAGGAGGAAGTAATAGAGGAGGAGGATGAAAACTAGCTGACCATGGCCTCAGAAGAGAAAGGGGGGTCCACAGAAGTGGAGTCCCCTGTTGGATCCAAGGCAGGGAGCAGTGTGTCCTCCCCCAACATGTCCCTCAAGGAACTGGAGGACATGAGGGCTGAAATGGAGTTTTAGCTGCAGGAAACAAGTTGGAATTCGAGATAGCCAAGGAGGAGGCTGCCTCGAAAAGGGCCTTGAAGGAGAAGAGGTTGGCTTCAATAGAGACTAACTGGGTCTTGGAGGAAATGAAACTTCTGTTGGCTCATGAAGTAAGTCTAAAAGAGCTGGACCTGACAACATAACAAGTGTCAGGATCTAGCAGCAATTGTGGCAGTGACAACATGGTGTCCAGTGGAGAAAGAAAGGTCTACATCCCTAAAGAACTGGTGCCTAGCTCTATAGTGGGGGATGACATTGGCAAATGTTTTTTAGCTTATTAGATAGCTTTGAGAGTGCATACAGTCCCAAAAGAGAATTAGGGAGCTATTACCTGGTAGAATATGCCAAGTAATATGAGTGATAACATACTGACATTAGTAGTGGATGACCAAATGAGGTATACCCCCATGAAAGTCATTCAATAAAATGTGGACTAAAAGAAGGAGCACAGAGGGAAACACAAGAACTAGGACACCCTCCACTCATTAAGTGACAACAATAATGATGTCCTAGTGCTCAAGGCAGAAACAATATTGTCAAAAAATCTGCGGCATCACAAGTTGCACCAGAATTACAACATACCTCCCCTCTTGCAATGAATTTGGGGTAGGGGATGCCTCAGTCTGCTGCCACTATTAAAATAGCCCAACTCTGATAGACTTAACAAACATTTACAAAGCCCACATTCACCTAGTGTAACATAGAAAAAAGGTGAGAAAGCGAGATGGCACCTCACGGGCGCAACACCAATGGGACCCCTGGCTGGTACTCACCAGGATGGCCCTGTTATCATCATTGGTACCATCAAGCTATAACGGAAACGTGTCCTAAACCCAAAGAAAAGATCGTGCGTGATGCAGTGAACAAAAAATTATATGTGACTCAACGTATAACATTTAACACATAACACATATTCTATTCTGCAACTAGGACTAGTTCCTTTAATTTTGTTCCTATTTGTTGCATACAAAACATATATAGAATTAAAAAAGGAGGTTTTGAATACTACCAATCGATTCACAACCTACTCACAGCCGACATGTTTCATTGCCTTGGTTTGTATCAGGCAATTTCCTCAGGGCATATACCTTTCAATGCCACTGCAAAGGACACTGGGCTTTGCGCACTGTAGCAAGACACAAACAATAAACAGAATCGAGGTTATCCCACTTTGATGCCTTAGTCAAATCAAAAGTGCTTATATGCGTCGGATACACCATCATGCTGCAAAGTGTTAATATTTACCCTTCAATAATCCTAGCCTCTCATACCAGCCGAGAGGAATTTGAACAGGATCACAGCTCCCAATGGTAAGCTTTGTTAAGTCTCCCTCCGTTCTTGTTACTGCATTAACAATCAACCAGGAAATATTAAAAACATCGTCTTATACCTTTGGTTTTCGTCATTTATGCTCGTAGGTTCCTTCCTATCCCATTTAAAAAGTTACCGGTAGTGAGGAGAAGTCCGGCACTCAATCAGCCCTGGAACACCGAGGCTCTTCCCTGCCGGTACCTATAGCGTGTGACGCGCCATTTTGCACAGCATCTGATTGGCTGCGTACGTCTCGCGTACATGGCCACCATCTCGGATTGGTCTTAAACACATTGTAAACAGAGATTCATATCTGTAGAGCGACAAATCCTCGCGGGATCTCGCTATCATAACTTTATTGTAAATGACAATCTCAGCCCATCACTTGTATCTAAAAAGTGCATATCAATTGCGACCTTGTTTATTGTATTGATGTCCACACCTCCGTGAGACATCATTAATTGTGTAACACCCTAACCTATAACTCAGCTATTCTGCTGTCATCTTATCATGTTATTCAATATGTGACGAGCTGGAAAGTACTAAGTGGGCGGTGCAAGTCTAGCCTATGTTGTTGCCTCATTCTATTTAGTGTCTTCCAAATTGCGTGTTGCAGTGTGGCACCTTAATTAGATACAACCAGCAAATCCGGTTTGTAATTTTTAGAACTTTATTGTCCAGACCACTTATTCACATATTCTACTCAAAAGATGGATGTAGATTGTTGATTTAGGGGGCTTTTTTGTTGATACCAGTATGGTATCAATGCCTACAATTTCATAAGGCACCTTTATTCATCTAAGGCCATAACTAAGATAGTGGGAAATATGTCCTTGCCATTGTGTTCTAATAAAGACAATAATCGTGTTAAATCCCTCTGCCTATTATAATGTATATCTGGAATCCTAAGTGGCAAGCTCTAGTGTTATGTATGTGCTCTCTTATCACTTACAGGTTTTCACTCCCAAGGTTTGCAGAGGTACTAGCATGTGATGTCCCAAGCCCCTATGTTCCCATCAGTCAGTAGATACATTCGCGAAGGAACATCTAGCGTAGTTTATTCCACTCCAGAAGTACGTTCAATCCCCTCTGCTCGCTCTTCTCCTGAAAAATCCATCTGGCTTCTTTTGTGATCAGACGTCTCTCTACCGTTTGGGCATCCCCTGTCACTCTCTCCAAAACAACCCAGGTGAATGTATGTCTGTTGCGATGGCAATGTTGTACCAGCTTAGTAGTCAGTTTTCCGCTTCTGATGGTGCTTAAGTGTTCCTGTATGCAGAGTTTTATTTTACGAGTGGTGAGTCCGATGTATTCCAGACCGCATTCACATTTCAATCTGTACACTACGTTGGCAGTGTTACAGTTACTTAACTGTTCAAGAGTCCAGTTCTTTCCTGATTGGAGAGTCACTGATGATGTTTTGCATGGTAGAGGACACACCGAACAATTTCCACACGGAAAATGCCCATTGGGAATGGTATCAGGTTTTGGATCTAGACTGGTTCTTACCCTGGTGTGAACCAATTTGTCCTTTAAGTTACCAGCTCTCCGAAACGCGAAGCGTGGGGGTGGCATCTTATAGTCCTTGTTGGATAACAGTGTCCAATGTTTTCTGATTGATTGGCGAATCTTTGTCGCCATGGGGTCAAAAGTCATTATCACCGGGATACATTCCTCTTTCTCTTTGGTGCGAGTCTCTAGTAACGCACTTCTGGGGGTGTTCAGAGCCCTTTTCTTAGCTTGTTTAATGACTCACCGAGGATAGTTCCTAGGTTCCAACTTCGCGCTGAGTCCTTCCGCTTGTTCTTTATACATTTCGGTTGAGGAACAGTTCCTCCGATAGCGTAGGAATTGCCCCACGGGCAGATTATCTCTTAAGGCTCTGGGGTGATATGACTGATAGGAGAGCAGTGAGTTTCTGTCAGTGGGCTTTTGGTGTACACTTGTTTGGAACCCCCCTTCGATTGCCTCAATATCGAGATCGAGATAGACTGCTTCGTTTTTGCTGTATGACCAGGTAAAACGCAAACTCCGATCTTGCGTATTCAGCCAGTTCAAGAACTGCAGGAGAGATGTTTCTTCTCCTGACCAGATGCAGAGCACATCATCAATATATCTCCTCCAAAGGCGCAAATGGCCTTTGAAGGGATTGATGTCAGAGTTGATGATGTGCTCTTCAAACTGGCCTACATAGATGCAGGCCAGACTCTGTGCCATGGTTGCGCCCATGGATGTACCTGTAACTTGAAGAAACAGGTCATCCTTATAGCTAAAGAAGTTTCTTGTAAGTGCTAGTTCAGCACATTGCAGCACGAAGCTCTGGGGGGGGGCATCATAAAACCACTCCTGAGAGGCTAATGCCCGCGCTGCTGCCACCAGCGCGGCATCCTGAGGGATACATGAGTAAAGTGACTCGATGTCGATAGTCACTATATACTCCGTCTTGGGGTCAAATGTCATTTCCCCCAGGACATTCAAAATGTCCATAGTGTCTTTGACAAATGATTTCTGTGTGATCACAGCCAATTGTATCAGGAATTCAATCAATATTGGAACCACTATCACAGTTCGCTGATTACTATCTTCGCGAATCTGTGATCACACAGAAAGCATTTGTCAAAGACACTATGGACATTTTGAATGTCCTGGGGGAAATGACATTTGACCCCATGACGGAGTATATAGTGACTATCGACATCGAGTCACTTTACTCATGTATCCCTCAGGATGCCGCGCTGGTGGCAGCAGCACGGGCATTAGCCTCTCAGGAGTGGTTTTATGATGCCCCCCAGAGCTTCGTGCTGCAATGTGTTGAACTAGCACTTACAAGAAACTTCTTTAGCTATAAGGATGACCTGTTTCTTCAAGTTACAGGTACATCCATGGGCGCAACCATGGCACCGAGTCTGGCCTGCATCTATGTAGGCCAGTTTGAAGAGCACATCATCAACTCTGACATCAATCCCTTCAAAGGCCATTTGCGCCTTTGGAGGAGATATATTGATGATGTGCTCTGCATCTGGTCAGGAGAAGAAACATCTCTCCTGCAGTTCTTGAACTGGCTGAATACGCAAGATCGGAGTTTGCGTTTTACCTGGTCATACAGCAAAAAAAAAGCAGTCTATCTCGATCTCGATATTGAGGCAATGGAAGGGGGGTTCCAAACAAGCGTACACCAAAAGCCCACGGACAGAAACTCACTGCTCTCCTATCAGTCATATCACCCCAGCGCCTTAAGAGATAATCTGCCCGTGGGGCAATTCCTATGCTATCGGAGGAACTGTTCCGCAACCGAAATGTATAAAGAACAAGCGGAAGGACTCAGCGCGAAGTTGGAAGCTAGGAACTATCCTCGGAGAGTCATTAAACAAGCTAAGAAAAGGGCTCTGAACACCCCCAGAAGTGCGTTACTAGAGACTCGCACCAAAGAGAAAGAGGAATGTATCCCGGTGATAATGACTTTTGACCCCATGGCGACACAGATTCGCCAGTCAATCAGAAAACATTGGACACTATTATCCAACAAGGACTATAAGATGCCACCCCCACGCTTCGCGTTTCGGAGAGCTGGTAACTTACAGAACAAATTGGTTCACACCAGGGTAAGAACCAGTCTAGATCCAAAACCTGATACCATTCCCAATGGGCATTTTCCGTGTGGAAATTGTTCGGTGTGTCCTCTAACATGCAAAACATCATCAGTGACTCTCCAATCAGGAAAGAACTGGACCCTTGAACAGTTTAGTAACTGTAACACTGCTAACGTAGTGTACAGATTGAAATGTGAATGCGGTCTTGAATACATCGGACTCACCACTCGTAAAATAAAACTCCGCATACAGGAACACTTAAGCTCCATCAGAAGCGGAAAACTGACTACTAAGCTGGTACAACATTGCCATCGCAACAGACATACATGCACCTGGGTTGTCTTGGAGAGAGTGACAGGGGATGCCCAAACGGTAGAGAGACGTCTGATCACAAAAGAAGCCAGATGGATTTTTCAGGAGAAGAGCGAACAGAGGGGATTGAACGAACTTCTGGAGTGGAATAAACTACGCTAGATGTTCCTTCGCGAATGTATCTACTGACTGATGGGAACATAGGGGCTTGGGACATCACATGCTAGTACCTCTGCAAACCTTGGGAGTGAAAACCTGTAAGTGATAAGAGAGCACATACATAACACTAGAGCTTGCCACTTAGGATTCCATATATACATCATATTAGGCAGAGGGATATAACACGATTATTGTCTTTATTAGAACACAATGGCAAGGACATATTTCCCACTATCTTAGTTATGGCCTTAGATGAATAAAGGTGCCTTATGAAATTGTAGGCATTGATACCATACTGGTATCAACAAAAAAGCCCCCTAAATCAACAATCTATATCCATCTTTTGAGTAGAATATGTGAATAAGTGGTCTGGACAATAAAGTTCTAAAAATTACAAACCGGATTTGCTGGTTGTATCTAATTAAGGTGCCGCATTGCAACACGCAATTTGAAAGACACTAAATAGAATGAGGCAACAACATAGGCTAGACTTGCACGGCCCACTTAGTACTTTCCAGCTCGTCACATATTGAAGGACATGATAAGATGACAGCAGAATAGCTGAGTTATAGGTTAGGGTGTTACACAATTAATGATGTCTCACGGAGGTGTGGACATCAATACAATAAACAAGGTCGCAATTGATGTGCACTTTTTAGATACAAGTGATGGGTGGGAGATTGTCATTTACAATGAAGTTATGATAGTGAGATCCCGTGAGGATTTGTCGCTCTACACATACGAATCTCTGTTTACAATGTGTTTAAGACCAATCCAAGATGGCGGCCATGTACGTGAGACGTACGCAGCCAATCAGATGCTGTGCAAAACGGCGCGTCACACGCTATAGGTACCGGCAGGGAAGAGCCTCGGTGTTCCAGGGCTGATTGAGCGCCGGACTTCTCCTCACTACCGGTAACTTTTTAAATGGGATAGGAAGGAACCTACGAGCATAAATGACGAAAACCACAGGTATAAGACGATGTTTTTAATATTTCCTGGTTGATTGTTAATGCAGTAACAAGAACGGAGGGAGACTTAACAAAGCTTACCATTGGGAGCTGTGATCCTGTTCAAATTCCTCTCGGCTGGTATGAGAGGCTAGGATTATTGAAGGGTAAATATTAACACTTTGCAGCATGATGGTGTATGCGACGCATATAAGCACTTTTGATTTGACTAAGGCATCAAAGTGGGATAACCTCGATTCTGTTTATGGTTTGTCTTGCTACAGTGCGCAAAGCCCAGTGTCCTTTGCAGTGGCATTGAAAGGTATATGCCCTGAGGAAATTGCCTGATACAAACCAAGGCAATGAAACATGTCGGCTGTGAGTAGGTTGTGAATCGATTGGTAGTATTCACAACCTCCTTTTTTAATTCTATATATGTTTTGTATGCAACAAATAGGAACAAAATTAAAGGAACTAGTCCTAGTTGCAGAATAGAATATGTGTTATGTGTTAAATGTTGTACGTTGAGTCACATATAATTTTTTGTTCACTGCATCACGCACGATCTTTTCTTTGGGTTTAGGACACGTTTCCGTTATAGCTTGATGGTACCAATGATGATAACAGGGCCATCCTGGTGAGTACCAGCCAGGGGTCCCATTGGTGTTGCGCCCGTGAGGTGCCATCTCGCTTTCTCACCTTTTTTCTATGTTACACTAGGTGAATGTGGGCTTTGTAAATGTTTGTTAAGTCTATCAGAGTTGGGCTATTTTAATAGTGGCAGCAGATTGAGGCACCCCCTACCCCAAATTCATTGCAAGAGGGGAGATATGTTGTAATTTTGGTGCAACTTGTGATGCCGCAGATTTCTTGACAATATTGTTTCTGCCTTGAGCACTAGGACATCATTATTGTTGTGATTCAATAAAATGTGTCTCACCCTAGAGAAATACAGGCTGAGGTTCAAAGACAGACACAAACTGTCTGACCAGTTGGTTGGATTTCATATATTTCTCCAGTAAGGCGAAGCGCAGTACAGTGAGTGATTTTGATGGACTATATGATCTTTTTTTGAGAGCACTCATGTTCAATGCTTGCCTTACAGAGTTGTGCCCATACCTGATTGAGAGCAAGCTAAGTTCCCTCAGAGAGCTTGCAAAGGAGGTTGCAGACCTTTGGGTCAGCACCAGAGAATCCAAGAAGGTAACGGGGGAAGAGTCACTAGAAGGGTGGACAGGGTCCCTACTAGAAGAATGAGAGGGAGACAAAAGAAAAAGAAGTACTCTCAAAAGGCCCCCAAAAGAGTTCTCTGGGAAAGGATTCCTAATACCAACCTGACCAGTAGAAAAGTGGCTATCCAGAGAAGGAATTCTTAGGAATTTCCCCCCTAAATGTTACAAGTGCTACAGGTATGGGCACATCAATGGGGAGCCATGCTGCTGTAAAAGGCAGCACCCCTCACTGGGGGGCAGACACCGGGGATGGCCAGTGTAGCACTTGGGGAGGATGTTGCCCCAGTTTGTATGATGGAAAGTGCAGAGGTTACCCTGGTGTCTCTGGGTGATTGAGAGATGGCGCAAAGGCCCATATGCCCAGTAACACTAAAAAAGTATAGGCAGTGGGTCAACATCAATAGCAAGCGGTTTGAGGCTGTGCGAGACACAGGAGGCAGTATGACTACTGTTAGGTGTCATCTGGTGTCCTCACAGCAGGTAATTCCTAATGTTATCCACCAGATTATAGTAACTGACATCCTCAAGAGACACTATCCTATGGCTCTGGTTCCCTTCGAAAGGGGGGGGAACGGTCTCAGGCTTCCTAAGGGTAGCTGTAGGTTTAGCCATGGCAGTCCGGGAGGGATATCAAGAGGACCTGGATCTTGGTAGTCAAGTGGACCTAGAGCCTGAAAAAATGGCCCAGGTGCCTGGCAAAAACAGGAAGGACAGTGGGCATGGAAAACCCACCCCGAGACTCCCACGGTCTGGGAGGTACCTGAGAGTGATGCCATGGAACCTACAGGGGAGGACATTGCTGCCTTGGGAGACCTACCTGAGCTGGTAGGCTGGCAGGCCGAAGGGGGGGGGTGTCATCCTGGAAAGAGTCCTGAAAAGCCCAGAGAGTGTGTCCTATTCTTGAAGGCTTATGGGGGCAGGCCAAGGACCAGACAGCTGGTGATCACCTAATTTAGTGGTAGAAAGATCTTCTGTTTAGCGAGCCTAGGGTTCCTTAGCCTAGGACAACCTGTGTATCGGTTGCCCCCCAGGACTACAAGGGTTTCCTACTGGGACTGGGTCATGATATACTCCTGCCAGCTCATCTGGGGCGAGACAGGACCTTTGCAAGGCAGTTACCCACTTCTGTTGGCCCCAGATGAGATTGACCTCAGATAGGTTCTACAGGTCTTGCTATACCTGCCAGGCCAGTGGAAAAGTAAGTGGGAAAGCAGAAGGCCTCCAGTCCCCTTCCTCTCATAGGCACCCCCTTTGAAAGGGTGAGAATCAATATCTGTGGGCCTCTGGACCCAAAGACTGCCTAATGCAACTGATTCATCCTGGTCTTGGTGGACCATGCCACCCAGTACCGGGAGGCTATACTCCTGAAAACAGTGATTGCACCTGCAGTGGACCGGGCACTGGTGGGGGTCTTTGCTCAGGTGTGTTTCCCCAAGGAGGTAGTGCCTAACTGGTGGACCAGTGCACCAACTTCATGTCAGCATACATGAAGTCTATATGGGGCAAGGTTAAAGTAGCTTATATATTCTCCACACCCCATCACCCCCAGACCAATGAGTTTGTGTCGTGTCTGGCATCTCTTCTATGCCTGTCTAGTTATCCTGTGGAATGTTATCATTCATGTGATGTCATGAAATGCTAGGTACTGGACTCTAGGAGTCAGTTGATAACTGGGCTGAGCAAGTAACATACTGCTCCTGGTGGGGTTTCTTCCTCCTTGACTTATACTTGTAACCCAAACTTGGAATAAATACCTTAACCCTCCACTTCGTCTGATTCCTACTTCCTACACCAACACTACAATTTTGGCGACGTTTTTGGTGAACTTCTACTTACTACTCCAAGGACTTCTAAGATTAAAGAAACTTCAAGGTATTGAACTTCCTTTTCTTCAATCTACTAATTCATAAGCAAATTGGCACCCTGCGAGCCCCACCAGTGACCACTCTAACTGTCGCCCACATACTTTAAGTGCCAGTCTCTGCTGTTAATTACCTATATACTTCTCCTAAATTCCTTGAAGAATTCTTCTCACTGATATAACCTGCTACCTGCCTGTTTTGAGGAATACTTCTCCTGCTGCATGTCTGAATTACTGTCCTGAAGCTCTGTTTTACTGCCAATCGAATATTCTAGCTCTTGGAGTGCATCTTCTTCCTTGAGCAATTTGAAATAAAAAAAAAAAATGAGACGTTGTGCATTCACTGTTGCTGTCTACGTTTTTGGTTCAGCGCCATGATTTCTGCAACTTCAAATTATTTTTTTAAAAGAATTCATAAAAAGAAGTCAGCGATTTTTATAACTGAGTCTATCTCTGTTCTTGCCGTTTTGTGTGAAAACATTTACAATTCTCGTTAATTCGAGTGATGGGTCATGATCTCTGTCAGCCTGAACACTTTGTCATTGCCAGCTGTGTGTGTTTACAGAGAGGAAAACTGTCAATTTCAAAACTCTGCTGTTCGTGAGGATTAATTCTTTTTGCCTTTTTCCTTCGATATCAAGCTTCAGTTAAGCATTTAATTTAATGTCGATCTGTGCACACGTATGTGTTTTCACTTTCAAAATATCAGTTTACAAATTTCAAACAGCACGAGTCCATACCTGTTCTCGAGCCTAGTAACGTGCTCTTGGATCCTTGTTGATGTCACGGCTTTCTTTAAACTGCCGATACACGTTCTGCTTAATTGACGTGTTGTGAGCCACCCGGCTTTGCGTCAAAGGACGTGCCGCCATCTTAGGATGTGTCATAGGATCATAGGATGTGTTTGAGTGCCGTCGGAGATGCCGTCGGAAAATTATTACTCACGTCCAGTGAACCTACGTGCAGACTTTGGAGCTATAAAAGTAAATCTGATATTATTCACTACCAGTGAACCTACGTGCAGACTTTGGGAGTTATAAAGTTAAACCTGAATAAGGAGACTCGATGATGGCTAAACAGAAGAATTCACTTTATAAATGTTTCGGACTTCGTTTGACGATCCCGTGGACGTTGTGTCTGCACTTCCTCATTCACCTATGGCTGACATTTACTTTCGGATGTTCTTGGTGTCATCATTTGAGAACTATCTTTCTTAACAATCTTCATGAGGAAGGTACTGTTTGCTTACTACACATATTTCCATGGAGATATTTACAGAGCTACTGTCCTATTCCATGACTACGGTGACTACTTTATTTATTTTAATTTATTGTTTTCATGAGACTTGATTATAGCTATGCTTGTCATTCCTTGCTCAAGTTCTATTAATTTTAACTTAATTAATTATACGCTATTTTCCTTTCACAGTGCCATTTATCGGCTGAAAATTTTCTGTGTGTTTTTTGAGTTATTTATACTATTCATAACTCTTAACCAAAACACAAGATAGGCAGGGATTATTTTCTAATGGTATTTTACTTGTTTTCGTTGGCAGGTTAGACTATTCAAATACTTGATGTAATTTCCATTTCTCTTCTCTTTTATGTGAGTGGATGTTCATGAGTATCATTTGCAAGTTAGGTACTGTTTAAAGGTACTGCTTTAACTTAGTGATGTAATTCCATATCTCTTTTATGTGAGTGGATGTTCTTGAGTAACTTTTACAGTTTAGGTAATGTTTAAAATATACTGCTTAAACTTCATGATGTGATTTCCATATCTCTTTTAGATGAGTGGATGTTCTTGAGTAACTTTTGCAGTTTAAGTAATGTTTAAAAAAAAAAATTAATACTGCTTATTCTTCATGATGTAATTTCCAATTCTCTTCTGCGTGAATGGATGTTCATGAGTAACAGTTGGAAGTTGAGTACTGCTTATACTATGTGATGTAATTTCCATTTCTCTTTTATGTGAGTGGATGTTCATGAGTAGCACTTTTCGTGTTTCATACCTTGTTACTGACATCAGTATATGCACGGAGTTTCTTCCTATAATTCTTTTTCAAAAGTTCTGTAGCACTTTTCATGTTTCATACTTTATGTTACTGACATCAGTATGTGCATGGAACTTCTCCTTGTTATTCTTTCCTAAAGTCCTGTATAAATTTTCTTCAACAGTTCTGAATGATTTTTTTAAATGTTCTGCCAGTTTCTATTTTACCTTGCGCAAGGGTTTCTTTCTAGAAATGTCTGTCTAGAATTGTACTGGCAATTGTTTTTTTTTCTCTCTTTCTATTTGTTCGTATTCCTGTTCGGTGTAATTTTTCACCTTTCTTTATGTTTTCTTTCCGGGAGATTCTTGTGTTTTCTCCTGTTTTAGGTACTTTTCTTGTAATCCTTTTTGTGTTTTTCTCCATTGTCTCCCGTTCGCCGGTTCATGTCTTCATACCAGTCTGGCCAATTGGTGTGTTTTACTGTAACCTTGAACGTTTTGAGTACTTCTCTTTTATCCTTGAAAGAGAAGATGTGTCTCTTTTTACTTCTTTTGCCTTTTCTATTCTTTCCATTATATTCTAAATACTTTTGACCTTTTCTATTCTTTCCATTATATTCTACATACTTTTGATTGTCTTCTCTTCTCATTCTTGATGTTCCTTCTTTATAGTTTTCACCATATTATTTTTCCCATCTATGTTTATATTGTTATGATTATTCTTTGCATTTTCTATTCCATTATAAAGGGGAAGATGTGTAGTGTCTTCTTCCATTTATGTCTTCTTCCTTTATACCCTTCCTTTTAGTTTCTTACCATATTCTTTCTTCATCATCCAATCTATGTTTATTTTGTTGTGGTTAAGCTTTGCATTTTAGATTCCATTATAAAGGGGAAGATGTGTCGTGTCTGGCATCTCTTCTATGCCTGTCTAGTTATCCTGTGGAATGTTATCATTCATGTGATGTCATGAAATGCTAGGTACTGGACTCTAGGAGTCAGTTGATAACTGGGCTGAGCAAGTAACATACTGCTCCTGGTGGGGTTTCTTCCTCCTTGACTTATACTTGTAACCCAAACTTGGAATAAATACCTTAACCCTCCACTTCGTCTGATTCCTACTTCCTACACTAACACTACAGTTTGTTGAAAGAGTTAAAGGTTTAATATGCTTTTAATGTTAGTTAATGTGTGGAAACATTTTATTTTATTAGTTCCGGTGTATAATAATAATTTCAAATTAATTTACTTTTTTACTTTAAATATTTGAATATTTTTAAAAATTAATAAACATATTTTTTTCTCTATTCTTTTCAATCAGGGGATCTCAGTCTGCATGTGAAAAGTTACTAGAAGTAACTTCACACTTGTAAATTATGAATTAAATGACCCCCCTCCCAGTTACTGAGTGGGTGGAGACCTGTAAGTCTGCACCAAGCTGAAAATCTACTCTGTGAAATAGTGAATAGCGAAACAGTGTAGACTTATACTTAGTGCAAGAGTAGAGTAACATGCGTAAATCTACCTTTGTGGATGGGGCTATAAAGCTATTATAACATTCCGCCCCAGGAGGGCACACTGTCCAAATTAAGAAAGCAAAGGCCTCTTTGACCTTGAGGGGGTTGAAATCCCCAAGGCCCCAAAGCCTTTGTTTCACAGCTGTTGCTGTGATTGTTCAACAGCTATCAGCCACGCACATGGCCACTGCTGTTAGCCGTTGAACATTCACAACAACAGTTGAGAAAGGGGGTGGAAATGTGGTGAGAGGCTCTGGTGTGTACTGCAGCACAATTTCTGCCTTTCGTTTTCCCCTACCCACTCCATATATTTTGGGGAGGCAGGGAAAAGAGAAAGGCAGAAGCTGTGTCTTAGAACATTGAAATGCCGAGATTAGCGGGCCAGATTATATAGGTCGCTTCTGCTTCATTGCCTTCAATGGACCTGCCAACATTCCAATGTTCCCATTTGTTTTACTATCAAACCAGCCCCCTTGTGTGGGTGCAGAAATGCTTCTGATGGGCGTGGTTCCACAATGTCTAACCCCCTTCTGTGTGTGCTACTGGATATCAAGCTGTCACATCAGCATCTTGAGATGTCATGTGTCTGTCTTCATCATAGATTATTTGTGATAGGTTCTGACAATTTATAGCCTGGAGAGACAGTAAATATCTGCATGGGCCGACCTTACTCCTCTTTGTAACAAATCATGTTTCAATATTAAAAGACAAACATTATATCCTGTATGGTGTCAGCTAAGATTTCGACAAGGCTCTCATAATAAACAATTCTTTAATATTAAAAATGTTACTCAAGTTACGTGCAAGAACATTTTTACATTGCCCGGTAGTGGAGGCTCCCTGGGGTAAATACAATTTCACTGTAGTTCAGATTTACCCGGCAATTATGGACGATGGCTTCCATTTACCAGTTACATGGTATATTTAAATATAGTGCAAAATAGTGTTTTCTAAATGGACTCATTAACTGTGCATTTTCTCATATGCCTTGTTTTCCTCATGCGCCTCGACAATGTTCGAATATTGAGTCTTTGATATTTTTTATTTATGACGTTTCATTAATGCTAATAATATTGTGTTTATTCAATACTAAACTATATCAACATAGATGTTTATAAAACCCATACTCGTGCACTCCAAATATTGCTTCATTTGTTCACATGGTTTTCTGTATTATTAGTTTTGCCTCCACCTCTTCTGTTTCACGTGGCAGTTTTTACTGCGCTTTGACTAATTAATTCACAGTATGAGCGTCTGTAGTAAAAGAGAAGGTGCTTTACGAGTGCCGAAATGTGGTAGAAAATTCCTGGGATAAAATCAACAAGGTGTGTGAACCCGCAGTAGCACCCCCTCCAATAACCAGCCAGAACCGTCATAGGCAGCTGCTTAATTTGATCACATCGGTATTGTTAATTATTAAAATGATATAAGCAGCTCTCTGTTAGCCGTATCATTGTTATTTCTTAAACTTGGCCTGCTCTGTCGTTCACGATTATTGCTAGATACAGAGGACAGGCATGGAATCCTACCCTCAAGGTCAATAAAGCCAACACCCATAGGTAAACACTCCACTCCCTTGTAAGTGGCAGCCTTTACAGCAATTGCATCTGTTCACTCACTGGTAATTATTATCTGGTTGGGTGCATCTGTGTTAACCATGGAAGGACATGTCACACTGATGAGTCAAAACCATTACACCTGTTCCTGTGTTTGATAGCGCTAATATTAATGTTTTCAAATTCAATCTATTTTGTAGACATGAGAGAAAAGTCTCGTATAGGTGGATATGCTGTAATGAAACATACTGAAAGCTCCTGGTTTTTCTTCAAAGCACCCAGCGATTGTCTCAGAGGCATGCCTTACTATTTTCAATTTGGACTTTGCCTATATAGTTATGTATGTTGGAAAGTTGTTTGCACAGTGGTATAAATGACTATTGACATTGGTATCAAATTCTGATCATGGTAGAGAGGTAGGCTGTGTGTTGACTTTTTATCTGATTGAGGTTTAGTGATTTTTTACATGGATCTTCAAATTCCGAAGTATTGGTCAAAAAGCGTCAGCAGTATTGAAATTAAGCAATGCCTCTAGTTGAGAATTACATGTCACAACTCCACCCGAGCCACGAGTCTGTTGCTGGTTCTTTTAAATTGAGTTGTTCGTTAACTAGAATGTGAACCCTGGTTATGCTGCAATACAATCCTTGCCATAGTGAGGCACAAGCCAACCCTAAAATAACCTATGCTCATCCCTCTGGGAGTCTGGCACGGAGCAGCGAGGCTTAACTTAGAGGCGAAGTGTAAAGTATCAGTGCAACTCTTCAAACAGTAAAAAAAGTGAGAATACCACACAAAAAGAATCCCACACCAAGGCAGTACAATAGAACTTTCTTTAACAAATAAAACGAGACCAAAATGATAAGAAATCCTATTAGTAGAACCGGATATATTCAAATTCAAACATTTCAGTGAAAGTAGCTCTAAAAAGTGCCCACTGTGGGTATCAGGCTGTGCTGGACTGGGGCAAAGTCACAAGTTCAGGATGACCGTGATGGAGCGTGGGATGGCCCCAGTGACCCAGTTATCCTGCTGAACAAAGTACCCTAACTCCTGGCTTCTGGAGTGTTGCGAGGATACGCATCTAAGATGCAATGCACAGTCAAAGTGATGCATCAGTTTTCAGATTCAGCGAGGCTGTGATGTGAGGGCCTGCATCGTCATTGAAGAGCCTGTAGGCGGGACTTGAGATGCCGAGTCGGGCATCAAGGATGTCACACAGTGGCAGCTCTGAAGAGGATGTGGGCTGCACCTGCAATGCTGGTCTTTGCGACAGATCTAAACCACACAACAGCGAAGATGTGTATGTTCTGCTTGGGGTTGTGCCCTGCATGAGAGGAGATGCATCGGTTCCACTGGGTCCATAGAGGCTGGCATAGCACCTTCAGCCCACTTCCAAGGGCCCAGGACTAGGGTGGCACCACTTGTAGGGTTGACTCACAGATGGCAGAGTCCAGGTGCAGGTGCAAGGTGGTTGGAAGCCTGTTATATCACTGAGGCTTCAGATTAAAAGGCCAGACAACTAGCCATTAGAGTCCCCCCTGAGTTCTGGGTTCAAAAGATGCAGCTCCAGTCGTTCTTATCCCGACAATAGGGCAATTAGCAGCAGGTCAGCACAACAGGGCAGTATTTTCTTCAGAGCAGCAGTCCAGCAGAGTGGCAGGCCTTCTCCCTGGCAAAGTATCCACAGGTCCAGAAGTGTTCTGAAGTGGTGATGTCTGAAGTCCCGGAATTTTCACTGTTGTGCCTTTGAAGGTGGGATAAGCTTCTTAAGATATGCTTTTAAAGTGCACAGATGGCTTGCCTCCCCTGTCCTGGCTCCACACCAACTACAGGGGTTATGCAGCCCTTTGTGTGAAGATAGGACACAGCCTATAAAAGTGTATGTGGGGCAAAGACCGTACAGCACACCTTGAACCTAGTTCTCTGAGCCACTGGCAACCAGCTGAGGTACTTGGTCACCTGAGAGATGTGGCTATATCTGGGTAGGTGTAACATCGGCCGGGTGGCCTGGTTTTGAATTAGCTGGAGCCTACGCATAAGGAATTTGAGAAGACCGAAATAAAGAGAATTAGCATAGTCAATTCTGTACATGACTAAGGCTATTATTACCTGAATTAGAGCCTCCCTTGTGAGGAATGTCTTTATCTTTTTTATACATCGCAGATGGCAGAAGCAAGCCGATTTCACTGCGCTAACCTGCTACTTGACTAAAAGCTCCTCATCAGGAATGACACCGAGGTTTTTGACTGCCTTTTTGGGTTCTAAACTTATTTCGAACTCAATGTTTCTTCTTTCCACCAGAAGAGCGTTCCAGAGTTTGAGAGCAAGGAAAGCAAATGAGTCTCCCTCACCCTTGGTTTTCTTGAGCCTAGGGACCACAAACAGTTGCTGGTTTGTAGTGTGCAAATTTCTCGTAGGGTTGCGGGGTCCTAAATATCTCTGTATCAGTCAAGGCCCCTTCATGTGCATTGCTCAATGAGCAAGACAGAGTGACTTAAACTAGATTATTTTGTATACTGGAAGCCAGTGCAAGGCCGCCAGGGCCACTGTAGTCAACTGGTACTTGGGGAATTTTAATAGAATCCGGCTGCTGTATTTTGGATTGCCTAGAGTCTTTTCATGACACATTTGGGACTCCCCAAATTTAGAGAGTTTCCATAATCTTGTTGTAACATTACCAAACCTTACACAACCACTTTACATGAGGGTTCATGCAGCCATGTTAACAGTTTTCTCAGTATCCTGATTAGGCCAAAACAGTTTCATGATAGTATTTTGGCCTGAACCTCCATAAAAAATGTGTGTTGATCCAAAAGCCCAGGCTCTTGACCTCTGATTCAGGGTAGGGCTGGGTGCCAAGAAAATGTGGTTGTCTCAATTCCAGTATTGTTTCTAACCACAAGCACTCATGTCTTTTCTTGGCTTAATATTAGACTGCTCGCAGACATTCAGTCTACTACATGTTTTGAGCAGTCGTAAAGTTGGTTGGACACCTTTTGTATGTGGGAGAGAGGGAGATGACAATTTGTGTGTCATCTACGTAAGACACAATTGAAAACCCACAAGCCTTCACAATCTCTGCCAGCAGGACAACATACAGGGGAGCAGTAAAACCAATTATCCCTTTGGAAAGGCAAGTAACTAAATCTAAAATTCTTCAAGCATTCAAGTCACAATCTTGCCACACATATCAAGAGTCTGCACTTATAAACTGTACCATGTAAGAATAAAATGTGCACAGAGCTTTACTGTCGTATTCATTACCGTGCATTGATTCCATTATCCAAATTTAGTCATGTAGGTTATATATTAGCAATTCTTCACAAGATCCTTAAATGAACAAAAACAATGTTTGCAAAACATTGGAGGCTTTACATTGTAATAATGCAAATCTACTTATATAAACCCCTGCTCTCAACCTGGTGCTGACAATTTCTTCTTAAAAACAATTAAATGTCACAACCAAAATACATTAAAAAGTGAGAAAAGACAAGACAGCTCACGTAAAACTGTTCAAGTAATGCTGGTCCGATATAATCGACAGAGAGAAAATGTGACGTTTCACAAAAATAACCATCTACCATATCACAATTTCAAGCGAATCCTGCATTTACAGAATACGTTGACGCGTTTTGATGGAGTTTCTTGTATGTTGCCACTTTCTTCGGGGCAAGAATGAAACATACACAATTTCCTACACAAATTCATAGCAAAAGTAAAAATATATATGACAGAAATGACTCAAGTAGACATAATTCATAACATAGAATCTCAGACCAATACATCATTTTGTGGTACTTCATTAGAGAGGCCTTCCAAGGCATTTTTGCTCCTGTGCCAATCATCCAAAGAAAGTTCCTTACCTTACTCCCTTTCTTTCATATTTACACATCATTCCTTGCTCTTTTCATTCATATTCCATAGGGACCATTCTCCTATCAAGCACATTCTCATCAAGGTCACACAACTTTCAATGCAATACATTCCATACTTTAATACAGAGAGCTCTTAGCACTTACCCTTCAGTGATGTAAGAACTCCTTGCCCCGGCCTTCTCTTTCAAATCAAGGTTCCAGGAATGTTTACTACTTGTTTGTTATTGATATTGAAAATGTGTGACCTATTTCCTAGATCCAGATATCATACAACCACTGTAGGGAAGAGAGCATGTTATTGTTTATTAACTTAACAAATTGGTTGAATGCATTAGGCACCACCTGCTCCGAGGTCACCAGATGACATCTGATAGTTGTCATCTTGGTTCCAGTGTCTCTCAGAGCCTTCACCCTCTGTCTATTGATGGTGACAAACTGCCAGTATTTTGTGGCATTACTAGGCATGTGAGTGCTCTGTAACATCTCTCCTTTACCCAGGGACAATAGGGTAACCACTACTCTGTCCCCCACACTAACTAGGACATCTTCCTTACAGAACACTATACCAGCCAACCCCAGTCACTGTCCACCGGTGGGAGTCTGAACCCTCTTGGGATACTTGGCATCCCCCTTGAAGTGCCATTCCCATTGGTACTCATAGCACCTAGGGTGTGCCTCCCCTGAGGACCTATTGTAAAGGAACCATCCCTTCTTCATTTCATTTGGGGATGGGAGTACTGAACTGTGGAAATAGTTTTGAGACCTTTAGAGGACTTCTTGGTTTAATTTTGTCTCCCCCTTCTTCTTCTGCTGGGCACCCTGTCCACCCTTGTTGTGATCCCCCAGATATCTTCTTGTGGACTCAAGTACTGACTCAGCAGCACGCATCCATAGCAATTTCCCTGTGGGTCAGAGAGCTTAATCTCAATCATGTGTTGGAGCAGATCTGCAAAACAAAGACTGAACATGTGCTCCTTTGCAATCAAGTTGTACAGCCCCTGATAATCCTTTACTTGACTACCATTCACCAACCGTCCAGTACCTTGCAAAAAGGATCCACACTATCCAAGTAGGTCTGTTGGGCCAGTTTCTGGCTACCCCTAAACTTCTGCCTATACTCCTCTGGAGTGAGACCAAACTTCCTGACTAGGGCTTCCTTCAGGAAGGTATAGGTCATTATGTCTCACTTCTCTAGTGCCAGTAGAGTATCCCTACCCTCACCATGGATATGCCTCCACAGACTAGCCCACCAATCTTCCTCTGTGATCTTGTGCAACTGTAAGCCAATCTCATTAGCCTCAAACCACTTGTCAATATCATCGCCCACAAAAAAGTCAGACGCCAGGGACTTGGATATAAGCCATTGTTACTCTGATTTTTTATGAAAGGAGCAAAAGCGCTTTATAACTTTTTAGCATTGGTAAAGTGTGCAGAGTACTAAGGCCAGCAAAAACAAACTCAGCAAAAACTGGAGGTCTGAAGGCAAAGGTTTAGGGGAAAATCACACCAAGGATGTCAGTTAGAACACTAGCCAATTACCTAATAGTATTTGTGGAAGTGACAGCACTGGTTTGTCATTTCAGATGTCATCAGAGATGTTATCAATGATAGAACATGTCATGCATAATGTAAAATGTCATAAGCTGGGTATGACGACGGTGTGAGTTATAGTTACTTCTGTTAACTAATTGTCAATTTCCAGTTTTATTGGGTTTGAAATTGTATTTTTAAATATCAACGAAGGGTATTTTTTTCAAATGTAAAGTAAGGAATTACCATACCTAACTATAACATCCTTTAAAGTTTGTTTCTTTCAGTGAAGTTCATAATTATTTTCCATACATTACAACGTGAAGCAGTACCATTTCAAATAAGTCAGACTTCGTCGAAGGGCCCGAATACCAACAGTCATAGCAGACCTATTGGCTTTGTCAAAAAGGCACCCCAATACTTTATCAATAACCATAATTTAATAAATATATACCTACACACATGGAAATACATAATAATTGTCACAAAATATTTAAAATAAACGATTGTTATTAAAAACAACCATAAATATGTGCATAAGTCTTTAAACATGTTCAGGCTGCAAAATGCAGCCACAAGACCAACTACATGAGGTCCTTGCTCTGTAACTGAAGAGCAAACAATATTTGGCAAGCTGGCAAGTTCTTCTGGGGTCAAACATTCAATAACGCAGGAGACTTGCTGTTTATTTTTACAATTCCCGAGGGGCTGTTTTGCTCCCTGCAGACCCCTCAACACTTTCATTTGTAGATGGTGGTACCCTTTCCCCTCATTTGGGCACCATAACAACAAGAATAATTTAAAACATAGCCCATGCAAGGCATTTTAGGGTGCTCCAGGAAGGGAGCAGTGAATAATAATTAAGCGCCCTCACTGCTTTACTATTAAAACATTGAGGTTGCGGCTATTGTTTTTTTAAATATGTTTTTTTTGTGCAATCACTACTGTTGGGTGTACAGGATAAGCTGGCGCCCATATAGTAATCACACTAGATTTACTCCAAAGAAAAAATATAATGTTCGGTGCATCCAAAATATGGGGAAAGAGAACACCCTACTTCCCTAAACTCAATCGAAAGACTGAACAATACTTTAACAATGTTTTGGAGCACACATATACTTCTATAATCAAATTCAATCGTAGAACACAAAATCGACAATAGTCAGTCGGGCTCGCCTGTACTCGGGTGTTGAAATACGGAGGAGCAAGGAGTCAGGAGAAATTGTATTTCCCATTGGCAGGCGGCGGCTTGCATTTTCCTGCGCTATACTTGGATTTGAACAGAAACAATTTGAAAAAGTTTATACAAGCGAACTTGAGAATATATTGATTTCTGCCTGATGTTATACTTATGCAGCTGACTGGGATCCAGTTACGCCATAACTTTATATTGGAAGGCTTGGAACTTACTGACATCATGGAATATACGAATCTTAAGGAAAAAATAGAGGGATAAAATACGGATATATGCCTTTAACGAGATATACATTTGAGAAACTTCAAGCCCTGAGGAAGCCGTAGGTTATCCCTACCACGACGAAACGCGTTGGCGTAAGGGATTGAAATTTGATGACATTAAAAGAAGAGAACAAGATAGTGCCCAACTGACTATTGTTGATGTTGTGTTCTACAATTGAATTTGAATATAGAAGTATATGTGTGCTCCAAAACATTGTTAAAATGTTTTATTGTGGGTGACCTGGTCACTCCTCCTGAGCCACCCACTGGAAGAATCTATGTTTTCTTTCTCTTGGCAACATGGGAAGCCCACTGTCGCAAAGCTGGTCCTTGTTTACTTTTATTCTCATGGTGCCCTAGTCCCACCTGGCGCACCCATTGTCTGTTTTATTTTTTGCCAGCCTGTAGAGTCCACTTCCATGCTGCCATGGTAGGACCTGGACCCACTGCTTTGCTCCTGCCTGCGGGAGAAGCTTTTGTTTCTACTCCCATTTGGCAGTAGCAAACAAGCGCTGCAAGCAAACTTCCACGGTGCCATGGCTTGGCTGGATTCAATACTTTGCTCCTGTTTGCGGGAGTGGCTTTTGTTTCTACTCCCATCTGGTGAGAGCAAACCTATGTTTTCTGCTCGCAAGAGTGTGGGCAGGGAATTAGATTAGTGTTATCTACCTTCACTCTCGCAGCTAGAGAACAGTGCAGTGTCTGGGACACTGCCTGCCATCGAGCCCCAGGGAACAAAGTCCCTAGGGCCATTATGTAGCTCAGTGAATGGAACGCCGTGCCCGCCCTCCAAAAAATCAAAACATCATGTCCCGGGTATGTGGGCCCTATGGGCATTAAAGGGATGAGGAGGGAGGCAACATGCCTTCCTCAAAGGGAAACCGCATTAACAACGTGGGTTGAACCATGTGTGCTGTTTCCCCTCTGCGGAACCATGCTTGCCTTAACCACGCACTTGCCTTACCCACACACATGCGTGGTTAAGGCAGTGCATGGTCTAGATTGACGGATAGGTGGAGATAGGAACAGGAAGCATTGGGACAGAAAGCTTGACGCATACAGGTAAGGGGGGCTGGGGCTGGGTTTGGGAGGGGGAGTAGCTTTTGGGAAGGGTGTTGGTCTTAGAACCCAGATAGGGTGGGCAGGGTAGTTTTTAGGGCTTAGGGTTGGATTGGATGAGGGTTCTCCAAGTTTAGGGTGCAGGGCCCGTTTCAGTTTCACACATATAGCAGTTGGCGAGGTTTGGCTAGGCGAGTTTAGGGCTCAGGACCTGTTTCAGTTTTGTGCATTTAGGATTGACGAGGTTTGGTTGCGATTTGGTATGATTGGAGTAAATGTCGTACCCTCTCCTCATTAGTCGATCAGGATGGGGCTTAGCGAGGTAGTCGGGGATAAGTGGTACTTGTTTCCCTCCAAGTTTGAAAAGGATCGGTGAAGTGGACTTGGTAGAAAAACAGTTGTTTCTGAAGTGCCCGTGTCTAATGTTATCCAAAGGGCACCATTATGGAGGCTCTGGAGAAATGGTTTTAGGGTGGTTCCAGTCGATCCATGTGAAAAGGGCTTCTGTCACTGATGGCTAGGGTTGTCTAGTGTATGTGTGATTCTTTTGGATTTATCATGCATATTCCTTTAACAATCATGTCTTTACAACGAAAATCGTTGTAAAGGCATTTGTGGTAAAGGCATGCATGGTAAAGGAGTGAGTCGTTAATACACATTTGTGGTTGCGACCGCATTGTAGAGGCCTACGTGGTTCAGCCATGCATGCCTCTGTCATACAACCCCTTCCACAAAAATAACAAAAGGCTCACTATGGGATGGGGGCCGCACAGCAACCCCACAAATTACACTGTTGTGCCAACTCTTGGGCCTTGGCTCACCTCAGGGGAATTAAAATTGAAAAGGTTGGAAATCCCCCTTTTTAAAATAAGAAACTATTGTGGTACTACCACAGTACAGTTTTTGGCCCCAGGGGCCGGTGATAGAATCCTTACCCTTTCCCTCCTTTTTTTATTCACAACATGAAGACTAACAGCTAGATTCATCAATGTCCCAATCTGCGATTCCTAAATTGCGAGAAAAAGCGAATTGCAATTAAGAAATCGCAGATTGGCATTCATGAATATTTGCAATAAAAAAAAGCGATTCACAATCAGCCGCAATCGCCGATTGCGAGTCCCCGAAAATCGGTAAATATTCGCATAATCGGCCGATACCCGTTTAGAAATTGCGATTTCGCAATTAGCGATATCGCAAATTGCGATCTCGCTAACTGCGAAATCGCAAAAACGGGAAGTCACATCTTGAGCACAGTGATGACATCACAACCAGGAAGTAGGCAGGTTCCACCCTCATTCAGCAGTGAGAGCCTGAACATGAAGCATCACCATCAGAGGTCCCCTCCAGTGTGCCTACAGGAGTTTTTACACCCCAGTGGCAAGCATGTCTGAGGAAGCTGCAGCTGGATCTGCCAGTGGGAGGAAAGAAAAATTAAATTTTCTGAGCAAGAGCTTGAATTTTTAATAGAAGGAGTCTGCAAGGACTACAATCGACTCTTCGGGAAAGATTCGAGAAGGGTGCCCAAGGCCGATAAAAGGCGGCTATGGTTGCGCATCTGCGCTAAAGTTAACTCTGTGGGGGTGACCCAGCGCTCCGTGGACGAACTTAAAAAACGCTGGTATGACCTCAGAGGGAGGTCAAAGGAGAAGATAGCAGAGAGGCTGGGGGAGCGTGTGGCGACAGGTGGAGGGGAGCCCACTGTCCCACCGAATACACCACTGGAGGACCGAGTGGAGGACACCATAAATCTGCAGGCATGCGTGGGTGTGACACAGCTTGACTCCTCCCGTCCCACCCAAGACACACCAGGTAAGTGCCATGCGACTGCGACCCCCTGTCCCCTAACAATGTCCATGACTCCAGAGCCTCCCATATCAAACCCAGTCATGCAGCCAAAGCACACCACTAAAGCGCTATTACATTGTGGGACATGTAGTCTGACCACAATTACCATCTTGCCCCATTAAGCGAGACATGTTTAGTGAGAGTCAATCCTGCAGCGACTCAGGGAATGGTAGTCTGCATGCATGTAGGAAGCCTAAATGTGTAAGAAACATGTCACTAATCAACGTCCACTTTACATCACAGGTGGCGTAGAACTTCCAAGCATAGACAGCGATGGCCTGGTCATAGACATCACGGAGGACACAGAGGGAGACACAAATCTATCCCCACAGCCCGGACCATCTGTGCAAGCTGCCGCACCAGCGGTCATCACACCACCTGCCCCTGTGGCCAGTGCCACCCCTGTGCCAGCACACGCTGCAGTAGCACTGCCCGTCACACAATCCCCAGTGGGGCATGCAACACCAGCTCCAGTTCGCCAACCAACCCGCCGCCCTGCGGCTGTGAGGAGCCAGTCCAGTGGACTGGTGAGGGGTCAGCGCACGAACAATTCCCGTGCTGGTAGGGGACAAAATGTGCAAGCAGGTGGGCTCTCCATCGAGCGCCGGATGCTATATGTGCATCAGACGCAGGCCCGGCATCTCGGGGCTATCCACCTGCAACTGGACAAGACCGCCCGAAATGTTGCAGTAATGTCAGAGCGCATGGAGAGGATGACAGCTGCTATGGAGGCCAACACACAGGCCATGAACAGGCAGCGGGATCTCAATCGCCGCAGACACCGCCAACTGCTGACCCGCCTGTCAGCGTACACGTGGTCGAACTACATAATAGGGAACGCTACCTCCCAGCTCTCGCGACGCTCCTTGGCCATGCAGGTCCAAATGGTCCAGTGCTGCCAGGACATCACGAGAGCTCTGGAGCATGTGTCAACTGCAGTCCAGGGCATGCAAGCTGCCGACCATTGCCAAGGGGGGGGGGGCTGACGACACAAGTGAGGCTACATCCAGCCAGAGCAGCCAGTCCATTCCTCCGGTGGTAGCACCCCGCCGCACCAGCAGGCCCTCTGCTGCCTCACGGCCTAATCAGGAGGACGATGGGGAAAGGAGGCTGGGAGCATCTGCCCGGAGGCGGCATTGAACATTATCATTGACATGAGGGGCCATGCTGCTGCTACAAGCATGCCCTCCTGAAGGACAGACATATGACGCAATATGTCATTCATGTACCAGTTAGCAGAATGCCAAGTTTATTGTGCTGTAACAATTACACAAATTCTGACTAACTTAATCTGACTCATGTCATTATTAATGTTGCCATGCATGAGTTAGGTAATGGGTGTGGGGAGTGGGTGCACTAGAAATAGTTCATGCAGATTTGGTTGCGCCGCATGTGTCCTTCTGCAGGATTCTCGCCGCGTGCGTGACGCACATGTGCAGGTGGTCGGTTGTCCCCTTCAGACTCACTGCCAGAGATGTCAACAGGTATCCTGCGCTTGGTTGCAATGTTGTGGAGGATTGCACACACGGCCACGATGCGGCAGCAGACCTCTGGCTGGTATTTGATGGCCCCACCAGTCTTGTGCAGTATGCGGAATCTGCTTTTCAAAAGGCCAAATGTCCTCTCAATGCAATTTCTTGTGCGTATGTGTGCTGCATTGTAACGCCGTTGCTGTGGTGTTGCAGGGTTGAGGTATGGTGTGAGGAGGTACTCATGGAGAGCGTAGCCGCTGTCACCTGAATGATAGGAGCAGAGGGTGAGTGCCTGTGCGGCGCAGCTACATTATCACAGTGTAATATTGTGGGGCATATGTACTTACCCAGTAGGTGTTCTTCACCAAAGTCTCCCCTGGCCAGTCGTGTGTGAATGCCACTGTGCCGGAATATGAAGGAATCATGTGTGCTCCCCGGGTACTGTACCACTATGTCCGTGATTATTGTCTTTGCATTGCACACCATCTGGATATTGAGGGAGTGTATGACTTGTGGTTGCGATAAATGTATTCCGTTTGTGCTGGTGGGCAGATGTGGATGTGGGTACTATCAATGCATCCTATTATATGTGGAAATTGGGCTACATTGTAAAATTGCAGATTGGTGTCATTCAAATCCTGTTGGCTGGTGGGGAAGGAGATGTAGTGGTGTAGCCGGGTCAGCATGGCCTCCAGGAAACTCCTTAGGCAGCGGGACATGGTGGGCTGGGATATCCCCCCTGCAACAGCGACTATCCCCTGGAAGCTTCCGGTGGCCAGTAGGTGCAGGCTGCACAATACCTGCACATGGGTGGGAACGGCATTGGTCCTCCTTGTTGCATGCTGCATCAGGGGGTCTAGGTCCTGGATCAGCTTGATGATCATTGCCCCATTTAGGCGGTACTTTGCGTAAATTTGCTCCCTGGTTTGGCCCAGAAGGGTGACCCGCACACGGAATATCCGCTCCTGGATCCTATGTCTGTTCCGTGCTGCTCGCTGTAGCCTTCGCCGCCTGACCACCATGTAGAGTCCTCAGGCTCCAGCTGCATGTCCTTAAGCGTGTTTGGTCAGGCCTGCACCTGTTTGTAATTTGCTAACGAAACAAATTCTTACTGGTTACCACCTGGTTTGGGTTCTCCTTAAATTGCGCGTCGCAAATAGCGATTTTCGTTTTTTTCGCAAAATGCGATTTTTCATGAATGCCGATTGCTATTATTTTGAGATTTTGCAATTTAATTTGCAGAATCCATGGTTTTTCGCTATTTCAGATTCGCAAATGGGCTTGTTCCTGGATTCTGCGAATTTATTTGCGGACTCGCAAAATTTATGTTGCGAATTCGCTATTTTGGATTTTTTACTATCATGAATCCCTTTCTTTGGAATTGCGATCGCAATAGCTAATTCGCAGCTATTGCGATTGCAATTTTGCTTCATGAATCTAGCTGTAAGTCACTGAGTCCTAAATGGCTTCCAAACATCTTTGTTGATGTGAGTCAGGCAATCATATCTCACCTTTTGATCTTCCGGCCTCACAGCACTCCTGCATCTCAAGATATCCATACATTTTGAGTCTTAATTTCTCAAAAAATGCTGAACCGGATTACACCAAATCAAAACAAGCATGCTTACTGTATACTGACCTAGCTTTCTGCTAAATTTGTTGTCATTCAGCTTAGCCACTTAGGCTGAAGCAGATTCTAAATTTCTACAGGAAATTGCATGGGGAAATGTTTTTGGGGATCCATACTTTTTCTTGACACTACTTATTATTAATGCATCACCCTGAAATTTGCGAGGAAGGAGCTGAGGTGAATGCACTTTTTTAGGAAAGTTTTGGGAAAATTCATCAAATGGCACCAACGTTATTAGGAAGCCTAAAAACATATACCTATAGAAACACTTCTAACTAACTAAAACTTTAGATTAGACCCTCAAGTAAAGTATTTCCTCTCCTATCTTTCCCACATAGAGTCACTACGGCCAATGCTTAAATTCAATCAAGAATGTCTTTTCATAATTCAGAATATCTTGGCATCACAAAATAATACACACAGCATCTCGTACAAATTTGTAATATAATAGCCAGAATCATTTTCAGTCAAAAAAAAAGATGCAGTTGCCAATCATTTCAGTCAATTACAAAGGGTTCCTGTGGAAAATGGCATCTTTTTCAATTCTGTCTGTATCGTACAAATATATGTAGAGGCCCACAAAGTCTGTAATTATATATGTAGATGTAACATAAGATCTTGTGACAGAGCTATATTTCTCATCACAATAGCAGCCCCGGGGCCATATAGATAGGGAGCTCTACCGTGTGACTCAATGTGCATTAGTGCAGAACAGGGGATTTCCCTTTTAAGGACAGTTCCCCTCACACACCAAAGGTGTCATGCTTCATCATGGGGGTACCTCCACGCGTGAGAGACCTAGTTCTCATGCTTGCTACAACCCCCTTGCTGCAAGGGAGGAGCTCAGGGATGTTTCAATAAGGATGGAGGGTGTACTAAAACCCTATGAGAGCTTGGTGTGTTGATAAAAAGTTCCTGTGCTGTGTTCAAAGTGATTAAAACTCGCAACCGAGTCAGCTATGGTGCTACTTTTATTCGACTGCCCGGTGTCAGGATTGAAAACAAAATATAGCTTGTAACGCAGGTGCCTGGATTCAAAGCTTCTGCGCTTTCATACAGTTTTTCCCAGGCCTCGTCATTCAGACCTTTTTTGCGTTTTTTTAGAGTAAGCCTGTATAACCGTCTCCACTACTGAACCTCCAAAATGCTCCTAGGTCTACATTTTAAAGAGCTTTTTAGATTTTCATGGGCCTAGGTGCATTCTTGATCAAACCAGCCCTTCCTCTTTACCGCTCCTATCTTCTGATTGGGAGTTAGCTCCTCTTTGATTGCTTCAGTAATTCGGTCAAATGACTTCATTATCACAGAGGCTTCAGCCAAAACATACAGACAAACATCAAAAGCCCTCCTTTGTTGGTGGATTAAATGCTCTAGGAAACTGGTCAGATCAATCATAAACCAATGTAAGGTAAAGCCGTTCAAAAGAGAGAGCTCTATATTTTCCACAGACAAAGTATGATGGCAAGCCCCTTGTTAGTTTACAGATCCAGTGTTCAACACTAAGCTCTGAGGATAGTGGTCACTCATTGCAAAGTTGTGTATTGTAAAGTTGATAACTAAGGCTGAGTAACTGCTGGGGAAAAGCGGAAAGTCAATAACACTTTTATCCATATTACCATCAAATGTGCAGGATACCTCGACTGATCTTTGTCCAAATTCATTGCTGAAACCTTGTTCATATTTAAAAATAAGCTCATTGAGTTTCTCGCCTTATTCTGAGTGTAAAAAATGGGTGACATTGTCATTTGTGGTTGAAGTCATGCCACAAATATTGTTAGATGGCAATTCCCCTTATTAATTAGAGATTCAAGATTAGTATCAAGTTGGCTTAGAGTAGCCAGTATATCTGGATCAAAAGCATTATTATAGAAATTGACTAAAATCAATTGGGTAGATACTGAGAGCTCAACAGAAACAATTTGATAAAAGATGTTAGGAAACTTTATATTTACAATAGAGGAAGATACTTAATTTGACACATAAATACAAAGACCACCCTTGGGTCTACCAGATTACGATGGAATGGCTAGAGAGTTGAATGTTTTAAAACCATTTAGATGAGATAGTTCAATGACCCATGTTTCAGCCGCGGCCGGTAGTGGGAGTACTGGCCGGGTGGTGACGTGGGGAGGGGAAAGGGCAGGGTGGGGGGTAGTAATGTATGGAATATGGACCTTAATAGGTAAGTAAACATAAAAATAAATAAAACGAATTTCGTTGCGCGCACTGCATCGCATTTTATTTATTTATATGTTTACTTACCTGTTAAGGTCCATATTCCATACATTACTACCCCCCCACCATGCCCCTCCCCCTCCCCACGTCACCGCCTGGCCGGTACTCCCACTACCGGCCGCGGCTGCCATGTTTCTGTAGGCAAATAATATTAAAACCTGTCGTAAAATCTAACCATTCTGGTAACCTACATCTTCTGCCAGAACACTGTCGCGGGTCTGTGGTTCATGCCACAGTTACCACCCGCCTGGATTATGCGAATGGCATGTATTTGGGCCTCCCAACATACCAGATAAAGAAATTGCAGATGGTCCAGAATGTGGCGGCGAGATTGATTAAATATGTCCCATTCAAGCAGCACATCTCTCCGCATCTCAAAGCATTACATTGGCTGACAGTTAATAGTAGAATTAAGTTCAAGGACCTTACCCTAGCCTTTCGGGCATTCCACCGATCCTGCCCTTGCTATCTGAAGCAGAGACTTGGCGCTTATGAGCAGCCTCGTTCTCTCCGTTCAGGTTCCCTTTTCGCTTAAAGCTGCTATGCTTTGGAATGCCTTGCCAAATGCATTGCGACAAATCACTTCTGAAACCATTTTTAGGAGGGAAGCCAAAACCTGGCTTTTTAACCAGGAGTAGCCTCTTGGACTCTGTGTTACGTAGGCTGCCTGACGCCCCACTAGCTGCTATAGCGCCGGGACACCTCTTAGGAGGTAGGTGTTCGCTCTCTATAAAAGACAGTATTATTATTATTATTAAGCTGTGCTTACTACGACGCCCCGCTACTTTCCAGCATAAAACTGTGGTAGTACTTAAATCTGGGGTTGTAAAATCCATATTTGTCTCATTTCTCAACTTGGACTTCTCCACAGTTATTTGGACCTTTAATAGACCCTCCTCTGTCTGTATATTACTGACAGGGTTAGGGTTATGGGGACCTAATTACTATATATATAACCGCCTCCACTAATGATTTATCTCCCTACAAAAATCATGATATTCAGTAAATAAAAATTGCACTGACAAACTTTCTAGTCAAAATTTGTCAAGAGCGTTTACAACCCTAATGCCTTCTACTTCACAAGCTATTGGAGACTTCTGATTGTGTTAAAACCATACTATAAAAATATTCTAAATTAATAGAAAAAATAAAATGCAACAAATGTATTTTGCTATGTTGGCATATTGAACATGGTTGCTGTGAATTCAGTACAGCCACTATGGCAGAGGCTCCTCTGAAGGCATAACGATCTCTGCAATGTAAGTGGAAATCTTCAAGTTTGGAAGACTGTTATAAGCCAGTCTCTGTTACAGTGGTCACATTTAGAGAGACATGGGAAAGACCTATTTCATTTCATAAAGGCCTTCCTTCTGAGGTGTGGAAAATATGCAGGGTTTTCATATGGAGTATGGGTATTGATATGGGGGAATAGGGCATAATAACATAGTTTGCTACTACTCCACCAAAATTCATCATGTTCACATAATATAATTTACATGAAAACATTTTTGATTCATGGTTCTAAAACAGATCAAAACTGGAGTCTCTATCATTTAAAGAAAAGGTGTCCAGGTGCAACTGTCGTAATATGTAATTGCTGATTTCAAAATAGTGCAGAGAATATATAAATAGTTACCTAATTACTATGGCCCTAATTACGATGGCACCATCGTATCAGGATGGAGACCACCGACATGTAGTCAGCGGCTCCATCCACCAAAGTATGATACGACCGCCGTGTAGGGGGTTGGCAACATGCCATTTTCTATTGCGGCCCGGAAAATTGCAGCGGCACAAGCTCCAGTGTGGAGAAGTGTGGCTCAGGGGTTAGAGGCAGCAGACCCAGAAGCTGAGATCGGTCCTGGACCAGGGTTCAATTCCCCGCCTCGGCGGGTCTTGGGCTAAAAATTCCACGGACTCGATAATTCTCACCCCGGTGCCTCCTCGACTCACGGGTTCACACTCTGCGACTCTGGGCAATAGCTTGCTTAATCTCCACAACGGCCCCTCGCGGCGGGATGCCTGACTTTCACCTTGTGGATACCCTGCTATCTCACAGGGGAATACCAGGAAGGGTTCCCTAAGCAAGCGCCGGGAAACCCATTGCGGGTAGCTGTGCGCTATATAAGCTCAACTACATTTACATTTACATTTACAAAAGGGATGTTTGTGGTGCCTGGCACAGGGTGCATGGATGTTTGGGGGGGTCACCATATGTGCCCCCCGGGCACATAGAGGAGTCCCGCAGGTAACTGGGGCACTACTGGGGGCCCCAAAGTCATTTTCAGACAGCCTTTCTATGACAGTCAGACCTCCATGAAAAGATTTTCAGAAACTGTTATCCTAATCCCTACGGCTGTGCCTCTGCAGGCACTGCCTCCATTGTAGGGAATTAGGCTCTAACCGCTGCCCCTTTGGGCTACAAGTGCCTGTCAGAGGCAGCGGTATTTCCCCCCACCTAATGAGGTCTTACCGCTGCTATTAGCCAGACGGCTACCGACCATCAGCTTACTGGTGGCGATCCGCACAACATCATAATTAGGTCCTTCATGTAATATTTCAATATTGTTCTATATTGTACTTCAAGACTGTTCTGTTCATTTCCCCACAAGAATCATGATATTCAATTAATAAAATTTGCGCAGACAAAACTTTCAAGCCACAATTTGTCAAGAGCTAGCCTTCAGGGCGATGCTTGCAGAATCTTCTTCGTTCCGCAAGAAGACTGTTTACTTCCAGAGACAGTAGCAGATGTCAAATTGAAGTAGAGGACAGCTACCGAATATAACCGAGCAGAAAAACTGGTGAAGAGAAAAATCTTTCCACAGGCTAGGCCAAGCAACAGAGAGACGAGTCCAAAAAGTCCAGTTAGTGAACAATGATACAGACACAATTGTGATGCAACAGGACTAGACAATGGAACTCTATTATAAGGAACAAAACAGGAAGTGACCTATTATGAAAATGGGGTTGCTCATCTTGGATTGGGAAGAAAGGGGAAAGAAATATAGACTTGTAAACAATTATCAAACATTGGATAGGGAATCGGGAGTGAATGTATGTTTGATGTTCCTAACAAAAAAATGTATAGTAAATGCCCCAGCATTAGATTTACTGCTTTTTGCTGCATGCAGTGTATAATAGGAGCTGGCATGCAGAAAGTCACCCTACAATTGTTTGTGCAATCAAAAAGCTGAAACACACAAGGAAAACCGAAGATGGTGCGTCCTGTTGCAGTGCGAAGCTTGTGTAAAATTCTGTTATTGTACACTTACTCTCCTTACTCCACTAACCGTACTGGGCCCTTTACGATTAGACAGTCTGAAGTGTTTCCATTACCACAGAGGAAAGGATCCTCTATTAAATCTTTCTCTGCTGATAGGTGGTTGGAAATTAGGGTGGCCAGATTCCATATTAGCTAATGAAGACCATTAATTGACAGCCAACTCACAGATTTGTGATCAAATTTAGAAAGACCACTCTCAAGACCATGCTGTATAAATAAAGAATAGAAACTGGAAGTCCCAACCTCCAAAGCAAGTTAAGATGAGTGAGAATTATGCAAACCAAAAGCTCGGCAATTAGAACACAAAACAGAAGTAATACCTGATGTTCTGACAAAGCTCGCTGATTCTTCCTACAACACATTTAAAACATTAGTCAGAGTCAAAATAAAAAATCAACAGTACTCAATAATAAACTCAGACAGATATTGAATACATTTGGTTATTAAAGAATCAAAATTCATTAAAATGAGCAATTTCCTAAGAACTTCAGTCAAGAATATCACAGCTTGCATTAAAGCACCAAGCATTTAGGCAAATCATTATCAAATGTATGTAAAATCAGAATTACAGAGACCCACTACCCTGTATGCAGTAGGATGGTTCAAGTACTAACAGCTCAGGTCCTACTGAAAGGGGGAAAAGGTTCAGATTAAAGTCCATATGGGGCGAATATATTAGCTTAGAGCTAAAGATATAAAAATGAATTGTGAAAAATAGAAATGGTACGACAAACAAGGTCTCAGTCCAACAACTACCAATTGTAGCATCAACAAACATTCTAGAGTAAAATATCAGCATAGCATCCAGGTCCCAAAAAAAGAGATTGGTGGCTGTTGCCCCTCTTTTGGGGTTTCCTCATAGAGTTTTAGCAATGTCTAGTGGCGTGGTATCAAACCACCATCAGTAGAATATCACATGTCCATGCTCACATCATGTCACCTGAGATGATTGACACATTAAGGTAGTTTCCTATGCTAGTCATGAGAAGCGCAAGCTGGTGAGTCCTCACAGGCCTAACATTGTTAGAGAAGAAATACAAAGTTGCAACTTATAGCCATACTTGAAATTCTATTCCCTCAGAAATATTTACTGTGAACATTTTAAAAAGCATTCAAGAATGCCAGGAGATAGATCTATACAGGACAAATATGTAGCATTTTACTCGCAAAGAACAATCCAGTGTATTAAATTAGGAGAAGGGTCAGCACTAGAAAAAAAGCATTTCATGAAGGCCTTTCAGTTAGCCTTGCACGTTTAAACAAAATGAGCTCTGACTATACTCTAAATATAATGTAATTCAATCAGTTCAAATGAAGAATGTATACATTTTCACAAATATTTTTGAATGGAAATGGCTAACATTAGAAATACCCTACTATCACAAAATGTTACGATATTTTCAAATTTCATTCTACTAAAATCATTTATAATATTTAATCAACTATAAAGTCTCTAGTATCAGTTTGCAAAATCTCAAGCATGTACTTCATTGCTATAGATGTTTGCATCAACTTTTTCAATGGATACATTCTCAGCAAAGACATAAAAAGTACTAGACAACTTCACATAGCTTCACAAGTTTTCATTATTATACATCAATAAGCAACATTGGCACTAGGAATGAATTACCACAACTTCTTTATATGTATTTGTGTTACCTTATGCATGTGTTTTCTTCATCTCACGTTTTAAAGCACGCTTTTACTAAGCTTCTACTTTATTTGTCTCTGTTTCATGTGTCACTTTGTCTAATGTGTGCAACGTGTACTTTCAACCGTTTGTATCTTCTGTGCATATATGTGTCATGCATTATGATCTTTTAAATCATGCTGGATTAGTCCTTTCCTGTCCGCCCCATAACCATAAAATGCAGAATAGAGGTACAGAGAAATTCCTTACAAAATTACAAAGAATAAGACCAAGCCATAGGTGTGACCTTTTTATGAATCAGATGTTTCTTAATGCAGTTGTTACATAAAATGAATATGTATTCCATATAGGCCATAGGATACTTAAACTTTAAACCAAATAACTTAATCTAACACAACTCTATGTTTTTCGGTCGATCTTTATTCTACTAGCAGACACTCGTGAGCATATATTCTTTCGTTACTGTTTTCTTGTTTCCTCACAGCTTAATCCCACCTATAAATCAGTTGTAAATTGTTGTCCAATAAACATGCATCAGTAGCATCATTGACTGAGCGGAGACCCTTCTAATTAAACAGGGTCTCAAAAATGCTTTTCGCACGTGTATTAGATACGGACATAAACCAAGAGAATGTGTCAAAGAAGATTCAGACCTATATCCACATCCACTGCAACACTTGCAGGGGCCAAGGCCTTGGTATCTTTCTGAGCAATTTGTAGCTCAGAAAACGGTAGGAGTTGGAACCTGATTTTTATTACTTTCTCTTTAATTGACGCTGCAACAAGATGATAGTGAATGTCTGCCAGAAAAGCGAGAGACCAGATTTCGCGGTAGTTGGTTTGGATTTTTACTAAAAGTATGACTGAATGTCAGGAAATAAATAAAATGGAAGAGTTTAACAAGTAAGAGAAACGACGAGGAAGAACGAGTAAATAATTTGAATTGTAGTGACAGGAGGAGGAACAGGCATAGTCAGTGGGATTTTCGACAAACTTAAAGCACAGTTGGAGGGTTGGTTAGCACATTTTCCTTCAACAGGGTCACACAGTTGTTGTAAATAATAACAGAGGTAAGTGATGGAGGGCGTAGGCAGTACTCAAGAGGATAAGATTGCTTTAAAGAGTCGAAAGGAGAATCAATAGTAAAAGAAGGAATATGAGAAAACAGATTAAGAATCTACATGTTATTTAGGGTTTGGAGGGAACTGAGGGGCATATTAGCAAGCTGAAGTATCGCCGCTTTTTCGGCGAATTGTGCCGAGAAAGCGGCGATACTTCCAGCGCCCTATTAACAAGGGCATGCTAACGCCTGCCTCAAGCCCACTTTGCATGTCAGCGAGAAACATCGCTAATGACATGCAAAGTGGGCGTTCCCACCTCCAACCACATGTAAAATGTGGTTGGAGGTGGGAACACCCTATTACCAAGGGAGGCGTTGGGAGAAGAAGACCTGCGATAAACTCGTTTATCGCAGGTCTCCCAACGCCTGCTCTGACCAGGTGTTAAGGCATTGATAACATGGGGGTTTGGATCATAACGCTGAATCCACCCCCCCATAATATCAAGGCGCACATTAGCGCATGAAAACGTTTGTTTTCATGCGCTAATGTTCCATATCGCCGACAATCGCCGATTTAAGGTGCACAGACATAATATCTACTCCAAAATATCGTTTGGACAGAATATCGAGTCAAAAATATCGTTTGGACAAAATATCGACAGGACAGAATATAGACAGCCAAAATATCGTTTTTAAGGTAAGTGAAGTAACATCGACTGTAAATAATATAGAAAGTGAAAATATGTAAGTATATAATATAGATAGTAAAAAAGTTCGTTTTTATTTTTAGGGTTCAGGGTCAGTTTTGGGTTTTTGGGTAAAGGGGTATTTTTAGGGTTCAGGGTCAGTTTTCAGTTTTTGGGTAAAGGGGTATTTTTAGGGTTTAGGGTCAGTTTTCAGTTTTTGGGTAAAGGGGTATTTTTAGGGTTCAGGGTCAGTTTTCAGTTTTTGGGTAAAGGGGTATTTTTAGGGTTCAGGGTCAGTTTTCAGTTTTTGGGTAAAGGGGTATTTTTAGGGTTTAGGGTCAGTTTTTGGGTAAAGGGGTATTTTTAGGGTTCAGGGTCAGTTTTCAGTTTTTGGGTAAAGGGGTATTTTTAGGGTTCAGGGTCAGTTTTCAGTTTTTGGGTAAAGGGGTATTTTTAGGGTTTAGGGTCAGTTTTCAGTTTTTGGGTAAAGGGGTATTTTTAGGGTTCAGGGTCAGTTTTGGGTTTTTGGGTAAAGGGGTATTTTTAGGGTTCAGGGTCAGTTTTCAGTTTTTGGGTATTATTTTATTATATTTTGTTACTATATATATATGTTTTGATAAATATGAAATAAAAAAATATTTATTTAACTTTCATTAATTATTTAATTATTATAAGTTAATTTAAGTAATTTTAAGTATATTTTAGTAATTAATTATTAATATTAATTTAATTTAACATTGTTTTTAGTAAATTCGATATTTTTTACAACTATATTTTTGTAAACGATATTTTTAACTCGATATTTTTGTACTTACCTGTTTGTAGATAGAAACTCGATATTTTGACTGTCGATATTTTGTCAACGATATTTTTGATGGTCGATATTCTGTCCCTCGATATTATTTCAGTGATCCCCGATTTAATTTCGCCTACGTGTTGCGCATTGATAATTACGCGCTAACACGGTGAGAAAATCCGGTCATAGCCGGCGATATGGAAATGTGCGATGTGCGTGATATCACGCACTTCTATATAATATGCCCCTCAAACCCTCGGATTTCTAAAGGAAAAGCTAGGTATGGAACTGGATCCCCCAGCTGAATTTTCCTCACCACACTCTCTCTATGTAGGAGAACATTCAACGGAAGAGTGCTGGTCTGTATTTAGAGTTTTCTCCAGAAAAGAGAGGATTTTCAGATGCCACCAAACTCTAAATGAGGCCTCTAGTGTCAAAACGTAAGAACTGTTCTACTGATAGAACAGAATATAGAATCAGTTCAGGAAATGTTTGGAACCAAAAGGTAAGAATATTGTCAAATGGTAGGCATAAGAGGGAATCTATAACTGAAGAACATAATCGGAAATAAATATAGAGATAGCAGGAGAGTCATTATGAGACTGGAGTACAGTCTTAAGAAAAGCAAAAGAAAGGTGTATTCAGACTAAGTTTCAAATCTCAAATCGTAAAAGGAAAAATACTCACATTTTTAGCAGCGAATAGAAATATAGGACTTGGAGAATGTGTATGCTCATTGGTATGTGGTTGATGCAATGGAGGAAGTGGAGTAAGCTAGTCAAAGGTCAGGACCCTAGGCCTTAATCTCAGCTACACTCCAGAAAACCTAAAACAGCCAGCAGTTCAGACCATGTCCATATCACCCTGCCTAATCCATTATACGCTGCCAGATAGCAACCGAAGGGAAGCCAGGCCTTCCCGACGGTCTACATTTAATAAAGTAAATATGCTCAACCTGACCTGCACTGTTTACAGCTACTTACCTTTTAGGCCAAAGTAGTCTGTGACCGTAAACAGCAGCAGTGCTGAGTCTGAAAGGCAATTTCATGCTTCTTTTATTTATTTATTATTTTTATTTGTGCAAATGCATTAGAGCTAATATGCTGTTTCTGTGATCCACTCTTTAAAATCTTTGCTAATTTATCCATCTCTTGTTTGTCCAATAAGCCAACCTTCCGAATTGTCCACGTACAGAAATGAACATGTAGTGCTAAGAGAAGTAACATTTTTAATGGGTTATTTTTTATTCCAATTATTGTAGATCTATAGAGATATGTGAAGTATGCAGCAGAGATGAATAGAGCTAGCCTGGTAATTTAGGTGAACTAAAATGTCTAACTATAGCTTGTCTAAATGTAGTACCTATGTTATTTAATTACTGTAGCGACTATGGCTCTTTATATATAAAAGCTAACCTTTCTCGAGCTACATTATGAAAAAAAGTCTTTAGATCTTATGTACAAAATGTACTAAAAGCTTTTGGCACTCAGGATTGAGTGTTTATGCAGAACAATGATTTTCGATGAGTGGTATTTCGTCACCAGTACTTTTATAAATGTTTTGAAATACAGGTGTATGTTTAATAATGGCCCATGCAATGTTTTATTTACACATGAGTTATTTTGAGTATGTATACTCTTTCATTACTGGATAAACAGTGGTCGAAGAGATTAGAAAACAGTGGTGAGCAACTACCCCCTATTCAGCCTGCAGGGTTGTATTGTTTTAAAATTACTATTACAGTGATGGCTGTGAGTCCTAAATAATTGTGCGTTATAGTATGGGAAGTTTATACACAATATATACTTATATATTACCCAGTGGTGATGGTTTTAACAAAGAAAACAAACAAAACCACTGAACTCAACCAGTTAAGTCATCTCAGGTGACTATAACTCCTGTTGTAAACTATAACTCACACCCCATAATGCACACAGTTCTCATCAATGATGTAATTTCTGATGATGCAATGATGTTATCAGTGATGTCATGTAACATGTCATGAGTGGGGTAATATTTGTGGTAACTAGCAGTGCATTGTGAGGGCACAAATTATAGTTAATGGGGTCCCCAAAAACCTAAAGGCCCGAGGGAACTGGGTCTGGGGGGCCATAAGGGCTTAGGGAGGAGGGATTGTGTCATCTCCCCTTAAAAAAAGGAAAGCCCGGGGGATGGGGTCCCTGAGGCCATATTGGCTTGAGGAGGGGGGTTGTGCACCTCCTCCCTTTTATTAAAAATAATAATAAAAAGGTGTTTATGAGGCACGCAAAGGCTCAGAAATAGGGGCTGAGCGCCCCCTCAATTTATTTTTACAAACTGTCCCCTGGAGGATCGGGTCTGCCTGGCTGCACCGTGCATAGAGGGGATTGGACGCAGGGCCTGCAGCCAATCGAATGCCACACACAGCCAAAGGGTGTGCTTGATGAGGGGTTGGTTTTACATATGGTATATAAAATTACTTTAGATTAAAATACCCTAGAAATTCACTGAAAAATGTAAAGGCTAAAGTACCGTTATAGGTACATGATAATTTCCGTGACAACATAACATTTTAAACGAAAAACAAAACTCTATACCACACTGTTCCATGCCACACTAATGAGAGAGCGCAAGTTAAGAAAAACTGTAGAAGTGCACCATATTTACAAGCACGTCATATTAGTCTAGTAAAAATGTTATATGAGTGTCAATTTAAGAGAGTGAAGATACCTAAGAGTGTTTAACTAAATGTAGAATGCATATATCTGTGTGAGAACTAATGTAGAATTGTGTAGAAATAATAAGATGAGGTTGGAATCCTACGTTATGTGGCTGTGGAAAGGGAAAATGTAATTCTGCTAAACGTAGAAATGTGTAGGCCACATGGCAGTTCACAAAGAGTACAAGAAGCTGATGCATTTCCACATAATCTGGATTTTAATGTTATTATGGTTCAAGTATTAATGATCATGGAACTGAAATATATTTTATAGAAGTGTTTTTCATATAATCACTGTGTGTAGTAATTTAGAATACTGTTTAACAAAGAAATTAAGTGTTTTACAGAGTGCATAGGCCCGTCTCATGGAGTTCTGTCAGGCCTGAATAGATAAAGTCATTTCTTTGATCTATATGTGCTCGTTAGAGAAAAGTCGTGCTAGACACTAACTATGAATCCTGTTACATGGTTTACGACTTAAAGATATGGTGGAGGCCGGAATTTGGGGCCTATAGAGAAAGTGTCTGTTTGCAGGTGCAAGGGGGTTTTATCAGGAAAGTGATGAATAGACTTTTGTTCAAGAGAGCCTGGCACAGGCCTGGAGGAGTCTTCAGGAATTTCCTGGGGGTACCGTCTTGCCTGAGAGAAGCCTGGGAAGCAAGGTCAACGCTAACGATGGGCCTAGAAGGAGTACCAGCATGGAAGTTGCTGCCAGAACAGACACCACGTGAGGGGCGTCTCGAAGGGCGTTTCTAATGTAAATGTGATTTTGTATTAGGGACAGCACCCCGGGGTGGAGGCATTGCAGATGATCTGAGGAACCTAAGAGAGCGGATGGGTAGGCAGATAGGGAACTGCGAGACTTCGACTTTGAAATAAAGACTAAGGGAAGTGTGTGATCTTCTTTGGAAGTCACCACTGCTGACACCTTTTTAGGTTAAGATCTTGCTAAGTAGGGATGTCACTTAGTCTAGAATAGGGACAGACTAATCTGATTTTCTTCTTTTCTGTAAATGACTCATAAGCTACAGCTTGTGTTCATCCTCGTAACTTTACTAATTCTAGAATTGGTTTTGGTGATATTCTTTTGCCGATTGAGAGCATTCAGAAAATTCATGTTGTATTGATACCCGTATATCTTTTGAATCTCATTTCGAGGTGTTTGTATCTCCAGTTAAGTTTGGCTTTGTAATAAACTTTTAAAACTTTTAAGCTTCAGTGGTTCTTTAGAGTGAAGACAGTCTTTAACTGATTAACCTAGTAGTGGATTGCCTTTTACTCAATGACAGGTACCAACGGTTCAGTCGACCGGAGTTGGGATCTAGATCTATAACTATAGACTAGAAATCCTGCGTTAACAGTTGGTAGCAGAGTGAGGATGGTTACCTTCTTGAGGAAGGTGATCTAGACTAGGTTAGTTTACCCCAAGGTCCCTAGAGCTCGAGAGGTGGCCTGCCGAAGAAGGCACTGACGGAGAGAGAGAAAAGCAGCAGTTTCGGAAGAGAGTGAGTATAACAAGGGTCATGCGTGGACAGATTGCGGTGTTTTGTGTTGTATTTGTATTGTAATGTCATGTGGAGTTGAATGCCTGTAGTGTGATTGTGAGAAGGTTGTGAGCGCGCGCAACCTGGTAAAATCTTAAGTTCGGGGTAGAGCTTAAGTGGTTCGGGTGTATCGAACATCCAGAGTAATTGTCGACCAGAGTAAGGAGGTCATGAGGTACCATTGACCCCTGCAGGACCGAGATAGAGGGAATGCAAGAGTGCGTGTGTGGGTAACGGACGCAGGTCGTAAGTTACCGTGTGCAAGTAACCTATCAGAGAAGGCGATTGTCTGGACGTACAAGAAAAGACATTTCGTCAGTCAAGGTGACAATTACAGTTAGACTGTGGACGTACAGTCAGAGAAAGGTGATTGCTTGGTCAGAAGTAATCATTTTTTAGAGTATGAATGGGACGCATGCATGACCGGGAGACGAGCGGAGAAAGGAGGGGAACTGCTGCAAAGGGGGACGAGTGACGTCAGCGAGAGCCGCGCTGAGATAGGTCGGTCAGTGTGAAGCTGCGCTGGGACGAGAAACGTCAGCGAGAGCCGCGCTGTGATAGGGCGGTTGGCGTGACGACGGCTAGAGCCGCGCAGTGATAGGGCGGTTGGTGTGACGTCAGCGAAGAGCCACGCTGTGATAGGCCAGTTAGCGAAAACCGCGCTGAGATTGGTGGATTGTCATCAGGAAGTAAACGAACGCGGAGAAAATAGAAATTTGTAGATTTTGAACATGAAGTGTTTTAAATGTTTGAGAGGGATTTTTAAGAGAAAAAGAAGGGAATCTTATTGTGGGGAAGAGGCACCGCCAGAGGGTACACCAGCTTACTATATGGCAGCAAACGTTGGGTTGCATACTATACTGTGGCTCGATACTTGGAGTAAGATTACAGAAGGGAATGAGGAATTGACCTTTCCGGAATATGGAACTTTTAGATTAGAAGTGTTACATCAGCTGAAAGCAGTCATGTCCTCACTGAGACCTGTGCCTAGACCAACACAGTTTGAGGCCCTTAATGCGTGGATTAGGGCGGCGCACGACAGGAATCAGAATAGACGCCAAGAAAGGGTAAGGCGATCAGTAAGGGCAGTGCAATATGCTAAATGGGATGAGGAAGCCAAGAAATGGAGGGGACGGACGATTGAAGTAGACAAGTTGTACCCCTTGAGAGAGATTACAGGTGAAAAGAAACCTATGGAAGAGGATGATGAGAGCGAGTCGGAGGACGGCCTCATAAATAGGTTGTTGATAGATAGACCACCTCCGGACAATATGGAGACAGAAGGTACGGGGCTCCCGAAAGAAGACAGGGTTGGCATAGAAGGGTATAGGCCACTCCCTATAGCGGATTGGGTACCTACCAATGGTGAGGAGATACCTCAACAGGGTCCTGTACAGAGTGTGGTCGGAAGGTTTGTGGTGCAGAAGGTGCCAGAAACAGAGAGGGTTGAGTCTCATGGATTGCCAGATGCTCTTCAAGTACCTGTTACCATAGGTCCTATACGGTCGATCTATAACCCAGAGAAAGCGAGGGAAGAAAAACAGGTACAGATAGACAGAGAAAGAGTTGAGATGGAAGGAAGGAATAACACGACCAATGCCTGGAGGCAATTGCCAGGACCTGTAACTTGGAGCACCCCATTGGATTCAGCAGTGGGTCCCGTAGTAGAACAGGGGGGTCAGAGAGGACCGATGGATCTGAGGGGACCACGGCCGAAATCCTACAAAGAGCTGAGGGCTGACTTGCGAGAATGGGATGCGTCGACAGAAGCACAGAGCAACAGGCCAAGAGCAGAAGCAGAATGGGGAAGTCGAGGCAATGGAACATTGTCTCATTGCGGGGCTAGCGCAAGCAGTCAGGAGTGGGATGGTAAAAGTCAGGAGAGTAGAGGAGTCATACGTCATACGGACAGAGGAAATGAGCAGGAGCAAAGAGGCAGAAGTATGGAGTGTGGGGAAACATCTTGTTTCATTCAAAGTGAAGGAGACCGAAGGACACAAGAATACAGGGATAGGTTTAGGTGCACTCACCATGCACCTAATGATAACATACAGCACTGGAGTCGTGGGAGCATAGGGAACAGTGAAGGATCTTGCCATGGGTCGAGAGATCAGAGACCACCGGCAAATGATGAAGAAAGGGGGAATAACGGAATGTCTTATCATGCATCTAGGGAAACCATGCAGGATGGGACTTGTGGGACTGTGAGAAATGGGAAAGTGTTTCACCATACACCCAGAGAGGATGGAACTGCATGGGACCTGGAGAGATGGGAACATGGGAGGACTCCCCACAACTCGCCTGAGCCTAGACGTAGGACTCAGAGCTGTGATGGGAGAGATGTGCATAGACTCTCTAGAGATGGCGTACTAAAAGCTGTGATAAAAGCCAAAAGACTCGATGTGACCAGTTTAAGATCTGATCTGAACGATATCATAGACGGTACATTGGCTTTAGAAAGGATTGAGATGTATGAGCAGGATGAGCTACTGTTTATAGCAAAGGACATCACTCGAAAAGCCAGAGAAACTCATGCGAAACTGTCTGAATTGGCAGACAAGTATATGGTAGATCTGTCCAGAACCAAGTCATTACAGGGTAACCACAGGTTGCAGTATTCAGATCAGGACTTAGATGAGAGGAGGACAACTGGATTAAAAACACACATAAGGGAACTGATCACATGAATAAGAGCATGGAGGGACCTGGACAAATGGGAAGAGAGGTGGTCCAAGAAGGGAACTGTTAGGCGGAGTACGAATGTGATGTCTCCAGAGGGAAGGCTAATGCAGATGGAGGCATTCCCTTTGCGGGAAATCTCGAATGAGAATTATGTACATGTGCCCTGGAGTAGGGGAGATTTGGCTGCATTTACCAACTCATTTCCGAAATTAAGGGAGAACCCGGTCGAGTGGTACAAGCAGGTAGAGAGGTTTGTGAAGATCTCAAAAGTATTGTGGATTGATTTGAACACCTTGTTTGACATTGTGGTCCCAGGAGACTTGTGGATGACATGCAAGGTTAGTGTCGAGTGGCCAAATGCAGAACCAGAAAGGAATCCTCGTACTAATGGACCATCAGAAATAGTAATGTTAAAATACGATAGGGTAATAACATGGCTGAAGGAAAAGGTGCCACCACAAGACATAGATTGGGTAAAAATAGACCGAACAAGACAGGAACCAAAGGAGACAGTCCATGAGTATTATGAGCGATTGCTGAAAGCATTCAAACAATACAGTGGACTAGATGTAATAGACCCCAAGGATATAGGACAGTTTGTATCAAAGTTTGTTTTGGGGTAGAGACCTGATATTTGTCTGATGATTCAGCAGCATCTAATTTGTTGGCAAAACAAACCCTTGGATGAGATTTTGCGATACGCAAGATATTGTAGTGATGAGATAGAGTCCAAAGCAAAGAAGTTAAAGGAAAAATTGATGGTAGTGCAGATGCAGTCAGCTGGAAAGGGTGGACAGCACCAACAGGGAACAGGGACAATGGGACGAAAACCAAACGGCCAGAATAGAGACAGCGAGGAAAACCTGAGACCTAGAATAGACCTTGCTACGTTGAAGAAAACGACAAAGTGTCATCAGTGTCACCAGGTGGGACATTGGAGACGCGAGTGTCCCTATAACCCTGAAAATGGAGAAATAGAAGTAGAGGAGGAAGTTCAGGAAGTTCCAGTTCAAAGGGTGACGGTGTCAAGAAATAATGTGGCCAAAGGGGGGACTTCGGCTCCACGAGCTCAGTTCCCTCAGCCACCAAAGATTGCCACAGGAGAAAAGGTCTATAGACAAATGCCTTTGTTCACAGGTAAAGAAGAGTGTTACTATGTTGATCCATTGACGGGACGACGTGTAAGTAGAGAGGAGGACTGCACCCTCGGGGCAGTTCTAGAAGTGGATCAAAGAGGACCGTTCGTTGAGGCAGAAGTGGCTGGGTGTCCTACAACATTCTTGGTGGATACTGGAGCTACTCGATCAACTTTGAGATCGGCAGTGGTTCCAGGTCTACCAATGTCAGGGGAAACGATCCAGGTGGTAGGAGTTGCAAATAAGAGAATGAATAGCCCTTTGACGGAACCAGTGTCAGTGAAAATAGGAAACTACTCGGATGAACATCAATTTGTGGTATGTGATTCTAGTCCTGTGTGTCTGTTAGGAAGGGACTTATTGTGCAAACTGAACTGCACCATATACTGCACACCTCAGGGAGTAGAGGTAGAGACGAAAGATGATGACGCTACTTTCAAAGTTGTAAATTCGAGAACATGCATAGAACTGTATCCTACACTGACAGTGGAGGAGCTCCCATGGGATTTACGAGGTGCAGTGTCATCCGAGGTATGGGATTTTACTGGGGAAGAGATAGGACTGATCAAAGGAGTAGAGCCCGTGAAGATTATGGTTAAGCCAAATGCGGAATATCCAAGAACCCCCCAATACAAACTGACCCCGGAGACGATTGCAGGAATAAAACCCGTGATCGACTCTATGATTCAACAGGGAATATTGAAGGAAATCGTGGGAAGTCCATGCAACTCCCCGATTATGGGTTTGCAGAAACCTAGTGGGAAATTTAGAATAGTGCAGGATCTTCGAAAAATTAACAACATCGTTGTTTCATGTTGTCCAGTGGTACCGAATCCATCAGTGATATTGTTTCAGATACCATTCCAAGCTGAGTGGTTCACAGTGATAGATCTTTGTCAGGCTTTCTTTTCAATCCCATTGGATGAAGAGAGCCAGTACCTTTTTGCTTTTAAAATGGAGAATCGCGTTTTAACATGGTGTCGAATTCCACAAGGGTTTACAGATAGCCCATCAATCTTTAATCAGATACTGAAGAAAAACCTTGAAAGTCTGGTACTGCCCCATAACTCGGTTCTGGTTCAGTACATAGACGACCTACTTGTTGCGTCAGAAACAGAAGAGGCTTGTAAGACAGATACCATTGCCTTGCTGAACCATTTAGCTGAAAATGGACACAAGGTATCTCCGAGCAAATTGCAGTACTGTCTGACAGAAGTACAGTACTTGGGACACCGGATAGAAAAAGGAAAGCGCAAAGTGTCACCAGATAGGATAGAGGCGATAATGAAAATGAACGCGCCTACGACACAGAGAGAAGTCAGGATGTTCCTAGGAATGGTTGGTTATTGCCGACAGTGGATAGCTAACTTTTCACTGAAAGCAAAACCCTTACAAAAACTGACGCACAAGGAGGTGAGTGATCCGGTACCATGGGACAATGATTGTTTGATGGCGTTCCTCCAGCTGAGAGAAGACTTGTGTCGTGCTCCGGCTTTGGGAATGCCAGATTATGAGAAACCATTTGCACTTTTCTGCTGTGAGAGGGAGGGTTGTGCTTTATCAGTTTTAGTGCAAATTCATGGAAATGCCCGTAGACCAGTTGCATATTTCTCGGCTACCTTAGATCCAGTAGCCGCAGCGTTGCCCGGATGTCTCAAATCCGTTGCTGCAACAGGTGTCAGCATTGAACAGTGTGAAAATATTGTAATGGGACACCAGTTAGTGGTGTATGTACCGCATTCTGTAGAGTTGTTGATGACCAGGACCAAGACACAGCACATGACCAACAGTAGGCTCACGCGCTACGAGCAAGTGATTCTTGCTGCGGAGAACGTGACCCTTAAGAGGTGCTCTGTTTTGAATCCTGCTACTCTGATGCCACTTCCTAACGATATAGAAGGCGAGGAATGTGAAGATCACGATTGCCTTGATGTGACTGAACTATGCACGAAACCAAGACCAGATATCGTGGATGAACCATTGATCGACCCCAATGAAATTTTCTTTGTAGATGGCTCATGTTTAAGAGACGATACTGGTCGGTTGAGAGCAGCTTATGCTGTTTGCACCATTACTGGAGTTGTGGAAGCCGCTTGCCTGGAAGGAGTACACTCGCTCAGGTAGCAGAAATCATTGCATTGACACGTGCCTGTATAGCAGGAAACAAAATTAGAGTCACCATCTATACGGATAGCCAATATGGTTTCGGTGTAGTTCATGATTTTGGGCAGTTGTGGTCTCAGAGAGGTTACATGACCTCCTCTGGTTCGCCTATTCGGAATGGAGAATTTGTGCGATTATTGTTAGAAGCATTACAAGGTCCAGCTGAAATCGCAATAGTTAAATGTGTAGCCCACACTAAGAATACTGATTTTGTGTCACAAGGTAATAGATATGCAGATGAAGTTGCCCGCTATTGTGCGGAGCAAGGATATTCTTTCACGGAGGTGGAAGTAGGTGGGGTTCAGGAAAAGACCGAATTAAACATGATGCTAGAAACAGTAGATACTTGGGAGGATTTGAAAAACATGCAAGAAAATGCACCTGATTCTGAGAAAAAGGCATGGGAAACAGCAGGGTGTGTAAAAAGTGAAATGGATTTCTGGGTTTCAGCAGATGGAAGAGCAGTGTTACCTGAGGAATTGGTGAGTCCAATGGCACGACAGATACATGGTCCAGTACACCTAGGAAGGGATGCCATGCTGAGGGTATTCAGGCAGACTTGGTATTGCCCTAAGTTTAGGATTGCAGCAGAAGCAGTGTGTAGGAGATGTGTCACATGTCAGCAACTGAACGTAGGGAAAAGAACACCGGTTACAATGAGTCACATTGGGAGGTCTGGGGGGCCTTTCAACAGAATGCAATTAGATTTTATTGAAATGCCAAAAAGCAACCACCTCAGGTATGTTCTGGTGGTTGTATGCATATTTTCCAGATGGGTCGAAGCATACCCTACACGCAGGTGCGACACACTCACAGTAGCAAAGTTGTTGCTTAGAGAGTTGATCCCGCGCTACGGGGTGCCAAACTCCCTGGAATCAGATCGAGGAACTCATTTTAACAGTGAAGTTGTGAAGATGCTTTGCTCTGCATTGAACATTGATCAGAAGTTGCACTGTAGCTATCGACCAGAGGCTTCAGGTATCGTGGAGCAGATCAATGGCACGCTGAAGTCCCGAATAGCCAAAGTATGTTCATCGACTTCCTTAAGCTGGCCTGATGCTCTGCCCTTGGTACTCATGAGTATGCGTAGCACACCAGACAGGAGGACAGGCCTCTATCCGCATGAGATCCTGACGGGGAGGGCAATGAGACTTCCAACTGTCCCAACCACTGCTTTGTTGAACATTACAGATGACCTAATCCTGGATTACTGCAAGGGACTGTCTGACGCCATTCATTCTGTGTCCCTCCAGGTGCAGGCTGCTGAGGTTCCATCTTCCAGAGACCTGTGTCATGATCTGTGCCCAGGAGATTGGGTGCTGTTGAAGAAGCATGTCCGGAAGAACTGCCTAGACGTGCGCTGGAAGGGGCCCTACCAGGTCATCCTTACCACGAATACCGCTGTGACGTGCGGAGGGCTGCCAAACTGGATCCATGCTTCCCATACTCAAAGAGTTCCAGCACCCCTAGAAGAAACAGCTCCTCTCGCAGATGAAGATTAAGCTGTGGACGGTGAGCCACTAGAGAGGATCAGTCAAGCTGTGGGGGTGTCTGAGGAAGTTGGGAGCGCTACAGAACCAGAAGAAGAAGGACAGAACGGCAGTGAAACTGAAGTTGCCACAGAAGGAGAAAGCTGCTGTGAAAACAACTCAGACACAGAACAAGTCCAGAGTGATCAAGAACAGAGTAAATGGACAAGAAATAGGAGGACAAGGCGTGGAGCAGCTACTTGGCCTGAAAGAAAAAAAGAGGTCAAGCATGAAGCCAGCTCGAGAGGAAACTCTTGCTCCTATATCCGAAGACTCGGACCTGGACGAAGGTGTACAAGGGCAGGAACAGGAAGGTCCAAGGAGATCAAGGAGGGTGCGAGTGCCTTGCAGAAGATACTCTACTCCTGAGTGGACCTACCTCGCTACAGATGTCGGAAGCACGCAGAACTGGGAGGGTGAGGCAAGTGACCCTGACCAGAGTTGACCCCATCATAACAGTGGAAATAGAGTTGCTGATACCAGGATTGGAGGTTGAAGGATTGCTGACTCTCAATATTGTCTATCCTCCTCTCCTGAGTGGAATAAGAGACTTGGTCTTAAACACAGTAGAATTTCCGGTTTGTTGTTCAAGGAGCCCAATACTCGAGGAGCTCCTTCTTCGTTTAGAAATATTAGAAGGAGTAATGAGAGTCGTTGGAACACGTATAATTCCAGATTGCTAAAGACTTTGTAAATAAATTAATGAAGAGATAACCTAGCGCCAAGTGAAAGAAGAAAGTAGGGACTTCCATTTAGAGGACGGAGAAGGGCTAGGGTTGTCTGTTGCTATAGAAAACAAAGACTGATCTTGCGGAGAAGATTTCCAGCTTCCAGGTGTGGTTCGACAAGAGACATTGTGCTGTGAAAGAAAACTGGAACTACACGGTTTGAGGACATGGAGGTTGGTAACCCGAACCGCAGGGCCAAATGTATAATAGGCACACTTTTAGTGGGAGTGATTTTTCTTATAGCTTTAGTGGTTACAATATCATATGTAGTGGGACATGAAAATGAAGAGAAAGCAACAACAAAGACAAAAATTATATCGACACAGAAACCTATTATTGCTAGTAAAAAGGTGGACAATGCAGAGAAAGATAAAGCCTTACTAGCAGCTGAGACTCGTAGGTTACATATAGATGAATCGCAAGGGAACTTTAAATCGAATGCATATGCTAAATTGCTATACGAATATGTTGATGCTATGGAGGCCAAAAATTGCTACGTCTGTATGAGACTGCCAGCCTCTGTAGACGAAGGTATCATCTTCCATTGACTTATGGAATCACATGTAGTTTGTTGCTGAGCATATTTTATGAACGAGATGGGTTCGAATACTATTTTTCGAACTTTGACTCAGTGTTACCAGAAGTTCCAAATTACAAACATTTAAATAAATGGGATTATTATAAGAGTGAAGACAGATTACAGAAATTTTTCCTTCCATGGAAAACTTTAGATACTTCACATGCCCGAAGAAATAATTTGACTTGTAAAGTGTCAGAAATTGAGAAAAAGTTTGTAGGGCAGGTGGATGATCGATACAGGAGACAAAAGATTTTAAAATCTTCAGGTCAATGGAAAACGGATTGGACCGAAGAAGAGAGGGCACATCAAAGAAAGGGTAGCAATGGTCCAATAGCTCTAGATCGAGAGAAAAGGGGGAAACTGTGCATACATAGAAGTGAAACTTATTACGAGAATGTGTTTGTGGGAAAAGTAAGTTGTGAACATGCTTTCCAATTAGAGTACTATTCGAAGGATTTCCTGAAGGAAATGCAGGTGATCCCCGATGTATATTTTGTCTGTGGGAGAAATGCATACGTGAAACTACCAGATAATTGGTATGGATCATGTTATTTGGCAATTGTCTTTCCCAAAATATACCATGCTGAGGATTTGAAAATCATAGAGGGAGAAACACCAGTTAGAGGAAGAAGGGATGTAAGCGCTGAGGAGGTAGTTGGGGACGTATTTGGTGCTATGTTTCCTATTTTAGGGATAGCACTAAATGATGTCAAGATTAGAAGATTGGCAACAGTTGTAGAAAGTTGTCCGCCAGTACTGCTAGATCACTAATGCTGGTGGAAGGAGAGATGCAATCGATAAGGGCAATGGTTCTTCAGAACCGACTTGCTCTAGATGTTCTGTTAGCTAAAGAGGGAGGAGTCTGTAAGGCTTTGAAGGTCCAGGAATGTTGCACTTACATTCCAGACAATTCAAAACCGTTAGAGAAGTACATTCGAAACATTACTGAAATACACCATGAAATAGAGGATTTGACAAAGGTAACAGTGTGGGAAAAAGTAGGTCAAGGAATGGGTAAAGTTGGAGGTTGGTTTGCCAACCTAGGAAAGAATATCATTTGGTACATACTGAAACCTATTATCATAATAGTGATTTGTATATTCACTTTGTGGGGATTGGTGCGGTTGTATCAATGGTATAAATCAAACAGGTTGCAAAGAACCATGAGAAGGCAAGAGAGGAGATTGACTGCGATGCAGGATAATCAGTACAGGAGTCTAAAGGCTCTAGAGACGATGAAACAAGGGGGTACTGAAACGACTTCAGTTTGACTCAGTCCATACCTCAGGGATGGTGTTTTGAGGGTGATGACTACTGAAAGTCATCAAAGGGGGGATTGAGAGAGCGCAAGTTAAGAAAAACTGTAGAAGTGCACCATATTTACAAGCACGTCATATTAGTCTAGTAAAAATGTTATATGAGTGTCAATTTAAGAGATTGAAGATACCTAAGAGTGTTTAACTAAATGTAGAATGCATATATCTGTGTGAGAACTAATGTAGAATTGTGTAGAAATAATAAGATGAGGTTGGAATCCTACGTTATGTGGCTGTGGAAAGGGAAAATGTAATTCTGCTAAACGTAGAAATGTGTAGGCCACATGGCAGTTCACAAAGAGTACAAGAAGCTGATGCATTTCCACATAATCTGGATTTTAATGTTATTATGGTTCAAGTATTATTGATCATGGAACTGAAATATATTTTATAGAAGTGTTTTTCATATAATCACTGTGTGTAGTAATTTAGAATACTGTTTAACAAAGAAATTAAGTGTTTTACAGAGTGCATAGGCCCGTCTCATGGAGTTCTGTCAGGCCTGAATAGATAAAGTCATTTCTTTGATCTATATGTGCTCGTTAGAGAAAAGTCGTGCTAGACACTAACTATGAATCCTGTTACATGGTTTACGACTTAAAGATATGGTGGAGGCCGGAATTTGGGGCCTATAGAGAAAGTGTCTGTTTGCAGGTGCGAGGGGGTTTTATCAGGAAAGTGATGAATAGACTTTTGTTCAAGAGAGCCTGGCACAGGCCTGGAGGAGTCTTCAGGAATTTCCTGGGGGTACCGTCTTGCCGGAGAGAAGCCTGGGAAGCAAGGTCAACGCTAACGATGGGCCTAGAAGGAGTACCAGCATGGAAGTTGCCACCAGAACAGACACCACGTGAGGGGCGTCTCGAGGGGCGTTTCTAATGTAAATGTGATTTTGTATTAGGGACAGCACCCCGGGGTGGAGGCAAGGCAGATGATCTGAGGAACCTAAGAGAGCGGATGGGTAGGCAGATAGGGAACTGCGAGACTTCGACTTTGAAATAAAGACTAAGGGAAGTGTGTGATCTTCTTTGGAAGTCACCACTGCTGACACATTTTTAGGTTAAGATCTTGCTAAGTAAGGATGTCACTTAGTCTAGAATAGGGACAGACTAATCTGATTTTCTTCTTTTCTGTAAATGACTCATAAGCTACAGCTTGTGTTCATCCTCGTAACTTTACTAATTCTAGAATTGGTTTTGGTGATATTCTTTTGCCGACTGAGAGCATTCAGAAAATTCATGTTGTATTGATACCCGTATATCTTTTGAATCTCATTTTGAGATGTTTGTATCTCCAGTTAAGTTTGGCTTTGTAATAAACTTTTAAAACTTTTAATCTTCAATGGTTCTTTAGAGTGAAGAAAGTCTTTAACCGATTAACCTAGTAGTGGATTGCCTTTTACTCAATGACAGGTACCAACGGTTCAGTCGACCGGAGTTGGGATCTAGATCTATAACTATAGACTAGAAATCCTGCGTTAACACTATTCAACTCCACACAAATCCATTCATAAAAAACGTTATTCCACCCCTCAACACAATTCCATTACACACAACATATATCCAATTTACAACACATAATTCAACATCATACCATTCAACAGCACACCATGTAATTAAACTCCACTACATAACACTTTACAACACAAAATGACATTCATCATAATTACACTCCATTGTACACATTCCAACTCCACATAATTCCAATACACTCAAAACACATCCTTACTATCCACATAATACAACTGCGCACCATTCCACCAAATTCCACTACACAAATCCACTCTACACCACACAATTCCATGCTACACAAAGCCACAACTAACAATTCCATTCCAACCCATATGTCGACTACAAACCACATACATCCATTCCATTACATAACATATAGGTAACAGACATTTACATTTACAATACCAACGGCTCTAACTCTTTCTTTTATAACACTCAAACACACAGATCTGAAACTTTGCTCCTACCTTTTTCTTTTTCGTCACTAAATATGTAAAGCTATCCACACAGTGCAACTCTATTTGCAATCCACACCACATAATTTGACATCAAACGACATAATACAACTCAACAAAGCAATTACACAACACACCACATACATCTAATCCACACCACACAGGTCCACATTGTGCCACAAAATTCAACAGGACACCACATAATTAAACTCCACCACATACCATTCGACAACACAACATTCCATGCCACATAATTACACATGAATCATTCATAATAGGAGTTGTTCTGCTGACCAAAGCATCGATTAAGTCTAATCACTGCTGCGTTGTGGTCATCATCATTGTCGGAATTGGGGAAGTTCTCAAAAAGTTAGAAAACCTCTTCTCCTGCAAAGTGTAGCATAATGGATCTCTTTACGATGGTCTCTGCATCACATGTCACTCAAAAGTAGCTGTTCAACCTACTGAGGCTTGTTATCTAGCTGGGGGCTGCCTGGACATGGTCCGCTAGCTCACTAAGGGCCAGATGTAGGTAATTCCTATTTACCGACTCCTAAATACTGACTCATACCGAATCGGTATTCAAGAGTCGGTAAATAGGAAGGAGGCAGATGTAGGTAAAAAATTACCGAATCTGTAAGAGTCGGTATTTACCGAATCCGTAAATACCGAATCGGTATTTCACATTGATTCCTATGGGCTTGGAAGCCCACAGGAATCAATGTGAAATACCGAATCGGTATTTACAGATTCGGTAAATACCGAATCCTTCAAGGGTTCAGGGGGTGTCACTTTGACACCCTCTAGCACCCCAAGTACAGGCATGTGTGCCTTGTGGCACACAGACATGCCCTAAGGGCATGTCTGTGTGTCACATGGCACAGGTGTGCATGCACAGATGTGCATGCACACCTGAATTCGGTATTTTACCACCCAATAGGATTGGGTGGTAAAATACCGAATTCTGAAGGCCTGTAGCACTGTGAACAGTGCTACCTACATCTGGGATTTACTGTATCGGTAAAATTACCGATTCGGTATTTTACAGAATCGGTAATTGTACCGATTCGGTAAATTTACCGATTCTGTGTCATTATAGCCCCTACATCTGAATCACCAAATACCGGTCGTTACCGACCGGTATTTGGCGACCTACATCTGGCCCTTAATTCCAACAGTCTGTGGTTGCACCTGCTTGTCTTAATGGTACTGCAGGAAGTCTGCTGGCTGCATTCTTATTGGGGTTAGGTTGGTTCTTCTTTATTTCAGTGCTGCATCTACTTCGCTGGTCACAATGCCTGTACATACAGCTTCTCCTTCTGGCACATCATTTTCTCACTTCTGGGTGCTGGGGATGGCATTGGCCAAACATAAAGTCTAATGATAAGTTAACTGCCGTGCTTCTAAGCATAATGTAGGCCACAGCGATTAATAATCTTTGAAATAGTGCACTATCCTGAATCCTGAATGCATGAAAAACACCACCAGGTGCAGCTTTTGAGGTCGAAAGTGGTTTGTGTCACTTTTTCTGTGTGTGGTGGCAGGATTTAGCTGATGGATGGAGCTGCTGAGGCAAGCAGCTCTTCCTGGCTTCCCGTGACACCGCTCAGCCGTGGGACTTCTCTGGTCCTCTAATGCCATGCTTCAGCACAGAGTGTGAATGCCACCACTCTCACCCATAGCAGACAGCGGGTGTGGGTGGTGTCATGTTTGCAGCCGTGCGAACATGATTCATGGCCTATCACACAGGCAATACAAATGCAATAACAAATGCTCACTCTCAGGTATTATCTCAGCAGTGGCCTTGAGTGACCACTAGCCAATTTATTTATGACCTGTGGGCCAAGCCCAGCCCTCAGGGTTTAAGTGGTAGCAAACTATGGTAGAGGCCAGGTGGCACTCTACATCCCTTCCAACTTTTGTTGGGATAGCCCTAGCCTATCGGCCAGCCAACTTGACAGATATAGTCTCTCAGCTTCTGGCTGGGCACAGAGTTGGCACAAAGATCATACTTCTGACTCCTAGCTCACCTTTCGCTCCCGCTTACCAGAACATGGGTTTTACGGTTCACTTGACTCTGGACTGAGGGTTGGGCGTCAGCTGCAGGGAGATGGAAGTGTCCTTGGCCTTGCTGGGATGCCTGGCCCTTGTGTACAGTCCATGAACGAATGTTCTCGGCTGGTAACCTCACCTTCCTCCGCTCCTCATCAGACTAATGAGTTAGCCACCCTTTTGATACATGACACATTCTGGATATAGGTGGGATGTCCCCTCTAGACAGTGACCATGGTGCCACAAAGTTTCACTACTTGCCATGTTTTAGTCACAAAGGGGGTCTGGAACTTCTATCCTGGATGACGGTGTTTCATGATGACATGATCTCCCACGCTGAGTTGTGGGGTAAAGGCCCCTCAATCTAAGCTCACCCAGATGTTTGTTGCTCCACTTTTTTCCTGTGTCTCTTGGACATCCAAAACCGCCTGTTGCAATTTAGTGCCTTTTGGAAGACTTTCTCTCAGTGGCCTCTGGAATAGCAGGTCTGCTGGCCCACATCGAGTGGTACTGTGCAGGGTCTGCCTATAGGCCCTTAAAACCCGATGCAGGCAACACTCAGCATAATCTCTTTGGTCGACCTCAATCCCAAGGGCCCTCATGAATCGCTCAACTTCCATGTTTACTTGGAACCACTGCAACATTCTGTTGCCTGACTGCCAGGGAGGCCAGAAACTCCTAGAATTTTTCCCCAGATATGGAGATCAATTGGCCATCTTTAACTCATTGGGGAGACTGACCAGACCAAACACCTTTTCCAACTTCGGCTTGACTCTGGAAAATACTGTTCACTGCACCAGATGTACCACAGGGAGTTTTAGCTGATGACACTGTGTACTTGTCTGCACTGAGAAATAATGGCAAAATAATTGCAAACGGCTTCCTGTACAGTGCCAGTTACGACAAAATAAGTATCTCTACCTTTATATGCAAAAGTGCATATAGTACTTTCACAAAAGTGAAACTGAAAAATTATCATGCAGTGAGGGAGGTGATGATTTTGGTATCCTCTCTCACTTAGGGGGAGTACCAAACAGATGCCTTGAAAACAAAAAGCACATCTTATTGAACTATTTGGTGGTGGTCCCATTCTCTTAAGGCCACCCCAAACACAGTTATTGGCAAAACAACATTCCCAACCAAAGGCCCTGCAAAGCATTATGGGATGAGATTAGCAGTGGGCAGTGAATATTATATAGTATCCAATAACAGAATAATTCTACAAAGAGCCGTAGTTCAACTGGTGGTTACTAGATGTCCCTCACGAGTCAAATGCAAATGCTTGATGAAAGGGTTTCAATGTTTTGCATTTGACTCGTGGGGGACATCTAGTAACGACTAGGTGAACTGCAGCTCTTTGTAGAATTATTTTGATATTGGATACTATAATATTCACTGTCCACTGCTAATCTCGTCCCATAATGCTTTGCAGGGCCTTTGGTTGGGATTGTTTTTTTGCCAATAACTGTGCTTGGGGTGGTCCTAAGAGGATGGGACCACCACTGAAGTTCAAGAAAATGTGCTTTTTGTTTATGCTCTTTGTGTTCAAGGCATCTGCTTTGTCTTCCCCCTAGGTTTGGGGGACCTCAAAATCATCAGCTCTCTCATTGCCTAATGTGTTCATTGTAAAAGTTCACTCTTGTGAATTGGTATTATGGCCAGGGTTAAAAATAATGCCGTGTACTGTTATGGGGGTACTCCCACTGGGGGACATCTCCAGAGGGCAACACCGTGACTTCTCCCCTCTTCCACCCTCCCCTGGTGTTACATCCAGGACACTTCACAGGGGGAGAAGAGCCTGAATCTCAACTTTATTAAACCACTGGTACAACCTGCAGCGTTCCTCACGTGAGTCTCTGTCATTCGGGCTCACGCTCCATTAGCTTACCATAGCCACCGCTGCGTGACTCCGCCACAATTACTGCCTCCCATCGCCAGCTCTCTCGGGGATGACCTTCCAGACGCTCCAGGGCTGCCTCCCTTGCGCTTCACACACCTAAGGCACTTTTTCGCTAATTGAGGATTAGTAAAGAATCGCTGCCTCCCCTGATGCGTTATCCTTAGTTTGGCTGGGTAGAGCAGCGCGTAGTCAATCTGTGCTTCCCGTAATTTTTTCTTCACATCCAGGAATTTACGTCTTTCCTTTTGCACCATTGGTGTAAAGTCTAGATAGATTGAAAACGCATTACCATCATAGTTCCTGGTCTGTTTTTGCCGAGCCACTCGAGGACCACATCCCGGTCTCGATAATTTAGTAAACGTGACGTGCTATTATGGGTCGGGGGAGGGGGGGTGCCCGGCGCCGGTCTCGGTCCGAGGGATCTGTGAGCATGTTCGACTATGAATTGTGACGAGAACGCCCCAGCTCCGATTATCGCCTCCAGTACCTTCTCCGCGTACTCCTCCATTTTACCAGTGTTGGTGGATTCTGGAGTACCTATTACCCTTATGTTGTTCCGGCGACTGCGGGCTTCCAAATCCTCATTCTTAGCTGTTATTGTTCTAAGGATTTTGTCCATACGCGCAAGTTGTTCGATGTGCTCTGCCGTGGTGTCATCATTATCCGAGATCCTCCTCTCCGTTTCCTTAATACGCTCCTCGTGAGCATCCAACTTGTGCGCTATGGCATCCATTCTAGAGGATATGCGATCCACCTTATCAACCACTGTTGCGAATCCTTGTCTCATATCTTGCAGAATATTATGCATATCTAAATTCTGTGGCGCTGTACTCTCATTACTTCTGTTCTCCCCTTCTGCCTCTTGGTCATCTTGCTTGGAACGGTGCACTTTCTTTGCCGAGTCAAAAGTAATTTTAGGCTGCCTGGTGTTGGGATTGCAAAGTTATGGCTCTCCAGATCGGTCCGCCCAGGTATCGTAGTCTAACCTCAGGCCCGGCGTCTTCCTTGCGAGGTCTTATGTTGCTTCCAGAGGTGTGCCTGCTGTGATCATGAAGTCAATTGTCAGACACCTTCTCGGCACAACTGTAACTACTTCACATCAGCTCACCCGTGTATCCACACTCCGTCGCTGTGCCCTTGTCCATCAGCTTCTGGGATCCGTCTGCGCAGTACTGTTTTATTTCCCTTTAAAGGACTCAAAGCAAAACAAATAGCCCTTTAGTCAGGTTTCACATAAATGTCCAGGACGTCAATGCTCGGGGGTGGCCAAGCCCAGCCTACTCCAGGCTATGAGGTGCCCCGGTGTTGCGAGCGCCTCCAGACACCGCCAATTGACGTCCGCAATGTGCTTCATGGAAGGGGGCCTGGGCAAAGTAGACCCCTCCTGAAGAGCCCTCTGCCGCTGCGCCGGATGCGATCGGCCGCTTTGGTGGGCAGCGGCAGATCAGTGTCGAGTGGGCGGTCAGCAGCAAGTCCCTCGCAGTAGTGGTAGCAAAAGAGAGACACTCAAACATTCCCCAGTCCACTCACCACCATTAGCAGGCCTCCATGCGCCACCTCAGTTTCATAATGCCCTCGAGCCCAGGGAAAGCCAGCATACAGTTCACAAGGCAAGGAAGCAAAAGGCACCACGACAAAAAGAGGGACAGCACACCTCTTCACATTAGCCTCCCTCTCTTGCCTCAGGACTCAATCCAGGGGCCGACACCCCATAATAGATAGTGGCAGAAGTACGTGCATTCCACAGTGTACAAATGGTATAGATCCCGTTGCACAGTCTTAAATGGCCGCTACTGCGCCAGACAAACCTCTGCACACTGGCCGTCTTTCTGTGGCAGGCAGCGTTACATATATTGCCCGGGGGTCCACGCACGCCTAGCGGGCAGCAGCCAAGAACGTTCTTAATGGCCGCCGGGTCCAAGGGCTGCAGTCCGCGGTCCAGCTGAGACCAGCCCCACGCAGCTGCCCGCGACCCCCAGCACCAACAGGCAGAGCCCGGGACGCAGCACGCACCAGGATCGCACCTGCTTCCACGGATACTGGCCCCTCGCGCACCGCGTCCCCACCCACCACCACCGGCGCCGGAGCCTCAGGCGCCGCCGTCCAGCAGGGCCCCCCGCACAGCCGGTCACCTCCGATCGGGGATTCTACGTGATGCTCGTCGACTCCAGGCAGCCTCCTCTCCGGTCACGCTGTCTTTCCTCGATATATCTTCCTCCCGACCACTGCCAGATCGTCATAGTACACTTCAGCACTCCCGCTCTAAGCAGCCCGCCAACAGTCACCTCCTTCTGGCCGGCCGCTCTGGGGGGCATACTCTGACCGCACTTCACAGCTCTGCCCAAATTATCACACCCGCCAACACGTCCACACAAGCGTCCTCTTTCCGATCCAGCGGCTTCTCGACCCTACCGCAGTTCGCGCCTCCGCCAACTCCCACAGTGCGCTCTGCGCCCTACTTGCCGTTAATCCAGCCCCGGCCTCGCGTTGATGTTTCCTCCGCTCCTGGCGGCTCCAGGTCTGCAGGGCCTGTTCCAGCCAAAACTTCAGCATATCTCGGGGCAGCAACCGTCCTCCTTGTGTACCCTCCCTGGGTCCCTTGCCACTTGTCTCTGCATGCCTTTGCAAAATGAGTTATGTGTCGGCAGTTGGAGCAAGGCTCATCCTCTCGCAGGGCAGACATTCATCGTCTTATGCTCTATACCACAGCTGCCACACCCATTTCCTTGCAGCTTCAATGCAGGGGAGGCCCCTGGCATCTATGAATTACATTGACCTTTCCCTCCTTCACTATTCTCTCTTTAAGGGTTCCTCATGATGCTCAATCCTTCTTAGGGCTACCTCCATTTAATCTGCCTTGCTGTTCAACCGTTTATGTGTGCGGGTCAGGACACGAATGTCATTTAGGAAGATGCCTGGCGGTCTTACCATTAGGCATCGGTGCAAAGCAGACTTTAATCCCTGGATTATCTGGGTATGTATTTCTTCTGGGTGGTTGATTGTTCACTCACATACCCAATAGCTTTTAAAGCTGTGCGTGGAACATGTTGACGGATTCTTATTGAGCTTGATGAGCTTGGTGTAGTTTTAAACGCTCATAATCAAGGTTGAGCTGCAGATCGAAATTTCTGTTTAGGGAGACTATGACAGTCAAAATCTTTTTCTCCTCTGTGTTAGGTAAGTTCGCAAGTAAGTCATATAGCTTTGCCCCACCAAAATGTACAAACACGACCTGTTTCAGCTCTGTCAGTTTCATGGGTGGCACCAAAATAGTGTTAGAGGTGTCTGATCCAGAAGCACCATCTCAATGCAGCTGAGGCTGGATCGGCTAATTGGCTAAACAGTGAGAATGCTGCAACAAAAGGCATGAGCATACAGGGCTGAGGCCCAGTTGCCAGGGGTTGCCCATTGATTCATCATTGTGATGGGAGATGCAGGTATAGGGTGTGACTCTCACCCTTCCCTGGAGACCACCTGCATGTAACTCGGCCCTTTGTATAACTTTTCATGACACCCCCCCCCCACCCCCCCCCACACGGTACAGTCACTGCTACTCACCTTGCAGTTAACTCTGGGCAATATCACTCAGCTAATGTCATTATGTGCACAATCAGTTGTGTACTGTCTTCCTCAAACCACAGTATTGTCTTCTACAATGCTCACTGTCTTTGCTTCTGACTCCTCCACGATAGGATGGAAATCAGGCCAGAAATTGTGCACCAAAATCACTACAAAGTCGCAGTGGCGTCACTAGGGTTGGTGTCACCCGGTGCGGGTAACTCATGGTGTCACCCCCTCACAACTTACCGGATGGACCATCTCACCCTCTGCCTGCACCATGTCCCCTCTGCCTGCACCATCTCACCCCCTGCCTGCACCATCTCTCCCTTAGCCTGCACCATCTCACCCTCTGCCTGCACCATCTTCCCTCTGCCTGCACCATCTCTCCCTCTGCCTGCACCATCTTCCCTCTGCCTGCACCATCTCACCCTCTGCCTGCACCATCTTCCCTCTGCCTGCACCATCTCTCCCTCTGCCTGCACCATCTCTCCCTTTGTCCGCACCATCTCCCCTCCGCCTGCACCATCTCTCCCTCTGCCTGCACCATCTCCCCTCCGCCTGCGCCATCTCTCCCTCTGCCTGCACCATCTCCCCTCTACCTGCACCATCTCTCCCTCTGCCTGCACCATCTCTCCCTCTGCCTCCACCATCTCTGCCTCCGCCTGTGCCATCTCTCCCTCTGCCTGCCCCATCTCTCCCTCTGCCTGCCCCATCTCTCCCTCTGCCAGCACCATCTCCCCCTGCCTGCACCATCTCTCCCTCTGTCCGCATCATCTCCCCTCCGCCTGCATCATCTCTCTCCTCTACCTGCACCATCTCCCTTCTGCCTGCACCATTTCCCATCTGCTCGTACCATCTCCCCCTCTGCCTGCACCATATCTCCCTCTGCCTGCACCATCTCCCCCTCTGCCTACACCATCCCTCCCTCTGCCTGCACCATATCCCCCTCCGCCTGCGCCATCTACCCCCTCTGCCTGCACCATCTCACCCTCTCCCTGCACCATCTCTCCCTCTGCCTGCACCATCTCCCCTCTGCCTACAGGCGGAGGCAGAGATGGTGGAGGCAGAGGGAGAGATGGTGCAGGCAGAGGGAGAGATGGTGCAGGTGGAGGGGAGATGGTGCAGGCAGAGGGAGAGATGGCGGAGGGGAGATGGTGCAGGCAGAGGGAGAGATGGTGCAGGCAGAGGGTGCGATGGTGCAGGCAGAGGGAGAGATGGTGCAGGCAGAGGGTGAGATGGTGCAGGTGGAGGGGAGATGGTGCAGGCCGAGGGTGAGATGGTGCAGGCGGAGGGGAGATGGTACAGGCGGAGGGGACATGGTGCAGGCAGAGGGAGAGATGGTGCAGGCAGAGGGTGCGATGGTGCAGGCAGAGGGATAGATGGTGCAGGCAGAGGGTGAGATGGTGCAGGTGGAGGGGAGATGGTGCAGGCCGAGGGTGAGATGGTGCAGGCGGAGGGGAGATGGTACAGGCGGAGGGGACATGGTGCAGGCAGAGGGAGAGATGGTGCAGGCAGAGGGTGAGATGGTGCAGGCGGAGGGGAGAGATGGTGCAGGCAGAGGGTGCGATGGTGCAGGCAGAGGGAGAGATGGTGCAGGCAGAGGGTGAGATGGTGCAGGTGGAGGGGAGATGGTGCAGGCCGAGGGTGAGATGGTGCAGGCGGAGGGGAGATGGTACAGGCGGAGGGGACATGGTGCAGGCAGAGGGAAAGATGGTGCAGGCAGAGGGTGAGATGGTGCAGGCACAGGGGGTAGATGAGGCAGGCAGAGGGAGGGATGGTGTAGGCAGAGGGTGAGATGGTGCAGGCAGAGGGAGAGATGGTGCAGGCAGAGGGGGAGATGGTACGAGCAGAGGGGAGATGGTGCAGGCAGAAGGGAGATGGTGCAGGCAGAGGAGAGAGATGGTGCAGGCGGAGGGGAGATGATGCGGACAGAGGGAGAGATGGTGCAGGCAGGGGGGAGATGGTGCAGGCAGAGGGAGAGATGGGGCAGGCAGAGGGAGAGATGGCACAGGCGGAGGCAGAGATGGTGGAGGCAGAGGGAGAGATGGTGCAGGCAGAGGGAGAGATGGTGCAGGTGGAGGGGAGATGGTGCAGGCAGAGGGAGAGATGGTGCAGGCGGAAGGGAGATGGTGCAGGCAGAGGGAGAGATGGTGCAGGCCGAGGGGAGATGGTGCGGACAAAAGGAGAGATGGTGCAGGCAGATGGAAGATGGTGCAGGCAGAGGGTGAGATGGTGCAGGCTAAGGGAGAGATGGTGCAGGCAACGGGTGAGATGGTGCAGGCAGAGGGGAGATGGTGCAGGTAGAGGGGACATGGTGCAGGCAGAGGGTGAGATGGTCCATCCGGTAAGTTGTGAGGGGGTGACACCATGAGTTACCCGCACCGGGTGACACCAACCCTAGTGACGCCACTGCACTAATCCTTAGTTAGCCAACACACCGACATGAAAGTGAGCGTTGGTTCTGCGCTCCACTTTGCTTATGAAGTCAGGCTTCAGTGGGTTGTGGCACTTATGAAGCATTTATTTAGCAGAGAGTGCATTTTTTGCCGAATAAAATCCATGCTCTGTTGCGCTGTATTCAATTTTTCCAAACAAATATTTCTTACTCATTCTGCGCATGTTCCCTTGCACGCAGATAACAAATGGTGCGTCATTCCACCATTTTATATGCTCATTTATGCATTTCTAAAATGTCAAAAAGGTGTTGCATTTTTAATAAGAGAGATGTGTTCATGAGTGTGAACGCATGATGATTCGTGTGTGCGACACTGAGAGGATTCATTTACATAGACAGAGAAGACACACTCGCCCTCACCTTCGAGCAGGGCTGTGTTACACAGCGTAACCTTATGGTGTCACCCCATGTGAGGGTGTCACCCGGTGCGGTCCACACCCCCGCACCCTCCTAGTGACGCCACTGCATGAAGAAATGCTTCTCTGCGCAGAGCGGCCACTGCAGTGGGGACACCCAGCTTTTCTCACAAAAGCACAGTGAGTGTTCAGAAATATTTATGGTGCTGCACACACTGTAGGGGTGGAGGAGGATAGCTACCATGAGGCAAGGCCAACAACATCAGTGGGTGCAACACGCAATGACAACATGAATATTGAGGTTACTCTGTGGTCTTGGACTGAGAAGTCCTATGTCCCTTTATTTAAACCCTGTGCCGCACCCAGCCTTGTAGTTTTGTGTGATAACAGAGCATCTATGTTGGAACTGCAAGTTGATTCACTACTGATATTTTTTCAGTTTCTTCCCTAAAGGTTTATCGAACATGTGATTAGGTTTATCTTAATACTTCTTTTGACGTCTATAGGCACATTTCAAAGACATAGCCAAAATGTTCACTTAATCATTCTTATCAGTATTTGTTCATTTGCTGTTCATTTCATGTGGATTCTTGACATCCCCAGCACAACAAGCTCCTTCATGACTACGTGTTAATTTGTACCTGTTTGTTTTCTTGTAGGATAGTGAACGTTTCCAATCACGAAGCCAAGATATGGAGCAAAAACTTACAGCCAAAGAACAAGAACTGGAGCAAATTGTCAAAAAACAGAAAAGGGTAAAAATTCTTTATCATAATACAAAAATCATCTTGTCATCCCTACAGCCTCTCATTGCCTCTTGAATGTTGTGCGGTCAGCTATTAGTATTTCAGCTTGGACGCTTTGGGTTTGGAACCAGAAAATGTATGATCCTGTTCTTCATAACCTTACTTACCATTTTCAGTAGTGCTTTTGAGAACAAAGAGCAATATGTACAATGCTTTTTGGGATGACAACCTCAGCAAAACATCTCTTTCGACTGGTCCAGATTGTTTATAATGTTGAAAAATTGTTCAGATAAAACCTATTCCTCTTGACATTCTGTGATATAATGGAGTTATTATCAATTTTGAAATGCTTTTTTGTTAATTAACCTATGCTTTTTGTTGAGTTACTTATGTTTGGTAATTAGTTTATGTTGTCCATGTCACTGAACTCATCTGCTAAATTCTAGCTTACAGTGTCAGAAAGCTGATATACATCAGCAGTGTTGTCAACTGCACTACATAGTTGTTCCACCTCTAATGGTTGGCTGACTGACTGCATACTCACACTTGTGAATACCACTAAAACCTGATAAGACCTCTGGCAACAGGTGTTCTAACAACAATTGTGCCTTGAGCAGATATTTGTAGACGGTGAATTAAATGCATGCCCAAACAGAATTTGAGAGGTAATTCTTGATGGCACTTAACAAAGGTAGTAAGCCTGATCTTAGGATACAGTTGAAATTACTAGAGGTGTGCTGAATGGCCAGAAAAGAAGTACATTAGTGATCTTAGCTGATCTTTTTCTTTTTTTGTTTGAGTGCACTCAGTTTACGTTCCTGGCTATTCAGGCTGCTCTCCAATTGTTTCCTGATCCCATACATAGTTTTCATGCATTCATCGATCATCCAAAAAATAAAAAATGAGTGCTGGCTTCAAATCCTGGCAGTTCTTCTAGATAGCTCTGTGTTTCACCAAGTTGTGAATACTAATATTTCCCAAGGTTCATAATCAAGTCAACTACAACAGCATTTGTGAAACAAGCAAATGCTTGTTTCTTCAAAGTTCTTCCAAAAAAGGGCCTTGGCTGCCCTTCTTTCAACTATTCTGCTCAACAACGCAAATCTTTGTACCTAAGAACACAGTTATTCATATGATTTCTTCATGTGTACTTTCATGACTTAGAATTTGTTGGTCATTATTCAAACAATGCACCTTTCAGGGTGTCCGTTACCTCGAAGTGCAAGACATCCAACCTTTACCAAATAATGTGGGATAAAAACTCTTTTGCAGTTACATTATTGATTACTGGAGATTAGATTCTTTAGTCGTAATAACACTCATAGCATTTCTTCTACTTTTATTTTTAGTTAAGTGCCTTCTCATCTGAGTTTCACCACAGCACACCTTTTCCAGTGGGATTTTTTCATTTCATTTTATAATTCAGACCTCCTTTTATACAGACCCAGAAATATGTCTGAGCTGCCTCTGCTTCAGTGTTCCATTCTCTATTGAAAATGTCTTCATATTTATAACTGCTTTCTCTTGATTCATTTTCTATCTAAGATTGAGGTGGCCTGAATACCAGGAGTAAAGCCTCCTTGCCAGTCAGCACTGTCTTCTTGTGACCACTGATGAAAAGACATAAAGTCCCAACTCCAATTTAAGCAGACCAAGGCTCCATTTTCTTGATTTTTGCAGAATCATCAACATGTCTGCCTTTAACGCAGATGTCACCTGTCATTATCTCTGAAAGTGTCAAGTCATTAGATACAGACATCAACAAGACATCTGATGTGACATCGGACTGGAGCATGTGCCTTGTTATCTCAATTTCAAGGTCAAACAAGAACAATAGCCAAGACATTGTAGTTTGAATGGTCATGTTTTTACCTTATCTGTTTAAAAGAATTACAACGGACTCTCTAACGAAACGCCTATCTGGGCTTGAAGACAGAAACAGGAGAGGGACCCTAAGAATTTTTGGAATCCCTGAAGGAGAAGAAGATCATTCAAGCTCATTCATCGCCTTCTTGGAAAGCTGGTTTGCATAAGCCACTAACTTAACCTTCAGTATGACCTTGGAGTTTGACAGTACCCATCGGGTCCCAACTAGACCCATACCAAACCAGAAAAACCCAAGACCAATTGTATGTGAATCTCTCCGCTACCAACATGTGGAACAGATCCTTGCTTTCATGCGTAAAAATAACCACATTCTCTGGAAACACAGCAACATTTTCATATCTCAAGACTACAGCAAAGAAACTGTGGCTACTAGAAAAGTATTTTTAGCACTTCAACCAAGACTAAGAGACTTGAATTACCAGTTTGCCTTTGCAGGTCCAGAAAAATTCCGTGTAATGATCCAAGGATCCCCACACTTCTTCAAGGACCACCTACAACTGAAGAGATTCCTTGACGGTCCTGATGATCCTTCTATGGACTCGACAGCCTCCGGATCTTCCTTAACATCCTCCTAAGCCTCCGTCTAACAAGTTCCTCCAGTAAATACTCAAGACAAGCCTCAATCTTCATATGTTCAATGCTCAAATGAATGTGAATAGGAATGTGACATGAACTCAGCAAGGAGCTTGTCTGAACTCTTCTGTCTCATGGTTGTCTCATGGTTACTGCACGGTCATAATTGGTTCTTATGCAAGTATCTAATCTACCTTGTCATACTTTTGTAGTTTGCTCACAACGTTGTAATGTGACCGCCCTGAGCTCCTCAGAAGCGGCCGCTCCTCACGCTGCTCCCTGCCCTGATACTGGTATTGTAGCGCTATACTGGCAGACTGCTTCTCACCTCTGAAAAACAATTGTGCTTTTGCTCACACTGCTCCTGCAATAATTATCTGTGCCTGATTGTTGTAACTGTATCGTAGCGCTTCACTACTGAGCTGCGCTTTCATTCATACTCGATTGTGCATTGCTGCCTTACCTGCGTGATTAATTTGTGCCTGATTGTGCCGGTGACGCTTCCCTTTGCATAGTGATTATTGGGGTCACTGTAAAGTCCTGTTTGGCTTTTGGCTCGCTGCCATCTTGTTGTTGTTGATTCTGCCTCCCAGCCCGGCCCTCCACCCCGCTCCCGCCTCCCAGCTGCCCCTCCCTCACCCCACCCCCCTCCACTATCCACTTATGACAGATGCTCTTGTGCGCAGCGTCCACGTGCAGCGGTCGCGCCCCATGCGCGCCGAAGGTGCACCAAAGGTAAGCCCATCTACGCCCGTCCGCGCCTGGACCGTGCCCAGCGCCAGACCCCCTGGCCCCCGCAAAACCCATTCCACCCGCATAACATACGACGCCGCAACACTCTTTGCCCTTAACCCCGGCAGCACACCACAATGCTACCAAGCTGCCCCAGGACACACCCATGGACCCTTCACCTGCCACTCCTGCAAGTTTGTCTGCATCAGAACACACTCCAAATCCACAAACTCCAAACAGAGCTGCGACACTAACCACCTAAAGTGCATCCTGCTCAACACCCGCTCGGTCCACAGACACTCCATTGAACTCTGGAACCTACTCAACACTACATCTCCAGACGTCGCCTTCCTTACAGAAACCTGGATTAACGCCTCATCAGCGCCCGACATCGCCATAGCCATCCCAGACGCCTACAAGATCATCCAAAAAGATCGCACCAACCAAACAGGAGGAGGCATCGCCATCGTCCATAAAAACACCATCCGCATCACGACCAGTTCCGACGATAACCTCGCAGCCGCCAAACACCTTCACTTCCAGATCCACACCGACCCCAAAACCACACTCAGAGGCACCCTCATCTACAGACCACCAGGACCCCGCACACAATTCTGCGAAGACATCACTGACTTCATCAGCCCACATGCCCTCCCCTCCGAGAACTACATTCTACTGGGAGACCTCAACTTCCACCTGGAAAAGAACAACGACAACAACACCACCACCCTCCTGGACAACCTCGCCAATCTCGGACTCAAACAACTTGTTGACACCCCCACCCACTATGCCGGACACACGCTCGACCCTATCTTCACCTCCAGCAAGCACATCTCCTTCGATCACACCACTGCTCTCCATTGGACGGACCACAGCTGCGTTCACTTCAACTACAAAAAGACCACGACCCACAACCCCCAGCAACCCATTCCTCGAAGAAACTGGAACAAAATCACCACCGACCAGCTTTTCACATCGCTTCACCAAAACCCTCCTGCCAAATCATCGGACCCAAACCAAGCAGCCACCAACCTCACACAATGGATCACCCACAGCGCCGACGAACTAGCACCCTTGAAAAACCATCTAATCAAGCAAGGTAGCAAAAAAGCCCCCTGGTTCAACGATGACCTTAAGACATCCAAGAAGCTCTGTCGCACGCTAGAGAAAGCCTGGAGAAAAAACCCAACCACTGACAACCTGGCCACCTTCAAGAACGCCACCCGCAAACACCACCAACTGATCCGATTCACCAAGAAATCAGCATTCAAGGATCGACTTGACAACAACACCCAAAACAGCAAGGAACTATTCAACATCGTCAAAGAATTTACCAACCCCACCGCCGGCACCAACGACATCACTCCCTCCCAAGACCTCTGCGACTCTCTATCCTCATTCTTCCACAACAAAATCGCCGACATACATAACAGCTTTCAAAACCAGTCCGAAGACCAGTCCACTCCACCCACCTCCGAACCAAAACCGCACTCTAACAACCTTTACACCTGGAACCCAATCACCACCGAAGACACCATCCACCTGATGAACTCCATCCACTCAGGATCGCCAACCGACCCATGTCCCCACCACATTTTCAACAAAGCAGACTCCACCATCGCACCCCATCTCCGCGATGTCATCAACTGTTCCCTCAACTCCGCTACCTTCCCGGAAAGCTGGAAACCTGCCGAACTCAGCGCCCTTCTGAAGAAACCCACAGCAGACCCCACTGAACTTAAGAACTACCGCCCCATCTCGCTCCTCCCATTCCCTGCCAAAGTCATTGAGAAAGCCATCAATAGTCAGCTCGCCGCCTTCCTTGAATCCAACAAATCCCTCGACCCCTCACAGTCCGGCTTCCGAGCCAAACACAGCAGCGAAACCGCCCTCATCGCAGCAACAGACGACATTCGAACTCTACTGGACATCGGAGAAACAGCTGCCCTCATCCTACTTGACCTCTCCGCAGCCTTCGACACAGTCTGTCATAGCACACTCATACAACGCCTCAGCAACGTCGGAATACAAGGAAAAGCATTGGATTGGATCATCTCGTTCCTCGCCGGAAGAACCCAAAGAGTCCGCCTCCCCCCTTTTAGATCAGAGGCCACCGAAGTCATCTGCGGCGTACCACAAGGATCATCACTCAGTCCCACCCTCTTCAACGTATACATGAGTCCCCTCGCATCCATAGCGCGCCAACACAACCTCAACATCATCTCCTACGCAGACGACACCCAGCTGATCCTCTCCCTCACCAAAGACCCAAACACCACCAAAACCAACCTACACGAAGGAATGAAAGAAGTAGCCGAGTGGATGAAGAACAGCCGTTTAAAACTAAACTCGGACAAAACGGAAGTCCTCATCCTAGGGTCATCCCCCTCTGCCTGGGACGACTCATGGTGGCCACCGGCCCTGGGAACCGCACCCATACCTACGAATCACGCACGTAACCTGGGCTTCATCCTGAACTCCTCCCTCTCGATGACCAGACAAGCCAACGGCGTCTCATCATCATGCTTCAACATCCTACGCATGCTCAAAAAAATCTTCCGCTGGATCCCCACCGAAACAAGAAAGATGGTCACCCACGCATTGATCACCAGCCGACTGGATTACGGAAACACCCTTTATGCCGGAACCACAGCCAAACTACAGAAAAAACTCCAACGCATCCAAAACGCCTCAGCCAGACTTATATTGGACATCCCTCGACAAGCTCACATCTCCGTTCACCTGAAAGACCTCCATTGGCTCCCCGTCAACAAGAGAATAACGTTCCGTCTCCTCACCCACGCACAGAAAGCCCTCTACGACCTAGGACCCGAATGCCTCAACACGCGACTGTCCTTCTACACCCCCTCCCGCCAACTACGATCGTCCAATCAAGCCCTCGCCGCAATTCCGCGCATCCATAGATCCACCATGGGAGGAAGATCCTTCTCCTACTTAGCGGCCAAGACCTGGAATTCTCTCCCCACCCACCTCCGCCTTACACAGAACCACCTCTCCTTCAGAAAGCAACTAAAAACTTGGTTATTCGATAAGTAAAGCACCCCCCCCTCCCTCGGGCGCCTTGAGACCCTCTGGGTGAGTAGTGCGCTATACAAATTTCTGAACTTGAACTTGAACTTAATGTTGTAGTGTAATGTTGTATTACAGTTGTGTCACACGGTCACAGTCAAAATCAAAATGAGTAGGTCTTCCATCAAAGCAGGCAGCTCCTATTACAACCTCAATGCTCTTAGGGACAATCTCCATAGCACGATCTTACTGTACTTACCAGACTGCCCGGTATGGCCTAGCTCCACTTACCTTACCTAGCCTTACTTTACCTTACCTAGCTTACAAAGCATGAAGTATGCATGCTGCTGCAATACAGAACATAGAGTAGCAATAACAGTAGAAAATATATAGACAAGCAATACATCAGGTATTACAATGGACCACATCACACCTTACGCACACTCAGTTCTCAGTTCCCAGTACTTAGACTCTGTAGTCTTCCTTAATTCCCCGCACTACAAGTTACCATTATGTGTTCAAGATGTTTCACCTTGCTCCCATGGGAGTTGTGCTCTCTTCCCGTGTCACCATGCCAGTGATCTACATTTCGGGAAGGGTGGGTTGGTTAGGGGTGAGGGTGTGGGGGTAGGGGGTTTCAGATCTTGTTCTCTTTGTTTTACTTATCCTTATTTGCTGTCTTAGCCATGTTTGCCTTTGTCTCTTAAGTGCCTTGCCTCTCTCCTCTTGTCATGTCTCCGGTAGCAATTGCCACAGTGTTATCCCTTCACATACAGATGATAATACCTTGGAAGGTTCTACTATGGTAAGAGCTTCGTCAGAGGTGAATCATTAAAATAATTAGAGGGGAAATCATTAAAATTAGATCTGCCATCAAGTGGGACACCAATAGGGACACCAACAGCAACCTTGAGAGGTTGGAAAAAGAGATCGCTATGTTAGAGGAAAAACATGTAATATCCAAAGAGTTACTAGTCCTGAACGAAATAGTGAGGAAGAAATACGAGTATAATAAAATAATCAGTGATAGAGCGGGAGTTTGGTTCACTAAACAGAATGAGTAGAACTTTGAAAATCACATACTGTAAATGTGGGAATTGAACAATACTAATTTCTTCAGGGCACTATCTACTGGACTCCTTTTTCTCACACATTTGACTTGTGAGCATTTTCAATCTCTCACCCAGACCATATCGAGAACAGAAATTCTTTTTAACGAAACCTACATTATTTAATTTCTCAGGACGGTCCCATAATGCAACAGCTAGAAAATCATTTCAGATTCTGGCAATGGAACCGTAATACTTAGGTGCCTATACAGTGCACTGCCTTGTGCAATGCCTTGTGCCATTTCTATTGGCTGAAATAAAAGGTGTTGCTACTGCCCTATGAAATGACAGTCAAGCTACTGTTTTAAATGGATGGAAGGCCAATTCAGCCTTGCCAGAATTTGATCTTATGACCTGCAGATCAAAGCATATGTGCATAACTAATTGTCTGCATAACTAATTTTTTCAGAGCATAACTTCTTGTTCGTTCACTGATCATTCTGCTGGCATTGCAAACTTAAGAAGGTGTGATGAGAGACTTGCTTTGTAGATCATATCTTTACTAGTATTTTTATAAAATAATCAAAAATTCACATCCATTCTTTGATTATACATTCTTTTTAATTTTCTAAAATTATTAAAGCAAATTGCTCCCATTAATTTCATGTTGTTAACATTGTTTCCTGCTTACGTCCTTTTCATGAAAGGATTTCTGAAGGGTGAAATAATATATAATAGGAATATCATTCAAATAAAAGCATTTTTATAAGGTTTTGAGTTTGTCAGAATATAAATCTTTTGTTAAATTGGCATTTACAAACAAACCTGATATAAGATTCAGTTTTCTCCTTTACCCCAATTATAATGGCAGAAAGAAGTAAAAAGATGCGAGTAAAACCTCAACAATTAATTTTAGGAAACATATTCTATCAAAATTGGATTACTACTCATTCTCAAAACATTGTTCATGTAATTAAGACCTGAACCCTCTAAAACCTCAAAACACACTTTGGAAATATAGATAGTGCCACTTGCTCTGGCATTAGTAGCTAAACACCATATATTTATTGCTTTTCTCTTGTTAACTGGTATTTATATATCATTTATTCATTTGTATGATACAAAACTGCATTCCCTCTCAGATTTACACTATTATCTGGCTAAACTGGGCACAGATATTGTTAGAAATATGTTAAAGTACTAATTGAAAATCCCATGTTCATTATCAGAAGCCAGGTCTACATTTATGTTAGTGGCCACCTGATACATTTCCTAATGTTTTCAAAATGCCACATAAATTGGGCTTTAAGTAAACCACTGCACTAATAGTTAAAGAATGATTTCAAGATAACATGGGAAATACCTCTCTGGCATAGGAATTGGATGAAATAGGCAAATAACCTCAAAGGTTTCACAACCTGGGACACTATAAGTAGTTCTAGTGTATACAGTAAATTAAAAGTATTATATAGAAACCAATGATGTTTAGATAACTTATTAAGTATTTGGTGTTGTGCTGATTTAGGAAGATTCAATTCTCTCAATATCAGTTTCCTTCATGCAAGATAGATAGCACTATCCTTAACTACAGTTAAAGCCTACCAAGGCCGGCTCTAGGCTCACGGAGGCCCTGAGCAGGGAGTGTAGGTAGGGGGCCCGAGGCCGCCAAATCCCTGCCAGGGGCCGCCACGCAAATATGTATCTAAGAATATATATTGGCGTGGCGGCCCCTGGGGTTTGGCGGCCCTGTGCAGGTGCACAGCTTGCACATGCCTTAGGCCGGCCCTGAAGCCTACATTTTTTTCAGGAGAACATGGCGGCTGCACACTGAGTAGCCGCCGGGCATGAGATTTCCATTAGTTCCCCCATCGGCAGAGCGCTTCATGGAGTGCCATGGTCGGTAAAGTAACATACCTTCCGCCGATATCCCCGTAGCTGTTTTCTAGCTTGTTTTCTCCTCTTCTTCCCCGCATGTGCATACGCTGAGGCGGGATGGTGTGTAAGGCATCGGTTGCAGGGGCCATAGTGAGACCGTGAGGGGGGTGCGGAGGCTGTGCAGCCGCGGGACAGTCTGTGTGATCCGGCCCGGCCGTAGGGGGCCTCAGTGAGACCGCAAGGCAGCGGGATGGCAGGGGCTGCAAAGGCTGTAAATGCTGCAAAGGCTGTGTGACAGTGCGTGTGATTCCGTCAGATCCTGTTCGGGGTTTGGAGGGTGCCCTGGTGTTTTGGGAAGACGTTTCTTTTCTCTCGGAGGCAGCAGCAGCGTGTGAAAGCTGAGTTTGAGGCCCAGGAAAGCTGGGTTTTTTGGGGGGTTTTTTGCGCAAATTGCTGGGGAATAGCTCAGTCTCCTCTCCTATCTGACTTTCTTTTTTTAGACAGGCCAGTTAGGCCCGCCAAACATGGATGTGCAAGGGAGAGGAAAGGGAGTGTGGAGAAGAGGGTGACAAGCACAGCTCCCCCAGCTCTCCCAGCCTTGCTTGTGTGGACACTGGGACTTGGACCAGGACTTGTTTTTCTCCTTCCTCATTTGGCTCCACGCGTTGGGGGGCTGCGGCACTGGAGTTAAGGAGAAGTCGCAGGGTGGCATCCCGTGGCTTCCTTAGGGGGGGTATTAAAGGAGCAGCAGCAGAGTGCATCCTGGAGCAGACTAAGGAAGATAAGTGTTTGGAGATACACATTTTGGGTGAAATAGAGCCGGGGCCAGCAAAGTCTCAAGCTCAGCTTATCCAAGACACACAGGGTGCCCAGTTTCATGAAGATTGGCAGGTTAAAGGGGCTGGAATAGCTGGGGGGGGGGGTGTTGCCCATGCCCATGCCCCTTCATCTGTCCTTTCTCAGCTGAGTAATAAAAGCTACAGGAGGGACAGGAAGCATAGGTCTAAGCCCGATAAAAAAGTAGCCGACCAATTACAGTTGAGCGAATTAAAGGGGGGCTTAGATACTGCACCAGATTCCAGACAAGATACCAGCAGTCTTACACCCGGGAGCATTGAGAGTGGTAGCGACTGTGAGGAGTTGGGCAGTGGCAGTGGCGGTAGGGATGCCGGGTGGACAGTGGTGAGGGCTAAGACCAGGAAAGGTGGGAAAGGCAGTAGAAAGTGTACCTCTACTTTTCTATCAGGAGAGGCTAAGAAGAAAAACCCCAAACTTCCTAAAGCCAAGGCTAAGAGCTTGGGTTAGATCCAAAACTTAAGATTACGCCCTCCCTAAGGTCTTATTTTAAGGTCTTGCCAGAAGTACTGAGTCTGGGGGAAGTTGGTAGAACGACAGGGGATGTTGGAATTCAGTCAGCACCAGATTCAAGTGAGCCAGGCACCCCTACTCACTCCTTAGTAAAAGCAAAAGTAAATGTAGGTACCCATAGGCTGGGAGCTCACACTACTGTAGATAATATAGTTGATATAGGCAGCCCTGAGTTAACAGGAAGAGGTGACAGGATTGAGTTAGGAAAAGAGGGGGGAGAGGTATCCACAGATCAGATCCCTCACGAAGCCACCATAGCGAACCCTCAGGCCTCACCAAAGGGTCATAGACCTGTTGTGGGAGAGTGTGCTCCGGCACTCACTCTGGCATTGGCTCTGGCTCAGGCTGTGGCCCGACTCAAGTTCAAGTTCTGGCTCAAGCTTCGGCTCCAGTTCCGGCCTTGGACTCAGCCCTGGTTCAAGTTTCCGTTGCGGCTACAGAGGCTCACTAAATCTCCTCTCTAGAAATACTCATGGCCTCACTGGCAGTGGATATAAAGAAGGACTTTGAGGTTTCAGCTTCAAACCAAGGGGAGATCAGACGTTTCTGCGAGTCCTTAAACAAAAAAGTAGATCTTTTGAATGTAAGGACAGACGCCCTGGAATCGCAAGTGGGGACACTAACTGGTCAGCTGAATGTCATGAAGGGGGGCTTTGCAGCCTTGAAGAAAGAGAAAAGAGCATTGAGAGACATGGTGGAAATGGTAGAGAATAACTCCTGTAGGAACAACTTACGAGTATTGAATGTCCCAGAGGGCAGTGAGGGGAGTGATCTAAAATCTTGTATGATAAACCTCCTAAAAGAATCATTAGAATTTGAGATCACTGCCGAAGAGTTGGATAGGGACATTCAAAGAATTCATCGGGACCCCTTCAGATGTAACCCGAGTCATTCCAAGCCAAGGAAAATCCTTATCAATTTCCTTACCTACTCAGTAAAAGAAAAAATCCTGAATCTTTCTCTTAAACTTAAATCACTGAGGGGCAAGGACCTTCCTTTTCAGATTTGATCAGATCTAGCTAGAGCTACTCTAGATCGTCAGTGGGAATTGGGGAGGAAGATGGAAGAATTAAAAAAAATGGGAGCAGTGGCCCAACTAAATTTCCCGCCTCCTTGAGGATCATGTACAAAAATAAGATGTACAATGTAAGATCGGTACAGGAGGCTGAGGATCTCCTCGGAAACCTAGTCGGGTTAAGCATATACAAGCTATAGGCCATGGCAGCTTTGAGACCTGTCTCCAGATCCATATCAACTTATAACTAAGTACTATGTGCTTATGAATGTAGGAGAGGGTCGGGGGAAGAATGGTAAAGTTTGTTTTAGAGTGGGGGTGGAAGTGGGAGGAAGGTGTGGCAAAAGAGATATTAATATAGACACCGATTAGATCTTCCTCTTTTCTATCTTCCTCTTACCTATTTCTGTTTTTTTTTCCACCCCTCGCTCAGAGAAGGATAGGGTTATACCTGTGTCTGTATTTAAGGGTAAGGATAAGGATATTAAAAAGCATATTATAACAGAGGCGGGAAGGTCGATTCCCGTAGGCGGGGTTTTATGCTTTGCACTCCTGGGTGGGGGTTCTGTGTCATTTTTTTTTTTCACGATTGGGGCACAGGGTGGGAATCTTAGGTCGCAATACCTGGATGAATTTTGTCCAGATGATTGAGGGTTGGGTTCTCCAGGGGTGGGGGGTAACGGAAGGGGGGGAGGAGGGAGGGTTAAAAGTTTTTAAAAAAACAAATTTTCGCTATTTTTGATTTGTCAAGCTCTAGAATTAAAGTGAAGGGCGTAGGAAAGGCATGGAGGGCGCTAATAACTAATATTTCGCAGCTGGCAAGGGCAAAGAAGAGGGAGCTGTTGTAAATAAGGTATGGAGGCAACTGGTGATTCTTGTAGGTTCCTTTATTTAATTGAAGAGACAGCGTAAGAGCAGACCACCCACAGCAGCAACAACCGGTCAACTGCCACAGGGTGGAACATACAAGGTAGAGTGGAACATGGAATGTGGAATAGAGAAGGTAGACATTAAGTATTCTTGAGAAAGACTAGAATAGCAACTCACATGTACTACACATCTTCTTCCTTTCTGTTGTTTAAAAACAAAAAAAACAAAAGAAACTTAACAAACAAAATCTTGCAGATAAGTAGGAGGCCGCCTAGGTCTAAGAGGGCGTGTAGAGAGAGATGAACCTTGAGTAGGGACAGGACTCTGCAACAGAGCAGAAGCATCGCCCCCACCAGAGACAACAACCCTATCTTGTACATGAGAACCATGGGACGCACCATTAGAAGGTTGCAAATCATTAGTGTCATTGGCAAGCAAAAACCCACTGGTAACGGAGTCATCAGAACATGAAGTAGAAGGAGCAGGACTCTCAGAGTGCAAGGAAGACAAAGGGGAGGAGCCCTTTTCCCTCTTGTAGAGAGCCACCCTCCTGAAGTTCCAGCATTCGCCATTATTTAGGATGACACAATATTTGAGCACCTTCTTGACCTTAAATGGGCCCTTGAATTTGGATAAACCTTTCTGTAACCTTCCCAGTTTGATTTTAACCAGATCTCCCTCGAAAAAAGGAGAAGGAGAAGGAGAAACAATAGGAGTAGATTCAACTTCATCAGATTGAAAATCATCTGGGAAATTACTCTGGGCTTGCAGAGCAACGACATCCCTCATCCAGGATGGAAATAACTTTAAACCAGGATCCCGTCCTCTCATCAACTGAAACGGAGACAGATGTCCATTAGCCAAAGGGGTGGTACGGTATGCCCATAGCATTTCATTCACCATCTTCCTAACAATATGACCACCACAAGATGCCATCTGTATAATACCCTTAACAACTTTATTGGCTCTTTCGCAAACAGCATTCCCTTGAGGATTGTATAAGGAAGTATGGTGATGGGAGACGCCACACTCCTTTAAGAAGATCTCCATGTCCTTGGAGGTGAGTTGTGGACCATTATCTGTGATTAGGACAGAAGGCAGGCCCTCATCCTTAAAGAGGTTTCCCAAAAACCTGATGGAGTTGGAAGAAGTGATATCATTGGTAAAATGGACAACCAACCACTTGGTGAAAACATCAATGACAACAATGGCAAATCTATCACTCTCCCCTAATTCACCCATTGGGCCAATAAAATCAAGTGCAATAGTATGCCAGGGCAAATTTGGTGAAAGAACGTGTGCACCATCAATGAGCTTTGGACCAGTCTTCAAGCGTTTCTCTCCTTCCCTGCAGAGAGAACAACTCTCAACCCAATCTACTACTTGGGAGTCAACGCCAGGCCACCAGAAGTGATCTTTTAAACGCCTTTGGGTAAGGGTCTGGCCCATGTGCCCCTCATGTGCTAAAGCCAGTAACTTAGTTCTTAACCCAAAGGGGGGTACACATTTCTCACCTTTACACAGAATGTCCCCAACAATAGAAAGATCCTGTAGGACTTTAATGTAAGGCCTAACAGCGACAGGGACAGAACTCTCTCTTCTAGGCCCCAATCTTATAAGTTTGATGACTTCCTGAAGGGTGGCATCAGCAGACATTTCTCTAGACCAGTCACTGGAAGAAAAAACACCCTCGCCAACAAAAACAGCATCCTCCACCGAGGCCACAGCTATATCATCCAAGTCAAGTGAAACAACTGAATTGTGAGGAGAACGCCAATCCATAGATAATCTCGAGAGACAATCGGCTTGGACATTCCTCCAACCTGGGATGTATTCTACCGAATACTGAAACTCTTGTAGTCTGGCCGCTAGCTTCATAAGGCGGGCAGAACCCTTACCTGCCCCACCAGGTGAAAGAACCTTGATAAGGGGTTTATGGTCAGATCGTAGAGTGAACTTCATGCCCCACAGGTAAGTACGAAAATATTCAACAGCCCAAGAGGCCGCCAACGCCTCCCTTTCGATAACGGAATAGTTCTTTTCCGTATCAGTAAGGGTCCTGGAGGCAAAGGCGATAGTGACTTCTGATCCCCCACACAATTGAGACAACATGGCACCCAGACCATGTGCACTAGCATCAACAGTGACGATAGATCTGTTGTGTACATCAAAGGGAGATAGCATTTTTGCATTGCAAATTTCATTTTTGATGTCTACAAAACATTTCTCTTGCTCATCCCCCCAAATAAAACTTACACCCCGTTTAAGCAAAGATCTAATAGACACAGTCTTATCAGAAAAGTTCTGTACAAACTTAGAGTAGTACTCTATCAGTCCCATAAATGACCAAAGCTGGTCTTTGTCAGAGGGTGAGGGTGCAGAGCGAATTGCTTCACATAGGTTTCTTTTGGGTTTTATACCAGAGGAAGTGATGGTGTAGCCCAGATAGTCTACTTCACACACACCAAACAAACATTTGTCCTTCCGTAAAGTCAGACCAGCATCAGATAACTTCTCAAGAACAACATTCAGAGTGAAATTGTGCTGGGATTCGGTTTGACCATAAATCAGGATGTCGTCCTGAAAGTAGACTACCTTAGGCACATCTTCGAAAATGCCTGACACCATGCGCTGAAAAACGCTGGCTGCTGACTTGAGACCAAATGGCAGACGAGTAAATTGGAAGGTACCCCAGGGAGTGATGAAGGCTGTCAGGGACTTGGAGTCTTTGTGAAGGTCAATTTGGTGGTATGCACTCCTGAGGTCCAATTTCGAGAAAAATTTCGCGCCATTAAGAGTGGTAACTAATTCAGATATGTTAGGTAGTGGGAAAGTGTCGGCAACAACACAGTGGTTGAGAGATCTGAGGTCGACACAGAAACGGAGCTTGCCGTCAGACTTCTTGGTGACGACAATGGGCGAAACCCAAGGAGAGGCTTCAACCGGTTCAATGACCCCAGAATTCAACATGTCATCAAGGAGACTCTTGACCTCATCCCTTATGATGATAGGTATGCGTCTTAACTTGTGTTGTACAGGGACAGAGTTGGGTTTGATTATTATTTTATGTGAATAGCCCTTTAGTCGACCCAAACTCTCACCAAAGACATTTTTAAATTTGGAGAGTAAAGAAATTAGATCAGAGTCTTCTACTACCATGACTTGAGGATCAGCTCGGGGATTCACAACAATGCAAAGGTCATACTGGTGTATCCACCCAAGTATAGCGGGACCAGACTCTGAGACATATACTTTACCAAAAGTTTGTCTGGTTGAGAACACAATGTTAGCTTCAAAATACCCAAGGATGCTCAGTGGTTCCCCTTGATACCCACCAGGAGAAATATCTATAGGGAAAAGAGGACCCATACCCCACTAATCAACAAAAAGTGAATTGGGAATGATTGTGTATCGCGAACCTGTGTCCACCATTAAATAAACATGCTTTTCATTAATAATGAAAAGGGCTTTAGGCCTATTCCTACGTTTGTGGTCTTCACGTTGAAGATCACTGTCATTACCAACCACCAAAATTTTGTCAGTGTCATCTTCAACTACTGTGATATCACAAACATATGAAACAGAAGGACGGGCTTTACTTCTGCAAACACGAGCATAATGCCCCAATTTACCACATTTCATGCATTCCTGTTTGGCTGCAAAGCAAAACTTTGAATCAGAAGCATGTGCAAGGCTACCACATCTAAGACATTGTCTAGAAGAAGAAGGTTTAACAGTGTTATTAGGCTTGACATTAGCAGACTTTTTGTTGAAAAACTTTCTCTGCTTAAGAAGAGCAACTTCGTCTTGGTCATCATCTTCCTGACTATGATACATGTGTGAATGACAAGACACTTCACTAAGGTCACTTGAAGTAGCTCTCTTTTCTAACTCTTTCATACACCCTTGGGACTGTTCAACAACTTTTGCTAAATCAATTGCTGTTTGTAGGTTGGGATTCTTGGCCGCCCAAAGACGTTCCTGAATTTTCTTGTTATTGCATTGTACGATAAGCTGATCCCTGATCAGCTCATCAGTCATGTTGCCAAATTTGCATTTCACTGACATTTCGCGCAGTCTAGAAACAAAGTCATCTATGCTCTCACCAGTTTTTTGACTTTTGGTGTAGAATTTATACCTGTTCATAACCAGGTTCTCTTCTTTGGCATACCTGACTTCAAGACGAGACACAGCCTCCTTATATTCATCCAACGGTGCTTGTGCGCCTGTCAACAGGACTTGCGGTAAGAACCTGAACACACGTTGTCCTTCCTTACCAAGAGAACCCAGTAGAAGTGCTTTTTTGCGTTTGGCAGGGAACTCTTGAGCATCTAGTGCGTCAAGGTAGTTCTCAAACATGGGAAACCAGTCTTCCCACGATATGCTGGGTTGGCCAGGTGAAGAAAGAAAACTGGGTGGTAAAACCACAGAGCTAGACGGAATTGGTGACTGTTCAGACATATTACAGGTTGTGGTGAGAAGTACAGATAATGTTTTAAATTTTCACACACCAAAAAAAAAACGGAATTGTCTGAAAAGGTAACTGATAGTTAATTAAGGCAACTTATTCCAGGAAGAAACGCTACAAACAGGATTAAAATCGATGCTTTACTTGTCAAGGAGCTTTACTTTACGAATGCGCATTAGACGAGCGCATCGTCGTTGCTGGAGTTGAATCCGTAACTATGGCAATTCAAAATGGCCCCCTCAGCGTGATGACGTGGACGTTGAATCGCGCTGGCTGTCTGGGAGAGACGGCGCGTTGAGACGAGTCACGCTGGGTGAGAGGAGCGCATGGTAACGTCACAGAGAAGATCGCTAACTCCTACGGAAAGTTCTAAGACGTCATCAGAGTCGGGAAGACGCCGCAGGAGTAGGAGACTACCAGGAGGGAGACGGCAGGAGGACAAACGTCGGGAAACAGAGGCAGAAGTAGGTAAAAACTTGCCAGTTTCGTAGATTGTCCAAAGTGGAGTCGTCAGGTGCCCTCCGGTAGTATGCAGGAGCGTAAGCAGGATTCAGCTCAACACGGTCTGCTCTTTAGTGTTTGTCTGAGTTCCAGAAGGTGGCGGAATAGCGCAAGGTTCGAAGAAGCGTCACCAAAATACTGTTGTAAATAAGGTATGGAGGCAACTGGTGATTCTTGTAGGTTCCTTTATTTAATTGAAGAGACAGCGTAAGAGCAGACCACCCACAGCAGCAACAACCGGTCAACTGCCACAGGGTGGAACATACAAGGTAGAGTGGAACATGGAATGTGGAATAGAGAAGGTAGACATTAAGTATTCTTGAGAAAGACTAGAATAGCAACTCACATGTACTACAGGAGCCACCATGACTTCTCTGCAGATTCTTTTCTGGAACGTCAATGGCCTGCGCACCAGACCAAGGAGAGATACGATTCTACAATACCTACGAGACTCTACGGCGCAGGTCATTGTCCTCCAGGAAACACATCTAATGGAAGAGCAAATGACTGCCCTGATAAAGCCTCACAGTTGGGTGTGTTCCAATGTCAGTACCAACCAAACAGCAAACATCAGAGGGGTATCTATTATATTTAAGACGTCAGCTAGGGCCCATGTCTGCTCTTATATTAAAGATCCAACTGGTAGGTGGGCGATCGTTAAAATCTTAAATATGGACACCCCGTTAATTTTAACCGGATATTACGGCCCTAACCAGGTCGCCCCTTCTAGCATAAAGACCATCTTTTCACACTTATTGGACTTTTCAGAGCCAGTCATCCTGGCGGGTGACTTTAATATTGTGTTAAATCCAGTACTGGACAAATCACCATCTAATGGAGCAGCATCCCTGTCTAAATCTCGAGAGTATTTGTTGGGGGCCATGAAACAGTTTACTCTATCTGACATCTGGAGAGATAGATCGGGGCAGCAGCAGGGGGTGTCGTATCGAAATTATAAATATAGACATCAGTCACGTATTGATTTTGTGTTGATAAGTTACTCACTAAGGAGTCAGGTTAAGAGCGTAGTATATCTGGCGCCTCACCTCTCAGATCATTCTGGTGTCCTCTTGACTCTCAAATGTCAAACATCTAGCCCAATTAGGACTTGGTACTTTAATCGTGCTATCCTCGGGGAGAAGGAAGAGGAACTGTATCTTTCACAAGAAGTGTCATGGTTTTTAGAGGTGAACGAGGGTACAGCCCTAATCATCTCAGTTTGGGATTCTTTGAAGGCCTTCCTACGGGGACAAATTACTAGCAGGTCCTGTTATAGGAATAAAATGTATAAGGAGGAGATCTCAGATTTTGAGAATAGGCTGAAGGACGCAGAGGTAGATCTTTTTGCTCCAATGTCCTCCGAAATCCTACAGGAGAAGAGAGATAGGATCAAGGATTTGAAATCCCAGCTTGATAGCATTTTGAACACTAGGCTGATTCGAAGGTGGGAAGCCAGCAAAATTTCACACTTTGAATATGGGGAAGGTGCAGACAAGCTTCTTGCTTGGAAGAGTAGATCGGATCGAGCTAGAAGCTATATAAAAGATATTAGGGATGTATGACATTACAACGCATGCTTTTACCACGCATGCTGTTACAACGCAGTTTTTACAACGCATACCATTACAACTCATAGCGCTTTGGGGTGCTGGATAGTGAATAGTTTAATTTACTATTCCAACTCCAATCCCCGTGGACACTAGGGAAGGTGTTGGATAGTAAATTAAATCTATTCCCTATCCTAGAGCGCCCCCCAGCGCAATGCGTTGTAATGGTTTTCGTTGTAAAACCTGCGTTGTAATTGCACTGCGTGGTAAAAGTTGCGTTCTAAAGGTTGTTTCCCGAGATTAGAGATGAAAGCGGTATTTCTGCAACGGATGAAGAAATTTGAGATGCCTTTCAGTCCTTCTTTCAGAACCTTTACCTGGAAGACGGTAATGCAGATAGCCAGCGTGCCCAAAGGTGGCTTGAGGACATGACGCTTCCCTCTCTTACTTCGGAACAACAAAGATATTTGGACAGGGAATTTTCCTGTCTTGAAGTAAGGGAAGCAATCTTTAATACTAAAAAGGGCAAGGCAGCAGTGCCAGATGGCTTACCCTCAGAAATATATAGGGCTATAGCGGATCAGGTAATCCCTTTTATGACCAGGCTCTTTAATCAGATTCTGCAAAAAGGCCTGACTCGGCCGGACTCATGGAACAAGGCCATTATAGTATTGATATTGAAAAAGCGGCATTTAATTGTGGGTCTTATAGACCCATATCTTTATTGAATGCTGACTATACAATCTTTACATCTATAATAGCAGCTCAACTGGGTACAGTGGTGGGGGATGTCCTGCACCTAGATCAGAGGGCCTTCTGTTTAGGTTTGGGGACGTTACATTTTTCAAGAAAGTTAGGCTTAAGGTGCTACAGGGCTTTTCAAAATCTTGGGCAGATTTAAGGAAGGCGGTCTCTTTAGGTTATTTCTCTAACGAGGCCTGTTGTGGGATTCACCAGGGGTCCTGAATGTCTGAGAGATAGCTTGGCAGCCCCGTTAAGGGAATCGGGCCTGGCACTTTCGGGGGACCTGTTCATAGAAGGTTTCCTGTTAACATGGGAACAGCTCAGTGAGAGGGTTGGGACAGGTCTATCCAGGTTTAAATACCTCCAGCTGGCTAGCTGGGTTCAGGCTCAGCTACAGACTACTAGAGGCGGCTTGTTAGGGGCAGGCACCAATTTAGTGCTTAATCTCCTGTCCAGACCACAAGGGAGAAAAGAAGTCTCCTTTTGGTATCAGGCAGTGTTGGAGGCAGTGGACGGAGAGTTTAAACTTGCGCAAGATTTATGGGGGAGTGTCTTGCCAGAACAAGAGTGCGATACCTTGTGGCTAACTTCTTGTAATCTGTTATATGACATAGTAAAGCCCGCATGGCTAGAAAGAAACCGTCTATATACTATCCACAGGGCTTATTTCACCTCCCTGAAGCTATCAAAAATTCCAAAGAGCAGCCTGTATGTTGCAAGAAGTGCAGGCTGACCCTGGCCTCTGACATCCATATGTTTAAAGAATGCCCGGCGTTGGCCTCCTTTTGGGACAGCTTTGGAAAATGTATGTCAGACCTAATTAGCACCCCGGTTATATTGGATTTTTCCCTAGTTTTCTTCGGTCTTCAAGAGAATGTGAAAGGACCAGCAAGATCTTTACTCTTTTATGTTGTTCTCCTGGCCAGGAAGCAAATGTGCATAAAATGGACAGATTCTATCCCTCCTTCCTTTTTAGAATGGCAATCTTCGCTACTGGCAACCTCGAATTTGGACTTACTAAGAACAGGCAGTCAATAGAAGAGAAGTTTTTGGAATATACTGAAATGACGATTTTTTTTTAACCTCTGGGGTCCGATGATTATGCTGCCTGAAATCTCTTTGGCCAGGTTGGAACTACTTCCAGCGGTAAGGGGGAGCTTTCAAGATAAGGTAATCTAGCACTGGAAGCTTGCGAAATAGAGATATCTCAGTGAATTTTTGGGTGCTTATATCAGCAAGTCTTAGTGCCGGTAGGGGAACGAGGATGAATTACTAGCCACCGATGCCTCTCAGTTCGCTGAGTGTGGGTATGGACAGGCTGAAAAACACGCTCAAAGTGAGATGGGCAGTAAATGAGGACCAAAAAAAAAGCATACATGTTTTCATCTGATATTTTAGGATACAGCCTGTCACATATTTAAAAATAATAGATTATGCATTATATATGTTTGTACACCAGAATATTGATAAAAATACATAATATGAGCCAATCAATGCTACCTATTAAAAATGATTACTATATCTTCCTATTTCTTTAATGTTCCTATAATTACTTGCAATTGTTATTAAATCCTTTAATTTACTATTTTTTCAGTAACAAATGTAAAGAATATTTTTTCTCATGATCAGTTTATCATCTGTATTTCCTATATCACATGTATTTATTTTGTAATATTTTTGTTTCAATTAAATTTTTTACCACATATCTTATATCAGCCCTTCTTCAACATTCCAGTCTTGGCCAGCATACGACACGATACTCCACCAAAATAGAGATAGAGATTCACTCTGTTCCCTTATAACATCAGCTTCACACCAAAGCTGGGTCCCCCCCAATTAACACCCAGAAATACAAATTACCATTTTTGTAATTCTCAAAGTTATGTAACTTTAACTCATTGTGTAGTTACGTCCTTCCAGCTTCAGCTGTAATTTAATCATCGTGGGAAATAACTTTAGAAAGTATAGCTTGCAACGTTTTTAAAATCAACTACTTGTATAAACAGTATATTAATTCCCAATTGTAGTTGAACTTTAAAAGATTACTTTTTATCTGTAATAAATAATGGAACCTTACTTGTGAAGGAACTGCGTCCCTTGTCGATTATTGATGCATGTCCTGCAAAAATATTCTACTTGCACCATAAATGTCTGTGTATGTGTTTTATAGTTTACCAAAATAGTACTTAAAATCATTGTGCCTACTATGCTATACTCTGAGGTGAATATTTCTCAGAAATAACATTGTGCCAGTAGTTTTTAAAACGTGTATGAGATGAACATAGTTTTCAAAAATTAAATGTTAACAGCATTTTTGAACTTCACAAATTTAAGTTGATTCTTGTAAAGGTATTTTCTCAACTTTATTGAGAACAAATGCTCTTGTAGTTATGAATTGTTTTCAACCAGGATATCAATTTTGAAATATTAAACTAAGCAAATATCCTGACCAGGATATCAATCAACAAAATATTGTGATATAAATTGAACCTGACATTCTTGCCATGGTTTTCTCCCAATTTTTGCCTTCAAACCTTCTGTTGTTGCTGACTTTGATGTTGCTGGACTTAGGGCTCTGCACACTTAACCACTGCTATTCAGTACTAAAGTGCCTGTGCTGTCTCCATTAAACATGGTGAAATTGGCCTACTCCTAAGTGGCACATTTAATGTATTAATAATTTCCTAGTAAAGGGGTACTAAATGTAACCAAGGCCTGTAAATTAAATTCTATGAGTGGGCCTACTGCTCTAATTGTGCCATTGCAGCCTGTGTGTGCAGTTTTAAGGTGGCAAAATTAACCTTTTGCCAAGTCCAAACCTTCCTTTTTAATACATATGTCACCCCTAGGCAGTGCTTAATTTGTAAAAAAATAATAATGCCAAGACTCGTCAGGCGGTCACTGCAGCTTGCACCACACGTTGCCACTGTCATGCTGCCAATGATAGTAACAATACAACTACTAATCATCACACTCCTACAAGTGTGTCACTTTGGACTATTTCAGGCCTCCAAAGCTATAAGAAGGGCTTGGGCGGCAGGTGATAGTCTTTTTTAATGTATATTGAACTGATAATTACTTCTTGTTGTGGTCATGTCTAAGTAAGCCAGACAGTGCTACCTTGTAGCAGACTGTCAAAAGCACCAGTGTTGACAATCAAGTGCAGAGGCCGAGCACTAAAAACCGTTGCCTCAAATTAAGCAGTGTCCCTAGGGTAGTCCCTACACATCCCAGAGGGCAGGTTAGAGTGTATTTAAAAAGTTAGGCTTGTACATTTAAGTATTGCATGTCTTGGTAGTGAACAATTCACAAATTCATTTTTCACTACTGCAAGGGCTACCTTTCCATGGGATAGCATCGGTTTACTGTGTTACATTTAATGAGTGTTCACTTTCAATTGGGAGCAGGTTGAGCTTGGTGTCTAAAGAATTGTAATATAAATCCATCTTAATGGCACAGTTGGATTCAAATTCAGAATTCTGAAAAATTCACTTTTAGAAAGTTGACATTTTCGTGTCCCAACTATTTGGTGTCTGCAGCCTGTATCCTGGGACACATTACATAGTTTAGCTGGCAGTTGGTCTTTGTGTATTACTCCCAGACAGTGAGACAGAGGGGGAATAGGTGTTGGCAAGATAAGTCATCTCTGACATGGAAGAGGGGCTGAGCTGTCCTCTACCATATTTCTAAACACTTCTGGGGCTGGAAACCTCAAGAAACTTCTCCTACTTCAGAGATGGCACTAGGTATAAATATTGGACCCTCAGATACAACTCTTGAGTAGACATCTGGACCTGTGGAAGACTCAAAAGGCTCAAAAGGCTCTGCTGCCCTGCTACCTGAGTGAGAAAGAATGAACCTTCATCTTGAATCCAGGACCACTGAATGTCTCCGAAGGCTAATTGGCTGGCCTTCTGATTAGAGCCTTAAGAACAGAAAGGACTCAACTCTCTTGCACCCTGCACCTGGACTCTGCCGTTTGTGAGTCCTAACAGCCAAACACTGCCCCTCCAATCCTGGACCCTTGGAAGTTGCCATAAAGGTGTCTTTCGAGTCGGCATCACCAAATCCAGTGAAAAGTGACACAAAGCCACACAAAGCTTCATTGCACAGCTGTGAGCTTCATTGGAAGTAACTCTGAGTGAAGCAGAGTTGCACAGAACCTCACCACACAGCTGCCAGACTCAACGGAATCAACGCCAAGCCTCACCACGCTACTGCCAGCTTCAGCATAACCAACACAACTCAAAATTAAGCTTTACAAAGCCTTGCCACACAGCTTCATCAGAACCTGCTCGGTGCAACACAGCCCGATACAGGACCTCACATCGCAGCCCACGCAGCACTTCAGAACTCATGCTGAATGACACAAAGCCTGCAAAGCGACTACCCGCAGACCACACACCAGGATTAAAGGTACTTTGTTTAGCTGGCCTAATGTGATCCTTGTTTCGAGCTCGCTCTCCATCTGGGTTGGCCTGAACTCGTGACTTTGTTCCGGTCTGATGCGATCAGATAACCACAGTTGGCGCTTTATGCTTTTATGCACTGTTTTCACTTAAATCCTTAAAATTGGATATTTCTGGCTCTACTGTTTGGGGTTTTGTTGATTTGGTCTTGGAAAATGTATTACATTTTACTCGGTTTTCCTACCTTGTTGTGGGACTTTTCTTGTGTTGTGTTTTCACTTTATTACTGTTTGACTTGCTGCATAAATACTTTACAGATTACTTTTAGATTACACGTGACTGCAGTGTGGCAAGGTACCATAGGTTGAGCATCAGGTTAATTTGGGGTTAGCTTGTTTTTCACCCTGACCAGAATTGTGGTTCTAGCTTGAGCAGGGTTTTGCCCCCTCAACCAGTAACCCAATGTCTACTGTAGGCAAGTGTTAGAACTGGGGTTCTCTAGTTGGCAGAGGTAGGTACCACTGTCCAAATAGGGACCCTTGCTTCTAGTCAGGGTAAGGAGGAAACACTCTTAGATAACCCCTGCTCACCCCCTTGGTAGCTTGGCACGAGCAGTCAAGGCTTATCAAAGGCAATGTGTAAAGTATTTGTACCAACACTCACAGTAACACAGTGAAAACACCACAAACTGACTCCACAACAGTTTAGAAAAATAAAAATATTTAATCTAAACTACACAAGACCAAAACGACAAAAATCCAACATACACAGTACAAGATTATGGTTGCAAAAGAGTTCTTAAGGTTGCGATAAAATAATCCACAGTTGCGTGAAACGTTCACAGTTGCGTCACGTTTAGCCAACAGTACCTTTAAATGCGACAAAGTTCCAAAACAGGAGCTGGTGCGGTGGAAAACAAGCGATGCGTCACTCGTGAGACCTTGGGGAGGCGATGCGACAACCCCGCTGGACTTAGCGGGCGTGTTGCGACGAATCCGGTCTGTATGGGGAGGGAGGCGATACCTTGTATGGATTCCGTTGTGGAGGTTCCGTAGGAAAATGCTTGCAAAGGCACGATGCGAGGATCTTGAGGGACTGCAATGATCTCCAGGGCGACGATGCGCGGCTCAGCGGCGATCTTTCACTCGCAGTTCCTGGATGCGGTGACTCTGCGAAGATTCTCGCAGCGACGTGAGGCGGTGATCGCACCCAGCGGCAACAGGCTCTGCGAGGATGTTCGCAGTGACGGAAATCTTCCCGCAAACGAAGAATGCGAAGTCTTCAGTCAGTCTTTGTAGCGGTGGAAATTTTCTCGCTATGCTGGGGATGCGATAAAACTTGCAGAAAAGTTCCTTAAAAGCTTGGTTTCCAGCTTCCCAACACAGATACAACTTCCAGAGGCACCACAACTGGCCCAAGCACTCGAGGAAGGACAGAACTCTCTCAGCAGAGTTCAGGGAAGCTGGGGGTGTTCCTGGGACTTCTTAACAGGGAGCCAGCTCTTCTCAGGTCCTTGGAGATTCCTTCAAGCAAAGGGACACAGCACAACGCAAAGTCCCTCCCCTCTCCTTGGCAGCAAAGCAACAGCAGGTCAGTCCAGCAGAGCAACAGCAGGACAGTCTTCCTTCTTCAGTTTCAGCTTTTTCCTTGGCAGAGGTACCTTCTTCATTCCAGGATGATCTAATATTCTGTAGTCAGGGGTCCTGTACTTATACCCCTAAAAGTATTTGTTCCCTTTGTGCAGGAGGGCTCTGGGCCCGGTCTGAACCAGTTCTGGGTGTTCCATGAGCACTTTGTTTTCCTGGCCTCTCCTTTCCTTTCAGGGAGAGGGGCCGGGTCGTCAGCCGGCCGGTAGGAGGTGGAGCCAGCATTGTGGGAGGCAGGCCCAGGTGCTATCCCCTCCCACCACTCAAGATGCAGATGCAGTCATTCAGCCTAGGGCTGACTCAGACAGCCTCCTGGGGCTCTCAGCCTCTGTCACTCTCAAACCAGACAGTCAATTCACAAACAGGCCAAGGCACACAGAAAGGTCAGACAATTCTGAGTTCAGGGATACCTGACTTTTATGCCCTATCTTGCTCCTATAGAAAGATATGCTGGTAGCCACTGTAGCCAGCATTCCCCATGATAGCCTATGGGGCAAGATAGCCTTACAATAGTGAAAAACGAAAATGGCTGGATTTCACTACCAGAGCATGTCACCTGCACTAGTACATGCCCTACCTTTCACATACACTGCACCCTGCCCGGGGGGGTACACTGGGCCTTCCATAGGGGTGTCCAATGTGTACAGAAAGAGAAGGGTTAGGCCTGGCCAGTGGGGACACTGGCCAGGAGGACATGGCAGTTCACAGACTGCACACAGGCACTGCGGTGGCAGGCTGCGACAACATTTTAGGGCTACTCATGTGAGTGACACAATCAGTGCTGCTGGCCCACTAGTAGCATTTGTTATCACCAGCCCTGGCACACTCAGTGCACTTTACTAGGGATTTCTTGGTGACACAAATATGCCAATCATGGATAACCAATCACAATAACAATTTATACAGTGAGCATATACACTTTAGCACTGATCAGCAGTGGTAAAGTGCCCCGAGTCCTATTGCAAACAACCACAGGTCAGGAAAAAAAGGGAGGAAGAAACAAAAAGTTTGGCGATAACCCTGCAAAAGGGCATTTTCAACAGCAAGTATAGATTTAGTATACTTAATTCCACATATATATGAGCTGACAATATAAATACGGGTTTTTAAAAGTGCAGTTCATGCTGTGCTTGTAAATTCGGCACCAATACTATTGAATATGTAACAGCATTCAGCACAAAACCCAATCAAATCAAAGGCCATTTCAGATGTCGAACTGACCACACTCTGTATGTGTTAGAATGTACATGTGGGCTCAAGTTTGTAGGCAGTACTAAACTCCCGGTATTTAAGAGAATTTTACAACATCTCCGGGCTGTGGTTAAGTCAGATTCCAACTATCCAGTAGCCAGACATTTTCAGTTAGTACATCGCAACAACTTAAAGGAGCTCAAGTACTTTGTTATAGGTGCTGTCCTGATTTCTAGACGTGGTGGTAACAGAGAGAGACATTTATGACAGAGTCTCATTTCATACTGGCACTTGATACAAAGATGCCAAATGGTCTAAACCCAAGTGCGGACTTTCACAATTTCTTATAATATATGTATATATCAACATCTCATTATTAGCACATGTCCATCCATGTCAAATGATTGGATTGTCTCAAAAGAAATTTTTCAATTACTCAAGCAAAATACGTTGTTCTTTGTGGGTAGACATGGCACCACTGTGCTTCTTCACACTATTTTGTATTGAGAAAAAGGTTGTTTGACCAGCCATTATTGGTTCCAGCACTTGCACTTTATAAACATTATTCAGGTACAGAAAGGCGTTTCTGGGCACCCCATTGTTGTAGACAATTGGAACTGTAGTAAATAAGCACATAGCACATTTTGAGAGCACTTTTGTTATCTTCAGATAAGATTCTTATGGGTACTTGCACTGCAACAATCAAGACAGTAGATTATTCATTTTACAATACCGATGCAGTTTTTAGCTTTCAATAGGTTAACGACAATTCTCTATTTATGGATTTGTCATCTAGTGATTTAATTAGCACTAGCACTTTATTTAAGGTAACAATATTGTCTATTCTAATTAGCTGGTGCTGGCAGCGAGGTTTGGGACAGCCTCGCTTTCTATGTCCTCGCAAAAAAACTTCAATAATGAAGACGCCGCACACCACTTGAAGATGATTACTTCAGTTTTTATTTTCCTGTAGGTTCCCCACCTACGCGTTTCGGACCTGGATGGTCCCTGGTCACGGTTAACAAACATTTGTTCTTCATTAGTGTTCATTATTTATACAAAGACTCCATACAGCTCATTATGGCGCATCATGAGCTTTGTAGTGTTATGTCCTTTGCTCTTACAGAGCTTATCCTCGTGTTGAATTACCGGTGTCCGGCAGTCTACATTAACATGGGGAATATAGTTGACGCTTTTTAATTCAATAAGCGTCCCAAATGGCTCAATGGTATTCCACCAAATTTGGGGAAATGGTAGGGACTTGTATGTAGTAGGGTCTATTCTATATTTGGTGAAAGTCTCTCCAGTGGTTTTTATGTAAATTAACTTTTAACATTTTTTGGGAGCGCTTACCGGTGCGCGCCCCGGTACGCGTACCGGCAGCGCTACGGGAGTCCTCCATCTTGTGTTTCGGTAGATTTTAGACACAAGATGGAGGACAAACAACGTTGGGAATGGGTAAAAGGGGGCACGGTAGACACCCCCTGACCCCCTAGGTTTTCTGAGGGGGGCTTAGGAGGCCCATATTGTTTTTTTACTTTTTCGCGGGGGGAGCGCCCGGTACGCGTACCGGGGAGCGTACTTTGGTGAAAAACAGTGAAAAAAGTTAGAGTAAAGTAATCATTTTGAGTGATCAGAGGTAGGGTAGCCCTGAAAAGAGCTTTTGGGTTCTGTGGCTGATTTAGGTACCTACAAGTAGGTTCCAATGCACAGTCTTAAATTTAGGAGGAATATTCTATTCCCCTCATCTGAGAAGTGCACACCATCTCCTCTGTAGATATCTTGCACGTTGTAACGCAAGTTGTTGTTGTATATTGAACCCATTATATAGTACCTCATGTAAGCAGAAACAGATTTATTCACATGTTTCCGTGCTTTCTCAAATTGTGGACAAAATTGGTTGGACCACTTCCATTTCTGTCTTTGGCATATATTGGAATATACTAAGGCAGTTTGTGAAAAAAGTGTCATCAATTGCCCAAAGGTGTCCTTTAAAAGCATTTCCAGACCTACCCCAGTCAAAGTGCCTAGGTCATTTCCACCACAGTGCAAAATTATGAGGTCAGGGTGTGGCAGATGGTAAAAGGATTTCACAAATGGTATCAATTGATGACATTTCAATCCTCTCTGGCCAATCCACTTGATGTCTACATTTGGTAAATCAAGGTTGTGAAAATTTCTGATAGCTGCATACCTTTGAGCCCAGTGGATGTAGCTATGTCCAATAATCCAGACAGAATACATGGTGAGAGGAGGTTCTGGTGCAGTCAGATGAAGTGTAGGAATGAAATGGCAGTTGGAACAGTAGGAGTTTGCAAAAACAAACTGTGGAGTTTCAGTGCTCTTGAATCACAAGCAATGATTGGTGGATTCGGATAGTTGAAAACTGAAAGTTAGGGTGCATGCTTCTGTTCTGTGAAAGAAGTAATTTGAATGGTTAAGAAAAAGTCATTTGAAGAAACATAGCACTGGATAAGCTGGTGTATTGAGAGGTCAAACATCCTTGCTGAGTTCATTTGCAACATTGTAGAATAAACTTTTAAACCTGAGAGTTCAGTGAGGAGGGAGTTGCTATGGTAACAGGTAGAAAGGGCTGAGGGGGGGAAGGGTGTTGGTTTGAAAATAGAGAGGGAAGAGTTTTAATTGGTTAACATGAGGGATATGTGTGTAGAATTAGAGGTTTTCTGTGCCATTCATGGTTGCAGTGCCTGGAGTACATACCTTTTGCTCTGCTAAAGAAATATTGGTGTGTGTGTCTGACACTGTTCTCAATCTCCCAAAGCATTTGTAAAGGTGAGTAATGATTCATTTAATATAGGTAGAGACATGTATACTCTATGGAAACGATTTGGAAGCAAAATGTGGTTTTTTAATGTTGCTTTGTGTCATGTTTTTTGATAATGCTTGGTAAAAAGTTTTTGCTGCATAGAGGAATTGTATTTTGTAAAATTGTGAAGTTTCAGTAGTGACATGGAATGCTTGTACATAGGACCTGTGCTGTGTTTCTAAAATGTTATTTAAAAAACGATTTTGGGGAAATGAATGGCTTTTACATTTTTTTGAAGGAATACATAGTGTCTGCATGATTAAATAAATATATTTGAACCTTTTACAATCATGTCACCTGTGTTACCTCGGATTAGGAAGCAGATTGAGCTTCTTTCTTGTTGGTTTGAGTCATGTTTCTTGATAATGCTTGGTATCAACATTTGCAAGATAGAAGAATTGTATTTCGTGAAATAGTAAGGTTTCAGTAGTAAAATTGAATTCTTGTACATAGGACCTGTGGTCTGCTTCTAAAATGTTATTTAAAAAACGATTTGGGGGCAAATGAATGGCTTTTACATTTTTGAGAAGGAATAAATAGTGTCTGCATGATTAAATAAATATATTTGAACCTTTCACAATCATGTCACCTGTGTTACCTCAGATTAGGAAGCAGATTGAGCTTGTTTCTTGTTGGTTTGTGTCATGTTTTTTGATAAAGCTTGGTATCAACATTTTCAAGATAGAGGAATTGTATTTTGTAAAATAGTAATGTTTCACTAGTGAAATTGAATGCTTGTACATAGGATCTGCGCTCTGTTTATTAAATGTTATTTAAAAAACGATTGTGGGGCAAATGAATGGCTTTTACATTTTTTAGAAGGAATAAATAGTGTCTGCATGATTAAATAAATATATTTGAAGCTTTCACAATGATGTCACCTGTCTTACTTCAGATTAGGAAGCAGATTGAGCTTTTTTCTTGTTGAATTGTGTCATGGTTTTCGATAATGCTTGGTATCAATGTTTGCAAGAGAGAGGAAAAGTATTTTGTAAAATAGTGAGGTTTCAGTAGTGAAATGGAATGCTTGTACATAGGACCTGCGCTCTGTTTCTTAAATCTTATTTGAAAAACGATTTTGGGGCAAATGAATAGCTTTTACATTTTTGACTAGGAATAAATAGATGAGCTGAGGCCTGTCTAGGGGTGCAGATGAGGTGAGGTCTGTTCAGGGTTGCAGATGAGGTGAGGATTGTACAGGGGTGCAGAGGAGGTGAGGCCTGTGTTCAAGAGTGTAGTGGGAGAGAAGCCTGTCCAGGGGTGCAAAGGAGGTGAGGCATGTGTCTAAGAGTGCAGTGGGGGAGAGGCTTCATGAAGTCCATTCCACTGCCCTCTTAGACACAGGCCTCAACACCTCTGCTACCCTGGACAGGCCTCACCTCATCTGCACTCCTGGTTAGGCCTCACCTTATCTGCATCCTGTTACCATCAATTATACCCAATACATTGAGGCCTGTCCAGGGTGCACGGAGGAGGTGAGGCTTGTTCAAGGGTCAGAGGAGGTGAGTCCTGTCCAATGCACTCTTCGACACAGGCCTTACCTCCTCTGCACCCCTGGACAGGCCTCACCTCATGTGCACAATGTACTTACTAATCTGAGAAAACACAGGTGACATGATTGTGAAAGGTTCAAATATATCTATTTAATCTTGCGGACACTATTTATTTTTTCTCAAAAATGTAAAAGCTATTCATTTGCCCCAAAATCGTTTTTCCAATAACATTCAAGAAACAGAGCACTCGTCCTATGTACAAGCATTCGATTTGTAAGCATATTGTGCAGATGAGGTGAGGCCTGTCCAGGGGTGCAGAGGAGGTAAGTCCTGTCCACAGCACTCTTGGACACAGGACTTATCTCCTCTGCACCCCTGGACAGGCCTCACCTTATCTACACAATCTGCTTACTAATCTGAGGAAACACAGGTGACATGATTGTGAAATGTGCTAATATATTTTTTTAATCATGCAGATACTATCTAATCCTTGTCAATAAGGTAAAACAAATTCATGTGCCCGAAATCTTTTTTTAAATAACATTTACAAAACAGAGCACAGGTCATATGTATAAGCATTTCATTACACTACTGAAACCTCACTCATTTAGAAAATACAATTCCTTTATGCACCAACATTTCTTTAAGAAGCATTATCAACAATGTATTAGTCTCTATTATATTCTCTTCCTGACTTACTCTATTTTTCCACCTGTCCCCTTCTAACACCCTCTCTCTGACTTATTCCTTTTTACATCCTGACTCTGTGTTACACTCTCTTACACTCTCTCTTTGACTTACTTTCTCTTACACCCTGTCTCTAATTTATTCTCTCTCTCTCTTTTTTACAGCAATTTGTAAGTCATACTTTCTCTTACATCCTCTTCCTGATTTACTCCGTCTTACAACCTTTCTCTTTGTAACATTCTCTCCCAGACGTACTCCCTATTACACCTTTTGTCTGTTTTACACCCTCTCTCCCTCTTTCTGACTTTTTTATTCTCTTCCTCTCTTCCTGTTACACCCTCTGTCTGACTTACTCCTTGTTACATCCTCTCTCTGATTTACTTCCTCTTACACCCTCTCTCAAACTTACTCTCTCTCTCTCTCCCTTTTACAGCATCTCTCTGTTTTAGTCTCTTTTACATACTCTCCCCTTCTAACACCCTCTCTCTGTCTTACATCCTCTTACACCCTCTCTCTGTCTTACACCCTGTTACATCCTTTTTCTGACTTACTCCCTTTGTCCCTTTCTTTGACTGACTCCCTCTCCCTATTACATCCTTTTTCTGTCTTACAACATATTATGCACTTTTTCTGTCTTACTCCTTCTCTATGTTTTACTCACTCTACCTGTTTCTTTGTCTGACTCTCTCTGTCTTTTTGTGTTAGTTCCTCTAGCTCTTTTTCTCTGTCTTAATCCTAGTTACATAGTTGCTGTGATATAAACTTAGATATGTTGTAAACTAGTGTTTATATCGTTTGCTTATTGTCATTGCTTTGTTGTTTGGTAATAGTGGTCTAAAAAGTGTTATTTTTTTCTTTAACACAGATTGAAATCAAGATTTCAATAGTAAGGAAATATGCCCTCAAGGCAGAGTAGAAGAAAAGATGCCAAGCGGAAAAAATCAAAAACAGCAACGGAATTAAAGCACTCGTCTACAACAAATACTTAAAAAACAGGAAAAAAGCTCCTGGTAAGACAACTAAGTCTTTCTTTCGGAACATATGTAGATAAAAAAAAAATGTTGATGAGGATGTGAATACATAGAAGGAGAGAGCAAATTTGAAAAGGAAGGAGAGGCCCCCCAACAATGTTACTACTGGAGCAGGAGAGAATAATATGTATAGGAATAGAAGGCAAAACCAATTTAGGGACATTCGTAAACGAATGTTTCGCAATAGGGTGGTTTTAAATTTGTTAAAAAATATTAAAAAAGGTAAACAGAGAGCTGCTTTTTATAAGAAAAAGAAAGGTGTAGAGAAGATTGTTGATCAGGCTTTTGAACTTAAGAAAAAATTATTTATTTTAGTAATCAATAGAATTAGGACACTTAACAAGACAATTGATGTTTTCAAATCAAAGAGTAGATGCAAAAGAGTAATTAATCTGACTAATTTTTGTAAAGTTTTTTCTGGAGAATGGATGCATAGTTCAAGTTGTGAGCCATTTTTTAATGAGGAGAGTTACTTCCAGGAGAATGATTTGGTGCATGCAGTTGACACCAGTGGTCGAGCATATGAGGTGAAAGACGGTTGTCCGATTGAAAAAGAGGAACTTGTGTCTAGAAATGCAGAAGAGGTATTAACTGATGAAGTTTTAGTGAGACATACTAAGGGTCCTGTGTTCACTTGGAAGTGTAGTAGTATTAGTAGTGTGCGACAGGATTCAATCGATTTGCTTCGTAATTTCTTACGTACATATAGTAAGAAAAGTCTAAAACAGAAAATGAAGATGTTGCAAGACTTAGATCCTTGCAGAGTGAGAGAAAACAAAGGTTTGCAAGGGCATTCACTGGCTTGGCTTTCTAGAAAAGTATGTCAGAGTGTTTTTCATCATTTTAGGATGTTAGCAGTGCATCATAACAAAATGAGGAAATTAGTGAGAATGTTGTATTATGCAAAAAGTCCAGCACTTAAGCTTAAACAGTTAAACAGTGCTCTTTTGCATGGAACTGAATTAGATGTGAAGAAGATTTATGAAGATATTGAGATTTGTTACTTTGGTGAAAAAGAGGACAGTGTAGAAATTGACACAGTAATAGAAGGTAATGTGGAAGACAATGTACACATTTCAAGTACAGAAAAGTTTGACCAGGAAATTACCAAGTTTAAGGTGAAATCAAGTGAAAGGCCTAATTTTACTTGTGTTTGTTGTCGACGGACTCATTATAAGATTCAGACTAGGTTAGTTGATTTATGTGCAGAAAGTGAAATGGAAAATAATAGTGAATGGAAGAATTTTGCAACTTTTTTGTTGGTGGAGAATTCTTTTGATTTGAGTTCTGATCAGCGTATTTGTAAATATTGTTATAATAAATTAAATGAAAACAGAATGCCTGCTAGAGCTGTTCATAATAATCTTGAGTTGGTAGACATTCCTCCTGAATTGATGGATTTAAATACATATGAATCTATTTTGATTCAATGTGTCCATCCTTTTCAGGCTATTGTTCGCATGGAGCCTAAGATAGGGAAATTGCCTCCTTCAGATTTACAGAGAGGATTAAAGGGAAGAGTTGTTTATTTGCCGCTAGATTTCAAGAAAAATATTGATACAATTGGTGTAGAGAAAGTGGAAGAGGAACCTCTGGTTATTCTAGTTAATGGGGTACCGACAAAGAGTAAGAAAATCTGGCAAGATTTAGTGGATGTTAGGAAAGTCAAAAAGGCAACGTTGTATTTGGTCAAAAACAATGAGTACTACAAAGATGTATGTGTTGGAGCAGAGGAAACAGCTGCAGAAGAAGACAGTGATTGTTCAGCCGGCCAAATTGAAAAAGTTGATGTGTCTAGAAGTGAAGAAATATATGAACATTATACTGTTCATCCTTTGCATTCCAAAGAAGTAATGGGGAATGCAATTGACTTGTTTCAAATGAAAGCAGCAAAAGGAAGTCCCATTAGTGTATGGGAAGAAAGTTTGGAAGCTCGTTGTTTTCCACAGCTATTTCCAACAGGTCGAGGTGGACGATATGATGATCGACCACTTCAAATTACAGCGTCTGAATACCGGACTTTAAGATTATATGCTGAAGATCCAAGGTTTCGTCAATGCATCCCATATTTGTTTCATCTACTGTATGAAAGTGACTTGTCTGGGATTTCTTATGCAGTAAACCATATACTGAAAAGTGGAGCACATCTGCAAAATGTTTCGGCGAGGGACTTTATGGAGAAAGTCAATCTGCAAGACAATATTTTGGAATCTCATCTAATCAATCTCATGGCATGTCAGCGTGGTACAAACGAGTATTGGTACCGTCGTCATGGGGAATTGAAATGTATGCTAAGAAACTTAGGAACTCCTACATGGTTCCTCACTCTTAGCTGTGCTGAGTATGCATGGGACGACTTACTTCAATTTCTACGAGAGGCAAATGCAAACATGCAAAATATAGAATTCAAAACACCTGGAGAACTGTGTTCTTTGGATCCAGTGAATGTATTCAGATATTTCAATCATAGATTTGAAGCTATGATGTCTTTCATTACCAACAAAACAATCCTCCCCTTGGAGAGGTTTTGGATTTCTTTTGGAGAAAGGAGTATCAAGCGAGAGGTGCTCCTCACATAATATGTTGTTATGGATTAAAGATGCACCCAAATTTGGAACAGATTCGGATGACACAGTGATGAGTTTCATTGAAGAGTATTCAACATGTGCTGTTCCGAAAACTACCGAAGAAAACAGTTTAAGGCAACAAGTTTTACGCTTTCAATCCCATCGTTGTGGAAAGTACTGTCGTCGAAAATTCAGAAACAAGGACAAGTTCTACACAAAATGTCGTTTCGGGTTTCCATGACCAGTGATTTCTAAAGGAAGAGTAAATAATTTGATGTCTTCTCTGCGACATACTGTGACGAGGAAATCACCAAAAAATACATACAACTTAAAAAGAAACGAAGAGTCCAAGTACATCAACGACTACAACCCAGTGATTTTGTCCATGTGGAATGCTAACATGGATATTCAGTTGGTTGCTGATAACTCTATTGCTGTGGCTCGATATGTGACGTCTTACATCACAAAAAAAGAAAAGACAGAACTGATGGAAATGTGGGAGGACATTTCACATGAAAAGAGTATAAGTAAAAAATTATACAGTTTCAGTTTGAAGATGTTGTCGCATCGAGAAATTGGAGCATATGAATGTTCTGATCGGTTATCATCAGCAAGTCTCTACGCCAAGTCTAGAACAATTATTTGGGTGAGTCTAGGTCTTGCTACAACACGAAACCGAGTTTTGAAATCTGTACAAGAAATTGAGTATTTGGCGGAGAAAGAACCAAACAGTACAGATATGCTATCATTGGGTGTGAAGGATGTCTAGTGAAGCAGAGAAAAGGCCATTTGATTAATCATCGAAAATTGAGTTGCGAAAATCCAGAGAAAAGGGAATTTTACTATTTAGCTCTTTTGCAACTCTTTAAGCCATGGCGTACAGAAGAGGAACTACTTGGAGATTTTCTCTGTTACGAAGATGCTTTTAATGCAACCAAGGATACCATAGAATGTCCTGATTTTCCAAATTATCTGCAAATGTTAGACGAAGAAATAGAGCAAGAAGCCACAGTTGCTGTAGAGATTGCTAGAGACAGTTCTCAAGACAGTCAGAGTTCTGCTTCATTGAGTCAGGATCCACTAGGAGGACCAATTATCCAAAATGAAGCTGCCACTGCCATGGATGAGGTGGAAAGAGCTATGGAACAAGCTCGAGATGATGTAGTTAACTTAGAAGATTTGGTGAAACAACTAAACCTTGAGCAGAAACAGATATATGACAAAGTCACAGTACAGATTGAACATGGATTCAGTCATGAGAAAAAAGAGTGCTCATGTACATCATTTAAGCCTGTCCAACTGTACGTGAGTGGAGAAGCGGGAACTGTAAAAAGTTTTCTGATTAAAGCAATTGCAACTTATCTGCAGAAAAGGACTGAATCACCGCTGTCTTGTGTTGTTACCGCTCCAACTGGGCTTGCAGCACATAACATTAAAGGGATTACTTTACATCGTTTACTGATGCTACCAGTGGAGCATGATAACAAATTACAATACCACAAGCTATCTGGAGATGCTTGTTCTGAAGTTTCCAGAGTCCTAAAGAAAATGAAACTTCTTATCATTGATGAAGTAAGCATGGTCTCAAATCTAATGCTTGCTTTTGTGCATTTGAGAATGCAAGAAATTCTTAGAACAGAGTATGATGTCTTATTCGGAGGAAAACACATTATTGTTTTTGGAGATCTACTGCAGTTGACTCCAGTGAAAGGACAACCAGTGTTTAAAATGCTCACGCATGAAGATACCAGGAAGTGCCTAGGAAGCATTGGAAACGTTAATATATGGTTAAATTTCAAATATGCAGAACTGCTTCAAAATATGCGACAGGCAAAGGATGAAGATTATAAAAATATTCTACAAGATTTAAGAATCGGAAAAGTAAGTGAGCATGGGAAAGAAGCATTACATGCACGATTAATTTCAAATGTGTATCCAAATGAAAACATTCTTCCAGAGAATATTTTTAAGAATATTACTGAGAACAAATCTGGGATATGTTTGATGCCAACTCTGCAAGAATGTTCCATCTTCAACAACAAAATGTTAAAGTTAGAAAATGAAGAGATTGTGAAACTGGAAGCTATAGATAAAATAGAGCATATGGGAGCAACAATTATTTTGTCAGAAAATTTGAAATCAAAATTGGATTCATTAGAGAAGAGTATATCTAAAACTGCTGGTTTTGAAAAGACTCTGAATGTGTGTTTAAATTGTCGTATCGTTTTGAGAAGGAATTTAAATGTTGAAAGAGGTCTGGTAAATGGAGCAATGGGTCATGTTGTTGATTTTGTGAATTACAAAAATAGAGATGGAATTGAAATTTTAAAAATTAAATTTGATGGCATTGACGAAATAGAACAAATCTGTCGCTTGTGAAAGACTTATATGTTCGCCGAAAACAGTTTCCTGTTTGTTTGGCATATGCGGTGACAATTCATAAATCTCAAGGTTTAAGTGTAGATAGTGCTTTGGTGAACATTGGAAGTTCTGTGTTTAAAGAGGGTATGCCATATGTGGCATTATCACAAGTCAGAACTTTATCAGGATTGTACTTGATTGAGTGTGATGAAACAAAGATTTGCGCAGATCTAGAATGTGTTAAAGAATACAATAGGTTAAGAAGAGAGTATGCTCCACATTTGCCTCAATATCCTCTGTTTGAAAAACGTGTTGTATGCCGAAAAAGAAGAAATGAGAGTAATTGCAGTGAGGTAGTAGCAAACAGACAAAAAGTAGATGAAACTGTAATTGTAAGCAGAAAGAAAAAGGATTCTGTTGAAGATGTTGTTGGATTTCAGTTTGAAAACAGTTCTGGTGTCAACTGCTATGCTAATGTAGTGCTTAAAGTTGGTTTTTTTCTTCAAAATTTACAAGAACAGATTGTTGAAAATCGGGATCAAACATTCTGCTGTTTATTGAATTCTGTGTTTGAGAAATGTAGCAGTGATAGAGCAAAAATAGAAAGTGTTTCAGAAATTAGAAATCTTCTAGACATATGTTCTGGTCAAAATCAATTTTCACAGAATATTCAGCAGGATTGTCAGGAATTTTTTAATGTATATGTTTGATGTATTGGAAGATGAAGGTGTAGATATAAAAAATCTTTTTAGCCTTTCTTATCAATGGCAGCATGACTGCGACAACTGTAGTTTATCAAGTAGTACTACAATAGACACCGAAAGATTTATATATTTGACTTTACCAGACTGCAAATCAGTGCCTTTTAATAATCTAGTTAAAGCAGCTGATCACAATATGGTGTGTACCCAATGTAAGTCTGCAATGCTGTGCACATTATTTATACAAAATTATGGTCAGTATGTCATTTTAATGTTCCAACGATGTAGACCTGATGGAACTAAATTGACAACTTCTATTAAAAATTTCGTGGCTTCTCAGTTATCAATTTCAAGAAGAACTTTTGCAACTGTAGCTATTATTTATCATGACGGTCCTTCAACAACATCAGGGCATTACACATGCTATTTAAAATGTCGAAACGGTTGGACTAACTGTAATGATACTCATTTGACTTTCAAACAACGTTTGCCTTTTGACTTAAAAAAATCATACCTAGTGTTTTTACAACCAAAATTTAAGTAAAGGTAATTGGCCTATGAAGACGGGAGCAGTTAATAAAAGTTAGTCTGATGTTTAAAATTATATTGTGAGTAAAAGTGATGAAGATAATATAAAAGTTATAGTTCTCATAAAGGTACGGTAAGTGGATCGCATAGTAAGTGATATCAGTATTATAGGAAATGTTCAACATGAGAGAGCCAGAGATGGAATTATGAATATTTAAATATTGTGAAAATGTTGTTTGAGCCTTTCTTTCAGAACGTCGGGAAAACGGTAATTTTAGAGTTTGTTTTAAGTAATTTGAAAATATACTGATACATCTAACACTATTTGGCCTTAAGGAAAGGTGAAGGAATGAGCAAAGAGTCATGACTGAACACAAGGAGTATATGAAAACATTGAAACATATTTCAGATGTTCTTGGAGCTTTTCTTCTAGAAAGTTGATGAAATGGAATTTTTAGAGAACAGCAGAGTACCTTCCAATGAAAAGGACCTTCATGATGTAATATTTGGCCTAAAGGAAAAGTAAGTGAATCAAAGATTAGTGTACATATGTGATTTGTAAGTTTATATGGTTTTTTTTAAACACAATCTTTTTGATTGTGTTTTTTTCCCGCTGTCATATGATGAATAGTTTGAACTCACTGTTTTTAGTGAAATTCAATATGTTCTGAGAACAGCAAAAATAAACTATCTAACATGTTGTGCAAATTATTCTATAGTTTGTATTGTGTAATTTATATTGTATTCCCATTGTCTCACACTCACTTTCCTTTTTCCTCTTTCAGCTCTCTTTACTCACTCACACTGCCTTTCTCTCACTCTGTTTCACACCCATTCGTTTACTCCACTTCTTTCACAACCCCTCATTTCCATTTCAACTGTCTGCATCCCCTCTCTCCCTTGCACCACTTTTCAGCTTTCAGTCTCTCTGCTTTACTTCCCTTTTCCGTCTTTTCCTCCTTTGCTCTTTTAGAAATTCCTCTTTACTCACTCACCAGTATTGTCGCACTCTGTCACTATAACTCACCCACTCTCCCTCGCTTATCTTTGTATGCTCCTTTCTTTTGACCTCTTCTCTCTATTTTCCTTTCACTACCTCTATGTCCTCAGTCACTCACTCTCCTTGTGTTATGTTCACTTGTGTTTATCTACCTTCTATCATTTCTCTTACAACAACTTCACTGCTCCTCTCTCATCGTTCTTCACCCCATTTCTTTTAGTCCGGTTCCATTACTACCCCTCATTTCCTAGCTTTCAATGTCCTTCTCTTTACTTTCATCACCGGATCACTTTCTCTCAGTACCACTGCTTTAGTCCTCTTCTCCTCTCTTTCCTTCTTTTGCTCCCTTACTCATTTTCCTTTCCTCACTCATTGTACTCCAATTCACTCAGTCCTTCCCTTAGTCTCTCTGTCTACTAACTTCCTCACTCCTTTTCCCTCAATCCTTCTATATTATCCTCTCTCCCTTCATCCCTTCACTCTATGACTCTCCTTCACTTACTCTCAGTTATCTTCCATTCCTCATTCTTCTAAATGCATCCTCAATCAGACTCCTTTCCCTCTCAGTCATTCTCTTTTTACTTATTCCTGTTTCCTGATTTAGTTTTGCTAACTCACATTCTTTTAGTATCTTTCTTACCTTCAGTTCATTTCTCTCTTCTTCTCTTCCTCTCTGTCAGTGAATCTATATGCCTTACTCTTAGTAATTTGCTCTCCTTCTATTTCTTTTACCCTCTTTTTGTCCTTCTACATTACTTTATTTCCCTTTCTGTGTCTTTCACTTGTACTTTATTTCTTAATACACTGTTATGATTTTTAACCTCTTCATTTGTATCTTTTATTTTAAAATATATATTTTATTAATTATAACTTATTTTTTCTTCTCTCTTTCACAGATACAAAGTGTAGTAAAAAAATGTAATTAAAGTTACATTAATTATATGGTAAGTGTGACTAAAAAAATGTAGTTTGTCATCACCCTTTGCTTTAACCTCACTACTATTTTCTCACCCTACCTCACTCCTGTTTCCTTACTCTGCTTCCCTCACTTATTCTTATCCTCCATGTTTACTCCCCTTTCCCTAACTCCCCTCCCACAATCAACTTCTTTCAGTTCCCCTGCTTTACTTCCCTTACCCTCTGTTCCCTTCCTTTTCTCCCTCACTCATTCCCTTTCCCTTACTCATTTACTTCACTCCTCTCACTCCTTCTCTCAGTCCGTCTGTCCTCACAGTTCCTCACTTCTGTTCCCTCACTCTGTCTCTCTTACCGTCGCAGTCTCTGTCCCCTCACTCTGTCAATACTCTTTCGTCATGCTCACTCCCTACAACTCACCCACACTCCCTCACTTACCTTTCTTTGCTGCTTCACTCACTCCCTTTCAGTCACTCCTTCCTTTACTCTCTCTCTCCTTTCTCTCTGTCACTCCCCATGTCTTACCCTTATTCACTTTTATCCACCCTCTTTCACCCCTCTTTACTTACAGTCACTGCTCTTTTCTAACCCTCCCTCACCGTTGTTCCTTTACTCTGGTTCCGTCACTACCCCTCATTCCCCATCCTTTCCTGTCCTTCCCTTTACTTTCAACACCCACTCACATTCTCCCAGTACCTCTGCTTTAGTTTTCTTCCTCTCTCTTCCCTTGTTTTGCTCCCTTATTCATTTTCCTTTTCTCACTTTCACCCTATTACACCTTCTCTCTGTCTTACTATCTAATACACAGTCCCTCTGTGTTGCTCCCTCTAGCTCTCTTTCTCTTAACATCACTCTCTCTGTGTCCTTCCCTCATGCTCACTCCTTTCTTTTTAAAAAAAAATTTTTGTTGGTGCGCGCCCCGCTACGCGCTCCGGGGAGCGTACCGGTACGCGTACCCTGGAGAAAAAATAATGACAGAGTTTTCAAAAAATGTAGCATTATTTTATAAATTAGAGGTAGTTCTAAAAAGAACTGTTATTCTTTTAGTTGTTTTATATTTTTTATTGTTTTTTTGAATTTTTTTTACTTTTTTTGGCTTTTATGAAGAATTTTATATTTTTTTTGTATTTTTTATGGGGACAAACAAAAAACAGGGAATTGTAAACGGCTCAACTGGAGCAAAAAAAAACAGGAAAAAATTAAGGCTTCTTTTGGCACTGGTGGTTGTCACCAGTAAGGTTGATGAGATTAATACTTTGGTCACCATAGGTAATTGTTTTTCCACAAACAATGCAAACGATTTTATACCCACCAAACTTGGTTTGTATGTTTGGCACCATCTCCCTTGCCTCTGGACCCGATGGAGTGGGTTCTTTGGTTGTTGAGGTTCTGGAAGATGATTGGGGAAGGTTTCTGCACAGTTCTCTCACCTCTGCTGCAGAATAGTTATTGGGATGCAATCGTTGCATGTGGCGAATCATTGTGTGATTGCCAAATGAATATTTTTTGGCAGGGTTCCCCCTGGATAGTACAGCGCCACAGATGAGACAGGTCACCTTTGCAGCGTTTACTTTTTTGGAACCCCTTTGGATTTTACAAAACTCCCATATAAAGTGCTCCCTAGGTTTGTATGGGGGATTGTCTTCTGGCAGGAACTGCCTTCTCTCTTCCTCTTCTTCCTCCTCCTCCTCCTCTTCTTCTTGACCACCAATGTGATGTTCTGGTAGTCCTTGTGGTGGTGGTGGTGGTGGTGGTGGGGCAGATGCTCCAGCTGCTGACAGTACTGTAAACATAACTAAGAAAAAAGCAGGTCTTCCTCACTCAAAGAACAAAGTGAGAATGAGGAAAAAAGGTGGGGGCTTTCATCATTTGGAAAACAAAACTGTTCTGAACCAATGAAAAGTGTTATTTTCAAGTCACATGATCCGGGCTTTCATCATTTGGAAACCAAAACTGTTCTGAACCAATGAAAAGTGTTATTTTCAAGTCACTTGACCCGACGCGCTTACGCTACGCGCCCTGGTGCATGCCCCGGTGCGCGCCCGGTGGCGCTTACGCTGTGCGATCGTATGCGCTCGGGCGCTTCCAGGTGCGCTTACGCCGTGCGTCATAAGACGCATCACGCGACTACGCGATACGTCACGATGATGTTTTCGTTCGCGGCAATGGCGCTAACGGGACGCTCACCGGTACGCGCACCGGGGCGCGCCATAACACTGCGCTTACCCGTGCGTTCACCGGTACGCGCACCGGGAGCGCACCAAGGCAAAAAAATAAAAAAAAGGGAAAAATATACATAAAAAAAGTATTATATAAATATACAATATAGGATTTATTATAAAAAATATTATATTTCATAGCTATAGAAATTAGCTATTATAAAACATATGAAATTCACTGAAAAAAACTTAGGTTTGAGGCCCTATATATAGTTAGGAATTAGCATTTACAAAACCTATGAAATTCACTGAAAAAACCATAGGTTTCACACCAGTTATAGTTAGCTGGAAGTTTTATTCGCATAAAACCATTGAAATTCCCACGTTATAGTTAGTTGGACTCACTATAACTTGCGCGTGCAATGCACTGCTGATGACGTCACATATTACATCACTCATGACATGGTCAGTGACATCACTCATGACATCACTGATGACACCATCCTTGTGACAGAGTGACAGACATCCTTTCACTGTAATGTAACCCTTGAAACACATATTCAATAATAGAAAGTAAAATTTTCAAAAAAATATAGATACCATACCAGTTACAAAAACTAATTCAATAATTCCACCATCTATATACACATCCACTCATTCAACAACAGTTCTATATAGTCACTCATACATATACTCACTCATCATATGTAGTGATACACCTATACATCCTGTTACACACTGACAGTCATCCAAAAGATACTCTCACACATACTCACACATGCAAATAAACTATTGAACATCCATTTATTTGCATATACAGCTATACACACACTACCACCTTACTTCTAAGGAAACCTACACATACTTACTCTCTTAAACAATCACTTATAGAAACACATACTTATTTAAACAGGAACTCTTACAATCCCTCACTCTCACATATACTCACTTATATACATCAATACTCACATATAGTACATTAAAACATATGTAGTTAATGATAAAGACACTAGTAAGACAGTCATTCACTCACTAACACACACATATACACACTCATCCACCCATACAGTCCTTCACATATGCTGTCTTCAAAACACATACAAAGAGAGAGTCAGTCATTCATGCATCTATGTGCTAAGTAATACCCCCACTAAACAATACAAACACTCATACTGATACTAAGAAAAACATCTAATAACCCATATACATACATATGTAGCTACTCACCAACCCATGCAGCCACTTATACACAAAGTGAAACACTAATACATATATTTAAATATTTAAACATTACTCTCTAATATATGTATTCACTAAGATACACTTAATAAACCAGTTAACCAATTAATAAAAAAAATCTATGTAAACACTTATTTAAACATGTATTCTTCCATCAACTTTTACATATACATATATAACACATATTTATTTTTCAGAAAGACACACATTCACTGGATGGTGTCATCAGTGATGTCATGAGTGATGTCACTGACCATGTCATGAGTGATGTAATATGTAATTATGTCCTTTGCTCTTACAGAGCTTATCCTCGTGTTGAATTACCGGTGTCCGGCAGTCTACATTATCATGGGGAATATAGCTGACGCTTTTTAATTTAATAAGCGTAGTACTGACACTGTGTATAATTACACCTATACTCACTATAGGTGTAATTATACACAAGAGAGAGATATGTGAGTCACAATTTTAATTTTTAAACTTGTTATCCGAGTGTTGGAAAACTGTGAGCCCGGCATAAACATTAGTAAGGGGCAGAGTAAAAAAAAAGGCACTTAGCCATTATGGACTCATTGACACTCAGTCAGCATTGAAGTGTCACATGGATCGACTAGTCGCAACTAATGCACAAGGGTAAATCATCTTTATGATTGCATACGATCATGTGTCAGTACTACGCTTATTGAATTAAAAAGCGTCAACTATATTCCCCATGTTAATGTAGACTGCCGGACACCGGTAATTCAACACGAGGATAAGCTCTGTAAGAGCAAAGGACATAACACTACAAAGCCCATGATGCGCCATAATGAGCTGTATGGAGTTTTTGTATAAATAATGAACACTAATGAAGAACAAATGTTTGTTAACCGTGACCAGGGACCATCCAGGTCCGAAACGCGTAGGTGGGGAACCTACAGGAGATAAAAACTGAAATAATCATCTTCAAGTGGTGTGCAGCGTATTCATTATTGAAGTTTTTTTGTGAGGATATATATATATATATATATATATATATATATATATATATATATATATATATATATATATATATATATGTATATATATATATATATATATCCAAGTGATATAGATGTGTAGTTAAGAATAGTAAATCTATACATACCTACATATCCTTACTTCTGCATTATTTTAGTAGTCAGTTTTGCAATACGATATTTTTTACACAATTTTCTGGGATTCCCTTTTATAATGGTGTTAAAGTGCTCCTTTTGTGTTTATCGGCATGTTTTATAGAATCTACATACTGCTTTTTGCATACTAACTTAATGAATTCAGGTCAGCCACCTTCCCAGAGAGCTGGAAGCACACAGAGATCAACGCCCTTCTGAAAAAACCTACAGCAGACCCCAAAGACCTCAAGAACTTCCGCCCCATCTCTCTTCTTCCCTTCCTGGCAAAAGTCATCGAGAAGACTGTCAAAAAACAGGTGACTGCATTCCTCAAGGCAAACAACTCGCTCGACCCAGCCCAGTCGGGATTTCGAGCCAACCACAGCACCAAGACCGCCCTCATCGCAGCCACCGACGACATCAGGACCCTGATGGACAACGGGGAGACAACCGCCCTCATCCTCCTAGTACTCTCAGCCGCCTTTGATACCATATGCCACCGCACCCTAAAAACCCACCTCTACAACACTGGGATCCAAGGAAAAGCCCTGGACTGGATCACCTCGTTCCTCTCCAACAGAAACCAGAGAGTCCGCCTCCCGTCGTTCCAGTTCGCGGCCACCAAGATCATCTGCGGCGTACCCCAAGGCTCCTTGCTCAGCCCAACCCTCTTCAATATCTACATGAGCCCCCTCACCGCCATCACACGCAAACACAACCTCAACATCATCTCCTAAGCCGACGACACGGAGCTGATACTCTCCCTCACCAAAGACCCAGCCACCGCCAAAACCAACCTCCAGGAAGGAATGAAAGACATCGCAGAATGGATAAAGCTTAGTCGACTGAAACTGAACTCAGACAAGACGGAGGTCCTCATCCTCGGACAAACCCCATCCGCCTGGGACGACTCCTGGTGGCCCACAGCGCTGGGCACCGCACCGACACCCACCGACCACGCACGCAACCTGGGATTCATCTTGGACTCCTCCCTCACGATGACCAAACAAGTCAACGCCATCTCATCCTCATGCTTGAACACCCTGCGCCTGCTGCGGAAGATCTTCTGGTGGATCCCCACCGGAACCAGAAAGACGGTCACCCAGGCCCTCACCACCAGCCGACTGGACTACGGAAACCCCTTTACGCAGGAACCACAGCTAAACTTCAGAAACGTCTTCAGCACATACAGAACACCTCCGCACGACTCATCCTCGACATCCCTCGCCACAGGCACATATCTGCCCACCTGAGAGACCTGCACTGGCTCCCCGTCAGCAAGAGGATCACGTTCAGGCTCCTCACCCACGCATACAAAGCACGCCCCGAATACCTCAACAACCGCCTCTCGTTTTACACTCCCAACCGCCAGCTCCGCTCCGCCAGCCTCGCCTTCGCCACCGTCCCACGGATCCGCAGAACCACCACGGGAGGAAGATCATTCTCCTACCTGGCCGCCAAGACATGGAACTCCCTCCCTGCACACCTACGGCTGACCCAGGACCATCTCACCTTCAAGAAACACCTCAAGACCTGGCTATTCGAGCAGTAGCGCCCCCCCCCCTTCAGCGCCTTGAGACCCTCACGGGTGAGTAGTGCGCTTTACAAACGTATTGATTGATTGATTGATGAATTAGCATAGAAGTTGGGCAATTCACAAATGCAAAATGTTCAGCAATTTGTTTGAATTGCAATTGTTAAATGCCTTTATGTTATCAAGAACATAATCAACAAGCACATTTTCTGCAATTCAAACATTCTTTGGGTAGGTCTGGCTGCCATTTATTTCTATTTCTATTAGCACTGAATATGATTGGATCACTTTTACTGCATAAAAGCTTGCCTATTAAACCTATAGTATGTTACACCAAGTTGAATACTTATGTGTTTCTTTAAATCAGTTTTAACCCCAAACATCCATGCATTGCTTGCAGTTTAAAACGTTTTGATGTATGGTAATAAAAGTTACATTATCAAAAACCCTTTTCACCTTAATCGCCTCCTTATTGTTTACCAATTGCACACTTTTTCTAAAAAAAATCGGTGAGTTTCTGAGTTTTTTTACAAGGGTCGTCGAATCATAAGCCATGTTCAAATATCTCTTAAAGATTGTGCATTGTTCTGTCTCTGACTACACAATATTTTAGCTCTTAACATTTCGACATACAGAATGATATCTTTTTGCAAATTTGGATGCCTTGAAATGTCATGCAATACACTATTCTAAAAATCCAGAAATGTTCTTACTATATTCATGTGACAATTCTTTATTGCAGTTATTGGTAGTCAAGCTAGTATATTTTTCATTCAGTTCCAAGTCAATATCTTGTCATCTTATTAATTTATTGTCAGGTTATCAACCCCCACAAAACTTCATTATACAACTTAATCACTTTTTAATTCCAAAACCCACTCGCTTTTACGCAGTTCCATAAAAAGATTGAATGAGAAGTAGAGAACCTGGAGCACTTCTACGTATATTGTACTTGATTACACAGATCTTCCCGATGTAATAAACAGTTAAAATGTTGGCGTATGTTAGCAGAATTTGACCTGAAAAATGATTTCTTAAAGGAGTACTCTGCCCTATAACAGTGCATAGGACGACTCAGTGTTCTACTTCTGATCCTCTAGGATTTGTCTAACTTAGACTGTGCAGGAACAAAATGCCAAATTTCACGTTTATAGACATGTTGTTAGGTTCACTGACTACCAAAATGTTATACAGACATGACATTTGGAGCATTTGCAGGTAGGGATTGTGACATGCACTGATTACACTTTTTTGTGCATCCTAGGTATCCCAAATGTAGTCAGCAATATAGGCGCTTTGGAAGCTCATGCCTAATTTATCCTTTTTTTTTGCTTGAACTTACTTTGCTTATGGAGGGCGTTGCTTCCTATTTTACGGTGTCATTTGGACAGTAGCCGACTGAAACTAAAGTACAAGAATACCGAAGGGTGCACACCTTGCTTACGTGGGAAAGCAGTGACAGATGATCAGAGGTAGAGGTAGACTTCCCCTTGGTGGTGCAACCTATATATAAGTTGCTTAGCACCATTCTTGCAAATTCTCTCATTCTTCTAGCCCCACACCTAATCTGAATATGCTTTAAATGATTGTTATACATTTTCTGTTTTTCATTCTACAGTTGGAAAAACAATGTGTAGAGCTCAACAGTGACAAACATGAGACAAAAGCAGAGAATGAAAAACTGAAAATGACAAATAAAGAAATGAGACGAGAGCTGGAAAGAACGTCACAGGAGTTATTGACAGCTCAAAGACAGCTACAGATGCTTCAAGAAGAGGCTTCACAATTGCACGAAGAACGAGACATGTGAGTAAGTGAGCATGTATACAGGAGCCACAGCCAGTGATGCCAATTATGTCAGAAACTGTGTTTTTGACTGCTGTTTTTGCAAATCAGTTTTAATTAAACTTGCCATCATGTGCAGAGAGAATGCTCATTGTTTGCCAGACCCATTACTGTTTTTATTTGCAGGAAGTAAACTCCTGTTTGTTAGTTTGGTTTGTGAAAACAAATAAACCAAGCAAGCGCAACAAACAAACACTACACTACTGCGCTTCTATTGAAGGCAGAGCAATCCCCTGCTTTGTGTTGTGATTTTCTTTATTTTGTCAGCAGCCATTCTCCAGGGGAACAAAAGCCATTGCCTCTGCTGGCCTGGTGGGCTGTCTGCTATGGTCAAAATGACCCCATACATCTTTTCTGATTGTGGTTATGCCTTCTTTGCAATTCTATTTCAAAAGATATTTGAAGGCAGCATTTTGTAAAATAAAACCATGGTTATGTCTTGCAGTTTCAGCAATTGCTTTCCCTCCACTTTGCTACCAAACACCTTCCGAATGTCTTCAAATATGGAATTGCATACAACCTTCTACATTATCCCAGCTGTAGGCAACATGCTGATGTTGTGTAGAAAACGGTGCATACGCATTGTGGATACCAAACACCTCATGTGCTGTGTTGTTTTTAATTTTGTTGCACTGCAACATCCCTCATTGCTCTCTACCTCCGTTGTCCTTTATTACCCCTTCTTGCTGTGTTGTTTATCTAAATTTGTGGCACTGTGAACTTCCTCTTTGCTTTCTGTGTCAACATTGTCTGATTTGCCTCTCTTGCTGTGTTGTTACTTCGTTTGTGGCGCTGTTTACTCCTGATTGTGTTTTATTTTCTTACATTCCCCCTTTGTTTCCCGCCGCCTCCTCTGCCCCGTGACCCCTCTGCCTGACTGCCTGCTCTCGCCTCCCAGCTGCGCGTCCCTCCCCCATCCCCTACTTAATGGCGGCCACTGAGCGGTCACTCAGCGGATGCCCGCAGCGGGCGTGCCACTGGCACGCCAAAGTCGCGCCTGAGGCAAGCCCGTCTGCGACCCGACTGAGACCAGCGCCAGGAACCCTGGTACTCCGAGCTCCTGCCGATATGACTCCACCGCCCTCCACGCATTCGAAGACACACCAATTGCCAAAGAGCCGCACCCAACATCACCCACGGACAGTTCTCCTGCAGACACTGCCAACAATACTTCACCATCAACGACGCCCCCACAACAGCAGAAGGCCCACTAGATGGCCGCTCAACTGAAACCCTGACCTGCATCCTACTCAAAGTGCGCTTCCTACACAGACACGCCTCAGAGATCTGGGACCTACGTCCAACGTTGCCTTCCTCACGGAAACTTGGACCAACGCCACCTCTGGTCCGACATCGCCACCCCTGATGGATACAATATCCAGAGAAATGACCGCCCAGAAGGAGACCTCACCATCATACACAAGACCTCCCTCTGACTCTCCACCTCCAGCACAAGCGACCCCCACACCAACAAAGAACACCTCCACATCCAGATCCAGACCAGCCCCAGGACCACACTGCACGGCACCCTCACCTACAGGCCCCCGTACCTCGCACCCAGGCCACCATAACCATCACTGACCTCGTTGCACCCTATGCCATCATCTCCACAGACTACATTCTACTCGGCGACCTGAACTTCCACCTCGACAACCGCAACAACCCCGACTCCACCACCCTCCTCGACAACCTCTCCAACCTCGGACTGAAGCAGCTCGTCACCACCCCCACGCTCAGGGCAGGACACACCCTCGACCCCATCTTCACAAGAGGAACTAACATCTTCTTCAGCCTCACCATGCAGCCCTTCTGGATGGAGCACCACTGAGTACACTTCACCTTCAATACCACTACTGCATCCAACCCCCCCGCGCCCGCCCCGAAGGAACTGGAGCAAGATCACAGAGGAACACCTCAACAACACCCTCCGCCTAGACCCCCCAGCGCCATGACCAATGCCAACTCCGCAGCCAAAGGAATCCACCAATGGATTTCCATCTGCGCAGACAAGCTTGCACCCCTCCGCCACCCCGCAAAACAACGCCCACCGAAGGCCGCCTGGTTCACCACTGAACTCCAAGAAGCCAGACGCTCCTGCAGACGCCTCGAGAAAACCTGGCGGAACCGTAAAACCACTGAAGACTTGAATAACCTCAAGAACGCCCAAAAGGAATACCACTGGCAAATAAGGGACACCAAGCGGACCTTCATCAAGAACATGATCCACACCAACTCAACCAACGCCAAAGAACTTTTTAACATCGTACAGCAATTCGCCATACCCCCTAGCAAAGCCACGAATGTCACACCATCTCAGGAACTCTGCAAGAAGCTCAGCTCCTACTTCCATCTGAAAATCAAGGCCCTCTACGACAACTTCAGCGAACAGACACCGGACACAACCCCTCCTCCCCACCAACGACAACCAGCCGACCTTCACTACCTGGAATCTCGCCACAGTATAACTCGTCACACCGACCATGAACAACACCCACTCCGGAGCCCCCACGGACCCCTGCCCTCCACACATCTACCACAGGGCCACCACCGCCATTCGCACCAGTACTAGGATGGACCATCAATGCCTCTTTCAAATCCGGCATCTTCCCAGATGACTGGGAACGGGTGGAAGTGAAGCCTCTCCTCAAGAAGCCCACGGCTGACCTGATGGACCTGAAAAACTACTGGCCCATCTCCCTACTCCAGTCACTGAGAGACTCATAAATGCTCAGCTGACCACCTTCATCGAAGAGAACTCCATCCTAGACTCTTCCCAGTCTGGATTCCACAGCAACCACAGCACCAAGGTCGCCCTACTCGCCGCCACCGATGACATCCTCATGCTACTTGACCAGGGACACGCCGGGGCCCTCATCCTACTAGACCTTTCTGCAGCCTTCGACACCGTCTCTAACCGCACGCTCACTGCCAGACTTTACGACGCAGGAATATGAGGAACCGCCCTCAATTGGATCCGATCCTTCCTCTCCAGCAGAACCCAGAAGGATCAGACTCCCTCCCTTCCTCTCTGAAACAACAGACATCAACTGCTGAGTACCCCTAGGATTGTCGCTCAGCCCCACGCTCTTCAACATCTACATGGCCCCCTCGCCACCATCGTCAAACAGCATGGGCTCAGCATAGTCTCATATGCCGACGACACCTAGCTTATTCTCTACCTCATGAAGAACCCTGAAGACACCAGACTCTGCTTCCAGGATGTAATGAAGGATGTCGCACGCAAAGAACCTCAGCATCATCCTGGACTCCTCCCTCACCATGACCCGCCAGATCATGTCTGTCACCTCCACCAGTTTCAACTGCCTTCGCATCTTCCGAAAGACCTTCAAATGGATACCACTCAAATGCAGAAAGACCATTACCCATGCACTCATAACCAGCAGACTGGACTACGGCAACGCTCTCTACGCCAGAATAAACAAAACTCTGCTGCACAAGCTCCAAACCATCCAAAATGCTGCAGCTAGACTCTTCCTAGGGTCACCACAACACGAACACATGACCCAACACCTACAAGACCTTCACTGGCTCCCCTTCAAGAAGAGAGTGACATTCAAACTTCTCATTCAGGTCTACAAACCCCTCCACAATATTGGACCCAAATGCCTCAACAAGAGAATCTCCTTCCATGTACCCAATAGGAACCTATGCTCCACCGACCTCGCCCTGGCAGAGATCCCCCAGATCCGCAGGAACAGAGCTGGAAGACGAGCCTTCTCCTACATCGCAGCCAAGACCTGGAATGGGGCTCCCAGCATACATCAGACGCTCCCCGAACCTGCCCACCTTCAGGAAGAACCTCAAGACTTGGCTCTTCAACTGAACCAGAGCTGTCACCCCCTCCCCCGCCCCCAGCGCCCTGAGACCTTCACGGGTGAGTAGCGCACTTTATAAGCCCCTGATTGATGTGCTATGATTAAAGAAATATGTTATAAGTTTGACATACTATGATCATAGTTCCAGAATCCAAAATCCTTTTCAATTCATTGTTAGTACAATTATGGTTGTAATCTGTTCCTCATTTAATACAAATGTGTTTTACTGAATATCTACTGATTGTTTCTTCAGGAAAGGGCCTCATGCAGATTTAAGAGACTGGAGTATCAATGAGTCAGAAAGAAATGTGGTCAGATAGGTTATTGGTGCTGTTTTTTTATTTCACTAGGCATGGCCCTACAGCCCAGTTTATTGGGACATTAAGGTTCTGAATACTCTGATCATATCCAAATTCCTTAAAGTCCTAGAACTATTTAGTGTTCCGGTAAATGCATTTCTGCATCAGTTGCCATGAATTCAGGGAACTCTCGTAGATTGTGTGAATCTTTTCATGGACTTCATACATTGCTTCCAGTGGTATATAAGCATTGTAATTGTTTTAATGGCTATGGAGAAGTAGGTCAGTAATGCATCATGATTTTAGCAGCGAGAGACCGTTATAAATATGCCTGACCATATCAGAGTCCTATTTACAACATTTGCATTTTACAACAGAAACTACTGTGAAAGGAATGCAGGTTGTTGTAATGACGGGCGCTAGGCCCTCATTATGCTGATGAGAAATCAAACACGGACACAGTGATAGTGGTTAGCTAATCGGCCCAGAGCACGTGCGCTCCGCTCTCTTTATTGACTGGGTCACGTGACTCATGACACCAGTGGTGGGTGGGTGTAAAATGTGGGTTACATCATTGAAACAACTAGACCGTGTCTAGCAGGACACTACATTCCTCCCAAACATTAATAAAAGTTGAGACAAAACAAAGTCCGAACCTGTGGGAGGAAAAACACAAAATATGCAATCTCATAACTTTAGAAAGACTCTCTTCAGCTGCTTGCTAGATGACGCCGGTGGAACTTGACTCTGACATGTTAGTTTTCTTGGGCTCGACGTCCTAGTTCTCGGTGGGCGTGCTATTCTGGACTTGCGCCATGGCAGTATGTTCTTCAGTCCATTGAGATCTTGCTTTTGGGGTGACGCCGAACAGGATGACCAGATGGTAGACTTGATGGAGGTTGTCTTCTACTAGTCCATCGGTTTTCTTCACTGTAGGCAGCTTGGCTTCACATTGCAAAGGAGGGAGTGGATGAAGGACATCCCTCTCACTAGGACGCCCCTCTCGCGGGTGTTCTCCTGCCACGCGATGTCCCAGAGGCCCTCATCTTCAGGTTTCCGCTGGGCTGGGTGTTCTCTACAGCATTGCTCCAACTCCACAGTCTGGGTGTGAATGGAGGAGGCGATGAGATTATTACCTCACAGTCCGTGGCTCCACCTGGAGGGTGGCTGTTGACTCCTGCCTTTGCGCACAAGTTCCTCTTCTTCCCAGGACGTGCAGGATAGACGGTGGTGGATCCATCTCTCTTGTCGGGACCCTCTGCCACCGGTGTCCCTGAGGCCTTTGCCCCTTGGATATCCACGGGCTGGGGTGGAGTGGTCAGTTCTCCTTCTGCCGGACGTCTGAGTGCTCTCTGCATCAAATCCTCCTCTCAATCCCAAAGGTAGGTGTCACCAATGGTCCAGCCTCTACTCTCCCGTAGTCGACCAGTCGTCGGGGAACGTGTAAGTAGATGCCTGTTCTGTTCCTAGTGCCATCAATGTTCTCCTGGACATGTGGGTCACTGTACGCGGTGTTGTGGTGCGTGTCACCTCTTCTTCTGGTGGGTGTGTAGACTTGTCACACCTCTCCTCACCTTTCTGTATGTTGTTGTTCTTGATGGCATCATGCCATATGACTCCTTTCTTCTTCTCCTTCCTTCATGGCGTTGTGCCCTTCTTCTCCATTTCCTTTTCGCGAAACGGTCTGGTCAGCTCGCTGTCCTAGTCTTCCTGACTAGGCTTCTCCAGGCAGCGTGCACTCCGCCTGTTTCCCTCTGGTCTTGTCCTGGCTTTCGGACACTGTCTTCTTCTCTTCTGTGGCTGGACCGGTCGTTGCGATCTTTCTTGCTTCCTGTTACTTCTGGTTCTTGTAGGTGTTGCGTCCGTCTCTTCGGGTCCTCTTCCGGACACTCTCTCGGGCATTTGGTTCACAGACGTCTCCTGTCTTCGGAGCAGACCTCCTGCCAGGTCTCTCTGCGCTGGCGACCATCTGACTGGCCATTCCACTTTCCTTTCTAGTCGATTCTCTGGCTTCGTCTTCCTTGTGACCAGGCTGGGTGGTCACCCTTTTTCCTTGCGACTTCATCTTCATTGGCGACCAGACAGGGGTCGGCTTTATCTTCTTCTTTGCGACTTCGTCCTCCTTGCGACCAGACTGGGTGGTCTGTTTTACCTTCCTTGCGACCAGACTGGGTGGTCGGCTTTCTCTTCTTTGCGACCCGACTGGGTGGTCGGCTTTTCTTCTTTGCGACCAGGCTGGATGGCCGGCTTTCTTCTCCTTGCGACCAGGCTGGGTGGCCGGCTTTCCTTCCTCTTCGTGAGTCTTCATGCTTCCGGTGATCTGTGTGATCACTGTTCTTTTTCCATTGCAATGCTTTAGCGTTGGCGCGCTTTTGTCAGCGCTCTTCATGTGCTTCGCTGTCTCAGGAGGGTTACGTCACCACTCCTTGGACCTTCTCTTCGCTGGGCACGCTCTCTCGCGCACTGACGGTGAGGCTTTTGTGCTTCTTGGGGCGTTAAACGTGCGTGGTTGCTTCGCCTTCTCTGGTTGCGTAGTGATCGTGCGCCACTCTTTCATTGCGCGTCCTTGTGCATGGCGTTCCTTCACTCCTTGCGCTTTCGTGCGCAGCGCTGTGCTGTGCTGTCCTGGTGTGTGGAGTTCCTTCACTCCTTGCGTTTTCCTGCGCAGTCGGTCGCTGCTGTGCTTTTGCTGTGATTCCTTGGTGTGTCACAGGCTTGTTTGCATCATCTGCTGCAGTCCCTGATACAGTCCACTAGAAGGCAGTGCTGCTTCTCTCACACACACACACGGCAGTCTTCCCTTCTCTCTAGGGCTTGTGCAGGGCTTCGGCACCCTTCTGAGGCTGGGAGGCAAAGGTTGCCCCGGTGGGCTCTGGGCACTGCTCTCCCGGTAAGCCTCTGATTTCCAGTCCCCTTTGTGTCGTCAAGTTGGGCTTTCTCTCGAGATTGGCAAGGGGGCAGACGCTGGGTTCTTGTTTCAGCGGGTGGGCTCCACTTTGTGTGTTCGCACCGGCAGCTCTCCCAACGCTGCCTGTCGCTTTCTGCTGCTGCATACGAGGCCAGACCCCTGCTGACTCTTCTCTCCCTCCCCTGCCGCTGCAGCCTCTCGCAGTTCCTCGGCTGTGCGGGGAGGGGTAGGAGTTGCTGGCAGGGATTGAGTGGCTTCACTATAGGGCAGGCACTGTGTAGCGTTCATGCGGGTGGGCTCCGCTTTATCATGCTTATGCCTGGCATCTCTCCCCCCGGCTGCGGGCCTTTTACTGATTCCGCCCCTCCTTCACTTTTGGTAGTGCCGACAAATGCTGCCTTTACCGTCTTTTACTCCACCGCCGCAGCTGGCCACTCACTCACACGCTGCGCGGCGGGGGAGGGGTGTCGGCGCTGATGCTCACTTTGCAGGCGGATTAGGCTCTTGTTGCGGGTGGGCTCCGCATTGTGTATCGTACTTGGGCTCTGCGCCCCTCCGCCTGTGCCGCTTTCACCCCGCCGCCGCAGCTCATCTTACATTTGCACGCTGCGCGGCGGGGGAGTTTGGGGCTGTTGTGATGGCTCGCGGGTAGGCTCCGCTTAGTCTCTCGGTGCCCAGCAGCTCTTCACACGCTGCGGGCGCTCCTCTCAGGATCCTTCACCCCGCCGCCGCAGTTCCACAGCTCACACACTGCACAGGGGGGGGAGATCAGTGCGGGCTCAGACTGGGTGTAGCGAGGTGGGCTCTCGCTGGCCTGGGCGTTCTCTTTGGGGCATTTGCAGGCAGCCTCCATAGCCTCCGTTTCTGCCACAGCGGGTGGGCTCCGCTTTCGATTTCTGACTCTGGCCACTGCGGGTGGCTCTGCTGGCCTTATCTTACTTGGGGCCGCTGCACCCGGGCATGGGCTCGCTTTCAGCCTGCGGGCCTCATTTCTCCACGCGGGTGGACTCCGCGTGGTTATCCTCAGCTGGGGCAGTTGTGGGTGGGCTCCGTGTGGCTGGCACTCCTCTCAGTGGGGTCATGCAGTCGTGGCCGACACCGGTGGGCTCCGGTCGGTCCGCTTTCACTCTGGGGCACACCTTATGCCCGGCGGGCCTCCCCATCCACGCGGGTGGGTTCCGTGTGGACGTCCTCATTGTACAGGGCTCCCTCCATCGTGGCCAACGCGGGTGGGCTCCGCTCGGCTGGGATTCCTCGCGGCAGGGGTCACGCCTTTGCGGCCGACTCGGGTGGGCTCCGGTTGGACCGCTTTGTCTCTCCTGCACTTCCTCGCAGGGGCAGTTTCTTGTGGTGCAAAAGGTGCGGGGCAGGCTCCCGGTCACCTTCTCAGTTGCCTATCGGCCCGGGGCTCGGCACACGTCCCGCGGGCATCTCGGCGGCCGGCGCCGATCGTTGTAGGGGGGGTGCCCTTAGGTGGGCAGCACTATCTCCCCCTTCACCTTAGGCTGTAGCACGCCAGGGTACAGCCACCTCGTCGCCAGTGTAATGACGGGTGCTAGGCCCTCATTAGGCTGATGACAATTCAGACATGGACACCGTGATAGTGGTTAGCTAATCGGCCCAGAGCACGTGCGCTCTTTATTGACTGGGTCACGTGACTCGTGACACCAGTGGTGGGTGGGTGTAAAATGTGGGTTACATCATTCAAACAACTAGACCGTGTCCAGCAGGACACTACAGTTGTATGCATAAAATATTTCAATTTTCAGGGTAGGTTGAAGGAGGACCTGGTTAGCATGGATAAGCTCCTTCTAGGTTATGCATTTTGTCCTTGATCTGTTGAAGAAGGTAGTAGAGACGTCCATATAGTTCAAACAGTTAACATTTTTAAAGGGGTATGTGGGTTGTTGGTACTACCAGGTGATGAATGTTCACTGACTTCAGGAAACATGATGGGCCATGCGGTAAAACCAACTAAGTGATATATGGTGGGGCAGTGATGTGTATGGCATAAATACCAGGCTGAAGAACATGTATCATACCCTTTTGTTTATCAAACGAACAGCCAACCGGGTGCAAGGAATGAAATCGTCTTGTGGGTTATATAGTGGGCAGGTGGCAAATGTACAATAATTTGCTGCAATATACGAGTGTATTGCAAATACCTTGACATGATTTTTTGAATTCAGTCCACAAGAATACGATTTGAGTTGTCAGCAACAATCTCTCCCCATTCTACTGACATTACATAAATGAGTTGAAAGCAGTTTCCTTTGTCAGTTTGTTAATTTTATTTAATTTCTTACATGAGAATAATGTATGCATGTATCATATTGTTTGCCTACTTTATAGCTTGTTCGCCATGTTAATGTTCCTCGAGATGACCAGAAATGGGATGTTAAATTGATTCAGACTAACAATTGTGAGTGAGTCCTTCCATATTCCTGCTGATGTTGCCTGGCTTTACACCAGCTCTCCTCATGGATACATTCTATTTGTTTTATAGTCAAATAGCTGTATGCTTTGTGAAGTGGAACATTATGAGCATGGTCCCACCTGCTTCAAGATGTTGTACCTTAGATATGAATCCACTGTTCACCATTATTTAACTGTGATTTGAAAAGGAAGTGATTGGAACTTTAAAAATCCTATATAGAAATTCTACATACTGATTTAAAGATATGTTCTTGGCAGGTAGGCAGCATTTCAGAATTTTCAAAGAAGTCCCTTCAGCTTTAAATTGCAATTATTGCCGTTGGTAAATTACTGCACATTGTGGAAAGCAGGAAAACAAGGATGAGGACTAAAACCCCAAAGGGCAAAACGACCAACAGTGGTCAAATTTACCAAGACACAATTTCTGAACAAAATACTTTCTAAAAATGATGGGGAGTTTTACGCAAGATAAGATCAGCTATGAGGTGTGGTTTCATGTCATCAATGTTCATGAAGAAGTTCTCTCAACCGTGCCCATTAAAATGAAATATTTTGTGCACTATTCACAAAGTAAACTTACACTTGCGTAAATCTACACGTGTAGGTTTACTCTTACACTTTACAGTAAATTACTACAGTAGGCTAGACTCCCCCTACAAGTATAAATTTCCTACAAAAGTGTAGCGTACATGTGTCTACCCCTTGAATTCAGAGGTATACCTAATTTACAAGTGTAAAGTTACTACGTTGCACACATAGGCGCAGATCTCTGCCACCGGGGTGGAGATCTCCTTATGGTAAAGCATGGGGAAAAGATTAAAGGTTTATTAAAGTTTTAAAAGAATAGTTAAAATATGTTATCGTAAATATTAATGGAAATGGATTTAAAATATTTATTTTAAATGTTGAACCAAATAAACTAATGCTACATCTTTATCGTAATTTTGAGTTAAATGTTTAATAACTTCGAATAAATTTAATTTAATTACTTTTGTGAAGACTTGAATAAAAAACCTCATTAAAAGTATATTTCTTTAAGTAGTAAAATTATTAAATGTTATGTACAGATTAGCTTATTTTAATTTATTCAGATTACATGAATTTTCAAATGTAAAACAGGTTAGTAACATATTTTATAATAAACAAATAATTATATTTTTATTTATATATGCATGTTCAACATTACATTTATATTTTTTAAATGTTGAAATCATTATTTAATTTAACATTCTTAAAGGCTTTCATTTCACGTCCCTAGCATTATTCTTTTCTTCGGGAGGGTGTTGCAGTATCAGCAACTGGCCATGTGTGGTCTAGGTCAGAGCTGGAGTACATTTGCAATTGCTTGGGTAATTTTTAGTGCAGTTTTTGATTAGGACGGGCTTCTTCCTTTGTGAGTGGGTGCATGTCCCTCCCTAAACCTCTCCCAGGTCTCCCATAACCTCGTCTTATTTTTCCTCTAACCACTCCTCATTAGCAGTGAGTATTCCCCATTTTCCAGCCTTGCTTCCTGTCCCACCAACATTTATTATTTGAACGTATAGCTACGTGTGCAGAGTTCTCCGCAAAGAGGATAGACACGAGCATTTTGCACATTAGTAGTAGTATTGCATTGCCATTACACGTACTACAAAATGCAGTTTGTGAATCGATCCTTTTATATCTGGATTCTTTATTTTATTTTAACCACTGGGCGTATAAAACTGGTGGAATCTCAGGATAACGTGTGTCCTTTCCAATGTAGACTTGTACGTGGTAACGAGGTTTTATTTTAAAAGTACATTTTTTATTGAAATTATAGGTGGCAGTTTTGAAGTTGTCAACATTCATGAATTATCATCCAAGACAGTTCACCTGTATTATTATGCACATAGTGAACAAAATTGTCAACATGTGTCGTTTCAGGAGCCATAACTAGCTGTAGGCAAAGTTGCCAATATAATCTGGGACATTCAGCACATTTTTTTCAAAAGGAACAAACATGAGCTGCATTTTTATATTACAAAGCAAAGATTTTCTCAACCTAAAAACATACAAAATATGTCATTAAATTTCACAAATTGATTTTTTATTTCAAAATGCAGGTAATAGGATCACACACATAAACAGCTGCTACTAATTAATGTTATTGTTGTAGACAGTACACAATGTTCAAAGGACATTTGCTTCGTGTTCCAGCTACAATACAGGAAAGGGCAGTAATTTGTAAAATAATACTACCTAATTCTGCTGCAATTACTGACATAATTAACATGGAAATTAACAAACCCTATTCTCGCCTCCCTCATAGAGAGACCAGCGCTTTTACAAGAGCTAACACATGGAGATGCAAATTTGCCACCAAAGATAATGGAGGGGTGTATATTCTCAAGGAGAATATGTAACTAATCAAACATACATTTATTGGGCACAATTTCCCTTTTCACTTATATACTTTGGCTCCTGAAGACAGGTCTCTCCACACCATGTCCACACTGCAATTTGTCTCACTGGCATTCAATAAAAATCTACCATTCACAGGTGTAAATATAATAGATCATCAAACTACTCATCCGGCAGTAATGTTATGTCCATGAATGTGATCTTATATCTCGAAGTGAGTGCAGCCAGCGAATTTGCGCCAAACTTTCGTATTCCTGCGCAATGTGAAATTAATTTATTAATACCAAGTAACATCTTTTGAGAGTTAGTACCAAAGGTCAATTATATTTTATGCAGATGAGTAATGACTGTGCTTGCGAAATAGGTGTATGTCTTTGATAAATGTAGTTCATATAATTGCAGCAGAGACTGCACATAGATTGCCTCAACTGTAACCTCTGGGAAATGACACACAGACTTTCGGAACTACCACAATACCTAAGTTCCACAAGGAACAGTTTGTTTTGTGCATCTCACAAGAGGTTTGGAATAATCTATTTTTGAGCAAGTAATGAACCGTTATTCCGCATCAGTTTATATTTCTCTGCACATATCCCTTGATATAACAGGGACTCATGTCTGCGTCACATTGTAATAATGAAGGCCTGCCCAAGGAAAGCAAAGACAGGAGTATTGAACGGCAGCTTTGAACACTAGTCGAACAGTTACTTCTGTGGTAAAAGTGATATTCGAAATAGATACATATTCTGAGATTTTCAGTTCTTCCTTCCTCAGTAAATAACCACAGAAAATAGACAGACCTTTATTTGTTAGAGAAAGCAATTTCCCTTAGATGAGCTGCAACCTTCTCAAGAGCTATTAGTGGTTGACACAAGGATGTCACGTCGCCTAATTTCACAGGGAGTGTGAGGTGTATATCCCAAGCGTTTGAATAACCTTTGTAGGGCAAACTCTTACAGCCCTTACAGATTTACAAGGCACTTGCGCCACGTTTACACCGCCGTTGCGTGTCGCAACCGCGGCGTAAACGTGGCGCATCCCTGCGACACATTTACAACGTGACGCATCTAGGCAGATGCGTCACGTTGTAAAGCCCTGCGCCACATGTGGGCGTTTCGGCGCAGGGTGGGTGTTCCGGGGCAGGTGCGTCTCGCAAAAGTGCCTGCGTGAAATCTACAAGATTTCACGCAGGCACTTGTGCGACGCTGCTTCTTCAATTCCTTACGCCTGCTTGAAGCAGGCGTAAGGACTGACGCAGCACGCTAAAAATAGGGCACACCCGATCATTGCTGGAGTCGTGTGGCGCTTGCGACGCGACTCCAGCGATGCGTCGCCCTTACGTCACAAGATGCGTCACACATCTGCCTACCCTTGCGCCACGGCGCGCCGCATTGTAAATGCAGCGCATCCGCCGTGACGCAAGGGTAGTTTTGCGTGACGCATTTGTTCTGGCCCTGCTGATTTGCAGAGATGCGCCAGAACTCATAAATATGCCCCAAAGTTCTTTCTTCGTCTGTAATCCTGCATTTATATGAGCTAAGGATGCCTGCTTGTTCAAATGGAGTTAATAGGATGCTATTCTATAAATTCCAGCTAACAGTGACATGTAAGAAGACGAAAGCTTTATTAGAAAATGTGCGCAGGGGAAAATACCCATGCCTAAATTGCATATATAATTTCCTATCTAGTGCTGGTTGTATTTCGTCCAAAAAGGCCTCTAGGTTATAATAGTCCTTAATTTTCAAAAAATTAACTGTCCGAGAGCAGGCAGATGGGCTCTTGTGCAGTTGAACAAGTTTACACCCCTATAACTCCTGACCAGTTGTTTCCTAGATGTTGTGGTACGAGCTACCTCTGGATTACTCCACAGACTCTTTCTGCCTATACTATGGAGTCCTTCATTAATGTATACACACCACGCCAATTTTCCTGTATCCAGGAGACCCAATAATCCCCATAGCTCAGTCCTATAATCAATCAGTTCAGGGGTTGCCCATTGTCAATGCCAAAATATTAGGGGTCTACCGCCAATTTCCTCTGCCATCGGTCTCACCCCCAAGTCCAAGCAGCCTCCTTAGCTTATTCAAATGATGAATGGGAACCACAAGATCTCTTAATAAAGCCCAAAGTGTATCCCTAGGTACCAGGTCAAAAGCAGTTTTTAGATCCACAAATATTAAATCAAGACTGCCACCCTCTAAGGACATCATTTTCCAGTAAAGGAGTTGGAGCCTAAATATTTAATCAATGGTAGATGTTTTTTTCCTAAAACCTACTTGAAATGGCCTAAGGATTTTATGTTCTTTCAAACAGATCTGGATGCGATCCAGCAGTATCCGGGCAAAGATTTACTGGGTTACATCGATTAAACTGATAGGTCTATAGTTAATGGGCAATAATGGTGAGCCTTTTTTATACACTGGGCGAATCTCGGCTCTAGTTGTGGGGATTGCCATTCCAGTCCCCAAATTTGTTGCCTCTGCCAAAGGGAGGCCCCTGGTATCTTGTTTAGTCCTGGGGCTTTACATGGTGCTAATTTGCTTATGACACTAGTTACTTCAGTCAGAATCAGTTCAGGGGCCTTTATGTAGAAGTTTTGTGGTAGACTTGTTGCTTGTGCTATGGTAGTACCCTCAGCCTCTGGCGTGGTGTACAGGGCCTGAAAATTATCTTTCCAGCTGTCTGCCACTAAATAAGACTCTATAGCTCCCAGTTTTTTTTTCTGCTAGAGTGACGCCGTCTCAATCCTTGGATTTAATAAGGTCTACCAAGGCCCACTTTATCACCCAACAGCGATCATCAAACCAAGACCACTTTACCTTTAATCCCCACACCGCAGAAGAACCCACTAGCCACAATATGTCAACCGGGTACGATTATAAACTTTTCAATTTCCAATGGGGTCAGGATAATAATTTTATATAGGGAAGACAGCCTTCTGGGTGACTGTTCATTCGACGACCATCTTATTTTTCTCCTATTGTTAGTGAGTAATAATCTACTGTCTACTGGTGTGTTGGGGTCAGAATTTTTCCCGTAGGCTGACAACTCCAACTCCACAGTCAGAGCATTGTGATCGCTGTCCTCTCTAGGCAATACAGCAAAATCAACAACCCTGCCCCGCATCCTGGCTTCTACCAGGATCTAATCTAAAATGTAGGAATGACTAACCCTATTTCCTGAAGAATCAGATTCTGTGCGAAAATTACAAGCTCTTAAAGGGTTGTTTAAGGTGAGAGATTTAATCTGGAGAGCCAGCGGTGTCTATGCCCTAATTCGGGGAATAGTTGGCTCAGGAATTGCCCATAACAAATCTTCTTCAAAAGGTGGTGTACCTTTAGAATCGATCAGGGGCTCAAATTGACAGTTGAAACCCCCCCCCCCCATGACCATCATGATATTTTTATTGAAGGTAGGGATAAAACAGGCAAGTTGATCTTGGGTCAAAGATTCTTGGCTGAGCCTCACAGGCCTAGAATAGACATTAACCACTGCTAGTCTAATATTTGATGTAAAAGTAAGTAGGATACCCTGGATGTCGTCGGAGAGAGTCTCCAACTGTTTGGCCATACAACCCAGGTGAGAGTCTACCCAAAAACATAGGCCCCCCGATGGCTTACCCTTTTCCGTTGAGGTGGCAGCTACCCTATATACTGCAAACCCCTTGAGCAATACCTCCTTCATTGCCCAGGTTTCTTGAAACATACATATATCAAATTGGTCCACAAAGACCCCCCAGTCAGGGCAATTTAGTTTGCTTTTGAGGCCAGCGACATTCCAGGACAATATCCTCAGCTTGGTGAATTTGTTATGTTTTGCTGGGGTAACAGCCTGGATGACGGCATTAGGGAGCGGTTCTTACCTAAGGTGGTCACTAAAACACTTTCCCAATTACCTTATTTGAACACCCTCCTGATGTACAGTATTATTTAGGGGACTGGGGGCTTATAGTGTTCCTACTACATCAGCCTGGTCATGGGAGTTAGGGAAACTTAGATGTAGGCTCGTTGGATTATCACTTAGGTTTAGACTCATGGCCCTAGGCCCTTTCATTTTAACTCCCTTGTCCCTATCACTTAGGATCGATTCCGTATACGCCTTCACCCCTCCCCTATGTATGATACCCATGCTAGACTCCCCGCTGATTTATTTATCCAAACACCATATAAACCCCTTAGTGGTTGATTGCCTGGTCTGGGTTGTGTTTTGGTGTTAGTCAGTCTACCCTGTCCAAGATCCCAAATCTATTTGCAACAGGTAACTTGAATAATGAGGGTCTGGGTGGTTGGTGCCACTGACCCAATTGCGGTTGATTTTGATACCACTTGTCCTGCATCAAGTTATTACATGCCCTAGTTGGAATGATTTGGTTTGGTATGTAAGAGTAGGTCCGTGGAAGGGGCCTAATCATCATGCCTGCATCCCAGACAAAAACAATATATACGCAAGAGGTGTGGGATTTTTAAGTTCATCACTACGCAATCCCCTTGCATATCTTTTGGTCTATTGCTCACAAAACTGACCCTATGGGTCATGAGGATTTCTCCTGCATTTTCAAAGGCAAACTGCTGATGTCTAGCCAACCAAAATAGACATTTGTTTTAATATTGTGACTGGGTTTCCCCTTGCCCCGCCTAAGTTTTTGAAAGACCTGCCACTACAATAACATACGGAGATGATGCAGGGGGTAGGTTTGTTATAGGTAGGTCGCCCCTTACATCCCTAACCTTGAAACTACTCCCATACTCCACCCCTTCCCTTATGTTCTGTGGCCCATCTGGGTGCGTGCTGTATTTCGTGGTAGGCTTGTTTGATTGTACATGTTCCCCCTTTTTAGCCTCACAATCAACTCCACCTTTTACCAGGGTCAGGGGGATTGCTTTCCCAAGGGGTGCATCAGTCCTTTCTGCAATCAATGCACCAACAGTATCAGTCTGACAAGTGAAGTCAGTTCCTCTTGCTCTGGCCAGGGTAGGCCTTTTGGATAATTTTCCAACTCTGGTTTCACACAGGTCGACTATCTTATCAAGGTGTGCTGCCAGGCAACCAAGCTCGTCTCTCACAATGGTTCTGATCTGGCCAGTAGGTCCTCCATTAGGATAGCCACCCATGCCGGGTATTCTAGGTCCAATTGTAAGCAACTATCACATCCCTTACCCAGGACCTGATTGCTTGGTAGCTCTATGCTTACGGATGTCCCATCATTAGACTTTTACCCCTGCCCTTGTTGTTTGTTTGGGTTTGCTATTCTTAGCTGGACCTTTACTCTCAAACCCCTTCAATGTGTAGGATTTAGGTATAGCTCCCTGTGAGAGGGAAGGTCGGAAAAAGAATCGAGGAGGCCTTACTATGGGCTCAATGATGGTGTCTATTATTTTTAGGCAGAGTCACAAAACAGATCATGGCCAGTAGAAATTGTCAAGGATTGTTTTCTCCATCTTCTCCTCCCCAAAATGACCTCCTAATAGGTGGCTGTGTGCAAGGAACAATACTTTCTCCCTATAATGTCGGGGAACCAATAACTGAGATGGTAAGTCCCTCCCACCTTTCCGATATAGTAACCCCTTATTGAGGATACATTGGGGACCTACTTGTTCTGGGGCTTCTTCCTCAAAGGATTTGTTCCATGCCTCTCGTAAGGTGTGGTCTTTTCTTTGAGCTGCATGAAATCCTCGATCGTACTGCCATATGGGTGCCTCCCTGTTTTGGGTCAAAGCAACTCTTGTCCAGTTCCTTTTTTCTCGTTATTTGTTTCCCACTCTTCTTTTGTTTTCCTGGTGGGAAATCTGGTTCTTGGGAAAAAGGGGGCGTCTTGCTCCATTCCTCGCCGTCGGTCCATTTCTCTTTTACCAGTTTAGACATGTAAACATGTATGGATAATCATTCCCTAACACTAGGGGCTCTTGCAGCCGTGGAATAAGAAGAGCATCCATAGAGGGCTGATGTTGCACTCTAACATCAGTGGTGGCCTACTGTTGGTTGTCCAAGTAAAGCAAGCGTTCCCTTTCACTTGGGAGCGACCCTCTGGGCGCTGCTATGTTAGATCGACACTGCGATCTATATAGTGTTGAAAACCATATTATTCAAACGATTGTCAAAGACTTCAATGGAAAAGTTCATCAATTTTGACTTTAAATGCAATTGTAATCATCAATTCCCAACGTTGAAATTCACATTGTGAAATTTATCATGCTCATAAATCCATGAAGATTAATAAATGCTTTTCGCAATGCATTTCGTACCCATGACAGGTACTTCGTCAGGGGAATCTGTTGAAACAATATATATGTATAAGGGTCCACTACTAAATCAAACAGTCACCAAGTATCACATTGTATCAACATGCAGTACTGTTAAAAGCATTGCGGTAGATGCACAGTGTTTCTTTGCAAGAGAGTGACAAAGTTATACAAACGGACGAATTGAGGTGAAGCTCATATCGGATAAACTAAAGGTAACAAAAACAAAAACTTGAGAAAATTCTTGAGTACTTAATGTGTCAATTTTGCATGGCGTGTATGTCAAAAAAGAGGAATGGGAAAGTCTGAACTCTTTATAAAGACTTAACCGGAAGGTTAGTAAGAGTGTGCTTCGAGTTCGTAATATAATCGAAATCGGTTGGTTGTCCCCATGCACACACTGGATGTTGATGTACCCCGTGGGGTGGACGACTCCTCAGGGAACCACCTGAGGTTGCATTATGCTTTGTAAACAGCCGGTACCGGCCAGTGACTGTCGTTTTTCTCCATTGATTAGTACCGCTCTATAATAGTGGAGGTTGGAGCCTGTGGGGTTACAATAATAGTTACGAACCAGTCCTACCTCTATGAGCTCCTCTTTCTAGGGGCACACACAAGCGATATGTCCGTTGGCTCCACAATTAAAGCATTGGGATCCCGGCTGGGTTAGGGCTCAAACAGGTATCAGTAGTGGACCAGGCAGGATTGTAACAGTCTCAAGTTTTCGTGGAATGGGGTGTTTTGTGGGCCTTACCGGTTTACTCCCAGGCCGTTTCAAATGTTGATCGTCTCTACCTCTCTGGAACTCCTGGGCCCTATTGAAGGCACTGGCAATATCAATGACCTTATCAAGAGTCAAGCCTGTATGTTGGCGTACCCACTTTTGCACGTTAGGATACAAGGAAGATACATACTGCTCCAAGTATATTTTTTCCATAATTTCCTCTTTGGATGCTGTGTGTGGCTTTAGCCAGCTGTCTGCCATGTCCCAAACACGGTAAGCCAGAGCTCTGGTTTTTTTTTGTGGGCCCTTCCTTGATTTGCCTCAAACGGAGCCGTTGGTCCCCTCGTCTAGCCCCACCCTTTCCGGGATATTCTTCTTGACTTCTTCATAGGGATTGAGCCCTAGGGGGTTAATGGCCTGGTAGGTGGCTTGCATGTCTCCCAAAAGGAGTGGACCCAGATATTGTCCCCACTTATCCAATGTCTATCCGGCTGCCCTGGGCATTCTTTCATAATTGCAGAAAAAGAAGTCAGGATCCTCCCCGCAACATACCTCTGTAAGACCAAAGAGGGGAGTCCTGTATGTTCCCTCTGCTGGCTGAGACTGTCCCCTAATCTCCCTATGAGGGTTTCTTGGGTCTGGCTCTGTTCGGTGAGAGTTTTGTGGAGTTTTTCTCTGTCCTCCTCTGCTGGGGCCAGAAGCTTTTCTATTATACTGGCCAGCTTCTCTTGACCCTCCGACATCTTCTGTATCGCGGCCTCCATTTTCCCAGATCCCACTTCTGACACGTGATGTCAGAGAGAAGGTCGGAAAAAGAATCGAGGAGGCCTTAGTATGGGCTCAATGATGGCATCTTTTATTTTTAGGCAGAGTCACAAAACAGATCATAAAGGAAGAGTCCTCCCGCTGAATGGTATCCTTCGTCCTTCCCGTCTTCTTCCAGGTGAGTGGTGACTGGACTTCCCCGAGGTACCGAGAGGAAAGAAGAACAGAAGGCATTGTTCCTGGGCCCGTCTTCTTCTTCTCATCGTGGTGAGGATCGGGTCACTTCTCCTGCAGTTGAGGTCTTCCATAGTCGTCCTCTCTCCAGGTTCTCCTAGGTCTCGGCTTGCCTGGTGTCTTCCGGGCTTCCCTCAAGAGGAGGTTGCCCCGCCCTTGGTTCTCCCGGCTCTCTTGGCCATTGGACCTCCTGTTTCCAGAGGCGGTCCCGTTCCTGCACATAAGCGGATGTCGGGTTAGTTAACCCCTGCTCTTCCCATACTTGTGCAGCCGATCGAGAAACCCCAAGCCGTGAGTCGGGAGTTTGTGAGTGGGGTAAAGGCGGGCTCCTCCTCACACTCCCTTTTCTATACTAGCAGCTTGTGAGGACAAAAGGGAAATAATTTACAAGGCAGTGGTGGGTAATGGTAGAGCCAAACCTGTCGGAAAGCAACGAAGATCTGGCAATAGAGACCACCGTCTTTCTGTGAGGTAAATTTCGGTGGCCACCACACCTATTGCCCTCCGAAGCATCCGTTAAATTGAGGTTTGCGGAAATGATGAGTGCAATATCTGAGGCCGAGCTTGCTGCTTATAATGGTTGGGCCGTTTCCCCATCCTTGCTCACCAGTAACAATATTCAGTAGAAAACACCCCCCCCCGAGTACTTCCCGCCAAAGTCACAACTAGGCTATGGAATGTACCAGATCCAGGTAACTAGCCTCTCTACGCTAAAAAAAACAAGAGGGGGGACCCAGCCCAGCCGCATCTGGTCTCTGATGGGCGAAGTTGAGCTCGTCTTGGCCTGGTCTTCGCCTCAGCTCCCGCGCATGTCCCGCAAACGCCCGCACTGCGGGACGCCCAACTTGCCTTTATTGTGCTCCGAGCAGGTGCGACAAGGCCCCTCCTCCTCTGGACAGGGAATGAGAAGTCAGCTGTCTCAGAAACAACTAGCATGGCAATAGTTTGATTCCCGTGCTGCAAGACGCCTCTCTTGCCTTTATGGCACTCTTGGCACGTGCAACACGGCCCCTCCTCCGGGCCAGAAATGAGCAGTCAGCTGTTCCAGAAACAACTAGCATGGCAACAGTGCGATTACTGTGCTGCGAGACACCTCTCTTGCCTTCATGGTGCCCCTGGCAGATGCCACACGACCTCTCCCCCTCCAGGCCGGGAATGAGGAGTCAGCTGTCCCAGAAATAACTAGCATGGCAACAGTACGATCTTCAAACTCACCTGTGGCTTCTCTCTTCGTTGAATCCTTTCAGTTGGTGACATCTTGGAGACGGACTTCTATTCTCTGACCGGCAGAGTGGGTTTTTTGCGTGCAGGAGTGGGCTGCATGCACTTCCTCGAAGCTGCACTTCCTGAACCTGGATCTCACACAGCAGTAGGAGGATACTGATAAGCTGGCATCTCCGCTTTGAATCCCTGCTTTTCTTGGGCAGTGTGCATCTCCTGGGCTGGACGTGGTTTTCTTCCATTTCCATGATTGGTCGGCCTCAGCCGTTCAGCTCACATTACCTCAGCAGCACTGTATATGCTGCCTTGCGCCAGTGGTGCGGCCTGCTAAAGACCAAATCCTTCTGTTGCCTAGTAACCTGGAAGCCAGGATTGTTAGCACTCATCTTCTTACCGCGAGGAAGAAGCAAGTAGGTCCATGGTGATCTGCACACCATTGCCCAAATGTGTTTGCTACTCAGTGTTGAGAAAGAAGCAAGCAGATCCACGGTGATCTGCACACCATTGCCCAAATCTGTCAGTCCTTGGCATTTGAAGTGAACCTTTACAGTGTTTTGCACAGCATTACTTAATGTTAGGCAGTGCATTTTTCACACAGCAGGCAATACAAGCAATCAATGAAGATTACTTATCACAGCTCAGCATAAGAGGAACACAGTGCGCATCAGTAAAACACACACCTAGGTGTTGTGAGTACTTTTTAATATTTGTACATTGTGGGACTTGTACCAGGTTCCATTTTACTGTATATGAACCTCAGTCCATAAGGTAGTAGTTTAATTTCGTTAAGCATTTCCCTTTACATTAAAAAAAACACTGTGCATACATTTAACCTTGATTATTTCCACTGATTTTCTGTAACTTCCTTGTCAACATGCAACAAAGTGTGCTGCCTCCCATTCCTTTAAACTCCTCCCCAGGCAATCTTTAGTAGCCATAGAAGGGGAAGTTTTTACAAACAAAAAAGTTGGCATTGTTACGTCACTCCTTATAGATGATATAGGATAGGAAGGTTTTTAAACATCTATTAATTGTTGTTGTGTCATGGAACGGCACAAGTTTTACATGAGATAACAACTGCCTGGAGGGACAGTATTGATTTTCATGAGTGACCTCAGAGTTTTGACTTCCACATGTGAGTACAAAGACTTTGTAGATGAGATGTTGAGGGATCAATTGGTGGAAAAGACTAACATCAAAAAAGTACAAGAAAAAACTTTGACTGCAGAGAATTTAACCTTAGACAATGCTTTAGAAATAGCAAAGGGGTAGAAGCAGCCGCCAGTTACATGGACCAGATGGTGTCGGAGTCACAAGTTCATACCGTGATTCCCATTACAGCGACAAGGAAGACAGAAAAGAGAAATGTTTTTAAACAAATTGTTTCTATGGAATTTTATAGATGTAGAAGTAAGAACCATTTAGCTAATGCTCCTTCATGTTCAGCTTCAGACAAGACTTGTGCGAAATCTAAAAAAAAGGGATCATTTTGCTAAGGTTTGCAGATCCAAGGCTAGGGAGGTCATATCCAATCCTAAATGCCCTACCCTAGAATGTGTATTGGATCATAATTCTGATTCTGGTAGTGAGGAAAACAAAGTTATAACTATAATTTCCAATGCAGATGATAAGTAGCAAAAAGAAGTTCTTAAGTTAGACACAGTAAGCATGAAAGAGACAGTGTGTCTACTTTCATGCAATCTACTTTTAAAACTGCCTAATGTCACTGATTTAGCAAGTGCATACACTTTGCATAGACCCCAGTCCGCCGCGGCGTATGCCGTTTGTTGCGGAGGGTCGCACAGGCATCATACTCACTTCCGTATTCCACATCGGAAGAGACTGTCAGCGCTCTAGCTGATCCGGCCCCCTTCCCTATTTAACTTCGAGGGAGGCGCGGACGCGCGCAGCGGCGCGCCAAAGGCAAGCCCGTCTGCGCCCGTCCGCGCCAGAACGCTGCCAGCTGCCACTCCAATATCGTATTTTTGGGTGGTCTTTACCTTTTCCAGTTACCATCACCCTTCGAAAATGGCTGCTACTACTTCACCTCTTATCAGGTATACACGTAACGAACTTCTAGAATTAAACTCTCCCTTTATTGCGGCATCAGAGGCACTATTGGGAGACCTCCGGAAGGCTCCTTGTGTTGTTAACCTAGAGCCATCAGTGAAGAAACGCACTGAGATGGGCGAAGCTCTGACTGTTTCCACTAGCTCAGCACAGGTAAAATGTACGGCTATATACTTCAACGCGAGATCTATCCCAAGACACGCTCTGGAGATATGGAGCCTTCTCGACTCTGAAAAACCAGAACTGTGTTTCATATCTGAAACATGGCTACATGAGCACGCTATTCCCGACCTTCATACGGCCTTCCCTCAGCAGTACGCTATAGTTAGGTCTGATAGAAAAGGGGGAAGGGGTGGAGGAGTACTGATAGACGCAAAGGAGAGTATGAATGTTCATATTATAGAAAGCCTTGTGGTTAATGAGTCTGAAATTATAGTTTTTAGAGTGAATGGCCTGGGAAAAGAAACATGGAAAGGGGCTTTGTTATATCGACCCCCGGGGAATAAAGGAGATTTCGCCAATACCTTATTAGAAACTATAGCCCCTCATGTATTGACAGCGGACAATTTTTTGTTACTGGGTGATTTTAATTATCACGCTGATGACCAGTCAAATACTGAGACAGAACATCTAATCACTTCTATGGGTACCCTTAATTTAACTCAAAAGATTACAGGTCCCACCCACCAAGCTGGCCATACGCTGGATCTCCTATTCACTAATTCTTCTAATATCTCTACGGCCCCCCCCTATCCCACTACTGTGGACTGACCATTATTTGGTGAAATTCGCTATAAATAACTGTGTAATAGAAATGATTAGCAATAAAAACAAAAAAGCCTGACGAGACATGAAAAAGATCACTCTTGCTGCCTTCTCTGACAATTTTGTGATAGATCAAATAGACCCGAAGGCAAATGTCAATCTAGCAGTTATGCACCTGGAGTCTGCCGCCGGCAGGGCATTGAACAAGATTGCCCCTTTACGAATGGTCCATTGTAGGGAGAAAATCTCACCCTGGTTTACAGACCAACTAAAAAATCTTAAAACCTTGACAAGAACTGCTGAGAAAACCTGGCGGAAAAGTAAAAATCTAAATGACCGTAAAACCTATCAAACCCTACACACCTAATATATGAGGGAAATAAGAACAGTAAAAAGAACGCACTTAGCTGAACGGATAACTAAAGCTGAGAATTCGTCTAAGGAGCTTCACTATATCCTAAAGGAATTTACCTCCTCTAAAAGTCCACAATCAATATCAAAGACTGAAGAATGGACGGAAGAGCTTTCTAAATTCCTAGATGATAAAATTACAAACATATGCAACTCCTTCGAATAGGACAATGCATCCCTTCAGTATTTAGAACAGGACCTACACACGAAAGAATCTGTACATATAAATGATCTTCCCCGAGATGGGCTACTTTTGATTTGTTCGACAATGAAAAACCCATGCTAGTAGGACGGAAAATTAAATCAGGCTCCCCCAGTGATCAATTAACTTCCAAACTATTTGACATCCTTGCCCCGGCGTTAGTGGATTCTCTTCCTGGCCTTTTAAATAAATCCCTGAAAGAAGCTGAGGTTCCAAACATTTGGAAGGCGGCAAGAGTTAAACCTATATTTAAAAAAAACGGCGCTTATGCAAATGCTTTTTTAAACTATCGTCCCATTTCCTTGTTGCCATACTCAGGGAAAATGTTGGAAGCATTTGTAAATGTACAACTGGTAAACTACTTGGAGACGAACAACCTACTTGATCTATCACAGTCAGGTTTCCGTGCTGCTCACAGTACGGAAACAGCACTGATTGAAGTTGCCGACAACATTAGGCTTGCCTTGGACAAACGTCAATCCTCTATTCTTGTCCTTTTAGATCTGTCGGCCGCCTTTGACACCATCTCCCACCAGATCTTGATCAGAAGGCTGTGGGAGTGTGGTGTCAGAGGGCAGGTTTTAAGATGGTTTGTCAGTTACTTGACGAACCGAACAACTACAGTACAAGTAGATAAAATCTTGGCCAGGACCCGGCCCGTCATAAGAGGTGTGCCTCAGGGCTCTATTTTGAGCCCCACGCTTTTTAATGTTTATATGGCCCCCCTGGCCAAAGTGATCAGGGCATGCGGTTTGACGTGTTGTCATACGCGGATGAGACGCAAATACTGGTTACACTTGGCCCTGACGCAAATGAGACTAAAAGGCATTTCAGAAATTGTATGGTAGAGGTAAAAAACTGGATGGGCCAAAACCACCTTCAGCTTAATGGCACTAATTCTGAAGTTATGTTATTTGGGAGAGCAAGTGAGCACTGGACCCCCAGGATTGGTGGCCTTTGGAACTGGGGGAGTGTCCTGTCCCAAAGGAATCAGTCCGCAATCTAGGGTTTCACATGGACAACAAGCTATCCATGAGGGACCAAGTTAATCACACTGTGGGCACCTGCTTCGGGATTATGCGCAGTCTACGTAGGGTCTTTAAATGGATACCGGCCGAAGCACGTAAAATTCTGGTTCAGGGCCTAATTGTAAACAGGCTAGATTATGGCAATTCACTTCTTCTTGCCATTAACAAGTGCCATATCAGGAAACTACAGGTTTTACAAAATACGGCTGCTCGTCTGGTTTTAGGTCTACCCAGAAGATCCCTCTCATTGCCATGTCTGAGAAACCTACTTGGCTCCCTGTAAAAAAAATAACTATTTTCAAGACCCTATGTCTGGTTCACAAACAGATGTACGGACGGGGACCAAAATACTGGACTCAGAAACTAACATGGTATATGCCCGGCCGACAGCTGAGATCGAGTACTAAGTTACTGCTCACGCCTCTTAGAGTTCAAACTGACAGAAATGGTGGTCGTGCCTTTTCTTTTATGGCACCATCCCTTTGGAACAAACTACCTCTAAGCCTTCGCACAATTGTTGAACATATGAGCTTTCGAAAAAAACTGAAAACTTGGCTCTTCTGTTAGATCTATTTTTGGCTCTTCTTCTTTCTCAGGACTGACTGCATGTGCCATGAGACTCCCTCGGATGTGATATGTGCGCAATACAAGTGTCAAGACTAGACCAGACTAGACTAGTGTGTCAAATTGGTCTTGCAAATATTTGTATTTCAGCTCTGGCAGATTCAGGGTCATTTTTTACCCTCATTGGTCCTGAGGATTAGAGCATAATTGACAATGTCAGTTTGAAGAAGAATTCAAACCAGTTCCCATGGTGGTAAGCCAGTGGAGATGCTGGGAGAATTTGACAGTAAGTTGCACTTTAAAAGTCACAGTACTCGTGCCACAGTTTATGTGGCAAAGGAAGAGCCTAATTTGTTAGGATGGTTAGAACAAAAGATGTTAGGCATCATTCTGGACCGTACCAGCCCTAATCAGGTGTTACTCAAAGAAGAATGTAACTTGATATACAAAGATCTTGGTAGATGTTGGAGGTCAGCTTTCCCTGAAGTGTTCCAGGAGAAGTTGAGAAGAATTAAGGGATTCTCCCATCGCATAATTCTTAATAAAGGTCTCCAGCAAGTAGTCCACAAACTAAAACGAGTGCCTTTTGCCACGCGGAAAGTATTAGAACAAGTACTGGAACAATTATGTCAACAGCGTATAATTGTCCCCAGTAGTTTTGGACAGAAAAGCCAATGGCTCTCTCAGAATGTGCATTGACTTGAGGAACTTGAATGAAAGAACTTGGGTGGACAGACGCCCTTTGCCCAACATCACTGAGATGTTGAGCTCACTTAAAGGAGCCAAAGTTTTTTCCCCATAGACATGTCATACACATATTATCAGGTCACATTGCACAAAGATATTCGTCATCTTATGGCTTTCATTACTCCTTCTGGTGCGTACAGGTTTTAAAAGATGCTATTTGGATTGCCATCAGCTGCTGCAGTATTTCAAAGAGTCATTGAGGCTATTTTTAAAGAGGTTCCACATGTGACATGTTTCCAAGAATACATTTTAGTGTATGGGAAAGACATGGAGTCCGATTATAACACATTGGTTGAGGTGTTATCCATTTTGACAGATAAAAGAGTTACACTTAAGATCGATAAATATACGTTAGCAGTAGTTACTGTAGATTATTTGGGATACAGGTTGTCTGCCAATGGTGGTGCTAAAGGGGATCTTGTTAGGGCCATCAAGGAGTTTCCTGTCCCACTCATCAAGGACCAACTTCACTCTTTCTTTGGAATACTGGAATTAATTGCTAGGTTCATTCCCAATTGCAGTAGGAGAACAGAGTACATGAGAGATTTGCTTAAAAAGAATCAGCAGTTTGTGTGGTCAGAAGTCCAGGATAAAGAATTTTGAGATGTTAAGTGGGAACTTGTGAACGTCATTCCTCTCTAACCTTTTGATACGAATGATCCATCAATTATAGTTACCAATGGGTTGGGTGCTGTTCTGTTGCAGAAAAGAGAGAGCAGAGGGGTGGTAGTAGCCTTTGTTTTAAGAGGCACTGGGAGGAGCTGAATCTATTTAATCAGTTATTAAGAAAGAAGCTTTAGCCTGCGGGTGGGGAGTAGATCATTTCAGGAACTTTGTGTGGGTTGAGCCTTTGTTGAGTCTGTTTACCACCAAAGGAGCCAACAAAACCACTCCCAGCATAGCTAAGTGGTACTATAGAATGATGGAGTTGATGATAAGACTCATGTGACTTTTCCCAGCCCGGTTAAAGCATTTCAGGTTCCAGACAAACCTTGGTTTAAATTAGGTTTGGATATCATTGGTCCTATGTAAGTTTTGACTGAGCGCAGTAGGTATGGATTGGTACTGGTAGATTATGGCATGAAGCGGCCAGAGGTCAAATTTGTCAAATCTGCCAACATGGAGTAGGTGCTAACTTTTTTGCAAACGTTATTTTTTAGGGAGGGGGCACCACCAGAATTAGTAATGGTTAATGGTGTGCAGTTTACATCCAAAGACTTTCAATATTTTGCATCTCATTGGGGTATTAAACATGTTACCACCTCCCTTTAACACCCCGCAGTAATGGTTTAGTAGAACGCTACAACAAAATCTTCAAATATAATATTCAACTTTCAGTAGCCAACGGTTTGAACAGGGAGAAAGAGTTTTTGGATTTGTTGTGGGCATTGAGTACGACTCCTTGTGCATCCACCAATGTGCCACCTTTTGCATTACTGAAGGGAGGGATGGCTGCTACCAAACTGTTTAGACCTAGGATGAATGATTTGGAAGTGTCACATGCCAAACTGGAGTGTGTGAAGGATAAATGTAAGGAGACACAAGGGAAGTATGCTAGAACAGATCCAATTAAGGTATCAACCTACTTTTGTCAAGGGGGATTTGGTGAGAGTTAAACGTCCTGGAATAGTGGCTAAAGGTCATTCCAGTTCTCCCCTCCATTGAGGATTGAGGTGGTCAAGGAGAGAGTGGTGAGATTGAGTGATGGCAAATGGTGGAAGAAAGAAAAATTGTCTAAGCAAACTACAATGGATTTGTGGCATGGGGGGGTCCCAACAGTGCCTCTGAAGTTTGTGGGTAGCAACATGAGACGTCTGGTACCACACATGTTCTGTTCCTCTTGGTACAAACTCACAAAGTTCTGTGAGAGTCAAGAGTGCACCATCTCATTTCAATGATTATGTCAAGCTTTGAGATTACTTATCATGCTATGCAATATTTTATTGTTAATCCTGGCTGTTCTGTGTTTAATGTTTTACTGGGTAGTCATACTGTGACTATTGTTTGTTTCCAGTTCAATAATGACTATTGATTTTGTTTTTAGGAAAATTTATGTTTTCGTTTCTGTAACAATTTATCTTTTGTGTTATTATAATGAGGAGAAGATTTGTTGGGTCCTCGGTCAGAACGTAGGCATGTGGGCCACCTTGGCAAACCTGCTGTAGTCTAATGGTATTACGTGCAAAATCTGCAGTTGCTGGCTTGCCGGTTGCTTTCTTGTGCCTAAGAATGAAACCTCTTCAAACTCACCTTTGGCCTCCTCTCTTTGTTGAATCATTTCAGAAGGTTCATTTGCAGATCAAATGGGTGGGGCCCAATCAAAAATTCTTCATTTCACCAAGAGCCAAGGAGTTGATTTCACAGCTGATTGTACAGGGTTCCTTTCCTGCATATTCTAGCACAATTGGGGTGCAATGTTCTGTAATCCTTGATATTCTTGATATCTGTTCATGAGTTCTGTTGGCAGTCTAGATCAGATGATACTGCACTATAATTGCATCTTTTCTGTGAATTATTCTGATCATAGGAAAGGGAATTGAGAGCCATACAAAGGTCCATAGTAGGATGCTGCAACGTAAGAAGGTGCAGCAGCAGGTTACAATGACCTCCAGGAAAGAGGGTATTGGCTCCTCAAAGAGATAAAGAGTATGGCATCTGGGGGACATGCTAGGTGGGTGTCTACTCCTTGGAGCATAAATGCTTGTAGGTCTGCCTGCAGGATCCCAAAGTGATTGAGGTGCTTAACTGTGGTGAGCAAAAGTAGCCAGCCTACTTGGGGGTTTGGTGGAACACCTGCTCACAATTTTTGCATTTCACCTGTTGTAGGAAAGTAGACACTCAACCACTAAATGTGGGTGCAATGTTAACTGTTAATGTTCGGTGCCAAGACACCCAAAGGTTAACGTGTGCTTAATAAAATGTCATAACATAGCATAACATAACGGCCAATACACTGCCTTCTCCCAGTGGAATAGCTGCCCATAAAACCTTCTCATTTTATCACCTGCGGGGTTGATGTATGTAAGAAATGGGATTACTGGTTGAAGGGAGGTGGAACCCTACTCAAGCAGGAAACACAATCCTTGTCAGGGTGAAATTAAAAGCAACCCTAATTTTAACCTGTGCTCAATCCTTGCGTAACTTGGCACAGAGCACTCAAGCTTAACTCAGAGCTGTAAAGTATTTGTGCAATACTTCAAACAGTATCAGCGTTTAGAAATATAGAATAATTTGTAATAAATAAAACAAGACTTAAATGACAAATATCACTAGAAATATGCAGGTTTAAAGATTTCACTGAAAATAGCCCCAAAAATAACATTGCACTAACTGTGGATATCTGGTGGGGCCGGACCGGGGCAAAGCCACAAGTACCGGCTGACTGTGATGGAGCACAGGCTGGATACAGCAATCTAGTTAGGCCCGCTGACAAAAGTACCTTAAATCCTGGTTGTGGAGCCAGGTCCTACGCCGAGGATGCATTGCACAGCAGAGGTGATGCGTAGGTTCTGGGGATCTGTGAGCTGCGATGTGAGGTCCTGTGTTATCCTCGAGAATCCCATCAAAAGGGGTTGCAATGTTTAGTCTGGCATGCGGATGCGTCGCATAATCAAGGTGATACGTTGGTTCCGAAGAGTTGTGAGACTGCGATGCAGGAACATCAATCGTCATCGAGGCTGCCTCTGCCAAGAGATTTGCGATGCAAATGCCTGCATTGGAAAAACTTTGCACAGGCAGTGGTTCCGATGCGGGCTGGAGGTCAATGCTTGCACTGAGAGAACCCTTGCAACAGGGGTGATGCATCAGTTCTGCTCAAGATTGCACCGCGGAGCAGAGGAGATGTGTCTGATCTGTTGGGATCAACAGATACGCTGGCTGAGCACCTTCAGGACCACTTTCAAAAGTTCAGGACTAGAGTGGCACTACATGGCAGGGTAAGACGCACAGATGACAGACTACAGTTGATGGGTTCCTACTACTGGTTCAAGGTTCAAGGTTACTGTAGCCTTTTGTCCTTGAGGATCTAGTCAGGAGGCCAGTCAACTAGCTCTTGGAGTCACTCTGGGGTCCTGGGTTCAAAATATGCAGATCCTGTCCTCTCACTCAGGAAAGATAGTTCAGGTCAGCACAACTAGGCAACAGTCAAGCAAAGCAGTGGTCCAGCAGGGCAGTAGTCCAGCAGAGTTGCAGTTCTTTCAGTGGCACTGAACAGGAGTCCTTCTTCCAGGCAGAGTATCCACAGGTCCTGAATTGTACTAAAGAGTTGATATCTGAGGTCCAATATTTATACCCAGTTCTACAGTTGAAGGCATCCTGCATTCCCTGTCCTAGTTCCAGACTTTGTGTGGAGGAAGGACACCGTCTATTCAAGTATAAGTAGGACTGTTCCCAGCTCTACCTTCTCACCATGCTAATGATGGCCCATCCAGGCACACCTAAACACTCTATTGTGCTTGTCTGTCTAGGAGGAATACACAAAGCCCAACTGTCGGCTACACCTACTCATTCGACCCAGAGGCAGGCTAAAGGCATTAAGTAGCTAAAGCTGGAAAATGCCAACTTTCTAAAAGTGGATTTTTCAAAATTGTAATCTAAAATCCAACTTTGCAATTACAATTCCAAAGACAACACACATGAACTAGTTACCTGTTGCCATTTGGAAATTAAAGCGTATTAAATGTAATAAGGTACTTTCAATGTTATCCTATTGGAGTGGCAGGCCTTACAGTAGTGAAAATTGAATTTATGAGTTTTCCAGTAGTAGGCAAAAAAAACGGCAAGATACGAAACATTGCCGGAACAGAGGAGGAATGGAAACACCAACATATTGTCATATTTTCATGCAGGTACAGAGTCTCCAACAGGCGATAAAACATCACAGAGGACAAGCCAGGCATCGATAACTTCGTAGACCATGCAGACCCCTTCTAGCCAACCGACTCAAAAGAATGATGATTGCACAGAAAGGAAAAACAGAATTGACTGCCTGGCCAATCATGCCACAGGTCTAAGAGATAGGATCCAAAACGGGATCACCTTTTGCACTCCAAATACACCAGGATTTGAGGCCCGATCAACATCGCCACTTACAAACCCTATGAATCATGAAGAAGTGCTAACCGCAGAAAGCAATCCAAGAAGCCACCGACAGGTGGAACCTGAGACGATCTTGATCATTCCTGAGTATAAATCCAAAGGCCGGGGAGGCATCTTGAACAGAGGGTATATTCTGCGAATAATATCATCCAATCAGTACCCTAGCAGAGATAGGCTCACGAGATCTGGAGTTCATAGAGTTTGTCAGACCAAGAGATAACAAAGACAACTCGAGCCACACAGGAAATAGCTATGAAATCATGAAGGAGGAGAGCCAACTAAATGCCTAGGGGATCCAATTAAAACTCTATAAAAAAATGGCTATCCAGCGCCGCTGCTCCAAAACTGACAAGAGCAGTAAGGATGCATGCCCAGGAACAAGAATAACTTAGGGAATTACTGACTAGTGCTTAAAGGGGAATGAAGCACCTCTTTTTCGCTGACAGAGACCAAAGCCTGGAGCCCTCGGCAAACAGGGGAAAGCAACAGCCCAAACAACTGGACCTGGATAGCGAAAACAATAAACACATGGACCAAAAACACCTGACAAGGTATGAAACAACCAAATACAGCCACCTCCCAGCGATGACTCTGCTCTTGGAACATAAATGGACTAGGAAACAAATCCACGGACACACAGCTTTTGTTGTACTTTCAACAATTTACCCTCATTCTACTACAGGGAACCTGATCAGATGAACCATACCAACTACAAGGCTACAAATCATACCATCTTCCGGCAGGCAGAAGCGCCAAATCCGGCCATTTAAAAGGAGGTCTTACAATACGCACCTCAATCAAGAGCATAAGCACAATAAAGAAATTGGACATCAAAACGACAACAACTAATGGCATAAAAGCAATAAAAATTGACCTAGGAGAACACAACATCAAACAATAATTAGTACTTTTAAACATCTATCTCCACCCATGAGACGAAAAAGCTGGAGTGAAATTCCTGGGTTCTGAGTTGACGAGGATACTTACAGAAGAGTCAACCCCAAATCTCATTGTATCAGGCGATTTTAACATGCACCTTCGGGCCTCCGGATAGGGATCACTTAGTGGAAGAACAACTTCGGGCCTGGGGTATCCTGCACCAAGAAGAATGCAAATTGGGCAAACAAACCAGGCTACCCAAAGAACTGTTAAAAGATCTAGGACACCTGAACCTGGTAGCACTAAACAGATGTTTCCCAGGGGACTGCCCACCAGCGGCAACTTTTCACAATGCTTCAACAAACGCAACAATAGATTACACTTTTGTATCATTACCATTGTTCAATAAAATCGCAGACTTTCGGATAGGAACATCAGATTATAGCGATCATCGACCAAAAGAGCTCACATTGAACATATAACATTTACCCAGCCAGTGGGGGATCCGAGCACAATGTACACAATCAACTGCAGAAGAATTAAATGGTAGGGATTATTGCCATTCCAGATGCCCAGTCTGTAAATTCTTCCAGTAAAAGGCCTGCCTAGTATTTGGCGTCATTATCTAATAAAGCGACAAGCCTCTAGATTTTCACTTCATTCTGGCTGCCTTTCTTATGAATTGAGGAAATTATTGACACCTTCCAGGAGTCTGGTATTCTTTCCACTTCCATAATCTGTTTCAAGAGTGTTAATAGTGCTGCTACCTTGTAATATGAGTCTTGCTTGTATAACATTGGTGGGATGCCATTAGGGCCTGGCTCCCCCTCTGCCTTACCTTTTGCAATCCTGTTCACGATCTGTTTGTTCGAGAAGGCGTAGTTAACCTACTATGCTAGTTTGTCTGGGTAGGGCAAGTAACTCTCTGTTCCTTGTACGTCATGTATAATGTTATCTTGTTCAGTGTTATAATGATGCCAGAGACTGTTAGCCCAGGCTTCTTCAGTCAGGGGTGAATTAATTTCAGATGCCCTTGGGTTCTGTAGGCTGTTCACTGTGTGCCAAAACCTGGTGCTGCTGTTTATTTTTGCATTGTGAAAAAGTATGGCCCACAGCTTATCTTCTGTTTCCCTTTTTGCTTGCCAGAGGAGTTTCTTCTTGCTGATTTTTGTTTGCTTGTTCTTTTTGGGTGCCATCATCAGGGCTCATTTGACGGAGCCTCAGAAGTGCTCTATTTATTTCTCTCTTGAGGTCCCTTAGTCGAGTCTTTTGTGTTATTGAAAGTTGGTTGCTTTGCAAACTATATGGCACACGGATTGTCCTCAGTTGGGAGTTTGCTTCTGTTGTTGTGCAGGACTCTTCTTTATTTGTGTGAGCTGCCCCAAGACTTTTGGTGAAGCTTTCTCAGCAGGGTGCCTTGACCATGACTTTTTCCAGATTGTGCGTATTGCAATCAAACGGGATTTCTGAAACTTAAGGGAACAACAACAAACATACTCGTCTTATCGCTTCTAATAGATGCTGCCAAAACATCAATTAACCACTCTTTGTTTGGTTCATAGACTATTCATCAGCCTTTGATAACATCGAAAGGAAGAAACTATGCGACAAACCATCCAAAAGGAAAATCCCTCCGAGTTGCTTGACTCAGTTGATTCTATGCCACATGGTTACACGGGTACAAATAAAGCTGGGAGCTGGCGATCACCTATCTAGAAAAATGCCAACGACTAAAGGGCGGAAGCAAGGATGTGTTCTGGCCCGGACCCTGTTTAATCTTTCTATGTCAGATCTCTCATTCGTTCTAGATAACTGCAACTTCCACCCCCCAAATTTGGGAGGTCTCAGCCTCTCTAATTTACTCTACTCCGACGACCTTGTACTAATAAGCCACACTCCGGTTGGCTTGCCGCATCAAATAGACAACACAAACCACTTTTCTGCCAAGAACGAAATATACATAAATATAGACAAATAAAAAGTGATGGGGCTAAACCAAAAAAAAAATGTACACAGACATCGCTGGGAATTGGGGGGGACTCCCACTTGATACTGTTGAAGAGCACAAGTACCTGGGCATAATATTGGACAGTAAATGCACGTTATCGAAACAAAAAGCCGCCATGGCAAGAAGAGGGACTGCAACCACAGTTGTATTGAAAACATTAAACACAAAATAACTGGCCCAAGCCTCACTCCTTTGCTACAGTTAATTCGGGTGAGGCTCCTCCCCATTATCACCTACGCAAGCAAGTGTCTATGAGAAAGAGATGCAGGCACTTTGGACAGTACGGTGGCCAGGGCAATGAGAATAATATTCAACTTACCCAAATACACCTCCCTGGCACAAAGAAACAACAAATAGCATGCAAGGGAGCCTTCGTTAAATGCTAGCAAAAAAAAAGGGAGCAGACTTGTGGACTCTGAAAGTGCACCTTTGGAAAAAGCTTAAGTTAAAAAAAGGCAATGCGGCCATGCCCCACCTGCAAGACTCAATAGACTGTCTGGCCCTACGACATCTTTGGGAGAATGCTGAGTCCCACAAAAGCTTTAAAGAACTGGTAAATAAAACTGTAGAAATGATGTCCCTTGTGGAGGACAAAACCCCATTAAAGAAAAGGGCACATAGCTGGTTTGTCATACAGTGTCGGTTATGTGGAGAATCAATAGAGGACATGCTACACTTACTGTGCATATGCGGGAGACTAAATAAGGAACGACGATTCATATTAAAACCGGGCCTGAAGAAAAAGGGGATAAGAACATGCAGGCAGGCAGTGATAGCATGCTTTGAAGGAGGGGATATCCAGCTAGCCTGTCGCCTGGTTCAATTCATTGGTATCGCTGGAATAATGTTAAACACCAGCACTTAGCTGACTTATTGGACATATTCTTGCGCAGCGCACAGCTGTAGGGTTAACCTGTGTGTGGACTCAACTAGTCACTTTTCTTTCACTAAAGACCCTTACCTATTAGTTTAGTGTGTATTGACTTGGGAGGAATGTCCCTTCTAACCTCGAGGTTTAGGACCTTCTGGGCCCAAATTGTGTGTGATAGATTCTTGTGCAGCGCACAGCTGTAGGGTTAATGTGTCTGTGGACTCAACGAGTCACTTTTCTTTCACTAAAGACCCTTCCAGCGTTTTTCCGAAGGGACACCCATTAGGTTTAGTGGTTATTGGACACTACACAAAGGCCCCCCACACTCAGCCACTGCCATACCAGCACCCAAATGAATCACCCCATTCACTGTTGACTTTGCACTCTGTTTGCTCAAGCTGCTGGGACCCCCACCCAAGCCTCTGCGGCCCCATAATGTGCTACAGAGGAAAATAAAGTGAGGGCTCCACACACTGCCAACAACGCTATCTCTAAACAGCAAAGCAGCTTCAGACCCCTTAGATTTAATAATTCCTTTTAACATTATTTAACACTCAAATTTTGGCCAAAATGAACTGCAAACGCTGCCACACAATGCTGGCATACCACTAAGGGTCTTAATAAGGACAATCTGTATATTTCAGTTTTATATATGCAATGGGTTTATCTAAATTCAAATCATGGTTTTAAAATCTTGGAAGTAATGTAATACTGATGTTTCATTGTTTCACTGGTTTTAAATAATCACGCAAATAAAGATTTTACTTACTTACTTACCTACTTACTTACTTACCTACTACCAGGACATGTACAACTTAGAATCACATGCCCTACTTTTCAAATACACTGCACCTTGCCCTCTGGGCTGTCCAGGGCCCTACCCGAGAGGTGACTTATGAATTAAAAAGGAAGGTCGGGGCCTAGAAAACGGTTTATTTTGTCAGATCGAAGTGGCAGTTCAAAACTGCACAAACATCCTGCAGAGGCAGTCCTGAGACATGTTTAAAGGGCTACCTAAGTGGGTGGCACAATATGTGCCTCAGGCCCACTGGTTACATTTAATTTACATGCTGTGAGGAAATGTAGTACCACTTTACTAGGGACTTTCAAGTAAATTAAATATGCCAATTGGGGATAAGCCAGGGTTACCATATTTTGAGTAGTGAACACATTCACTTGAGCAATGTTTAGTAATGGTAAGGTGTGCGTAGTTCTAAGGCCAGCAAAACCGAGATCATCAAAAATGGAGGAGGAATGCACAGTATTTGGGAAGAAACCACCTAAAGCTGACAGTTCCAACAGTGTATATGAGTTCAGGGCACTTGGGAAGTGACAGGTCTGTATGTGCCTTGCCTCTGAAATGTTTGGCCTGTAGGTTTGGTTGTGTAAGTTGGACGGCATGGTGCCCAACTCATTTATAGGCCCTAAAAATAAATTCTGGGTAGGTGATAGTCTATGACGGCCACAGTTTGTTTGGAGTGTGCGGACCTCCATTCCATAATCTCCATCAACAGAAAGTTGCTGGATTATATATTTTTTCTTTCAAAATTTGTGTTAGGTTATTTTTCAGTATTGGAGCTCATTGATTGCTTGGTTGACAGAGATGAAAGAAGGACGAGGCAGAGACAGTATGCAGGTAGAAGTGGTGATGATGAGAGAACAGAGCTATCTGACACACCTCAACCTCATCAAAGCCACTGCTCACCATCCTCAGACATCCCAGAGGTTCATTAAGGACTTGCCCCCAGGGTAAGTGGGTGCTCCATGCTGCAACATCCATGCTAGCTTTCAATGGCTCACACTTTCCAAATTGTACGTACATCTGGCCCGTGATCTTCAGGTTACAAAGCCAGCACCTTACCTATTAGACAACACTATCACCCAACTCATAAATTATGTGGTGGTTTAGGGAAGCTCTATCTCCCTCCTGAGCTGTCCCTGACCGCTCTTCAGTTGTCTAAGCCACCTGACCACATAAGGGGTTAAGGACATCTTTGCACTTAAAGGTAACTAAGAATAGCGGGACTTTGGACTAACAGGCATTCCATTCAGTTTCCTAGCTCAAGCATCTTCATATTTTCCTCATCCTCTCCTGCTTTCCAGGCAGATCTTTCCCTCCTAAAACTTCTCCTCACTTCCTGACTAATTCTCATCCCTCCTCTCCTCACCTCTTACCACTAACCTTTGCCCTTCCCTTTATTTTACAAATAAATCATCATCCATCAACATCTCCATTCCTTTTTCGATTCCCTACCCCCTTCTACCTTCTCTTAATTTGTCCTAGCCTGCTGCAAGCACAAATGCACAGACTCCCATTCCTTGAAAACCACCTGTACAGTGTTTCTTTACAAGTTCGAAAGTGCGCACATTTGTAAATATGGGCCACTTTTTTGTAGCTATATGAAGCGCTAATGAGAGCCACTTTTAATATGGTGCCCAGGCCTGTCTTCTGTCCAAGTCTAACCCTGGCTCTTGCTACCCATGCGCAGAAACGGTATGTAAATGTGTGTGTGTGCGTGTGTGTGTGTATGTGTGTGTGCACGCGAGCGTGCATGTGTGTGGGGGTGTGTGTGTGTGTTGGGGAAAGGAGGTAATGGCATCAACATTTCCTGAATCTTACACCTGCTGTACACTTGCATTACAACTGTCCCACCATCTGCAGGCACTGCCACAATGAATAGCTCAGTCTTTCCTGACACAAATCCCAAACTTTCTGCCACCTTTATTCATACAGGCATCTTGCTAGCACTATGCCTACTCCCCGACAACACTGACCCTCTGCTTATGCAAAGTACCACCCTTCACCCTCTGCTGGGACCGGACGTCATCACCTACCAAATTATGACAGGGGCTTGGGCACTATTAAATGAGTTTCAAATCATCTCCGCCTCCGATTCTGACATGCGTGCTGTTAGTGAACACGAATGAGACTCAAAAAGAAGATGAAGCAGATGTCAGAGCATGTGCCAGCTTTGTTGCAAATATCAGCATGCACTTATTACTACTCAGTGATGGTGCATATCTGGCTATACACTGACGATTGTTTGTGGATGATACAAATCTGAACATGCACTAAAGAGTACTGGGTGAAAATACGAATATGAATATGCACTACGATTACTCAGTGGTGGTACAAATGTGGCCAAACAGCCATGACTACTAGATGATGGTGAAAATTTGAGTCAACATCACACATGGGCAGATGAAAAAAGTACTTCTGTATGCAGTTGTCACGCTGCTAACAGACAAAGAGTCAGACACATCTTTGCTGAAACGTATACCATTGCTTACTAAGTTCTAGGTCTTGTTTGGCTACAGAATACATTGGAACAAAGTGAAGCACTGCCAAGGAACACCAGAGGTTCCACAGAATGCCTTCCATTAAAATGAGTTTCAACTGCATCACACTACTGAGGCATATTGTTGAACCTAACGTGTTCAATGATTGTAAATGATAATGTCACAGCAGTATGTGAGTAATTCTTAAAGCCATTTTTGCCAAATGAAGTGCACTTCAGCTGTCAGCAAGGGCCATAGTGCATACCGTTGAAATTGTGGTAGCTCTAGAAGTAAATTGCAGTTTATAAATACTGCCCCATGCCAAACCCCATTCACTCCCAAGATTAATTAAAAGCGATGTGTTGTGTGGATGTAAAACAGAGCTTAACATGGCCAAGTTGTATTATTATTATTATTATTATATTTATTTTTGTAGAGCGCGCAGCTACCCTGAGGTTTTCCGGCGCTAAATATGCTTCTATATATATATATGCTTCTATAACTTCTGCTGAGTTATGCATGCAGCTTAAATAGTACTGCTGCTGAGTTCAACATTTATTTCAACTGGCCTTCTATTATAGTAATGAAATGAAACCCCATAGTGGGTATTGATGGAGAGTGCTGCATCAAGGGGACTGATTGGACCCATAATCTTGAAGGACCACAAAGTGATCACAAAAGGCTTACACTGGAAACAAAGAAACAACTATAGAAGATGACATACAAACTTCTGAGACGAAACAGCCAACTACACCTCAATCCCTCGATTTGATTTGAATGTTTAAAAGAAAGGCTTTTAATTGACCAGAAAAGAATATTGTTCATCAATCCGGTCCTTAGAATCTTTGAAGATTAAGTCTATTTTACTGAGAAAAGCAAACACATGCAACTATCCCAATGTGTATATAACAAAAATAAGATATACCCCTGCACACGGATCCTCCTCAATCCATGGATACTTGTATACCCCAAGAGATGATGCAGGAGTGGTTTGAGGCATCTATGGCATCTTATCATTGCACATCATTCTAAACAGACACAGTCTCAATTAAGGACTCTATGGATAAATCAACAATTAATACAATGTTGTGAAGAAGAATGGTGGGAGCTCTTGACCACATTATTTGATCTTGCTGGCCTTTGGAATGTTTTCAAGATGAGTCAAGAACCAGTAAAGACATTACCTCATTCTGCTCCTATCTTAGCTCCAGCTGGAGCTCGAGGCCTCTGCCTAACCACCACCCTCTGCCCCACAGAACCCTACCTCAGTTATCTGATGAAGGCATTCTGGCCCTGCTTGAGACCTACACTGAATCAAAGATGGTCTCCCAACCCAACTTTACTCTCAACATCCCCTCAATCATTGCTAACCCTGACAGGGAACCAAGCCTTAATCTCAGAAAGTTGAACATACAGAACCTACTTCACATAAACACCTCGACTCAAGAAGTGGTCACTTCCAACCGGCACATCAACGCGATGCTACTCAATTGTAGATCAGCTATGAAACACGCAGATGATATTTCTGATCTCATCAATGCGCATAATTTGGACCTTCTGATCATCACTGAAACCTGGCTCAATGATACTTCCTCCCCAATTCTTGACATCTTAATCCCTCCCAACTACTCTATTCCCAGAAGTGATTGCCTGGATAAAACAGGAGAGGGTATTGCCTGCATTCATTCCTCCAACCTCACAGTCAAACAATCCTCTTGTACTGTCTTATCCACAAGTGAACAGCTAGTCTCTGAAATCTGGAACAAAGGCAAGAGGATTTGTGTGCTGCACTCGATATATCACCCTCCTGGTCACAATCTAGTCTTCACAGAGCAAATCATGGAGGTCATCAGCTCAAGTTTGAACCAACTCTGCCACATATTCCTTAGAGACTTCAACCTTCATTGGATTGACACAAATTATCCAATTGTCCATTCCTTTAAGACTTTCCTCTCTGACCTCAATTTCTCACAGCTCTGTAAAGGCCCTACTCACAATAAAGGCGCCACTCTAGACCTCATCATTCCCAAAGACTTCATACAAATAGGAGAAATCCTACCCTGTGACTGGTCTGATCACTTTCAAATTCCCTTCCTCATCTTAGACAAGCGACTGGGTCGACAGGGGCAAACCCTTAGAGCGAAACAAATGACTTACAATATGAGGGACCTCGACATTACCATGATAACCTCAATCACCAAAAATAGACTACAGCCACCCTCTAATTTGACCAACCTTGTTGATCGTTCAGAGCACTACTTTACCACTTTTTCTAACATTGTTGACTCTGTTGCTCCGAAACAGCTCAAAAGGATCCCAGTCAAACTCTCTAAACCATGGTTAATGGTGTCCTAAATGATGAACGGTGCAAATCTAAGACTCTCTGGGAGACTCTGGAGAAACTCTCCTCCCACCACAAAGCTCTCTCAATTGAGGAAGGTGAGAAGCGTTTACAACAAACACATACGCTTGGCAAAAATCGAACTCTTCAGATCTCAACTGGATGAAGCCACAAATAGACCAAAAAACTCTTTGAAATCATTAAGGAACAATCTAACCAATCTTCTAACCAGAGCTCTACTCCGTTATCCCTGCTTCCGAATAGTGATGATTTTGCAGCTCACTTCCCTGAAAAAAACACCAAAATAGAGCTGGAGCTATTACCCACCGCCCCAACTTCGTTATCCAAAATAGCACCCGCTAGATATAGGGAGGGGGCAGATTCCATGACAATATACCAACGGCCTTTGGACAGCTCTCTCAAAAACAATGCCTGCACTGAGATACTTTGCAACATGGCATCCATCAAACACTTCAACCTCTTTGGTGATCCTCTACCCGCCAAGCTCTATAAAGATTTAATCTCAGCTTTTCTCCCTCTTTGGTCCAAGATCATTCATGAATCCCTCTTACAGGGAAAGATTCCTGACTGCCTAAAAGTTGGGCAAGTTACTCCCATTCTAATGCGGACCTATCAGATCCTAACAACTTCCGACCTATCGCCAGCAGCATGACTCTAACGAAATTGCCTGAAAAATGCATTAATTCGCAGCTCTGCAAACATATTGAGAAATATCAACTCCTGGGTCCTCACCAGTCAGGATTCAGAGCAGGACACAGCACTGAAACAGCACTAACTCACATCGTTGATGGCGCTGTGAGAGCCCTAGACCAAAATGTCACTTGTCTCTTGATCCTTCTAGACCCGTCCTCAGCCTTCGATACTACCAAACATGAAAACTTGATTGATCTCCTACAACATGGGATGGGATTGTTGGGCCCGGTCCTAAATTGGTTTGCCTCCTTCCTTCACAACCGCATTCAAAGGATCAAAGTTAATCATACCCTAGCTTCCAGTACCCCTGTCCTGATTGGAATCCCTCAAAGTTCTACGCTCTCGCCCACTCTCTTCAATCTGTTTATGGAGGTGTATGTGGATGACATGCATTTGTACCTGAAAATATCATCGCAGGACATAAAAACTTTAAATGCTGCACTTGCACAAGCTCAGCAATGGCTAGCCCAGAACCATCTCTTACTAAATTCTCTCAAAACGGAATTTCTTTTGATCACCCCACCTAATCACTCAGCTCCTACCCTTGACTGGATTAAACACCTAACTGCTCTGAACTGCACACCTCACGTTGTAGACTCTGCTAAATCTTTAGGTGTCACTGGGATAAACACCTAAATATGCAAGCACATATCAGCACTACTACTAGGGGAGCCAATTTCCAACTCAACACACTAAAGAAAATCAAATCATTCCTACCCATCGAAGACCTCAGGCCGGAGGTACAATCCCTGATTATCCCTAGATTGGAATATATAGATTGGTGACCCTCGCAGGACTTCCCAAAGCCAGCTTGGCCCCAATCAGAGCTACCTTGAATGCCTCAGCCAGGCTTTTAACGGGTTCTAGGAAATGTTATCACATTTCACCCGACCTTTTGCAGCTAAACTGGTTATCTATTGAAGCTAGAATTTGACTCAAGATAGCTTATCTGACTCATAAAGCCATACACCACATAACCCCATACTACCTAGCAAATAAACTTGAGCTATATGGCTCTAGCAGAACCTCAGAAGTACGTCCACCCTTCCCTTGAAACCGCCAAGATTCAAAAAGAAAAGATCGTACAACTGTGCGTTTACCGGTCTTGCTCCGAGAATCTGGAACTCCTTGCCATCCGAGATCAGATCAAATCCCTCCACTACTTCCTTTAATAAACGAGCGTTAATCGCACTGCTCATGCTCGTGTGTTATATTAATAACAATATTTTTTTTTGTTCCAGTCCATGATTGCTCCTTTAACTGCATCAACTGTTGATTTTTGCTCAATTCCCTTTTGTTAATATTCCTTGATGCTCATCGCACATCTTGGTTCTTTTTATTGTATGATGTTTTACTCGGAGCGCTCTATGACACCTCTGATACACCCTGCTCTTTACTCTTGAATGTTTTCCCACAGGTTGTACTTTCACTTACCTCCTTTATGTTTTGTATAATGGCTGAAGACAACTCTGTCCAGACCTCTGATACCCCTTTGTGTCTTGTTCGTGTTCTATCAAACTTTTCAAATAAATAAATAAATAACTAAAGTGATCTGACCTTTCTACATAACGGCCAATATCGGCGAATATACCACTATTACATGATGTTAGACCTCTCAGCCTTTTGGTGGCCTTCCCCCAAACCTTTTGTCTTCTCCCATTCTGTTTTGACGAACTCATTTTTGTTGACGTTAGGACTCCAACAAAACCATCTCTTCCATGCCAACCTGTATTTTCAGATCCTCCAATGATAAGCCTTACACTTGCCAGGCTCTCCCGAAACCAGCCACCCCATGCTTAAATGGCCTTGAAGAACCAACTCGTGAAACACACCCCATAGGTTTGTCAACAACTCTGGGACAACAGGAAGAAGTGCCGGGTCAACAATAAGCATTTTCAGAATGTCGGGAAACCAAACCTGGAAGTCCAGAAAGGAGCTAATAGCACTAATTCACCTCTCTCCCTATGTATTAAGGCAAAGGGGGGAAATGCATAATTCCGAATCTTGCCCCAGACCTGCAAAAAAGCATCTACTGCTTCGGTTGCGGGGTCCGGCTTCCAACTGAAGAACCTGTAAATCTGAGCATTCAGACTGTTTTCAAAGAAATCCACTGCCAGAGGACCCCCACCTCTTGTCTATAGAAATGAATATTTCCCTGTTCAACCTCCAATCGTTGAAATCTACAAACTGTCCCAAATACCAGTCTGCAACTGAATTTTCTATTTCCGGAAAGTACTGAGCTGGAATCATAAAGTTCTTGCTCAGGCCATAATGCCAAAACTCCTTCACCAAATCTGCTAGAGCCTTTGAACGTGGACCCCCTAACTTGGTTACATATCTCACAGCAGAAATATTGTCCATATTTAAGAGAACACAACATTTAGTCTGATCTTTGACAAAGCTCTTTATCGCAAAGTAGCATGCCAGTAACTCCAAATAGTTGATGTGCATTTCCCATCAGTTGCCAGAGAGCCACATCTAGCTCCCAACCCTACAAACTGGCATCTGATTCTATTACCACATCTGGCTTGGTCCGAAAATCACTTTTCCATTCCAATCCTCCAGATTCTCCAGCCACCACCTTAACTCCTCTCATGTTTTCAAGTTCAACTGAACCATCTGAGAATATCTAACCCCTATGTGCAAATACATAGTTTTTGGCCTTTGTATCGCACCATAATGCAGGGGGGCCAGGAAGATAGCCTAAATGGTAGCTGACAGAAGACCCAGAACTCTCGCTTTCTGTCTTGCTAACATTCTCTTGATCTCCTTGCAACTTTTCTTCACCCCTTCCATCGGTACCTTCAACACACAGTCCAACTTCCAAATCTTAACAACCCAAGTAAACAGTCTGACTCGGCTCCAAACATGACTTCTTTACTATTTACTACAAAACCCAAGTCTTCTATCACAACAACCGCCAAAGCGGTGTATTCGTGAGCTAACTCTTTGTTTTGAGCCTTAATCAGGATATCGTCTAAGTAGATGATCAGCCTGATTCCCCTCATCCGCAACCATGCCGCTATTGGTCTCATTATCTTTATAAAGCACCATGGAGCTGATGTTATACCGAATGGGAGTCTTTTGAATCTCCACATGGTTCCCTTCTATTTGAATTTCAAAAGATTCCTCTGATCGTGGCAGACTGGGATGGGCAAAAATGCGTCTTTTAGGTCTAAGCGAGTCAACTAATCTCCCTTCCTTATCCCACAACATATGTATACCTTCCATCTTGAAATGGTTGTATTCCACCCACTCGTTCAGATCTTTCAGGTTTATGACTGGTCTCACACCCTTGTCCTTTTCTCTACTAAAAATGAATTGCCTACAAACCCTGGTGTTATTTCCGAAGCTATCTCTATGGCACCCTTCTTCTCCAATGGTTGAACCTCATGTTCTACTATCGTTTCGTCCTCTCTTGAAAACCTTATGGGGGGAGGATGTCTTACCTTAACTGGCCTCTCCACAAAATCTATTTGATAGCTACTTACAGTTTGTAACACCCAAGGATCAGAAGTAATCTCACTCCATCTGTCTAAAAAATAGGCGAGCCTTCCACCCAGTTTTACTAGATTAGACAAAAGGTAATTTTGCAAACATGCCTTGGCTCATTGACCTTCTTTTTCTCTAAATCATCATCTGGTAGGTTCCAGGTCTGTACCCTTTTTTCTCACTCCTCTCCTTTTTAACCTTCTTACTTTTAATTTCATCCTCTGATGAGTCAAAGTCTGAGGAACAAGAAATTATTATATCCCCACTACTGGAGGATTCATCGCAGACAATAGCCCTGGGCTCCCTTTTTGAGGCCTTTATAGCCTTATCATTCAACTCCTTATGAGTTGTTCTTCCAAAGGATTTCTGATTAAAGGCCCCCTTTCCTTTAGAAATTCTCTCTTTCTCAAGATGTTTTCTGTTCTGGGTGAACTCTCTAGCACCTCCACCAGATCAGGTGTTACCAACTACCTCTTCAACTGACCAGAATTGTACCTCATTATGTTTTTCAGAAAACCTTCCTTCCAACTTTTCCATACATTCCTCCAGTTTTTTACCCAACTGGGATGCTAAGGCGAAACTGCTTTATCCACACACTCCTGAATTTTAACTTCCATATTTGATTCACTTATTTTATTCTCCTCCATAGACCCACATAGAGTTATCCTTTGGTATATTTATAACTCCAAAGGTGATCCATGGCAACAACTTACAGACTCATCTGAGTCAGATATCAGATATCAAGTTACCTCATAGCTGGTAAGTAGTCCCAAATTCCACGTACATAGAGCTCAAAAATAGCGTCACAGTGGAGGTCAGATTGAGTATTGTTAATCAAAGTTAATAATGATCTAATCAAAAAGTAATGTAGGAACATGCCATATATTTTTTTTGATTGTACTGTTAGAAGTTGTTTTGCTCTAATTTTCCCGTTTCGTTATTTGACAGTGCTACAGACTTTTAAAATGTTATCCAAATGATCTTACTATAACCATCACAAAGTGGCAGTCACTGTCACAAACATTGTTGCAGCAGTAGGTGGCAGGCTTGATGGCAACCCTTTGACCAGACAAGGTGGCACTATGTTGGCATAGACTTATTGCTATTTTTTTATGTGGGGGCTATATCAGTGAGAGAACTGGCAGCTCCTGGTACTGGCTGAAAGGGTAAAACATATGATAAATGTCCTATGCTGTAAAAGATAGTTGCTCCTTAAAACCTAGGTATGTACATTTTCTTCTCCATGGAAGAGGTGTTCTGTTTCTCTGCAGCCCCATTCCAACTCTTACAAAGAAGCCTAGGACTATGACATTACTGCATGGACCCTACCATAACCTCTGTGACTAGCGCTTACTTCTTGCATATGGCTATCGTTTACACCTCCATGCCCAGAGCCACTTGGGGGCTTATTTATGAGAGCCCTGCATCGCTTTTACACCACGTAAAGTGGTACATGTGTGACGCAGGGCTCTCATAGAGATTTATGAAGCCACACAAGGCCACTCTGAATGGCTTTGAGTGCCTCATAAATCATGAGTAAGATAACGCAGCACAAATCACAGAGTTGTGTTACTCTGCACCTGGAAGGCGTTCCATGGGCGTTGCAGTGGGTTTTCCCATGCAACACCTATGGAATTTGAAGCTGCCCCAGATTTACAGAGTGATGTCAACCTGGGGAAGCGTCAAATCCTTACCCCTCCTGAGGTGAGAAATATGTTTATTTCTACTAGTTTTTAGGTCTCGGCCTAATCCAGCGCATGCGCTGGTCTCGGCCGAGACATTTAGTAGCTCTGAGAAGTGCTACTTTGCCGGCGATCAGCTTGCTAGAACGCGCACAAGAGCGTGCGCACATGCGCATTATAGCAGGCTGCTCGACGGCAAAGTAGCACTTGCGATGACGCGCATGCACACCACTCGCGTCATTCCTGCTATGACGCATGCTGCTGTGCGCGCATCCCTTGTTTTCAATGTTTCTATTCCTTCACGTGCACAAACAGAGATGCTGAATTTTATTGCGTAATGACTATGCTGCCATCTCTGGTAAAGCTGTGACTTATCTTTCTTTCTTTATTTTTAAAGGCTGTTTCTTTCCTTTATGTTTTTACACGGCTGAACTTTCCTCACAGTCTATATAATTTGTGGCTCCCCCTTATCTTGTGTGATACTAAGACAAGCCACTGGGTGTCAGTATTTCAACAATATCGGTCTCTTCCCTCCACCACAACAACCAAGCTCTTTGTAGGCTATTCACTGGTTGACACTGCTATACCAGGCCTCTTTCAATGCTGTCCTCTGACAGGCCACTGGGTACTGTTTAGCGCAAAACTAAGTGTACTCTATTCTTGCCTGCTCCACTTTTTTCTTAGCCCTTATAGGTGTTGCCTCTTTTAAAACCAACTTTTACAGGTGCTTTCTCCTGTCAAAATGAAAATTGAGTAAAAATGTAAACATCAAAGGACGAGAGATAATGACTGATTTGTCAATGTGTAGAAAATACCACTTCATGCTGCACAAGAGACTGTCTCATACCCATTATGTACCTAACCCTACCAGTACTCTTGAGTAGCCTCCTCCCTTCAGACTTTTTGGGTGCGATTGTATTCTCTGTGAATATTTCGAAAGCGCAACCACAGCAGTTTCAAAGTTCACTGTGTGGCAGAGGCAAGTGCACGGATAGGTTTACCGGAGTCTCTTTAGCAGTATTCCATGATGTCCAACCACACCTCTCCACACGCACGATATATCTTCACAATTTCAGTTGCCACACAAAAACGTAAGTGGGGTGAATAATGATTGGTAACCAGGCTGCTTGTATGGCACCACAACATTGAAACTGCCGCCCCATGCATGTACATATTTTTATATGATGAGATAGAGCCCACCTTCCACGTATCTGTCGTTCATGTTGTAGACAGCAACCATAACGTTGTTGAGATCTTGTCCAAAGTAGTGGTACCGCACCATCATGGCCTTCCTACCAGGGCCATTCAATTTTAGCCCAAATATAAGCTTTTCCAATGCACATGCCTTTCTGCTGGCAACTTTATGAGCTTGTTATCTGTGGTGTTGTACTTGAAGATGTCTCATGAAAGTGTTTTTGGAGCTTGAGCTTTCCCTTAAAATGTACTCAAGTATCAAAATAGCCAGGCTGCTCCCTGCACGAAACCTGTCATTTTACAATATTCTTAAAAGTGAAATCCAGATACCTTCCCTTCACATTAAAGGTCAGTTCAGACCACCGATTTTAACAACCTGCTCCCGATGTTGAAAAGGTTTATCTGCCTATCTAGTTGAATTTATGTATAGAACTAGCTATGAACCTTGTTCTTTTCTATCTAGAACACAGCAACGTAATTCAAGCTGGTACACCGAAGAAATAAATACACAAAATTCAGATATTACAAATCCAAACAAACTGTCTATCTCCATATTAAGAATTTGGACCACATCAACCTTGCTTGAAAGAAGTTGAGGATGCTGTGTATTGTTTTCAATGCTCGCAGTGACATGGACTTAAAATATCCTCAGAGGTTCACTTCTTTTAAAGTAATTACTTGTACCATTAAGGTGGTGCTCATAACAAACCAAAACAACTGACTCCCTAAGGGGTTGTGTTTGGGCTTCACCCTGTTTGGGGCTCGATTAATCTGAGATACAAAAGAAGGATTGGAGCACACAAATAATTTGCAAAATGATTGTAAGGATCGCCCAACTCTATCTATCTATCGCCCTCACTCTATCTATCTATTGCCCTCACTCTATCTATCTATCACCCTCTATCTATCTATCTATCTATCTATCTATCTATCTATCTATCTATCTATCTATCTATCTATCTATCTATCTATCTATCTATCTATCTATCTATCTATCTATCTATCTATCTATCTATCTATCTATCTATCTATCTATCTATCTATCTATCTATCTATCTATCTATCTATCTATCTGTCTATCTATCTATCTATCTATCGCCCTCACTCTATCTATTTCCCTCACTCTATCTATCTATCCATCTATCTATCCATCTATCTATCTATCTATCTATCTATCTATCTATCTATCTATCTATCTATCTATCTATCTATCTATCTATCTATCTATCTATCTATCTATCTATCTATCTATCTATCTATCTATCTATCTATCTATCTATCTATCTATCTTTCTATCTATCTTTCTATCTCCAAATCTATCTATCTATCTATCTATCTATCTATCTATCTATCTATCTATCTATCTATCTATCTATCTATCTATCTATCTATCTATCTATCTATCTATCTATCTATCACCCTCACTCTATCTATCTGTATATCTATCTATCTATCTATCTATCTATCTATCTATCTATCTATCTATCTATCTATCTATCTATCTATCTATCTATCTATCTATCTATCACCCTCACTCTATCTATCTGTATATCTATCTATCTATCTATCTATCTATCTATCTATCTATCTATCTATCTATCTATCTATCTATCTATCTATCTATCTATCTATCTATCTATCTATCTATCTATCACCCTCACTCTATCTATCTGTCTATCTATCTATCAATCAATCAATCAATCAATCAAAGCATTTGTATAGCGCGCTACTCACCCAGAGGGTCCCAAGGCGCTTGGGGGAGGGGGTCCTCTACTGCTCGAACAGCTAGGTCTTGAGTTGCTTCCTGAAGGAGTGGTGGTCTTGGGTCAGGCGTAGGTGGATGGGGAGGGAGTTCCACGTCTTGGCAGCCAGGAAGGAGAAGGATCTTCCTCCTGTTGTGGCTCTTCGGATGCGGGGAATGGCGGCGAGGGCGTGGCTGGTCGAACGTAGCTGGCGGGTGGGAGTGTAGAAGGTCAGGCGGTCGTTGAGGTATCTGGGGCCTTGGTTGTGGAGAGCTTTGTGTGCGTGGGTGAGGAGTCGGAACGTGATTCTCTTGTTGACGGGGAGCCAGTGCAGGTGTCTCAGGTGTCCGGCGATGTGGCTGTGTCGGGGGATGTCCATGATGAATCGTGCTGAGGCGTTCTGAATGCGCTGGAGTCTTTTCTGGAGTTTGGCTGTGATTCCGGCGTAGAGGGAGTTGCCGTAGTCCAGTCGGCTGGTGACGAGGGCCTGGGTGACCGTCTTCCTGGTTCCGGTGGGGATCCACCGGAAGATCCTGCGTAGCATGCGTAGGATGTTGAAGCATGACGAGGAGACGGCGTTGACTTGTCTGGTCATCGAGAGGGAGGAGTCCAGGATGAAGCCCAGGTGCGCCATGAGACTCCTTTACGGGATGTGATATGTCTGCGCAATACAAATATCCAGACTAGACTAGACTAGGTTGCGTGCGTGGTCCGTTGGTTTGGGTGCGCTGCCCAGGGCAGGGGGCCACCAGGGGTCGTCCCAGGCGAAGGGTGATGATCCCAGGATGAGGACTTCCGTCTTATCTGAGTTCAGTTTCAGGCGGTTGTTCATCATCCTCTCGGCTACGTCTTTCATCCCTTCGTGTAGGTTGGTTCTGGCGGTTGCGGGGTCGTTGGTGAGGGAGAGGATCAGCTGGGTGTCGTCGGCGTAGGAGAGGATGATGAGGTTGTGTTGGCGTGCGATGGCCGCGAGGGGGCTCATGTAGATTTTGAACAGCGTGGGCCTGAGTGATGAACCTTGTGGTATGCCGCAGATGACTTCGTTGGCCTCGGATCTGAACGGGGGAAGGCGGACTCTCTGTGTTCTTCAGGCGAGGAAGGAGATGATCCACTCCAGTGCCTTCTCCTGGATTCCGATGTTGTTCAGGCGCTGCACTAGGGTGCGGTGGCAGACAGTGTGGAACGCTGCGGAGCGGTCCAGGAGGATGAGGGCCGCTGTTTCCCCGTTGTTGAGCAGGGCTCGGATGTCGTCGGTGGCTGCGATGAGGGCGGTCTCGGTGCTGTGGTTGGCCCGGAAGCCGGACTGTGAGTGGTCGAGGGATCCATTAGTCTCGAGGAAGGCGGCCAGCTGTCTGTTGACAGTATTCTCGATGACTTTGGCAGGAAAAGGAAGGAGCGAGATGGGGCGGTAGTTTTTGAGGTCGGTGGGGTCCGCTGATGGTTTCTTCAGTAGGGCGCTGAGTTCGGCGTGCTTCCAGCTCTCTGGGAAGGTGGGGGTGTCGAAGGAGGTGTTGATGATGTCCCGGACATGGGGTGCGATGACGGAGTCGGCCTTGTTGAAGACGTGGTGAGGGCAGGGGTCGGCTGGTGATCCGGAGTGGATGGAGTTCATCGTGCGGATGGTGTCTTCGGTGTTGACCGGGGTCCAGGCACGGAGGGTGGTGGTGGGGGGTGTTGGTACGGTCGTAGGGTGCGTCGGCTGTGTGCTGAAACTGTTGTGTATGTCTGCGATCTTGCTGTGGAAGAATGAGGCGAGCGAGTTGCAGAGGTCTTGCGAGGGAGTGATGTTGTTGTTTCCGGCGCTGGGGTTCGAGAGCTCTTTGACGATGTTGAAGAGTTCCTTACTGTTGTGGGCGTTGTCCAGTCGTTCCTTGAATGCGGTGTTCTTGGTGGTGTGGATCAGCTGGTGGTGTTTTCGGGTGGCGTACTTGAGGGTGGTTATGTTGTCTGTAGTCGGGTCTCTGCGCCAGGCTTTCTCGAGGGCCCGGCAGTTCTTCTTGGAGCTCTTGAGTTCGTCGGTGAAACAGGATGCTTTCTTGCTGCCGGGTCTGACGGGGGTGTCTTCAGTGGAGCGAGGTCATCTGCGCAGTTGGTGATCCATCTTGTGAGGTTATCGGTGGCTTGGTTGGGGTTCGTTGAGCTGGCGGGAGGGTTCTGGCTCAGGGATGTAGTGAGTTGGTCGGTGGTGATCTTGTTCCAGCTTCTGCAGGGAACCTGTTGGTGGTTGTGAGTGGTGGTCCTACTGAAGCTGAAGTGGACGCAACTGTGGTCTGTCCAGTGGAGTCTGGTGGTGTGGCTGAAGGAGATGTCCTTGCTGGAGGAGAAGACGGGGTCAAGCGTGTGGCCGGCGTAGTGGGTGGGGGTGGTCACCAGTTGCTTGAGTCCGAGGTTGGCGAGGTTGTCCAGCAGGGTGGTGGTGTTGCGGTCGTTGTTGTTCTCTAGGTGGAAGTTGAGGTCCCCTAGGAGGATGTGGTCAGCGGAGGGGAGGGCGTGTGGGCTGATGAAGTCGGCGATGTCTTCGCTGAATTGTGTGCGTGGTCCCGGGGGTCTGTAGATGAGGGTGCCTCTGAGGGTGGTCTTGGGGTCGGTGTGTATCTGGAAGTGCAGGTGTTTGGCGGCTGTGAGGGTGTCGTCGGAGTTGGTCGTGATGCGGATGGTGTTCTTGTGGACGATGGCGATGCCTCCTCCGGTCTGGTTGACGCGGTCCCTCCGGGTGATCTTGTATCCGTCCGGGATGGCGATGGCGGGCGCTGAGGAGGCGTTCATCCATGTTTCCGTGAGGAAGGCGACGTCTGGAGATGTGGAGTCGAGGAGGTTCCAGAGTTCGACGGTGTGTCTGTGGACGGAGCGGGTGTTGAGCAGGATGCACTTCAGGTGGTTGCTGCTGGTGCTCGGCTTGGCGGGTGCGGTGCAGGTCCGGGTGCAGGAGAACTTGCAGGATTGGCAGGTGAAGGGTCCGTGGGTGCGTCCTGGGGTGGCTCGGTGGCAGCCGGGGATCCGGCCGGTGTTGAGTGTGTTGAGGGTGGTGGCGTCATAAGTCCGGCGGGTGGGCTGGCAGCTGCGGGGGCCAGGGTTCCTGGCACTGGGCGCGGTCCGGGCTCGGACGGGCGCAGACGGGCTTACCTTTGGCGCACCTTCGGCGCGCCCGCTGCACGTCAACGCTGCGCGTACGCATGCACTCTGCCATAAATGGAGAGTTGGGGGGGGCGGGCGAGGGAGGAGCAGCTGGGAGGCGGGAGCGGAGTGGGGAGTGGGGGGGAGCGGTGCGGTGATGCTGGAGGGAGCGTGGGTGGGGCCACAGGGGAGCAGCGGCAGGGAGCGGGGTGGGGCAGGGAACAAGCAGTGACAACGGGACAAATAAAGTACAATGCGAAAAAACGACGAAGGAAACAAAATACAAGTACAGTAAACGAGGCAGGCACAGAGGACGACGGAACCAATATAAAATACAATGTGGGAAGGACGGCGATACAAGTTACCAAAACACAAAGCAGGCACAGAGGGCAGGCAGGGTCAGGGGGCCAAACCAGCAGGGGCAGAACTCTCTAGGCAGCAGGAGGAGGCCGGGCACACTTGGGGTGGGCCAAGCGGCGGGAGGAGCGACCGGGTCTGACCAGGTCAGTTCAGGTCACAGGAATACTTTTTACATTTTCCAGTATTGATGGTGTCTTGTCTGGATATACATTTGGGGTTGGCCTTGACCCTGATGGTAATTCCTCTGTTGAGGAGTCCGGATTCTTGGGCGAAAATTCCCTCTGCGGTTGCCTAAAAAACGATTCGGCACGGCTGATCTTTCGAAGGATTCCTGCCTGGCCTGAAAGTTAGAATTGTAATTAGGGTCATAGTTAGGATCATAGTTGCTATGCCCCTCACCCTCCGAATCTGTGGTGTCAGAAAAGGTTGTCACCCGTCTGTTACCCCATCTAGGTGTGCCACCCCGGGGATTGAGATCATCCGAACTGGTGTAGAAGTTGGTGGCCAAGTAGGGATAAGCCCGCTCTTGGGTAAACAACTGAATATCCTTTCTGAAATTCTCGGTTCTTCATATTAGAAGATAATCCAAGAAGCAATCAAGTTCTAAACGTATTTCTTCCAATTTCTTTTTGCCCATTTCGACCGAGTTATCCTGTTTTAGCTTTTCCTCAAGATCTTCAATTTCCTTGTTCAGGATAGCTATAACTTCTCTCGCAGTCTCGATGATCAGCATCATCCAATCCCTGGAGCACCTGTTTGATATTAAAGCCCACTTCTCCAGGAATTGTCAGATCTCAACAAACAGTCCTGGGATATTACGGACCCTCAATCCAATAGGAATAGTTCCAGCCTTAAGATAATCTGACATAAAATGCGCAAGGAGTTCGGTGCGCTTGGATTTTTTCTTATGGTTGAGTTTGGTCTATTCGCCTTCTAGTCCCTTCGAGAGGGTGAACTGTTTATCACTGCCTAGTGAGAGGCCAATCATTTTAGCGAAGGTCTTCATCAGAAAACCCAAAGGTTTTAACCCCTTCCATGCTGATGACGGCCCCCGGCCATCATGCATCACAGTGCTCGTGTGCTGATGACGGCTGGGGGCCGTCATGAACCCGCCCACTCTTCAGAAGTGCCGCACAGGTGCAGAATCGCGGCCGCGCCCAAGGGGTTAATTCTCTCTATCCTAGATCTAACCCAAGGGGCCTTACCAAGCAGAGATCTCGATATTCAGACAGAATGGGGCTCAAACTGTGTGAGCAGCTTTAGTAGAAGTATCGTAAATGCCTTCAGCCAGGGGAAGGTAACAAAAAAAAGGTTTCACACAAAAGCAAATGAACACAATAATTCAGCATTAGGAACTGATAAGAGTCCCCTTTGAGATATTTGAAATACAAGACCTTTTACAAGCACAGAGCAAGCGCTGTTGCAGGCGAAACCTAATGACGTTTTAATACCACAAGCAAGTACCGTAACTGTAGAATCCACAGGTAAAAATAACGGTTAACATTGTATGAAACCAAGTTTTTCAACCTCCCATGCTGCAAAACTCAGGATACTTTGGGGCCCATTAGGATGGCGGGCGGATCACCCCCGCCTGGCCGGCGGTAGCTACCGCCGGCCTGGCGGGGGCGATCCACCCGCCATCCGTGCCGCAATGACCCACCGCCATATTAGTATGGCTGGGGGGTCTGCGGCGGACGGAAACACTGTCCGCGGCTTTTCCGATCCGGTCGCCTTGCGACTGGGGCGGAAAATGGTTTATATGGTGGCGGTGTCTATCAGACACCCCCAGCCATATTAGGATGGGCAATTTACAATGCCTTTGCCGCCACGGAAAGGCATGCGGAGTCTGCTTTGGGGGCCCGTTGCGGGCCCCCAAGGACTCCAGGGGGTTGAGGGGTGCACATGGGGGGTACCTATGGTACCCCCCAGCAGTTCCATGGACAACAAGGCAGGCACCGCGCGGTGCCTGGCATGTTGTGCATGGAATTGCACAGCATGCCTTCCTGCCATTGTGGCGGGCGGTGCCGAGTGCACCGCCCGCCACAATGGTAGGAATGCTGGATGCGCCCGATACAGTGGCGGGTGCATCCTAATGCCACCAACGGGACCCACCCCCTTATGGCGGGCAGTCCCTTTTTGCGATGGGATGGCAGGCGGACAAAGTCCGCCCGTCATCCTAATGGGGGCCTTTATGTTTTTTCCTCATGCATATTTCATCAGGTTTAAAATAAAGACATTTGTGAGGGGGAATGGAGAAATTAGTGTGGGACAATCCAATGCGACCTTAATGGACACATTGTGATCCCTACTGATCTCATAAAGGAGAGCGTTTTTCTTTACTCGAGTGCCTGCCACTCTGTATTTTGGGTCATAATCGTGCTGAACGTTAGCTGTAGGTAGAAGCTTTTTGGATGAGAAGATATTGGGATCGGTGCAATTGTTATTAGGAACTGTATTAACAGTAACACCTGTGTTAAATATTTTCTTGTTAAGACGTTCAGTTCCTTAATTGACCATGCTTTCCTTGCATATAATTACCCTATGTACTCATGAGATAGTTAAGGGTGTGTTTTTTTTAAAGCAATAAATTGGCTCTTACTCTCAAATAATTACACAAGCACATGATCAAATATAAATAAAAAGAGCACATCACTCTTAATGGGATTGACCTCTTTCACAGTTATTTATTATTGTTCCTTATTTGCAATTATTCATAATCATGGCAATTACATTACTTTTTGGAAACCCCAATTACATTCGAAAATGATTGCATTGCTAATGTATTTACTCTGACATATGGCATTTGGCGGAGCATGGTAATGGAAGAGTTATTACTGATGACTTAGTTTAGTTAGTAGATAATTTGCTCCTTTGATCTCTGCACACGCTATAGGTCATATTTTGGAATTCCACTTGGGTTTACCCAGTTGTTTTACCTTTACAGATCAAAGAAAATGTGCTCCCTTGATTCGAATAATAGTAGCTGTTATGTAGATCACCATGAAATAGCAAACTGTGGTAGTAAATGCTATTGAAACAAACAGTGGCACAGCTAGTAGGTCAGGGTTATTCCAGGTGAATGTGCACTTTATTTTAAAAGATGTATATCTAAAGTTCAGTCCTGAAATGACAAATAAATGTCTTATCATTAAAACCACATGTTCATATTGTATTTGGAGTATTAGTTGAGGGGAGTGAGAACCCACCTCACAGTCCTTGTCAGGGTGAACCACCAAAGTCACCAAATGAACCTGTGCTTATCCCTCTAGTTGCTTGGCATAAAGCGGTCGGAGTTAACTTAGAGTCAATGTGTAAAGTATTTATTCAGTACTCAAACAGTAATGAAGTAAAAACACGAAAGCTAAAAAATCCCAAACAAATTTAGAAAAACAAGGTACATTTTAATAAATAAAATTATGCCAGAATGACCAAAATCTAAAACTGGAGATATTAATTTTTAAAGTTTGAATTAAAAATAGCACCAACAAGCACATGTGCGCCAACCAAGGGTATCTGGTTGAGCTAGACTAGGTCAAAGTCAAAAGTTAAGGCCAACCGTGATGGAGCATAGCTCAGGTACAGGGACAAAGCTCATCCAAGTGGAAAGTTTACCTTCTGACTTAGAAGCTTTTCTGGAGAAAAAGTGGTTGTCGACAAGTCATCGACAGGGCAGGGTGCAAGCTGGATCCAAAGCTGGGTTTGACAATTGCATGATTCCTGAAGAGCAGGATCCCAGTGCTGTTGTCGACTAAGAAGGGAAAACTCTGAGCGGGGAAGTCTGAAGTCTGTGTCCTAGAAGGCCTCAACATAGATGAGTAGCTGCTCAGCATCGGACCCAATGAAGCCCTCTATGTTTGAACTAATAAACTTTTCTGGAAGTCAGATTCCTTCCAGTGTGGCAACCCAGAAAGATGAGATTGACTGGTAATTCCACTTTGACGATTGCGGCATCTACGGTAAGCCTGGTATCCATCGGTTCAACCGGAAAAGAGTTGGCAAAAGGTTTCAAAATCACACTTTTTGCAGTTTGTGGACAGGAGGTAGTACACTCTAACACCAGTCAAGAATCCAAGGCATGGTGGGCACCACTTAAAGAGCAGAGTTCAGCAGCAGTGTCCCGGCCAGGGCCAGTTGGAGCTATTCAGCTGGGCAGTGCAGGGAGAGAGGTCTCTGGAAGCTTGTGCATCCATGTAGCTCAATCAGGAGGTCAGCCAACTGACTCTTGAGGTCATTTCTGGGTTTCCTTGGTTTATTTTAGTTATTTATTTTTTTAAGGAGTTTTATATAGGGCGAATATGACCCGAGTAAGCACAACCAAATAACACGAGGATCATAAAAAATAAATAGAAACACAAAGTAACAGTAAAAAAAGTAAACAATATATAGCAGGATATGTAGGCAAAATAGCAGCAATACTTGGGTTACAAAATAATAAATAAAAATACAAAGTTACAAAATATATAAAAGGATGTAAACAAATAATATGCAGTAGAATATGTGAGTGGAATGTTCTGAGGTAGAAGAGAAAGGGATTTACAGGGTGGGGAGAGTAGAGGCATATTTTTCCCCGAGGTAGTGATGTACAAGTTAGGTGGGGGATATGGGGAAAGGATACAAGTGGCCTATTCCTAGAGAGAGAGGGATTTGTTGTATAGAAACATTTTTACTTCTTTCCGAAAGAGGAAAGTGGATGGGTTGCATCTGATATCCATGGGTAGAGAGTTCCAGATGTTTGGGGCCATTCCAGAAAAGGAACGGCTGTAGGTTTTCTTTTTCTGGAATGTTTGTGGCTTGAGGAGTAGGGAACTTGTGCTTCTGGCCGATCTATTTACTCCAGATAAGGTCAACTTCTGGGACATGTAGGAAGGAGTTTTAAGGTACAGCGCGTTGTGGGTCATGCAGGCGAATTTGAAGTGCATCCTGGCCTCGAAGAGAAGCCAGTGCAGTGCATGAAGATCAGGGGGGATCTGATCACTTTTTTAACCCTTGATGAGCCTGGCTGCAGCATTGAGGGTAGTTTTCAGAGGTGCAAGTGGGGGTTTTGGGAGGCCCACAAGGGTACAGCTGCTATAGTTAAGCTTTGAGAGTACATGCGTCACGGTTGTGAGGTCGGCAAAGTGGAGGAAAGGTTTAAGTTCCTGAAGATATGCTGCTAATGGTTAGCAACTCTAGCGATGGTGCTGATGTGTTTTTGTATGGATATGTTTTTGTCCAGTGATATACCCAGGAATTTGGCTGGGGCAATAATGTGTGGAGTGCAATTCAAGGCAGAGACAAGAGGCACTACATAACAGCTCCCTCTTCTCTCTGCCTTGAACTACACTCCCCACATCATCGACTCTGCCAAATCGTACATGCATATGTGTGCAAAAGGTCACTGCTGAAATGTTATTTTCTAGGACAATGTAAGAAATAAGCTGCCTTACTACATGGGCCTAACTCTTGAATATAACAGGGTCTGATGTATTGTAAGATCTATTGCGGAGTATGGCATTTAGTGTATCCTCACTATACTTTGGGTATTGTTGCTAATGTTCAAAGCGTGCAAATGTGGGAATGCAAGGAGTGTTCAAATATTTTGCCCTAGCTATACCAAGACAGGAGGTTTGTTGTACTGTTTTATTCAGGAAAATCATTTGATGTGGAATGAGGCATGCTCTAAATAACGCCTATTTTCCCTTAACATGCCAATCTTTTGTTGCCCAGACAGATTTTGTGTCTATTGTGTATTTGCAAAAGTTGAAACCCTGTATAAACAGTTGGGAAATAAAGGAAGCAGGGTAAATCAGCTTGGTGTTTGTGAGCATATTATTTTTTGCAGGTGTAGGTGCCAGCCTATAATAATAAGAGTCTAGGACTGATCTATCAAAACTAGAGAAATATGCAAACTTCTGAGCAAATGTTTTTGAACTACCTTTCTGCGGTTTTGGGCAATAGTCCCATTGTGTGTAGTTTTAAACAGCATGTGGAATGCTAGATTTGTGTAAAAAATAGTGAACATAATGTTGATAACAGAACATGTCTCCAAAATTACTTGTGCCATCATACAATTCATCATTAGAAAATGCTCTAGATCTGAAAGCAAATTTGTACATCTAATTTGTAGGAGTACTTGAGTGGAAAGCCTTTTGGTGGTGCTGTGCGTGGCACTGACAGCTATCATAGTTGTTCCATCTATTTTTCGGGCTAGAACGAGTGATTGCAGAAATTGCAGCTGTTTGCACTGTTGCCTTGTTGGCTTATCCGCCATTGAATTCCCTTAACATGAACGCCAAACCGCTGATGACTCAATGTACGAATTACAATAGATCATGACAGGCCTTCTTTCAGCTTTGACACTTGTTCCCAAAGCATCTTGTGCTTGAGTGTACAACCCTTCGAATGTTAAAACCCATTCTGGCCACAATAGTGAAGATATTCATTATAAGACTGGACACAACAAAATGATTCACACACTATACGTTTGGGGAATACGCGATCCCTATTTTGTGCTGCCAGTATCAGGGCTTTTAGTTCTACCAACTGTGCTGTGTAGTCCCCTAGGGACATTGTGCGTATTATTCTGGGAAGAAACGTTCTCTCCCACATACGTCCTTTTACAATTGCGCATGCCGCGGAATAATGCTGTTTCCTATGACCGGTTGAGCAGAATCATCGGTATAATTGATACATTCATATCAATCTAGATGCATAATTTCATTCGGTAGAGTATATTCCTGTTCGTACTGCAGGAATGCTTGTGTTTGTAATGTAGCATCAAATCGGTAACCTACATTTGTTGAGTTAGCCCATTGGATCCATCTTGGATGTAGAGCTTTAGCATTCGGGATGCTCGCTTTATTAAACGCCTTTAAGGTAAGTACTGGGGTGACAATAATTATGTGTTTTCCCTGACCCAGGGCTCTCTCTCTCTCATTACAGCAATCTGTACGGCTGTTAGTATTTCTCAGTGGATGCGAATGCATTTCAGCGTTCATGTATAGATGTGATTTGCATGCTATAGGTACTGTATCACTTTAATTGAAAGTGAGGTAGGCATACCAAGTTGGTCCAGCAACTACGTGGATCACCAAGTTAGTTGTGTTGACACATGTGTGTAAATGTCTGGAAACTAACTTGTTAGCTAGTACTGACCTTACATTATCAGTATGTTCCTGTGTCCAGTGTTGAACTGAAAAGTCTAATTAAATGATGGTTTTACCCTTTCTGCATAATTCAAAATGTAAATTCTGCCAAAATTTAAAAATCCCAAAATGGATTGTAGTCTCTTCAGAGTTGTTGGAGGTTGGAGCACTGCACATTTTTCTTAAAAATGTGTTGCCTGGCTTTTGCCTTCACTTGATATTTCAAATCCGAGAAACAGGACACTGAAGTCGGCTATTTTAGATTTTTTGAAATTTAATTTGTAGCCCGGGTAAGCAAATCCCACTATTATGTCGTTTACTCTAGCCAGATGTTCCATTAATTAATCGTCTGTCAGATAAATATTATCTTCATAGGACACTGCCTCCTCATTAATACTTTGAAGTAACTCTGTTACTCTGGCTGAAAACCACCCAGGGCTATCTTATACCCTTAAGGTAAACAACAACATTTACGCTAAGACCCTAGCACAGAAACTGCAGTCAAATATCTACTTCCAGGTGCTATATTCTGTCAGAAAAAAACATTTGAGATGTCTAGTGTTGATGATAAAACCGACGTCCTGATCCTGAGAAACAACCCTAATATCTGGGGAGTCAGCCATTGGTCTGTCATGTTGGGTCCACTGACTGTACTGGTGGATAAGGTCAAGGATCTCAGTTTCATAATCAATAAAAATCTCTCCTTGACACCACAGGTCTAGAAGCTTACAGCCTCCTGTTTTTACATTCTGAAATGGCTTAAGGAAATACTCTGGCTGAACCCGTTAGGTTAACAGAGAACTGTGCTGCGGGCTTTGGTTACATCCAGATTGGACTACGGGAATGTTCTGTATCTGGGTGCTGACAAAGCCTTGATTCGTCAATTACAGACCATCCAAAATGCGGCGGACTACCTTCTTTTTCGGCTGCCGAGATTTTCCTCCGTCTCTCCCTTGCTTCAGAGACTGAGGGTGGGCAAACAGATTAAATTCAAGGCCTTGTGTTATATGTTTAGTTCTAGAAACAGTCTTGCTCCTTCTTATAACCAAGCCCTGGGTTCTCCATATGTCCCCACCCGAGTACTGAGATCAGCTAACCTTGCACTTTTTTCTGTGCCCAGGTTTCTCAGAGCACATCTTAAGGGGCGCTCCATTTCTGTGCTGGGTCCTAAACTCTGGAATTCTCTGCCAATTGCTCTCCGATCCTGTAACTCACTGCTCAGTTCCGCAAGTACTTAAAAACGATACTCTTTAGCAGTCCTGATTAAACCCCACCTCCTTGGTTCAAATAGTTTATTTGTAGGGGAACAGGCAGGTACAACTTCTCACCAGTTCCGACAGCTGTAACTCAGGAACCCAGCATTCTCGAACTAGTAACATCCAGTCACCTAGGAACGGTGACTAGGATGTTACTAGGATACCCCAGCCAAGTGTTTAATTTTCTCTTACCAAGATGGCTGCTCGACGACTCCTGCTTAAATATGTATGTGAATGACTACTGGAAGTTCTTCACCGTTGTTCCAACTACATTCGTCATCAGAAACTTGGACTGGGTTATTTGGGGATACAATCCAGCTCTGACTCCTACTCCTGTTGGCTTCTGTCTGACACAAGATAGAGACTGTTTTTAAAAGAACAGCAGGGCCAAACTGGCAGTTTGGAATGCTGCCGAGCTGGGGGCTGATTTCACTGTGGTGGGGGCCGATTTCGTTCTTGGAGACCTGCGTGTGCTTCGAAATAATTAAAGCAAAACGAATTTCGTTTAGCGCACGCAGGTCTCCATGAACAAAATCATCCCCCAGCTCAGCAGCATTCCAAACTGCCCGGTAGCCAGTCCGGCCCTGAAGAACAGTGTTAGAGGACTCTCTAGTTGGGGATCTACTTATCCCTTGGCTGAAATATTTCTTTTTTCTAGCCTCAGGAGACCTGAGTTGTTCATGAACTGTTGTAAGGACTTAACAACATAGAAAGAAAAGGGTTTTATTCTCAGTAGATCAACAGGGAAAACCCACGAAACCCAGGCAGAAGTTACTGAAGACACAGCTGTCCAGTCGGGAATCTAAAGGGAAAAACCTACTTGACAACAGTCAACACCATGGAAACAGAATCAAAACATGAAGAGCATTCAATAGAAAACACAAGAGATACAACAGGAACCCTCCTGCTGTTACCAGTAATGATGCATTAATGAGTTAACTTGACATTCAAGAATCAGGAGCGCTGCGAAAGAGGTGTCTGAGTTGCAGAAATTGACAGGGTTTATAATGTTTACATATGTTCCCAATATTGAGACATATCTTACTCTAGCTCCTAATTTTTGCACACATTTTTGCTGACACGTTTTAGATTTAATACAGTGCGCTCTCTCATGAGTTTTCCAAAGTGGTGAGGTCGCCTCGATTTATCCCCTTCTTGTCACCGTGATAATGTCTCCATCCACTCAAACTTGCTTCTTTTTTGTCGTTTTTATTTCCAAATGTGGTCATTATTTGTTACTATTACTTAAAAACACCAAACTTCTTTGTTCAATGCTGACCTTTTGTAACCTACCTGCGAATGTTTTCGTATATGTGCATGTGTTCCACAATGATCGTTTTTTGTTTATAATGTTGCGACGGACGGAAGGAATTTGTATAACTAGTAATGAATTATAGCTGTAATTTTTTTGTATGCCTGTATTTTCGTAATTTGTATTGGTTGTTCTCATCTAGATGGTTTTAATACAGCACCGAGTAAAGATTTATTGATTGGCTGACTTGTGTGTGGATGTAATGCCTGCTAATCAGCAATGAATGCAGTACGTGGAATTCAAAACTGTTCTCACTACTGTGTTTCACCGTTGTGTTACTTTTTGATTTAAAAGAGTGCTGGAGGAGCACGGCCAGAAAAGTTTACCTTTGCTTAGTGCTGTTCCAGATGTTTCGTCAGAGCACTGGAGAGTGTCTGAGTACAGCCACTGGCACTGAGAATATGAATGCACCTGGCCCAATTACGTTGATGAACGCTGACGTCAAGGTCTACTCAAAGATACTGGCTAAAAGATTAGCAGGGGTGGTTGAGGGTTTAGTTAGCCCCTCCCAGCATGGGTTTATCCCAGGAAAAGGAACAACACAACACGTCAGGCAGGTCATTACCATGTTTGATGCAGCAGGTACCCTAGGAGACCCCATGGCAGCGTTGTTTCTAGACGCAGAAAAGGCGTTTGATAGGGTCTCCTGGGGATACCTATGGTCAGCCATGAGGTGGAGTGGAATTGGGGAGGGCTTCATCAAGGCCATACAGACCCTGTATATCAACCCAATGGCTAAGATTAGGGTCAATAGGGGATACTCGGCAGCAGTCAAGATTTGCAGAGGGACTAGGCAGGGCTGCCACTCATCCCCCCTGCTGTTTGCATTATACTTGGACCCCTATCAGCGTAGGCTGGAACTGAACCCGCAGATTCCGGCAATGAATATAAACGGCTGCACGATAAAAACTCTTGCGTATGCGGATGACGTTGCCATTCTGACACCTAACCCCTCCATTGCCATTAGGGAGATTGAAGCAGAGGCTCAATGTTTCGGTCAAATCTCTGGATACAATCTGAACAACTCTAAGACACAGATTGTTGAAAATAGATATTCTGCGTGTAATGACGCTAGGGTAGTTGGATCAGCTGTGTACTTGGGGGTGGCAATATCAGCAAACCTTGATATGGTGGTAGAGATAAACATGGCTCCACTGATGGCAAGGGTAAAAACGGATCTAATAACGGTGAATAATTTACACTTATCGCTGGTGGGCTGTACCAACGTTATTAAGATGCTGATTCTCCCCAAATTTCTTTATTTTTTTAGATCGATCCCTTTATTCTTTGAGAACAGCTGGTTTAATACATTAGAGGCAATATATAGCAGATTCATCTGGGCACATGGGAAGACGCGTAGGGCATATAGATATATCACGCTCCCAAGAGAAAGGGGGGGGGAGCACCGGACTTCAGGTTATATTAAATGGCAGCTGCTCTACAATACATGCAAGGGTTAATAGGAGGAACAGATCTGGATCAAAGAGTTAATAACCTGTCTACGAAAGTATATGCTACTGTGTTAGGGACAGATGTGGGAAACTGCTTTTTAAATTGTATTGACTTTGGCTACTTCAAAAGAACCAGGTTCAAGACAGTTTCTGCTGCTGTTAAGATTTGGACTGCCTTCTTGAAAAGAAATAAACTGGAGATATACAACAGATATATTAGACTCTATAAAAACAGGTAATTTCCTCAAGCAATCTTTGCAGATGAAGTAATGTCAGAATGGGTAAACAGCGGTATTGTGCAGACTGGGGATCTATTTGACGCAGAGGGGATGGTACAGTTTGCAGATCTAAGAACTAAGCATGGTATTGATAATAGAGGCTTCTTCAAGTACCTCCAGGTCAGGAGTTTTTTGAATAATAAGTCAAGGGGGTCAGCTGGATTGAGTAGGAATGAGATACTGGAAAAAATTAGACTTCTGGGGGACCGCATGATTAGGTCCTTTTATGCCTGTTTGGTTAAAGGGAAAACTGACGATCTAGGAAAAGTGGGTAATAAATGGGCGGAAAAACTTAGCGTGGATGCAGGGTGGTTTAAGGAATCACTGGACCTAGGCCGTACTATATTGTGTTCATCCTCCATGCAGGCACAACATTATAAAACGTTGTATTCACTCTATCATACCCCCGCTAAGATAGCTAAATGGGGCGGGACCATGGGTACCAACTGTCCTCGCTGCAATGCTAGTGAAGCTGATAGTATTCACATATTTGCTACCTGTCCTCAACTGCATACGCTAGTCAGGGACATTGAGGGTTTTCTGGACAGATCATTGGGGATCCAAATTAAACTTAACCCAGCTCGGATAATTTTAGGTCTGGGATTGGAAGGGGCTGACACACAGCAGGAATTTCTGTTCGTGGCAATGTCAGTATACGGATTGACCTTAGCAAGGGCATGGCTAGATAAAAAGCCGCCGCCACTGCAAACCTGGCTGGCTAATCTGTTGAACGCATATAATATGGAGAAGAATATTTATGCACGAAAAGGGAAAAGGGGAAGGACATTAGGCTTAAGAATATGGCAACCCATAAGTAGGTGGAAGGAGGGACTTGGGCCGCAGGTAGACCCAAGAAGGGCTTAATTTTTAATCGTGGTAAAGTATGAAATATAAATACTGATGATGGAAGTGCGTAATGAAATGTTTGTATATCTTGAAATAGAACTCATTTAGCTATGAAGCATGAAGTAATAATGCTGAACAATGTATAATGTGTAAAGTATGTGCAACATGGAAAATAATAAATATAATAAAAAAAAGAAAAAAAAAGAATGCGGTACGTGGAATTCAAAAGTGTTCTCACTACTGTGTTTCACCGTTGGGTTACTTTTTGATTTAAAAGAGTGCTGGAGGAGCACGGCCAGAAAAGTTTACCTTTGCTTAGTGCTATTCCAGATGTTTCGTCAGAGCACTGGAGAGTGTCTGAGTACAGCCACTGGCACTGAGAATATGAATGCACCTGGCCTTAAGGAGTGTGGTGGTGGTGCGGATTGTGATACCCTTACATTGCCTTTACTCCACTGCCTGTGGGGCTGCAGTTTTAATGGTCATCTATTCTACACAATTCCATTGCACAGCTCTCATATGGACATCCAGCACACTGTCTTGCATCAATGCCCTGAAAATGTTTGCACACCCACACACCTTTCCTGACCCATTCCAGACTCCCACACTTGAGATAATCATATATTTACTCCTGTCGAGTCACAGCATTAATGGCCAGGTGTTAAAACACAAACCGATTTCCTAATTGTGATTCTCTCCGAATCGCATTTGGGAAATTGGTATTCCTAATGTATGAAACTCTTTTAAGTTTCAACCAATCTAAGTGGGTCGCAAATAAACCTACCTCATGCATATTAATGAGAGAGGAAGCGATTTGCAACTCATTAGAAATCTCAGCCATCACAGGGATGATGGCCTGCTTAGGTCAGCAGACAACATGTCAGTGATTGCTTTTTCAATTAATCAATTTATTTTTGTATATATGCTGGCCATTTTTCTTACAGGAAAACAGGAAGTGTTTAACAAGAAAAAATGAAACTTTGGAGTTTCATTTTTTAAGAGTAGACAGTTGTCCATGGGGACACTGACTGCTCTTAAAAAATATGTAATTTTCTCGAAGGGGAGGGATCCACAAAGGACCCTTTCCCCTTTGCAAATGCAGACTTAAACTGGTGGTAAAGTATTACTTTTTTGTATTCGGAATTTGGTCACAAAGCATTAAGCATTCTGATTTGGTATTTGGAAGGTATGCCCCTTCAAAATACCAAATTGGTATTTGGTAGTAAACACAAATTGCGATTCGGTAATAAGTTACAAATGCCCACATGCATCAAGGTAAATTGCATTCGCAAACGGTGCGAATCGCATTTTTCGGCCGTTTGCGAATGCAATTTCCTGATTTGGGATGCACCAACCTTTTTCAGAAATTCGCAATTTAAGAAACTGCACAATTGCGAATGCATTTAAGGAATCTCAATTTGAGATTCCTTAAATACAATTTATCATACTTTTAGAAATTGCGAATTTGGAAATTAGAAATGCAAATTACTATGAAGTAGACCTTCATGGTAATTTGCGAAAATCTAGAAAATTGCTTTTAAATGCATTTTTCTTTGTTACGTGTTACACACACACGTGCCCTTGAGGCATGTGTGTGTGTAAGATGTATCCAAAAGCAAATTTCAGGGGTGCAACAGGGTGTCTTTTGGACACCCCTGCACCCTTGAAATTGCATTCTCAATTTGCGAATTCACAATGATGAATTGCAAATTGAGAATGCCCTCCCATTCATTCCTATGGGCCTCTAGGCCTATAGGAATGAATGTGTAGAAATTCCTTAATTGCGATTCTCAATTAGAGAATCGCAATTAAGGAACTTTAAGAAATCGCAATTTGTTTGCAAATTTCTTAATGAATTGCATTTTGCAATTCCTTAATTGCGATTCCTTAATTTTCGCAATTAAGGAATCGCAAAATGGAACAATGATGCATGTGGGTGTATGTAACAATTTGCCTTTTGTACATTGAATGAGGCTGTTTGTGACTCACAAAACTGTGTACATCTGGCCCAAAATCCAATACCATTGTAGGAATAAGAATGCAGCATTGCCAAAAAAAGGTTTTGGTGTAGGGGAAGGGGGTTACTCCATGGGGAAAATATTTGTCATGTGGCAAAAAAAGTTAACTGCAATTTACAGCCAACCTTCTCATATGACTTTTATTTGTTTGCCCTCATATTCACCAGTAAATATTTTAAATCAGAGGGCAGCAGAGAAATCAAACCAGCTTCACTTTACGGAAGGATTATTGGGTAAAGGCACCAGTACTGATCAAGGTCGTATACATGTGTAGTAATTATTGGACATAAAAGATACATTGAAACCATATATTCCTTTAACAATTTAAGATTCAATCGTTATTCTAGGAGCTCACCGTTTGCTAAAATTCTGTAATTAATTGATTTCTGTTTATCAAAATATTATGGACATGCCTCATTTATGCAAAGAGGGGGGGTATTCTACTTCCATTTGTTACATATTTGGACTCTTGCCAATTACATTACATAGAAAAATGCATACTTTTATGATCTTCCAAAGATTGATCATGATCTTCCAAAGATTGATCACTTATCATCCATCTCAAAATATGAGTCTCACAACTGTAGCAGCGGGTTAACTTTAGCGCTGGTGGCACCCTGTGCGACAATCTTTTTTTGTGCTACTCCTCCCACATGACCTCTTCCTGGGAATTCCCAACATCCGACAAAAGTGCCCCTCATCTCTCCATAACCCCTCTCACATACATTTAATTTGTTTTAAAACACTGGTAAAGGCCAGCTTTACTAATACACTCAGCTATCCACATAAAATACAGATCTGTTCTTTGCAGCATGCATATTAACCCTCTGTTCTACTTTATGGCGAGTCAAAACTGCCACTAGATAAAACTCTGACCTCTCACTCTCTCTCTCTCTCTCTCTCTCTCTCAGAAAAACATTAATCATACGAGTTATCTTGCCATTTTTATTGCTGCCTGAAAGCTGGACGCACAAGTATTTCTGCAGCAGGTGCTTTTAAATCACAGGTTATGCTAAACACAGTGCCCTACCTGAGATAAGTGCCCCCTCCACCCCTCCAGGTCAGCGATCAGTGCAGTCCCACTGATAGCACCACCCTGAAGCCGGCCTTGGCATTGCTCTCCAGCACGAGTAATTTTTTTTATGTTTGAAAGCTTTATTGGCAAATAAATGGAACAACTGACAGAAGGAATTGTATACATAAAATGAAATCCAAAAAGAACTATATTATTCCTAAAGTCATAGAGAGAGAAGAAAGCATTTTATAGCTTTTCAAAGGGAGGAAAAGGGAAAGGGAAAGAAAGGAAAGAAAAGAGAGAAAGGAAAGTAGGGAAGATCAGGTAGGAACAAAGAGGAAAGAAACAGGAGTAGCAACTATAACAGAACTGTATACTCTATAGCCAAACAACGAAGTACAAGATCAAATAAAGATAAATAGCTTGACACAGATATATCAAATTACAGAAAATATAAAGGTAATGAATAAACCACAGCGTAAAATAAATAAATATTCAAGGGGGTTTAAAATTCCCTGAAGTGGTTGGTAGTGGTCGTGTCTTAACAGCAGAACGATCTAGGTACACAGTGAGTGGGAGCCAGTAAAGCTCTACATTGCGAGGCGGTTTGCTGGAGGAAGCGAAGGAAACATCTAGACTTTTTTCGTTTTCTATCCCTTACTCTCCTCCTCTTCTACTCTTAGGTAGCCTATCTGATAGTCTTTCTTTACCCCCTCATTCTTCTGGTCTCTTTAATCTTATGCTTGCGCTTGTCTTTCAACACATTGCTTCTAATTAGAAATCTCTCACGGCTGTATCTATGCAACAATGGTGGAATGCTCTGTACCACTTTCATAGACTAGATGTTTCCTTCGCTTCCTCCAGCAAATCCAGCACGAGTAATGAAACAGTACTTGTGCCAACCCGAATGCTGACACTAGCAAAGCAAGTGTAGATCATCTGTCTGGACATCTCTGTATTTTGGGGACTTTACTGTGTCAAAAGGTTGGATTTTGTTATGTTTTCAGCAATCAAGTATAGCGTGTCCAACATGACAGAGGAGTTTCTGACCCGCAGCAGGTTTCACACGTTTGTGTGGCAAATCATTTTTTATTTACCATATGTTTAGGGGTTCCACCTTAGAAAATATTTCTCCACAGACATTTTTTGTAACCTTTATCTTATCTTCCTTAATGTTTCATAGTAATTTATACCACTTTTCCTTCTTCGTGGCCTTTTTTTCTTGGTCCTTCTTCAAACAGAATAGCTGATGGGGACCATTCTGGGACTTTAACACTTTTCAGTCAGGATATCTGTATGTATTAAAATTCCAGCAATGCTGACCGAACCGTCTGAAAGTGCTTGTACCGTGAGTGTCTTATGCTGCAACCCATCTCTTTCAAACTCCTCACTTCTCAATAGTTTAGAACAAGTTTCTCTCAGGCATTGTGGAATGCCTTGGGGAGTCCGAAAGTGTTTGTCAAAAGCCATAGTAAGAAATTACTTATCCTTTCCTGATGTCATACCAACACCTTACAGTAAGTTACAGACCACTTTAAGATTGTACTCCTCACCTTCTCGAAGTGATGTGGTGCAACGAAATTGTAAAGATGCCCCTTTGAGATCTTAGCTACAGACTGCTGCAGCTGTCTGTTAAAAGAGTCAGACCTCAATACACACATTCATACATACATAAAGAAGAAAAGTAGGGTTTGGTCAGCCCCATGATGCCATTGGCTGATGTCCTTTTTTTAAAGGTTGCAGTGCAGGATTTGTACCCGTTGCCCTCTCGCCACTGTGGGTTCTCTGTTGCCAGTATGCTCTTATAATGTGTTTGCCAATGCCTGTTGATTTTTTTTTAGCAAACATTAACATAGCAATTCATTCCAAAATGGTGGGCATGCATGCATGTGCATATATGGTGGCCATCTTATAATGGAGTTTCAAAAACATAATGTTTATTTGAACTCCTGTGGTATCTCCCTCTTTTGCCCCCCCCGGCTGCTCCGCGTGCGATGGTGCTGCTCGCGGTGACATCATTTGGAATGTCACCGCGACCAGCGTTCCAAGGCGAGCGCCGGGGACTCTGACTGCGAGAACACTACGGAAAGGCTGTGGCTGAGGTCGCAGGTGTGATTCTTGAACTGAATAAATACTTCTGTTCTTATAAGTGACGGCTGCGCCTGTTTCTTGAAGCTGTCACCACACTGGCGACGAGGGTGACCTCCTGTGACCTCAACACGCTGGTGTAAACAGCTGACTCGAGTCTGCAGCCGGCTGTTAATGAGGAGCATCGTGTTGCTGTGGAAACCCTGACGGCAGCGCAGTGAAGGGGAAGCACGAGAAAAAAGGAGAGAGGCGGCAGGAACGGAGCCCAGCAGAGTATTTGAAGGAGCGACCACGGGTCAGCTTTTAACTTCGTCCCTCTGAAGTAAGGTAACGCGTGTGTGCCTTCCCTGCGTGCTCAAAGGACCTTCCTGACTGCTCTGTGTAGCGTGAAATTGAAGCGGCAGACTGAAGAGCGTGTGTCATTTCACTTGAAAGCCGAGCCTCATTAGCATTTGAATTAAGCGCCGCATGGTAGCGAAGTAAGGCGAAATCAAAGCAAGTGACTCACTTCACCACCTCAGGAAATGTGTGAAAATTAGCCGAGGAGTAGGCATTTCACCTGGAGAGGGCACGCTCAGCGCAAGCAACGCGCGAAGGGATCTGGCGCATAATTAGCTGCCTAGGTTATGGTCATTCATCGGCAAGCTTTGAGGCTCAAGAAACGTTTGCTGGCAAGAGACCCGTGTGCCCCACCTCTCCTTCAGGGAAGTCTCTTCTGCAGAGGGAGCCCACGTAGCAGGCGAGGGGATGTGTGGCAGCTCCTCGATCACCTCTTAATGAGTGTTAGAACCAGCACGGCAGGCGAGACGAATTTCCACCACACGTTATTGTTGCAATACATGCGACTGGACTGAGTCTTCTTAAGGTTTCATCAAGAACTAGTTGGTGGTTACAGCGCTAGGCAGTGGTTGTGACTGAAGGAGTTTTTGCCACCTCTTTTGGAACGGTGCTGGCAGTAGGAGAAATCTTCGCGTTTGAACTGGTGGTGACTCTCGTTGCCTCTGCCTACAGTTGGTCTTAGCTCCTTGGTGCACGGGCCGTGCAAGAAAGTTTAAACAATTGTGCCATTATATTACTGGTTGAATAAGTTATCAGTACACATTCTATGTCCTTTCCAACTACTCTCGTGGATGTAGACTCTTGAATACTGCTGCAACTTGATTATTCACCAATTGTAAGTTCTGTATCCTCGACCCTGAGGGATACTTTGCCTTAGCTAGTTAGTGGCCTTTAGTGGTATCCCTTTACACACCTCTTTAGCACAGGCTCGTTGTGGTCACCTTGCTCCCCGTTAGCCTTACAAGAGGGTTGGTGCGGGCTGCCTGGTCCTAAGCTCTCTCTTAGACCATTGTGGTTTTAACATGCAAAGTGTAACCCCTCCACCCTTCTTCCTAACCAACCCAGGTGACCCCACCATCCTATGGAAAAAATGGAAAAAAGTCTTTTTAAATTATGCTACTGTGTGTGGGCCTAACCTGGGGCTTGAAAGAAAAGTTGCACTGCTGGCCTATTACTTGGGCGCAGAAGGAGAGGAAGTTCTAGACCATCTCCCGGATTTAGGGGCACAGGAGGCAAGAGGGCTGAATGAGTTTGAAATTAGTCTAAAGAAATTGGATTTGCACTACCTACCCAAGACTAGCACAATTATGGAGAGGTACCATTTTGGTAAGAGGGCTCAAAAAGATGGGGAATCCATAGAAGATTTTGTGTCTGAGTTGAGGAAGTTAGCTGCAACGTGCAAGTTTGGGGGAGCGAGCGAGGAGAGAATTAGGGACCAATTTGTGTTGACCTGCAGGATGGAGCGAGTGCGTGAGGAGCTTTGGCTTAAAGATGACCCGCCATTGAGGGAGGTTCTCATCATAGCCAAGCAGGTAGAGCACATGTTACAGTGCGTCAAGGAGATTAAGCAGGACGCAGGGGAAAAGAAGAACGATGACAAGACTAATGTCAGTGAGGTGATAACCGAGAGTGAGACGGTGTCTGTAGTTAAGGGTCAGAAGGCGGTGAGCAAGGAGCAGAAGGAAAGCAGACCGGGTGGGTCATACAAAGGTGCCTGCTACAGGTGTGGGAAACAAGGGCACCTAGCCAACGACAAGGAGTGTCCCGCCCTCAGGTTCACATGTAATAAGTGTGGCAAGAGGGGCCACTTCAGGCAATTTTGCAAGAGTGGGCAGGGGGCCAGTAGACAGAGTAGAGACAGAACGAATGTGGTGAGTGACGAATTTGTTGTGCAAGTTAAGGAGTTGAAGGCACCAGGTCCCAGAAACCTTTTGGGTAAGGAAGTTACAGCACAGGTTGATGAGGAACAAGTTGATAGTCCTAAAGACACCATAAAAGTTGGGAATGTTGATCTAGATGCATTGTTTGACTCTTGTTCTCGAATAACCATCATTAATGCCAAAGAGTTCTCACGTGTATCCAAAGGCAAGATAATCTTGAGGAGGTTAGACCTGAGACCAGGAGGGTATGCGGGGCGCCCCATCTCCATGAAAGGGTACTTCCTGAGTAAAATTGAGTACAGAAACAGGTCTACTGTCTCCAAAGTATATGTATCCACTGTGGGGGACAACATTCTGGGGTGGCGTGCTCAAAAGGGGTTAGGAGTGTACCTCAATCCCAACAGCAATCCACAGATTTTGACACAAGAGATACAGGATGGTGAAGCTGACATCACAAGAGAATTTGAGGAAGTGTTTAGGGAAGGGCTTGGATGTTTGAAAAACTACTGTCACAAAATCAAATTGAAGAAGGATGCCAAGCCCGTTGTGGCGAAAGTCAGAAGACTACCCATAGCCATTCAGGAGGAGGTCAGAACGGAACTGGAGAAACTGTGCGAGGCTGGAGTCATCGAACCAGTGGAGGCGACCGAATGGTTGGCGCCCATTGTGGCAGCGAAGAAAAAGGACGGGTCAGTCCGGCTCTGCATTGATTTGAGGGCACTCAACAAAGAGGTCGTCGTTGACCGATACCCCTTGCCGAACATCACCCAAATGATGAGCATGTTAGAGGGTGCAAAGGTGTTTTCCACCCTCGATCTCACCTCGGCCTATTTCCAGATAAAACTTCACGAGGAGTCTCAAGAACTCACCGCTTTTGTGACGCCCATGGGTGCTTACAAGTTCAAAAGGATGCCTTTTGGCCTAGTCTCGGCGGCAGCCGTTTTCCAAAGAATCATGGGCAACCTCCTGAAAGGCATCCCTGGCGTCTTGTGTTACCAGGATGACGTGCTGGTGTTTGCAAAGAACCAAGTTGAGCATGATCAGAGACTGAGATGTGTACTGAGGAGGTTTTTGTCCCAGGGTCTCACCGTGAAGAAGAACAAATGTGTCTTTAGCTGTGCCGAGTTGGATTTCCTGGGACACAAGATTACAGCAGAAGGCATACGTCCCAAGGTCGAGCTCCAGGACACCATTGTGAATCTGCCACCCCCCAAGAACAAAGACGAGATCAAATCATTCATGGGGATGCTGGAGTTTTATGGAAAGTTCATCAGAAACTTGGCAGGCAGGACGTATGCCATCAGGCTGTTGCTGAAGAAAGAAAGCGAATTCAGATGGAGCCATGAATGCCAGAGCGAGTTCGAGGATGTAAGGAGAGCTCTTGCGGAAGCCCCTAGTTTGAAGTCTTACATGCCCGGCCGGGCAACCGTCCTCACCACTGATGCTAGTGCAAAGGGGTTGGGAGCGGTCCTTACCCAGAAAGGTGTGGAAGGAGAAGAAACCGTGGCCTTCGCCTCAAGGTCACTCCAAAAATCTGAGAACAACTACTCAGTCATTGAAAAGGAGGCATTGGCGGTGTCCTGGGCAGTAGGCAAATTCAGAGACTTCCTGTGGGGTACGCAGTTCACCCTCCGAACCGACCACAAACCGCTGGTAGAAGTGTTCAGCAAGAAGGGTTTAGATGCCATCTCCAGCAGGATAAGGCGTTGGGTGGTCTGTCTCCAGGAGTACACATTCAATGTCGAGTATGTCCCGGGAACACAAAACCTTGCAGCTGACTGCCTGTCCAGGCTTGTCAGCGGAGTAGAAGCAAGTGAAATGCGAGACAGGACAGATGAAGATGAAGAAGGATTCATGGGTGAGAATGTCTGCACCATCCAGAAGGCGTTGGGTGAAGAAACGTGGAGAAAGGCACAAGAAGAGGACAAGACCATGGAAGAAGTTTGCAGAAGAGTGAGAGATGGATGGAAGCACGGGGACAAACGTGATGAAGACCTGCGGCCTTTCCAGGCTGTTAAGGACGAGTTAACCATTGTTGACGGATGCCTGTTCAGGGGAACAAGACTCGTACCACCAGCAACGGTGAGAGACAACCTGGTCGAGATAGCTCACGAAGGGCACTTAGGTATCACTAAAACCAAGCAAAGGCTCAGGGAAAGCTACTGGTGGCCGAACATGGACCTGGTCACCGAAAGGAGAATCAGAGAGTGCATACCGTGCTGTAACAGTGACAAGGTTTTGAAGCAACAGTCACCACCCATGGTATGTAGGCCGCCCCCGTCAGGACCTTGGGACGAGCTGGCTTTGGACATCGTGGGCCCCATGACCGGGGAGCTGCGAACACCTTACATTCTTGTGCTCGTAGATCTGTATTCCCGGTGGCCAGAGATAAAACTCGTCAGTGAAGTCACGACCAAAACTGTCATCGGATTCCTACAGGAGGTATTCATCCGAGAGGGGCTCCCAAGCAACATCCTCACCGACAACGGTGTGCAGCTATGCTCAAAAGAGATGGAAGACTTCCTGGAAGAAAGAGGCATCAGGCACAAGCGATGCGCGTTATACCACCCAGAAACCAACGGCATGGTCGAACGCTTTAACAAAACCATCAAGGAGAGCATCCAGCTGGCCAAAGCAAGTGGAATAAGCTGGAAAGAAGAGTTGTGGAGGCGTCTGGAAGCATACAGATTCACGCCGCATCAGACGACGGGCGTCACCCCGTTCGAATTGCTCCGCGCAAGGACACCCAACACTAAGCTTGCCCCGGGGTGGATGGAATGGCATAAGGGGTGGTCGGATCGAACCAAAGAAAAGGAAAGCTTGAAGAAACATGAACAAGCCATGAAGGCGAGGAAGGAAGGTTACGACCAACGCAAGTCCACACGGGAGGTTGAGTTCAAAGTAGGTGACAATATCAAGATCAAAGCTCCCACAGGGAAGGCAAGCTGGTCAGAGTACAGCAGCCCCACGAAAATCACTAAGCTCTTCAAGAATGCAGTCAAAACCCAAGAAGGGAAAATATGGAACCTAGGGAGAGTTGTAAAGTACCACCCTCCTGCAGAGGTCCCAGAAGGTGCAAGGGGGGGGGAGTGTGGCCCTAGGAAGGTTAGCGGTTTCACTGTCAGGAGACCGTCAGATGTTTCTCATCCAGGCCACAGGCCCGACAGGAGAGTGACCAAACCTCCCAAGCGTTTTGATCAATATGTGATGATGTAACTGTTGCCATTCTACCTGATGTTTAGGTCTTAATCTCCCTCTGGTTTCTACACTTTGTTTTATCTAATGTTTTCTATTTCCGCAGGGGAGGGGGATGTGTGGTATCTCCCTCTTTTGCCCCCCCCGGCTGCTCCGCGTGCGATGGTGCTGCTCGCGGTGACATCATTTGGAATGTCACCGCGACCAGCGTTCCAAGGCGAGCGCCGGGGACTCTGACTGCGAGAACACTACGGAAAGGCTGTGGCTGAGGTCGCAGGTGTGATTCTTGAACTGAATAAATACTTCTGTTCTTATAAGTGACGGCTGCGCCTGTTTCTTGAAGCTGTCACCACAACTCCATTACAAGATGGCTGTCTTGCATGCAGGCACATGCTTGTAATCTTTTTCCGAAAGAGGCATCCACCGTACCACTCCCAAATCAAAAACTTGTCTAAATGGAATGTTATTTCTTGTTGGCAACCTAATGTGGATACATATTTTTTGTTATAAAGATCACTGGATGCGGAATTAATAATGCATTTTACAAAACCCTGTTAATAAACGTTAACAATATAGGGTCGTGTCTGACCTGTCTCGTTATGTTATCTTTTACAGGGAAATTTACAGAGTGACAGAACGTTTACAGAGAGAGAAGACTACCCTTCTTAAACAACTCGATCTCTTAAGGTAATGTAGTGCAGTTTTACGTTCCATTGTCAGGCTCTTGAAATAGCGAAATAGCAGTCTGTACCTTTGAGTAATCGAACTGAGGAGTGTGCTATTTCTACTGAGCAGTGTGAATTCGATGGTGAAGAATAAAAAGATGACTGCATATTTGACATAATGCCCCCAATTTAGTGGAGCAAAATTAAAATAGCCAATGCTTGCTACATTATAGAAGGAAGCATTTTAACAGACTCAACATGAGCTTTAATGAGCACCTTGGGTCGCATTACAGCACCAGCTACCCCTCTGCAGATGTACTTTAGGCCCTCGAAGGGCTGTTTATTTGCGGAATTATATCACCTGCAGCATTGGGCAGGATTTAAAAGATGAAATGTTATCATTTTCTTGGGCCATGCCTCCGGACTTTTCTTGCTGACCTGGCTTACGTGAAATGTTTGTAAATCCACACCCCGATCATTTATGAAAGATTATTTCCAATTTTGGTGTAATACCGATTGGGAAAACATGCACAGCCACTTAATAATGCAAGCAGAAGGCATGTGTGCACCTAATCTGTCTAGTGCACATGCAGCTGCTCTCTGTGCAAAGCTGGCATATGGGGTCATGCCGGCTTCACTATTGAAATATTGAGGAAAAGATAAAATAAAATAAGAATATTTATACATTTTTTTTTTTTTGATTCAGGTACGGCAAAACTTGAAAGACTGAGTTTATACAATACAACTTTAAATCATGATATATTATCTTTCTCATACAAGTATACCCTTGCAATGTGGTTATGCATCTAAATCTTTATTACGTTACTCCTACTGTGCAAGAAGAAAAAACAATAGATGTATAACCTTTCTATGCAGTAGCGGTCGGCAGTAGGAGTTACTGCAGGGCGGTGACGTGGGCAGGGGGAGGAGCAGGGTGGGGGGTAGTAATGTATGGATTACAGAGTTTTACAGGAAAGTAAACATTTAAGTAAATAAAACGAACTTCGTTGCGCGCACTGCATCACCAGAGTTTTACAGGAAAGTAAACATTTAAATAAATAAAACGAATTTCGTTGCGCGCACTGCATCACCAAATGTGATGCAGTGCGCACAACGAAATTCGTTTTATTTATTTAAATGTGTACTTTCCTGTAAAACTCTGTAATCCATACATTACTACCCCCCCACCCTGCCTCTCCCCCTGCCCACGTCACCGCCCTGCAGTAACTCCTACTGCCGACCGCTACTGTTTCCATGTAGTTATGTATTTATATATTTAGTACTTTACTCCTACTGTGGAAGCAGAAGGAAAAAAAAGAAAAGAACACCTTTGCCTCCCACCAATACACCGGATTGGGAACTCAAAGCAGTCCTGGCAACTTTGTAGGACCCAGCGGGGGGTGGAGGTTGATGCAAGTGTGAAGGACTTCTGCTATTGGTCCGGGGAGCTAATATTGCAGCACCGCTGCAAAACCATCCCCCAGTATCAAAAAACCAGCCCCCACTGCTGCAAAACCGGCCCCCACCCTTCCAGCCTCCCGGAAAAATGCCCAATGCCCGCTACAACCAGTCCGGCCCTGAATGCACTATTCTGTCTCACCCTATATCTCTCAATATATTCTCTACTTCCACTCTCTGACTCATCCCAAAACTCATTTTACTACAATGTGCTCCTGAATAACACTTACTAGACTTCCCTCTTCTATCCCTCCATTATACTATTCAATCCAACAAACTGACTCTCATGTCCACCACTCAAATTACACATGTTTCCCTATACTAATCCACCACTAATGCTTTTTTGGTTCCCGAGTAAATCCATTAAATAAAAAGATAGATAGATACATAGATTCAGATCTGGATGTCACTGCATCTCCTTATTTTTGTCTCAATCTCCCTGTCTTTTTATTTGTCTCTATTGTCTGTCTAATTTTCATTTTCTATCTCTCTCTCTTGCCATGTTTCTCTGTCTCTCTGTTTTTTTCTGTCTCTGTCTTTGTTTTTCACTCTCCTGAACTCTTTCTGCTCACCCTGTCTATAACTCTCGCTGTCTCTTTCTCTGTCTCTTTTGTACTTCCTCTCGTTTTGTCAGTCGTCATCTCTACCTAGCTTAATTTGTCCTTCTCTCTATATGCTTTCTCTCTTTTCCTCTCTGACTCTCCCTGCCCCATCATTCCCTCTCTTTTGTTGTCTTTCCTGGACTTTTTCAAGCACTCCCTGCCTCTGGCTCTTTCTCTCCCTGGTTTTCTCTGTCACTTCCTTCTATCTGCTGTTTATTTTCTCTCACTATCTCTCTCTTCCTGTATATATCTGTCTTTTTCTGTCTCTCCATTTCTTCAGCTCCCTTGGCTTCTCTTTCTTTCCCTCTCAACAAATGACTCTCTCCCGTGCTTTCTCTCACTGCATTTCAACCTTTGTCCCTGCCGTTCTCTCTCTCTAGAAGTGTCTGGACCCCCTGTTTCTGTCTTTCTAGCATCTCCTTGTCGTATTATCCTTGTCTTCTCTCTCTCTCTCTCTCTCTCTCTCTCTCTCTCTCTCTCTCTCTCTTTTTCTGTCTCTCTCTCTGTCTCTCTCTCTCTCCTTTTGCCTCTCCGTCTTTCCCTGACTTCCTATCCCTTTCTCATTCTGGTGCTCTTTCTCCCTGTTTCTGTCACTCCATGCCTTTGCAAGTTTCTATGGAGATGGGCATAATGAATGACTCAATAGCGCGACAAATTTTAATTTTACGTATTCTGCAAAATTGATATATCATGTACACTAGGTGGCAACGTTTCATACCTAAATGACAATTTACACTGCGGATCATGACAAAAGGAATTTTAGTTTATATTATTTCTAGTTGTAGAACCTCACAATAATGTAATACCACTGATGCTACATCTGTTTTGCACGCTTAAACACAATTATCCTCTAATTTGCAAATTTGCTATGCTTTCTTGGGATTCGAATTAGAGTATTTGTGTGGCTTTGTGATGTGCTTTACCAATGGTCAAAGGGGAAAGTCACTGCCACATTCATGTGTGATGTGTTGGTCTTTTTGGAATTTAGCATTTAAAGAAATATAAGAAATGATTTTCAGCAACCATAAAGCTGCTCCTGCATGCACACCAATCTCATAATGAAAACGAATGACTATTTATAGAGCATGTACCATAACCACGGGCAACACCCTTTACAACGCAGTCAATACATCGCACTACCTTTACATAGCAGTCATTCCATCGCAACATCCTTTACATCGCATGTCATTACAACGCAACCATTACATCGCATGTCACTACAACGCATGTCATTACAACGCATGTCACTACAACGCAGGCATTACGTTGCAAGTCATTACAATGCATACCATTACAACTCATAGTTCTCTTACACTATGTGGTAAATAAATAATTAATTACCGGTACTATTTTTCTATGCATTCAATAAACAGATAGCTCAATAAATAAGAGGCAGGATCCGGGGTATCTGAGTCGAACAGGCTTTAATCAGGCATAAGGGAAGGGACAGGATCGGAACAGCCTGAAATAGAATGGCCTGGAATGGCAGCTGCAACGTCTCATTGACAGTACAAGGTATATATAGTAAAACATTATAATTGCATTACATACAGTAGGCGTAACAAGTGACAAACGTAAGATAAGAACACATGGGCGTAAAAAGAAGGCGTGCACAGGGCGTGCACGTAGACATGTGATGAGAACGTCACAGAAGTGTCATAAATGGGTGGATACATGGAGGGGGCTACCTGGGCAGCTGGAACCTTTAACCTAGTGGTGCGCGCAAACGGGCCATGACGTGTAACTGGGGAGGGCTGGGGGCTCTGACTTCTGTGCTAGAAGAGGAGACTAAAGTCTGCGATGTCAGGACGACATGTACCTATAGCATATCTGGTATCTGGTGTTTGGAGTACATGTTGATAGAATCTAAAAGTTATCAGAGCAAAGGCTACTGGACACTAAGACTGGTGTAGGCATATATTCTACATGTATTGCGTGTGCTATGAATCTTCTATGAATATTAATACAGTAATTCTCTTGCATGGAGACAGGAAGACTAGACTATAACTGGAGATGTTTATGCGGTTCGTTAGCTTAGGAATGTGAAGACGGAGAGCTGAACTGATAACTAGAGGCATAACATATTCTTGGCAGACAGGCAGGCAGAGCCAGGCCGGGCACCGCGCTGCGCGGCAGGAAGTAAGCGAAGGGTCAGGGATGCAGGTGGGGGCTGCATCGCTCCTCGGAGTGGGTTCAGGAGACTGGAGCTTGAATCTGGTGTTCAGGCCCTTTTGAGGCCTGGTAACGGGGACAATTCGATGAATTAACGTGCATAATGTAAAACGTTGGCAACATAGGCCTAATACTCGTTGCTTTCACGAGAACTGGAAACTGGCATACTAACGTTGGACACAACTATAATTGCGTCTTTAATCGATCATAGGGGGATATATGCATATTGATCATGCACATATTACATAGGATGGGGAACACGTAGGCACACATGACAAGGCAAAATTCAATTTTCCTCATTCCCTCCTTGTGCCCTACGTTTCCATCAGGAAACATCAATATTCATGATACCATCTATCTGTTCATAGAGCATCATTTGCTCGTCTCGAATTGTCTTGGGACGGGACTTAGGACTAGGAATACAGGAGGTAGCGCACAAACCGCAAATCGCAGGGCCACATTGTAAACAGAGACAGCAACTGAATATGATCATTACTGCTATACCTAGGAATGACAATACTTTCCATCCCCAGGCAGATATTATACTCCAGAGCCAACCGGACCATGTCCAGGTGCCTGGATTCTGGTGTAACTGATGGGCAATTTTATGAAGTCTGGTTATAGCTGAATAAACAGACGGTGCGTTATTTGGAATGAAAATGCAGCAACTAGATCCGATGACTCTACAAGCTCCGCCCCTATCGGCCAGTATGACGTCAAGGGCGAGACGATTTTGGAGCACGACAAATCTCATAGCAGATTGTTCTTCTGTTAAGTTACCTAGAGCAGAAGTAGTCTCATTCACTACGGCTTCAAGGGTTCTGGTTAGCCTACGTATTAGCTTACTATTCTGGACAGGACCTATGAAGAAAAAGAAACCTTTATTGAAATCTTGATACTGTTCTAAGGCAGTTTCAGTCTGATCGACAATTGGGGACTCGATCTCCCTTCTATGTCTGACGTGTACTAGATGTGTATTTCTGTGATAATCGGATGGGGCTAGGAAAACTGGTGGCAGTAGGAAGGCAATGTAACATGTTCCATCCCAATCTAGGGGCAGACGTACATATGCGGTCTGACCACATACAAAATAAGAATGACGTGAGGCTTTGAAAGTAGATTTCCCACTGTCACTATACTCGACCACAGTAGTACAATCACTGTGTCCTACGTGTACTGTACCATTCTTTCGGACACATAATTCGCCTTTCACTGGTAGAACTGTAATAGCAGGCAAATCTGGAGTAGTTTCGGACTGAACATTCAAAACCATGAAATTCGAGGAATAATTACCTAGATCATATACTTCATTTTCTAGATCTAACCCTGTTCTATGGGAAAGACCTTCCTTGTCTGGGAAACATGTTCTATTCAGAAGGGACATATCGTTTGAGGATGACGTTAACGTGGACCATGCTCCACACGAACCATTGTGTGAAAACGGATAGGGAAAGAGTGGCAGAACTCCCTTCGGTGTCTGAAAAGGGGGGAGTCGACCACACACCCAACAATTTGTGGCATTGCTAGTCTGGTGTGAATAATGTAACATTCGGATAAAAGTATTATTGCGCATGGCAAGACGATAGGATAACTCGTGAGGAGGCAGTTCACTGAATGTGTGCTCTACTGTAACATTAGAAGACAAATGTACATGTGAATTAATAGGAAAACATAAATGTAAGGCATAACTTATGCAGGTAACCATAAGACTCAGAAATAACAAAAATAATAGAGTCACAATGCAGCGACTTCGAAGATTCTTACAATAACGTATTCTCTTAGAGTTTTGACTAACTCTCTCACTATGTTGGTCTATCTCATACATGTCAGGAACCTGTCTAACCGTTTCACCCGAGAGGGACTTAGACAATTAAACTGGCTGACTTACTAGACCTTAACTTTTCTTTATACTCCTGCTGCGGAGTTTTCTCTAACAGGGGAAGTTTAGAGTCAGTATCTGGGCAGTCCTTGAGAACGGGGCAGTCTTTGAAAACAGTTTTTGTACGGAGTCCATGAAATCGTTTCACATGACTGGAGTGCAACCACCCCTTGCGACCCTCGACCTTGATTGCAGTCCTTGTTGTTAGCAGAACGAGTCTTGGTTCTTTCCATCGGGGCTCCAGCGGACTTGAACGATCAAAGTTCCTAATCAATACGAGGTCGCCAGGTATGACCTCGTGCGGTTTCACTTGAGTGTTGTCTGGAAAAGCAGCGGCAACCTGTGAACGACAAGAGAGTAGTGCAGACATCAAGGAAGCCAGGTAATCTGTCAGCATATTACTGTCAACATCGGTAATTGTACGTGGTCTAGGTGTACCCCACATGTTTGGGGGACGACCGAAAACTACCTCGAAAGGTGACAGACCTGAACGGGAGTGAGCGACCATTCTCATGTAAAAAAGGGCGACTGGCAGTGCTACTATCCAATCTACGCCTTTCTCTGCGCATACCTTGGCAATGCGGATTTTCAGAGTCTGATTATGTCTCTCTACGAGACCAGCTGCTTCAGGATGTCGTACACAGTGGAACTTCCACTGGTACCCTAACAGAAGGGATACTTGTTTCATAAGTTCAGAGGAGAATGGCTGGCCGTTATCTGAATACACGACCCTGGGTAAACCATAGCGCGGGAAAAATTCACGAACCAACTGCCTGGCAGTGGTTGCGGCAGTGTAATCTGGGACTGGATATGCTTCTGTCCATCTGGACAAAGCGCATACAACTACGAGGACATACTTGAAACCTCGACATCGATCCATCTGAATATAATCCATCTGGAGGACTTCAAAAGGGTGGTCAGGAGGATGGAATCCACCTTGTTCCACCGGGACACCTTTACCTGGATTGAACTGACAACAAATCATGCAGGTACGCACTTTCTGCTTGGCTGCTGCTCGTAAATGCTTGTTAAACCAGAGGTTCTGAATACTGTCTAACATGGCTTTTTCTCCTAAGTGTGCTGGACTATGTGCGGTGTTAATAATGACTTGAACCATAGAGTCGGGGAGAAACCATGTGGCTTTTCCCTTCGTCAACCATCCTTGATCTGTCTGGACCCCTCCTTGTTCAGACCATTTCTTGATTTCGTCGGGAGTAGCATGTGACTGTATATCTAGTACGTCTTGTGTAGGGTCCTTAACTGTCATACAAGTAGTCTGAACGGGAATGTCTGTCCGTGCCGTGTTAACTGGAATGTCTGGAGTCTGAGCTGTAAGCTTGGCTGTTCGATCTGCCAGGTCGTTACCCTGGGAAATGATGTCAGTGACTTTCGTATGTGCTTTGCACTTCATAATGGCAATGGCTGTCGGTAAATGTATTGCATCTAACAGAGCTTGAATGAGGGGGCCATGCTGAATCTTGGTTCCATGAGAAGTCATGAAACCTCTTTCTTGCCAGAGCACTCCAAAGTCGTGTACGACTCCGAATGCATAACGTGAATCTGTGTATATGTTTACTTTCAGGTTCTTGGCTCGTATGCAGGCTTGGGTCAGAGCGACGAGCTCTGCTGCTTGAGCAGACAGGGTGTCAATACGATGTGTTTCTATAACTTCAGTTTCAGTAGTCACTGCATACGCGGCTACTAGTTCTCCTGTACTTGTCCTCATACATGAACCATCCACATAAAGTGTCAGGTCTGGATCAGGTAATGCAAGGTCTGTCAAGTCTTGTCTTGGCTTTGTCATGGTGTTAACAACTTCCACACAATCATGTGTGGCAGGATTTGAAGTAACTGAGGGTAACAGTGTAGCGGGATTTAAAATGTTGCAGCGTCTGATTTCTATGGGTGGCTGAAACAATGTCAGTTCATAACCTGTTAAACGTGCGATTGTCAAGTGTTGAGTCTGTGTTCGGTTTAAAAGAACTTCCACGGAGTGTGGAACTTGTACTGTCAGGGAGTGTCCTAACACTATGGAATCACTCTGTCTGATAGCTAGAGCTGTGGCTGCAACTGACTTGAGGCACGCAGGCAGAGCCTGGGCCACTGGATCTAATGTGCTAGAAAAATAAGCACAGGGCTTGTATTGTCCTGCTTGATCTTGTGTGAGAACAGATAATGCAGTACCATCACGTTCAGTAACAAAAAGTGTAAAAGGCTTACTGTAGTTTGGTGTCGCTAGAACAGGTGCTTGGCATAAAGCTTTCTTTAATTCATTGAAAACAAGTGTATGTTCTTGGGTCCAAGGGAGGACAGTCAATGTGGCTGCCTCCTGTGTCGTTAACTGTATCAGTGGTTTAGCTAGATATGCATACTGAGGAATCCATTGTCTGCAGTAAGAAGTGAGGCCGATAAAAGCTCGCACCTCCTTCTGAGTCTTGGGCTGTGGAAGATGTGCTATTAACTGGATACGGTCAGGTGTCAACTGCCTACCCCTCTTGGACAGTAAGTGTCCAAGGTAGACCACTTGCTGGACACAGAATTGCAGCTTCGAAGGGGACACCTTGTGCCCCATCTCGGCCAGGAAATACAAAACTGTAAGTGACGCACGTTCGCAGTCACGTTCAGAACGGGCTGTGATCAATAGATCATCGACATATTGGAGCAGAGCAGTGTCAGTTGGCATGTGAATATTGTCCAGTTGTCTTTTAAGTGCTTGACTGTAAATGCTAGGACTTTCTGTGAAACCTTGAGGAGCTCGTGTGAATTTATAGCTTCTTCCATTTAAACAGAAACCGAAAAGAAACTGGCTGTCCGGATGAATGGGGACACTAAAGAATGCGTTCTTGAGATCAATAACAGTAAAGAACGTAGCTTCGGAATCAATAGCTGTCAATAGGGAAGAAATATCTGGAACCACAGGGTACTGGGGTATGATACATTTATTAAGTTCTCGAAGGTCAATCACTAATCGATAAACTGGAGGTGCATTGGGATCTGTACGTTTTAGAATCGGGATGATAGGGGAATTACATACATTGGAGTCAGTTTCTACAACTACTCCTTGAGCAATGAGCTCGTCAATAATTTTCGATAAGGCTACTACGGCCTCAGGTGGCAATTTGTACTGTCGGATTCGTGGTAATACAACACCTTGCTTCAGAGTGACACGATAGGGTGTAATGTGCATACAACCTACATCAGTTGGACCTTGCGCCCATAAATGCTGAGGTACATTCAATAATCTTGGATCAAAATCACGTAATACATAATGACCTTTAAAATCTCGCAAAAACAATCTCACTCCTTCTGGGGAACAGCATATAACTGCTCCTAATTCTTTCAGGGTCTTAATACCTAGTAAATTCTCTGGACATGATTTCGTGAGTAACAAGTCTGTAGTTCGGGACAATGGACCGACTTCTAGGGAAACTGGTTTCGATATTTCATTAACAATAGGCTTTCCTGAAAATCCAAGGGAAACATTTCTAGAGCCTGAGAGTGGAGCCCCTGGAACATCGTCATGACTGATGGTAGTCCTACTTGCCCCTGTATCAATCAGAAACTTTCTGTCTTTCCCTAATACTTGACTATGTACATAGGGACCCTCTTGATCTACAGGAATCTCGATGAGAGGCAAGCCAACCTCCCTCTCTAGGCTGTTTCATGAGTACTGCTGATAGTCTGGATATTCTGACTGTGCATACTGATACATCTGCTGTGTAACGTGTTGTGTGGCAGCTATAGGCTGCGGTACAGTAACTGTCTGTTGTGCATTCTGCGGTGGCTGAGAATTCTGCGGAACTTGTTCTTGTCTAGGAGGACGTGGTCTCTCTTTCGTTTTACCTGTAGCTATGTTGTGTTTCAGAACTGCACATTCGTTTATATAATGACCTGGCTGTTTACAGTAATTGCATGTCCCTTTAACGGGAGCTGCAGGATGACTAGCTTGATTCGTACCCCTCTTCTGACTGTCTGGTGGAACAGACTGTGCAACTAGTACTTTCATTTTCGTGTCTTTCATACGCCTCCTCTCATGTTCCTGCTCTTCCCTGATTCTGTTCTGGTGATACTGGAGCATCTGGAGCATTTGTGACGGAGTATTAGCTTGCCAGGTACTTTCGACTTTCAGTACTCGATTTTTAACTTGCGGTAAAGAATTCTCAACTAGTTTGGTAACAAAAAGATGTGGATACGATTCACTACTTGTTTTCAGACCACTATTTATAATGAAACATTTCTCAAATCTAGAATAAAAATCACTAGTGTCTTCGTCTTGTTTCTGTTTACAGGCTGAGATGGCACCCCAGTCTTCCTTTTTCGTGGCTAGTAATCTTGGCAAGACTTGTATTAACAATTCGGGCAATGCTTTAGCTTTTTCCCCAAGACCAGTACCTGGAACTCGTGTATTATCTTCAGTCTCTAATGCGGTCCAATCTATCTTTTTCTCTCCCACCTCCCATTCTTTTTCTTTGAGTTTTTCATATATGCCCGCAGGCAACAGGACCTTTAACATTTTGATGATATCAGGATACGTGTATTCTCCCATACGGAGCATGTCCTTTAATTCACGGTGGAACCCTGCTGGATCTTTATCGTGACAGGGTATTAACTTTTTCATTTCCAGAAGTTCTATTTTCGTGATAGGGGTGTAAACAAATACTCGTTCTAGATCACCCCCCTCTCCCTTAACTGGATGTACTTCTCGCAACGGATTCTGTCTGTCTATGTAGAATGACTTTCTTACTGGGGGTGGAACAGGAACAAAATGTGGATTCAGGAACGTTCTGTATTTGTGGCGCTGTTCTAGAATGACACTAATTAAATCGGTACCTAGACCTTTTCATCTGTTTAGGAGTAACTCGTTTAGTACATCATGTAAAGGACCTGGATCAGAATGATGATCCCCATACAGTGTAATGAGGTGCTGGATCATATACATACCCACCAGACGCTGCCCGGCTGGGGGCAGTTTCAGAAACGTTTGGGCCACTTTTTCATCTGGAAACGTGGTAGAATCACTAGTCCATCGGACTGCTGATCGGGCTAGTTCTTGTTCATGCATGGTACTAAGCTCACTATAACCTATTCGTAATTTCAGATTTTTATCGGTAGCCTGGAATACTTGTTCTAGAGAACACTGTTCTGGTACGGGAGGAGGAAAAACTTTCTTGTAATCTAGGCGTGAATGTCTATCGGGAAGTCTAGTTCTACCTACATACGCTATTCTGGCGGGATTCTCGCTGTCTACCTCTTCACTTGAAGAGTCGTTCTCTTTCTCGGTTGCTCTTTTTGCTTCCTCCTTCTGGTGTATACTTATAATTTCCTTACGAATTTTCCTGTACATACTTTCTATACTACCTTGTGTCTTGTGTTTTCCCTCGGCTATATTGTCACTCCACCTAGTCAGGGCTTTCATCTCGTCTTTGTCTTTATCAGGATAATCTTGTTCTCTTATTAAACAGTTAATCAAGAACTGTAAAATCATATTTTGAATCTCGGCTTTCCTGTGAGCCATAGCTTCGTGAATACTTCCTGGATTCTCTCCTGTACGGATAAAATGATATATTCTGTCTAGATGTTCCTTCATCTCGGGCAGGGTGGCCAAAAAGTTGGCAACCCGTCTTAAACGTACTGAATATAATATCATGTGATCTTCGCCTGGAACTGAATCATATATGCAGTCAGTAAGATGTCGCTTGAGGTCTGCATTTGTAGTCATTTTTGGCGTACGCTGTAACGCTGCTTCTCTCAGCGTCATTCGTTTTACTTGAGGCGGGGTGATAGGAGCACCTCCCCCGCTCCTCCTGAACTAGAATCGTCAGTTAATACTGTACGTGCTGGTAGAGTGACTGGCAAAACGGGCACACCTAATGTGGGCTGGTCCGGGGGTACTGGCACATTAACGTGGTCCCCGGGACCAGTGGCTGGAGGAACAGGAATTACATTATTAACAGGGTGCTGAGGGTGAGCAGGCGGAATAGGATTTGCATATGCTGGGACTGTGTCGTCCAAATAGGACGAGAGAAAAATTTCAGCTGCAGTCGGTTTATGACGTAGCTTAATCGGGACCAATGGTGGCGGTAAATTACAGGATGCTTCCGGGGTTGCCTTCGGCAAGCCCTCGGCAAGAAGAGGATACATACCTTTAATAAGGGCATTTCTCTGTCTATCGGACTGTTCTGCTCTAACTCGTTCACCTTCTTCGATGAATTCCCTTTCTTGGGCTTTTTCTGAGGATTCCCTACTTAACTCTGCTTTTCTGAATTCTTTTTCGGTTCTTTTATGAGATTCTTTGTGCCATAACTCGATGGCATCTTTCTGAGACTGTCTAGCTTTCTTTTTCCATAATGCTTCTTCTACTCGCATGATGCACTCGGCATCCCATGTACCTGATACAGGCCATCTATATTTCTCTTCAAGATTCTTTGTATAATCCACCCATAAATCTAGATATAATATGGCATCTAAGCCATGCTTGTGATACATAAAATGTCCAGGACTGTCCCTAGGAGGGACAGGAACTGATTCTTCGAGTAACCCTTTTCTGGTTTTTATCTGACGTAACTTTGAAAACAGAGGCATGTCTGAATTGTACTTGAACTAAACACAATACACAATAATCACAGTAATGAAATGGCAAACAAATCACTCATACCACGACATAAAAAAACATTAATAACAGTTCAAACAGAATACTACCTGATACATTGAAAACATAATACTTGAATTTCTCGAGAACGGACTTACTAGAATTACTGGATGCACTGCTAAAACAGTACAGAACATACCGGTCTCGTAAAGAGACACGTCATACCGTATCCACCTGGATGAATACTTCGGACTGGATCTGTGTACCCAAACCCATCGGACCAGGGACAAACTAATGAACCTGTCTAGATACTTCCCCCGCAACGGTACTCACCGGGAAGCAGAAACTGAAGGCCTCGGACTGGACTGGACTGCTACGACGTCTGGTTACTACGCATGCGCTTCGAACTTCGGTGCTTCGGTTACAGGTGGGCCTCCGGATACCTCGGACCTTGCTCTCTCGGCTTGGGCTCTGGTCGGGACGAACCGCATTCCTCACCGCCTCGTCTGGATGCCGGACCGCAGTCTCCGTCTCCTCCGTGGGCCTGAGGGAGACTTGATGAAGCAGAAATATCTGCACGTGCACAGTAGAGTTCCGTCACGGCTGTAGAAGGGTCAGGGGGCCTGCGTTACATCGCCGGCGCGTGGGGAAAGGGCTCGTCCCTGTTCGGGCGCCATTATGTGGTAAATAAATAATTAATTACCAGTACTATTTTTCTATGCATTCAATAAACAGATAGCTCAATAAATAAGAGGTAGGATCCGGGGTATCTGAGTCGAACAGGCTTTAATCAGGCATAAGGGAAGGGACAGGATCGGAACAGCCTGAAATAGAATGGCCTGGAATGGCAGCTGCAACGTCTCATTGACAGTACAAGGTATATATAGTAAAACATTATAATTGCATTACATACAGTAGGCGTAACAAGTGACAAACGTAAGATAAGAACACATGGGCGTAAAAAGAAGGCGTGCACAGGGCGTGCACGTAGACATGTGATGAGAACGTCACAGAAGTGTCATAAATGGGTGGATACATGGAGGGGGCTACCTGGGCAGCTGGAACCTTTAACCTAGTGGTGCGTGCAAACGGGCCATGACGTGTAACTGGGGAGGGCTGGGGGCTCTGACTTCTGTGCTAGAAGAGGAGACTAAAGTCTGCGATGTCAGGACGACATGTACCTATAGCATATCTGGTATCTGGTGTTTGGAGTACATGTTGATAGAATCTAAAAGTTATCAGAGCAAAGGTTACTGGACACTAAGACTGGTGTAGGCATATATTCTACATGTATTGCGTGTGCTATGAATCTTCTATGAATATTAATACAGTAATTCTCTTGCATGGAGACAGGAAGACTAGACTATAACTGGAGATGTTTATGCGGTTCGTTAGCTTAGGAATGTGAAGACGGAGAGCTGAACTGATAACTAGAGGCATAACATATTCTTGGCAGACAGGCAGGCAGAGCCAGGCCGGGCACTGCGCTGCGCGGCAGGAAGTAAGCGAAGGGTCAGGGATGCAGGTGGGGGCTGCATCGCTCCTCGGAGTGGGTTCAGGAGACTGGAGCTTGAATCTGGTGTTCAGGCCCTTTTGAGGCCTGGTAACGGGGACAATTCGATGAATTAACGTGCATAATGTAAAACGTTGGCAACATAGGCCTAATACTCGTTGCTTTCATGAGAACTGGAAACTGGCATACTAACGTTGGACACAACTATAATTGCGTCTTTAATCGATCATAGGGGGATATATGCATATTGATCATGCACATATTACATAGGATGGGGAACACGTAGGCACACATGACAAGGCAAAATCCAACACTTACCCTACTTTTGCACTCACTGGAGTTAGAATATTAATTTTTACCCCTACACTAGCCAACACTTACCCTACTGTTGCACTCACTGGAGTTAGAATAGTCATTATAAGCCCTACATTATCCTACACTTACCCTACTGTTGCACTCACTGGAGTTAGAATAGTAAATATTACTCCTATAGTATACAACACTTACCTTAAATGCGATGTAATGGTATGCATTGTAATGGTATGTGTTGTAAAGGTATAATGTGATGTAATGGAATGTGTTGTAAAGGTAGTTTCTGTAAATGCTATGTAACGGCATTTGATGTAAAAGATTGCGTTGTAAAGAATGTTGCGATGTAAAAACTGCGTTGTAAAGGCATGCATTGTAAATGTATGTATTGTAACGTCATACATTCCATAACCACATTTTCATCAGCTATATGTATGCAGTGTTTGTGCAAACGTCATCAAAAGACAGCAGAGAACTGTACAGGGTCAAATAGAAGCATAAAGTCAACAAGTGAAGCAGCGGAGTCTCCTCTGCAATGGCAGAGGAGCGCCGCCTCACTGGGTCAGAGCAAGCAGATGAAAAATAAATTGATATTTTAATATTTTCTTATTTTTCAGTTGCTGTTTTTCAGCTGCTGTCTCTGAGCTAGCGCGTGCAGGGCGGGGGGTGCTGGGGTCACAGGGAGGAGTGGTTGTGCTCTTCTAAGTGTGCATGTCTTTTAGGCCTTTGGTCGGCCGTCTCAGGCCGGCTAAACAGACATGCACAGTTAGGTTTCTAACCCGGCTGTATTCTACAGCTGGCTGGAGAAACAGCACAGACTCCTTGTTCCTGAGCGGAGCATGTAAGCAGCCCACTCAGGCCAATCCCAGCGCTGCTCTCATAGTCCCAGGGACTGTCAGGACTCGAGCAGCCGGAGAAGCACTATGGAGCAGAAGGAGAAGCGCGAGGTCGGCGCATGATCAGGTAACCCCTCCCGCCGCAGCTGCTGCCTGCCACAGCCCTGCTGCATATTTGCAGCAGCCACGGCTGAGTGATAGGAGAGATAGGGATGTGGATGGGTAATACATTGTTATACAGTATTCTTTAAAGAGATGCATCTTCAACTCTTTCCTGATGGATACAGTGATGTTGTTCCAGATCCTGGGAGCATAGATGGAAAAGGCCTGTTGCTTTGTTTTACCCTTTTTACACTTCTTAGTATGAAGTCTGATGGTGTCCTGTGTGTAGGAGGGTTGAGAACCACCAGCGATGATGAGCTTGTCGACAAGATCAGCGGGGGTACTTTGTAAATGGTTTTGTAGTTGGTCTCAGCTTTATTTTCTTCAGACCCTGCATGAGAAATGCTGTGGCAAGTAGGTGCCCTTAAAGGGTGCCAGTGTGGAGTCTGGGAGGCCATGGAGCTGGGCATTACCATCATTCAGATGTTAGAGAATGAGAACTTGAACAGCAGTTCTTAGATTGCTTTCTGGAAGAAACATTTTAACTTTCTTTAGAAGAGAGAGCTGGAACCAAGCCGTCTTCGTATTTTTAAACAGTGGGTTCCTTGAGGGTGAGGTTGGTATCCAGTGTGAAACCAAGTGGCTGGCATTCGTTGAAAGATGGGGTTTGAAGCCGGACTCACCCACCTCCACACTCTAATTCCTCCCGTTGCCCGGCCGCCCCACAGCGCACCCAACCAGCTCACCCGCATCCTCCTTAATCATTAACACGCCCTCCCTCCACAAACACGCCATAGAAATCTGGGACCTCCTCGAATCCCTCTCCCCCAACATCGCCTTCCTCACGGAAACCTGGACAAACCCCAGCTCAGGCCTGGACATCGCCACTGCCATCCCCGACCGCTACAAGATCACGCACAGGGACCGCGCTGAACGAACAGGAGGAAGCATCACCAACATCCACAAGAATTCCTTCCGCTTGACTACATACTTGGACAATTCAACAACAACCATGGAACATCTCCACTTCCAGGTCCAGACCAACCCCACCCTCCGTGGCACACTTGTCTACAGACTGCCTGGCCCCGGCCCACCTTCACTGACCACATCATCAACTTCATCGCACCCCAGGCTCTCGCATCTACTGATTACATCCTACTCAGCAAGCTCAGCTACCAGCTGGACAATCCCAATGACCAGAACACCACACCCCTCCCAGAGAACTATGCCAACATCGGACTCAAGGAGCTAGTCACCTCTCCGACCCAATCAGCAGGATGCACACTCAACCCTATCTTCTACACTAGCGAAAACATCACCTACAGCCACACTTCAGAACTCCTCTGGACCGACCACCACTGCGTTAATTTTGCCATAACCAAATCTACCATACATCACCACAACCCCCCACCATAACTGAAACAAGGTCACATAAGAACATCTCAATGCCACCCTCAGCACAATCACACCACCGACATCCACAGATCCCAATACCGCAGCACGCAACCTCCACAAATGGGGGTCCAACTGCTCCGATGCACTGGCACCCCTCACAAAAGTACCCGGCAAGCAACACTTCAAAAAGGCCAGTTAGTTCACTGCCACCCTCCAAGTCCAGATGCACCTATAGATGGCTCAAGAAGAGATGGGGGAACAACAAAACCCTGGAAGCCCACACAGACTTCAAAGCCCCCGTCACCGCTCACCACCTCCTCCTCAAAACTACAAACAAGATGGCCCTCCACTACAGAAACAATTCTAACGCACACAACAGCAAAGAACTCTTCACCATCGTCAAGGAGTTTGTCAAACCCAACAGCGAGACCACAGACTCAGCACCTGCTTCCACCACAGGATCAAGCAGATCTATGACAGCTTCAACACCCAAGACCCGCATATCTCTCTCGCCAACACCACTTGCGACAACCCTGCCCCCTACAGTTCCTGCTCAATTGGACCCGCTCACCACAGGCAACACTATCAAGACCATGAAGAGCATTCACTCCGGGGCAACCTCGGACCCCTGCCTGCACCACATCTTCCACAGAACCACCACTTCCATTGTCCCGGGACTACACCACACCATCAACTGCTCTATCGAGACTCACCACCTTCTCCGATGGCTGGAAACACGCTGAAATCAATCCTATGTTGATGAAACCGTCTTCTTACCCGACAGACCTCAATAATTTCAGACCCACCTCCCTGCTCCCCTTCCTAACCAAGGTCATTGAGAAGGCAATCAATGCCCAACTCTCCAAGTTCATCAAATCCAACCACGTTCTGGACTTCCCTCAATCCGGCTTCCAAAGCAACCACAGCACCGAGACCACCCTCCTCACTGGCACTGATGACATCTGTTCCCTCCTGGACCAGGAAGAAACAGCAGCCCTCATCCTCCTGGACCTCTCAGCCGGCTTCAACACCGTCTCCCACCCACTCATGTGGGTGGCACAACCAGTGCTGCAAGCCCACTAGTAGCATTTGACAAGTCATGGGTGCACACAGTGCACTTTACTAGGGACTTACCAGTAAATCAAATATGCCAATCATGGAGAAACCAATCACCAATGCAATTTACACAGAAAGCATATGCACTTTAACACTGATCAGCAGTGGTAAAGTGTCCAGAGTCCTAAAGCCAGCAAAAACGGGGTTAGAAAAATAGGAGGCAAGGGCAAACATTTTGGGGATTAACCTGCAAAAAATGCTAGGTCCAACAAATACATGGCAAAGGCATTGTTCGATTCCATGTTTCACTCATTGCAGTGCATTTAAACAGCAGCCTAGCCAGAGGTGCTTCTCTCAGAAATGTTTTTTAGTCCTACATCTGCGTGGTGTAAATACATACAGCAGCCCACGTATAACATTCCACTTTCCATGTCATAGGTGCACTTAAGGCACCATTTACATGGACTTAAAGGGAAGTTAAGTAGGCCAAATGGGAAGTTCTAATATGCAGCATATATTTTTGAAGCGAAGCACAGGCACTTTACTACTGCTTAGCAGTGGTGAAAAGTGCTAAAGCCAGCAAATCCAGAGATACAACAATTTGGGGGCCACCACAAAATGGGGTAATTTCTTATAGATACCAATTGTATCAACCTTAGAAGGATAACATGCAGCTTCTGTCCTTCCCGAATATGAAGATAAGATCAGTAGGACTCTAACTTGGTGCTTTTCCCACTGAGCATTATTTTCTTCCAAATAATTTGCAATTACTGTTGTGACGGCATTCTGCATAAATAATCTGTTTTGCAAATCTGGCGAGTATAAAAGAGGGCACCTCCTCTCGTAGGCCTGTGTAAATTGTAGTTTATTTTTTCACTGAAAACAGAATCAGAGAAGATTCAGTTGCAAATTGTCATTGATTTATAGGCCATAGGTAGTAGACATTTATTACCTGATCTCAATATGGTGACTAGACCTAGCTCCAACAGGACCGCAGGAATAAAACATTATAGAATTCAGTAGAATATGTAAATGAGTTATGAAATATGCACTTATACCAAATTAAAAGTGTAAAAATGTTTATTAACAAAAAGAAAATATGTAAATGACAGAACAGAGGGATCCTTCTGCACTCCGGGAGCATAAAAGCTTAAGCATACAAATACAGAGTGCACACGTACATTTTATTAATACACAGGACTCCGGTGGGGATCATGTGAGAAAACCAAAACAAACGAGCAATGTAGGTGCAGAAACTGAAATCGTGGGATAGTACACACTTGACCTTCAAATTGATATTAAAATTAAAGCTGGCAGAGCTGAGCTAGCTGTTCAAGGATTTGGATCTAAAATGTCAGGCATGAGAGTGAGAGTTTATACATCAGAGGCAAGCAGAGCTTGGTAGCTTTGGGTTAACATTGAGCAACAATGTGGCAGTCGACTGATAAATTATGGACATATTTCTAAATTCCACAAAGTGATAATGTCACCCAAGCAGAAAGGCTTTCTTTGTGATGTCATTGTTTGCCAGCTAATGGGAGAAAGGTATGGATGACTTTATAAGATTTGATTGCTGACAGCATTTTGCATGTTGATACTTTACCTTGCACAAGTGTTTTACAATACTTGCATTTCTATTATTATTATTATTGCATAATATGTGTTACACAAGAACAATTTCTACCACTCCTTCTAAAGTCTTCGAGAAAGTGAGGTTGGAACTTCTTCATTATTTAAAAAGAGGCATAAGTAGGGTGGGGGTGGAACGGGTTGTGCCTAGGCAGTGAATTACTTGTATTTAATATATTTTCATTTGCGGAGCTGTTGGTCGAGTGATAATTACTGGTTTAAGTTGTTACATTCGACTTTGTAATTGTAATATAATTGCCTGCAAAAGTAGGTAAGGGCCCAATCCACAAAATTGTTGGTGTTGAGTAACTGACTTATTTATTCTTGGAGTGCTTCTGGATTTCTAATGAATTCCAAGTAGCTGTACAACAAGAGTAAGTCGCGCCTTGAGACCCTCACGGGTGAGTAGCGCGCTCTTTAAACCACTGATTGATTGATTGAAGTAACAGCAAAATCTTTGTAAATCAGACCCTGGGGCAGATTTACAAGCCCCTTGCGCCACTTTTGCGTCACTTTTCCCATGTTAAAAATGGCGCAAAAGTGGTGCAAAGGGTTTGTAAATAAGCCCCCTTGTCTATCTTATTTAGAAATTTATTTTTAACATAACCATTCACATGTTGTCTTACAATTTATTTTACAGGGAAACAAACAAGCACCTGAGAGATGAGCGTGATAGCTGCTTACAGGTATTTAGAGACTGTCACTGCATAAACAATGGGGGCAATGGTTAATTTGTGTCGGTGATTGCCGCTGCTTGGCACCAACACTTATTTCTAAACACCAGCACGTATTTATGAGAGTTCTCCAAATAGTGCCACAATATGCCTATTCTGTAGCAAAGCACTTTAGTCGAATGTTTAACTACTTCACATATGTTTTTTTTTTATGAATAAGCGAGCGCTTCCAAAACAGATGTCACACATGTGACTCTGGTCGTTAATAGGTAATGTTGGCACTACCATTTAGCACCACCGGCTGGAGCTGTGTGCGATGCCACCTGCAATGGACTCCAGTGAAATATCTTGGGCCCTGACACTTGACTGGGTGTGAGTGTTTGATTGGTTCAGATGCTCCGTCCATCACCTCCCCCTTTTGTACCGCTTTGGCCGCCATAAGTATGGCAGGGTATGCTCAGACGTGAGTCCCTTGCTCACTTTGCCACTGGATTCAAGCAAGCCGGGCTGAAGACGGCTGGAATGTCAGAAACCGGTCCTCGGAAGCTTATTTCCGGTCCAGGGAAGGCATGGCTTGGCAGTTCGGGCTGGACTGTTCCCATGAGGCACAGGGTCAGACAGATTTGCATATAGCCATGTCTGAACTGGGGTGGCAGAGTGGGCTAAAGAACGGTGATGGATCAAACCCAGATCTTTTGACTGGGTGTGAGTGTTTGATTGGTTCAGATGCTCCGTCCATCACCACCCCCTTTTGTACCGCTTTGGCCGCCATAAGTGTGGCAGGGTATGCTCAGATGTGAGTCCCTTGCTCACTTTGCCACTGGATTCAAGCAAGCCGGGCTGAAGACGGCTGGAATGCCAGAAACCGGTCCTCGGAAGCTTGTTTCCGGTCCAGGGAAGGCATGGCTTGGCAGTTCAGGCTGGACTGTTCCCATGAGGCACAGGGTCAGACTGATTTGCATATAGCCATGTCTTAACTGGGGTGGCAGAGTGGGCTAAAGAACGGTGATGTATCAAACCCAGATCTTCTGACTGGGTGTGAGTGTTTGATTGGTTCAGATGCTCCATCCATCACCACCCCCTTTTGTACCGCTTTGGCCACCATAAGTGTGGCAGGGTATGCTCAGACGTGAGTCCCTTGCTCACTTTGCCACTGGATTCAAGCAAGCCGGGCTGAAGACGGCTTGAATGCAAGAAAATCGGTCCTCCGAAGCTTGTTTCTGGTCCAGGGAAGGCATGGCTTGTATATCAGACACCGCCAGCCATATTAGGATGTGCTGGGGGATATGCATTTCCGTGGCGGCAATGACGCCACGAAAAGGCATACGGTCCTTGCATTGGGGGCCCGTTGCGGGCCCCCAGGGTAAAGGGGGTAGTGGGGGGTGCACATGGGGGGTACCTATGGTACCCCCCTGCAGTTGCATGCACAATGCGGCAGGCACCGCGCGGTGCCTGCCGCTTTGTGCATGTAAATGCACAGCATGCATTTTTTACTTTGCTGCGGGTGCTGCTTAAAGCAGCACCCGCCGCAATGTTAAATATACAGGATGTGACCGCCAGGGAGGCGGTCACATCCTAATTCCGATGGAGGGACCGCCGCTGCCCCTGCAGACGGTCCCTCCACCACGGGGGTGGCGAACGGACGCAGGTCCGACCGCCATCATAATCGACCCCTTGGTTCGGTGGCTGAAAAAGCAGGTTTCTGGCTCTGTGAAGGCTTGAAGATTTGTTAATTGCCAAATACCATGCTTCAAGCAAATACTTGATTAAATCGCTTAACAGTTAAAACGAATGTAGACATCTTATATTTTGAAATTATAAGTGTCTGGTAAAAAAAATACTATATTCCGAAGAAATGCCGAATTGATGATTTATATAAATTGCCTTTTATTGTTTATTGGAGATTCTTGTTAAGACAACTGCTTGCAGTGAATTAAAAAGTAACTTTACCCTGAGAATTCTACATTTTTATTTTTATCAGAAACCCAACACGACTGGAAGAAAAGCTATGAGATCTGGTTCAATAATAGGGAAATATTTGGAGGGTAAAACAACATTCAAAAGGTAATATAACATTGTTTCTGAATGCTGTCACAATAATATCCCCGAATTATACCTTACATATTTTTTCCTGCAAGAATTGTCTTTGTAATTTTTGGGTTAGCTTTTTCACATTCGCCTATGCTAGAAAACAAAAACCAACTATTGAGCTAAAATTATATCACCAGAAACACAGCCGCTATTTCTGTTCAGCAGATCGTCTCAACAGTGGCTCAACCAAGATTACTCTTAGGAGAAGACTTTTCAAGAAAATGTGATCACATTTGTCATGACAACACACACACCACACCTAAGCTTGAACTTTTGTTTCTCCAAATTAAAATATCAACAAGCCACAAGTATGCGTGAGGCAAGCCTGAGAGGACCATTATGAACCATTGTTCCCTTCAACCCCCCTAGGACCGCAACCTACCTTCCCCCTTACGTAAATCATGAAGGGCAAATACATAGTTCTCCCTTGCATACTGTTCTGCTCTTCTATGGCTGAGCTCCATCCTAATTACAGCAGTCGGTCACTTGATGTTTCTGTGAGGAATTCTGAGTTCACTCACCCATTGGAGCTTGGCAGAAACCACTAGGTCTTCCTAAGAGAATATGTATTTGATCTGCTAACTAGAGTGCCAAGTCCAATAGTGAAGTAAGCAAATAATTTAATATTCACAAAAAACCTAATTAGTAATAACAAAATATACTGATTAAGAAGACACTAAAAAAACAAAAGCTAGATCAATATTTTTTTAGAAATTTGACAAAGATTGTGCACTGAAAGCAACGTGAAACATTAAAGTCAATGTTATCTTTTAGGGTGCTGGTTGCCGGGTCATAAACACGCTCTGTATGTGAACTGTAAAGGACCAAGGTTAGATATAGGCTGCTCCCTTTGCCCTGTCAAATGTTATGAAGGATTGGTGATAGGGAATCCTTGCAGCCTACGTGTGATGGCTAGATGTATGTCGTTTGCCCCAGTCAACAGTTTTACCTTCAGTCCTTTTGCAGGTCTAAATCCTTCAGTGGGGCAAGGCAGAAAGCCAATGCTTAATAGGTCTTCATTAGGTTGTATCCCTTCTATCCTCGGTAGCCTCATCACATTTCTCACTTGAAAGCTGCAAACAGGAACTCTGTGTCAGCTATACTTGCTTTGTCAGCACCTTGTTTCAGTCATCGAGAAGTGGTATCTTTTTTTCAAAAGTTTAATATTTCTTGTCTAGTGCTCCAATTTCCCACAAACTTTCAGAGACCCTTCCTTGGTTAATAGACACAAGGGCGTCTGGTGTTAATGGGCCAAGGAGGTTGTCGCCCTATTATCCAAAGGGGAGAGAAAAGACGAGGAGAAAAAGCACCCGCAGCTGGAAAGAAATAACCACTTGTTGCTAGGTAATGAAGTGAGCCGAATCTGTCTCTTTTCAAAGGGGGAGGGAGATAGATTTGGACATGTCCTGCTGCGCATGTGCTAGAAGGGCGAAGTATTCTTCCACCTGCAGGCACATGCTACAGCAGTGACATTATTTCAGAGGGAGAGGTGCATTTCAATGCCTTGGATAAGTGTGCTTTTGGGGCGCACATACAAACTCCATTCCTTTCAACTGAAGGGGCAGGGCAGGCTGAAGGGGACAATGAGGAGGGGGTGTCATCACGAGAGGGAGCAGGTTACAGGTCGGGCCCCTCGCTTCAGAATATTTTGCAATACATGTTTGTACTGCATTGTTTCACTTTTAAAAACATTGTGAAGCAGAGGCAGAGTCCCTCACTTTAGAGAATGCCTCTCTTCTGCTTAACACCAGTGAGTACCCTCTGGTTCTTGACTCTACCCGTCTTGGGGCAATCCTTTCCCTCGTCCTCGCTTCCATCCACCGGCTTTCTGTGGTTCCCTGCGGAGTGAATTCATTGCTTGCTGCTAAGCTCTGGGCAGCCCTGGTGCCTATGTTTTTCATCTTGAAGGCTTTTAATAGAGGGAAACCATCTGATTGCATGAATTGTTTGAGCCCGTATTATGTCTTAGAAATAAGCTATCTATACTGTCAGCTCAGCGTGTTTGGGCTCCTCTGCAGAGATCTGCGAAACTTTGTGTTTACGAGTCCTGGCCACAGTAAGATACTTAAGGGTTTATGCACCTCCTTTGGCGATTTATGTGCATAGTGCTGGATCTGGGTTCCAACCACTAACAAATGAGTCGATGGATTAATCTACAAAAGAGATGTTTATGGGCCTGCTGCTGAGAACCTTGTGCAGTTTGCTGTCCTTGTGGCCGGTTACACTATGTGTACTTTGCAGGTGAATACAACTGACTTCACTACTAGTGCCTCGTAGCATTTTTATGGTGTTGCAAACCTACTACACGTGGACAGCAAAGAGTTTGCTTCCCCATACGGTTGCTACTGCAGGGTGACCTTACCTCTCCTCAAGTGGCTCTGGTTGTGTTCTGATATCTTAACGGGGTACTGCTGCTGCTGAAAGATCTGTGTGCAACCATCCACTCTACTGAAGCGATCTTAAACATTGCTTTTTACAGCGCAAAGAAGCCCCATGACTGTGGCACTGAGTGACAGACATTTCTGAAAACTAGACACATGGCGGAGTCCAAGCAGATGTGGCTTGCGTGGATCTCCCTCAATGTTTTCTTCACCCAGAATCTCCTTCAAACTTCAAATTTAGCTAAAATATCATAAAGCAAACAAAGAATCTGATGCAAACTAGAGGGTTTTGTGGCCTCTTCAAGGGTATGAAGCGCTATATAAATTCTACATTGTAGTATGAGAATATATACCCTGGTTGTCTTATATATGATAGCACAAGGAAGCGCGGTATAGCCAGCTACGAAGGGCTATAAGGCTATTAGAACATTCTGCCACTAGAGGGTAGAATGTTCTAACAAAAAAGAACAAAGCCTTTTGGGAGCGTGAGTGGATTGGAATCCCCTCAGGCTCCTTGAACCCTTTGTTCACATCCAGAGCTGTGAACAAAGAAACATTGGAATGTCGGAGCTCCAGCCTTATACCAGCCATTATAATCCCAGAGCACTCCATTGTTTTCAATGGAGCTCCCAACATTCCAATGTTCTAATACTTCATATTTCAAACCTTTAATAGTGAAGTTCTCACACAATCGTCTCTTTAATTTCTCAACAACTTCTGTGTCTTATGACAAAAACCAGGCACACAAAGCATCATTTGCCAGTTTTCCAAGGTGGCCAAATACTTTTAGCTAAAATTCACACCCTTCTTTTCTTGCTCCATCTTTTGTCTGCCTAGGTCCACCTCTCATGACCAAAGTGAAACACAGCAGTTTCGAGTCACGCATGTGTGAACATAGCCATAAAATCAGATGGGTGCCTCTGTGATCCCTTTCTTCAGAAGGCTTCCTTAGGGTTCTTCGTTTTTCACATGAGGTTGCAATCACAAAATGTAGAATGCTTCTTTATGTAGGCGACCTGAGACAGGGTTTCCCCTTCCTTTGACATATTTGCTAAGCTAGATATTTTTATACACCTGTCACGCAGGAAGAGGCCAGGAGAGTCAGGAAGCATATTGTACCTGGGTGCTTACTGATCTGTGACCCATTTTCATTTATCACACTTTATTTCCTGACTGCGGAAGTTCTACGGTAGGTAATTACTGGTGGTCTGTGGGAAGTCATCCAGCAGCAACGATTGGCCTACTAGTTTCAAAACTGCTTTAAGAAACACAATAAGTTAGTAACATGTATAGAGAAAAATCTCTGTGGTATTAACATTGCCAAATCTATGTTCACTAGTGATTTTTATTTTCCATAATGAGTCGAATATCTTGAGGATGGGGGTTTGCTACAGTTTCTGTAATCAATTGTGTGATAAAATGGAAATAATGCAGTGTTTTTCCTTTCTGTGAAAATTCTTAGTTTGTAATGATTTATGGGATTAATGGAATTGTGTATGGTGGGAATGTGATTTCCTTTGCATGGTAAACAGGCAAGTACCCCAGATTTGGGTGACCCAACCACACTTGGTAACCGATATTCTGTCTTTTTTGGTCCTGCTCATATGCTAATCCAGTGTGCTTGAGTGCTAAAAACTATGCCAGAATCTGAAGCCCAAAGCACGGTTCTGAGGCTGGGAGGGACACACCAAGCGTGCACAATAGCTGACCTGGAAGTACTGTCCATGTTTTGGGATCCTGACATTAAGCCATGGTAACAGGATATACTTTTTATGATTCTAGCACTGTATAGACCTTGTTCTCTGAATCAGTAGATACTCCTGGCTCCACAAGTGTAAAGTGTAACTTTATGAGATACCCAGACTGTTGTTGTGACATTCATTGTGCACATAGAAATCGGAGCCTAGAGGGAAAGAATAGGTCTGGGTCGCCCCCCACTCAATACGTTATCAATACAACAATGACCCAGATCAAGGGCATTCAATTTATTTCGTACGACTTGGGTACCTCATGTCATATTCTTTTAACAATAACCACCCATTTCATGCTGTGTAGGGTTGGGGGTACACCAGTCAATAGCCCATCTTAAAAAAGCCTGTCTCCTTCTATACAACAGTCCTACCACCCACACCATAATGTGTAGAAAAAATGTGTGAAAAACGTGATAACACCTCACGGGCGCACCACCAATGGGACCCCTGGCTGGTACTCACCAGGATGGCCCTGTTATCATCATCGGTGCTATCACGCTGAACGGAAACGTGTTCAACCAAACAAGTGTTAATAGTGATGAGTGCAGTGGAACAAACAGACAACACATACATATAGTGAAACAATACCACATATATAAAACCCGCAAAAAGCATGAACAGACAACTTTATTCTTGTTCTAATATGCTTGATGCTCTCAAGTTAAAAAGGTGAAAATGGCTACTCCCTATAGAGCCACTATCAACTTGCCGACATGTTTCATTGCCTTAATGATTTTAGGCAATTTTTTCAGGGCATACCTTTAGTCGCCACTGCTTAGGACACCAGGGTTGTAGATACTGTTGTAAAGACAAACCACAGAAAAGTGTCTCACTCATATGTCCTTTACTTGTGCAATTCTATTGACACACCGCACCACACACACAATCATCTATCATATTTACCCTGTGTCTCCTACCAGCCGAGAGGTCTTTAAAAACAAACTCCAAGGAACTCCAATCGTGAGTTCACGAGGTTTCTCCTTGCGCGATGAATCACTGTAAAAACATCGCAGTCATGTTCAAATATGCCTTAAACAATTCATTGTTACAGACCTGTATTTCTCCAGCTCTTCCCTACGTTTGTTTCAAGGAAAATTACCGCTATACGGAGAGTCGCCGGCTTTCTCTCATCCCTCGAGCAACTTTCTGGTTGTTCCTTCCCTGTTTACATATTACGCTCTCTGATAGGTTCCCGTGGTCTCGCGGTAGCCCGCGACCATATTGGATTGGGGCAGTTCCCATTGTTTGTTATACCAAAGGATGTAACTCCCGTCTACCCACGCGAGATGACGGAGTCCGTTTCCTTGGTTACGTGGATACTACTTCGGATTGCTATCACCTTGTTTACAGATTGAGCGAGCCAACCTGCATATCATAAATGCACTAATGCAATCGGGGCCCCGATTGCTGGTTATTAAATGTTTGACTGAAATTTATGCTGCCATGTGTCTGATCTTTTGATACTGGAGAGTGCAGCCATAGCTCCTTATTTTTTCGATTGTTTAAAATCAAATTGGGTTTACATAGTCGGATCCTAATCACCCAGAGTTTTACCATAGATAGGCGATAATGATTTTCGTGTGTTGGATTCTATGTATCCCTCCCTTGTTTTCTGTATTTGTTTTTATATTTTTTATAATAAAAAATGTAAAGGGTCGTGTAGTTTTATCCATGTAGTTGTGTCTAGTATGTCCAGATGTGCATCATATACTAGGGGCAACATTCTTTTACCATTATAATCATATACAGTACTGACGGATGGACATGTACATAAGAGCATGCTGCTTGATATATTGTGCGTGCAAAACCCTCACAAGACGCAGAGCACCACAGAGGAGGTTAACGTAGTTTATTCCATTCGAGGAGTTCATTCAGCCCTCTTTCTTCACTTTTCTCCTTGTAAATCCATCTTGCTTCTTTTGTTGTAAGTAATCTTTCAATTGTTTGTGGATCTCATTTCACTTTCTCCAATACCACCCATGTAAACGTGTGTTTGTTTCTGTGGCAATGTTGGACAAGTTTTGTTGTTAATCTGCCCGTTCTAATTGTGCTCAGATGCTCCTGTATTCGCAGTTTTATTTTTCTTGTGGTCAGGCCAATGTATTGCAGGCCACATTCACATTGAAGTCTATACACCACGTTAGTAGTATTACAATTGCTGAATTGCCCCAACCACCATGTCTTGCCAGATTGAAGTGTTATACTCAATGTTTTTTCAGTCAAGGCACATACAGAACAAGTTCCGCATGGATAGTGGCCCTTGGGGATGTTGCTTTCATTTCCTTTAGTGTGTTGTTTTTCCCTAGTGTGCACCAGTTTGTCTTTCAAGTTGCAGGCTCTTTTAAAGGAAAAACGTGGAGGAGGCATCTTAAAGTCATTGTTCGACAATAGTGCCCAGTGTTTCCTGATCGATTGGCGCACTTTAGTCGCAAGAGGGTCAAATGTCATAATGACCGGAATACACTCTTCTCTTTCCCTCTTATTGGACTCCAACAGCGCACTCCTTGGTGTGTTAAGGGCTCTTTTTCTCGCCTGCTTAATCACTCTCGATGGATATTCTCTAGCTTTTAATTTTTCACTCAGAGTCATAGATTGTTCATTGTAGTCTGCAGTGGATGAACAGTTTCTACGGTATCTGAGAAACTGTCCCACCGGCAGATTATCCCTCAAAGCCCTCGGGTGGTATGACTTGTATGATAGTAGGGAATTTCTGTCGGTGGGTTTTTGATGTACGCGGGTTTTCAAGATGTTATCTATAGCTTCAATATCTAAATTCAGATACACAGCTGTACTATTGCTGTGACATTCATTGTGCCTGTAGTGTGCGTTTTGAATACACTATGCATCATTCCAGGACACTGCATTGTTGTGAGCGAGAGATTACTGAGCCGAAGGATCCATATTTCATTGCCCCTTGATTTACATGGCACAAACTGACAGTTGTGTTACAGCCTGTGAGGACAGCACAGGCAGGTAGTAAAAGATCTTCTCATCAGTTGGGGACTATCTTTCATAAGTATTTTACTGTGCTCTGCCTGGTCCACTCTGTGGCATACATATATAAGGAGTATGATATGTGGGGCATCCTTGGCTTTGCAATAATGCCTCATAATGTCCTTGCTATAATACCTCATAATGATTCCACAGGGAAAAGATGATTCGTAAATGTATTGTATAGCTGCTAAGTATGCCAGGTCCATGCATGATGAGCAAATACATTCCAAGCCTTTTCTTTTCATTCTGAAACTTGTAGTCCTATTTTTATAATGGAATAAACAAGACTACAAGTCCTAGAATTGAAAGAAAAACCTTGAGTGGACCATCTAGGCATGTGTGGACCTTGGAAACTCGGCAGGTCTGGTATAGGGAGCTGTTCTACAGTGCCTGGGGCTGTGTTTTTTAGTAGCCTTTATTGGCTGGCGCACTGTGTTTTTCTTATTTTTCAGTTCCTTGGCCAGGAATATTTAAGCCATGTAAGTCATGATGCTTCACATTGAGAAGTCCTGATGGTCAGTGGCCTTCCAGAGGGGTCCCGGCTTACTTAAAGACTTCAGACAGTTAAGTAGTCATTAGCCTCTTGCTCAGATTAATTTGGTGCCACTGAAACATGAATATGTGTAAGAAGTGGGGTTGTTGGTTGGCTAGGGTGTGAGCCCTGGTCAAGCAGCAACCAAAGTCCTTGTCAGGGTAAGGCACAAGTAAATCCCAAATTAACCTGTGCTCAACCCCCTGGTAACTTTGCACAGAGCAGTCAGGATTAATTTACAGGCAATTTGTAAAGTATTTATGCAACTCTTAAGACAGTAACACAGTTGAAATACACCATAAAAAGATTCCACATCAGATTGGAAACATAGAGTAATTTTAAATAAAAAACACAATACTGAAACAACAAAAATCTAATTTTAAAGATTTAGCAAAAATAGAGCAAAAAAGCACAAGTGCCAACTGTGAATATCTGGTCTATCTAGATATGGTAACAGTCAAAGGTTTAGGCTAACCACGATGGAGTGTGGGCCAGCTACATGGGACCCAGTTAGGCATGCTGAACAGAGTCCCTCAAATCCCGGTTAGCAGAGCATCGGGAGTTGCAAGGCTGTGATAAGAAGTTCATCAGCATTGTCGAGGCTGCTGTTGACAAGGCAAATAAGGGCCTGAGTGGAAAATGCATCGCGCAGTAATTGTTCCAGGGAGACGGCAGGCGGGATGAGATGCGGGTCTTTTCGACTGCTCCTATCCACGCAGGTGCAATGATGCATCCGTTCTGCTTGAGGTTGTTCTGTGCAGCAGAGGAGATATGTCAGTTCTGTTGGATCTACTGGTGCTAGCAAAGCACTGTAAGCCCACATCCATGGGTCTAGTCCTGGGATGGCACCACTTATCAGCATAGACTCATGGATGGCAGAGTCCAGGTGCAGGTGCAAGGTTGTTGAAAGCCTATTGTGTCCCTGACGTTTCAGATCAGGAGGCTAGCCAACTAGCCCTCGGACTCCCTCTGGGGTTCTGGGTTAAAGAGATGCGGGTCTAGTTCTTCTTACCCAGGCAAGAGGTAAGAAGGCATAACTTCAGCACAGAAGGTCAGCAGTCCTTCACAGCAGCAGTCCAGCAGAGCCATGGTCCTTTCAGCAGCACAGCAACCCTTCTTCCTGGGAAAGTATCCACATGTCCAGAAGTGTACCGAAGAGATGGTGTCTGAGGTCCATATTTACACCCAGTTATGCCTTTGAAGTGGGGGAGAAACTTCCAGAAGCTTCCCTTTGAAGTGGATAGGTGCCCTGCCTCAACTGCCATGGCTCCAGACTAACAACAGGGGGTATGCAGTACTTTGTGCGGAAGCAGGACACAACCAAGTGTAGGTAAGTCGAGCCCAGCTTCTTCCTCTCATCCAGGGCCAGACTGGCTGTAGCGGGCCCCGGTCAATCCCCCGGTGCGCCGCACGAGTGGGGGCCGGTTTTGGGCCCCTGGGGCCGATTTTGTTACAGGCTGCAAAATCGGCCCTGTAACAAAATTGGCCAAAAAACGGCCCTGGCAAAGAGCTCGGTGGCACCCGAGGGGTGGAGGGAAGTGGAGGGGGGTCACGGGTGTGGCCGAGCACTTTGCCAGGGCCGGTTTTGGTTCCCAGTCTGGCCCTGCTCCCATCCTGACAGTGAGGGCCCATCCAGGCATGCATAAGATCTCTATTGTTGTTTATGGGTAATACACAAAGCCCAACTCTCAACTTTGCCCAGTTATATGACCTAGAGGCAGGCGGTGGGCACTAAATGGCTAAGACAGAAAAATGCCAACTTTCTAAAAGTGATAGCAAAGGGGATGATAAAAGTGGCATTTTCAAAATTGTAATTTAAAATCGCACTTCACCCATAAGTTACGATTTTTCATTAAATTCCAAAAACAACTAACATTAACTGGTTACCTATTCCCATTTGGAAATTACAGCCTATTAAATGTAATAAAGTAACTCCAATGTTGGGAGTGGTAGGCTTTGCAGTACTGAAAAATAAATGTAAGTGTTTTTCACTACCAATACGTCTAAAAGTTAAAAATGCACTACTTTTTAAATACATTGCACCCTGCCATCTGGGCTGTCTAGGGCTTACCAGAGGGTTAATGTGCATGTATTGAAAAGGAAGGTTTAGGCCTGCAAAAACGGTTATTTTTCCAGGTCAAGATGGCCGTTTTAAACTGCACACACAGACTATAATGGCAGGCCTGAAATATGTTGAAAGTGCTACTTAAATGGGTGGCGCAACCAGTGCTGCAGGTCCACTAGTAGCTTTTAATTTACAGGCCCTGGGCACCAGTAGTGTCACTTTATTAGGGTGTTACAAGTATCTTGGGTATAAGCCAATTTTACCATGTTTTAAGGAGTGAACACATGCCCTTAAGTACTGGTTAGCAGTGGTAAAGTGCCCAGAGTCCTATAGGCAGCAAAACACAAGATCAGCAAAAACAGTGGGAGTGAAGGCAAAAAGTTTGAGGGAAGACAACCCCAAGGCTGACAGGTTTAACACTATTGATAATTATATAAAAGTGCTTTGTACTTGATTGCGGCACTCTGTGGTTTTAAAAAGGCATTTCCAAGCCCCTTTGTTTAGTTATTTCCCTGACTGCATCGGATTGTGCTTTGCTGCTCAGTGGCTTTGTCTATATTGATTGTGCCGCGCCATCTAGTGTTTTTTTTGCAGATGGGTTTTAGTTTACAAAAGAGCAAACCGAGAAATACAAGTGCATTTCATTTGAAATGTTTGTAAATTGTGTTGAGGAAAACAAATAAGGTTCTAACTCTGCATAATACCTTATAGTGCATACTCATTGAGACTTGTTTCCCTGTTTATATTTTGTTTGTATTCATATTTTGAATATAAGAAAACTGATAATCCAAATATACATTATACCGAAGGCTGAATGTGAGAACTAAGACATGCAGCGCCTTATGATTAAATCAGATGTTCTTTGGCTTTGAATTCAACTGAAAGCCAGTGTTAAATTCAAGGTGGAAGGATACGAATATCAGGTGTGTAACAGTGGCGTAACTAAATTCGAGTGCCCCCCCCCCTGCAAAGTACATGAAGTACCTGGCTGGGGAGCCCATAATTAGGGCGAAACTATTCCTGGGTTGCTTTTGTTCTGGTTCAGGGAGGACGTGGCTTGGCAGTTTGGGCTGAGCTGTTCCGATTGGAGCAGGGTCAAGAATGATTTTCATATAGCTGGGTCCAAAGTGAGGTGACATGATGTGCAAAATACCAATGGTTAGGGGTGGAGCCTGGCGTCACACTGGTAAGCTCTGATGTGGGTCCCGTACACATTGTAGCCTAGCTGTAACTGGCTAATAAGCCCATAACTAGGATAACACTGGTTCTGTGTTGCTTATGTTCTTGTTCAGGTAGGACCTGGCTTGGCAGTTCGGGCTGGACTGTTCCGATTGGAGCAGGGTCAAGACTGATTTACATATAGCTGGGTCCAAACTGAGGTGGTATGGTGTCCAAAATAAGATGTACTGGGATGCAGCCCGAATAATTACCAGTTGCGAAAATTAATTCAAGCATTCCATTACTCACTTTTTTGTGAACCTGGAAGATTGGCAGCTTAAGGAGTGGACTCTGCGTTTTATGACCACTCACAGGTAGTCCCAGTTGAGAGTATCAGATGATTCTATAAATTGGTAGAGGGCACAGCCACTACTAGGGGTGTTTCATCCAATACTCTGAATAGCTGTCTCATATTAAAAGATGTATTGGGATTTGGAATAACTCATTTCTGATCTTTGGTTATCAGTGCTTGTAGGTGTGGTAGCAAGTGACCAGCAAAGACTTTACTGAAAACTATATAGTCCAGTGGCCTATAAAAGGCAACATCAAGAGCATATTTACCTGGTTTGGGAATAGTTGCTATCAATGTTTCCCTGGCAGTTGCTGGGACCGATTGGTTCGGAAAGGCATCAGTTTAGACGTTCACCAGGCTTGAAATCACTAACAAAGCATATGTTTGATAAAGTTCTGCTGGTAGGCTGTCTGCTCCCTGTGTCTTCCCCACTGTCATATCTTTAAGTGCGGCATTAACATCTTCCTGCAAGACTGGTATTCCCACATCCTCAATATCCTTATTTATGAGTTGCCCAACTGCTACCTTGTCCAAAAAAGCCTCAATCAATTCCCTGATACCAGAGACTGGTCGCTATGGAGATGTCTATCATGCTGTGGAAATACCTTGTATATCCACCTCCTGATGTTAGCTTTTCTAGTCTGATCTCTGACAGAACACTCCCCAGCTCCCACTTCCTAGAGTAGAACAGAATGGGCATCTGTCCAGTTAACAGTTAAAACACAATATATTTATTCCTGCTCTCCTGTACTTATTATGTATGGAAAGTCTTCAGGGTGGGTAAGTAGCAGACCATTAACTTCCTGCAATCCTCCTTCGGTTCCCACTTTGTTTCAATGGTAATTTGAAGGCCCCGTCCGTCATAGAGGACCTCGATTTCATGGTTGCAGCCTTCAGATAATCCACTCAGATGGCTTCTTGCAGTGACTTGGTAGTGCTATGTTCTGCATATGTCATTGAGACCCTGATTCAGGAGGCCATCTAGAGATCATCTGCTGTTCTGTATGTTATGCTTGGACACATTTTTATTCCCGCAGTTACAGTATCAGTATCTGTGTTGCGAGATAAGTGATCAGTGGTGTTACCATGTGAGGTTTGAAGTGAGATATCACAGAAAGTCCTTGCTGTGTGTGCTGCTGCTCTTTCCTGTGCAGCTTGTTTCTTAGTGGTGCACTGAGATCCAGTGTTACCTCTTTTTAGTTGTCGTCATCATTTCGAGGGTGGTGTTGCTTGTTATTCTTGGCCATCCCTGGCTGCTTTATATTGTTCCAACCACTCCAAGGCACTTTTTGGCTCATTGAAGAATAATGTGTGCTCATCCAATATCTCATTATGACATCGCAGATACAAAAGCATATACTTTGTCCTTTTATCCCTCATAGCCTTTTTAACTTCCAAAAGGAAGCTGGTACCCATTGCACTGCCATAGTCTTTAAGATGAAAGTGACCCGCAGGTCCGAGCCTCCTGGAATATTAGGTCATGGTTCTAGTGCAAAAGTCTTGTGACCGGTAAGCGTCTGTGACTCTGGCTGCGGGCTTCTTGCTGATACCCTGTGGTACCTCTCCAAAGCATAGAACTTAGATAAGCCCTATGGTACTACTTCAATGGTCAACCAATGTTCCAAGAAAGCCAACATATCAGTTCCTTTAATTTCGTCGGAGAGGTCAATCAGGTGGAAAAATCTTCTGTTAGCCCCTTCTGCATTTTCCACTCTCTTGTCCAACATGTCTACTCTCAGTGTTAGGGCTGTCAGTTGTCTGTGATAGTTGGTGACAGGAGATTACCTCTCCCAAACTGCTTCAATCTGTCCCCTAATTTATGGTGGTCAACATGCAAAATATTCGGGAAACATCCTTTACAACGCAACTTTTACCACGCAGTGCCTTTACGACGCAACTATTACAACACATGTCATTACAACGCATAGCGCTGGGGGGCGCTCTAGGATAGGGACTAGATTTAATTTACTATCCAACACCTTCCCTACTATCCACGGGGACTGGAGTTGGAATAGTAAATTAAACTATTCACTATCCAGCACCCCTAAGCGCTATGCGTTGTAAAGGCATGCGTTGTAAAAACTGCGTTGTAAAGGCATGCGTGGTAAAAGCATGCGTTGTAATGTCATACATCGAAAATATTCACGTCAATGTCTAATTTATCACTGTTAGGTTCACGAATTTCCCTGGACTTGTTGATGGCTGCTAATATTTTATCCAGCTTAATATCAGGGGCATGAGGTGGCAGGGCTGTGTCCTGCATCAACGTGGGGACAACCATACCATTTATGTGTGTTAGAATGGTCTCAGGACTCTTTTGCAGGCCCCGTTTGTAGCCTGCCCGACCCTGGTCCTGCCCACCTCTCCAGGCGCACTGTGATTGACGCAGTGTCTCGCCTCCACAGTCCAAGCTTAAAGCTCCAGCACCTCTACTGTAAGTACTCACTTTGATGTCCTCAGTAGTTGAGCATTGAGACTAATCATTGAGGGCGCACCTCAACCTTGTGTTGAGGCGCTGCAGCATTCAGAATGTATCCTCTCTGCAGCACTAATTGGCCTTCTTTTGCCAGAACTCCTCTGCTGTATGTTTAGATGTTCCTTGCGTGGCTATGAGACATGTCACAGTTGTGCCTCCATCTAATGCTGACTCCCCAGTATCCTGCTGTGGAACCCGGCTGCAGTGCATAGGATCATACTTCATCTTTAAAGTGACGGATCAGTGGTCATTATACCATCCCTCATTGGGCGCCCCATGTCCCTTTATGTGGGTCCCTGGGGGAATCTGTCTGTTCATGCAACCATAAGCACTCACTTTTGCCATTGATATCATGTGGCCTTTAACATGTATAACTCTGTTACACCAACAGGACCCAAGTTCAATACAAGTTTATTTAGACCAATGGTCCCCAAACTTTTAAAACCACATCAATAAAACATGAGTAAAAATTCTAATATCACAATTTATTATTTGACCTCATAAATTTCATAAAATACACTCAGCATTCCCTTCGACTTTTCATATCACGTAGGCTACACAGTACTATAAAATAGGCAAATCAGTTCAAAAAGCTACTGAAGAATTCTTTAACTTTTTGGATAAACTTCCCCATGGCACACGCTGTGTCTAAATTACTCATTTCAGTTAAGAGGTTTACTGCTTGAGCCCTATTTTTAATATCGTATTTTTAAAAAATTGGGCATAAAAACTCTTTTCATATCTCGTAAGAGTTTCTGACAATCCAGTAGTTGAAGTAGGTTCTTACATCTTGTTCCCAAAGTGCAGGTGCATTTTCCCTTGCTATCAATCATAAATCTTTTTACCCCGTTATTCACATAACATGGGTTTACCCCGATCCTTAACCTTAGCAGTTCTCTTCTCAACCAGCAGCTAGGTTGACTATCAATATATAGCTAGTGTTGTTCATATTGCCACACTGGCGCCATGAAACATACAGAATTTTTTCTCAAGAGGTAATCCTTGTCCTGAGCTCGGGAAATTTCTTTACCCAGGTCCCTAAGTTCCCTCTTGTCGATCTTTATTTGGAGAGTCTTGGGGCACATCGTAATCTTCATAGTGCGGCACGCCTTGGTGATCATAGCTCTTGTCCCTTTTGCCCATATTAGCTCACTCTTTACAATCTCATTTCTTCACCATTGTGAGATTTTATGATCTTCCCCCGTGCCCATGCACTGCCAGAAACGCAATAGGGCCATACAAGCAGTTATACCCCATGACGTTTTTCCCAATTCTAATCTCACTGCCTGGATTATTGAGGATTTGGGCAATGAAAATAAGTTTTGCAGAGTGTTACCCTCCTCTAAGTCCCATTCGTTTTTACCATTCGAATAAAGCACTTCTGCACCATGCAAAAATTGGGGTCGTATCATTGTAGAGTAAGCTTTTAGGACTGGTCTATCGAACATGTCATCATATGCACAGTTGAATCTTTTTTGTCCCCTGACCGATGCCGATGCCCATGCCCTCAGCTTTAGTGCATCGAGATGAGTATGCCACTGCATACCTCTCTGAACCACATACCCAGGTACCTAGATTCTGCAACCTTTTCCAACTATTTGGTGCCCAGAACCCAAGTGAACCCTATTTTCCTTCGACCGAAGCATAAGATCTTTGTCTTCTCCATATTGACAACGAGTTTTTTGCAATGGCAATAGTCATTAAACCTGTTTAGTTTTCTTTGTAGGCCAATTTCCGTTTGATCCATAATTATTAGATCGTCCGCGTAGAGAAAATATGTTTCCCATCTTGTTTCAGGCTTGCCCCACTCACATTGCCCAGGGTTGACGGCAAGTCTGCAATAAACAGGGAAAATATCAGCTGGGCCAGTACGCACCCCTCCGCAACCCATTGCCAATCTGGATTTTGAGAGACAAGCTTCCATCTACATTTAAGATTATCTAGGCCCAGTTATTTGTATGAAGTGCTTGAATCAGCCCTAACAAGTCCCTTGGTATGTTATATCCAGTCAGAGTCTCCCACAGCTGCTCCCGGTCCACCAGATCAAATGCTGCGTGGAAGTACACGAAGCAGCAGAATAAACCCTCTTTCTGCCCTATTGCCGTCCACGCAATGACCCAGAGTGCAAAACAGTGGTTGCCCATTGAATGTCCCTCATTGACCCCCCCCCCTGTTCTGGGGGCACAATCCAATTTACTTCTGCCCAATCCTTACGTATTCCTAAAATTACTTTAGTGAAGACTTTTTCTCCTATATCGAGGAGATTTAATAATCTGTAATTCTTAGAGACATTTTAATCTCCTTTTTTATGGATTGGCCTTATGATTGCTCCTCTCCAGTTTTCGGGCACAATGTCTGTCAGAAGAATCCTCTGAAACATCTTTGCAAAAATCTTTGCCCACCACTCAAGCCTAGTTTTTATAATCACTGCCGGCAGGTTATCTGGGCATGCTGCCCGAGTTACATTTAAGCTAGAAATTATTTTCCTTATATGGCCGGAAGAAAAGTGTTCCTTTATCTCCTCCCTCACCCCTAACTATAATGTTGTGCTTATTTTCTCTAACATTGGCCATTTACCATAAATTTCCCCCAAGTAACCCACCCAGTTATCTCCGGGTACTAAGCAGTGCAGAGATCATGGTGTTTTACCAGAGCTTTCTTGGATCAACTTCCAGAAACCTTTCACATCTTTGGACTCACTTACAGCTAGCATACTTGCCCAGCATCTATCTTTATAGGGTTCTTTTTTATTTCTAATGATCGTTTTATATGTTATCTTTAGTTTCTGGAGGGTAATTGATAGTTCAGCATTGTACCTTACTCTACATCTTCTTTCCATTTGTCTAATGCAAGCTTTTATTTTACGGCATTCCTCATCAAACCATGGGCGATCTTTATTAAGGGATCAAAAGTTACTGGCTGTCTCTGGTTTACTACATTTTATTTTTACCCTTAGGCATTCCACCCATTGGCTTATTGTATTTTCATACCAGGCATTGTCATCTTCAATAGGGATTTTTTTCTAAAGGGAGAGTCTGCTGAATGGCACTTAATTTTATAATGTGCTCCTCAGATATATGAGTTGTTAATCGCTTTGGGTAGTCTACCTGGAGTACCGTCTCTCTCTGATTATCCCTTTTTACAAATAGTTCTGTCTTTAAAGGGTAATGATCACTTCCTTCCACTCTCACCACCTCGAAGTGCTTAATTAGTTCAAAGCTCCAGGCATTTGTAAACACATAGTCTGTAGGGCAAGGTTGCTGACCTATCGTAAACATTTGCCTAGCTGGCTGTTTGGCTTCCATTCTTCCATTTACACATAACAGACCCATAGAGCCCAACATTTGCCCAAAAGCCATATCTTGGGCTGAGATATCTCCTCTAGGAAACATCGCAATCTCTATATTATATGCGCTCAATAGGTTTGGCCTTTGCTAGGGATGTTCTCCCTCCTCCTTGGCCGTGGGATATATTGCTTGTAGCTCATCCTTTCCCCCCGGCTTTTTACAATCATTGGGTAACGAGATATGAATGCGCTGGGCTCCTCCTTTTGTACTCATAATTCCCTTACCACTTCTTCCTCCCTGCCATCTAACCTTTCCTGTTGGTCCCCGACTGGTCTAACTATGGAGGGCATTAGACCTGTTGTTTGTATTAGCTCCCCTACCATAATTTTAAACTGCTCTCTCTGGGTTTTTAGGATTTCATTGTTCAGAAATGATACTTCTAGCAGACCTTGCTAAGTTTTTTGGTGTATCAACATAACCTCGAGCATAAATACACTAGAGGTTCCAGTGACCTCCAAACTATGTATTGATGGAGCCAACAAATCACTTCCTATAACATAAGGACTTTCCGATCCTTTATTCTCATTAAGATGATCTCTAGAGTAGTTAATGTCCCCTTTACTTGGAGTCTTGTTACTTGAGGCTTCCTCATCCTCCTTGTTCAATCGAGGGCTGGAAGAGCCTTGGAGAAGAGGACAATCGTGGATCAAGGAAGATTCCTGAGACGTTAAAGTTAGATTGATTTGGGGAGTCCAGAGACAGGGCTGCCATTTTTCCAGGTGATGGATGAATCTCGACGACACTCAGTTCCTTTTCTATCGTGTCTTTCCCTTTGAAGTGTTTCCTCAAAAAGTCTTTGATCGAAATAGAGACTGATGAACCTACTTTCACACCACCTAGCTTCATTGTCTGTGGGGTTAAGTTCATAGATTGGGGGTTCTTCTGACTTAGTTTTTTTCTTCCAGTAGGGTCTCCTTGGTCTCCTTTCCTCTCTCCTTTTTCCTTCTAAATTTCAGCTATATCCTCCACCCCTAGTCCGTTATTGGCTGGCTTTTTGGTATTTTTTGGAGGCTTCTGAATTTTTGCTTTCCCTAATGCTATCTCGTTTCCTTTTTACTTCTTTACTCTGCCGTGGGCAGCCACCAACCTACTCCTTATATGGAATTCCTTTCTTCTGTCACGGCGCACTGCCAAAAGGCCTTATTATCCCTTGTTTCACTTTTATGGCTGGCACCACTTCCACTCTATTGGGTCAGAGGCAACTTTTCTTCCTCTTGCAATCCATTTTGCATAAGACAATATAAAAATATAATATAAAAATATAAAAAACACTTATTACTTCTTACCTCTATTCCACGGCATTACGCCTTACCCTCCCTCCACCACTGCTGCACCACTGTTGTACCCGGTGGCTCTCAGGTTTCCCTGTATTCCAACGGGAAACGCTCAGGCTTGGACCGGGTTCAGACTCAGGTCCACTCTCACATTACACTTTGTGTAATAGATCCAGGCAGATCCGGTCAGGTCTGTTGTGTGCCAATATGTGCCTCTGGTTGTGCTCCTATCCACAGACAATTCTTTTACAGGACCAGCTTTTAACCTGTTCCATGCGCCCGCGATTTTGCGGAAGTGCGGCACTTCTGCAAAATGGGCAGGGCGCGTCGGCCATTGGCCGACGCCAGCACTGGGCAGGTAGTGCTGCCGTCGGCCAATGGCCGACGGCAGCATGGAAGGGGTTAATTTCAAAGTTTTGCCAAGGCTCGAGGCTTGTTTCCCCCTGTGTTTCTTTCTGTGTTTCCTCTCCGCGGCTCGGCTCGCGCTCATGCACGCGCCTGTCAGCCCTTGCGGCGTAATCCTTGTGTGCTCCGTTTTGGGTGGTGCAGGGTGGCGAGCGTTTCCAGCAGCATTTTCCAGCGGCCGGGAATAGAGAGGCCTAAGTTAAGAGTAACACAATGGCTGTCTAGCAACCATCATAGGGCCGCCAAATTGCTATACGGACTTACTGAGCCAGCCATTTTGTCGTAAGGATTTCGCATGCACGGTGCGCGCATATGCGCAGATCATCGTGAAAAAAGCCGAGGAAGGGAAGGGCGGCAGCCCAGGACGCCTCAGTCAAGGTAAGTGTTTAATCTTTTACCTTTAATGTATAATTATGTAATTCTTCCTAGGGGTGGTGGAAGCGGGCTGGGGAGTATAGCAGAGTTTCCACAGCGTTGGTCCCGAACTCCATGGACCTCCGCGTATCGCTGCTCTGCCAGCTCAGCCTAGGGTTACATAAAACTGCACAAAAAAAACAAATGTGAAAATCAGAGGTAGGGGAGGACGGGATCTGGGGGAAGAGGGAATCTGTGCAACAGGAGTTCAGCGTGGGCAAGCAGCAATGGGCGGAAGGCTGCCGGGCAACCAACAGCAAATGAAGGCTGCCAGAGGGAGAATAAGTGATTTGGCCATAATCGACAAAAATGTGAAGCTGAGGTCGGGGCTAAGGAGATGCTATAGCGTCCTCTTGGGAGAGGATGGGGTGCACGGGCCACAGGTACCAACTATGGAGCTGGCAAACTGGGTTTGAGTTTCAGCATTGGCTTAACATCCTTGATTCTGGGCAAATCATGTAACCTCCCTGTGCCTACAAAAATGGATGTGTCCTTGTGTAAAGGAACTGGTGCTAATGTGAAGCTCGCCAATACCTTTGGGTGAACCAGAAAGAATCACAGTGTGAGGCTGGCTTACAGTAGTGAACATGAGGAAATACATCACAATGGCAACAACATTAAACAGACTACGTTTGCCATGGACACTGAAGACTCAGCATGGTTCCTTTGAAGAGAAATCAGGTTAAGCAACAATGGCGTATGGAAACACTTCAACAGGGAATGCTGAAAAAGTAATACAGTGTCTGTAAGGGTGAAATTTGTGGAAGTAGAGTCCCACTGTGTGAAATGAGAAGCCACAAGTTGAGAAATGAACAGTTCAATCATATTTCACAGGGGTAACGGGGCTTTGCAATTACAGCAGTAGACACAGGTACTTTAGAAGCTCCGACATGTCCTGTGATAACAATACCGGATGCACTTTAGGTCTGATTTTCCAGCTATAAACACAATTGCCAAACAGTGACATATAGTGTAAACACGCACACATCTAGTACCCACACACGTGGAAAATAAACAGTGAATAATAGTGGGCCAGGTGATAGCAGCCGTGCACATGTGTTCCAATCAGCATGTGAGCTATACACTAACAAGACATTAGAAGAGATGGGAGGGAGGAGGTGGGCGAAACGGAAAGCAGCAATGAAGGGCCAAGCAAATGATTGGGGAGGAGGTGATTCCTGGATGGGGCAAGCACTGGGCGGTGCGAGGGAGCAAGCAGCGATGGAAGGGAGGAAGGTGGGTCTACGAAAAACAGCAATGATAGGAAAAACAGTGTTGGGGGAGGGATGATCTGTGGACAGGGCATTAGAGAGATTGGGAGGAGATGGAGGTGGTGAAAGCATGACCACTGTGTTGAGTGCTAAAGGAAGAAAAAAGTAGGTCCTAATATTGTCATAAAAATGGGAGCAGTGGAGTGGATGTTTACAAGTACTAGGTCCATGCTCTGGGGTAGGGCTTACACATGAAATTCCCAAAACATCAAAAAAGGCTCAGCAAATAGGAGCCTGTGTGGCTAAGGGGTTAAAAGAATAGCAGGGCATGACAGTACAAATGGGTTGTAAACAGGGGCAGGGGCTTCCTGTCTATCATATGTGATATAGAAATTACTGAATACATTTCTGTTAATGGAAAGAATTTGACCTTTTCTTTTAACGATTTGCACTGATGTTTGCTTTCTGCGCACATAATATGTATGTCAAATAAAGAATAACATTAAAGGACCTAATATGAGTTTTTACAAGCATTTAATGTTAAATGGAAAGGAACTGCATAAAATACAGTGTACTTTGAAATAATGCTCGTCACAACGAAATATAACTATTATTGTTTACTGTGAAATATGTTAAAATCTAACCCAGACTCTTCTTTTGGTTATTCATTAACAATGTATTCTTAGTACACCAGGTGTTATGTCTTCAATGCACACAAGAAATGGCATGTTTTGCCTTCGCTCAGTTAGAAGTTATTGATCTTAGGAGAACGAAATGTAGTCCATGCTGAAATAGAAACTGAAAACACGAAGTCGCACAGTGTCCTTGCTACTCTTATTTTATGGCTGTTCTAGTATCCTTAAGCAGTGCTTCCAATAGCATTTCTTGTTCATCTCTACTTAGCCAGTCTTCCGAAGAGGATGATGCGTTTAGTGGTACAAAAAGAAACAACTTCCAGGGTTTGAATGGGTTTTTACATCAGCCTGCCACAGAGGCGGAGGACAGTTCAGCTGATGGAAAGGAAGGCAACCAACATCTACAAAGAATTATCTCGATTGAGGAGGATCCTTTTCCTCAGCTCCTAGATCTTCACGCTGAGAGGCCGTTGAACAAATGGGCAGAAGAGGAAGAAAAAGAAGAAACCGTATTCCAAGAAGACCAGACTGATAGTAAACTCGATCAAGCCCCGCCTTCGTCCCCCAGAGGACAGCCAGTAGGAAAGGAGACACTGGCACATGTAAGTGGCGGCTTTCTTTCCATCAAAATTGCGTCATGCACCTTTTTATTAAACTTCCCTACTTTACTGATTCTCATTAAAAGTTTTATAAAGTGTTGTTTTGGGCTCTAATTAAAAAGTTGGGTTTGTTTTATGCTTGGGGAAGTTATTTTCTTTTGCTTCTTTCACGTAACCTTGAAGCAAACTATTAAATGAATAGAGACCAGTCTAGAAGTAAGTGTCATGTGCGCCATCAATGACATCATCAAAGTTGAAAGAACACGTGGGTGCCTTTTTCACTAATAAATGCAATAGATTATAATTAGTATGCAGAATCTTTATCCATGCCCTGTTGTATTCCTAATGCTCAGCCTAAAATGTTTGGTGTGAGAGCTAGTTAGAATGTTGAGTGTGAAAGACTGTCAGTTGGATGAAGGGCTAAGCAGCAGGAGGCTGCTCCTGGTGGGGTTTCGTCTTCCTTGATCTACGCTACTTTTATTTACAAAACGCCCTCACCATGGTAACATGTTCACGTGCTATGAAGACGAGGCTCAGCATCCCTGGCTGTTGTGGAGACTGTGACCTAATTCAGCCAGATCTCATGTGTGACGCTGATCGTGTCTGCCTGTTAACTTTGATAACATCAGTACATAAAATCGAAGTACCCCGATCTTTCCTTGGAGGTAAACATATACTTTTCCTCTTTGACCGTTGCAAACCTGTCTTTTTCATTAATAGCTTGTAGCTGTTTTATTAAGATACACGATGGACTCTGCACATCATATGTAAATACCCACAAAAAAGAATATATGTAAATATAAGTAATTTAAGACATAATTTGTTACTTTGGTGTATTGCAGATATCAGCTTCAGTGCTCTAAAACGCACCAATGTTTACAGTCTTAACACACGAACAGTGTTGCACGAGATATCATCTATTACTGCTAGATAAAGGTTTAAATGATTTTATTTGAAAAGACTCAGTTCATGTTGGTGTGGCTCAGCAGGACCACACACGCCTCTACAAAACATCTCACTGGTATTGCTTGACAGAGTTTGCCACAGTCTACACTGCTTATTCACTGACCTCACGTATTCTCTACAGACGGTCCACCGAGCCAAAAGGTCAGTGAACTGCTTTACACACCTGATAATGTGAGAATAGGAAATATAGTAACAAACAAAGGACAGTTCCTCTCTAGAAAAGTGGGTTACGATTCTGTATGGAGAGAAGACCTGTGAAAAAGGACCTTGTGTCATCTGCTCTACAGTGGCGGCTCCTTGAGGGAGTGCTGCGGGGGAGGGGCAGGGTGGGGGGGTAGTAAACACCGACTTATGGCAGAATGGAGGGAGGTTAATAAATAAATGAATAAAACAAATTACATTGCACGCGCTGCAACGCTAATCAGCGATACAGCGTGCGCAATGTAATTCGTTTTATTAATGTATTTATTTCCTCCGTTCGGCCGTAAACCGGAGTTTACTACCCACTACCCTGCTCCTCCCCCGCCCTGCCTCACCGCCCACAGCACTCCCACAAGGAGCCGCCACGGTAGAGCAGACGACACAAGGTCCTTTTTCACAGGTCTTCTCTCCATATGCAGAAGTTGATATTTTATATTAGAAGTGCAGAATTTCAGGTTGGCTAAAAACATTCACTGTTCGTTTAGGATGATCCAAGATTGCAATTTTTTGTGGCCATCACAAGTGGTGACTCTCAGGTGGTGTTGAGCATCTTCTGCTAATTATCAGTTGGAAACACCTTGTCCGGCGGTAAAATTCCCAGAAGTAAAGAAATGAAGGACATAATACAGAAATACATCTGGGTAGCATTTGATGCTATAATTTAGCTCATACATACCATTAAAGGGGGTGACAAATCCTATGCTCCTCAGGGCCTGAATCAAATCTTTGCAGCACAGAAACTCTGTTGCTACAGTGCCGGAATATCTATGCCACCAAGACTGTGGTCCACCCATCAAATATATATGTGGGCGGACGTTAGGTTTAATTAGTGCGGAGATTACTCTGTAGGGCCGTCGAAGGCAGACCTCAAATTTTATCCACCTAATTTAGATGGGTGGAATAAGAAGTTTATTTTCACTGCTTTCCACCAGCAGGAAAACCCTGGCAGTAAGGGACAGTGAAACCTGCTGAATGCTCCCCTCATCATGAGCAAGGACTCCCATGGGAAGGGGGCATTTTATTTTTTATGTGCAAAAAGAAAATTCCACTTCAGGGTTTTCTTAAAAAGAAAAAAAGAAAATAGTCTGGTGCATGGCTCCATCATGTTGATGGAGCTGGGCACCAACTGTAAACAGCGTTGTGCTGTGCTGGCTGTTCCTGCCAATGCTTTAGAAATTACCACCATCTTGATGGTCATTTCTAAATTTGGCAGGTGGTCCCTCCGTCAGTGCATCTTCCTGATGATGTAATAGGTCACCCACCCAAAAGAAAATCCGGGCTCAGTCTGGCTTTAGGGCATGGTCTTGCAGTTTCTGCTAGCCTGTTCCATTGAAGCACAACCAAGGTTGAGACAAATAATCTTCTACCTCGAGTAAGAAGATGTTTCATAATGCCCTCTCTTGTGAGAATCCCTGCACTTGGGCCTGGTCTCATTCTAAAAGAAGTATTTTCACTTGAAGATTATGCTTTTAGCAGTGTGTGTGTGTGTGTGTGAGTGTGAGTTTGACTGTGTTTACATGTGAATGAGAGTGGATTATATGCTTGTGTGTGAGTATGTGCATGTTTGTAAGGAAGAACGCAGCCTAATTGGGTTGATTTAATGTGTGTGAATATGTGCATGCTTGAGTTCATTATTGTGATTTTGAGAGTGCATCATGGTGTATTACATGTGTGCTCACGGATGCATGTGCCTGTGTTCGTGTATACAGAGGTGTTTTCATGTGCATAAAGTAATCCTCAAGAACTTGTAAAATGCGCTGGACGTTTTCTTGGTGCTAAGTATCTGGCTAATAGTGACACTAAGGGAGCAGTGAGATTTTGAGAGCAGCAGCTGGACCTTGTACCTCTGGTGGCATCACTAAGCTGAAGGTCAGAGGTAGGCTGCTCCAGGCTGTGGTGGTCAGGACTGAAGAAGATTGACATTCCTTTAACTTATCTACTTAAATGTCTAAGGCTGAGATGTAATGATTTATAGTTTGGAGAGAATAAAAGCTATCATAAGGAATAGCTTTATACCTTAGAAGCCCAGGGGCTGGAGCACACAGGCAACATCTTAATTTATACAGTTGCTACTGGAATCCAATCAGTTGAATTAGGACAACAGGCTGTGGTAAATTTTGAATAGGGAAAATGCAGCATTATGGATAACCCACTATATTGCTTCCTACAGTAGGGCAGGGCAAACCATTGCGCTCTGCCACCTTTGACCTTTCTTTCTGCTGTCTTAGAATTTAACTTGAGATAATACTATACTGATCCTTAATGATTACATGATTGAGCTGAAAAACGCCAAGACCTTATCAAATAAAATGGCCAGTGGTGTAACGAAACTTGAGGGGTCCCCCCTGGAGGGTACTTGGTGGTGCCCCCTCCGGACTCGATCTGGAGCTCTTTGGCAGAAGTGTGTTGGAGTGTGAAATGTTATGGTCTCGGGCACTGGACCAGGGCAGTTCAATTTGAGGGGATGCCTCTACATAATATGAGAAAACACACATGTACAAGACAGGAATTGAATCATGATTTGGTGCAGTTTATTACAATGAAACCACTTCAACAAGAAGTGTAAAGAAACACTTTAAAATTCGATAATAAGCCTGGGAGTCTAAGCAAAGACTGGGCATTTAAAGACACATTTCTGGAATGAAGAACAAACTCGTGCAATGCAAATATATTCTAGATCAATGGAAATGCAAAGAAGAGAGAAAGAGACAGTTTTAAAATACAGTAAGGATCATAGCCTCAGCCAAGGATCCTGGAAAGATAGCTGAGGGGAACCACACAACCCCAAGGGGTCCTTTCAGCTAGGTAGTTTGTCGAGTGGACTGAGGAGCATATCTTTATACTCTTTTAATGAAGAATTAGTGACCACAGAAACATGACATCAACAGGTGCTTTGACCACATACCATGACGCACTTTGGTCACTTCTCTGAAATATCAGGAACACAGAAGTGACACCCTACATTTCATAAGTTTACCAAAAGGTCATTTGATGTTTGACCGTGAATCATGAATCATAATGAAATTGAACATCTATTGAACAGGATTTGCCTCACTGCAGAGAAAGTTTTATAAGAAAGCGGTACATTTAGAAAGGTATAGGTCATATTCACATGTCATGTTGCATGTCTTAGTTACATTAAATCTAGCAAAAGATACAATAATATGATAGATTGACAGATGGCAAATGGCCCCCACCATCAGGTATCGCGGGATGTTCCTGTTAGCTTGAGGAGTTCCGTGTTTTTGTGGTTAGCTATCTCTCAATAGGTGAGAGAAGTGACAAGCTCATCTTGTGCAAGGAGAGAGTGGAGGCTTGGGGACAGAGCTGATGCTTTGTCTGTGTCGCAGAAGAAATAACTTGTATTTTAGTAGAGAGGCATTTTGGGCCTACTACATTAAGAGAACATTAAAAGAACAACTGAGGCAGTATGGTCAACTTAACACCACTCTGTATGCTGGGAGGTGGGGCCTCATCAGGGTCTCATGCCTCAGGTGTGGGCAAGTTTGGGTAGAAATAGGCTAAGGCATTTATACAGTAAAACTGGACCCTGCTTCATTCCCTCCTCTTGTTCATTCTTGAACAAAACTCTTACAGCATACCTTTCAGGCCCTCCTTCTAGTAGGTGTATCCCAGGGGTGTCATTCATATTGGCATATTTGGGACATTCGTTTTCCTGTGCCTTTCTTAACTCTATATACTCTCCTTCAGGTATGTTAATGAGGGATGCATATTGTGTCTGTGTTGGTGATGGTTGATCTATATTTAAATCCTATCTCCGTTAGTATCCACTAGTGATGAGTTGGGTGCTATTGACCTGGCATTTATTATTGTCGCTTTTGTGTGATTGTGAGCTAAAAAGAGTTCATGTTGGTACTGCTATATATCTGCGACAGGCCGGTCTTTACAATTCAATATACAGTCTCAGTCTCTTTCATTCAGGCCCATTGTGAGGGATGCATATGTAGTAGTTATGATTGGCATTTTTGTCTTTCGCACCAGTGGCACCCTTGTTAATGGTGCAAGACCAAAGACGGCAGCATGGAGCCTTGCTGGTGCCACTCGGAGGCACACAATGCCTCACTTAGTTGTCGGATGATTTTTCCTGGGTAGTTATAGCCTTCCAACCAAAGGGGTTGGTTTACCGCTCCACTGATGATGGCGATCCTTCTTCGGTACATCAGATGGTCAACAGTGCCAGTGCTCGTCCCTCTTGGTACAGATATGTATGGCAGTACATGGCATTCATCAGTTGCAAATTTTCTTCGTGTGCTTCATTTTCTGAACCATGCCTGGAAATCCATGACCTCTCACATCTTAGTTGGACTCTCAATAGTAGTAGGCTTCCTCTGAGTGTTCAGAAACACGTATATCATGGCTGCACTTCTTGTCATGAGCAGTCTGTCCTTCTGCTGGGCCTTGTACACTCCTTCCTTCTGTGACTAGACAGGAAGATTTTTTGGATCCATGGCAGACCTTCAACTTACTCAGACTACAGGTGATGTCCCCTCATCCCTGGGAAACTGGTGGTCATGCAAACACCAGTCCTGGTGTCACAGCAGCACTTTTAGTACTATGCAGAGCACTCCACTCCTTGGTCAGTGAAGTAGTTTGGCAACAGAACCAAGTGGTGAGATTTGAGTTTCAATCTTATATACATTTTCTAGACAGGGAATGCAAATCCACTGAGTGATGTCCTGCAACCAGATTGAGGAGGTTCATGTCTGTCTTTAGTGCAGCAACAACGTTTGTGAAAGATAAAGTCTCTCATACCCTTTCAAAAAGGTCCTCATGGACATTCTTAGGGCCACATCTTCCTCCCTCACTTCAGTGCCAGAGTCTTCTCCCTCCATCACAGGAATGCAAGCAGTACTCTTCCACTGCATGGGGAAGCTGTCTCCTTCCTCCATTATGTACCATGTTGAAACCAGGGGTCATTTAAAATAGATCCATCTGGTCCCAGCAGCCATACAATGCGCACATTCTCACGGTCATGTATGAGCCACACATACACTATGTAAACACGCACTCAACATACACACAGAATATCAGCACAAGCGCCTGGGCATCAGTGAAGTACAACCGTGACATGGGTGTGACAAGACCTCATAGAACAGAAAAGAAAACAGTCCGCTCGGGAACATTTTTAAAGAAGATGAAATGTTTCTTCACTCTGTCACAAACATGGCTACGTTACCACAAAGTGATAAATGTACTTCTTATTTCTTTACATGAAGGAAGAGCGAGTCTACTCTCCTCCGGAACGCTTATTTAAGATTGTTTGTGTCGGAAATTCATGCGTGGGAAAGACTTCTTTTTTGAGAAGATTTTGTGATGATTATTTCCACCTTGGCACAGCTGCAACTGTTGGTAAGTTAAGTGTCTCCCTGTTCTCACTTTTCACCTGTCCATCTTTCGCTGATAAAAAATACACTAAACTAAAAATGTACAGAATCTTGATTAATGTTCCCAGAAATGTAACTAGTTACCTTAACTCTGTTGAGTGATTTAACAACAAAATGACAGTAGATGGGCCACTGATACAAGATTGCTGGTTTACGGCTGTAATCCCAGAGTGAGGCCCCACACCAAATACCATTGATTAAAAGTGTTTAAATTCCAACAAAAAGAGAGTGAGAGTTACCCACAGCCTTCACACATCCCTCCAATCAAATCCAGGTTTACACAAAGAGGTATGCGGGCTCAAAGACAGCCAGCCCCTGATTTGAGTTCTTTCTCATTTCCTATACAGATATTTTAAATGATAAAAGGCACCGCACCCACCAAATGGCAGCATGTGTTTTATCCTGGTATTTAAAATACCTCTGTAGGATATTTGGTAGGTCACGAATCAGGAACTGACTGTGGGGCTTCGCACCTATTTGTGTAGAACCGCAAGTTGATAAAATCATATCTTGCCATGGCAAGTTCAGAACCTGTAAGCATTCTGATACAAGCACGCTCTTGTATTTTGTTGAATTATTTACAGCACATATGCAAGTGCATTAACTTTGGTTTTTTTAAATTAGGGATTGACTTCAGCGTGAAAACAGTGACGGTGGACAACTGCCAAGTGGCACTGCAGCTTTGGGATACTGCTGGACAGGAAAGGTGTGTTGGAAGAATTTTGTAAATATTTGCACATTCTTGCAAAGAAAATTAAATATTTATATTGAAAACATGCAACATGTTTCTATTTATGACATATTTGCTTCATATGCCTAAGCATTACTCGGACTTCCTAAATGCCGCATTTGCCATTACAGTGAGTCTTACTCATTCTCATGTCAGTCCGATGTCAGTGAAGTTTTATGCACCTTGGCAAACACCTAATACTGAATTGGATTCCTCCCATATAGCCCAGCATGTTCTACCAAAGCAATAACTTGAGATAACATTTGGCAGACTTACTGGAAGGATTGATGAACTGTCAGCTGGACCAACCACATTTTCCTTTGTCATCAGTCTGATCCTGTATGATTGAGGACTTCAGTCCAAGGAACACCATGCTAAGTTATTTGTAGGGCAATCAATTCAGAGGACATTGCTAACATGCAGTAAACATCTATCAAAATTATCTCGAGCCAAAGAATGAAAAGTCACATTAGACAGAAAAGCAAGAGGCAGTAGTCAAGGCGAGGCATATGCAGAAGGCAACTGTAACGAACTAATTAGACAGAGTGAGCAAAACCTACAGAAGTTTGGCAAGAAGAAGCACCAGGAGGAGAAAAGTAACAATGAGCATAAACTTGAAGGACCGATAGCTACCGGAAGTAAACTCAAACAGATGCATAGAAGAATAGCGCATCTGGCCTGACGTAGACAAACCATATGGCTTATCACTAGGTTTATGAGGGGCAAACAATAATTCTTAAGAAGAGCGTACATTCCAGCAAGAAAAAGCAGCAAAGAATGTTAACCTGCTAATTTGTGATTTATGTAGTATGAAGGCTACTCATTGGAGAGTAGAATTGAGCACAGTCAGGCCTAGCACTTGACTCTGGAAAACTGACCATTGAAAAGTAGGATGGTTTGTTGGAGAGCAGAAATCAGGGGGGGAGGTGTGCCTCAGTGTGGGACCGCAGAATAACCAGCTGTTGAGCTTAGAATGGTCAAAACCTTGAATACAATACCTGACAATTCAATCATGAGAGCCTGTGGGAGATGGTTACTGGAGAGAAGATTGGTCGGATATTGGGAAAGGTCAACTATTGTGAGTATTGTGGTTAGTCTTCAAAGAGAGTCTTTAGTCTAAGATTTTATTACACCCAGACAGTAAATTATGCTACTTACCCAACTACCACCGGTTTGTGTAAATTATTATTGTTATTTCAACTTATAAAGCGCACGGCTGCCAAGGTGGGTTTCCCAGTGCTGAGCATAGGCAGAAATGTCCAGTTGAGGCATTAAAATAAACAGGTCTTCAAGTTCTTGCAGAATACCAGCAGAAAAGTGCAATGTCCGGGAGGGAGTTCCACTGTTTTGGGCCCATATATGTGAAAGAGCAACTTCCCATGCACACCAGACAGATTCTGGGCACAAGGCATAAGGCCTGATTACATGGCCTCAGTGTCTGCTTGGACTGATAAGGTGCCACCAGATCCTGGATATAACGTGGGCCTAGTCCAGATCTAGCCTTGAAAATAAAACAAAGCTTTAAACAGAATTCTCTTTTCACTTGTGAGCCAGGGCAGCTCGCGGAGGAGATGCGAAGCAGGGGCATGTTTTGGGAGCTGATACAGGAGTCTAGCCTCAGAGTTCTGCACAACCTGCAAACAACGAATAGAGGCCTTATCAATTTCCATGTAGAGAATGTTGCCATATCTACTAGTGAGAGTATTAAGGCCTGGATCAGAGTTTTTTGGGCCGAGTGGGAAATAATCTTTCTCACCCACTTCATCATGGCAAAGAAAGTAGAGGCCCCTTTAACTACTTGAGGTCTAATAGAGAGGTTTACATTCAGGCAAAAAACCCAAACATTTTACTTTTAGGGATGGTTCTGGAAGAGCCCCAGTGACTCAGGCCAATGTTGTGGACCCTAGAGCTGTGGATTCTTGCCAAGCACCATAATCTAAGTCTTGTCACCAATAAGTTTGAGCGAGTTACTAATGCATTCAAGAAGAAACTCGTCTAAGTCAGAGATTAAGGGCGTCAGAGTTGTGCTCCCATGCAGACGACAGAGAAAATGTTTTGTGTGTCATCTGCATAGGAGAACAGGGTTAAGCCACAGTTCTCCAGCAAGTAAATGGCACCAAAATCTATCTACAATTAGGCCCGTTATAATTTTTTTAATCATATGTACAAGTTGACCCAGCCGAGCGGTATCTGTGACAACAATAAACAACCTCTGAACGTGACTTGTACGTAGGAATATCTTTTATTTCTATTAGTAAGTAAAATATAATTTGAATACGAACACATTAACAGATTTTCATATAACTTGACGTCTGCTAAACTCTGCCACTTCCACCTCCTCCAAAAACACTTCCCAGGGCTTGACTGAATAAGCATAGCTGTTTTCAAAGACATCCAGAGGGGTTCTACCTCAAAAAACAATTAGAAAAAATTAAGGATAAACTTAGAATTTTGCAGCACAGTTTTCAATATATTGGATTAAAAAGGTTTTATAGGTGGTTCACTTCTGGGATATTTATGAACTTTATGGCACAGTGCAGTGCAGCAAGTCACCTTGGTGAGCTGCCCTGCGTCACAGGGAAAGGGCAAGAATGCACTGTATTTATCCAATATTGCACATTCCTGTCCTTTCCCCTTGCACTTGCACCGTTTTGCCATCTTAGCTCCAACGCAGGCGTCCTTCCACCATGGTGCAAGGGTGCTTGTGTTTTAGGTAGGATTTTTTTGTGCAGGGGGGGCACTTTCCTGCACAAAAACAATCCTGAGAGGCTTTTTCCTCTTTCTAAGTGTGCAGCACACTTAGAAAGAGGAAAATAGTAAGAGGAAAAAATGAGGAGAAGTACACATATATCTCTTTGTTACCCCTCTCCTGGGGAGGCATGTTTTTTTTGTCCCATTCCCAACTTTGCGCTGCCTTGCCTTACTCCATATCTATGAGGCCATGCAAAGCCACGTAGGGTGAATTTGCGTTGCCTCATAATTATGATTGAGAGACATGTACCACTGGGAGATCAAAAAAGCGATGCTCCAGAAGAGCAGGCCTCTTGTAAATAAGCCCCTCGGTATGGTTGTCTCCCTGCAGTCTCCATCAAAATGCAGTAGTGTGGTGGCAGAATGGTTTCAGTGGTTGCACTCTTGCACCAAGACCTCCTCATTGGTGAAACCGCATCTGTCAGTCATGCCAGAGATGAGAGAAACATTTGAAGGGTGCACACATAACTGAGTGACTTCTTGCATTTTTAGAGCGCTACTAATGATGAAAGGTGCAAAGTATGCCCTGCAAAAGAGCTGTAGCAATCCGTGGTGGACTGGAATGGAGGAGGGTGGGGAAACCATCTTGCAGACCTACTGGGCATTACTCAGTGAACATACTTGCCAGTCTTCCACTGTTTGTGTAAGTTTACTCATTTTTTGGTATTTGCAATCTACAAGTGTTGGGGTGAAGAACTGTGTACATAAAAAGATAGCCCTGTCCTATGCTTTTATGTGCGGAGATCTCTGCCATGACTGCGGAGTCTTCATAGACATAACCTATTAGCTTGTTGTTTGTGTCAACTAAAAGAAGAGTAAACTTAAACAAAAGTGTACGTTTACCTTTGTGAATCAGACCCTCTGTGATTTCGTTAATTCAGGTAAGTTTTATATAAGAAGAGGTTCTCTTAGGTCTTAAAATTATATACATTGTATGATGAATGAGTTGCTCAAGTAAATATATTGTCGCCTCCAAAGCTCTCTTTTTATCCTTGTGAGTATCATTTTCATGGTGGGTGTTGAACCATCCTTAATTCTGTAAATTGTTGAGACTTGACGAGTGACATTCCATGTATTGTCCTGTGATCAGATAATGGAGCCATTGAGTTCCTGCCAATCCCTGTTATGAAATGAGATGCAATAGATAACCTTCAATCAATTGTAATATTATTATAATAAGTTGTGCACCCAATAAGACACTGTATGAAATAGAAGATATGTATTTTTGCAGGTACCGCAGTATAACGAAGCAGTTTTTCAGGAAGGCAGATGGCGTCATTGTGATGTATGACATCACATGCAAGCAGTCATTTTCAGCAGTCCGCCAATGGTTAATCAGCATTGAGGTGAGATGCGGCAGCATTGCCTAAAACCCTTCAATGGCTTCCTGCATTGTTTTATCGTTCATATTATCGGGTCTGTACTGTTTGTTTTTTTATTTTACTTAATGGTTGGAAGGCATTCATTCGATAATTATTAATAAACAACGATGCAAATGGGTCTGTACTTGCAACGTATCATGTTATGCTGCGTAAGAGTTTCATAATGAGGACATTTTTCAATCCCATTTCAAGCTGGGAACGCTTTTAAATAAACATGCCTATCAATGAAGGTCAACAATGTATGCCAACTTTACATATGTGATGACTTTTATTGGATTGTCAGATTCCTGGGGGAGAGTAATATAGGAGTGATGTAGCCCTTGACTTGTCTTGTAAGAGAATTGTACCAGAATAGCTGTGCTGAGATAATGTTGTCTATATTTAAAGAAACTATGACAAAACTCTTTTTATTCAAGTGCCAGAGAAGTGATACAATGTTCCGCTTTGGCCTAACATAATTTGTGTATTTGTAAAGCGTTCGTTCAGTCAAAAGGGTATCTTGGCGTTCAATAATAGATGTTTATTGTTACCCAACTCAATGACACTCATTTTATCGGCATAATCACACAAGGGGGCTAGAGGAGGTTTAAGGACCTGCGGGAGCCAACTCCCCACTCATATATTCACGTCACAAAAGAAGCCCCGGGTCCGTATTGATAGGGAGGTCTAGCATGTGACTCGATGTGCATAAGTGCATAACAGGGGATTTCCCTTTTAAGGACAGTTCCCCTCACACACCAGAGGTGTCATGCTTCATCATGGGGGTACCTCCTCGCGTGAGAGACCTAGTCCTCACGCAGGCTACAACCCCCTCGCTACGAGGGAGGAGCTCAGGGATGTTTTGAGAAGGAGGGAGAGTGTGCTGGAACCCTATGAGAGCTTGGTGTGTTGAAAAAAGTGCAGTGCGATGTTCTAAGTGATGCCCATTCCCATTCTAGGTGTACAGTTCACCACATCTGTGACAGCTTTTTAGCCATTTGGTACGGGCTCTACAACCGTCGAAAGTGCAGTTCTTCGCAGGCCTGCAGCGCTCGTCCCTGTCGACGAGCACTGCAGACCTGCGAGTCACATGCTAGACCCCCCCTTAACAATACAGACCCGGGGCTTCTTTTGTGACCTGAACTCATTTTATCGACCTCAGAAAGATGAAAGGTAGAGTGTACCAGCTAGGATTTAAACTTGTGACCATGAGGTCAAAACAAGGCCCCTACAATGGACGCATTAGTCCAGTAAGCCACCAGACCCAGCATACCCACCTAATATGATACGGACATTAATAAGGCCAAAGTCAATTTGTTGAAAGATTTGGGTAGCCAAAGTTGGCACTTTTTGTCTTCATGTCTGTAAGTGACCGTTCCTCTTTGGAGCTAAGTTGAAACCATTACTGTGCTACTTTTGGGGTTGAAGGCGTACAGCGCCCACATGCCTTTTGCATCCACCCCATAGTCCGACATGCCTTATAGGCAGTAACCTTTGTGGAAGTTACACAAAGCCCATGAAAAGACTTCCTTGTCCCATCAAGGGACCACTTGGTAGAAGTAAAACTTTCCAAAATGCATCTGTTAATTTGTTAGGCCACACCTGCCTGTTGCATTAGTTATCCAAACTGCATAACATAAAACCGCTCCTATACAAACAACTGATCCCATGGAGCATGTATGGGCTGCCAGAGGACGCGTGCACTCTTTCTGTGACTGTGGTACCGGAGAAAGGGGTAGGTGGTGGTCCTGTCACTGATCGTCTGCTCAGCACTTAGGCTTTTGAAAAAATGTTAATTACAGGCTAAAGTCTGCAGGTTGGTTGCTCTCTCGGCAAGTCTCTCTTCGGAAAAAAAAACTTTGAATTACATTCATACGCTATTTACTCATAAGTCTGCTCAGTGAGAGCAGTAGTTCTTTAAATGCAGTTCAATTCTGCCATTTTCTGGTACGCTGGTTCTAGGCATGCTTGTGAAATGTCCATTCTCTTGTTTCTACTGTACTCTTTCTTACATATCACTCTTTTCTTTTTTATTATTTGCTACCAAGTCTACCAGTGACCAGGACTGGCAACTGAATGCATATCCTTGCCTTCCCTTGTTGAAAGTTATCCTCCGATCGAAGGTTCACTCAAGGATGGCCCTCTAAATTTGGGTGGTGTGTCCCACCATTAACCTGTGTCAAAGTGAATATAATGTGGTACTTGTGCAGGATTATCCAACAGATAGAATGAATGAATGACAATGGTTTGGTAGATAGTGAAGTGTTACCCCTAGGAGCATCCTGGTGCTGAAAGAGGAACACACCACAAATGGTGATTGAGGAAGGTAAGGAAGCTAGAACAGCTGAGTCTTAAGGTGTTTCCTGAACGATTACTCAAAATCAGAACTTCAAGTTGAAGTTGTAGGAAAGTACCCCTTTTTGCCCGGTTACCCCCTCCACCCCACTTTTGCCTGATACTTGATGCACTTTGATTTGATGAGCCCTGGTTCCCTGCCAATCAGGTTCCCTGGGTCTTTGTTCTTTCCCAAAGTTGTACCTGTTGGCACCTCTCTGGCCACGGTTAAGCCCCTTGTAAAGGGTACCTTGGGTACCAACGGCACTGTGACCAGGGAAGGCCTCTAAGGGCTGCAGCACATATTGTACACTGCCATTGCAGGCTGAGTGTTTTTGTGTAGAGAAAAGTGAAGAGGCGACATGTGCGCCATGCCTGCAATTCACTCTCTGTGACCTAGGTAAGCCACCCCTCTGCATGGAGCACTAGATCACAGGTGAGAGTGCATTTGTATGAGCACTGTACTCCTACAGTGTCTAAGTCCATTCTTAGATACTATAAGTGCAGTAAAGCTGTTAAGAGTATATGGTCTAAGTCTTGGTCACTACAAACTCCACAGCTCTATAATGGTTTTACTGAAACCTGGGAAGTTTGGTAGCAAACCTCTCAGCACATTAAACCCACACTAATGCCAGTGTAGGTTTTAATGTAAAATGCCCTCAGAGGGCATCTTAGAAATGCCCCCTGAAAAACGACCAGCCATTTGCCACCACCAGACTTGTTTGTGGACCCCTGAGTAGAGGACTTTTGCTCTCTGGGTCCAGAAACAAAGCCCATCCTGGGCAGAGGTGTCATGCCTCCTGCCCCTGGATGGGCTGGGTCTACGAAGGGGAAGCTTTAAAGGCATGCTGCCTTTGTGAGCTGACCCTGCCTTTTGCTGCCCCTAGCAATTGACTCACACCGGTTCTTACCCCCCACTTTGGGTGGGAGAACCAGCGAGAAACCCAAGTGAGGAAGAGAGATGTGCCCACCATTGCCAACCCCACCACTCAGGTGCAGTAGGCGCTGTGAAGCACACATCTCTGTCCCCTCCATGAGTAAACACAGCCAGTTAGAGAGACTCTCATGCCCTCTCCCACTGGCGGGTGACACAATAGGGGGTGTACCCACCCCAAGGAAGGGATCTATTGGATTCTAGTGAAGCAGAAGAGGAAATGACATTAGCCGCAGGTTTGAAGAGTTCTTTAACAAAGATGAATGCTAAATTGTTAGCACTGGCGATCCTGCTAGCAAAAATTGCTGATGTAGCTACTTTAATTTGTTCTTTGTCTTTTCCTGTAGCAGAGACTTAAGATAATTTAGATTTAATACTGTAGTGTTTCCTCTAGGCATGTTGAAAAGTTGTGTAATATTTTTTAGCAACTTTGAGATAATCTGAAAACCAAGGAGTGGTGGATTTTTAAAAGGGGGGAATTTTTGATTGGAGCAAAATCGTCTAAAGCCGAGGAAATTGAGATCAGGTGGGAGATTCATCAGTGCCAAAAGAAGGTTTTGAGTAAGCAGGGACTTTGCCTTGATTGTTGTGGTTGATTTATTTTACCAAGGTCAGGCATGTGAAAGATGCTTCCCTCTGAGTCCAGGAGAGCAATGGTATATTTTAAGCAGAAAGGTATGGAGAGTGATTGGACCTAGTGAAAGGAAATAGAAGAGCTGTTGTTAGTTAATACCATTTGGTGAATATGGGATCAGGAATATGGCCAGCAGGATGGCTGGGATTAGAGATGCATTGTTGAAGTCTGAGGGAAAGGAGAGCCTGCATAAGAACCACAGTTTTAATGGTGTTATGTTTGTGTAGATGAAAATGAAGGTACCCAAAATGGAGAAGCTGTAGGTTCAAATAATTTATATGGTAATGAAATCTGCAAGGAAGGAGACCCATTTTTAGGCAGGGCCCAGAGATGGCTGTGGGGGCATTCGCATTTAATGGAAGTAGCATCATTTCCAGGAGTTCCAAGGATCTGCTTTGAGAATCTCCAAGTAGAAACTAGCGCAGTAGAAACTTGCAACTTTGCCCTTGGTGTGATTGAGACAATTGCATCTGAAATAGAATAATGTAGTGGGATGGGCAGGGTGATGTGAGGGCTGAGGAGTCCCTTAGCCAGATTTGGAGAGAAAGAGCATCTAGCTTGTAAAAAAACATCCATATATATATGTGGGTATGTGTGTGTTTGTGTGTGTGTGTGTTTATATATATGTATGTATATATATACACTCATTAAACGATTGACATTTAATTTTAAAGAAACATAATATTGAAAAATAAATGTAAACAAAGAAGTTAAATTATAAAAAGAGAATAGATAAAAAATGCAATTATTTTGGAAATGTATGATTAACTAATAAATGCTAATAATAATTATTGTCTGTCCATAAAGACTAACACAAAAGCAGCATTCAAATGCTGGCAACCGCCTATTTGTTATTGCCAGACAGATTGATTATGCCGGTCAGCTGAGGAGAGTCTTTGACAACCAAATATTCATAGAATGGTTGTATATAATTAATATGAATACTGTGCTTTCAGAGAGACGAAAGCAATTAAACATTATTTACCAATTAAGACTATATATATATATATATATATATATATATATATATATATATATATATATATATGTATATATATATATATATATATATATATATATATATATATATATATATATATATATATATATATATATATATATATTCTCTGGTAAAAACAAAGGGTTACTTCTACGTTATAATTAGGAAATGGCATAAAAAAACCTTAGAAATTCACTGAAAACTGCAAAGGTTACAGGGATGTTATAGTTTGGCTCAGGTTTCACTCGTACTGCTGAATTTCACTGATTTTGTACAAGTGAAACCTGAGCCTAACTGTAATGTCCCTGTAACCTTTTTTTTTTCATTCAATTTCTATGTTTTTTTTAAGTAGTAATCACACTTGCAGAGTGGTTGAGAAAGGGGGGGGGGGGTCCTCCGACCAGCTCTCAGGAATCCTCCTGTGTAGAATTACATGAGGTACCAGGATGTCTTCATGCCCCTAAAGTCCATCAGCATCCAAGAGGACCTAATTCCTTAACCAGTAGTGTGCCAGGAGGCATGTTTGCAGAGTAGTGGAGAAAGGGTGCATGGCCTCCGAAGACCTCTAGTCAGGGTAAGGGAGATACACACTGAAGATAACCCCTGCTCACACCCTTGGTAGCTTGGCACGTGCAGTCAGGACTATCCCAGAGGTAATGTGTAAAGCATTTGTGCAACACACACACACAGCAGTGACACACTAGGCACACCACAAAAAGAAACTCCATGCAAGGTTATAGAAATAATAGCCTTTGTATTACTCATAAAACACATTAGAATGCAATCTCATTAATACACTGTCTACAATACAATATCTGTGCCATCTGGCACTTAGTATCATTTTAGAGGGGATTATACACATTACAGGGCCAATTGGGCCACTGTCATCATCATTAGAACACACAAGTAGTGCGAATCATAACCAGTAACTACTGGTAACATTGCAAGTAGCATAAACACATTCTGCATAACATCCTAGGCATACCGCCTCAATTACCAGTGTACCACAGTAACACTTGTGAGGTGCACACATCACCTTAGGGCCTTACGCCCCACCAGAACAAAAGGTTACATCCAGGCCAACTGGCCTTCCTCGGGGGCCCGTCTTGGGCTGTCTCGTAATGCCCTATGTCCAAAGGTCAGGGTTGTCTGAGCAAAAGGCTTTTTCTGAGCCACCAGGCTGCCGATGCAGCATGGTGCGGGCCCCAATGGGCGAAACTATAAATGGGGGCAAGGATGCCACTCACCGTGTTTCTCAGTGACACAAAAATGCCACCCCCATGTTGAAGCTGCCCACGATCTGGTGGCGCAGCTGTATGAATTGCAACCAGCAGCAACAGTGTGCCTTGTGAGCCCCCCTCATCGGTACTCTTCTTTGTAGGCACAACAAGTGGGCATCAACAGTGTTCCCTCCTAGCCCCACTCACTGGGGCTTCTCCTGTGCAACTGGCATAAGTAGGCACCAACAGGATGCCTTGGGATTCCCACTCACTGGGACTCCCCCTCGTAGTAAAATTGGCACCCGCAGGCATCCACAGTGATCCTTTCCAAGCCACACTCGTCCCGGGCTTCTCTTTGGGGATTTTGAGGACTCCAACAGGGAGCCTCCTCCTTTGCAATGCGGAGGTCGTCCAGCCCAGAGCAAAGTCTCAGCCAACCCGTCTCCCTTGTTGCACGAGCTTGCCTGACTCCCGGCGGCCACGTCTGCAATTGGTTTCTCCTCTGGGTCAGCCTCGCCCCTAGTCAGGTAACGAGCACCTGACTTCAGGTTTCGCGTTGTGGTCGAAGCCCCTGTCTTGGGCTCAGAAGTCCGTTTGTGGAGTGCCCCTCACACGCTTCATGTGCGCGGTCACCGCTCCTTCCCCTGGCACAAACAATGTGGGGTAAGCTCCCGCCAGCAGCCACTCAGCTGGGGAGGCCAGACCTCGGCTCTGGGGCTTGTTCCGGCCCTTAACCCTGCGCATTCTCTACGAGGAGAGGGGCAGCAACCCACTCTCTCCGGCAAGACCAGAAAAGCAGGGGAAATGAGCAGCGCTCCACCTGTCTCTCACCTGCAGACACCAGCAGGCCCACCGGCACACAGGAGCCCGCCCTCCTCCAGGCACGAGCTTGCCTGACTTCTGGAGGCCACATCCGCGATTGGCTTCTCCTCTGGGTTAGTCTCGCCCCCGGTCAGGCAATGAGCACTTGACTTCTGGTTTCGCATTGCAGCGGTCGGAGCTCCCGTCTTGGGCTAAGAAGTCCATTTGTGGAGTGCCCCTCACACTCTTCAGGTGCATAGTCATGCACCTTCCCCTGGCACAAACAATGCAGAGTAGGCTCCCACCGACGGCGCTTCCACTGGGGAGTGCGCACCTCCGGCTCCGGGGCTAGTTCCAACCCTTAACCCTGTGCCTTCTCCACGAGGGGGGCAGCAACCCACTCTCCCTGGAAAGACCAGAAAAGCAGGGGAAATGAGCAGTGCTCCACCTATCTCTCACCTGCAGATACCAGCAGGGAGCAGGCAGTGCTGTTCCCCACGAAGGTGCACAGGTAGGCCAGCACACCGGGTCTCCTGGGCAAAGTAGCAGATCCCTCAGCTGCCAAGCAGGGCAGCATGGCAGCAGGTCAATCCCCCCGTGTCGGTTCCTCCTGGCAGTCCGGCAGCCTGCCGGCCCCAAGTAAGCACCAAGCAGTACACACCACACATGGGGTCACAGTCCCAATACTTATACTCTTTGTTCTCCCCCTGGCACAGGGCTCTGTGCCCAGTCTAAACCAGTTCTGAGGGGCACTTAACTTTTTGTTCACAGTGCACAACAACCTCCTTTGTCAGTGTAGGTTCTGGCCCCAGACACACCACAGGGGGTGGTGGCAGCATAGTGGAAGGCAGGCATAGCTCTTTTCAGGGTCAGGTGCTATTCCTCCCATTACTCCAAATGCAGATTGGCCTATTTAGTCTGGTGCCGACTCAACCAGCCCCACTTGAGCCACTGTACCTCCCCAGCCCCTGCTACTCCAGAGCCAGACATGCAATACACAACAGGCAGGCACAACGACACATAGCACACAGAAATGCCCACTTCTAAAAGTGGCATTTCTAAAATAGTGATAAGAAATCTGCGAACACCATTACGCAGCATTTATTACCACTATTCCAAACATACCAAACCTGACCACTCTGCTCCTTTCAGGTCAGGAATTACCACTGAAGCACATATCAGGGAATCCCCAATGCATTCCTATGAGAGGGCAGCCTCACAGTAGTGAGAAACCAAAATGGCTGTTTGTCACTGCCAGGACATGCCACACAGTTAAGTCACATGTCCTACCTTTTCCCTACAGCACACCCTGCCCGTAGGGGCTAGCTAGGGCCTACCTTAGGGGTGACTGATATGTAGTAAAAAGGGAGTCACAGACGTGGCACCCACTTCACGTGCCATGTCACAGCGGCAGTAAACTGAGGGTGCAGGCCCTGCAATGGCAGAGGCCTGAGACTGGTTTGAAAGGCTACTTTGGTGGGTGGAGCAAGCAGCTCTGCAAGCCCACCAGTAGCATTTAATTTATTGGCCCTGGGTATATGAGATACCACTTTACAAGGGACTGATAGGTAAATTAAATATGCCAAACCAGTGTAGACCAATCTTAGAACGTTCGCCATGCAGAGCACATAGACTTTACACTGGGCAGCAGTAATAAAGTGCCCGGAGTACAGCAGTGATAAAGTTCCCAGAGTCCTAAAACCACCAACTCCAGGTCAGAAAAAATACCAGGAGGAAGGCAAAAAAGTTCATGGGTGACCCAGCAAAAAGGGCCAAGTTCAACAATCACCTAACTAATAAACTAATAGTGCACCAGGAGGCATGTTTGCAGAGTGGTGGAGAAAGGAGGTAGGGCCACCAAGACCTCCAGCAATCCTGCAGTTTGGGACTTACTGCAGCTAATAGGAGGGATAGTTGGTCACAAAGGATGTCCTTGGGGGCCAACAACTCCTCCTGATACCTTAAACCTTAACCTGCAACTTTATAACTTTTTATGACAATCACTTTTATTATACATTGCATTGTGAGAATTAATGAAAAATACATTTGATTATACTTATTGGTGATTTTTGACAAAGATGGTGGGTCTGCTTTATATATCTTGATCTGCTTACCCCTTGATAAAGTCAATAGGCCCACGTTTTGTAGTTTGGAGTTGTGACCCTTTGATGAAGTAAGTAAGTCTGCATTACTTACAATTACACCCTTTATATTATCGCATCACATAGTCAGCTTTCATGGGTTGGGTGTAGGACCCAGCTGCAGGCCACGCTAAGCGGGCCAACACCACACCACACAGAGTCGAAGCATGTACACAGTGGGAGATTGGGTAACAGTGAGGAGTTGGCTACAGGGCCCAACTACCTGTTGTGCATGGCCATACACTGTGGATGGTGAGGAGCTCACAGGGGTTCTAACTTTATCTTAAAATAAGGCTTAGAAATCCAATGAAAAGAACAAAGGTTAAAGTGACATTATTTTTAAGAATTGTAATATTATGCCACTTTAAGTTTTTTAAAAACCTTAGAAATTCACTGAAAAAGACACAGGTTAAAGGAACGTTAGAGATAGGTTAAAATGTCAGTTAAAACATACCATTTTAAACTAACAAAACCACTGAAATCTTCCAGTTATATTAATTTCAAGTAACTATAACTCATGCCCTCACCATGCACTGCTAATTACCTCACAGTACTTCACTCAAGACATGTTCTATGACATAATTGATGATAACATCACTGAAACATTTGAAACTACTTCATTGGTGACAACACTGTGCATGGTGAGGGATGCGAGATATAGTTACTTTAGGGCACGAGTTATAGTTACTTGAGATAACTATGACTGGTGAATTTCAGTGGTTTGTTCGTTTAAAACAGTATGTTTTAACTAACATTTTCACGTAAATATAACGTCCCTTTAAAAAGAAAATTCTCATGATTATATATAGTATATGCTGCACAAATGTATGCCTTCACCTTTGGTATTTGTGGTCCCCGGTATGTGTGCAACCCATATCAAAGTAAAGTTTTTTTATATTTCTTATATATTTTTGTTCCTGCCCATTCACCTTGTTCTATTGTTAGAGTAGCAATACAAGGGCTAAAAGAATGGATGCTTGTTTGTATGATCTTACAGTACAACTTGGCATGATTTGTAATTCTTTGAGAATTGTGTTTCTTGTGTAGTATCTGCACTGAAAAATCAAACACAAATTGTTAACGATACCCAGTTGACTCTATCACCTCATTCCTTAGGAATCAAACTACAGAGGATGTTGAATTGCCCCCGACTTGTGCGACCTGCCTAATTAAACCTCACTCGGACCATCAGAACATGTGGGACATTAACTCCAAGATTAGCTAAGTTTAGGTGCAACACACTGCATTACGTCATAGGGTGAGAGAAAAACAGCATCATTTATACTACGGTATAGAGCTGTTTTTCTTCCCCCAGTGCTGACCATTTTTGGATTCTTTGCACCAACACACACAGAGCCTTCCACCATGGTGCAAGGGTGTGAGAGTTCTGTCAAGCTTAGGTTTTCTACTGGTAAGGGACTCGTCCAGTTCCAAAATTGTGCTGTAATACTTTGGCCAAATATGTTGGGAAAATATCCAAATTCCCTGTAGTTGTATTCTTCCCAAATGGCATCTTCAGTGTTGTGGACTCTCTGGCCATGAGAGGAATTGCACATCATACTCTTATACTAGGCACACGGAGATACTAACTCTGATGAAATCCTCAAGGGCGAAATGTGTTGGCTGGGCGGAATGACATTTGATAACGGAATGAATAAAATCAGATTTGGATATCAGTACACAACTCCTCATTCAATGATGAACTGAATTTTATTGGATCATTGATATTTGAGACTTTTTGAATGAACAACTTACCCTGCAAATGTTTATTCCTCTATTGATACAAACAAATTTAGATTTTTAGCGCTCCTTTTATATTTTTGTGTTGAAAGGTTTGGATGTCATAAATAGTGAGTATATCTCTGAGTGCACCAAGGATAAGAATGTAAATTTTTTTTGTGACACAAATATGGATATAGGGCTCAACTATTTCTGATGTTCATTTAGCAGGTCCCCTCAGCTATAAAATGTTACATGTTGATAAACAGGGCAAAAATGGTGGGAGGCTAGCAGTCACATATTGTAACTATCTGGTCTTGTCCACCACTGAAATTGTTGCTCAGTATCTGGCAGCTTGTCTACTTACAAATGCTTTCCCCACTTTTCCAAGAATTCTGGTATAGAAACCAAGTGGAGTCGCTAGTGAATTTGGGTAAAAGTTTCTATGTTTATCACACCCCTTGTCGTTATTGCCTCCATGTTTATTGACACATTGGATTTGAGTTTTTGGGGTGATGCCCAGAATCAACCAGCCATGACAATTAAGTTAATGGGAGCCCTACCCTAGGCCTTTGAGTGGTGACTGTGTCTGCACTCAATGCAGGCCCCTGTTGATTTAATCTTTGTCGCAGATGTTCCTATTAAACTCACAGATGTTAAAGGACACTTAACCATTCTCTAACAAACTGATAAGATGTCACACTTGTGCCAGTGTGGGCTGATGTTCTCCACAATAGGAGCCACTGTTTGCCTTAAAAAGGTCACAATTGCATGGGAATCTTACCTTTATCCCGGTGCAAACTGTACTTGTTCACAATGATTTCAAATGAACATGAAGGGACATGAGGACCCACCTGCATCTAACAGGGGCATCTCCATAGGAACAGCCATGGCTCTGCCAGATAAGGGTTATTGTAAAGTGTTTTCACATATACCCATGTAGTGGAATAAGTGTAACTTGGCCTGCTCACTGTTGTGGGGCCACACGTGATCCAGCGGAAGTGGGTTGTTTCTGAATGAACCTCTTTTGTTCTACAACTTATCCTAGCTAAAACTCAATTAATCGGGCCCATTTTCTCATCATTTAACTCTTTACAGTTTCAACCTCTAACAACTCCTGCCAACATCACATAGGTCCTCTGATGGATCTTGCCTTGATCTATAAGGGACTAGAATATTTGGGGAATGAAGAATTATCCTATGAGGATCTAGAATAGATAAATGTTATTTCAAGCTGACGTTTCACCGTAATTTAACACTTTCAGTCATGAATGTAGATTTCTAGAGACAAAGAATATCACCAAAAGAATGAGACAGAATCGATAAAGGTAATTTAGTATAAACATTACCTAATGCATCAAGAATGCAGTGAAATCAGAAATACATTTAAAGATCAGATTTAATGACAAAGACTACAAAGGGAACTACACAGTATATGAAATGTCAGGTTCACTGGGATTCATATAAATCAATGTACTCTCAGGTTCTGTCCTCAAGAAATCAGTTTGTGCCCATTATGCAGCTGCGGTTGCCACATCTGGAGTCAGAATAACCCCTCAGCGAGAATGGTTATCTCCTTGCACCCAATTGCCAGCCGTCAATAGCACAGGATAAGGTCTCAGTTTGCTTAAAGTTCAGTTTGTTAAATTCTATGTCACTCAGAACGAGCAACAGGGGCAAAGTAAAGGAAAACTTGCGAGAAGAAACATGCATGGATAAAAGAAAAAACAGAAAGCGTGCCAAGCACGGCAAAATCAGCCAGTCAGCCCGAGTCCTCCTTAATTTGGTTCATTATTCTCCAATACATCCAGGTTTACAACCCTGAAAGTATCGATTTCATCAGTCCATGGGGTTTCATTGGTCGCTCACAATGGGGCTGTTATGCAGTGATCAGTAAAATATAAAAATCCGGAAGAATTAAGTAATCCTTTTCTCACATTTTTCTTTAGAATCATTATATTCTGATTGGTTAGTGTCTAGTAACATCCTCAGGAATAGGCAGTACATTTCATCATCTGTTTTCAGTCCGTTCCCAGGTGCTTTTTGACCGGGATGCAGCATAGTTGTTACAATTAAATAAAATGTGTAACATGTGAGAAATGAGTCCATTGTAAACGAAATACAGATGGAAACCTTACAGAAAGGTCTCAAAGGGCTTGGGTGTCAGTTTCATGTGACTTAACATTAGCTAAGGAAAGAAATCCTTTGAGGCCTAAGCAGAAAACAGCTAGAACACAAAAAAATAGAGAGCAAACGTTTCTAAATGCATTTAGCTTTTTCTTATGAATTCAAATATGATATGCCTCTTCTCGAGGCACACACGCCGTGAGGGCAACGGCAGTGCACAGCGTAAGCAGAGACCACCAACAGACCACAAGAGCGCCGTGAGGGCAACGGCAGGGACAGCGCAACTCTCCCCCTCGTAGTGAGGAACTCCAACTCCCAGGTGCCCCAGAGTCGAGCGGCGCACCTGGGATGGCACTGGCTGCGCCCGGAGGCGCTCATAAACAACGGAGCGGCGAGCGCTCACTGGGGGCCACATCTTCTTGAGGAACACACGCCGTGAGGGCAACGGCAGTGTACAGCGGCAGCAGAGACCACCAACAGACCACAAGAGCGCCGTGAGGGCAACGACAGGGACAGTGCAGCTCTCCGCCTCGTAGTGAGGAACTCCAACTCCCAGGTGCCCCAGAGTTGAGCGGCGCACCTGGGACGGCACTGACTGCGCCCGGAGGCTCTCATAAACAACAGAACGCCTCACACCCCGTGGGACGCGCGCGGGCGGCGCCGGGCTAAGCCCGGGCAAAGGGCGGGCTGTCTGTGGCCGTCCGAGGCCAGAGGAGGCCGGGCTGGGCCCCCCCTCTAACACCTGCATCTAAGTAAAGGTACTGTAACTACCCTGTTGTAATACTATGGGGAAAAGGAGAACTGATATGGACAAATCAGGAGGGGGTGGAGCGACAATGGACTGATATTTGATTAAAGTGTCCAGCCTGATAAATGAGGAAATCGAAAGAACCGAAAGACGGCTATCATTGGACCCTGCTCGCACCACTGTTATGATACATGATATTCCTTCTACACCGCTGCAAACCCCTGGTCTTCCATATACTTTTTAGATCTTGTGGATGCCACTTCCACGACAAACAGCAGTCATGTCCAGTCCCAAACTGCCACCTTTCCTGCACCTATAGCGAGACGTTGCACAAGGGCTGGTGGGTTGCTAGCACCTGGGAAGGCAAAACAGAAGGTGGCTAGGCTGCCAAAAATAAAGCCAAAAGTACCTAAACATCCCCCCCGGCTAGTCACCCATCTTAGAGGAGCTATCTAATATTGTCTGGATGATCCTTAAAGGAAAACTGGATTTAGCCCTGGCTCCAATTAAGTCTAGAATATCCATAGTGGAAGCTAGGATGAACGCTCTTGAACAAAACAGTGGGTCATCACCAACAGCAAACACTCCTACAATAGGACTAGCATTACAACAGGTACCAAATGGTCAGTCTATCCCTATACAGGGGCAGGTATACCAATCTCCCCTTGCATATGGTTTACCTACCATAGAGGAGCCAAATCCGAGAGACCCGGGCCCCGAGAAGACTGTAACTAAAAATATTAGTGGAACAACAAATCAGGAGAAAGGGTCTTCTATCGAAGCTACCAAACCATTCAATCCTCTAGCAACATCTACAGAACCACACCAAGAGCGTGATTCATTTCAATTTGTTACGGAAGCTTCTCCTTTAGTCCTAGTCCTGTCAAACGCCCCCCCTTTGGCCCCTGGTCAGGTGGAAACAGCAATCTCTTTGATTGATAAAGCCCTGTATTGGCTGACTAAAAATATGAGGTTATCTGCCTGGGGCAAACACCAGCTAGCGGGGGAAATTATTATGGCAAGAAGGGTATCCTGGCTTGGGGACCACCAGAAAAAATTCAAGGGAGACTGTATAGCCATGAACTTCTCAAGTCCTGAGGTACTGCCTAATGTATTGGCAAATTTATTTCCCCCACAACAAAGGGACTCTGCCATGATCCCACTATCGCTCGAATTTTTCTATAACTGGAGATGGAGTGTAGCGAGCTTTAGCAGACCTCGGCCGAAACGGTTTCCTGTACTAAGAACATTTGGGAGGGGTGCCCAAATCAGGGAGGGAGGTATTAGCCTGAGGAATCGGTTTGGGGTTTTGACCAACTTGGACGAATGTGATTGACTTCAGGGTGTAGAAAGTAATGTGTCTGTGGAAGCAGTAGAGATTGGTAGAATGTACGATCCTAAGGATCAGGGCAAGGCACTAATCAACAAGGTTCCTGCACCTCCAATAAATCCATTGGAAAGATCCCATCCTAAAGGGCTGCCCTTAGAGACCAGGGATTTTGGGCAAGTAACTTGTTTATATACTACCGGGGAACGTGATCACCCTGGAACAGATGGGTCCTTATGAGAGACGTACTGTCACATGACCACTAGTGTAGAACACCAACCAGCGATTGAGGGCGTGACCTTAGGAGCTAAGATCTCACAGGATCTACCCTGTATTTCACAAGGTATGGCAGGGCTGGCTTTTCTCTCATGGAACCTCGCTGGAATTGGTATCAAAATAACATCTTCAGAATGGTGTAGGTTCATTGACCAGTATGACATCATCCTTTTTCAGGAATCTTGGTCGATGGTTCCAGTCTTTCGCCTGGGGTTCCTTAATTTCCAAGCTCCTGCCACCAAGAAATCCAAAGGTCGACCAACAGGGGGTCTGATAATTTGGGTCCGCCAATCCTTATGTTGTAAGGTGCAGCAAATTAGTTCTCCATCGAATGATATCGTCAGTCAAAATTACATGGACAAGTGGTCACGGGGTGGCTATTTTCAACATTTATGCAAGGGGGACGGTAGGGGGACAAACATCTGAGGTCATCTCTGCTCTTGATTACCACCTTGAGGCCCTCCCAATACAGTTGTTTATTATTGTAGGTGGTGATTTTAATACAACCTTTGAACCTCTTGGACAAGAGCACCAGTTTCTTGCTGTAGATGAGGACTGTAAATGGGGCGTTCCTCAGCTTGAAATACCTGCTGTAAGAAGATGGTCAGCCGTAGCCATACAGCTTAAGGCCTTATGCCTAGCGAGAGGGCTTAGAGCAGCAAACGGGCGAACCCCGTCTGACCGCCAGGGAGAGAATACCTTTGATAACGGTAGGCACACCAGTCGTATAGATTACTTTCTGGTGGATATAAGAGGATGGCGCTGTCTGATAGACATGATTGTTAAATCTAGGGTGGAAAGTGATCACAATCCACTTTGTATTTCAAGTTCACAAGGGGACTAGAGAACTGACCCCGAGGCGAGGGATAGACACTTTAGATATTGTTGCCTCTAATAATATGCGCCACATTAAATAGGGCAGATTCATTGAGAACCCTGAGAAATTGGAGATCCTTAAAAATATGGTTACTAAGGAAGTGGTTAATCTTAACTCTCATATCAGCAAGCATGATTTTCCCCAAATAATGCTTGAGGCACATATCCACTTTTTTTACAAAACTCCAATTCCTCTTTAGGAAGACCATAAAACCGGACCAGGGAAACAAAAAGCAACCTATCGTGGGGTGGTATAATAATGCTTGCAAATTAGCCCGCCAAAACCTGAGCACAGAAATAAGATCTAGGAATCCACCAGGAGTGAGAGAGGCAAGGGAGACATATAGACAAGTTCAGAAAGTCGCAAAAAAGCAGTGGGATGAGGATCAGTGGCGTGATCTGAAATCAGCCTGCGAAGCAAAGGATTCTAAACAATTTTGGGCCAATATTAAGTGGGATAGAGGAGGTGTAGCTGAACCCCCCCAAAACAATGCTGCCAAACAACAATGGGTCGATTTTTTCAGACCACAATATGCTTGTAACCCAGTCGAAGAAGAGTGCCCGCTACCTCCAACTATTTTCCATCAAAGTCAGCTTTTCACAACTAAAGATGTCAGTATAGCGCTAGACTGTGTGACTGGGGGAAGAGCTCCAGGCATGGACGGTATCCCGGCTGACGTGTTTTTAAGTGACAGATCATCTTGGTGCCAGTACTTTGTGTTTTTAGCTAACTCGGTGGCTAGGGGTGCTACAATTCCATCTTCATGGAAAGGCGCTGAAATAATTCCGGTTTTTAAAAAGGGTGACAAATCACTACCCAGCAATTATAGACCTATCAGACCTATCAGTCTTATAGACTCAGCCCAAAAACGTATAGGTCGTTTAGTGCAAAATAAATTGCAAACATGGATAGAAGAATACAACATCTTCTCCCCATACCAAGCCGGCTTTCGACCATGTACCCGCTCAATTGACCAGGTCTTTTATTTCATAGCACTCTATTGGAGGAATGTTGCTTTAACTAATGGGACACTCTATGCGGTCTTTGTAGACCTGAAATCAGCTTTCGATTTAGTCCCCCGATCCAAACTCTGGAGGGTTCTCGCTGAAGCAGGGATGTCTCCGGAACTATTGACCCTCCTCGTACGCCAGAATTAGATGGGGGGCACAGGGTGAGGTGACGGATTCATTCCCTGTCGAGCGTATTGTTCGGCAGGGGTGTGTTTTGGCCCCCACGCTGTTTTCGTTATACTTCACTGGCATTGTGGATCATCTTAGCCGTTCCCCCACTGACGCTCCCGTTTTAGCCGGGGCCCGCGTACCTGTCCTCATGTTCGCGGACGATACGTTGATTATTTCCCGGACCCCAAGTGGGCTCCAGAAGGCTGTGAATGCTTTTGGAGAATTTTGCCAACTGCGTGGACTTGAGATAAACACCTCAAAAACCAAGTTCATGTCCCTGAATCAGCGGAAATCCTTCAAAGGTAAAATCTATTTAAATGGAACTCCATTAGAGCAGGTAGAGGCATTTACGTATCTAGGAATATCTCTCCAGAGTAATATGGGCTGGAAAAGTCACATAGATATGGCTGTTTTAAAATTCCACCAGCTTGCGGTGCTCTATCCTCCAAGCATAAAGCTTCCTTCACCAAGCCAATTACACCTGCCTTTGGAGATCTATATTATGAAGGTTATAAATGCCACTTTGTATGGTTCAGAACTTTGGGGATTTACTTATTTGAACCAACTAACAAAGGCGGAGAATAAATTTCTACGCTGTTTAGTTGGGGTCCCCCAAAGTACTCCTACCGTTCCGCTTCTATATGATCTTGGCAGGAAAAATATTGAGGACATAGCACGGTTACGGCCTCTATTGTATTGGAGGCGAATTTGGACAACTCCTGAACTAGTCCACCATGCCCATGCACTAAAGGATATCATTAGGGCAGATCGCTTCCATACTATCCCATGGCTTAAAGAGATAAGGGGACTATTAATAAAGTTGGAACTCGGCCAGCTATGGGAAGATCCAGATACATCAAGATGCCCACCAAAAATAAATCTGAAAAAAAAGTATTGGGAAATGGTGTGGACATCTTCTTATAGTACTAGTGTAAATATTAATCTAACAGGCCGCTTCCTTGAATTTAAACCTCGCCCACTTTGTGAGGCTTATTGGGATATCATAGAGGGTCAGTTTGACCGTAAATTATACTTTCAGTTTAGGATCGGGACCCTCCCTGTAAAAGCTTTCACCTATAAATGGTCATTAACCTGGGATGACAAATGTCGCAACTGTAAAGATTCGATTGAGAACTTGGTTCATATACTATTTGTATGTCCCCTTTATGTCATCCCTCGTCGTAAGTGGCTAAAACCAACCTGTACCAATTTGGGCACCCGGAGGTACATTGAGGCCCTAAGGATACTAGAGTCAGACTGCTCACCCTGTATAGCGATTGCTGTAGCTAAATGTTTAAGGTGGGCTTGGACCATACGCGCGCGCACTTTACAGCCTCGAGATGCTAGCTAATGAATTTTAAGATGTTTAAAAACATAAGAATGGCTACCATTTTATATATTATTTTAACTGATCTAAAAAGATTTTTTTAACTTTTTTTATCCTGTAAATGACAGCAATCTAGATTTAATAACTTTTTAAATACTGTATTTGTTATGTACTAATTATAATGTTTGTGATGTGATGTATGTTTTGCTTTTATGACATGCTGTCGAATAAAGCTTTCGAAATCGCAAATCGCTTATGAAATACATGTCAGTATTAAGCACAACTTTTTCTAGGTCATTTACGTGCACATGAGCAGGCATGTTTAATTAAATTTCAATCTTTCACTCTTCAATGCGTGCAAGAACATATGTTAAATTACAGAAGCTTTATAACATTCTATGTCAGTTTTCCTCGTATATGCATTCTTTACACTCAATTAGTGTCAATACACGAGTTTCTATTGTAAATCAAATGGAATACATTATTCAATGCACATTATTATTTGCCAATGTAAGTTTTCTAAAGGTTTCAGTTTGATTTTCATCTTTTCATCTAATAGTACGTAAATGCTTCAGCATAACCTTATTGTTTCTTAGTATAGTTTCTCATTACTAAATATATAATATATTCTAGCATTCTTCATGCTTTTACGATGCAGCATCTAAAACATCAGTGCACAGATTAAATTTCTCTCAGCAGATGAGCATATCATATAGTTTGTCTCATACATTTAAAAAAGTATCGTTAATCGATGTTCATAGGTAGGTATTGGTGAAGATAGATGCATGATAACATCTATGCTCCATTACACGTTATGTGGCATAGCAAAATTTCTCTTGTAAGAGGTGATTGAAACTGGCTAGATTGAGCTGGCTGTCCCATCATTCTTCGAAGATGCATGTGTCACATTATACCAGATCTCTATTTTGATTGTATATACCAGTCAACTGGTTGAGCTGAACACCTGCCACTCTCAGACATATTTGCTGGCTGAGACAGGGTTCACCTACATGAATACTTTAACAATATTTTATACAGATAATGCTAGTTGTATTACCTCACTAGATAGTTAATTGACCTATTTACGGGCGTAGGATAATGGCAGTGGCTGACTGGTGGTACTGCTGAGGCAACAAGAACCGTAATGCCGGCTGTTTGCATAGCTGAGATATGACAGCATACACAGCTTACTAGTGATGATCGGCGTATTGTTGGCATGAATAAACATTAACTATTGATTAGTCCAATGACATACAATGGAAGCATCTGTCCATCGCATATAGAACTGTCATGAAATCATGACAAGATACAGCCACAAGCTTGGTTAAGTGGGATGTGTAGTCCCTGATCATTTTAACCTTTGAATGTGTTTATACATCTATCAATAACCACTGCCATTGTTAGTGCGTTTCATTAAATCAAATAAATGCTTGAGTCTTATCAGAGAGTCAACATTCTTCCCCTTAGAAATCCAATATATTAACTATAAGTAACTCAGTCAAACTGGACTTGTAAAGCACAGGCTAATCATGTGTGAGGGTATCCAGGTGGTGAGAACCCTGCTGCTAGGGAGGGATCAGTTGAACAGCCAGGTCTTGAGTCCTTTCTTGAATTCCAACAGAGAGGATGAAGTCTGGAGGTGAAGAGGGAGGTTGTGGCAGGACTTCACAGTGAGATAGGATAAGGAGTATCCTACACTGTGGCTTCGGTGGTTCCAGGGAGTGTGAGCAGGGGAGAGGGAGGCGGAGCAAATAAGTCTGGTGTAAGTTCAGGAGGTGGTTGATGTGTGCTGGTACTTGGTTGTGGAGAACTTTGTAGATGGGGATAAGCATCTTGAATTGACATCTCTTCTGAATGGGGAGCCAGTGGAGCTTTCTGAGGTTGGGGTGATGTGGGTTCGCTTTGAGAGGTCAAGTATGTGTCTGCCGCTGAATTCTGTATGGTGTGTAGTCTCTTCAAGAGGTGCAATGTTATTCCTGCATAGAGTGTATTGCCGTAGACCAGCCGGCTAGTGACAAGGGCTTGAGTGACAGTTTGTTTGGTGTTGATGGGAAGCCATGTGAATATCTTACGGAGCATGTGATGAGCGAGGAAGCCGACAGAGGAGATTGAGTTGAGCTGGATTTTCTTGGAGAGCTTACTTTCAAGGATGATATCAAGGTTATGGGCATGGTCTGTCAGCGTGGTTGTGGGGCCAGGTTCAGAAGCTCACCAGGCGTCGCTCCATGGAGACGCGTTGTTCCCGAAGATCAGCACTTCTGTTTTGTCTGTGTGGAGTTTTAGGCAGTTGACTTTCACCCCAGTTGGTGACACTCATCATGTATCTGTGGAAGTTGGCCATGGTGGTGGAGGGGTCTTCTGATAGTAAGAGGATCATCCTATGTTGTCAGCAGAGGATGTGATATTTAGTCCATGGGTTCTGATGATGTTGTCCAAAGGGGTAATGTGGCAGTTGAACAGTGTAGGGCTGAGGAACGAGCCTTGATGGATACTGCAGATGATGTTTTAGGTTCCGAGGTGAAAGGTGCTAGGCGGATCCTCTGGGTTCTTCTGATGAGAAAGGAGGCAATATATTTGAGCGAGTCTCTTTGAATATCAATGTGGTGAAGCCTCTTGATGAGGGTGTAGTGGGAAACAGTGTTGAATGCTGCTGAGAGGTCGAGGAGGATCAGGGTTGCCATTTCTCCCCAGAATTGGGAGGCATCCAGAAGATTATAGTTCTCCAGGTGTTCTGTGAGTTGGCATTTTGTAACTCTTTCAAGGACTTTGGCAGGAAAGGGGAGCAGAGAGGTGGGGCAATAGTTCTTGAGTTTATTGGGTTCGGCAGATTGTCTCTTGAGAAGGAGTTTGACCTCTGCATGTTTCCATCCTTTGGGGACGGTGGCCTTGGTGATGGATGCATTGAATTTGGCGGTGAGCCTCATTGCTGATCATATGGCTTTTGAGGTTGAACTCTTAACACTAATTATAGTTAGGGTGCATGCTCCTTTATCCTTATTAAGTTGCTCCAATCATTATTGCATAGTATGCATTGCATCATATAGGATCATGTAAATGTATGATATCATCCTGGCATTTCCAACCTTCGCAAGCATTATAGACCCACATGTGGGCAAGGGGGCTTTACCCACATTATGGGATGCATGAGCGCATTGAGAAACAAGTGCATTCACCGAAATTAGGCTACTTAGAATAACCTTAGGGTACAGGAGCCCCTTCTCTACCTAAACACATAAAATGAGTTCTCTTTGTTAACATATGTCATTCTTGGATGGCTCCAAACACTTCTTTTCAAGGAAACCGGAGTTCTGTGGAAGGTATAAACAGGGCACTCTGAGGTCCAGTGTTCGCTCTTGTGCTGTTAGTGTGTAGGACTTTTTCTTAGTTCTGTATGAGGCCTCCAGAGCTGGGTATATCTGTATAGAGTGCTTAGATGGCTGTTTAACTTGGGGTTTCCTTTGAGCCATGCTATATTTTCGCAACAAAACAATTCACATTCATTTAACTTGAGGTTGCAGATATCACATCTGTAAGCGAACACCATTTAGATTTCATTTGCAAATGGCATCCAAAAGAAGGACCGAGAAGCGAAGAAAAAGAAAGGCAAACAATGAGAGTAATGACGCAGGCATTCATCATCCTAGAGATGCAAACATTTAAAGAGAAAGAGACAAAGAGGCAAAGTAACTGCCGCGATTGGGAGTGAAACAAGCATATAGTTAGAATGATATACACAGGAAGGACATTAATTAACAAAACCAATAGGTCAGCTGCTTACCATCATGATACAGAGCTATTGGTTGTGCCAGTGCTTGCTTCCTTACTTTATTATAAGTTCACTCTTTCAAGGTAGCTGCCACGTTGCTTTCAATACACTGGAGATCCTGAAACAGTAAATGTTTGATAGCGTATGGCAACAAGCATTAAGAGATGTTGCCCATGTCCATGCTTCTGCACTCTCAGACAGCCATATTTGAATATTTTTGTCATACTTTATTCTTTTTTTACCATATCAAGATGCGATGTAATGAAAGGAAAGCAGGTACCGCTGTGGAGCAGTAAAGAACGATAACAAATGAGAAAAAAAGCATGGCCACCAAGTCAGTGGCTATACTGAGTTTTGCACACTGCAGGAGCCAGCAGCCTAACAGCAGTTTGTGGGGAACTGCAGGCCCTTGCTGGACCATCGCAAAAGTAAAGGAAATTAGATCTATAGAAGTGAAAAATAATATGTTTTTTAGAAGGATACATTGACCCACTACCCTATGTGCTGAAGGGGATTACATTAAATGCCAGATGTGTGCATAATGCCCACACTTAATGCCATCACAAACATTGAGGCAAACTAATGGCTAAAGTGGGCCGACCCATTGCCCCATGCACGATGTGGTGGATATAAGCAAACTGTGAATGAGAATTTCACTGACAACTGAATAAAGACCACTGACCAAATGTTTCCCTAAATATAGTTCCTAATAAATTCTCACTTTTTATCTGAAGCACAAGTTCAAGAACCTTTGGCCGTTTTCATCTGGCTTTATATATCATAACAAAAAATCTTGTGCCCTTTCTTAATCTGGCCACAGAGAGAGCTGCCTTTCTCCAGATTTGGAAATAGGCCACTATCATCTGTTTCTTGATCAGTGGCTGCCGGCATGGCTCTCGGGTGGCGGTGCAGGTGGGAGTCACGTGAGGGTTTTTTCCTGCAGCAGGGGGGTAGCGGGGGGGGGGAGGCGGGGGTGGGTCGCGCATGCTGTGAATAATAAACATGACATTAGAAAAAAATAAACATACCTTGACCCCAAGTCCCACGTCCCTGCTCCTGCTCTCCTCGTGGAACTTGGGAAACAGGAAGCAAAACCACTGAAATCACAACGCTGCATTGCAGCGTGGTGATTGGTAAGCACCCAGGCTCCCTGCCAAACACAACGCTGCAGTGAAGCGTTGTGATTGGTCTGAGCATCCTGGTTGTTCTCCACAGAAGTTGTAATGCAGCCTGCACGCAGAACTGGTAAAGTGTGCATGACTAGTTTGGGCGGCCCGAGAGAGCCATCCAGTCATTGTGCACTTAAGAGTGGGCAAACCACTCCTCCCCTGTCTGAGAGCAGAGCAGCCCTTCCCACTACACACCAGCAAAGGAAACATAAAATGATAATAACTCAAAGTTATTATCATTACATATTTCCTTTACTTTGCACTGCTCAAAAGCAGTGACGCAACGCTCCAATACCATAGTGGAGGAGACGTTACTGCTCTTGAAAAATACAAATGCAGAACATACAGTATGGAAAACTAGACTTCTTTCTCTCCCGCCTTTGCCAGCTAAAATCTTGAAGAAAGCTCATAATGGTAAATTTTCTTCTGTTTTACAAAATAATAATCTACTAAACAGTTTCCAGCCGGGATTCAGGAAAGAAAACAGTACGGAGCTAGTACTGGTATCTATCGAAGATGAAATAATCTCCATTCTAGATCTTGGAGGCTCTGCTGCTCTTATATTATTAGATCTCTCTGTGACATTCAATACTGTGGTGCGCTCCATGCTGGTGGGTTGCCTTACTCACATGGGTTTTCAAGATAAGGCTCTCAAGCTCCTTTCATCTTTCCTGGCTGAAAGAATTTAATTGGTGGCATGTAAGCTATTCAGGTCATAATCATGTACTCTTCCCTGTGGGGTTCCACAGGGTTCTTCACTCAGTCCAACCCCCGTTCAATCTGTACAACTGGCTGACTTGATTCGATTACATGGTTTCACTGTATCATCCTATGCTGAGGATACACAGGTGGTATAGTAATATCTCCAGAGATCCATTAGTGACAGCAAACAAGTTTCAGGACTGCACAAGAGTAGTCGATATTTTGATGAAGACATGCTGTTTTGTTATTAGGATGTTAAAGACAATCTTTACTTTTATCTCTTAGTCAGCACTTTATCCAAGCACTAGTAGCTTCTCGCCTGGATTACTGTCACTATTTATAATTGGGAATAATCTAGGCATTATGTTTAAGATGGCAAGTCGCTCAGAATGTGGTTCAAGTTGGAGTTAAGTGGCAATGGGCAAGATGGCGGCCGTGTAGGAGGCCGTCTCCAGTACTAGTGGGCGGGGGCAGGAGGACCTAGTATGTGACCCACGTTAATGCGGTTCCTGAAAATAAAATTACCTCCGTAGTCTTTCACCCCCCACTCCTACTGCAGATGTTACGTGACCGTGGATCTCTGGGGGTTTATCGAGCAGGGGCAACTCTGCATCTGCTAAGGCGTTTTGTCGAGGTTTACCTGCTGACATTGTTCACCCAACTGACCGGAGGAAGCAGCGGGATGGCGCCGAAGGTTGTATCGGCTGCAGCGGTGTCCAAGGCAGCGGCCGGCGGCTGCCCGTAAGGCTCATGTGGAGAGTATGCTGGACCCGGCCACCGCAAAGGAGAGCTCCCCTTCGCAAACAAGCCAGCTTCTATCGGCGGACCCGCCGGCACTCAGGAGAGGAAGGGGTGGAGTATCGTCTAAGAACCGCCCGGCGGGACCTTCGATTGTAGAACTGTTACAGCGTGCGAAGGAGGCGTCTGCTGATACAGTGGTTTCGGCTGGGACTGTTGCGGCTGAGGAGGACTCAGGGAGAACCGGGAGCGGGGCACGAAATGAGGAGGTGAGCCAGGCAATAACCCAGGTAGATTCACAGACTACCATAGAGGGAGAAACATTGGAGTATGATACGGGGGCGAAGGGTAGCGAGAGGGGCAGTGGATTACTACCCCGCGGGAATACACCTGCTGAAATGCTAACTCGCACTGCTGCGCCACCCTCTAATGAGCGACCAAAAACTGCATCGCTAATAGAGGGCTCTGATAAAAGTACTGAGAAAGATAATAAGGACTGGAGCACTGCGAGTAATGGGTTGGATCTACAGAATACTGGTCAGCCCCAGGCTCAGGAGAGCCAGATTAGAGGCCAGTCCCTGATGTCCGGGCCGATAGTGAGTGTTTCAGCGTATTTGGCAGGGGAAAAGGACAGGGGTGAGGTGGAAAAAGAGCTGAGCGACTGCTTTTTTCTCTGTGTCAGAAGGTGCAGAATGGTTGAATGACATTCTGAGTACCTCACAAGGGGCTAGCAGCCTAGAGTCAGATTTGGAGGACAGTGATGTGGATCTCCCCTTAACAGCCATAAATCTATGCAGCAGAATGATACCCACAGTAAAGGGGCTCATAATAGGGGTAGGAAAGAGTTGGCCTGGGACCATTCGTCAGCTACCCCTCTCACAGGTTCTGCGAGGAAGGCATCCATGGTAGAGGATGCCCCCCCCCCCCGCTGGATATAATACACCAAGCTATCCTGGCACACAAAGAGGAAACACGACAAGACAGCCGGAAAGCTCAGGCAGGGATGAGGAAAATGCAGGGGGTTGTTAGGAAGCTTTCCAAGGCATTTTCAAATATGGGAGAGAGAGTAACTAATTTTGGAGAAAGAATTGTGGCTTCCGAAGCTGATGCGTCTAGCGCCGTATCCCTGGTAGATGTGCAGGGGGCTCAAATTAAAGACATGCATTGGAAACTTGAAGGGTTTGAAAACAGACAGAGGCGTAATAATCTTCGAGTGCTGGGGGTGCAGGAGGGAATAAAAGGGTCTGATGCCAGGCGGTATATAATTGACCTTTTTAAGGTGGCCTTCCTAGAGCTGTCAGAATGGAATTGGGCAGCTGAGATTCAAAGAGCGTACCGCATTCCACTAAAACTTTGTGAACCAGCAAAAGATGGAGACAGGCCCCGGGCCATATTAGGTTTTTTTTGGAAACTTCCTCCTGCGGCAAGCTATCTATGATAAAGCAAGGCCTGATGCTAAAAGATCAAGCGGTGGGGTTTCTTTCGTCGTCCGGCCGGATTTCTGCCATGTAACAGTCGAGAGGCGCTGGAGGCTGAGGCAGTTTATAAAACCTTTTCAGGATAGAAAGATTCAGGTTTATTTGGTGAACCCACCAAATTAATTAAAAGTAATTAATCAGGGTATCACTTTATATTTCTCATCTGAGATAAAAGCCAAAGAGTACTTGGACTCCCTGGACAAATAGAACTGCTTTATTGCTTTTGCTGTTCTGTGGAAGGGGGAAGGAGGAAAGATTGTATTATGTTGTAATGTATACAAGGCGTGAGGGGGAGGGTGGGGAGGGTAGGGATTAGGTACAGCAATTAGAAGTAATTTTTGAGGTTTTCTTTTCAGGTTGGGTTTGATCATTTTGTTTTTCTTTTTGGCAGATACATGGTTCTGATTTATTGTAGATGTTGCTTTGTTGGGAAGTCACCACCCACTAGTACAGCATACATCACATGCACAGACCTTGGTCTGAGCATCCCTGTAGGGTGGAGGGGCGAACTGAGCATGGGAAGGGTGGGGTGGTTGGGTTGTCATGGGGAGGAGGGTGGGAGGGGAGGGGGTATGGTGGGGTGCACTTAAATGGGGAGAAAATAGTAGATTACCTGGTGCTATGCTTCTTATGTTTGGTTACTGTGTTATATGTAATATATTGTATTGGATTGTGGCAGCGGCTAGTCGGTTTTGTACTAAGAAGTAATGGGGATGCTTAAGATCTGTTCAATCAATGTAGGGGGTCTGAATGATTGGACTAACAGGCAAAGATTGGGGCATTTTGTAAGATCTAATCAGATAGATGTGATAGCAGTGCTCAGACTGAGTTTCATTTTTGTTATCTATACAGGAGAGCCACCGACCCTGGGGAAAGAAGCACCTATTTAATATTAAAGGTTTCGATCTGCTGGTATGTTCCACGCAGACAGCAACTATAAGAGGGGTGGCAGTCCTGGGTAAATCAAATCTGGGTGGTATTAGATGCTGCCTGGCAGATACATGGGGGAGGTGGGCAATTGTGGAACTTTAGGTGGGGGTCACACTGTGCACAATCTATGGTTCCAATCAGGATGAACCAGAGGTGTTTGACAAATTAGAGATAGAATTATTGAACTGGCCATTTCCCATTATCATCTGCGGGGACTTTAATATCTCTACAGATCTTGCAGATATTGATGGTATTGTAAACTATGTGGGAAGTAAACCTATGGTATATAGAACTGTGTGCTCTATTATTAGATCTCACAGCTTGTTAGATATGTGGGGGTATAAAGAGCGGTATAATCCAGGGTTCACTTATTTTTCATATCCTCATAAGAAATATATCAAACTGGATTATTTTTTTATCTCTTCTATGGAGGCGCCAAGGGTTGGTATTAAAAAGCTTCCAAAATTGATCTCGGATCACAACCCGTTAGTTCTATCATATGAATTGGATAAAGCTACTAAGGTTAGCTCCAGATGGACATTTGAGAGGAGACTGCTCGTGAACCTTAAGTTTGTTGAACATTTAAAGAAATGGGCTGTAAACTTTTTTGATGTAAATAGGTTTAGTGCTTCCCGCAATTGTGTGTGGGATTCCTTCAAGGCGGCATTAAGGGGGAAGACGATTAGCTTCTCTGTAAGGCAGAGGAAAGAAGCCCGGGAAGAGCATGAGAAATTAGTGGGGCAGCAAGTGGAGGCAGAGGAGCAGCATTTGAGGGATATTATAGGGAGAAATGAGACCAATGAAAGCCACCAAAAAGTTCTGACTGTTAAGACTGAATTAAATAAATGGATAGTGTAGAAAAATGCAGATGATTATCAGACGCACAGGGGTAGGATGTACGAGACGGGGGAGCAGGCTGGGAATCTTTTGGCATTGAAAATCAAGCAGGCAGATAGTAGAAATATAATTTCTAAAAATGTTTAGGGGGATCAGGAGTTTGTAGAGCCAGCTGATATTCGCAAGGTGTTTAAGAATTTCTATCACCAACTTTATAAGGAGGAGGATAGGGCAGGGTTTGCTAGTGTGGTGCTGGACGATATCGGCCATAATTTGCCGGAGCGGGATAAAATAGCACTCGATAGTGATCTGACTCTAAGTGAAGTGGAAGAAGCCTTGCAGGAATTGGAGGCAGGGAAGGCTACAGGACCCGATAGCATTCCTATTGAGGTATGTAAATGCCTGCATGATGTGCTAGCTCCTTTTTTGCTGGATCTATTTAGTGGTGTAATTAACCCTGGGCGCACTACCACGCTCTGCCCACGGAGTGTACGTAGTGTTGCCTAGTTCGCACTTTGCAAAGTAGGCGTAGTAGGCAACACTACGCACGCTCCGTGGACGGAGCGAAGTTGCCTGCCACCCACCTTCCTCCCGCCCTCTTCTACATAGTTCTATTACTTTAAAATACATTTTAAAGTACATTAAAGCACTTACCGTCTATGCAGCGTCCCGGGGCTCCATCTTCAGATGAAGCGGCGAGTTCTTCTATCCAAATGCGCATGCGCATTTCTCGCAAGAAATGCGCATGCGCATTTGGCTAGAAGAACTCGCCGCGTCATCTGAAGATGGAGCCCCAGGACGCTTCAGCATAGACGGTAAGTGCTTTAATGTACTTTAAAATGTATTTTAAAGTAATAGAACCATGTAGAAGAGGGCAGGAGGGAGGCGGGCGGCGCCTATTGGGGCTACGCGAAGTGTGTGGGTGGGCGTAGCGCCCTCCAACTTCACGAAGCTTCACGTAGCCCCACTACGCTCACTACACCCACCGTTAGGTGTAATGTGCTCTGGAAAAGTTCCAGATTCTTGGAAGAAAACAAATATTATTGTTTTCCATAAGAAGGGTAAGACCAAGAAAGATCCGGGCTCGTATCATCCAATACCCCTCATAAATACAGACACCAAAATGTATGCGAAGGTCTTGGCCAGGAGGTTGGGAAGGATCATTAGCGGTCTGGTCTCCCCATGGCAACATGGGTTTATCCTGGGCCGTGGAACAACGGATCACATCAGGCGGGCCATCACGCTATTTGATGTGCAGGCTGTTGCGGGGGGACGGATCGCCATGATCCTTTTGGATGCGGAAAAAGCCTTCTTTCGCGTCACGTGGAAGTATTTGTGGCGGATATTGGAACGGAGGGGCTTCGGCCCTAGTATAATGAGGGCTATAAAAGCCATGTATGTGGATCCAGTAGCAAGAATTCAATTGATGGGTGGTAGCTCAGAGGAAATTGTCATCTCTCGGGGGACTCGGCAGGGGTGCCCCTGCTCGCCAATTTTATTTGCCCTGTACATTGACCCATTGGTTAGAAGGATTTTAGGCTGTGAAAGCATTAAGCCAGTGGTGTGTAACGGGTTTGAGACTAAATTGATGGCTTACGCAGATGATTTGGCTATAATTACAGCAGAGCCAGAGCCGGCCATGGCTGCTCTCATAGGGATTACCACGGAATTTGGTCAATACTCAGGGTATCATCTTAATGAATCAAAGACCCAGATAATCTGTTCAAATAATATTTTAAAGCTGGATGGTAGATATTTGGATTCAGCAGTATATCTGGGGGTTAGGATTAGTTCTACTATTGATACAATCATTAAAGAAAATTCCTCGCCTTTGGTTAAGTCAATGGCGGCAGAGTTAAAAAGAATAGATTGTATACACTTGTCTATAATAGGTAGAGTTAATATTCTTAAGGTGACCATGTTCCCCAAAATACTGTACCTTTTTCGTTCTATCCAGCTTATGGTGGGAGAGGATGTGCTAAAATCTATTGAGGCAGTCTTTGCAAATTTCATCTGGCAATATGGGAAAACTAGACAGTCTCTGAAAAATCTTTCACCTTCACTGGACAAGGGGGGGTTGGCGTCTCCTAACATTAGATTTTATCTGATGGCCTGTCTTTTTAGTGAGATGGCAATATTGTTAGACTGTGCTTCAAATATGGCTGAGTCTTCTTTAGGGATTAGATTTCCCCCTTCCATTTTTTAATTGCTTTTAGGCAAGGAAGCTGTTGGAGTACTATTGCGTAAGACTGACAGACGCTATTATAATAAAAAGCGATATAACGTATTGGACAGTGCCTGGAAGGTTTGGAAAATCGTGCAGAAATATTTGCCAAATCCAAAGTTTAATTACTATACGCCACTTTGGAATTCCAGTTTGTTTCCTCATCTCAGTACTGATAGGCTATGGAGATCGTGGGAGGGGCAAGGAATTAGAAGATTGGGGGATTTATTTGAAGGAAGCACTTTGATGAATTTTAATGACAATCATCGGGAATATGGAATACCAGTTAATCAAGGTTTTAAATTCCTGCAGATACATCAAACGCCATTAAGTATCAGGCCATGTATTAGTCCAGGAGGTAAAATTAATGTGTTGGAGTATATATTGGCTGGGGGTAGTAAAATTAATGTGATCTTTGAAGTATTAATCTCAAAAATGCAAAATGATTTAGATAAAGTTGAAACAGCGTGGATGTTAAAATTAGGGGACCCGGATGCAGATTTAGCAAAGGCGCTGCAACTAGCTGGGAAAGTGTTTTTCTCTACGAATTTGAGAGCCCAACATTATAAGACGGTATTTAATTTATATTTTACGCCAGCTAAGGAGAGGGAAGACGATAAATGTCCTAGATGTCGTGAAGGGCCCGCTAATATGTTGCACATGTTCTATCATTGCAATAAGCTATCCGAGATCTTAGCGAATAACCAGAAATTTTGGGAGGGGCTGCTAGGTATTAAGATAAACCTATCCCCTACCCTAATGATTTTAGGGTATGATTGTAACCCAAGTTTGAATAAGGATGAGGAAGCGTTTGTTTTTACGTGTGTGGCGGTCCTCCGGATCATTCTGGCTGCAGGTTGGAAGGATACCACGGTTCCCTCCTTCCAAATGTGGCTCTCCCGATTGCTAGGGATTCACAACAAAGAGTCCGCCCTGTATGCGAGGAGAGGTAGGAGAATGAGAGTATTAGGGCAGAACCTCTGAGCTCCACTTAAAAGGTGGAAGGAATCTTGTTTATAAAGCAAGGCTGTGATATTTTGTTATGTGTATTTGTTTTATCTAGTGGCTCTTTGATCATGACTTTGTGATGAATTTTATGTATATAGCTCCCCCTTTGTTTTTTTTGTTGTTTTTTTAAACCTCTAGCAGCGAACCCCGGACTATTGTTCACATTCATTTTTACATTTTGTAGCATGGATTTTGTATTGTAATATCAATTTGGCATTATTGTGTTTTTATTGTACTGTATTGATGATGAATTGCACCAGGTATATAATTTTAAAAAAAAATAGGAAAAAAGAATGTGGCTGCAAGGCTCATTTTAGGGACTCCTAAATGTCATCCTGTGTCAGAGGTACTGAAGGGACCACATTAGTTGCCTGCCCACAAGCAATCCATGTTTAAGGCACTCAGCATGGCACATAAGGTGTTCAACTTTGATTCAATCCAGGTTCTGATGGTATGTCCCCAGGAAGCATCTCAGGTCAATGGAGACTAAAAACATGGTTGTACCAAGAACATAGGGGTACATTTGGGAAGGCAGATCCTTTGTATTGATGTGAGCCAAGCTCTTGAACTCTCTTCCTAGAAAAATCAAGACTGAGGACCATCATACCAGTTTTAGGATGCTCATTAAAACTTTGCTTTTGCTACGGCCAGCATATGATCTTCCAGGATGTATGTCCACTTAGACTGGGTAGCGCCAATATGGCTTTAGGTGGACAACCGCTTTAGAAACTGCTATCATTCTTTTCATTCATGTATGTATATTCTTAGACCTGACTGCCTTAAATTGATCTCCCCCGAACTTTTTGTATTCCTCCTCCACTTACTTTTCTGACCTCCTTTTTGCTGGTATTAGGACTCTGCACACTTCACCGTGCTAGCTTGTGCTAAAGTGATTGTGCTCTCTCCCTTAAACATAGTAATATTGGACCAATTAACATATGTGATTTACTTATAAGTCCCGAGTAAGGAAGGCCTTGGAAAGCCCAGCGGGCTGGTTGCACTGTATTTAAAAGGCAGGACATGCACTTTTAGATTTTACATGTCCAGGTAGAGAAAACTCCTAAATTTCTTTTTAACTACTACTAAGCCTATGTCTACTATTGGATAACATTGGGATTACCTTATTACATTTTATGAGTGTAATTTACAACTGTGAAGATATAACTCAATGAAGTTAGGGGTCTCTGAAATTATAAATTAAAATCCTAACTTACAGTGAAGTACGATTTTAAATTACAATTCTGAAAATGTCACTTTCAGAAAGTTGGCATTTTCTTGCTTGAGGCATTTGGTGCCTGTAGCCTGCCTCTGATAACATGACTGGGTGTAGTTAGCAGTTGTGCTTTTGCGTATTCCTCCTTGACATCCACACACATGGGAGCCTAGGTGGGTCTCAGTGGGTCATCTCTGGAAGGTTGGGAGGGAGGAGCTGGGCATAGCCTCACTTACACCTGATTAGGCGGTGTCCTGTCCCCAAACAAAGGACTGCATTCTCCTCTGTAGTGAGTCTGGAGCCAGGACATGAAGGAAGGACATCTGTGCACTACAAATCCATGTGTGTGAAGTCTCCCCCTCTTCAAAGGCACCACTTGGTTTAAGTACTGAACCACAGAAACCACCACTTCAATGCACTTCTGGACCTGTGGATACTTTGCCAGAAAGAAGGAGTGCTGTGCTGCTGAAGGACTTCCACTCTGCTGGACTGCACTCTGATTGACTCCTGCTTTGTTGTGCCAAACTGCTACCTGCTGCCCTTTTCCCTGGGTCAGAAGGACTGGACCTGCATCTCTTGACTCCAGAACCTAGAATGACTCCAGGGGCTAAGTGGCTGACCTCCTGATCTGCCGCCTCAGGGACATAGGAAGCTTCCAACTCGTGCACCTGGACTCTGCTCTCTGTGAGAATACCCTGCCATATGGTGCTATCCCAGTCCTGGAACTTGGGAGTGGGCCTAAGGTGCTTGCCAATGGAGCGGACTCATTCTCTGCTAAGCGATGCATCCCCAAGCAGAACTGACGCATCACTGCTGCTCCATTGATTGGACCCTTTGCAAAAGAATCGCATCACCGCCGCCTCCTGCATCTTGGGACCAAAGTATCGCCTTCAGAACAGCTGCTGCACAATGCTTTTCCAGGCGCAAGCTCCTTGAATTCCTAGTTGACCGCAGCCTCGACGCCGCAGCCAAAACTCTGCATCGCAGCTTCACCAAGCATCGGAACTGGCGCATCACTTCTGCTGCACCTCACATCCTTGACAATGGACTTTTCATCGCAAGTTCCGTCGACAGAAACCTTGTCACGATGCATTAGGACCTCTCACAGCAGCTTTGCTGCATCTCAAAACTGAGGCATCTCCTCAGCTACACTGAGCATCTTTGACGTGCATCCACGTAATGCACCTCAACTAGGATTTAAGATACTTTGGGCCATATGTATCAAAATAGGTTTTTGAGATTCTCAAATGCGATTTTTTGCGAATCGCATTTTGAGAATCGCAAAACCAGATGGAAATAAAAGATTGCAAAATTTTAGCGAGTCCCAGAAATTCGCAGAATAATACCTATTTTGCGATTCCATATTTGTGAAAACGCAAATAGGGAATTTCAATTTAGAGAATCTGCAATTCGGGTATAGCTTGATGACATTACAACCAGGAAGTGTGACTGCCCATGCTGCACCTGATTGCCAGAAGCTGAGTGAGAGGCTGGGAGGAGAGGGAGAGGATCGTGCACTGCAACTGAGAGAAGGAGAAATTGATCTCCAGGATAAAGAGAAGCAGCAGGAGGAGATTGTCAGAAAAAGGAAGCAGAGGTTCAGTGAGAGGGAGCTGGAGGTGCTCATACAGGAAATGGCAGTCAGCCATGAGTTCCTGTTTGGAAAGAAATCTCTATGTGTACCAGGGGCACGTAAAAGGAAAATTTGACTTGAAATCCAGGAGAAGGTGAATGCCATCGGGGTGACCCCCCGCACTGTGGAGGACTTTCGCTAAAGGTGGTACGACATGCACCAAAGATCAAAGGAAAATCTGACAACAAGGTTGTCAGAGCCAAAGAAGACTGGTGGTGGAACATCCACTGCAACTGAGGCTATCCAACACTGATGACCAGTCAGGGCAAGAGGAGCAGGAGGAAGGCAGACCAGCAATCCCTTTGCCATGCAGACGGTGCCTCATAGTGCCACCACTCCCACTGCTGGAGGCAGGACCACAGGACACAAGTGGAGAAGGCCAGCCAGTCCAGGGCCACCGTGCAGTACAACACATAGCACAGTCCCCTGTCGATCCTAGTGAAAGAAGTTTTTCCAGGCGCAGGGCACGGTCGTCCACCAGCGCAGCTGCCATAGATGAAGACAAAGTGATTGCAGGTCTTGAAAGCACCATGGTTTAAGTCCAGCGCCTGCAAGCAAAAGCATTAAGGTCAATACAGCGCCAGTTTGCAGCAAACAACCACACATGACTGAGATGAAGAATGGTTTCATGGGCATGACAGGTGCACTAGAAGGACTGTGTACATAGATGGGGAGAGACCGGGCAGCCAGGCGCAGAGAGAGACAATGTCTCCACAGTCGGCTGGACATGTACACCAAAGCTGTGAATCGCCTGTCTGCTGCCACGTCCCTGCTGGCACGTCGCTGTGTTAGCATGCAGCATGAAATGGCTCACTGCTGCCAGGATGTGGCCAAGGGCCTGGTGCAGGTCACACATGACGTGGAACACCTGCGGGCAGCAGCCACAGGTGGCACAGGACCCCTGAGCTCATTGGAGAGTGAAGATCAGTCCAGCAGGAGCAGCTTTATTCCACCTTTTCCCCAGGACAGACGGTGGAGTGCGCGGCAGGGAAGAACACCCGATGACTCAAGGGAGGGCAGTGTGCACCCTGAGCGAGGGGCTACAGGTTGTGCACGCAGGAGATGAAGTAGCATCAGTGGCACATAGCTATGGGTGAGGCAACACATTACATCTTGACTTATGTATGAGCAACATCCTTGCACTGTGGGACTAACATGTGCAAGCAATTGGCACTCACATTAGGTGCACATCAGGCTGTGTGACAGATATGTTCCTGCACCCAGGTTTGTACCAATCTGTAGCATTGTGTCATCATTACTCATCTAGAAATAGTTCTGTGTGATCTCATCTCGTCTCTGTCGCCCGTCAGCCACACAACACCACTGGCTGATCTGCATCATGGAGCTGGCCCCTCCTCATCTGATGAGTCGGAATCTGTGAGCTCCACTGGTGTGCCTTTCTTGGTGGCGATGTTTTGTAGCATGGCACATGTGACCACTATTTTGCAGCATGTCTCGGGGCTGTACTGTAGCGCTCCTTCACTCTTATGAAGGCAGCGGAAACGGCTCGTAAGGATTCTAAAGGTTCTCTCAATGGCACAGCGGGTCACTCTGTGGGCGCTCCTATACCTCCGCTCCCCTGCGGTGGCTGGATTCAGGTTCGGAGTCAGGATGTAGTCACGTACAGCATACGCACTGTCACCTGCAGGGTGACAAGAATTAGGTTAAACTGTGTCCTACCACTTTAGACCTTTACTGAATGTGTGCTTGAAAGCCATGCATTTACCTAGCTGGTAGCCCTCACCAACTCCCCATCTGTGAGTTGTCAGTTTATTCCACTGTGGCGAAAAATGAATGAGTCGTGTGTGCTGCCCAGGTATTTAGCAACAATATCAGTGATGCCATTTTTGGCATTGCACACTACCTGTATGTTCAGGGAATGATAGGACTTGCGGTTTCGAAACACATACTAATTCTTTGAAGGTGGGAGATTGCGACATGGGTCCCATCTATGTAGCCAATTATGTGGGGGAGTTGGGCTACCTGGTAGAACTCCTGCTTGGTCTGATATAGTGTCTGTTGTGTGCTGTGGAATTGGATGTGGTGATGCAGCCTCTATACCATTGCATCAAGGAAAGCATGGAAGAAGCGCGACAGTGCTCTCTGAGCGACCCCTCCTGCTGTGACTATCACCCCTTGAAAACTCCCTGATGCCAGTAAGTGCAGTGAGCATAGGACCTGTACATGGGTGGGAATGTTGTATGCCCTGTGTGTGGACTGTTCTAGTATGGGTTTGAGCTCCTCTATTAAGTCCAGGATGCTGTCTGCGTCCAGCCTGTAGTTCACTAGGATCGCCTCCTCAGTCCCCTGGAACAGGGTGATGCCGCTCTGAAGATCCTTTCCTGTTGTCTGATTCTCTCTGCAGCAGCTCTGATTCGCAGCCTCCTGGCTATCACATACAGCCCAGTCATTGTGAAACCCCCTGTAGCATTGTGGGCCTGTTTAAATACGTTGCACCTGGTTACCACCTGCTCAGAGTTGGTGGTAATTGCGATGTGCTAAATTGTGAATTTTTCAAATTGGCAATTTACGAATTTTACCAGCATCTCATTTTGCAAATTCGCAATTTGCGAGCAAGGTATTAGCGAATATTGCAAATGATGTATCGCTGATTGCGAGTTCGCAAATTTATTTGCAGATTCCATGCCTTGCATAATTGGTAATCGCTAAATTTGTGATTACCGTTTTTTGCATACCGTAACCCTTTCCTACATAGGAATGCTCTGTTTTGCAGTGTTTGCGATCGCAAAACAGCTTCATACATATGGCCATTGTTTAGCAGGCCTAACTGGGTCCTTGTAGCTCAGGTTCTACTCATTGGATTTTTGTCATTTTAGTCTTGCTTTATTTATTAAAGTCAGATCTATTTTTCTAATCTTTTTGTGTGGTGTTTTCACAGTTTTACTGTTTGAAGTGTTATACAAATACTTTACACACAGCCTCTAAGTGAGGCTTAACTGCTCTGTGAAAACAGACCAGAGGGTGAGCTAAGGTTAACGTAGGGTTTCCCTGCCTCTTAACCTGACTGGAATTGTGGCTGCTGCTTGACCAGTGCTCATGCCCCAGTTGACCAGTAACCCAATTTCTAACATATAATGTCTGTGATTTAAAATAAAAAGTCTGGCAGATACTAAAAGATATAAAAATATGTCAAATGGATTCCGTTTAGAATGATAAAGAGTCTGGCAGAATGGCAAGGTGGAAGAAACAGTCACAAGCAAAACAGACATTTAAAGTGTGAAAGAGAGAGAAAGCATTGTCTGTTAGCGGTACCATATAAGTCCCTGCTTCCCTGCTTCCCTCCATCCCTCATTTATGAAGCCATCCATTCAGTAACTAGTTTTAAGCAGCTTAACAACACATTGCATTTTGATGGACCTGGCTGTGTATTCAGTAGGATTTGTGTTTTTTACAGGAGGGAGCCGGTGACAATGTTCCTGTTCTATTATTGGGAAATAAAACGGATAATGAAAAGGAAAGAGAAGTTCCGAACGGACTGGGGGAACAACTCGCCAAAGTAAGTACTCGATCCTTTTCTAACATAAAATACAGATTTGTTAGAAGATGTGTTGTTTAACTCGATAGACACGATTGTCACAAAAATCTTTGGTTCACATAACCACTAAAGTCAAAATTAAGTGATAATGTCAAGTTCCTCCTATGTAAACCTGCAAAAAATTCACAGCATTCTGTCACTGGCATTAAAGTAGAATCCGATGTTATTTGTTACATAGGTATCAACATTTTTTTAACATAGAAAACGAAAACGCTTTTTTCTCGTTATCTATTTCAATGGATGAACATGTATGCTTTTATATTATAAATGTATGCTGCTATTAGGTACACAACAAATTAGTGATGTGCAGTAGTTCAGTTTATTTCTCTATTCTTTTAAGTTGTTTATTTTTGTCAATTTCATGAATTATTTTGATTGTTTGGTGACAGCAAGCCTTTACCTTTTAAAGTATTTTAAAATCCCTGGTTTCCTTAAAGTAGATAACCTTCGCCTCTCTAAAGAAACTACATTCTATGCTGAGGTTCTAAAAAGAGAGGGCCAAACTGCGGTAGGATGTAAGTGAAGGAAATGAAGAGTAGACCTTTTTCTATCTTCATTTTTTGTGTTGAAGATCACTAATGATACGATTACTTGTTTTGAAGTTTTGTGGGCAAATAAGGAGAATTGTTCTGCATGGCATTACAGTGTAGAAGTGTAAATGCCTTTTTACAAATGCACAGAGCTTAGAATTTTATACCAGCCTGGGGCAGGAGCCAGGGCGGTCCGTGTCATGGGTGGTATTGTAGCATTTTCACTGACCAGAGATCATATGGATGGCCCCATGAAACTCAGCTTTGAGATTGTGCAGAAAAAGGGTTATTCACAATACAACATATTTCCCATCCTACCGATGTACGGGGCAGATTTATGAAGGCCTTGCGCCGCCGGTGCGTCACTTTATTTGACGCAACGGCGGCGCAAACAATGCGCCCTATTTAATACGTGACGCATCTAGGAGATGCGTCACGTTGTAAAGCCCTGCGCCATCAGGGGGCGTTCCGGCGCAGGGTGGGCGTTCCGGGGCAGGTGCGCCTCGCAAAAGTGGCTGAGTGAAATCTATAAGATTTCACTCAGTCACTTTCAGGACAATGCTGCGTCAAAAGCCTGCGCCTGCTTGAAGCAGGCGTAGGTCTTGACGCAGCATTGTGGAGATGGGGCACCCCCGAGCCTTGCTGGAGCTGCGTCGCGCTTGCGACACAGCTCCAGCACTGCGCCACCTTTTCGGCACAGATGCGTCACGCATCTGTGCCGTTTTTGCCCCATGGTGCGCCGCATTGTAAATGTGGCGCACCATGGGTGGCGGAGCAGCGGCGCACGATGACTGGCGCATCCCTGGGGATGCGCCAGTCATCATAAATCTGCCCCATAGTGTATTTTTCTAATCTGAATCTCTGTGACAGGAATGTGATATACCTAAAAATTGTGATTGGTAGTTCATAGAGCAGATGGGGAGGGGTGCCATAGTCACACAGTTACAGGATGCTAGACAATATATTTACTTAAGAAATACTGTGGTTAGAGAAGAAATAGTGCCAAAGAGTTCAGAATATTTAGGCTTGACAGTACTGTTTTGACATAAAACAGCAGAAGACGTTTATAGAAAACTCTTTGGGGGATATTCTCAAAGAAGTGGCGGTGAGAGGTGTTAGCCTCCTTGGAATAACGCCTCTCACCGCCACTTCGTAAACGCCAGTCTGCACCCTATTCACAAGAATGTGGTGCAGACTGGCGTTACCCACATCGACGGCGATAAATCTCACGATGTATCGCAAAGACAGGCACCCTTGCACCAGAGAAAAAGGGTGTCTGCATGCAGGGGGGGGTTTGTTAATGCACAGGAAGGTGTCCATTCCTGTACATTAATAAATCGTAAATGCCAGTTTGCTTTTTTCATGTGTGCTGCTACATGCAGCTCACATGGAAAAAGCAAAAACGAGGAGAAATGAAGTGTTTCACTTCTTGTTTAGCCACCTTAAGACGGGAAATTTCCCAGACTTCAGTTTGGCGCTACCTCCTATTATCGCCGCCCTTGATAATAGGTGGTTGCGTCAAACTCAATGGGTGTTGCGGTGGTACGCCCACCGCAACACCCACTGCACGCCCCTTTCACGCTAAGTTTAACGTTGATTTATTCTCACAGCAGATTAAAGCCACTTAACGTGACTTTTAGCCACGTTAGGTGGGTTAATGCAGCCTTGAGAATAGGGCTCTGGCACTATCGCCACAGAAACGTCAATAAAAGTGATGTTCCTGTGGCGATATTGCCTTGAGAATGGGCCCCTTTGAGTGTAGAGTTTGACCCCATGGAGGCGATATGCCACTCCTAGATGAAGTGGAGTTGGGAATTGGGAAGTCCTTCAAGATTGTCCCCGTGTATATGGAACATTAGAGCCATAAATATACACAGTATGTTTGAGTGAGATTAAAGCTAGGTTTGTTTGATAAGCTGAGATTGGGTACCATTTTAAAGATCCAAACTCATCCAGTTTTACTGAGTCACTTTATGAATTGGGCAAGTGGACTTTGAGTGATTTTCAACCATATTCCGGCTAAGAAGCCAATGACAAGACCAAGGATCTGGTCATCAAACTGTAGTTATGGTAAAACACCAAAGAAGGCCTGCTTCAGAGAAAAAAGTATGAGTCATATATCTACAGTCAGAATCGGCCCACACCAGGAACATTCCAAAACAGAACATGCAAACTTGAAGGACAAGTGAAAGTAAGTGTTGAAATGGGGGCTATGTGTCATGATGCAGCAAGTTTTAGTATTGGGAATTGTAAGAAATCGGGTTATTGATTGAAGGGAGTGAAACCAAGTTCAAGCAGCAACCACAATCCTTGTCAGGGTGAAGTCACAAGCAAACCTGAAATTAACCTGTGCTCAACCCTTTGGTAGCTTGGCACTGAGCAATGAGGCTTAACTTAAAATTAATGTGTATATTATTTATGCGATACTTCAAACAACAATAACATGAAAACTACACAAAAATGAGCCCACATTAAAACTGAAAAATAGAGTCCATTTTTATAAATAAAACAAGACCAAAATGACACAGATCCAATCAGTATCACCATACCTATGCAATTGTTAAGATTTGAGTGAATGTAGCTCCGAAAAGCACAAAGTGTAAATTATGGATATCTGGTTTCTCTAGACCGGGACAAAGTCACAATTTCAGGCTGACAGTGATGGAGCACAGACCTACTAGAGGGAGCAAGTTAGGCCTGCTGAACAAGAGTACCTTAAATCCTGGTTGTGAAGAGTTGTGAAGAATTGCCTCAAGGGTGTGTTAAGCAGCCGAGGTGATGCATTAGTTCAGATGGGTTGCGAGGCTGTGATGTGAGGTTCAGTATGGTTGAGGATTCTATGGGTAAGGGCTTGCAATGCAAAGTCCAGCATCAAGGATGGATCACACAGCTGAGGATATTTCTTCAGTTCTGAGGAGCTGCAAGGGTGTATTGGGAGGGCGTGCATCGGGAATGCATCGCGCAGCGGCTGTTCCGATGGGGCCGCAACGTTGCAATGCACAGTTCTTGCATTCGGAAAGTCCACACAGCAGAGGCGATGTGTCAATCCTGCTCAGGGTTGTGCCGCACACCATAGGAGATGCATCGGTTCTGCTGGATCCACAGAAGGGCTGGCAGAGCACCTTCAGGCTAACTTCCTAAGTTCCTGGACTGTGGTGGTACCACTTGGAAGGGTAGGGCGCACAGATGGCAGATTCCAAGTGCTGGGTTCAATGTTGGTGGAGCCTTGTGTTCCTGAGGCTGTTGTCAGAAGCCAAGACAACTAGCCCTTGGAGTCACTTTAGGGTCCTGGGTACAAAAGATGCAGATCCAGTCTTTCTCACCAAGGCAGGAGGGTAGTAGGCAGCAAGTCAGCACAGCAGCACAGCAGTCCTTCAGAGCAGAGGTCCAACAGAGTGGCAGTCCAAAAGTGTACTGAAGAGTTGGTGGCTGAGGTCCAGTATTTACACCATGCACCTTTGAATTGGGAGAAGCTTCTAGAGGTTTCCCACTGAAGTGCACATGTTTTCTACCTCTCCTGCCCTGGCTCCAGACTAATTACAGGGGGTATGCAGCCCTTTGTGTGGAGGCAGGAGGACACAACATATTAAAGTGTAAGTAGGGCTGAGCCCAGGTTCGCCCTCCCATCCTGACAGTGATGGCACACCTAAACTCCCTATTTTGTGTGGCTGTCTTGGAGGAATACCCAAAGCTCAACTGTATGCTACACCCAGTTATGTGACCCAGAGACTGGCTTCACTGGACTGTGTATAAATCATGCACACCATCTCTGTTATATCTGTCACCCTTTGTGTGATTTCCCCCAAACTCTATGCCTTCACCTTACTTATTTTCGCTGATCTCATTTTTGCTGACAAATTCCTAGTAAAGTAGCACTACCTGTAACCATGGCCTGTAAATTAACTGCTACTTGTGGACCTTCAGCACTGACTGTGCCACCCACTTACGAAGCCCATTAAACACATCTGATGTCTTCCTTTGCAACTTGGGATCATCATAATTTGGCCCGTAGGAGTTGACCACTAGGAACTCAACACCCGTCACAAAACATCTTGTTATAACAAATCGAACAGCAGGGTCTGTCTCGCGGCTCGCTAGCTGAAGACCTGATCTAGAGTTTACCCAAGTCAGTACGCCCCTGGAGTGCGAGGTGAACGCAGCAGCTTGAGACGAACGTAAAAGTTTACGCCCAGTAGGCATAACGCAATTAGGAGGGAGATGCGTCTCCTGAGGCAGGGCGATGTCTCCCTCCTGTCACTTAAGGTATGCCAGTATTTTGCGCACTTTGTGTGGTCATTTAGGCCTCTCACGTTTCATGTAACCAGGTGCAGGCGCCTTCTATAACCTAGTCTTGGGTTGTGATATATCATTCTATGAAATGATGGAAGTATTGTTTCCCTGCAGCGATGTGAAATGGATTATCTTGTGCCTTGGTGACTCTAAAGTGCATGTGAACCGTTGATAAAGCACTGACTGACTGTGCCACCCACTTATGAAGCCCCTTTAAACACATCTGATGTCTTCCTTTGCAACTTTTTTGTGCAGTTTTAAACTGAAACTTCGACTGGGAAAATGAAACCTTCTGCCAGGCCTTAGGTTTTAATACATGTATGTCACGTCTAGGGTAATTTTAATACCTGTATGCCACCTCTAGGGTAATTCTAATACCCTAGAGGTGACCACACAAAGTGCGCAAAATACTGGCATACCTTAAATGACAGGAGGGAGACATTGCCCTGCCTCAGGAGACGCATCTCCCTCCTAATTGCGTTATGCCTACTGGGCGTAAACTTTTACGTTCGTCTCATGCTGCTGCGTTCACCTCGCACTCCAGGGGCGTACTGACTTGGGTAAACTCTAGATCAGGTCTTCAGCTAGCGAGCCGCGAAACAGACCCTGCTGTTCGATTTGTTATAACAAGATGTTTTGTGACGGGTGTTGAGTTCCTAGTGGTCAACTCCTACGGGCCAAATTATGATGATCCCAAGTTTTATCATTCAATATTCTCACTGATTAAGGATTGTACTTCTTTACCATTGCTCTGGGGGAGGGATTTCAATTGTGTCATGGATCTCACTTTGGATCGTTCCAAGGGCCAACCCAGAGTCCTATCTGCTGCTGCTAGAGCTGTGACTGATATAGCCTTACAGATGCATTTGATTGATGTATGGAGAGCTAGGTCCTCTGTAAGAGGTGGGTTTAAGCATTACTCAGCATATCACGATATCCATACTCGCATTCATTATTGGTTCATTTCAGAGTCGCTGGGAGCCAGGGTGCAGGACTGCGCGGTATTGGCTCGCTCCTTTTCAGATCACTCTCCTATAATGTTAACGATCGAGGTACCCCCGGGGCTCTCCCCCTTGCCTGTGGAGATTCCTGCCATTCTCCTTGCTAGAAACAGTGTTTAAGGCTGATCTAGCTGATGCAATCACTGAATTTTTTGCAACTAATATTGGGTCGGTAGACTCCTTTGCCACGGTATGGGAGACGTTCAAGGTTTTCATACGCTGGGTTGCTATCAATAAACATTTTGGGGTGCTCCGCTCTGTTCGGGGTAGGCTCACCTTGACTGGGGGAGCTGAAGTCTGTAGTGGTGCATAACAATGATCTGAACTGGGGTGGCAGAGTGGGCTAAAGAACGGTGATGGATTAAACCCAGATCTTTTGACTGGGTGTGAGTGTTTGATTGGTTCAGATGCTCCGTCCATCACCACCCCCTTTTGTAACGCTTTTGGCCGCCATAAGTGTGGCAGGGTATGCTCAGACGTGAGTCCCTTGCTCACTTTGCCACTGGATTCAAGCAAGCCGGGCTGAAGACGGCTGTAATGCCAGAAACCGGTCCTCGGAAGCTTGTTTCCGGTCCAGGGAAGACATGGCTTGGCAGTTCAGGCTGGACTGTTCCCATGAGGCACAGGGTCAGACTGATTTGCATATAGCCATGTCTGAACTGGGGTGGCAGAGTGGGCTAAATAACGGTGATGGATTAAACCCAGATCTTTTGACTCGGTGTGAGTGTTTGATTGGTTCAGATGCTCCGTCCATCACCACCCCCTTTTGTACCGCTTTTGGCCGCCATAAGTGTGGCAGGGTATGCTCAGACGTGAGTCCCTTGCTCACTTTGCCACTGGATTCAAGCAAGCCGGGCTGAAGATGGCTGTAATGCCAGAAACCGGTCCTCCGAAGCTTGTTTCCGGTCCAGGGAAAGCATGGCTTGGCAGTTCGGGCTGGACTGTTCCCATGAGGCACAGGGTCAGACTGATTTGCATATAGCCATGTCTGAACTGGGGTGGCAGAGTGGGTTAAAGAACGGTGATGGATTAAACCCAGATCTTTTGACTGGGTGTGAGTGTTTGATTGGTTCAGATGCTCCGTCCATCACCACCCCCTTTTGTACCGCATAACAATGATCCACAGGTCCTAGAACAACTAAAAACCACACTTGAGGAGTACCACAAGGAAGTGGATAGTAAAATCAAGCATATGGGGAAATATGCTCTGGTCCAAACCTATGGGGAGGGAGATAGACCGGGCATGGTACTGGCAGGGCTCGCTTGCCGCAGATTTGACTCTGCTGTCATTGCCGAGGTCATTGATGAGTACGGCACCATCTTGAACGAACAAGGAGATATAGCTAGTTGTTTTTGCAGGAACTACCAGCACTTATACAGCTCAAAGATCATCCCAGACGACGGAGGTATATTGAATTATCTGGAATATATCAAATTGCTGTGGTTTGGCTGATAGTCATAGGAAATACCTGATGCAACCCCTTGATGCTGTCGATATTCGTATGGCGTTTGGCTCCATGCGGGATGGGAGTGCCCCGTGACAGGATGGACTCACGGTGCCCTTTTATAAGGCTTTTAGCGACATGTTGATTCCTCACCTGAGCACACTATTTCAGGAAATGGGTAAAACTGGCATCATGCCCCCCTCCATGCACGAAGTGCTGATAGTAACGCTGTTAAAACCTGGCAAGGTTCCCCAAGAGTGTTCATCCTTTAGACCCCTAGCCTTAATAAATGTTGACACAAAATCTTTTGCCCAGATATTGGCTAATCGCTTATCCCCTCCTTTACCCTGGCTAATTGGTCCAGAGCAGCATGGCTTTATCCCAGGTCACTCAGTATCGGGAACTTTGACAACAGTATTCGGTGCTCTCCAACATGTGCGACCGGAGGTGAAGGCGGTCGAGGTGATTTGGGCTGCCGAGTAAGCCTTCGATTTGATCGAATGGAAATTCATGCTATCGGTTCTGTGCCGCTTGGGTGTAGGTGAGGTATTTCTTCAACTGATACCGGTGCTGCATAATTCTCCTATGGCGCAAGTGCGCATTGGCGATGTGGTCTCCCCATCCATCCAGATATCCAGAGGCACCAGACAAGGGTGTCCCTTGTCCCCCCTACTTTATGCGATAGCAGCTGAACGATTGTTAAGAGCCCCGCGCAAGTACCACAGCCGTAGGGGTCTTCGTTTTCCCAATTACAGCCTAATTGTATCTGCGTATGCGGATGACATGCTTCTATACATTCGTAATCCTGACACTAACCTCTCCCCAATAATCCGTGAAGTGCTACGATTTGGCGCCATCGCAGGATTTAAGATTAACTGGGATAAGTCAATAATTTTCCCATTAACTCCGGCTACAGTTCCGACCCCATTAGACTTTCCTCTTCAATGGACACCTGACCCGGTTAGGTACGTGGGTATTCAAGTCCACTCGGACGCGGAGCAAGTGCTCAGGGCAAATTACGGCATAGCCATCGCCAAGCTAGAGGAAGATATAGAGAGGTGGATATGGCTTCCCCTCTTGTTAGTCAGACGAGTCTCTTTGATTAAAATGATAGTGCTTCCCCGTTTCCTCTTCCTCTTTGTCAACATACCGATAGTGGTACTCAAACACATGTTTAGAGAGTTGTGGATACTGAGGTGCAAACTGACATGGGCAGGCAAAACTCTGCATGTTAAATTAGAAATATTCACGCTGTCCTACACTGCAGGTGGAATAGGTGTGCCCAATTTGGAGCTATATTGCAGGGTGGCTCAAGGTTTGCACGCTCTCAGCTGGGTTCACGGCCCGCAAGATTTGCCGCACCTTCAGACAGAATGAGTGACTGCTGGCCCTAACACTCTTCAGGCTTGCTCACCCAGGCGCCAACTAGGTCCTGCGGAGTTCTAGACTGTCAACTCATAGTCCATGCCTGGCACGTGTTGCTAAAACAACAAGCTGCAGCTCAGTTATACTCTCCTCTTCTACCAGTGTCAATTTTTTTTTTTTTGCAGAGTTTTATATAGCGCGAACTAGACCCGAACCGAATCGGGTATCAGAGCGCTTTACATGAGGACACACATTCATTTTTAGGCACGGGGAGATTAAGTGATTTGCCCAAAATCAAAGGAGGTTCTGGCGTCGTTATCGAGACTCGAACCCAGTTCTCCAGGTCCGAGGTCGAGCGCCCTAGCCGTTAAGCCAACTCCTCTCCCATGGTTTGTTCTTAGCTCAGAAAGTGCTTTGCTTCGCTCACTGAAAGCCCTGGGAAGGTACGCCTGTGGAAGGATGTAGCGACAGGATTCCCAATTACATACTGCATTAACACAATTTCATTTTTATTGAGTTTACCATGCACTGAGGGCTCTGCTCGGTGACGAGCTCCAGGATCCCCCGGATATCCCTGCCTTCACCATTCTCTTGCATTCAGAGTCCCCTGTTAAACTAATCCCTAATCTCTATGCTGCATCATAAATAGTTAAAAATACACCATATACCAAAGCCTTTCTCGAGTGGCAGCACGACCTAGAAGTACCCCTTACTGACGATATCTGGTGCTATTGCACAAGAAGTTTCGCATAATGGCAGGCACAGATTGGTGCATTTCAAGTTCTTATCTAGAGTCCACTACATGCCACTGAGGTTGTTTCGTTATGGGCTCAGAGACACACATCATTGCCAAAGGTGCGGGAAGGCTTAGGCAGATTTTTTGCATGTCGCATGGGTGTGCCCCCCAGTGGCGGCATTTTGGAAACACTTTTTTTCAAGCATTGAATGATATGGTGGATGTGTCCCTTACTCCTGACCCCCTCCTAGTGCTTTTAGGATACACAAAGCCCCTCAGCAAAAGAGTTAGACGACTGGTGTCTATGGAGTTATTGTTGGCTAAGCGCAGAATCGCGATGCGATGAATGCGTGGCCCAGTTCCAACTATTGCGGAGTGGGAGGGAGACATGTTGTATTGTAACACCCAGTAACACCCAGTTTGATGTTTATAATGAGCTGTTGCCCTCCTGCAGTCGCCCTAAAAGCTTTTGGGGTGTCTTTGCGCAATACTTGGCAGCTAAACAGAGCGCTGATACTGATAATACAATAGTACATGCTGTCCAGTGATGACCCTGCACCAATGGGTGATGGGGGCGGAGATCCGGACAGGTTATGCGGTCCTCCCATAACTCTATATGTTAGTTGACTGGTCTGGGATTGATGGCACACCTACACTGTACTATAATTGTTTGAACCTGCTCCGGTTTGCGGCTTGTTCCTTCACAGATGTATAAATTGTCAAGATGTTTTACATATATGATTCTCAACCAATTGCCTGTTGACTCATGTGTATTTATCACTGTGACAAGTGTGATAATGTGATCTGTTCTCTTTGTTTTTCTTTGTATGAAAAAAAATAAAAAAATAAAAATTGAAAAAAACATGTGATAACCTGAAATTCACAAGTTCAGATCCCAGCAATGGATACTCCTTCCAAGGGAAGCAAATTTGAAAACATTTAGGCAATATTATTAATATAATATCATGCATTTCAATAAATTCATCTAGCCCTGAATACTTGCCGGTGGAAAGAATTCCCCAGATGTTTTCAAATCTCAGTTGGGAGGACAGGATGAAGATTTGATGTTCAGGTACTAGAAGAAATCAACAACTTGCTATGTTACAAAGTGCACCAGTTTGCCCTCTGCGTCAGAAGAATGCCTGTGTATATATTGTGGTAGGACCAGTGCTTGGCCAGACCAAACACAAAACAGACCTGCAACCGATCATTAACCTGTTAAATAAACGAAAGGAGCATTATTTTCTGTAGTTCTACATCTGGGTGCAGATCAGTCCCCTTGCCACGCTTCTGCCCCACAGACAATATCCAGGATAGCTTTCCTTCCCCTCAGCTCCTTTCATTCACTGCGAACATGCAGGTTGGAGCTCCAGCTGTTCCCCGGTTGTAGAAGTAAGGCTTCCAGAACCCCTGTTTCATCTACGAGGTGCTAAAAATCTTTCTTTGAATGCACCATTGTTCTTCATCTAAGCCCCGCACGATGGACATAAATTGGTGGATCTGGAACACAAACCCCCCATAATGTTATATGGATGTCTTGAGTCAAACATTTCTTTGTACTGCCTTCCTTGTATTTTTTTGCTTAGGGGCCCGAGATGTGAAAGGGCCAGGCTAGCATGTCCTCCTAGTGCCATTCTATAATTTTTAATGTTGTTTTTTTCTGCCTGCTTCAATCCAAGAGCATATTAATTATTGCAGGCTGGGTTTTATCGTGTAAGTATTATTCTCCATGTTTTCCAGTAGATGATGACAGCTCATGAATTATGCTTAGTCAGCAAGGTTGTGGCGGGCTCCTGTTTCACTGTCTATGCCCCATTCTCACTGGCCCCTCTGTTTTGGCCAGTAGTGTACAGGCCAGGGAGTATTCACTTTTCTCCTACCCAGCAGAACACACCTTTTCATTTCATGGGACTTTTTTTTCCGCACTCTGTTGAGTCGTATACCGCAGTGAGGGGAAGCTGCAGAAGGCACACACAAACCAGTGTGATACACAGAGTCTGAGAACTGTGGGCTATGCAGGATTACTGCCATTCATTTCCCTTGCTGCTGCACTGGACATGTATCCCTGTAGTTCACACAGGAAGTCATTCAGCTAACCCTCAAGATCCCTTCTAGGGACCTGGGTTCAAGGCGAGCAGATCCAGTGCTCCTTCAGGCTTCAGGCAGCAGGGCAGTCCTTCTTCTGAGGCTTCAGAGGTCCAGGAGTGTTATGATAGGAGGTTGTGGTGATGCCACTATTATGCCCAGTAGGTAGGTGGGGAACAACTCTTTGTCTACCTTTAAAACTGGTTCAGGTCAGTTCATTCCTTTCATCTGAGTCTGAGTTTGCCTCAGCCTGGATACTGAAACAAAGGGCAGGCAGGCCAAGGTGTGAACTGCATCTGCCAGAAAGGTTTCTACTGAAGTCAGAAAGGGTTTGCTATAGCCTCCAGGTTACTCTTTGAAGTGCAACTAGCGCAGGGGCATAGCTCCTCCCCAGCCATCCTGGGTAGGAGCTATGCCCCTGCCCTCCCCTGCCCATGCCCCTTCCTTGTGGTGAAGTGTTGGGAAGACCCACACTTCTCCAAAACATTATCCACTCTATGGGAGCATTGCATATTACAATACAAGAGAGTCATTAACAGTCAGGTGCCCTGGACAGTGGTAGAAGGGAAACCGCCATCAAAACTCAATCACAACCGCGCATGACTGTTACCAGAAAGCCGTTACCATGCATATGCCTTTACCACGCATTCCATTAGTACGCATGCATTTAACACACATATGCATTTACTGTGGTAATGGCTTTGTGGTAAAGAATGATAAAAAACATGTCAACATTTACAACGAGAATCATATCCTCCTACAAAATCAGTTAAATTATCTTCATGACATTTTATTTAAATATGGAACAGTTCATCTAGGCAACAGGCACAAATACAAATTCTAAGCAATATTTAAAAAACATTACCAGTCAGAAGGTTCCAGTGAATGCAATGGCAGCAAAACTGAGTCCCATGACAAGATAAAACACGTAGCGCACTCCAATGATACAGGAAGCTGAATCAATTCACTTCCGGAAAGCACAAAACAGAGCACACGAAGGTGAGGGTGGCTGATTTAACATAAAACGGCCTACATGGCATTTAGTAGCTGTGCGTCTGGGCTGGGCTGAAATGTAGTTTTCTGTACACCAGGACAGCACTAAAAACTAAAACTCATCGTTGGCAGTATGAGGGATCGTGTGGTAAACTAGAATGCCTCAATGTATCGCCAAATAACGAGGCACTGCAATAATCTGATAAAACAGAATACTGTAGATGAAGGAGCCACCAATTTTTACACAAATACTAAATTAATCCCACGTCAACTAATAATGTCCTTTCGCAGTGACCAGTGCTCATATGCCACGTTTGGGTTAAATAACCAAGTTGAAGGTGAAGAGTACACGCTACTGCCTGATGCTTTTATCACACATGCCAACACGTATATGCCTTTACAAACCATGCCTTTACAATGAAATATTTATAATAAAGGCATGCGTGGTAATTTATTCGTAAAAAATGACCTGTGCGTTGTATAGCCGGCGTTGAAAAAGCATGCGTGGTAACGTCACACAACCTGGTATAAAGGCACTGTTGCCTCTGACAGGTAAATGCCAATTTTCTAAAATTGTAGTTGAAAATAGTAATTTTAAAACTGATTCAACTAGTTGGGTTTTAAATGTTAATGAGTCCTTGAACCATTTTCATAGCTAGTCTTAAACTGAAGTGATCCATTATAAGGAGTTGTAATGTAACCCAGTGCTTTTCTATGGAGAGTCAGCCTTACAACAGTGAAAAACCACTTTGGAAGTTTTTCACTGCCAGTACGCATGTCTTACTTTTTAATTACCATGCATCCTGCCCTATTGGCATTTAGGAACTACCCTAGGAGTGATTTATAGGTATTAAAAAGGAAGATTTAGACCTTTTACTTTGCTAGGTTGAAATGTTAGTTTAAAAACTGGACTGCATGCTGCAAGGGCAGATCTCAGATATGTTTTTCAGTGCCACATCAGTGGGTGACACAAAGAATGCTGCAGCCGACTTGTTGCATTTAATTTATAGGCCCAAGGTACATAGGGCCAGATTTATGAAACGGCCCATCAGAGACTGGTAACATGCATTTTCAAATCTACCAACCCTATTTTGTGAGTCAGTAACCTATAACCGACTCGCAAAATAGGGTTTGCCCATCACAATTGGGAAGGGGCGAGCCAATGGTGGCCTTTCCTAATAGTGTGTCGCACGCTAGGTTTTACCTCAATGCCCGTCACACTGCAGGAACGACATATGGCCCAATCCACTACCCTTGCCCCTTAGCGACTCACTGGAAGGTAACACAGCGAGTTAGCTGGTGAGCACAGGGATGGGGTGGGAAAGGGGAAAACAAGAAAAACAAGGGAACTGCTGTGTCGCTGGTATGTAGGAATGGTTTGTAACTGTGAATGTGGTCGCAAAACAATCACAGTTAACCACCAATTTCAATTTGGTGGTAAGCCAATTGCAACTGGGACGGGCCCCAGGAACCCCCTTCCCTTTTGTGAATTGGGGCACCAACATTTTTTCAGAGAAGGAAGTGGTCCCACGGACCACAGCCCAAAAAGTGAAAAGAAAACTTTTCAGTTTTCTTTTCTACATGCAGCCCGTTTTCCTTTAAGGAAAATGGGCTGCATTTAAGAAAAAAACCTGCTTTAGTGAAAAAGCAGTCACAGATATGGTGGTTTGTTGACCCTAGCAGGCCACCATCCCTGAGTGCCAGCCATTCCCAATGCGTCGCAAATTGTGACCTGCCTCATGATTATTAATGATGCATGTAATTCGTGACCCATTTGGGAATCACTAAATGTGTACCAGACACATTAGTACATTTGATTTTGTGAGTCGCAAAATATGACACTTTGAGACTCGCAAAATTAAATGGTTGTACATCTGGCCCTATAATAGGTATGTATAAGTAAATTAAATGTGCCAATTAGTTGGACGAGAATTTTAACATGTTTAAAATGGAGAGCATAATCATTTTACCAGTGATTAGCAGGAGTAAAGTGCACTCAGTGTACCAAGCTTATGAAATTATGTGGAAGGGCCTACCTGAGCTATTGGTCTGTGAATACCACGTCACATTCCCACCTCTTCAAAAAATAGGCACTTTAAGAATTTGCAAGCATCCAAGAGGCCAAATTATTTCAATAAGATACACTTTGAATGGTGCACTTTAAAAATAATTTCAGCATTAAATAATCAACCTAACATTGAAGCATGTGACTTGTGCTGCATGTGATCTAGTGGCAACTTGAAAGTTTCTTAATAGGAGGGACCAATCTAAATATGAATCTGGGCTGTATGTACAGGTGTTTACAAGATGGTGTGGTAAATAAACCAAGTACTACATAGGGATATTGGTCTTCAATATAACCTTTAAAAGAGCATTTGATGTACTCAAAGGAGAAAAGCAACCTCTTTTCATGAAAAAATACTGGTATCATTAAGTTGGAAATGTCTGTACATTTAAACTATTCAGAATGATAAGTAATTAAATCCATTGAAAAGAGGCCACCTAATGAAATACTTTTATTATTCGTAGTGACTCTGTATAGATTGTTAGCAGTACACCTGCTCTTTTTAATTTGCTATAGCAATTGTTGGGAACAAAAACATTGTCTTAGACAAGCCAACTATTTTCCAAACAGGGAATCGTGATGTTCATTTAAAATCAATAAGCCATCATTCAGAAAGTAGTAAGAAGCTGCACAGAAGGTTTATTCATGGCCTTGTGTAATGTCTTTACTATAATACCTGATTTTGGGGCTCTAAGGAGCTAGAGACTAAAGCCCTAAGCTTATTTCTTATTTCCTGTCAGTGGCAGAGCTGGCCGCTGCAGCGGTGTCAGCAGTTCTTCTTATTGTCTTTTGAATCTAGCGAGGCAAACTAATTTCTCTAACGCCATTGCCGTGCCAGCTACCTGACATGCATGGGACTGTTCCTTGTGCTTGTGTCACCCCTCACCACAGATCAGGAAGCTGTTACACATGTTATCTTCCTACAACTTTTTTGGGTCAAGCCTTGGCAGTGCATCGGCAGTCTCTTCGAGGCATGCTGTATTCACTCTGTAAGCTTACAGCCTGCCCATTGTCCTTTTATTTGTCCCTTCGATTGTCATTCAAAATTGCTTGCTTGCTAGTGGTTAATCCTTCCTATTTGTCCCTCCTTTTTGTGTATTGGTTTCCTCCCACACACCATCACCCAATTACTGTTAACATTACACTTCTGTGTTTACTTGGGGACAATTTGAATCCTGCTTGTGTCACTGTTTGCCCAAACTCAGTGGTTCAGTTTTGGCGCTTGTCACTAAATTTCCCCAGCCCATTCAAATACTTAAATGAAAGGTCAGACGCTTCAGACACTGTTTTCGAAATCACCTCTCTAATTTTTTCTGACTTCAAAGTGTAAGGTTTTTCCCCAAACTCCTCCCGCTTAGCTGTTTGTTGGTTTACCAAGCCTCGGTCACAGACCTTCAGCAGCCCTACCTTGCAGCACAGTTAAGGGCAAGGCTTGGGCAACTCCTGTCGCATTTTCTTTGATGCTTGTTTATAAAATGTGAACTCAAGCAACCCAAAAGTGTCGGAGTGCTTTACATGAGCGCTAGTTACATTGCACAATGTCAGATACGGTTGGGGGTCTTTTTTATAGAGTGCAAACTCAACTATTATATTACACAAGGTCATGTTATTTTCTGGGTTTTTAGGTACGCAGACATTAAGTGATGCTGACATTGCCCCTGTTTAATTAATTATTTCCCCTCTGCCTGACAAATGAGAGCATTTTGTTCATGTTGCTATGTCCAGTGCTCCTATACCACGGGGCTGGGATGGAGGGCAGGCTGGGGGCTTGCTGGTAAATGGATGGTGCGAACAGTGTTTTCACTGAAAAACTCCGGAGAAGGGTGCCTGGTGAATAGAGGCCTGGAGGAGGAGGGATGTGAAGGAAGTCTCCTCCACTGGAAAGTACTTCACTGCTTTTCAGTACTTGAGTGATGCAGTTGCACACAGAATGTTATAGTTCTGTTGACTTGTATCAAGGCACTTGTCTTTCTGTCTGTGCATTAAAAAGCCATAAATGTTTCTTGAGGCAAGCATGGATTCCTGAATCACACTGCTTAACCCAGTGTGTAGTAACTGTATAGCTCTTCCATCCCTGGTGGCACTTCACCCGGGATACTATTATTAGCATGGCTAATCACTTATAATGTCCCAAAGGTGAGACCTATTGGCTATGCCAATGCTTCTTCTTTTTACATCTGGGAGATGTTTGTTTTGAGTTACTTGTTTATGCCATTCCTGCATGACTGGCATGGCCATCATCACAGCATTGTGGGCTTATTTTTCTTGTCCGTGGTAAATTAGTTTAGTTTTCCAGAAAATTAAATCTTAGTTTCCTTTTCAAATTTGCAGGCACAATTATGCATTAGATATTCAGCAGGCAATTCAAAGTCCTCCCTTACAGACATATTCACAAAGGTTGGTTAACGAGGAAGGCCCCGATTTCAAGTCTGGCAGTCCACAGACCGCCAGACTCACGGGGACGCGGCGGTGGCGACCTCCTGACTGGCCTATTATGATATGAGTGGTGGGCCCACCACAGCAGCCAGTGAACCGCTGTTCCCTGGTGGTATTGCGGCGGTCAAGATGCAGTAATATTCTTGGCGGGACCACCGCAGCCGGGCAAACCTTGTTACAAGAGTCCTCTCTCCAGCGGTTTTCATGGTGGTTCCAACCCCCATGAAAACCGCGGCAGAGCGGAAACAAAGGACCTCATGCCCTTATGTCCATGACGTGCAGGAACTGTTTTTGCTGTTCCCATTGTGGTGCCCATTTTCAGGGCACTGCCGTGGGAACATCAAAGACAATGCCCACCAGACAGGAGGAATCTCCTAATCTGGCGGGCAGTCTGACCATGGCTTTGGCAGTGTGGCTGCCGCGGTGCCGCACCACTAAAGTCGGAATTGGGTCCTAAGTGTGACTTAGGCCCCAATTACAAGTCTGGCACTCCACGGACCGTCAGACTCGCTGGGGCGCAGCGGTCTCCCGACCACTCTATTATGATATGGGCAGTGGGACCACCACAGCCCCGCTGCAGCCACCAGGGAACTGCCTCCGCTGGTGGTGTTTGGGAGGTCAAGAGACAGTAATATGCTTGGCAAGACCACTTCTGTCTTGCCAAGCATATTACACGTTTCCTCTCCTCCACGGTTTCCATGGTGGTTCCAAAACCATGAAAACCGTGGCTGAGAACAAACAAAGGAGGTCCTACAGGGTCCCCTGGTGCTGCATGCCCTGTGGATGCACACAGGGGGCACAAAATAATAATAATAATAATAATCCACATTTGTAAAGCTCAAACAATCAGCCGTAAGGGTCGCCAGGTGCTGGGGGCCACTCAGGAAGATTAAGCAAGCTATTGCCCAGAGTCACATGGTGCTGGGCTCATCTGCTGCTGGCGCTGGTGATCGAACCGTGATCCCCAGATTCCAGCATCAGACCCCCTAGCCGTGGCGCCACACCTCTCCCCCTGTGCACCCTGTGTGCATGCACAGCAGTGCCTTCACCTCATGGACTTTTCAGGCCATGCCATGCAGGAACTGTTTTTGCTGTTCCCATTGCAGTGTCCATTTTCAGGGCACTGCCGTGGGAACGTCAAAAACAAAGCCCGCCAGTCAAGTTGAAACTCCTAATCTGGCGGGTGGTCAGACCACCACTTTGGCAGAACAGCAATGGGGCGGACCCAGCACTGCACCACCAAAAATGTAATCGGGCCCTTAGTCTTGTAACAGTTCTGATTTACTAAAGGAATTCAAGAATATTACATGAGTGAGTTACAGCAACTTTTTCATGATTTGGGCCCCTGGTTTCCATCTTCATTTTAATTACATCTTAACAGTATTTTTGTATTGCATTACAAACCTATATTAGCAAAATATGTTTTTACTCAACACCAACTATAAATGTAAATAAATTGCTATGTTTTCTGTCGTAGGATTTCAATTTAACATTTTACGAATGCAGTGCGTGTTCTGGACACAATGCCAAAGAATCTGTGCTGCACTTAGCAAGGTAGGGTGTATTTCTTTTTAATTATGTAATATGCAGCTCTATTTACATAGAGCTATATATAAACCATCACATTGGGAAAGAATTATAATGACTTTACATGCATAGTGTGTTTGAATACTGTTGATATTTAATAATATAATGCTTTATAATATAATACTTTGTCTACTGCTGTATGTTGTTTTGGAATATTCACTACCATTGCAAACTTTTCCTATTTGTAAGCAGTAAAAGTATTGCTCCACTTTCAACAGTAATGAAAAAAGCACCATAGATGTAGTTATGGAATGAAAAGGTCTCTGCTCCAAAAGTAAAATATTTTACTTGGCAACGGCAATTCTAGTTTAATTTAAAAGCTAGCCAAAATAAGGCATGTCATAAATGTGTAGTGGAAAAATATAGTTCTGCACTACATTTTTAATGAATGCAATACTTTAAACCAAAACTAAATCATTACATTGCCATTAAGGCATTTCTACCATATTGCTAGACTTTTGGTGTAACTGCGTTTTTACATTTTTACTATTCATCAAACCATTTTTTGAGCCTATGCGATTAATACTTTTTAATACAGTTTTCACGGTTGTTTGTCAAAGTCTACATACGATGAGTACAATATCTGATGACATACAGCAGTTTTACATTTCTGTTTTGCATTTTTGTGCATTAACATCTGGTAATGGCTCCCTATTCCAAATTCCTAATACAACATCAAGGGGCTCGTTACGATGGCGGACGGACTTTAGTCCGTCCGCCATTGTTGTGGGGAGTGGGTCCTTCCGCCTGTAAGGCGACGCTCTGCACAAGAGATTACGATGTGACAACCACCGCGGTGGTCACATCGTCTATCTCTAACATTGCGGTGGGTGCTGCTGGCTGCAGCACCAGCCGCAATGTCTGATATACACTGTTTGCATTTCCCTACACCATGTGGCAGGCACCATGCAGAGCCTGCCACCTGGTGCAAGGAAATGTAGGGGGGTACCATAGGTGCCCCCCAGTGCACAGCCAAACCCCCCCAGCACAAGGGTGGCCCAGAATGGGCTCCCGAAGTACATCCCTCCCAGCCTTTCCATGGCGGTTTCACCACCATGGAAAGGCTGGCGGGGATGCAGCATATTTGGTATGGCAGACGGTGCCTTCTAGACACCGCCACCATTCTATTGATGCGTGCGGTCCAAAAGTCGGACCCGTGGCAAACGGACTTTCCATCCACCACCCACACCGCCCGCTATCCAGCTGCCAGATTCACCGCAATCGTAATGCCTCCCTGAGTGCTGCCTTTTGGAGGTTCCTGTCTCTATATTATTGAGGGAGCCATATTGAAGAGTTCTTTCCTTCATTATTTTGAGTTTTGTTGTGAATTATTATTTTAGTTTCAGTTAGCTTCCAGTAACATTGATTTATATGGAAGCCTATGATGATAAGCCTCCAGTTTGATGTTTTATTTTCATACTTCCTGTATTTTTGACTGACTTATTGCGTCACACCCTGAACCATGCTTCCTTTCGATCGTGAACTTTTTTGTCAACTTCAGTGCTGTGCAACGGAAACGGCACAGCAGTCGCAGGCAGCAAGCATGCTGCTGCCATGCCAAAAGTGTACCAAAGCATTGAAATAATATATATATAGATATATTTGACACAAATATAATAAATATAAAAAATAAAAATAATCTTTCTAACAGGGAGGAAAATGTAGATGCAGTGCGCGCAACGAAATTCGTTTTATTTATTTAAATTTTTACTTACCTATAAAACTCCGTAATCCATATATTACTACCCCCCGCCCTGCCTCTCCCCCTGCCCACGTCACCGCCCTACAGAAACACCTACTACCGACCGCTACTGTACGTGAACCTTTCCTAAACCTATCTAATCTCACTATTTTGGGGTATTTTAATCATCACCTTAGACCTCAACAACAATAAAGACATTTCACAGTTTATTTACACTGTGGTAGGATTGATAAAACTTATGAATGTCCTGACACATTCACCTGGACCTACATTTGATGCTATTTTCACTAATAACCTAGATCCCTGCCCGTTCTCCGCACTGAATTTGGTCATACCATTTTAAGTCTCTTTTAGCGGTAGGATACCTTTATCCCATAACAAACAGTCTGGACCTGTGCATGTGCACAGCTCTAGATTGTGGATGAAATTCACACAAGAAAAACTTACATTAGCACTTAAGGATAAGCCTACCTCCAAACCACATAACTCTGACTTTGCATCTAGTGAATATGTGAAGTGGTTAACTACAGCCCTTGATACAGTAGTTCCTATTTGTGAGGTGAAGCAGAAGCGGATTAACAAATTCTGCGCCTTGGGTACTTGGAGATTTTAAAATCTTACAGCAAAAATGTTGTTGGTTTGAGCAAAAACGGAGGAGATTATGACCATCAAAATAAACTTTTTACACTGTGTGGTTATCAGGAGACCCGCACCCTCATGTGCAGCCTGGCCCCCTCCCTCAGGAGAGGAAGGGCATGCACGGTCCTCTGAGCCCTGCTCCGTCCCTCACTCTGAACTATTTCAAAAGCGTTCAGTAAAGCAGGACGGTGCTCCTAGAAAGTTACAAATAAAGTTACAAAAATATATAATTGCGGCGTGTAGAGCAGTGAGACTGAGGTGCACACTATGCACTTTATGAAAATAAGTTTACAAAATATTACAGTTCTGAAAACACTGCCAATATTTCTGTAAATAAACCTTTACTAAAATAACAAGTGTACTGTCGCAAGGATGGAACAGGCTGATCTTCGATAAAAGAAGCTGGGCTGGTCTGTGGTCTAGTTTGCATGAACAAGGCGGTCCCGCTCTGTGGAAACCTGCATGTGCTCTGTAACTCCGCATGCCCGCCAGCCTGGTCGTTTCACTACTCTGTGCAAAAGCCTGTTCTTTCCTATTCCACCCAGTGCTTTAAATGAGCCGGTACTCTCCGGTAATGAGTACCGCCACTTTTTTATTTTGAGAGGGAGAGTACGGGCAGTTCTCAAGAGAACTACAATACTTTTAATTGGAGAGTACCAGTTCATCTCAGAAACAAGCAGGTACTCAGCTGCAGAACACCCATACTTCTATTTTTTATTTTTCTATTTCAAGCACTGATCCCACCTCTTACACATTAGCTCCCCCTTGTATTCCTTCTTCAGAGACTTGGGACAGTAATGCCTTACCACTGGAATAGAACGAGGCGGAAACTACTGCTTGATAATTTACAAGCTTTTTGTGCTACGGCCCTGCTGTCAGCGCGGGAGCCCTTCCACTGGATACAGGAGCAGACGTTGCAAGGAAGGACACGCCGGGATTTGGTGCAGAGGGAACACATTTCCACAGTCCCATTATTGCCTGCAACATGGACAAACCCGTCTAGCGGTATATTTTCAGGAGGCTGGTTGCACCCCAAAGATTTCACACTATATTTGCATTGGTTTATTATTTGTGAAAGGGCTGTGTTACCGCTGATGTCAATGGGTGCTTTCTGCCATCACCTGCTGCCCATGTTGGCATTTCTGCCTGTCCTGCATGTCGACCTGGGCACCATGGAGGAATAGCTTGTATCCCCGGTGCAGGTGTCGTGGGATGAATCCTAGGGTGGCACACTGACCCCGAGCCCATGAAAACAGTCTACCGGCTCAACGCCTTCGGGAAGCAGCAAACTTTAAAGCTGGAGCCGGGCTGCAGCTTCTTGGCACCTGACTTTACTCTGCAGTACGTGGGCAGCCCTTTGGGGGAGGAGGCCGGCCAAGTGGGGGAACCTGGCCAGCTGCTTCTACATTGGCACTGTGAATGGTGACCCCTTGTCCAGCGTGGCGCTGAGCCTCTGCGGGGAGGTATACCTGCATAGCAAAAAGTTCCTCATCCAGCCCAGCAACCACTCCCTGGCTGCGGAGGAGAGCCCTGGATCAGCAGCCCCCACCATGTGCAGGAGGGTGCCTGGATGCAGGGGCCCCAAGTGCGGGGTGACCGACCAGCCGCATCCCGTAGGAGCCGCTGAAGGGGCCCAGCCAGAAGGCGAGCACTTCGTGCAGAGAGATATGAATATAAGCTTGAAATTTGGCATGAATAAAGGGGTCACCTGCTAGACCCAAAACACAATGACGTCTCTTAGCCAGGGCAACCTTTCACATTCCTGTCCACATCTGTTTGACTAGTAGGTTGAGACCTCACATTCTCACCTCTGCAGGCAACCACAGCAGAACATTTCTTAATACCACAGCATATCGCACCCACCTCCAAAGCAGACTACCACTGCCGGTCACACTGATTGTTAGAGCATTCAATATCTGCAGATACACATCATAGTGATCAACTAATGCAGATCACACCTGCCTACCACAGCAACCACTGGAGATCACACCTGTCCACCACAGAGGAGATCCACTGCAAACTACACTACTTACCAGAACAGATAACCACTACAGATCATAACTCCTTCGATGCTCATGACGGAACGGTTCCGCCATGAGCATCAGTCGTGCTGTGCTCGTGACGGAGCCATTCCGTCATGACCACACCTGGGAATGGAATGTTCAGCACCGGGGGAGATTCGGCGCCGCAGGCAAGGTGTTAAATACCAACCATGATAGACAGTCACTGCAGATCACACCTGCCCACCACAGCAGAGAGCCGTTGCAGATCACCCTGTTCACCAAAGCAGACAACCACTGCAGATCATACATGCCAACCATTGTAGACAGTCACTGCAGATTACACCTACCTACCATGGCAGACAGCCACTGCAAATACACCTGCCCTTCACAGCAGACAAGTACTGCAAATCACACCTGCCATCCACAGCAGACAAGTCCCGCAAATCACAACAGCCCACCACAGGAGACCAGCATTACCTATCACACATGCCTACCACAGAATAGTTGCTCCAGACTGCACTTGCGGAACCACCACAGACAACCAATGTTTGTCAGACTTCCCCACCAATGAATGCTTCTAGTGTAGAGAACACAGGGCCACTACTGCACTTCACTGGTCCAAAGATAACTTGTCCACACCTCCTGATGACCCCTGCACCCTACAGATCAGGGCTACCAATTGAATAATGGGCAGAATGACTGCCTTGACTGCTTAAATATGCTGCCATTTCTTCCGACATAAGTTGCCTACGTAGGAGGACCCCTCTTTAACACAGCTTTTGGAATTCTTTGTACTATGAGCAACAAACATTCAACAAAAGCACAACGTTCGATGGGTACACTCCGTAGATAGTGCCACAGTGGTAATTAAGGCCACCGGGCTCCGTAGCTAATTTGCTCGCTTGTAATACCAGCCTTCCGGGTCCTGCGATACGGCTCCCAAGGCCAAGCAGGACCCTTTTTAACACCCTCCTTGGTGAGCCTACCAGAGAGTTATCCTCCTCTTATACCGTAAAACTGCCACGCCAATTTATTCCGCCCTCCGAAGCCTATTACATATAGGAATTCAGCGCTGTCCTGCCATACTGCTTTTCAGGATCCGCTAGAGTGCTTTAAAAATTAAATTCTCAAATCTCGCTCTATCACTGCGTACTGTAGAGCTCCTGGCACCTGGAAGGTCCTTACCTAAACAGACACCAGCACAAGTAGTAAATACAGAGCATTTGGAAACAGGACTGGGCCGGTTTCTGACCTGGTTTCTGACCTGGATTGTCCCCCACCACCCCAGGGCGGTAATTACTTCTTCTCATGGAAGCTGTAGCATAAAACTTACTTTTAAAGTTTTATATAGCGGAAACTTGACCTAAAAGTATAGGAGCGCTTTACATGAGCTCCACAAGGTTGCATTCATTGTAGCCACCGGGAGAGTAAGCGGTTTGCCCAGAGCCGGGATAGAAGATGTTGAGCCGGGATAGAATCTGGACATCTGAATTTAAATTCTGGCTTCCTGACTTGACAAAACTTTGTGATGCTTGTTCTTTGAGAGGCTTGGAAATTTGTTAACAGAAACCACTAGGTCTTCATTCACTTGTCAGAGATTGGGAGGGAGGGGGGCATGCCAAACAGAGACCCATTTCTTGTGTGTGTAAAAGGCCGCTTTATTGAAACATGTGCATATTACAGGTGCAATTTATCAACACAGGCAACTGCCTTCCAAAACTAAAGCCTCACTATACATGAGTTACCTGACCCCCTGTTCCCGACCCACCCCTACTATACCCACATCAAATCCCCCACCCTGCCAAATACAAAATAACATTGCTTAACAACCATATTACCCAATCTTACCCAATATTATATTTCTAAATCATGTCCTCCAATGCCCCCAACCCCTACCTGTCTTTGTGCAACTGTAACTAACAAACATCTAGTCTAAACCTAGCCTACCTGGTTACCCTTTCCCTGCCCCTGCTCACAAACTACCAACACTTAACTAAAAACTTCAGCCAATCTTGGCCAACTTTCAACAGCCCCGCCACCCAGGAAAAGGTGGGAGAGTAGGCAGAAACAACACCTCCCCATTTTCCTGCCCCCGCCTCCTAGGTATGACCCCTCAGTGTCGCTGCACCTTTAACAACCTGGCCAGGACCTCCCTGATCCCCAGTAGGTACAAAACCATGCCCATCCCAGATAAATGAACTCCATCTTCCCTGAAAAAAACAGGTGTATCATATTTAAAGTCCCTATGGGCAATCCAAGAGAACCCCAGCTGCCTGCAAAAATGCACCAGGTTAGTGTTGAGTTTCCTCTGCGCCCTGTCTACTGCCCCCGGATTACCCGCCCTGCTCCATAACCTACGTGAAACAAATTCTGTCCAAATGACAGCACAACCCGACCACTGCTGCTTTTATGCATCCAAATCCCACTTCATGCTCCTCTTTAAGGTCAAAGCAGTTTCCTTGACAATGTCATTCTCCCCCAAATGTATTACCAAGATGCCGGGCCACCAAAACGCCATTCAGCACCTGCAACAACTCCTTCCATTGCATGGCCCCTCTGCCTCTACAGTAAACTTTGAACACATCTTTAATAAAGCCTAAATGTCCCCCAACATCACTGTCGCTGGCCTGGACCTGTGCCCACTGTACAAAGGAATGTCCTACAATCCAGATAGTCATCTCCCTAGCAAGAGGACTCATCACCGAACCTGAAACGAGAAAATGGAATGAGCAGGAGAAACAACAGGACCGCACTACATCACAAGGACGCGCTGTGCACATAGCGCTGGTAGCACTTCGTGACCCTAGAAAGTCCTAGATCAATCAACTCTAGAATGAACTGAAGCATCTCCTCCCCTCGCAGCGCCGGTGAGTCCCGCCACCTAGTACCAAAGAGCAAAAAATACCTTTCATGTCATCCTGTACGTAGTCCTCCTGGATTGTGCAAGGGGCTCTAAAACCAGCTGCAACATCCTGTGGTACCACGTACCACAAATGCTGCGTCATGCGAGACGGTGCCCTGTCTACGTTCTAGCTAGCCCATTGCATCTCCCCCACTGTGAATGAGAGAAAGCATCCGCTATGTCATTGTCCACTCCTGGCACGTGCACTGCTCGAAAGGCAATATCATGACGTACAAAATCCAGAACAAACACCCTCATTAACTTCAAAACTTTTTCATCTATGGCAGACGGTCGGTTTCCCATTTCAACCACTGCCATGCTGTCAATTCTGAAAGTCACCTTCCTGTGTGCCAACTGTGCGCCCCATAGTGTGAACGCCACCACCAGTGGGAAGAATCCTAAAAATGCTATACTCCTACCCCCCCAAGCCCAATCCATTGGCCACTGTTCCGCACAATTACCCATGCCATTAAAGGCCAAAGCTCTTCCTTTCTGCGGCCTGGAAAAAATCTGGACCTCCCATACCATGTCACCCTCCCACATCCATAGAAATTCTGCAGGACAAACTGCCACATTTGCAAGTCTTTCCTCACACCCGCAGGCAGTCTCACGTGATGAATAGAGGGTCTCTGTCCAGCCCAGTCACCTGCAAACTGTCCGCCCTACTCTCACCACTCTACAAGCAAAGTTGAGGTGACTCAACAGCACCTGAATCTCTTTCACCATGACCATGCTTATCGACAACATTGTCGCCAGCAGCCCGAACATTTGCTGCTTTTTGTCCTCCGGGATGCGCGCCTCCATCAATTGCGAGTCTAACTCAATGCCAAAAAAGGGGACAGAGCTGGCAGGCCCCATAGTCTTTTCTGTTGCCAATGGCACCCCAAGTTCCCTCATGATCTCATTGAGACTGTCCAGTCCTTCTGGCAGTCCGTGGAGTTTGAGGTGCCCACAAAGAAAAAGTCATCCAGCTGGTGTGTTACTCCTTGGTGACGCGTCCGTTCCGATGCCCACCATTGACGGAACGTGCTGAACCATTCAAAAAGTGCACAAGACATAGAACAACCCATCGGCAATGCCTTGTCAATGCCCAAAAAAGGGGACAGAGCCGTGCAGGGCCCAATAGTCTTTTTTGGTGCCAACTGCACCCCAAGTTCCCTCATGATCTCATAGAAACTGTTCAGCCCTTCTGGCAGTCCATGGAGTCTGAGGTGCAAGTCAGCCAGGTAGTGTGTTACTCCTTGGTGACCCGTCCGTTCTGAGACCCACCATTGATGGAATGTGCTGAAACATTCAAAAAGTGCGCAAGACACAAAACAACCCATCGGCAATGCCTTGCCCACAAGATCCCCATCATCCCGGTGGACTGAAAGCAAGCATAAAGCTGACTTTATGTCACACTTTGCCATCATCGCCGTTGTGCCCGTTGTCACTACCAGTGACATGGCCACGTCAACTGATGAATAAGAGACAGTAGCCTCACTTTTTTTTATCAAACTTTTAACGAATCACCTTCTGGCCACGACAAATGTTATATCAAAATGAACTGCCCTTGCTCTTTTTTCGGCACCACTCCTATGGGTGACACAATCAAATTTTTTCAGTGGCCCATCCCCAAAGGGTCCCGCCGTGCGGCCACTTCTATGGCTGACACAATCAAATTTTTCAGTAGCACATCCACAAATGGTCCCACCATGTGGCCCTCATGCGCCTCTTTATCACACAATCAAATTTTCCAGCGGCCAATCCTCAAAGAGACCCACCATGGGGCCTTATGCACCTCTTTTACCAATTTTACTTGTACTACTTCTGGATGGGCTTTTGCTGCTTGTAAATTGTCTGCCCCCTTCTCGTCCTAGGACCCCCTGCCCCGTCTAAAGCCCTCTTGAAAGCCAGTCCGCAAGCATTTTGCAGCCTCCCGGTTACCATATTCCCGTAGGGGTGCGATCAAGTTATCTGGTCTAACTGGTGTTTGAGCCCTTTCGCCCAGGTCCCTTAGCTCCTCGCCCACCCGTGAAGGGCTGCTGCCCCCATTCTAAAATCCTTGACTGCCACTGTTGGATTCCCTGTTGCTGCCCCTGCCCGCCCCCCGAAGCAATGAACCAAGGCATGTCTGCCTCCGCACTTTGAGCAGTCATGCCGAAATCTGCAGTACTCCCATGTGCACAGTCCCCTGTTAAAATCCCAGTAAGTTCGTTCCGGTCTGTCCTACCGTTCCCCGGGTGGGGCCCCCTTGGAAGGGCTGATACACTAGCGGTAGGCCGCTTGCCATGAAGATAGTTTTCCATGCTCCAGACAGCCCCATCGTATGTTGCCATAAGTCTATATCCAGTTTACCCCATTTTGCCTCCGTGTCCCACGCCATGCGTGCTCTAAATTCCTCATCATATTGTGCCCATGCATATCCTCCCCCTGTAATCTAGGCCTTCCTGATCATGTCCATGTACTTGAACATGGCCATGCACCTCTCTGGGTACTTCTTGCAGTTCACACTGGCATATATAAAAAATGCCGCTGTCCAATTCTCGATTGTGAGCGACACTTTCGGCCTCTTGGCCAATTCGTGCTCCTCCTCTTTTGATCTCACTTTTGCCCTGACTTCTCTGTGCTGCAGCCTAAGCATCTCCACATAGTCACCCTTCCAGATCCGCTCCTTCGTTGCCAGCATTAAGTGCGCGCCCAAAAGCTTAGTCACCACCATAAAAGGCAAGCGCTTGATTTTCAACTACTTACTCTCTTATTCATTCTCGGACTCCCCTGTCGTTATTGTCACCGTCTCTTTGTTGTCTGTTGCCCTGCCCGCTGTGTCCCCCGACACCTTACCCGTGTCCTTCACCCTCACTCCCAAAGTCTTGGACTCATTTCTCATGCTCCCGGATGCCTTACCTGCGTCATCCGTGCCGACACCCACGTCCAACACATACTTTCCTTTCCGCAATCAACCCCCCTTTTACTCCCCCTTTTCCATCCCTCCCACACCCACTGACACCGTTAACGGTCACAGTCACCCATCACATTTACCTGGTTCTAAGGGCACCGCCCTTCGTACGGCCATCCTCCTTGGACGTGGGGCCAACCACTCGTCTCACCTCGATGATTGACCCATGGGCTCCGCCGAGTGTTGTGACACCTGTAAGACACTAGACACAGCATTACCCAGCCCCCCTCCGTGACCTCATCCCCGCAGTCCCTCAACCTGCCTACCGCCATGCTGTCTTCGTCATAATCTAATTCCACCAGCCTCCCAAAACCCAAGGCTATCTCAGTCGGAGGTGCAGACTGCACCGCTGTCTTCATCATAATCTAATTCCACCATCTCCCCAAAACCCAAGGCTATCTCAGACGGAGGTGCAGTCTTCATCATAATCTAATTCCACCAGCTCCATAAAATCCCAGGCTATCTCAGCCGAAGGTGTACACTGCACCCTCCTATCACCACTCAAATGTCTTTCGCCGTAGCTCCTCCTTCCACGATGTCCCCCGGACCGTATAGACCCAGTGGGTGTGGGAGCCGGCAAGCCCGCCTTGAGCCTACTTATGCCATCCGTGGCGTGATCCCCTGCCGGTACTGGGTACGCTGCTTGAGGCTCCACTCTCCCTTCTCCTCTGCACCATTGAGCCACTCCCAGCTCTGCCAAGTCTGGCGCCCCCTGTTGCTCCACTTCCTGCAAGAAAACTGAATGGTCCGGTGTGCTGGGCCTACCCATCCTCTCTCCCATCCCAGCTCCTCTTCCTGCCTACCCCTAAAGTGGCATCCACCCACGCCCGCCCTACCACCCTCTGGTCCAGCACTTCTCCCTCATCTCCCCGCTTCCCCTCCCCATCACTCCAGTCCAATCCCACCATGCACCGCCAAGCGGCCCCACTGTGCCTGGCCACTTCCTCCCAAGACACGTGGCTCAACTGCCCCTTAAACCCTGATGACTCCCTCCCTGGCCCGCTAATGTCCACCCACCTTGACACCCCCCAGCCCCCTGCGGAAGATGACCCTTCCATTGACACATCCTCCCCATCCTCCCCATCCTCCGCATGTCCTCATCCCACGAGGGAAAATTATCCAGACCCTCCAAGCCCCTGACACTCTCTCGGGATTTCAAATCAATGGGGGCCCCGTCCCGTCCGTCTTCACCATCCCAGACCTATCTTCCCGTTCCTCCCCAACACCAGCCCCCTGTGAGGATCCCCTGCACCACCCTCCCAACCCCCCACCCCATCTGTGTCCAACCTCTCCGGCTCTACTTGGGAGACCCGATCTGGTGCCCCCATGCCTCCCCTTTTCCCTCCTTTCTCCGCCGCACAAAATTCCTTATCTTGACTTCCACCACCCAGGGGGTGCCTCTCCATGGCTGGGAGCCCACAGCCCCCTTTCCCTCCCTTATGCAGCCTCACACTCTCCTGCTTCAGTGCTCACAGCTCCCTGCGGGCCTTGCCCTCTCCTACCGCAACTGGGGCCTCTCCTGAAGGGGGAGGCTCCGCGACTGATGCCACTCTTGGGGCCGCTCTCCTCGCATCCGGGCAGCCCCGCTCCACCTGCCCAGACACTGTGGAGACACGGGACCAGCACCCATGCCGGGTCCCTCTTCATTGGCCCCCCCGCCCCGCCTGCCCCTTCCCGCCATCCTGATGTTCAAAAAGGCCGCACAGGGCTGCGCTAATGTCGTTCGCACTGCCCACCCCCCACTTTCCTGCCCCTTTTGCGCCTTCCGGGGGGCAAGCAGGCCATCACGGAGGCTGCCACCCCGCCAACGCGTGCCTCACTGGGCGCGCACCAGAGGCTTCCGGCAGCAGCATATCCAGCCAGCCGGCCTAGCTAATCAAGCGGACTGCTTCACGGACACAATATTCCTCAGCCACCATCGCGGAAATGATCTCCACACCACCTACAAATGCTCAAGAGAAGCCTAACCCACGTTGTCCCTACACCTAAAGCCTACAGACAAAACGTAAAAAACCCTACAGCGCTCCCAGCCACCAGGTCACCAAACCTAAAATGGTGGCTGGGAGAGCACGAAACAAGCCTTTAAAACCTTTGGGCTATCTTCTAAAATTGGGCTACAATTGGGCTATTCCCAATGTAGCCCAAAAACCACTAAATATAGCCGCTATTCGGCTCACCCCAACCCCTCCCAATCTGCCCGGGGGCAGACCTCATCAGGTTTGGCTGCCCCCCCCTAACCTCCCTTGTTAAACAGAGAGGCGTTAAGTCTGTCAACTGTTCTTCCGCTGAAACCCGGAGCGAGCAGGTAACGTAGTTTGAGGGTGCATCAACCTAATTTCGGGTGACTTAAGTGATGGCCAACGAGGTTGGGCCATGAGTCTTATGCTCCACACTAACAAGCATTGAAAGACGATGTTGGAGGCTTTTTAACAAACAAAAAACTTCCGGGCATTCTTGATCTATGAAGTTTCACAGGTAGTAGTATCACCTTTGAAATGACCAGTTGGTGTCTCCTCCACACCTAATTGTGTCAGTTATGGAAGCTGAAGCATTCTATTCCAGCACTTTGGGTGTTCTGCCCTTTTGCACCCCTGTAGAGATTTGCTGCCAACAGTGGCAGATATTTGGCTCGTGAGGGATTGCGTACCTTGCCGTTGTTGGTTGCTCGCTTTTTATTTTCATTGCTGTATACACATTCTTCAATTAATGTAATTTGCCTTTGTTAGTTGATAATAAATGTCCCTTAATTTCTAGCTTGTGCATCATGCAGTATATGCATTATTCCAATTAGTGTTTACCTACAAGGATCGTTACGTTTCATTGTAAATGTTTTTCCACATCAAGTGACATTTTAGCTAAGTGTCAATTCGCTTTTGAGAGGTTTATTTTTGTGCACAGCAATTTGTGCTAACTCGATTAGAAATCTACATTTGGAAGTGGATGTTTCATGTCATCCCATGTGAAAACACAGTTTTATGTTGTAAGCAGCACTGTGCCTTGCCGCCTTTACAAAAGCACCTTGCTTTATTACTAAGTGAATCATAAATCACATTTCCTACTTCAGTAGTGCAGTTTCTGTGGACCGGGGGAACCAAGTTCGAGTCTCGGCGTCGACTCAACATTCTGTGATTCTGGGGAAATCACTGAATCTCCCAGTAAATACCAACACGCATTTGCAATGCAATAGGTCTCACATTGAAGCGAGTTTTAGCTATTGGCTTTGTAAATGACAAAGCCTTTTATTTATGTTTTAAAAACTAAAACATAAATTAAAGGCATTGTAATTTACAATGCCAATAGCTCAAACATGCGAGACCTTTTGAATTGCAAATGCTTGTTTACAGAGGTCACCACGAGTAAAACCAAAAATTTTACGCAAAAAATACATAATGCTAAAAATCCAGTAAAGAAGTTGTTCCTTTTGGTAAAACAATTTTCCGCAATTCATCCATTACTGTTATGTCACAGGTTTTTTTAGATGAACAAGTTCAATGATTTTTATCAGGGGTTTTACTCAGTGAGCTTACTGGACTTGAACAGTACATTTAATCCTAATGAGGATGGTAATAACATTATGGTCTTGCAAAAATGTTCTCCTCTTACTGAACATCGAGTTATAAATGTAATTCTTACAGCCAAATCAGGGCCAGTGACAGTGCAATGTCTCCTGCATGTCTTGCAGTTTTCCTGGCAACTATTTCCAAATACCCAAATGATCTTTGTAACAAAGTTATTGACTTTGTCATATTTCCACTAGCTTTGAAGACAGCCACGGTTAATCCTTTTTGAAAAAAAACATACCTTCTGCCAGTCCAAAGGATCTTAAAAACTACAAGCCAATGTCTCTGTCGCTGATACCTTCTAAAAATTCAGAAGTTCTGAACCTAGGGATTAAAGATAAGGCCCTGCAACTCCTACGTTCCCTCTTGACAAATGGGATGCAAATGGTAGCTTGTAATAATGTCACAGTTAAAGCGTTCTCTGCCTTGCGGTGTTCCTCAAAGCTCATATTTGAGCACCACCCTTTGTAATCTTTTTATCTCTCCACTAGCTGACCTGATAAAATCTGAGTTCTGCCTTGTTGTACACTGACGACACCCATATAATAGTCACCATAACTGGCGACACCCAGTCAGTTGTGATACATTTCCATAACTGTATGCATAAAATCGGTTTCTGGAAGAATTTCAACTGTCTGAAGTTAAAGTGTTAAACACTGATGCCCTATTATTTGGCAGCGATTCGCCCATATGGTCCAATTCCTGGTGGCCCAACAAGTTTTTTTTTTTACTGACGCCAGATAATTCGGCTAGGAATGTAGGAGTGCTTTTTGATGACTCATTAAACATTTCCAACCATGCCAATCGAGTTATAGCCTCACGGTTCACTATCCTTAGAATTCATAGATAAATCTTTCCTTGTATCCCTGTTTCTGCATGCAAAACAGTGGTCTCAACAATCTCTTTGAGCATTGAGTACTGCAAATCTCTCTATCTGGGTGTTAGTCAGGCAACCCAGAATTGACTTCAGGTTCCACAAAATGCGGCTGCACATATAGTTACCAAAACATTGTTCGGTATCAAAGGATCTGAACAAGCTAAATTTGGCTACTGATACAAAAGAGGGTTATGTTCAAGGCACTTTGCTTGGTGCAGAAAGCTATCCAGAACTCAGGACCTAAACGCTTAGAGTTGGGGTTCCATTGGATGTTCCCAAGCATCCTCTTTGATCAGCTGATATTAAAAACTTGGTGGCACCAAGAGTGAATTTTATTTGCTTTTAACTTTGCACACTCCCTATCTAATGGGCAATTGTGCTTAGCTTCACTCCACTGTGCCTAACCCTAATACTCCGAATCCACTGGAGCAAATCCAGAGGATGCTCCTTTTTTTTACATTGCATCCTCCTGACTTGCTCCTGCTTACACAGGGTATTTGCACGAATGGGAGTGATGCTGAGCACAGTTGCCCATTACATAGGGAGTTGTACAAAGTTAAAAACATGCCTTCAACAGGTTCTCTTAGGTACTGGTGAAATGGTAACATGCTGTGCACCTTTGTATCCTTCCATTGCATTGGTGTCTAGGCATTCCAGATGGCTCCCAGTCAGGATTATAAAGGAATGAAAGGAGGGCTTATGGGCCTTTAATTCAGGGCTTTGTTTTGAGCCCAGATGAAATCTAAAATCAGAAAGCCCCCTCGACGCCTGTATGGTGCTGCTCCAAACAGAAGGCAGACAATGTGCGGGTGTTGCTGAATATGTCGAGGTGTCTGAAAAATGGCACCCAGATACATTCAACATGTTTCCCTTTGTTGGACAAATGTCAGATCCGACCCGCTATTAGGTCCCAGAACCTAGATCCAATGCGAGCCCTCAACTTTCTAGCACTATTTACATTTGAAAAGATATTCTTTCAACAAGACTATAAGTTCCTTCTAAGACTGCATCTCTGTCAGGCAAAGCACGCTTATTGCATGCAAGGATGAGCCAAGAGTTTGAGTGGTGAGCAGTGTGTGGCATGTAGCGGTCGGCAGGACAAGGACAAGGAGTTAGGTAGCTGGTACGGCTGCCATTGCTGACACCACCACTGATACCGTCCACTGCCATTGCCGAGAGGGTTCTGCGGGGCTGTAGAAGCCCAGCCCGGTCATCGCCCTACTGCAGTTGCAGCTTGCGTGACCAACAGTCACCATAGTGCGGTGCGGAGTGCGGCCATTTCCAATTGCAGTTTTGGAGCCGGGTGGAAAATGATGGAGCCTGGAATGAAGAGTCTGGTGTGAGGATCCTTGGTCCCCCAGCGGATCTGGGAGCATTGCTGGAGCTGCAAGTGGACCTGTAAAACCCCCAATATCCCCTAGCTTCCGGACAGGGGGGCTGGTAAGAGAGGTGAGGAGACTGGGTGTGGAGAGCATATCAACCCTCTGTAGAGAGCATGCCCATGCCCCCACGGAGACAGCTCAGCTAGGACTGGGTGCAGTTTGTGGGATGGCCTAGTGAGCTCCGCTCTGTCTTGACTCACCTTTTGTTCATTTTTTTGTCTTTCATCTGTTCCCCTTGCTTGCCGGCTTATTTTCTTACAACTTGGCTGCTGGTCTCTATCGGTCTCTATCACCTTCTTCACTCACATTTTGGTATTCATCAACTACACAGCAATCTGGGACACCGTTTTATTTATATTTATATTTATATTTATTGTATCAACATTAGGGGTTACTTTGAAGGCCTTACCGGGACTGTAATTGGGCCACGAAGGGGAGGTCCATATAATCTCCTCCTGTTAAATATGTCATTTCATTTGTTCTTAGCACCTAGCACCCAGCCACTGTTATTCTCTTCTCTGGGGGGTCTTTTCTTTTGCTGTTTTGGAAAACCGTTGGGTGGTTATGCCAGTGGTACCTGTAGTATTTGTGTTCCCAGCATTACCGTGGATATCCATGGATGAGTAGCAAGGTTGGTGTCCGTGAAAAAACGTGCTGGTGATGCCCTCAAGGTGCCAGTGCTCAGGGGGCGCTCAATTGCTTCTTCTGGACCATCCCCAGGATTGCCAGGGCCCGCACAAGGGCCAGTTAGATGCACATTTGATTACACCAGCCCCCCCCCCCAAATTACAAAAAAACATCAAGCAAAGGAAACCCCGGGGTCACGGACATATTTGAAATCCCATCCCACTGTGTTATCTATGTTCTCAAAGGTCCTGAGGGGCACAGTGTTAAATGATAAGAATCCGGGAGTGGCTTCAGGTGCAGCTGACCATTCCTAATCACCCCAAGTTCACTTAGCAGAATACAGGGGAAGTAACTCCTCTAATTCAGGCCATTGATGAGCGTGTTTTAATGACAGCAGTTGAAGACACGGAACATGAAAATGGACATGGTTATGGAAGATGTCAAGGATCAAACTGAAACAAATGTTGCTGTTAAGTTGTTGTCCGTATCTGTTCGACTGTTGACCTCGGTGGTTAAAACTGACCATTTAGAGCCATCCGAAGTTAAGCAAAAAAAGGTGGAATGGACACTAGTGTCTACTGAACCATTAGTTCAAAATTGACAACCCTCATAGGCAGCCTGATTTTGCGATGCGGTATATCTGTTTTTCCGCCCCATCAGGTGTCATGGCATATTCATAGGGTAGTCAAAAGTGTGGTATGCCTGCCTCACCCGAGGCTACCTCTGGTCCAGGTAGAAGTATCCAGAAATGATAGGGAGGGTGAAATGATTATAAAAGCAGTGTATCTCCAAAAAATATATTTTAATGAGAAAGGGGGATAACACTGTCAGTTAAAAATAAGTCGATATAGATGTAATCGAGTAACTAGACTACCATATATCTATGTATATATGGGTGCGTCGTCAACATGTTTCAGCTCTCTGGGCCCAGCCGGGTCTATAGAGCTTTCGTCAGGACAATAAAACAAACAAAAAACATACAATCGGTACTCACACCATTAGTGTAGGTTCCATTCGCTATTTATAGCGTTTCTTATTTTGTCACCTGAAATATAGGAGCACAAGCATATACAATCCCAAACATTGTGGTCTTGCGGTTATGGTGATTAGGCATAATGATTCTAAGAAACACACACACATACTTGAATTGCTAGTGGATTTATGCACTTCATTTTTAGTCACATAAACGTTTTTTACGAGGAAAAGGTAAAGGAGAACAGATATGAATTGTTTACAGGGAACATGCGTATTTTGCACATCTAGTTGGTACTGCGTGCAATAGCTTCATCATAATTCGTTACAGAGTCTAGAAAAACATGCAAACGCTGATGAGAAAGCGATGCTTTCTTTAGCTACTTGAGAACTTTCTTCTATAGCAGTATTTAACTCATTTACAAATAAAGGGAAATATTTACATTATGTACAGGCGTGGGTGCATGTTAGTGCGCCGCTTCTAGAGTTTTGGTGCATTTAGAGCCATCATCCAGTCATTCTTCCCTTAAAATGTCCCCTCAAACATTACAGATCGTAGACCGCAGATTTGAACCTGAAGACTTAGAGGATTATACTATGCCAGACATAGCCATACCAATGCAAAATAAACAAGTAATAGTGGCTAATCTGAAAACGCCAATCACCCAGGAATTGGCATTGAGATCGTCTTCTGACAATCATGTTAGTTGCTCCCATATGCCAACTTTGTTTAGTAGAACCCCCTCTAGTGAATCCCTTGTGCAATCTTTGGATCTGTCAAAGTCTGAGGTGTCTCTAAATAAGGGGCTACAGGATTCTTGGCAACTACTAAGCGACGGGGTCAATGGATTGGGGGAGGGGAGGCCAACTTTGAAATATTTTAGCACTAGAGAGGATTCTTTCATCTATTATAACCTTGGTTGAGAAATCCACCGTTAATTCTGATCATATGCTGGATGTTCTTTCTGCGATTTTAATGGGGCTCCAGAAGCTCAATTCTGCCAGTTTGTGTTTAGGCAAAGTAGAAAAGGGCATTGATGTAAAATCTCAGGCAAGCCAGACAAATTTAGGGGTGTCGGAAATTGGAACTCAAGGCTTGGGAAGTTAATGGGGTCTCTCCCATATTATTGCCCAGAGATAGCCTCATGCCATGTCCAACTCCTAAAAATCAAGGGTTAAGGAACAATTTGCACGTTGGTCCCAGAGGAAGCACAAATGCATGGAAGGGAACACTATGTCCTGTATCACAGAATCATTATTTGACCCACCCAGGGATGTTTTTGTTGCTGTTTCCCCTAGTGTGGGGTCCCTCATATAGAAAGATTCTGGCTCTAGTCAAATCGCGTGAAGGAAAAAGCGGGCTGGTAGCATTAATCCTGCAGTGGTTAAATCTCGTTTTATTTGTCTGTCCCCTACTACAACCCTCACAACGTCGGATTTTGAGACCGCTGTTCTGTATAACATTGCCACAGCTGATGAGGCCAGAAATTGCCAACAATTTTTAAATATGTTTTAGAGGACTATGCTGTTCTGCTTAGCTGAAGTTGCTGCATTTCGGGAAAAATCCAACATAGCCTATAAGTATGATTATAGGGTTCCTTTTCCTTCTGAAATTGTTAGTGTACCTAATGGCATGATATGTCTTGTACCGATTAAGTTATAGTGGCACCCTAAAAACGTTTATGAATTTGGTACTGTATTTGCGCTTTTGCACCCTCATACTCCTTGTAAGCTGCTAATGTCACACACAATCGAACATGGATTTTTGAAGTTAGTATTTTATCTGAGCTCCTGCACTTTTCTAATCTTTTATGCTGCTATTCACTTTGTATTGTATAATGACATTTTGAACTGTTAAATCTCGTTGAAACATAATCATCGCTGAGTATTCCAAAATTTGGACTGTATCAATCTTTTTGAAATGTAACCATCCCTGAGCAAACCCTATTTTTATAAATATATTTTAGGATCTTTATCTCACATAGATGAAGTCGTCAAAAGAAAGTAATGGCACAACTCATTTTGCACTGTCGTATTTTTCCTGTAATTCATATATAATTCATTCTGCGTTCGCAACTCGCTTTTATATAACCCTTATGCACTTATGAATTTGGTATTGTTTCATGAAAACTGTAATTTGTGATGTTTTATGTCTTTTTTGTCTGTTTTTAAGTGTCGGTTGATCTGGTAAATTGGAATTTTCTTTGCATATTTTTATGTGGAGTTCTAAATCATAATAATACAATTGAATTGAATTGACTGCATCTCTGCCTTCTGCGGTTTTGTAATGCGCATTTTATTTTTGGCGGAGACATTTTTGGACAAGTACTGGCTCTCTGGAACAACAGCTCCAAAAGACCTCCAGTCATTACATTTTTTTTTAAATCCCTTAAAGCTCGGCTCATCAACTAATTTGTGTGATTTTTCTTCTCTGCCCTTGGTCTCAGCGTGTAGCACCAGGAGACCCTACAGTGACAATATGCTTTATTAAATACCCAAACCTAATAAACTAAACTGGTAATCTTCATTACTGACCTGCTGTGATTTTATTAAGATTCAGGCAGTACATTTCAGAACAAGATATGGGAATATACCACATATTACTTAGCTGTTGCTCTTCCACTTCCCATCCCGAAATGAAGTTTATTTATACCTAGGAGGGACACAAGATAGTTGCCTCTTGCTGTAAGGAAAAAATTAAATAAAATGTCTCCACAAAGACGGCAGTCAATTGCTTTACATTGTAGTTTAGTTTGTTTTCATATTCGATAAACACATTTTTAGAATGCATAGCTTATAAAATAATTACAAGCATTAAAAATGTGTACCAATATACGAGGGATAAAACCTAATTTATTAGTTCAAAATAACAAGTATAGTTTATGCAGATTTTTTAGTAGCGAAAGAGATTAACAATGTAACATTAACATTTACAGATAACTATTTTGCTGTCCAGAATAAGAGACAAACCCATTAATACATTTCATAACATGAGGAACGGTATTGGAGAGGTGAAAGGTTAACGATTATCAACCGGTCTTACTGATTAAAAATTAGACATAATTTTTAAATATTGTTTTCTGCAATCAATCAATCAATCAATCCAGGACAATATATAAAAATACGTACGATAACGATTTGGTACCTGCTGCACAAATCTAACTGATAGCCTTTACTGCTGCCCCACTCTTGAACCCAGTCAGCCATATCTCAAAATATTGAAACTAATACCGTCGCTGCTGGTAGCGCATTTCTGCGACATTGGTACTGTTAAATTCTTTGAAGGGTCAAGGGAGAGTAACTAGGTTCAAAAGTATGCACTAGTTTATTTTTCAGGGATGAGCATACATCTTGTTTAAAACTATGAGTCATACTTTTTTTGTATGTTAAATCTAAACTCATTTGAGGGAATCAACTAGCATGACCATATAAGATCCAATTCATAGTTAGTGAATAGCTTCCTTAAAAATAAGGCAAATGTACCTTTTTGGCTCCTTTCTGGCTGTTCACATATGAAAGAGGAGATGTACAGAGAACCCCTGAGTCTAGGTCTTAGTAGATTGAAAAAAAGAGCTGACTCATTAAACAGTTTTTCTATAACAGTTAAACAAAATTCAAGTTAAAAAATCTTGCTGGGAGTACTTTGTCATGCTAAAAATGCTCCTCAGAACAGATTCAAGGTGTTCCAAATTAGCATTTATTCTGCCATTATAAATAACAAAACAATAACATATAGAGGACCAGTCTTCTTGTTAAACACTTTTAAAGCCATAAAAAAGGAAATTGTCAATTTCCAACTTTCTAAAAGTGGCATTTTCATAATTGGCCTTCAAATCTGACCACCATTAAAGCAGGTTTTAAATTACACTTCTTTAGACACCATGCTCGATATTCCTCCCTGCTCCCAATTGAAGGTTAATAGTTAGTAATTGTAGTAAGGTATCCCAATGTTATCCTATGGGAGAGATAGGCCTTGCAGTAGGGAAAAATGAATGTAAGGTTTTTTACTACCTGGACAAGTAAATGTTTAAATAAATGTCCAACTTTTAAAAAACATGGCACCCTGCCTTATGACCTTCCATAATTGTGACTTAGATGTATTAAAAAAGGAAGGTTTAGGCCTGGGAAACGTTTCTTTTGCCAGGTAGAAATGGTACACACAGGCTGCAATGTCAGGCCTGAGATATGTTTGAAATAGCTACTTAAGTGGGTGGCACAATCAGTGCTGTAGGCCCCCTTGTAGCATTTAATTTATGGGCCCTGGATAAATGCAGTATCACTTTAGCGGGGACAATTGGTTGTAAGCCAATGCTACCAATATTTAAGGTGTGAGGATATGCACTTTAGCACTTTTTTTTAGCAATGGTGGAGTGCCCAGAGACCTCTAGCCAACAAAAACAAGATCAGCAAAAATGGAGGAGTAAAGCAAACAGTGTGGGGGAAGACCACTCTAAAGCTGTCAGGTTTAACACTTGGCCCTCCAAGCTAAAAGTGGAGAGAACTACCCTGCCTCCTGGGAGTTCTCATCACTAAGACTGAAGAACCTGGATAGACCATCAGCATTGTTGCGGTCTGACCCAGGGCTGTGCTCCATCATAAAGTCCATTCCCTGTAGGGAGATGGACCACCTCAACAGCTAGGGATTTTTACACTTCATTTGCATGAGCCATCTGATGGGCCTGTTGTGTGTCTAAACCCGGCAGTGAGTCCCAAACAGGTATGGTTTCAGCTTATTCAATGCTCAGACCACAGTAAAGGCCTCCCTCTAATTTGTACTCCATATCTGTCCCGGGGAAGTAACCTCTTGCTAATGAAGGCTTCCAGTTGGTCTGGACAGTCCTCGTTTATTGGTACTAAGACAGCCCCAAAGCCATGATCTGAAGTGTTCATCCACACAAAAAACTATTTATTGAAGTCAAGAGCCTTGAGTACAGGTGCTGTACACTTGGCCTCCTTAAATGCTTTCTGACAGGCCTCTGTCCAGGTCACATTTTTGGGTTGCTTCTTTGAAGCTAGCTCATTGAGGGGGCAACACTGGTGCCATAACTCCTAACAAACCTCCTGTAATATGGCCCAGAAAGGCCCTCACCTCTGTCTGACATTTTATGGTTGTCAAGCCAGGATAGTCTCAATTTTGGCCTGGAGGGACTGCAGCTTGTTCCCACCCACCATGTGGCCAGATATACAATACCTGGCATTTCCTGGCCTTGATAGTCAGGCACCCCTGCTGCAGTGCCTGAAGCACCTCCTGGAGGTGGTATAGGTGTTCCACCCAGCTGGAAATGAAGGCAGCTATGTCACCTAAGTAGGCATCACAGAATGCCTCCTTCATAGACAGGACCCTGTTTACCAACCTCTGGAAAGTGGCAGGGCCATCTTTTAATCCAAAGAGTATCACCCAGAATTGGATTTGGCCCTCTAGTTTCAGGAGTACTGGCCTTTCTTTTGCCCCCCTCAGTCAGAGGAATCTGTCAGTACCCCACGCTCATCCCACATGGACTTCAGGTACACAGAAATGAAGTCGGTCGCTCTGTCAGACACAACACCTTGCAGACGTCCTCTGTGGTGGGACTATCATCAACTTGACATTCATCAAGCTCAGGGAGATCTCTCAGGGCAACAATGTCCTACCCCGTAAGGCTCAGGCTCGGCTTCCTCAGGCACCTCATCCACCATTCTTGTGGAAGTGTCAGGGGTTGGTATCCCACATCCTTTCAATTCCTCTTCTTGGCAGCTGCCTGGGCCATTTTTCCAAGCTTCCTTTACTCCCTTTTGGTCAGCCATGGACCTTGTGGTCATGAAGACCCAGATGTGACCTGAGCTTCACTCTTCCAGACAGTGTGCCCCAGGTCATTGCCCAACAGATAATCTACTAGCATGGCAGGACTCACAGCTACTTTTAGAAAACCTGAGACCCCCTGCCCCACTCAAAGGGTAGTGACTGTCATTTTTGTCTGCGACTATGACCAGCTGGAATGTATTAAGAAGGACCTGCTCTGAAGATACCAGATAACACCTCACAGAGGTCATATCTGATCCTGTGTCTGTTTGAAGGCATATGGACTTTTGGCACAATCTCTCTATCCCCTAAGGGCACTATATAACCTTTGCTTTCTTCCTCAAGTTAACTTGGGCCATCTACTCCCCAACTAGTGCACTGGCCAACCCAGATGTCTACACACTGGTGGGTGGCTGTGCCTTTTTGGGACATTTGATGTATTCCTTGGAGTGCCCATATTTGTAACAGTCCACACACTGGGGGACAAACCTCCCTGTCTGTTTGTCATGAACACCTTTCTTTTAGGCTCAGAATGGAACTGGTTACCATTGGTTCCTTGAGCTCTTTATTTTGAAGTTTTTCAAACCCTCTCTCTTTTTGTGGGACTCCTGACCATCTATTTGATTATAAACTCGATACCTTTTTAGACACTCTGGGCCATATTTCTGGGAAAGTCGCGCAACAAGTCACCTTGCTGCAATGTGCTGCATGACTGGGAAAGGGCAGGAATGAGCTGTATTTAAAAGAATAGGGCACCTTCCTGCCTTTGCCCCTGTGCTTGCATTGTTTTGGCATCCTAGCGTCAATGCAGACTCCCTTGCGCCATGGTGTAAGGGAGCCTGTGTTGTACACAGCATTGTTTTTATGCTGAATGGGGCATCTTCCTGCACAAGAACAATCCCCTGGGGCATATTCTTCAAATGCAACACACATAGTAAGAGGAAGTAATGAGGAGAAATAAAAAATGTCAACTTGTTACCCCCCCCCCCCCCCCCGGGAAGAGTCAGCACTTTGGCACATTCCCTGGTTTACTGTTTCTGGGAATGTCAACATCCATGGGACTTGCATGGGAACACCCATGCAAACCCCATGGAAAACCTTCCCAGGGCAGAGTAACACAACTCAGCGATTTGTGCTGTGCTGTGTTACTCCAGATTTACGTAGCCATTCAGGGCCACACAAAGTGGCCTTGCAGGACATCCTAAATCTCATTCCTGAGTTGCGTTGCACATGCACCATATTGCGTGGTGCAAGTGTGACACAACTGGGCTCATAAATATGGTCCTCTGTGCTGACCCAGAGGTCTGCCTCCTTAGCAAACTCCCTTGGGTCAGGGAGCTTACTACCAGCAAGGTGCTGGCACAGCTCGGTAAAACAGATATTGAACATGTGCTCTCTCAGTATCAGATTCAGATTAAACATACTAGTAAAATCATCAACTTTGCTGCCCCGTACCCAACCATTCAGTGCCTTGCTGGCATAATCAAGAAAATCCACTCAGTACTCATTCTGCATCTTTTGGCTATTTCTGAATCTAATGCTGTACTTCTCTGAGGTGAGTCCGAATTTGATGAGACGCATGATTTTCATTGGAGTGTACCTCATCTGGTCTCCCAACTCCAGTATAAGTAAAGTATCCCTCCGTACTGTAGGCATGTGTTTCCAGAGTGATGCACCCCTCCCCAAACTCTTCTGGAACCCTATGCATCTTAAGGGCCATCTCATAGGCAGAAAACCACTTGTCAATGTCATTACCTACCACTTAGCTGGGCACAAGACCTTTGGGTATTTGAACCATCTTCTCTCTTCAGACACTGCAAGTGTGCTGACACCAATGTTGCTGGACTGTGCTTGCCTATCTCTGATGTCCAGCTCTTATGGGTTCAGTTTATGAGCCAGAAGCTATTTTTTTTCAGCTAAGGCTCTCTCTGCCTCAGCCTTCTCCTGCTCTGCTTCCAACTTGAGCTTGGCAATTTTCAATTCAAACTCCCTTTCAGCTTTCTTGTCTGCCAGATCCTCTTGGGGCAGGCCTTGTGAAGGCACACTACTCTCCTCTCTGGCAGAGAGCTCCAATTCAGGAGTCAAGGTATCATTCCCCTCCTCAGAATGATGCCCCTCAGGACTGGTATCCAGGTCCTGCTCCACCTCATCATCCCCCTAATCAAGATCTTCTGTTTCTGTCAGTAACAGGTGACCCTCCGCCCAGGTTATCAGACCTTTCGGAAGCTTCAACTTGTCTGTGCCTTTCTTGGTTGGAAGTCCCCTTTCCATACAGAACTCTGTTGGACTTGGCCCTCTCTCCAGAGTCACACCCAAACCTTTTGCCTTCACCTCTCCTAATTTTACTGAATTTGTTTTTGTTGCCGAAATTGACTCTGTGCACTTTACCACTGCTTACAAGTGTTTGTGCAGTCTCCTTTAAACATCGTAAAATTGGCTTACACCTGAGTGGCATATTTTGTGTGCTTAGACGTCCTTTGTACAGTGGTGTACAATATAGTCAGGGCCTGTAAATTCAATGCTACTAGTGGACATGCTGTACGTATTGTGCCATTCACATTAATAGCCCCTTAAACCATATTGCAGGTCTGCCATTACAGCCTGAATGCAGCTTTATTCTGCCAATTTGACTTGGCAATATAACTCCCTTGCCTAGCCTCACCCTCCCCTTTTATTGCATATATGTCACTCCTAAGGTAGGCCTGAGGTGTCCCAAAGGGCAGGTTGTATTGTAAATTAAAGGTTGGCTATGTATGTTTAAGTTGTATATTTCCTGGTAGTGAAAGACCCCCAAAATCCTGTTTCACTGCTGTGAGACCTACCTCTCCCATAGGATAACATGGGGTTGCCGTATTAGAGTTAATACATGCTAACCTTTGATTTGGAACAGGTAAACCTTTTAAAATTCACATTTAGTGCAATGAAGTTATCACATGTACTGTTTTGGGTAAAGAAGGCCACCTGCTTCCAATTTAAAATCGGTAGCCAATGATCAATGGCAGATAACAACATTTTAGCAAAGACTTGACTTTTGTTGTCTAACACAGATAAAAAGCAGTTTAAAAAAACGTAAAAGTGCATGAAATAAATGCAGCAGCACAAAGTTTATACAATAAGATAAAATGAAAAATCCAATTAAAATCATAATCATAACGAGGAACAGCATCTATAATACATCATAACAATCTTGGTAGATAAAACAACAGTCTGTGGGCTATCAAGCAGGCAGCAAAGTATGATACCTGATCTCCATACCATAACTAGCCAAATATACCCTAAGAACCTGTGCGGGGTGTAAAAAATATTTTTAAATCCTTATACTAAAAAATGTGGAAAAGATCTGTGGCAGGTAATCCCTCCAGCGTGGGTGTTAGAAATGGGTTGGCTAAGGTGTGCACCCAGGTCAGACAGGAACCACTACTTCAGTCAAGGTAAGCTAGGTAGACACTAAAAGATAAACTGTGCTTAGCATCTGCTAGCTTGGCACACAGCAGTCAGGCTTATTTAAAGAGGCAATGTGTAAAGTATTTGTGCAAAAAACACACACACAGTAATACAATGAATACACCACAAAAACACTAGCAGGGCAGGGTCTGAAACCTGAAAATGCTTCTCCTTCATGTTTGGAGATTGAGCGGCGACAGTTGACAGTTTTTGCCCTTCTGCCCAAAGTCGCCAATGTTATTTTGGCAGCTAGGCTTCCTTCCACCAAGATGGTATATGCCTTCCATTGGAGCAGGTTTGTGGCATGGTGTACAGATAAACACCTTTATCCTCTGTCTGCACCCCTTACACACATTCTTCTGTTTATATGTTCCTTGGCCCAGAAGGGCTCTGCTTTGGGAAAATTGAAAGATTATATTTCTGCCATTTCAGTGTTGCTGTGATTGTCAGACCCTCCATCCCTTTTCAAATCCCCTATTGCAAATAGGTCTTCATCATAAGTTTCCACCAGTGCCAGGACCTAAATCTGTTTCTTATGTTGCTGATGTGCGCTAACTTTGAGCCGATTCACAACTGCCCACTCCGATTTTTCACCATTCAAATGGTCTTCCTAGTGGCAATAGCATCTGCCAGAAGGGTCAGTGAGTTGCAGACCCTTTCAGCAAATCATCAATACCTTACCTTCTACCCAGACATACTGGTCCTCTGGACTCAAGCATCCTTTTTTACCAAAGGCTGTAACTCCTTTCTATTTTGGCCAGTCCATCACTGTGCCTACCTTTTATGCTTCGGCTCATCCCTCTATAGAAGAGGAGAGACTCCACCTGCTTGATCAAAGAAGAGTGTTGTCGTTCTACCTTGATCATACTTGTGAGCTCTGGGTGGATGATCATCTCTTCGTGGGGTATGTTGGGGCCAAGAAAGGGTAGGTGATGCAGAAGTGGACCATCTTGGGATGGATAATTCTCTGCATTAAAATGTGCTCGGCACTGTTCAAAAAAGCCGCCCTCTGAAGGTTTCGATGCTCAGTCTACCAGAGCCAAGGCTGCAACCACTGTGTTAGCTCAAGGAGTACCTGTCCTGGATATCTGTCAAGTAGCAACACGAGCTTCCTTGCACATGTTTATGAAACACTACTGCCTGGACAGTCAGGTCTGGCATGACGGTCAATTTGCCTGTAGGGTCCCATAGGACTTTTTAGTCTATCCTACACCACAGCCCCACCTCCGGGGAGATATTGCTTGTGTATCTATTCTAAGGTAAGAAATCTGTGGCTAGAAGTCTCTATTAGATGAACAATTTACTTACCTTCGGTAACGCCTTATCTGGTAGAGACTCTAACCAGTCGCAGATTCCTTACCGACCCTCCCATCCGCCCCGTTCTGTGAACTGATTATAGAGTAAAGGGTTAACCCTTTTACAGGTCCTAGCTATATTCACCAATGGCCAGTGTTCCTCGTGGCTCTGTGCTTATGGTGTGGAAAGCCACGAAAAGCGCATGTGTGCTAAGGTAGCATCTATATCAGTTCTGAGCATGGCATTGCTGGCATGGACGATGCCGACAATGCCACGTGGCGCATACATATTACACCTACTGGCATGCAGGGGTACTACTTGTCAAAAGTTCCTGGAGCCATCTGCTGCCTGGGGAATTTTCTATGGTAAGGATTATGCAGCTAAATAGAGCCTCTACCTGATAAGGAGTTACCAAAAGGTAAGTAACATGTTCTTTAATAAAGTAACTTTAAGAGTACAGCCCATAATGCCACTTCACACCATGGTTAGGATCTGATTCTCTGCTGGCCTGCTACTGAAATGCTATAAGAACTGTCTTTTTTGGAATGTAAGCTAGGTCTTTCACTTGCTCTCCTCAGAGACAGACAACATGTCAATCTTCGTGTTGAATCAATACCATAGAGAGTTTCATGATTCTCTACTGTCTTTAAATTGAGCCGTCCCTGTGACTATATGTTCTTTGATTTATTATTTGCTATATGCTAGACCATATTTGCTTTTGGCTACCAACTAGAATCGGACTCTGCTTCAATTGATATACGATAATTACATTTGTTTGCATTTTGAGTATTTTCAATTGACTAACTGACTATATTTGCCTTTTGTAATGATTTATTAATTTTAGCTATTCATGGTTTGTAGTTGAACCTTGTCTGAACCTTATCTCATGTGGATTTTCTTGGCTAGATTCTCCTGTGCAGGTTCTCTGGGTTTTCTTGTAATTTTATGCCTAGGGCTCTTGTTCTTTGGAGTTTACACATAACCCTAACAAGTCACATTATCCTTTTTAATGTTAAAAAACAATGACAAGGGTGGGTTTGTGTCCCTCTTTAAACTCCTCATTAACCCTCCCCAAATCCCTCCATACTTCTCTCTTTGCCCCTCCCATTGTGTAGTAAGTATCCCCCATTTTCCAAACAGTCCTCCCCATCCCTTCCACATTTACTACTAAAGCACCTGTTTGTGTGTGCTGAGATCTCCACAGTCAGGGTAGTGATCTCCACACATAAAAGATAGGAGCGGCAGAAACCTCCGCACATAGGTTAGTGAATGGCATTTCGGAGTACCTGATTTGTACTGCTAGACATACTACAAAATGCAGTTTGTCATTAGGCCCCAATATGTCTTTACAGATTTTCATCAACACTGGCTTGTGATCCAGTCGCATTAATGTTTTAAATTTGCTTTTGTAATTTACCCGTCTCTCTTGTGCACACAGACATAAGTGCTCCCTATGAAAATTAGGGGGATATTCTAATGAATGTGTGATAATTATCTCAAAATTAGCATAATGCAACTTTGCACATTGCAGTCTATCGCAGCAAAATAACACTGTGTTACCATTGTATTCCCAACCCGGTGGCACCATGCGATAGTGTCACGATAACGTGCCAAATGACTGCGTTAAAATTAACGAGACACAGAAAAATGTGAAACACGAAACGCAAAAAAGTTGCGATGCCCAAAATCACGATACAAAAATCAGTGATAACCAGCAACAGGCCTGCAATTCCCATGAGTCATGCGGGAAAATGCACTATATAAAAGCAACAACAAAAAAACACACCAAAACCAAACTAAACTGCGTAGCACCATGGATGCAGCGGGACCGAGTGTAGAGGACAACTCGAACCCCACAAGCCCACAAAGGACCAGCCAGGAACCCCGTGGGAAGGGCAAGGAGAAGAGGAAGAGGAAGACTGTGTTAAGTCCGCAAGAAAACCGGATCATCGTCACAGAGGTGATAGAACACTACCAACAACTGTCCGTCACCTCCACTGTGTCATTGGCAACACAAACAGAAATATGGCAGTCCATCGTGAACAACATGAATGCAGTCGGAGTGTTGAGGAGGGAAGTGGAAGAGGTCAAGAGGTGCTGGCATGATGTGAAAAGCCAAACCAAGCAGAAACTAGCTGACAACAGGAAGGCAGCAACGGAGACTGGAGGTGGGAGTCCTGCGCCACAGGAGGAGCTGGATGAGCTGGAGGACATGGTGGCCACAGTCATCAGTGTGGAGATGGTGCAAGGAGTTGGGAATGCAGACACAGCTCGATATGACCTGACCCAACAGCAACAGTGTGAGTAACAACCAGGGACTGGAGGGATGGGGGAGATGGGTACAATGGCACACAAGCACAATTATGTGCAGCACACTGCACACCCACAATGATTGTAGAACATGTCCCTGATACCCTTGGCACACTGCATCACACATAGAAATGATAGAGCGTGCGGGTCACCCGACCAATAATTTCGCCACTTCTGGTCTTCGGGCCCATATATTTCAAATCACCATAGACATTGGTCGGATGACCTCACGGTCTACTATCAATAATTTGTGAGTTCCTTTCGTTATTCTTCAGAATACCCGACTTACCATCCACTGATGCGGGTACCTATGACCACAATGGATCAGGGAGCTAGCTGTAAAAGGAAAGGCAGCAAAATACAAACCCAACAAATAACATTCAAATTCTCTTTGTAAATGACCACGGACAACTGGAAGTTTTAAAGTCTTTATCTAAAGTTCGTTCTCAGAAATCATTAGATTTACAAGAATAAAACAATCAATAATCAAAATAATGAACAGTACATAACTATAGAGAAATAAAGTCAGGGTAACCATTGAAATTCTGATATGAGATGCAACGGGAATATGCTATGCAGATTTTAGAAGAAAGTTTAAGAATGGACATTCATTAAGGAAAACAATCTTATGCACGTACTAGAGATTCCCTATTGGAAGAGTTTATACTATGGTAAATTCAAAGATCCTATATAACTATAGGAGAGTCTATGAAGAGAGACACGCTATGCTTTAAGGCAAAAGTTCTTTAGACAATTTAAGTAAGGAGGTTCTAGACCATATGAGAAAGTGACAAACTGCAATGCAGAATATAATTTCTAACAAATAAGGTATCATAGGAACACGTTATAAAACCAATATGCAAATGACTTTATGATTAAATGGTTGCGGGAAAGCATGGAAAAATAACATATGCAAAGGTATGTCTTTATTGAAGCAAAAGACAGGAAATTTAGAAAGGTGCAAGATTCAGAGTTTTCAGAGGAATATTTACCTAGACTGGTGTGGAAACCAAACCCTGGCCACGGGTCAGTTAAGGACAGGAAAACCCTCAAGGAAGGATACCCCTCAATGGATAGCAGGTGCAGAATGGACACCCAGGACAGGACAGGAAACCCTCAGATTAGGAATCAGGACAGGACCTCTCGGACAGGACCCTCAGGACAGGACCAGCACCCGCAGTTCGGAAGCAACGCCTGCGCTCCACCCTCTCTGCAGCTATCGATCAAGACCCCGATTGGGTCAATGAACTCCCAGCAAAGTGCTCCGCCAGCACTTTAAGGTTTAGTAAAACCTTAGCCTATGGTCAAATTTCGGACAGAGTGCTCCGCAGCTCTCTGTATCTTCAGTCACCTATTGAGTGCGTTGGGTCAGTGACAGGTCAGCTAAACCAGACAAGTCGGACAATTTCCCTAGGTGAACCCAGGGTAAATATACTGTTTTGGGACGGTGTACCACCCCCCAATGTTGCAAAGTGTCAGAATCCCTCAATTTGGATTGGTCCTAAGGTAGGATTTGGGTAACACACCAATCAGAACAGACTATTTGGAGGCCTAATTTGCATCTCTGGGTACCGCCTAGCAAGATTGGGGTTCCCACGAGAAGTCGCAGAGAATACAATGGAAAGAATACATTTCGATACAATAGAACATAATCCTGATGCTTTTGCTGGGTGAAGGTGCACTTTCCCAGGGTGGCTCTGGCATCAACCTTCTTTGGCCTGAGTTCAATGTCGTGGCAGCCTCTAGTGATTCTGCGCAGAAATACCCTCCAAGATGGACTCCCCAGCCCCAGCACCCCTCCGAGTCGAGGATACATGAAAAGTAAGCGAAAACAAATTAAAACATAGAAGTGACGGTATGAAAAACACATCATTGGTTTTGTACTTTAAACTTATCATTATAAAAATATACTATGCAGTTTAAACATTAGCAACATATACACGAACACAAGAGCATTCACCACGTTATTCACGAAAGCTGTGTATTACGCATGCGCACCTTTTCCCACCAAACTTATAACTACGTCAGGTCACGTGAGTGTGACTGACGCATGCGCAGAAGCAATTTTCCAAGCGGCGGCCATGTTTTAGGGACATGGATTAGTTGTATTAGAAAACACATATGCAAGCTTCATCTACTTCGTTCGAATATAAAAAATAAAAGATTAGTAAGACGTACAAATTTATTAATTGATTACACAGGGGCGAGGTTCATGACTCGAGCAAGTCGCGATGCGAAGCTTGCTCTATCAGAAACACCAAGTAGGGGGCATGGCTTGGATGCTGAGACGAGGAGAAGCGTGAGCGCCGAGCTCCGCTAAGGAACCCCGCATTTATCCTGTATAATTGACCCCTAGATCCCCCCACACACCAACTGGGGGACGGGTGAAGCTGAGGGGAGTTGATCCGGAGTGTTTTCGCCTCATAAGACGGCAGAACCCGGGATATCTGCGCTGTGCCGTGGGCTGCGTTGGTCGCTGTTGAGAATCTCAAAATGGCAGCGCCATATACCGAGTCGGCTCTTGGGCCGTGTTGCGGATGAGGAGCCCTGCCGCTCTGGACTTAGTGGCTGAGCATCTCGCCTTGCGGGGCAGAACGGCGTAAGCGGCGGGGACCCGCTGCGACAACAGAGGAGACCCACCTGAACTGGAGCTCCGGGACCACTGGGCTGTGAGCTGCTGCCCCGATCGGTCTTGCGGAGCGGATCGGCCCCAGGCAGGAGGCGGCGCTGAGGGAGTGGCGAGCTATGCGGCTGTGGAGCGAGAGACTGCCCACATCGGCGGGCGCTTCGGGGCCAGTAGAGGCTGTGATTGCACTGCGGGGGGGCCAGGCTGCTGATGCGGAGGCCCCGGGGCCCCCCCCTGGAACACCCGAGAGCATCGAGGTGGCTGAGACAAAGGCTGGGACCCGGGGACAGGCAGCGAGCGTGAGGTGATTGACCCTGGACTGGACTGGACAGGGCAGGACGGTGAACGCAGGAGCTGCGAGCTGAGGAGGTGGCTGGGCGGCCCTGAGGCATCGCGTGCTGTGCATTGTAGGACGGCACCCTGTACCTGGACCCCTTGTTGACCGCCGCGAGGAGGGGTGAGCGTCCTGGCCCAGAGACATTGAGGTGAGCCTTGAAGACGCGTAGATGGCTTGGGCGGCATGAGGTGCGGACGGCGGGGAGGCCCATACCCAGGGAGGCTGGTCTCCAGTCCATCGTGCGGATTCACGCTTGGAGCCCGCTGTTGGAGCAGGGAACCGCACTGGGGGTGGCGACGGCGCACCCTGGAGACGCTGCAGCGGGCTGGATTTTGGATCACAGCGACGCTGGGGGACTCCTGTGGCACCATGAGACACTCAGCCCTGAACTATGGAGGGTGGTGCGACCTCCATGCTCGGGAGGCCTTTGGATTAAGTGGACCTGCTGCCATTGCTCTGCCGGGACCTACATTGATGGCAGAGGGTGATAGAGGCGCTGGCTGGGGGAGAGCATAGAAGTGACATTAGAGGGGGACAGATTAAGCAGCGGAGGGACACTACTTTGCCTCAATTGGCCTGGGGGCCGGCCCTCGTTGCCGCCTGAATTATTTTGGGTGCTCCAATGGTGCGGTCCCTTCATGTGGGTTTCAGTGATTGGCACCATGGGCAAGCCCCGATGGAGAAAGGAGGACCCCCAACCCTCTGACACTGAGCCCCCACCCCAGGCTGAACAGGTGCCGCATGGATTGTCTCAGGACCCGGGGCTGCAGCAACAGCTCGATAAGATCCTGGTTGCCATAGCAGACTCCCGCACTGCCCTACAGCAGGACATCACACAGGTGGCGACGGGGCTGGGCCTTCTGCGAGCTGATCACTCGAAATTGTCGGATAGGGTCAAACACGTGGAAGACGCTGGCTGGCCTCTGAGGCCGCGCCGGCACAGACCGCGCTGGCTGCAACGATGGCGGGTGCATTGGACCGGATTGTAGCGCTGGAAAAGCGCACTGAGGATGCAGAAGGGAGGAACTGGCGGAACAACATCCGAGTGGTTGGCCTGCCGGAAAAGACAGAGGGATGGGATATGGTGAGCTACCTGGAAGACTGCCTGAGAACGGTGGTGGCCCCCGAGGGTTTGTCTGCTTTTTACACTCTGGAACGCACGCACCGTGTCCCTACGAGACCTCCGCAGCAGGGGCGCCCTCCCCGGCCAGTGGTGGCGCGCCTGTTGCATTTCAGGGAGAGAGACTTGCTTCTACGGAAGGCACGTACGCTAATAGTAAGGTCACGCTGTTCCCGGACTATTCTTTTGAAACCCAGTGGCGCCGCACGTCCTTTCAGGCGGTCAAGAAAGACCTGTGAACAGAGGAGATCCAATATTCCCTGTTCTTTCCGGCCAAATTGTGCATAATCCTTGACGGGAAAACCTACTTTCATGACACGCCAGAGGATGCGTGGGATTGGCTGGAGTCCAACAGAGCTGGCAACGATGGACCAGAGCGGGAGGCACGGGAATTGGCTGCCGATTCCCAGCTCCGCAGGTCGCAACGTATAAGGCGCCGACGGCGGGGATTGCGGAAACCGTCTACCTCACAAACTGAACAGGAGCGCAGAGAGGCACTGGAAGCGGTAACGGCGATATCCGGAGAAATACTGCTGACTTCACGGAGAGACTCAGAACTGGATACTGACAAGGGTCAATCAGAAGCGGACTCTACAGCGTCAGACAGTGCACATCTGCCGCTGGTCACCCCGGGAACGGCGGATGGACTGCTGGATGAGTAAACTCTGTGTGCTGCGTGGGAGTGGGGGGGCTGGTGTGACTGGATTCTGAAAAGTGAATACTGGGGTGGGCTATATGTGACACCGTTTATAGATTTTCTGGGTTATGGATGTACCAGTGTAACGCCTATGTAGACGGAGAATGCAAAATTATGTGGGGTAACGGGATGGTTATGGTTCTTGGGGATTCCTGGGGCAGTAATTGGAGGCTTCACTGTTTGTGGGTTATTTGCTAGGCTCTATCCAACCCCCACCGGATGGTCCCCAGTTAGATAGCCTTAGCATCGTTAGTGGCGATAGTTGGGCTGGTTTGGATGGGATTCACTACGTTAGTGCCTGTTCTTGGGGGGAGGGCAACATTGTGGGTGGGGCGGGACTGTTGGGAGATGGGACTGGTTGGAATAGGGGGTGGTATCTGCCTGCGCGTATAGGGAGAAATGAAGAGTTTTTATGTTTTTTGTGCTCGTACTATGAGTCTATTACCTGATGTGAAGTGTGTGACTTGGAACATACAGGGATTGCACTCCATGCAGTGCAGATATAAAGTCCATTCCTACTTGGTACGCAGGGGTGCGCAGATAGCATTTCTACAAGAAACACACTTGCCCAGGGCAGAGGGGCTGGGGCTGGCGCTGCAGCGTAGGTGGCGGGCAGCTTTATTACAACACTTATTCAGCTTTCGCACGAGGAGTGTTGATCTGGGTTAGGGCTGGGGTCCCCTTTCAGATGACTGATCAGCTAATAGACCCAGAGGGCCGCTATGTGGCGGTTAAGGGGCGCCTGCATGGACGAGAGGTGACCCTCTGCAGTATTTTTGCCCCTAACGTGGAGCAGGCACCCTTCTTTGAGCACTTATCTGATGCCCTGGTGAATTATTTTACAAGCACGGTGTTGCTGGGTGGAGACTTTAATTCCATCGTAGATGTGATACTGGATAGATCCCACACACCTCTGTCAGGCTCCCCGATTCATGAATTAGCGAAGGTCAGGACTCAATGGCAGGATCGTTGGGGTCTTGTAGATGTTTGGGGAGCACAACACCTGGCTGACCGGGATTACTCTTACTTCTCCACTTTACACGATCTGCATGTGCGGCTTGACGCGGTTTTGTGTAGTCCAGGTCTGGCTGCTATGGTAGTCAATAGCGAGTATTTATCGTGCACCATCTCGGACCACAATCCACTGCTAGTGAGTTTCTGCTGGGCCGTAGAGTGCTCTGCTATTCCAACCTGGAGATTGCGCCCAGAGTTGCTAGAAGATCCGGTATTCCGCGCTGAGTTGGGTGAGGGGATTGAGATATACTTTGCTGAGAATGAAGGCACGGCTACGACAGTCGCCTTGGAGTGGGATGCTTTCAAGGTAGTTACCCGAGGGTTTTGCATCGCTAAATGGGTGGGAGTGCGGAAGCTCTTACTGCAAGAAATAGAGGCTGCAGAGACGTCCCTCAGGGAAGCTGAGCGTGACCATTCCACTAACCCGGAGGTGAGAGACACGGTCCGGACCCTGAAGGAATCGGTGGCAGCGGTGGTGGAGCGCTTACGGTGCTTTGACCACAGAACTTATCTGGCCCGCGCGCACGCTGAACGGGATAAGGCGGGCACCTTGCTAGTGTGGCTGGCCAACCCCCTCCCTAGATGCGTCCCTGTTCTGGCGCTGGCCTCTGAATCGGGAGTATTGGAATACACGCAACATCAAATAAATGATCGGTTTCGTTCCTTTTATGCTACCTTATATATGAGCCACTTGCGGACCGCGGAAAGGGACAGACAGGCGTTATTGGGGGACTTGGAGCTGCCTACGGTGGAGGCATAACAAGCAGACTCCCTCGGACGGGATATCTCGATAGCTGAAATTCGTTGCGCCATTAAAGAGTTGGCGCGTAACAAAACTCCGTGCAGCGACGGACTACCCATTGAGTTTTATTCGGCTTACATTGATGTTCTGGCTCCTAGATTGCTATCAATGTATAGGGAGGCTAAGCAGCTGGGAGTGCTGTGGACCTCGACTAGGGAAGCCATTATCATTCCCCTCCTTAAGCCGGGGAAGGACCCCACGGACCCGGCAGCGTTTCGGCCATTATCAATGCTCACCACTGATTATAAGATTGTGAGTCGGGTGCTGGCCACCAGACTCCTCCCCCTTATGACACGGTTGGTTCACCCGGATCAGGCTGGCTTTATCACTACACGCAACACGGCCCGTAGCGTACATAGGTTGATACGTATATTGAGCGGGGACTATGGCGAGGAAGATAAAGCAATAGTCCTCTCGGTGGACATTGCAAAGGCATTTGACAGCTTGGAGTGGCTTTATTTATTTTCAGTCATGAGAGCCTTCGGACTTGGGGAGGGCTATATCCGCTGGATGGAAATTTTGTATGCCTCGGCGAGCGCCAGGGTGAGAGTGGGTAGGGTAATTTCCTCCTCATATTCAATAGGGCGCGGCACCAGGCAGGGCTGCCCACTCTCCCCGTTGTTATTTGCCCTTGCCATCGAACATTTGGCGACGCAAGACAGAATGGGGAGGGAGTTTTAAGGCCTGAGGCGTTGCGGCCGAATACACTATATCTCGCTGTACGCGGACAACCTTTTGCTCTTCTTGAAAGACGCTGGAGGGGCGCTGGAGGGAGCGCGAGAGCTGCTCCGCCGATTCGGAGATATTTCAGGCCTGCGAGTCAATTGGGCAAAGACCTGTGTGTTTCCGGTCACCAGAGCGTGTGCCCAGCCTACGCATCTATCTGACGTAACGTGGGAGCCCAGATGCCTCCCCTATTTGGGGACGCACGTATATCATACCCAGGAGGACTACTTGAGGGTAATATAGGCAGGGCAATAAGGGGTCTTAGGAGCAGTATGCAGTTCTGGGGAAACCTTGCCCTTATCGGTGGCGGGTCGGGAGGCATTGGTGAAAATGGTGGCTCTTCCTCGGCTGCTATACTTTTTCCGTACCTTACCCATACGAATACCCGTCGCACTATTTCACCAGCTCTGCTCAGCGGTGGGAGGCTTTATCTGGGGAACGGGAAGGCGCCGAGTAGCACTGGACACACTGATGCAGCCAAGAGCTGAGGGGGGCCTTGCTGCTCCCGACTTCGAGCTGTATTATCTGGCTGCACAGTTCCAGGGACTTACTCAAGCGGTGGCACAGGAATTCCGAGGACCGGACCGGGAATTCGAACAGGATGTCCCGCGGCTCGTACTATCATATGTGGTACTACAGCAAAAATTGCGAGCTGCCGAACTATCGGTCAAGGAAAGCGCTTTAAGACACTGTTGGAAGCGATACCACAATAGAATTGGCGTGCAGCGATCCTATGCCCCAGAGATACCACTGGGGATGTGTACGGCTCTGCTGCATGGGGGGGACTGCTCTGTTCTTGCGGAGTGGGAGATGTTAGGGTTACAGATGGTAGGGGATTTGTTTGGAGATGGCTTATTGTTGCCTTATAGCGCGTTGCAGGAGAGTTTTGGGCTCCCACGGGGTCATTTTCTGATACATGCGGCCCCGGTTGCTGCCATCCAAAAACACTGGGGCACTGGCCTTTCGGAACCGCCAGTAAGCGAGGCATGCCAATATGTAGTGATGGCAGCGGGTACCTATAAGGCGGTCACCTGCTTATATAGGTGCATGATTGAGATGGGGATGATGCCGCTACAGAAGCTGCAAGCGCAGTGGGCGGCGGATATAGACAAAGAGATACCTGACTCAGCCTGGTCACACATCCTTAAGAGGGCGTGGAAGGGCACTAGAAACGCCAGGTACCAATTGGTCCAATTTTTTTGCACAGAGCATATCTTACACCGGCAAAAATCAACCAATATTTCCAGTTAGACACTGCACAATGTCCCCGATGCACGTTGCGGAACGCGGACCTGGTGCACATATTGTGGGATTTCCCACAATTGGCCACGTACTGGGAGGAGGTGGTCGAGCTGCTTTGCAGAGTAACGGGGCGACAGCTTACTCCGGATAAGGGGGCCTGCTTGTTGCATTGGTTTCTGCATACTAGTAAAACAAAACTGACAAGTAAATTCTTGGACTTGGGATTGCTGCTCGCCAAGAGAGATATTACGTCCCATTGGAAGGCTGCGGCGAGGCCCAGCTACCTTAGATGGAGGGCTGCATTGCTCATGTGGGCGAGCAGCGAGGGCACAGTTCGTCTGCTGCAGGCACATAGGTTCCACAATAACAAAGCACTAGAGGTGGCGCGAGCGTGGGAGGCCCTTGTCACTGAACTGAAGGGGGCGGATATAGAATCAGAGATGAGTGCCCTAATGGGGGATGAGGACTAGTAGAATAATGCCCTTGATAATAATGGGAAGCGCGAGTAGTATCCCCGTGCCTCCTCAATAGTCATTATATCTACTCAAGATCTAAATTGGATGACAGGTATGATCCCCATTACTGAATGGACCTGACACTTTATTACACACAACCTCATAGTTGTGGAGAAGTGTGGCTCAATGGTTAGAGCGGCAGTCCCTGATGCAGAGGTCTAGCCCGGGACCAGGGTTCAATTCCCCGCCTCGGCGGGTCTTGGGCTCAAAAATTCCACGGACCTGATAATTCTCGCCTTGGTGCCTATTACAATCATGGAGTCCCACTCTGCAACTCTGGGCAATAGCTTGCTTAATCTCCACAACGGCCCCCACAACGCTAAGGATGCCTGGCCTCCACCTTGGGGGTGCCGAGGAGTGGACCTCACAGGGAAAGCCAGGATGGGTTCCACAGCGGTATTCGTTCAAGCTCCTTGAGACCCTTGCGGGTGAGTAGTGCGCTATACAAGTATCAATTTACATAGTTGATGCGCCGGCGAGAGGGAGGGTATTGGGTGGGGGGTTGGGGGGCCGAAATGAGAATGGATCTGATGCATGGTGCATTATGACGGGGATGTATTGCTTTGTGTTATTATCCTGTAACTGACATAGTTACTGACTCGGGAGGGTGACTCCGGGACACTTGAGATGGTTTCCGTTAATTTATCCTTCTGGGCAGTAGGAATCAAGGCCTTGTTTTTCCTCGTCTATATCGAGAATCTGTTTTATGTATACATGCTCAGCCATTCTCATGTGTGTTGTTTGTATTGGAAAACAATAAAAAGATTTTACAAAAAAAAAAAACTAGAAACACCAAGTAGGCCCCCGTCGACTATGTGCACAAAGGAGCTCCCCTCCCTATCACCAATCCCACAACCTACCCATACACATGTGCTGAATCCAGCAAAGCAGCGACTCTGTGAGCCACACTGACAATGCAAGTGTCACTGCATGACCGATAGCATGGCTGCAGTCAAAATACATGACATGGTGCATGACACGACACTGAGGTGGCCCAGTGTGGATCACATCCTCAAAGTAGCAGGACACACTCTGACATATCCACATGCACATACAAAAACTGACATCAACAACACATCTGCAGACAAACAATGCACAAGAATACAAAAAACGTCCAAGATCACAAATGACCCAAGTCGCCAACAGGGATAAGAGGCCGCTAAATCAGAGCTGCAGGGGCGACTCTCCCACAAAGCAGCAGACACACATAGCAATCACTGAACATCAACACTCATAAAAATGTTGTACAAAGTGCAACACTTTCACTACAAGACAAAGGACACAACTGGTGCCGCTTGTGAGTAGAAACTGGCCAATCACATCCCGCATAGCAGGAAGTTGCGAGATGATAATGTACGAGTACAACCTCACATCCGTCATGTAGTCAAAATGTCCACTGTCTCCCATCAAATAGCCAGATCCTCCAAAACAGTCACAATGTACATTGTCATGCTGTTTGTCTGTAAACAAGTACAATGAGTCAACATACATGGAACACACTGTTAACCTGCATCACCCCTTTACATTGTAGAGGGACAATTTACACCTCCTGCAGAGCAGACTAGACATCTCTTCAGTGATGATGAAAAGGACCCCCTGGCCATCTGCCCAGACACCCTCCAATGGTTCGTGGACAGCCTCTGCACCTCACCTCTAGGAGCAGGGCAGCCCAGCTGCATCGAGGTGACCCACCCCCTGCATAGACCACACAACAGGAAGCACCCACCACCACAGCTGTCTCCCACCACCTCACGGAAAGACACATGGCATTCAAACGCAGTGTGTTAGACTGCCAGAAGGAGCTGGCTGAACAGGTGTGGGTGGGTTTTGACCTCATGGCAGCCAAACTAGATGCCACACATGGGTGTATAAGACCCATCAAGGACCACTTACAGTCCCTAACCGACACCCACAGTCCGTTCCATGCTCTACAACAATCCTTGGCTGACAGCACAGAGTTGGCACAGCTGCGGAGGACAATGAAGCGGAGCAGGCTGGAAGGATGGCTGCCACGGCTGAACACCAGCGAGATGTAGCTGGGATTTTCCATGCCCTGCAGATCATTATCTTGCCATTGCTGCCACAGAGTCTGTCCCAGATGACTGCTGCAGGGACTTCAACACACATATCTCCGCCCCTGATGTGTCAGTGGCACACAGTGATGCAGCCATACCGCCTCTGCCCCATGATGTGTCAGTGGCACACAGTGATGCAGCCATACCACCTCTGCCCCCTGATGTGTCAGTGCACACAGTGATCCAGCTATAACACCTCCGCCCCCGATGTGTCAATGGCACACAGTGATGCAGCCATAACACCACCACACACACACAACACACCTGACACAGAAGACATATCAGAGGACTAAGATGTGGATGTAATGAATCTGTGTGTGAAAGGAGGTTGTAGCATACATCCACGCCATATGACCTGTTCCTGATTGGTTTATATCAAAGTGGAGGAAAGAGGATTGTAGGTCCATTCAATTCCCCTGGACAGATACGCAATAATCAAAAATAGAATGGACACTAGTATCTACAAAACCATTGGTTTGTACTCGAAAACCCTCATAGACATCCTGATTTTATCGTTGCGGTGTATCTTTTTTCCGCCCCACCAGGAGTCGTGGCGTATTCATAGGGTAGTCGATTAACGTGCTGGGTGCCATTGACATATCTTTTATAGACATGCGGTAATCCAGTAACATGATTGCCTTCATATCGTAATTTTTTTTACTGATAGTGCCTAGACCCCTCTTCTTTTTCAATAAATAACTTTTTGGGCTAGTCATTATTTTTTACCTCCTTTCTCACTATTTCTGGATACTTCTACTTGTACCGGAGGTAGCCTCGGGTGAGGCTGGCACACCACAGAATGTGAATAAAACATTCCAAATCACACAGATATGTCATGTCTATGTTCAATCAGGTATAAAAGTATGGATGAATGTAGGGACATTGATTGCACAAAAAGGTACACCCTGGGAAATGACATCAATGCGCATTTTTGACCCTGACCCACATGGCCAATTAGATGACTGTGAAGGTGTGAACCAGCTGTGGCCTCATTGCTCATGAACAGCAATCTCGCAACCCTCCAACATAGCCCCACGTCCATGTATTAAATAGAGCTGTGTGTAAAAATGTCAGATGCTGTAGCAGGCCTAAAGTAGTGTCCCCTATCACATGTGACAACAGAACATCTCTTCGCATACCTACTCACACTCAACTGTGTGGACACAGCCTGTTTTGATGGATCACATTGATCCACATGGCAAGAAGTTGAACACCATACTCACATTGCTGAAGACACGTAAGAGCACAGGTCTACCAGCAACTATCCCAACCATAATGTCTGGTTCACAGAGGTGGAACAGTCAATAGGGACTCACCCCCAAATAAAATGTGTCAGTCAGTCCCTCCCTATGTACGGACAATGCTCATTGAGGCACATGATTTGTCATTTAATCAACACTCATCAGAGATGAACACTAGTGGTATTGCGTAGACTTTATGAGCATGTGTGTGTCAGTACGGGCAAGACAAGGGCCACAACATGCAGACCAATGCTTCAGATACTAACAGGCAGCATAGGAACATGTAGAGGTGCAAGAAATGGGGAGGCAAAAATCATTACGGATGGCAACGGTATCAACCCACCTTGCTTTGCTGGACAAGTCATGTGATGTTTGGCGTATGCTCATTGCCCCGTGTCAGGGGACACGACTCACATCCAATGGGATCTGCATAGTGCTGTACCAGCGGACTGCGTTGACTGTCTGCCCTGCTGACAGTGAGCAGGTGACAGGGTCTAAAAAGGTCACATGTAGTACTACATTGCCATGTGTGTACTCTCCCTCCAGCAGTATGTCAGATTTAGGAACGTTGCAACGACGCTACGCAGCTCCGCCTCTGAGACTGCCTCACCTTGCACAGGTGTGTGTCAACACGCGTAGGTGCACGCACATGCATTCTGAGTCCAAGCGAATGCAGACATGTCCACTGTTGTGGTGGGATATGTGACTATTGTGTCACTGCACACAAGGACTTGTGCAATCTCCCATGCCCAACTGCCAGCACATACGCCAAATATCAAGATATCCCATTCACGGGTATCACGGTTACACTCCTGGTCGTGGGCCAACAGGGGGCGCACACACAAGTCATAATCCAGTTCAGCTACTTGTGTTGGATAGGCAGACATCCATGGGCCACTCGAATGTGCATGATCGACAGTGGAACCAGGGCTGGACGCAGGTGATGTACGCAAGACGGAATCTCAGGCGGTAACTGATGCGCAACACTGCCAATGGCAGTGCCCCCAACAAATTCCACGTGAAGGGGGTTATGCATGTGCCCGGGATGTCCCGCCATTGCGTTGGTGACTCTCTTAGAACTGCCACTCTTCTGACCTGCGGCAGTTATGTGAATGATATGCCACAGCTCGGAGCAATGCGTTGTGTGTGTGTGTGCAACATTTGGACATATAGGTTGTTGTGTACGTAAGTGTCAAGGGCATCCCATGCAGGAGTACCTCAAGCAGAGACTTCTGTTTGTGGGGTGTGGATACGTTGGTCTTTCATTAGTGTGGTGCGGGAGTCGTCATCATCTGCTATGGTATCTCTCTCAGAGGGTGCCAGCCGAATTCAAGACCAAGGTCAAAGGTGCAGATGTCCTTCCGCCTTATGTATTGAGACAAAGGAGCTTTCATCCCTGTAGTGTTGCAGCGCATGGATAAACGACACCGACACTAATCTGTGTTGAGAGCTTTGTTTCAAAGCCACCACTGCTCCTCTGTTCCTGCTCTACTCTGCCCTCCTTCACTCCTCCTCTTCCGCCACCCAGTTCTCCTCCCACCTCTCAATCTCGTGTGCTGGTCCTAGCGCCCAGCTGTGATCAAGGTCCCTTTTCTGTTTTGTTACCAACAGTGGGCATGCATGATATTGACAGTCTGCTTTTCTCTGTTGTTCTTGTCGCACCAATACCCAGTCTCCCTCATGGATGAATGGCTGTGCAGCTTTTCTCCGTCTGTCTGCGTATTCCTTCATCTTCTCCTTTTTCAGTTTGTCTCTTGCTGCTAATTCTTCATGCTCAGAGTCTTGAGAAATACCACTAGCTGCGTCTTCCCAAGCTGGTATCCTTGTGCACACGGTGCGACACAACATTAATGTTGCCGGACATCTGCCTGTGGTAGTATGCGGTATGGTTCGATATGCTCATAATACCTCATTTAAAGCCACTTGCTCATCACACTTTGAAAGTTCTGCCTGCTGGATGGTCTTCTTTAGAGTGGCTATAAACCTTTCCACCATTCCATTGGCCTGTGGCCTCAAGGGAGTAATCTTCAGGTGGTGGGCAAATGCGGCAAATTCTTGTCCATTGAATAGTGGGCCACTATCTGTTTTCACTGTCTTCGGTATGCCCCATGCTGCGAAAACCTCTTCCAGTACAGGTATGGTGGTGGCAGCTTTGGTTGATGCTATGAAGTGCGCAATTGGGAAACGTGAGTATTCGTCCATTATGACCAGGATATACTTGCCAGATTGTAATGGGCCAAAGAAGTCTACTGCGACATGATGCCAAGCGCCATCTTGACTTACTAGCTGACACAGTGGGCAGTCTTCCAGTATAAGTTAAACCATCTGATTAAGTGTAGCAAACCAGACTCGCTCCTGCAGCGTTCTCTTTGTGGCTACAATACCTCTGTGCCCTTCATCCGCTAGGTTGATGACTCCTTGGCGCAACTGATACAAAATGATCATTCGTTTGTCCCTTAGTATTAGTCCATTTGAGGTGATGGACAGTTCATCCTTCACATGTCTGAAAGAGGAAAGTTCATGACCGTCAATTTGTTCACTCTGTCCGGATTCTTCCAGGTGCCTCCAACTGTTTGTCTGAATGTGATGTTTTACATTTTGCAGTGTGGCATCTTCATTGGTAGCGTCAAGGATGGCCTGCAAAGGGACTGCGGGTGGTTTGGCTTGAGCCACTACAAATTGGATGTATTTCTCAGCTAATGATGGATTAGATTTGGAAGTTACCTTGGGATGTCTGGACATATAGTCAGCTGGATTTGCAGCTTTTCCTGATTTGTGGATGATGGTATAGGTATACTCTTGAAGGCGGATGCCCCAACGCTCTATTCTGGGTGGCATTTTGGCTCGGGGATTTCCGAAGATTGTTATCATGGCCTGGTGGTCCGTGATAAGTGTGAAGTGTTTTCCGTAAATAAAGATGTGAAAATGTTCACAGGCCAGACTACCGCCAGGCTTTCCTTTTCAGGCTGAGAGTATGCTTTCTCTGTGTCCGTGAGACTCCGACTGGCATATGCTGCAATATACCGCTGATCACTCCCTCTGTCATACTGAGCTAATATAGCTCCAAGTCCTACGGGTCTCGCATCCACGGTGATTTCATTTTTCCTTCTAGGATTGAAATATGCAATGTTGTTTGCCAATTCAACCGCAGCTTTGATTGCGTGAAAGGTCTCATCATATCTCGTGGTCCATTGGAATGGGTGTCCTTGTTTGTCAGCTTTCTCAGAGGGTAACTGATAGTGGCATAATCCTTGATATAGCATGCAGAGTAGCTTGCCATGCCTAAAAACGAAAGCACATCCCCAGCGTCTCGTGGCCTGGGGTATCATTCAAAGCGGCAATCTTTTGCAGATCAGGTTTCATTCCGGCGCCTGAGAAGATGTGTCCAAAGAATTTTAGTGTGGATTTGTGGAATTCGCATTTGTGATTGGCATCTAACAGAGGATGACAGACTCGGTCCAGCACTGTGTCGTGTTCTAGCATTGTTGCTCCATAGACAAGGATGTCATCACTGTAGTTTAGAGTGTTAGGAATGTGATGAATTACTTTCCTGATGGCCTCTTGAAAAATCTCAGCAGCAGATGAGACCCCAAAGCTGAGTCGTTTGTATCTGAACAGGCCTTGATGAGTCGAGAATGTGGTGACATTTCTCAATTTTTTGTGGAGTTGCAGCTGGTGATAGCCCTTGTTAAGGTCTAGTTTGGAGAATATTTGCACACCGTTGAGTGACACAATCATGTCGCTAATGTGAGGCCCCGGGTGTCTTTCTCTTTCAATGGCGGTGTTGGGTGATTTCATATCCACACAGAGACACACTTTGCCAGGTGAGCCCTTTTTGGGCACTACGACCACTGGAGAGACCCAAGGAGTGAGTCCTGATGTTCTCTCAATGATGTCAGCCTGGAGAAGATCCTGCAGTTCCTCCTCTACCGACTGTTGAAGGTGAAATGGAATTTTCTTGTGATGTTGTGCTATCGAACCTGACAATGAGCCATCTTTCCGAGTCCGGTGAATAACTTTGGAAACTTGTGAACAATGTCAGGTTCATCATCAACTATATACACATTTTCTACTAGTCGAAGTCGTTCCGCCGTGGGCAAGCTAAGAAGGCAATCTGCTTCAGGACCATCAATGACATAAATGCGGGTCGTAATAGTCCTATCCCTGTATGTGAGATTAGTCGGAAATTGTCTTGAACAAGGAAGAGGTTCCTTTGACATCCATGTGTACACCTGCACGGCAGCTTTATGAAAGTGGGGTGGTGGATTCATTTTCTTGTATTCTGCAACTAAAATATAGTTGAGAGATGCTCCACTGTCCAGAACAAACTTGGCCATGTGTGTGTCCATTTTAAGATGTAGTCGCTGGTATTTCTTCAGCCGGTCCGCGACCATGCAGACATATTCATCACTGTATTGCAATATTGGTACAGCGACCTTGACTCACGAGATTGTGATCAACTTGATTGATATGTCCCATGAGAATGATGGCTGGACTGTGAAGAACCAGTGTAAGAATCTCTGTAGTCCCACACTGCTTTGGCATGATGGCGAGTGTTGGACTGTCGGGATTGTCTGTAATTGTTTCTGTGGGTATCTTTGCGAGGTGCTCCGCAGACGTTCTCAAAGTTGTTGTCCCTGCCACACTTCCTGCAATATTGGAATAATGCAAGGCAGGTTTCCGTGTGAGGGAAGTCATATCCACAAGGATAGCATCTAAGTTGGCGCTCCTGTTATTTGTCAGTTCGACTAGTACTGCGACGACAACGACTTGTATAATGAGACTGAACTTTGGATCTGGATGATCGTTGCTTTGCAGGGGAAGACCTATTGGTGTTGCAAGATTGGAGCCGAAATGCCTGTTCATGTTTTTTGCCTCTTCCAGCGTCCATTCTCTTGGCATGTTCTTCTGCTTGATCATGTACTCGCGTCATTTCTGCAATCTGATCCAGAGAGTAACTTTTCTTTAATAGACATCTGCGTAACGACTCAGACTGGCATCCTTCTATGATTCGCAGGTGAAGGGTCCCTTCCGTCGTGAAAGAGTCAAATTCACAGCAGCGGTCCAAGCGTCGAAGTCGCGTAATGAAAGTACTCATGAGCTCATCTTTTTCTTGAGATGCCAGATTCAATGTGTATCTTTCATAATCAATGTTCCGTTTGTGAAGAAATTTTGTGTTTAGTGCGTCACGCACGTTTGCATAGGACGAGGCAGCGTCAGCCAGAACTTCCTTTATAAACTGACCAACATCTTTCCCAATTAAATTGCGTAAGGCAATCCGTTGCTGCTCCTCCTCAGTCACATGTGACCCTTTCATGAAGTCTTCAAAGTCCTCTAGCCATTCCTGCCAGCGAAGGTCCATGCCTTCCCCCGATATGAGGATTAAGGATTCCGACGGGTGTAGAAAAGGGACTCCGAGCATGCCAAGTCTATGCCCACCTATTTGCGCTGTGGACGTAGGTGACTCCGGCCTGGTGCTGGCACTAGCAGAGGCATGACTCTGTCTTGACGTGGGCAATCCAGACATAGTATATGAACGTGCAAAATATGGTTGAGCAACTGATTTGTAGTGAATAGTTTAACCACAGGAACCTTCACAGCGCCTGTCACTTGGCTCAAATGCAATACAGTTAACGCTAATCCGCACTTATGGTATAGTGTAGGCTCAACAGCAGGGAGCCTAGGAAAGAAGCCACTAGCATTAATGGTGACCAAGTACGGGCGACAGGACAACTGTGCAGTCCACTATGTACATTAATGTGGCCCTGTAATGTAGGTTGAAGCACGTGACAGCTCATCTGTTATTTATTTGCCAATGTTTGATGAGATTCCCCGCACTTGCCTGACCTCAAAATGGTCACCGGGCACTCCTTGCGGGGATTGGTTGAGGCGCCTGACTTAAAGATGGCCGCCAGTGAAATCTCGCTCCTCGCGAGAATACCAGGCCTGACTCACTCAGTGGCAGAAGCGCGGGCACAGGCAGGCACCGGTACCTTAATGGTGACGAATTCAGCCACCGGGAGCAGTACACCACCCGACATTCCTCCACGGACGCCTGCTGACAGCAGCAGCAACACAGGGACTCGCACCGGGGTGGGCTCCCGGGTCGGGACCAGCAGAGTGCACCGCAGACACACACGTGACCGGGTGCATTCCCGAGTCGTGGCTATGAAGAGTTACAGCAGAAATCACAGGTTTACTCCCAGAGCGTGGTAGAACCCCACAGCTCAGAGGCAGCGGAGCGGACGACAAACACAGCAGGGGCACAACACGACCGGGGTGGGCTTCCGATCCACGGCACAGCTCTGAGGCAGCAGATCACACACCAGGACACAGGTAAGGCAGGCAAGGTCCAAGACCACTCTCATTGCCAGTTGTAGTGTTGCAGCGCATGGATACACAACACCAACACTATACTGTGGTGAGAGCTTTATTTCAATGCCACCACAGCTCCTCTGTTCCTGCTTTACTCTGTCCTCCTTCACTCCTCCTCTTCCGCCACCCAGATTTCCTCCCACCTCTCAGCCTCGTGTGGTGGTCCTAACGCCCAGCACGTCTCACAATATTACAATCCCTAATGTTAGTCTGACTACTGCTTGCATTCTGGACATGTGATGTGGCTTTCGTGCTGTAATTGAGGTCAGGCCTTAGGCTTATGGTGCACCAATAGCGATACACACACAACAGTTGGCATGTATGAGCCAAAAACCCGAGCGCCTTGCGCTCTTTGTATAATCTCTCTCTTTCTGTCTGTCACCCTCTCTCCCTCTATCTCCCTCTTCCTCTGTCTCTCTCTCTCCCTCTCTCTCCCTCTCTCTCTTTCTCCCTCTGCCTCACTCTCTCTCTCTCTCTCTCTCTCTCTCCCCTTCTGTCTCTACCTCCCTCTCCCTCTCTCTCCCTCTCCCTCTTTCTCTCTCTTTCTATCTCTCTTTCTCTCTCTCTCTCTCTCTCTCACCCCCTCTCTCTCCCTCATTCTCCTTCTCTCTCTCGTTCTCTCTCTTTCTCTCTCTCTCCCCCCTCCGTCTCTCTCTCTCCCTCTCTTTCTCTCTCTAGCTCCCTCGCTCTCCCTCTCTCTTTCTCTCTCCCCCCTCTCTCTCTCTCTCTCTCTCCCCCTCTCTCTCTTTCTCTCTCTCTCTCTCTCCTTTGATGGGCGCATGACACACCTTCCTATCTTCTTATCTTGAATTTTATCTTGCAGGCTGTGATTTACAGATTGTCCAGGGAAGACCCTCCATGACTCTTCCAAATAGTTGTTTTGAGTTAAATTTGAATAAAATATTTTGTTTGGAATTTCATTGAAGGTTAAATGTTGTAATTGTGCGACATCAGGCAAATTGTTTTGTTCATGATTTCGTAAAGTTGATGTGAAATATCTTTGTTCGGGGGCGGGGGGGGTGCCAGGGTAGGACCCAGGAGGGAGGTGTGTTGTGCCCCTCCTGGGTGTCCGAGCTGCATGATCAGTAGCTCCAGGGCATCTGTTGTTCTTCAGGTGTGGCTCTGGGCTGGGCTCCCTTTTATGGTGCAGGTTCTTGTCCAACTTAACACCAGGTAAGAGCAGGTGTTAAATCCCTGCAGCTAACGTGCCTTATCGCATGTTTTGGGATCTTATCGCCGATCTGGCTGGTTGTTGAGAATGTTGCGAAGTGGCGTTGTCATGGCTTTTTTCACGAGAACGCCTGCTCTGCATATCATTAGTGTTTGTTGCCGGTGTCATCTGTGGCGATGTTATTTGCAGCTGCTATCGCAGGGAAACTGGTGATATCGGCTGTTAGCACCGGCTTGTGAATAGGGGGATACATTTATCACCACTGTGGCTGAGATAAAGTGCCAATAACTTGGCGATAAGTCCTTGAGAATATGCCCCTTAGGTAATTAAGTATATCTTTTGAAAGTTAAGTTGAACTCCAACAGTATTATAGCCATGTCATGTTCTTATGCTGCTAGAAAAAATATGTCATTGTATGGAATCATCTGGTTTTATTTTACACTAATAACAAATGTTGTGATTTATGATTAGTAATTAGAATTGTTCCCTTTCTTGTGCATGTCATAAGGTTTTTCATACTTACACTGGTTTAGTTTAGTTTAGTTTAGGGCATTTGTAAAGTGCCTGGTGACGCCAGAAGGCCTGTCCCCGCGCTATGATAAGTGAGCAGTTTGCCATCCCCCCTCCCTCAGGAGTTATCTACTAAAAAGGTGAGTTTTCAGTTTTTTTCTGAACTGGACCACTGATGGTTCAAGACGCAGGTCTGGAGGCAAGACGTTCCAGCATTTGGGAGCAAGATATCTAAAAGATCTCCCCCCCATCCGTGCCTTCCTAACTCTGGGAACCACCAGTAGTCCCATCTGAGAGGACCGTAGATTGCGGGTAGGCTCATAGTGAGACACCAGACTCTGAAGCGGCACAGGGGCTTTGCCGCTCAGAATGCGGTGGCACGTTGAGAGGGCCTTAAACTCAACTCTCTTCTCCATCGGGAGCCAATGGAGGGCTTGGAGAGCAGGTTTGGAAGGTGACCTCCTCGGGAGTCTAAGCACGAGCCGTGCTGCGGCATTTTGAAGCACCTGGAGGCGACCCATGACCCTGCCTGAAGCCCCCAGATAGAGCAGATTCCCATAGTCTAAGCGCGAGGTGACCAGGGCGTGCACCAGCGTCCTACGAGCCAAGATGGGAAGCAGATCTAAAACCTTCCTCAAAGCTCTCAGGACACCGAAACACACCCCCGTCACCCGGCCGACCTGCGGGCCAAAGGCAAGGTCCTTGTCAAGCCATATGCCAAGATTCTTGGCCTCCAGACTGGGAGTGGGGACCTCGCCCAAGCAGGGTGGCCACCACGCAGGCGACCACGCAGAAGGCCCGCCCCCCACCACGAGCACCTCGGTCTTGCTACCGTTTAACTTTAAACAGTTTGCGGACATCCAGGCTGCGAGATCTTGCATGCAGTTCCTGAAGATGTCCGCCGCAAGGCCGGGGGCACGAGACAGGGAGACGACCAACTGCGTGTCGTCGGCGTAAGACACCAGGTGGAGACCGTAGCCCTCCGCGATGGCTGCTAGAGGGGAGACGTAGATATTGAATAAGGTTGGGCTCAGGGACGAACCCTGCGGTACGCCCTGGCCCAACTCGATCTCCCTCGAGTAGCATTCTCCCATCCTGACTTGGAAACACCTGTCAGACAGGAAGGACTTGATCCAACCAAGTGCAGCGCCTATAACCCCACCTTCACTCAGACACTGTAGCAAGATGGTATGTGCTACAGTGTCGAATGCTGCACTTAGGTCAAGTAGGATCAGAGCCATAGTCTGGCCTTCATCCACACCCTGTCGGAGTGCCTCCACCGCCGCGAGAAGTGCAGATTCCGTTGAATGACAGGGACGGAACCCAAATTGCGAGTCGTGGAGTAGCGATGCCTCCTCCACGAACTGCATCAATTGTGTGTTAGCAATTTTCTCCGCTATTTTAGCCATGTAGGGCAAAAGGGAGATGGGTCGGAGGTTGTCGAATTTCACAAAATTCACATTGGCTTTTTTTTGCAGGGGGAGTACAACTGCCTGCTTCCAAGCCTTGGGGACACTCTGGGACAGAAAAGAGGAATCGAGTAGGTTGCGAACATAAGGTTCAAGCACCTGCAAGCTACCCTTAAGTCGGCTGGGGGTCTTCGGGTCTCTTGGAGAGCCAGATTTAATTGACCCGCAGATACGGATTAGTTCTTCTGTAGGCGGGGTGAAAAAGGAGGTAAGCTGTCGTACTCCTTTCTTTTTAACACCCTTCTCCCATGTGGGAGCATTTAGTGCCTGCCGAGGAAAGGAATTGTAGAGTTGAGTGACCTTGTTAGCAAAAAATTCTGCAACACGGTCACAGCCCTCCACAGTGCAGAGTTTCGAGGGGCATGCAGCAGACTTCCCTATGGTGATGGACTTGTAGATCGAGAAGAGCTCCTTAGTGGACTGCTCAGCTCCTTCAATCCTAGCGCAGAAGTATGCTGATTTGCCCTTTCGTAGTAGTTGATGGTAGCTACGCCTACAGTTAGTGTACTCTGCTTTAGCGGAGGCGGAATATGCTACCCTCCATTGTCTTTCAGCCCTTTTACACGCTGCTTTCGCCACCCGCATATCAGCATTAAACCAGGGAGCAGATCTCTGTGCTCGGCCCCCCAATTTGGCCGCTCCAAGTGGGGCGACCAGATCCAAGGCCTCGGTAATACGTTGGTCTAGGTTGGAGTTGATATCTACCACACCTATTCCGCCTATTCTGCCTTTTTCCATTTTAATGTAATTGCAGACAGGATGCATCAATCCTTCTCTGTAGTTAGAAGAGATAATTGTATCAGCATATCAAAGTAGCTAGAACATGTTCCCTACAGTTTTCTTGTTAATGGTTATACATACTGATTGTAGCAAAGCAAGATCATTGCGTTTTGTCTCACTGGATGAAGTGTAAATAGCGTAAGTCAAAACAGATAACAGATAAATGAATATAATTGGCATTTTGTGTATATGTGTTACACCATTCTGAATCTCACGCCTTTCCCAGAGGTCAGAGTTTTGAGGGATTTTTTTTTTTTTAAATATTCGAAATTGCTAAAATGCCTTGTTTTCTTTCAACCCTAGGATATTAAAAGAGCAAGAAGATAAAGTAAAAGAAAAAACAGTTGAATTACTTGATTCTTCAAAGAAAGGAAGTTGCTGTTCAAAATAGTAGAACTGGGTTGCCTGCAGCATGACGAGGATCTCAAACTTGTGTCTCTATCAATGCGGTGACTATAGTTCACAAACTTCTACAGTGGATATTTCATTTCACCCAACATTGTGATTATACCACTAAAAGACTTCTTTTCTCCATGGGAATGGATTTAAAAACCAATGACTTTGCTTTGGATTAATCCAGCTTTGATTGAGTCCGCGACACGGAGCCAAGGTGTTCTCCAGAGAAGAAACGTATTTGTTTACAGTTGAAGGAAGTCTAGTTGAAGATCTGCCTTTTGTGATAAAGTTACATTAATAATGGAATCCCCATCTACCCAACATGATGGAGGCAAAAGTACTTTATTTTTCTCTAAAGTAGTTAGAAGAATTGTGTCCGTTCAAATTAACGTATTGAATGTAAGCCTGATCAGCTCAAAATAGGATCACTGTGGTTGCAAAACTTTAAACAAATCAATCAAGCTCTGAGGAATTAATACCACTCATACGGGAAGACTTTGTAAACATATGAAAAGTTATAATTCAGCCTCATTCTAAGCAGAAAATATTTCCATCCCAAAGAATAGCGGACGCCTTCTACAGAGCCAAATAATGTTTTGTTGGAATAACACTAGTATCGTTTCACATCTCCAGGAGCTGTAAATCAATATCAGCATTTTTCACCTGTTTGCAACTTCTGTGAGCACATTGTTCAACCCCTCCTGAGATATAGACAACCAAGTCTTCACTTACCCCCTTAATTTAGAATGTTACCTATCTTCACAGACCTGATCTCCATAAAACCTGACTTTTCGCATTTAATATTTATTCCTTGTTCTTATGACAAAAATGCACGACGTGCATCTGGCTCTCCCCAACAGCATCCTCTTCCCACACCTCTTTACAAAAGTTTTTATCAATGTATACTTGAGGTTGAACTTATCAAGAGGCTTAAAACTAAATATCGCATGCACAACTATGAAGTGTGATACATGAGGGCCTCAATTCTTTCTCATGCTGATTCCAAAAGTAATGAGAGTGGATTAGGAAGTCCCTTTTTACATGCAGATTGTTTATGTAAGAAGTCAGTCCAGAAATCTTACTCTTTGCTCCAACCCCTGCCCACACATGCCTTGAAAAAAGTTATTTTCTGCCACAACCTCCCCGAATGGTTCTCTGTTTCACTATCCATAAGACATTCCCATTGGTCAAGATGTTAGCAAAGAAGCTGCTCTGACCACGTTGTCAGTTTCAACTTTGCACTCCAGTTGTGAATGCTGGTTCACCATGTGTGAAAATAGCTGGTTGTAAACCCTTGGCTTCCACTAAAGTAATTTTCACAGCCCAGCCCACCAGTACCCACATGCATTACTACACAAATGTCCACTTGGTACATTGGTTATAACCAAGTCATATATGTCTTCTTCGCCCTTAACCTAAGAGAGCCATCTTTGTGGCTTACCTTGGCAGTTCAAGGAATGATGTTGTGTCAATCATTTTTTCTAAGTACTCAACATTTTTAAATCCATCATCTTCTGTTAAGACCTTTGCAACTCACCAGTTCCTCTCATGTGCCATCCTTTCTTAAAATGTATGCCAGATTCACCTACTGCCTTCCTCTTGTCCCCTCCCAGGCTTGACATTTCTGCACTTTGAAAGAATATTTTAGGATCCAGGGATAATGAAAATCCTCCATAAGAATGAAGCAATTTAATTTTAGCCAGTGGACTTCTTTAGAGTAAAAATGGATTGCTGCTAAGAAAAAAATGTAAATGTAATTTATATACCATGACTGGTTCTTTAAAGTTTTAAAAAACATTTATTTTTAAAAGTCTCCAGATGATTATTAATTGATGAGCAAATGCTGATTTTTAAGAAAATGTATTTTAATAGTAAAACACTACAATTTCTTGGTGTAGTAACTTTATATTCCTGTAAATGTATGAATTATAATTTTTTTTGTGCTAAGATTATTTGTAAATGTTTGGAATATTAAGAAATATAGTAAAATGACCAATGAGAATTATGTGGTGGAACGCTTTTATTTAAATACTGCTGCAAATATCTTTAAAACATTTTATGTGGATAAGGAGTCCCACGAAGCCTAGGTAATGCATACAAAAAGTTTCATGCTAGTTATGTGACGGAGTTTCCTGTTTACTAAAACATATGTTTAAATGTATCATTAAATGTATCCTTTTTTCACGCAGCGCAATACCTTGTTGCACTGCATGAAAGGGCAGGAACGCGCCGAATTTACCATCATGCAGCGCATTTCGGTATTTTCCTAGCACTCGCACATTTTTGACTGCCTAGTAGCAACACAGGCACCCTTGTGCCATAGTGCAAGGGTGCATGCGTTGTAGGCAGGATTGTTTTTGTGCAGGAAGGAATACCTTCCTGCACAAATACAACCCTGAGGCATTTATCTCTTTCTACGTGTGCTGCAGAAAGCAGCACACATAGAAAGAGGAAACAATTAGCAGAAATAAAGATATTTCTCCTTGTTACGCCTCACCTGGGGATACGTGTCGTTTGGACTCATTCCCAGGTCTACCCACATTATTTTCACCAAGGGAACACCTTTCTACTGTAGAATAATGCAAGCCAGCGATTTTCCCTGCCTTGCGTTCCTCTAGATTCATCAAGCCATGCAGGGCGACGCTAAGGTGGCCTTGCATGACTTGATAAATCTCACTTAGGTTTTGCGTTGCCCTGCACCACACATAGGTGACGCAAAGCCTTGTTAAATCTGGCCTCAAATGTTAATGTTTTTAGCAAAATAACATCATCATCTGCCATCTGTATGCAGCCATGTCACGCTTATGCAGAAAAAAACTCCGAAAACAAGAAAAAAAAGTGATTGGATGGCGGTGTTAGATATGGCACTCGCTTATTGGTAGGCATGCCTGGCTTTCCATTCACTCCCAAACAATCCATGGAGTTCCAGAGACCTGGAGTTTCATGAGCTTGGACAAAAGGGATGGTTTGCAACCAGAAGCAGTTGGAAATGATGTTTGGGATGGTCTGGCGAATCTTTTCCCTTAGTCATCGAGCAAAGTAAGCATAACCGTGGAGAGTGGCTGGGGGAAGAGTAGATGAACCAGCATTGTGAGAAGGTGCCACTGATGCACTGATTTCACATTTTTCGTTTTACTGCATTTCTTTCACAGAATTCCGAGGTTTCAACACAGGCATGTTTGTCTGGTTGGGTTGGATCACCAGAGGTGCAGGTTCTTTGGACCTAACATGGAAACAAGTGTAATCCACCTGCACTGGAGGAGGACTAAACAATATCTTCAAAGAAAACATCTAGTGCTTTGTTAGGTCTGCTAACACTGACGGCAATCTGGCTTTTAAACTGCATGTCTCCTACAACTCCACCCTGGGAGGTGCCCAATTCTGCTGGCCACTCGTACAATGATTCGGCTTTGGCAATTCCATCTCAGACTTTATCTCGTCCCTGGTTGTCGACTCCTTAATCCTCTTTGGCAGCCTCAACTACCGCTTGAAAGACCTCTGTACCCAGATCTCCCACCATTTTAGCCACACAATCAACAATATCTCCAATTGTGACCACCCAGCCAGACTTATCCACAATAACAGCCCAATGTGATGAACCACTATGACCTCCTGGCCCATCATCACCTCCGCAGAAACCCCACTAACAATGCAATCTGTTCACTTTGGAGTGCTGTTGGATCCCTTCCCACACTTTATCTTAACTAAAGGACTGGACCCCATCTGCGCAATATTGACCACAATACTTAACAACTCCATCAGAACAGCTACTTTAATGGACACCTGGAAACACACCACCATATTCCCCCTTCTGAAGAAAACCTCAGCTGACCCTTTCGTGCTAGACAACTAGCAACCAAGCATCTTTCTTCTCTACCCTCCCAAAGTACTGGAGAAAATGCAAAAACAACAGGTGATGGATGCAATACTTGAATTAATCTCAGCTACTGGCGATCGCTTGGAACAGCATCCAAATGGATCATATTTTGTCCACCATGCCACCTCGGTCTAGACCCAGCCATATGCAAATCAGCCTTGACCCTGTTCCTCATGGGAATAGTTCAGCCTGAAATGCCTGGCCTGATCCTCCCCGAACCGGAACTCAAGCAACTGAGGACTGGTTTGACCCTTGTTAGGGGCTACTCAGTGGGGTATAGCTTGGTTCCAGTGGCACAGTGAGCTCAGCACCCACATCCTGGCATACTCACCACATGTAGGGCATCAGATGCAAAAACAACAAGGTAATAGATGGAATGCTTGAATTAATGTCAGCCACTGGCAGCTGCTTGGGCCCGCATCCAAATCCAACATATTTTACCCCCCATACGACCTTAGTTTGGACTCCGCTATGTGAAAAGCAGTTTTGACCCTGTTCTTCATGGGAATAGTCCCATGACTTTGCTTTGCTTACATTATCTTGGGAGGTTCCAGCCATTAATTGGCTGAAGCCACAAAGCAATGACAGTCTTAATGCTGTCTGACGTTGTGAAGTAATGTAATGTAATGTAAAAGAAATGTATAGAACACACTGCAGCCCATCGGGCATCCTAGCGCTGAAAGAGGGAGAAACAGTAATAGACAACTGTGATCTGAACCAGCTAGAGGTTAGGTTCTAGGAAAGAGCCAAGTTTTTATTTGTTTACGAAAAGGCAAAAGCAGTTTCAAGAGTAGCTTGTTCCAAAGTCTTTCAGCATCAACACTAAAAGCTTGACACCCCCAACTTAGCTGTTCTAGTCAGGGGTACTTTCACCCAATTAGCTGAAGAGGACCGAAGGCAGCGGGGAGGGGCATACCAGCAGAATTTACTCTGCAGTGGTATGGGAACCAATCCATGCAATGCCTTAAACACAACGCAGAGGGATGTAAAATAAATCCTCTGCACTGTAGGGAGCCAATGCAGCTCCGCAAGGGACTGAGAAGGGGAGGAATGATGGGGCGTGACAAGGCCAGCTTGGCTGCCATATTCTGAATTCTCTGCAGTCTACCAGTTAAAAACTTGGGAGACTCCAACAAAAGAGAATTACAGTAATCTAACCTGCTCAAAATCACGCTCCTAACTACCAAGGAGTGCGTTTGAGCAAGGAGCAGAGGGAGAATTTTCCTCAGAACCCTAATAAGTAAAAAAACTATTCCCCACTGTTTTATTAAAGTATGCCTCCAAGGTCAGCTCCTCATTAAATGAAACTCACAGATTGCGAACTGACTTGGAGGGTAACAATGTGGGGTCCACAGGAATAGGCCAGAAGTCGGTCGGAAGGAAATAAGGCACTCTCCCACTCTTAGTGCATATAATTTCAGTTTTATCTGCATTAAATTGCAGAGAGATGTTTCTAAACCACTGGACCGCATTCTGCATGCAGATATGAAAATTCTCCAATGAGGATGACTGTTCTCCCTTCAGTGATAGAATCAGCTTGGTGTCATCCGCATAGTTTACACGCCTAAGCCAAAGGATTTAATAATATCCACCAGGGGACGCATATATACGTTAAAAAGAATGGGGCTTATTGCATAGCCCTGCGGCACACCATGGTGGATCTTGGTAAACTTTGACTGAAAAAGGGGGGAGAGCCACGGCCTGACATCTATCAGATAGATATGAGTGGAGCCATTTCAATGCCTGACCAACTAACCCAAGTCCTTCCAGCCGTTCCCAAGAGGACCTTATGATTGACCGTGTTGAATGCGGCAGACAGATTAATAGGATCAAGGTGGCATGTTGACCCATGTCTGCATGCAAACAAAGATCATCCAACACAGTCAGCAGTCTCTGTCCCATGTCCCGGGCGGAATCCAAACTGAACATCATCCAGTAGACCATTAGTCTCCAGGAAATGGGATAGTGCCCTGCTCACAAGGCGCTCAATGATCCTCACTGGGTTTGGAAGAAGTGAAATAGGCCTGTAGTTTTTAAGACAGGCTGAGTCCAGTGAGGGCTTCTTCAATTAGGAGGAGACAACTGCTTGCTGCAGCTGTCTGAGAGGGGGAAACAGGTCGGCAGCAAACGCTTTCCTGAACCTGTGTGGAAAAGGGTCTAAAGGTGAGCCAGAGGAAACCAACCAGTAATGGGTCAGTGGTCTTATCAACCATACTGTTCTCCTCTAGCCCTTCAATCATTTTATTAATCTTATTGTCAAAGAAAGCAGCCAAACTGTCGCAAGGTTCCTGCGTAGGGGGATCTTGTTTTTAGTACAAGCCGGGTTGGCAATATCGTTCAATACCTTAAAAAACACTTTGGGAGCTATTGGGGGCCTTCAAAATTACATCTGTGAAGTACTCAGCTTTAGTGTAGACAATACTTTTCTTATAGCTAGAAATGTTCTCTTTCCAGATATAATTGTCTATAACAGAGTATCCCTTCCTCAATTTCTGCTCTGCCTGTCTACAGCCAAGTTTTAAATTTTTCAAAGCAGTGTTATACCAAGGCGCTGAAGGTTTACCATCTCTTTTTATCAATTTTTGAGGGTCAATCTGAACAAGGTGATCATTAATGTCTGAACAAAAAGCGGCATAGTTGTCCTCCACCTGTTCCCCCGGCTCAAACAAGCCTTCAAGATGGAATACTGGGGAGGAGCTAGCTTTCCTTAGCAGACCTTTCCAGTCCCTGCTAAGGAAGCATCTTGTCTCCATCCCAACAAAGTCATTTAGTTTGATATCAACCACATCAAATTTTAACAAATAGTGATCAGACCAGCCAACCGGAGACACCTCCACAGCTTCCAGTGAGTTCTCCTTGGCGAATATGAAGTCCAAGGTATGTCCCCCCGTGTGAGTAGGCTCTACCACCCCTTGACTAAGGGACAAATCTAAGCATGATTGTAGAAGGTTATTATACCCTGGGCCCGTGCATCCATTAGCCCATAGATTAAGATCCCCTAGTATAAGAAGTCTGGCATGAGAGAGAGCCATGTTGCTAGTAGTACTGCAAAGAAGTGATTGAGGATTTTAAACTCCTACTTTTTATCTGAACACTGATCCTAAGCACCTTCTGTTCCCTGAGTGAAAATGGTGCACACAGTGGACAAAACAATTAGGGTCAACAGCTTGTTCTTCAGGTTGATAATTGTCGGATACCACATAAAGCCGCATGTTGGTCTTGAACTTTGTGCTTCATAATTTATTAATTTATACCTCAATAGAGGTGTTTGTGTTTTTTCATCAGCTGTGTTTATTTTTCCTCTCAGTTGTGATATGACCAGCTTGCAATCCCTCCATGTCATTTGTTGCAGTGTGATTGGTGTACTTTTGGTTGGCTTGGGTTGCTGTTTGTTTCACCATGAGTGAGTGTACTCTGAAATGATTGCCAGCACATGCAGATCAATCTCTAAAATTGTTAAGATACCGTGGATAATTTTACATCAGATTAATGTACTATTCATGCTTTACTACACTATTTTACCCCTTTTCAAATATTGGAATTCTGGTTTAGGACAATGGTAAAAAGATATCCAGACAAAACTAAGGGGCCTGCAGAATGCAGCAAACATAGAAAGAGGAAGAAACAAGGAGAAATATGTTACACCTTCCCTGGGAAGGTGTAAGATTGTGGCGCATTCCCAGGTTTACAAGTTCTTGTTGATCTTGAAATGCATCAAAAACCATTGGAGTTGAGTGCGAACACCCATGCAACACCCATGGAACGCCTACCCAGGGCAGAGTTCCGCAACGCAGTGATTTGCACAGTGTTGCGTTACTCTTGCAATGGGCAGAAAAAAAGATAGGAAAGGTGGAGGGTAGTAATTCCACTGACATCTACTCAAGAGGCAAAGCAACAGCCACGTGTACAACAAATGGAAAGCTTACCTAGAAGCAGAAAAACAGGTGATAACAGGCAAAATGAAGTAATTGGTAACAAGTTTAAGAACTTTTAGCCAATCGGATGTGCAATGGCCTGGAGTAGGCAAGATAAAAACATTTAAATAAAATAAAACCAAAGATCACCCCTCGTTTACATGTTGGCCTGATGAGGAGGCAAAGGGCTGAGGTAAGTGCATTTATTGCGGTTGAGGGCCCCCATATTGTGTAACTTAACTTCAGTCAGTCCTGTTGTTTATACTTTTTTAAAGCTGATTTGCAAAGTACACAGGTAACATACAACATAATAAGCGATCAACATAGGAAAAGATAAGAGCATCTAGGTGCACATTATTTCAGTTCAGTAATTTAATGTAACATATAAGTAAGTTTAGGTGAATATTTGGATATTAGAGCGTACGAGAACAACATGTGTTACAAAAAAATCTCTTATAAGCCAAATTAAAGGTGTGCACCGTGTTCAGTATACATGTCTGTTAGACCTGACATCCTTGGCGTAGTATTCCACCATAACTCTGGGGCATATTTAAAAAAAAAAGCAACGAAGCGTGTCATTAAGCCATGAAGGCTAACGACACACTTTGTCACTTTAGAAGCTCAGGGCTCCACCATATTTACTAGAGTATGGTGCAGCCCTGTATTTCCCCCTGCACTGGCGCGAAATTTAGCTGCCTAGCTCCAACTCAGGCACCCTTGCACCATAGTGCAAGGGTGCTTGTGTTGAGGGGAAGATTGTTTATGTGCTGGAAGGCCCCCCATATTGCACATAAACAATCTTTAAATGCCGTTTTATAACTTCTATGTGTGCTGATTAATGCAAGTTGCAAACCAGCATTTAAAAAAAACAACTATTGTTTATGTGCAGGAAGGGCGATCTTCCTGCACATAAACAACCTGTGGTGTTTTGTAGTTTCTATGTGTGCTGATCAAGTCAGCACACATGGAAACAGCAAAAATGAGGAGAAATAAAGTATTTCTCCTCGTTTTGCCTGATTAAGACCAGGTTTTGCCTGGTCTTAATTTTGGCGCTCTTGTAAATAGGGGGCAGTGTCAAAATTAGTGGGTGTTGTGGTGGAACGCCCACCACAACACCCATTGCCTGCCCCTTTCACGCTAAGTGTAGCCTGAAAGGTTGTCTTATTTACAAGGCAGCACTAAGTCACGTTAAGTGGCTTAACACCACCTTGTACATAAGGCGAAGCTCCTATCGACATCACAACCTCACTAGCGGCTTGTAAATATGTCCCTCTTTGTCTTTCCCTTACTTTGCTGACATTGTTTTTATTGGCATTAGGACACTGTGCACTTTATCCCTGCTGACCAGTCCTAAAGTGCTTGTGCTCTCTCCTTAAAACATGATCTAGTTTTGGGCATGTACAGACCAAGATTGAAAACCTGCTGCTCAGGACCCAAGAGAACCCAAAAAAAATCAGTAAATAACAGTGCTATAATGCTACAGCTATCAGGACTGAATAGCTTGAAAATGTAGAAAACTATACCGGTTCAATTCTGACACAGCCAAATAATTTAAGGATACATAAATGATGGAAAATTTCACAAAATAGCCCTGAACATCAACCCCTGAGGAGCACTAATTAACACAAGCAAAACGCTCAGGTATTAGCTGAGGCATTCAAATAATGTATGTGGTGACCTGAAAACATTTGGGCCCAATACACAAAAATTCTGGACCTGCTCATCTCATGCGTGTTAAGGGACATGAATGGACTGGGACTCCTTCAGAACAGGCGCTAATGCTGCGGCGGAGGCCTGTGGTGACAGACCTCAATCCCAGTCCGTCCCAGCATTCTCATTCTTGGTGTTCTGTGTACAGAGCTCCTTTCTTCCCCACTGGTGGTGCCCAGCACTAAGGGGCATATTAACAAGGCCAGGCGATAATTATCGCTAAGTGCACTTAGCGCTAGGATAATTATCGCCGGCCAACTCTGAATTTTATCGCGGAGATAGCGTGCTATCAGCAACGCTTATCTCCAAAGCAATAAAATTCAGAGCACAAGCTGCCAATTGTGAGATTATCGCTGGAAATACAGCGATAATCCGACAAGGTTTGGCGATAGGTTGCTGATAGGGATAGACATACATAGCCATGATATCCACCTTACATAGGATATCATGGCTAAGTCAGAAAAATACCAGACGTAAAAAAGCAGCGTTTACCGCGGTTAGCGCTGCTTTTTTTTATCGCTAACAGGGTTAGCGATATCCTTGATAATAGGATTAGCGACATTTCTCCTATTATTTTACTCTGGAACGCCCCCTTTGCATCTCATTTGAGATGCAAGGGGAAGCGTAGAGTAAAAGGGTGCTAACATGCGAATGTGCGTGTTAGCACCCTGTTGCTGATAGGGCGCTAGTTTTATCTCTGCTTTTTTGGCCTTTAAAGCCAAAAAGGCAGAGATAACCCCCTTGTTAATATGCCCCTAAGTGAGCAGCAGACACAGAAGACGTGGATTCAGAATAGTCAGGCTTTCAATAGCTTTCTAAACACTTTTTTCAGGAGAAGAAGGCACACTGTGAGTCCGGCATCGAGGAGAGCATGCAGCAATCGGTGGGGCTCTTCCTGCTGAGCCACTCTGCTCAACACACTGTAAGCTGTGAGTTGCAGCCGACACGTGCCCCAGATTGCAGTGCGCAGAGTCCAGGAAGTGGTAAGGAGACAGACTAGTGCTGTCTCTTCCCAAGACAAAAAGTTGTTTAAAAAACGATTTTCACTTTCTGTGTTTACTGTCTATGCCTGTGGTTGTTACAGTTAAAAATTGTAGTTTTAGCCTGCCTGTAATTGCATATTTTATCACCTGTGTTGTGTTTTAAATGTGTGGTTTTCCCTGCCCATGATTGCCTTCATTTAGTGTGTAGAATTGTGGGATTTGCAGTCCAACCTCTGTAGTTTGTCCCTCCCATTCCTTGGTGACAAATCTGTTTTCCCTCCAAATTTCTCCTTTGCTCTGTGCTTAGGCCTGTGTGCTCAAACAGTGCACCCCCAGCCACCATTTTTTGTTCACAAGCCAGTGAGGCCAGCCCCCCTGCCTCCCCGCCCCCCCCCAGCAACAGGGATTTTCTACATCAGAGTGTGCTTCTGTGAGCTGTTTAAACTGTATTTACTGGGGCCTGTGCACTTCGGTTTTTGGTCAGCAGGGGGAGTAAAGCTTTATTCAAACAGTATTGTTAGATTTCGAGTTAGTGAAGCCTTTACCTGCTGAAGTCCAAAGTTGTGGATTGAGCCTGTCTGTCTCCTAGGAGATTCTGAACAGGAGCAAGCAGCTTCCAACTCCCTGGCCAGCAAACCTTGTCTGAGGTTGCTGGGACCTTATATGGTGTGCTAGTGGTTGGCACATGTGTACACTGATTGGTGGTTGTATCTAGTGTTTCTATTGGGTTAGGGTTAATGTCCTCATTGGTTGGGTAATTGAGGGTTCTGATTCGTTTCTCGGTCTGTGATTCAATCATTGCAGGGTTGGGACTAGGGCTAGGGTTAGGCTTTCTATTGGACGTAGGGACTAGGGCTACCTGTACCATTGGCTGCTTGGACTTGGGTTGGGACTAGTGGTAGGGCTAAGGCCTTCATTGGACTTAGAGATCAGGGTTTTTTAACTGATTGGGTGTTTGGACTAGGGCTAAGATTGGCTCCAAGGTCCTGGTCTCCTATTGGTTCTAGATGTTAGGGCTAGTGTTGTGTTTGGATAGTGTTAGGGCTAGGGTTCCCATTGGCTGAAGGGGTCACCTGATTACTAGGGCTACAAAAAAGTCCAGGCTTAGGGCGTCTCAGCCCGGGCGTCGAGGCTAAGGGTGGAGAGGACAAGGTTAGTTGCCTGTGTGGGCCTGTGAAGGGTGGAGAGGACAAGGGTTGTTGCCAGTTTGGGCCTGTTAAGGGTGGAGAGGACAAGGGTTGTTTCCTGTTTGGGCCTGTTAAGGGTGGAGAGGACAAGGGTTGTTTCCTGTTTGGGCCTGTTCGAGACTGGTCGGGACTAGGGCCAGAAATGCTGCCCTTTTTCTCATTTAACAATACCCAGCCCACACCATCCACAACCACAAACAGAGCAACACACTCACACCAAATATACACCACGCACAACACTATGCACAGATTAATGGACCAGCATGCACCACCAACCCAACCAAACCACATCTACACACCCTACTATCCCAACTACCACACATATCCACCACCACCCACAAACAGTACACAACTCTATCCTATACCACTAACCAATACACTCATGACTAACACAACGCCAATCAACACCATAAATAACTACATCCCACTCAGACACACTCTCCCTGCTGTAATTACACCTAACAGTCCACATTTTATCACTAACAAATATATAATGATCCTTTCATCAGTTGACCTAAAAAACATTTTTTTTAAAAAGTCCTTCACTCTTTTATCCCTCCACTATCCTTTTTCTATCAAAATTAACAGACTTACATGTTCACTTCTCAAATTCCATATTCCATATTCAACTATACTAATATACTGCCCAAATAACTGAATAACATATCTACTACTCAAATTACTTCATATTTATACTATACTAATTTTCAACACTAATCCTTCATGGGTTCCGGAGTGGCGTGCTACTCGCCAAAAAAGCCCTTGAACACCCATCAGGGGTCAAGTGCTATATGAATGCAAATCTTTCTTCTCCTTTTATCCATCCGCTATCCTTCTCACTCCAAGTAACAGACTAATATCCACCACTGAAATTACCTCATATTTCACCATATTAATTCACCACTAATCCTTTATAGCCTCCCTGAATAGCATGCGTCAACAAGCGAGCGATAAATCAATACAAACCTTTGTCCTACTCTATCCTGTAAATGTAAAAATGTAAATGTAAATGTACATATATTTATATAGCGCAAATCACCGACACGGTATCTAAGCGCTTGCTTAGGGAACCCGTCCTGGTATTCCCCTGTGAGATACCCCGGCAGGGTATCCACAAGGTGAAAGCCAGGCATCCCGCCGCGAGGGGCCGTGCTGGAGATTTAGCAAGCTATTGCCCAGAGTCGCAGAGTGTGACCCCGTGAGTCGAGTAGGCACCGGAGCGAGAATTATCGAGTCCGTGGAATTTTTCAGAGCCCGAGCCCCACCAAGGCGGGGAATCGAACCCTGGTCCACAGCCGATCTCAGCTTCCGAGTCTGCCGCCTCTAACCACTGAGCCACACTTCTCCATCATTCCTTCTGCTATCATTCCAAATCCAAATAACTGACTAACCTATCCACCACTTAAAATGTACTTGTATGTTTCACTATACTAATTCAACACTAATCCTCTGTGGGTCCCGGAGTAGCGTGCTACCCGACGAAAAAGCGCGTTGACGCCTCGTCAGGGGTAGTAAGCGCTATATAAATGCAATTACAATCCAATACAATACAATATTGCTTTCTAACGACTGCCATTGCTAACCATTCAATACTTTACAACAACAGTCGAAGGGATGTTGTGCATACCTTTGCAAACCACAATGGAGTAGAATGCCCTGGCTTCCCTTTTTCCCTTGAAAATCCCAAGGGATCCTGGTGTGTGCAATGTGGTTTTTAATAACAATTGATAATTTCAAAGCACTTTGTGTATTCGAAATGAAAAGTATAGCACATTAATGGTAAAGTGAATTCGTTTTTGCCCTACAGAAAATGGTGTACAGGCGATTAGCTCCCAGATGTTCCAGTTCACCTCTGCTTGTGGAACGTTCTTGCAGCACCCTCCCCTTTTATCTGTTTATGCTTGGGGATAACATTGGAGTGAGGCACAGAAGAGAACTTGGGGCAGATGGGAACTTGTACATTGAGATTACGTTGAGGCTGAATAACGGTAGCTGGCTAGCCTGGGAAGAGTCTAGGAGGCTGAGGCAGATCAGCACAGGGAACTCATAATTTTGATTTTTGTCATGTAAGGACTACTTGCTAGCCTAGAACGTTCTTAGAACAGGAACTGAAATATACTATTGCAACATATGACAGAGGTCAGCTTGTGAATTTTAGCCTTTCTGCTGAAGGGCCTTCACCACTACCTGATTAGGATTAGCTATTAAAACAGCGGCTGCCGCAGTGCAGTCTGGGAGCCGCTGCCCAGAAACAGGAAGAGAGCGACGTGGCGGTAGATGGTGGTGCGGCATTAATGTAAGTTGTACTTTTTTTTAAAACAAATTGTGTCCCCGAACCCTTTCCCCCACCCCCAGCTCCATGTTCCCTCCAAACCTAAGCACAGGGCAACGGAGGCCCTGTATAATGTGGTAGGTTGAGACAACAATTAAAGATGATTTAAAGAGAAGTGGTGAGAAGAAATCTATTGTGGGCGTTGTGTAAGAAAATTTTCTAGACTGATGAGATGTAATGCCCTCATTTACAATATTTTGGCTTAGGGCAGCGTCGCAAGCCTTCATGATGTGCTGCCATATGTCAAAAGAAAAGGGCAGGAATGTGCCGTATCTATGTTAGTAGTTGCATTCCTGTCCTCTTTCACAGTGCTAGTGGCCAACACAGGTACTTTTGCACCATGGTGCAAGGGTGTCTGCTTTGAAATCAGGTTGTTTCACAAAAACAACCCTTACGCCATCCCAGTGGAATTGTAGGCTGTGACGCATTCCCAGGTTTACAGCATGTTGTAATTCTGGGAATGTGTCAAATACCATAATGCCCATGGCATGTCTCCCATCGCAGTGTTAGGCAACGCTGCAAAATCACATCTACAAGGCCATGAAAAGCCACACAGGGTGGTTTTGCGTGGCCTCATAGTTATAGGTAAGCCCAGTGAAAAGTGAGGTTCTGGCGGTGCACTGTGCTTGTAAATATGCCCCATAGTGTTTTAGGATGAGTTTTTTATTTTAACTTAGCGTGTTCAAATTACACATCAAAACTGACAGCGATAAGCATACCCACTGTGTGTACATAAGCTAAATTGTACCTGATCCATTTTCTCTTAACAAATACTTCTTACGAATATCCATTTCTTTCTCATTTTTCCTGCACCACCCACCATCGCTTCTGACACCTTGTGTGTGCCCCACACACCTTCACCCTACAACCCCAGAGGAAATCAGTTCCATTCTAGCTGTCAGCGAATTTCTGATATCCAACAGAGCACCTCTCAGAGCTTGAACCCATAACAGACATCTACAAAGGGCTCAGCAGCTACTGTAATCACCAATTGGTTAGTGGGGAGCATTGATAGATTAAACCAGGGCAATCCTTTTAAAAGAAATATTAAGGCAAATAAGTTATAATATTGGTTTTTTCACTACTCATATAGGCATGGCAATCTTGGGTAAACCAAGGAGGGGGAACTTGCTGCTACCAGATCAGCACACGTTCTCAAGGGATTATGGTAGATGCAGTTCATGTTTTTCAATTTTTCACAAGTAATTGTTTTTTCCATCAGTGATGGCACAGTCAGTGCTGGTTGCATTCCGGGACACATTTTTGGGTTGTTACCCATCTTCAACAGGAAATACCAGTGAGAATGCATAGAACATGAACTCCTTCTTCCTGACCCCCTGCAATGGAAGGTTATAAGTGCCTGGTAAATAAAAGGAATTAGGGTCATTTACAATTCACCAATTACAGTGTAACCCATTTGACTACACAGTAAAGCTCAGAGTCGATTGGTGGGATTAAGTATGGATTTATTACAAATTCAAAACCAAGCTGTTAGAAATCAGTTGCAGAACATAGCATAAAAATACAGATTCACTAAGGGACGTTCAACATGTATACTCAATAACAGGAAGCAAATGAGGAATTCTGTAGCTGCTATTCAAAGGATGAGAAACAAAGCCTGGTGAGAAGATTGGAAGTTTCGATCATTTTGCCTCTACATGAGGTTGTCAAAGAAGATCTACTAGACCCTATTCTAATCCAGAAATCAGGGAAACCCTATTAAGTCAGGGAAGCGTAGAACGGTGACAGCATAGTAGAATCTCTGTAGGAGTTCTCTAAGCTGCTCGCTAAACATTTAAATTACGGTCAATCAAGATCCCCTCGTTTAAATGAATCCTCTGTTATCTCAGTTTTAACGAGATTTTCCTCTTAACCTATAAAACTAAAAAACATGTACCAGCATTGAAAAATCATTTGGATTAAATCTCTACATCCACTCATAATACCGATAAATTGGGTAACATACACACATCCTCTCAATCTCAAAATGATCAATCATAAAGCATAATCAATATACTTACCCTGCTCAAAAGCAGCAACAAAAGAGGAAGAAGATGGAGGACATAAATACTTTATATGGGCTGACGCTTTTTGATTGTGATGTTTTAAGTTCCATTATGGGAGCTTTTAAGCTGTGTTGTTGCTCAGAAGGCGTTAATAAAAGATTATGAATAATGTTAGCCTCCTGTCTTGACATAAAATCATATCGCACGTCTCATTAATTTCCATCTTCAAACAAAAGAAATTGGCAACTACACTCGAGATTTCTTTCCTTTGGTCCACACAGCAGAACATCCTTGGATTTCTCCTGTCTCCCTATTTCACTCGAACATTAGCCTCCCTTCTTTCATTAAATCTTCTTATCCTTGCTAAAAGATACTCTTTTCGAGCCTCACAACGTCTTTCACACAATGTGCCATTCTTTAACCGTGAGCTTATGCAACTGCACAGCCAGAGGAGATAACGGCATTGCATCCAAAGCAAGGATGCATGTTAAAAGTTAAACGTTAAAAAATGCCAGTGCTTAAGGCCTTTGGTCAACTTAGTACAACAAGCATCTCACTACATATTTAAATGCATATTACATATATATATATATATATATATATATATATATATATATATATATATATATATATACATATATATATATATATATATATATACTTTCAATTATAAAATAAAGCATAGTATTATTTAAAGAAATACATGAACATATTACAATTGCAATGTTATTCAAACCACACAAATGTACATATGTGAGAACTGCACCTCGTTGTTACTGTAAGTGAAAACATTAATATGCACACTTATACAAAGGTCAAGATTACACAGTAGATGCACTTTCTGCAACTGTTTAAGTGTACTACTTTAGGTTACTATGGTTACTTCACACGAGTACATAAGGCCAGGCCATACATAAACATATATGTGGCCTAGTTAAACATGAAAGGGTGGGGCCAAAATTACGCTGCTCCACCAATCATGTTGGAGGTGCATAACGTACGATTTTAGTTTGTTCGGAGAAGTAGCCCTCTTAAACATGCAAGTGCATCCCACAGAGGCTTGCCAGCCTTAAGATGCCCGGAGGAACCAAACAGTAAACACTCAGATCTTATTCCTTTTGTCTCTATCTCCTTTAATTTGGCTTCGGCCTGGATGTTGTTTTAAAAAATAATCCTTGTTTTCCTTTTCAGTGAGCCTCAGCGTATATAGCGGGCTGGTCGACTACATTTCCCAGCAGCCCCATGCGCAGCATGGTACATGTCAGAATCCTAAAACAGCCACATTCAGTTCCAACAACAGTATTTATACTTGTCACATTCTCGGTATGGCAGCGTCGGGAGGATGCATACACCGATTTAGGTGTGGCGTTAGGGTGAGACCTTTAATGAAATAAGTACACAAATGGGCTGCAAAGCACCAATCACCTCTAAAGTACTTTCTTTACCACAGTGGCTCCCCTTGTTTTATTTCTCCATGGGGATCCTCTAAGTTTACACTATGGTAGCTAGTGTGTGACGTGGAATGGCATGGGTTTTTACAAAGTGACACTTGTTTTCACCACTTTTTTCACCAGTTGTCAGTGGTTTGTAGTGGAAACCCGACCTCATTTGTCAGACACTAATGCTAAAATCATGTAACAAGAGGCATTATTCTCTCCTTTTTTTGTGAGTCCCCTTTTGGCTTTTGTTATGTGTTTTCTGGACTGTTATTTTTAACACTATATGTTTGCTCGCCACAGGACAATTTAGAAAATTGCTGATAAATCAAATTAGTCTCCAGCAGGTACAGGACTACTGGGAATTTAAAGTATGCTTGCTGGCTTATTCTATGATTTATTGTGGAGCAGTGTAATTTTGGCTCCACCCTTACCTGTCACAAACACGCAATATAATTGAGCGCTTAGCTCATGTACGTTGTGCGTCCTAACAATATTAATGTAATGTTTTTGACTTAAAATTACTATTAAGGAACATTCACTGTATAGTTAGAAACTCATATATACACTATGGGCTCGAGGAAGGTGGCCCATTACCGGTCGGTATCCCCAAAATTCGGTTAATTTCAGGCTTACCGACAGGTATTGAGCCATTTCAGATGTATGGGATGATTTGGTAAATACCGAATCGGTATTTACCGATTCTGTATTTACTGAATCATCATTTACCGAATCGATAAATGGCATGTAGGAAGCACTTTTAAGAGTGCTTTTGTGCTTTAAGGATTCGTTATTTACCACCAACTATTAGTTGGTGGTAAATACCGAATACCTTTGAAAATGCAAATCTGTGCATTTTCAACAGTGCCATGTGGCAAACATACATGCCCTAAGGGCATGTATGTGTGCCACATGTGCACAAGCACTGTTCAAGGGTGCAACAGGGTGTCAATGTGGACACCCTGCCACCCTTGAATGTTTCCCTATTTTACCAAATTGGTATTTACCGATTCGGTAATTCACATTCATCCAGGCCCATAGGAATGAATGGGAATTACCGAATCGGTAAATACCCATTTGGTAAATACCGAATCGTACCGATTCGGTAAGACTTACCGAATTTTTAGCTACATAGCATTTACCGATTCTAGAATACTGAATCTGTAAAATTCGGTGTTCTAGAATCGGTAAATGTACTTTACCTACATCTGGCCCTATGTGCCTTAATTCATTAAACTACATTTACTGTTTAGATGATTGAATAATCCATCCTCACACTATTAAAATGTACTTACTTTAAAAACCAGAAAGACTCATGTAATGTTTGTACTAATTTTCCATATTTGAATTGAAATGTAGTTCTTAGTCGTACTTATGCACACATAATCAATATTTCATCTGTATGCAAAGTGTAACCTGATTGTAATGTACAACTAACATTTTTCAATTATTTGTAAGTTGAATGTTCACAAGCATATTAAATGAACACCATTGATTTAATACTTTTAGTTGAAGTTGCTAGGCCCATATTTCTTTCAGCAGAAATGTTTTCCATTTTCTGGTTGCTTTTTTTTTCCTTGCAGGTTCAAATCATATGGTTTGTTAGTTTGAGAATATATACAACACTATGCTTGTGATAGAGAGAGAGCGTGAGAAGAAGACCTTGATAATCAACATGGAGAGCCATAGCTTTAACTGAAAGTGTCCATACAGCACGTTTGCAAAGAGCCGCAGGTGACAAAGAACAGTACCATTCCCATTACTTTTCTGGGAGAAATCGTTGATGTTTCAACTTACAACGTGAGAATGGAAAGGACAATGGAGCCACTGATGATGCGAACAGAGGGGGGGGCTAGTTTGGAAATTCGGTCAAAATAACTGGAGTTCACACTCTCTGAGGTTACCACCAATTTCCTTTGGACTTTGAAAGGTTTAGACCTCTATGATTATTCCCTTTGATTCTTTACTGAGTGTGGACTTGGCTAAACCCTCATTTCCCTGACCCAAGAAGAATCTTGACCGAGCTTCTGAAATGCTGACACCTTCCCGCACTTACCTGCATTTTCATATTTGTCTGCATTTCCCTGATTTTTTAGATCTAGTAGGGGTTTTAAACCATCTTCCTTAGTTTGGACATTAACTTAGATGATTTTAGACTTCACTCATGTTTGGAAGAGAGTATCAGAAACTTTTTCTGAGCATCAAATTCTGTTGTTAATTGAATTGCTGCGACTTAACTTCTTGTTTCCCTTATACTGGTACCCCTAAAGTTTTTTAGAGGTTGAGTTACGCTATTGTTATTCTGCATATTTATAGCATGGCACCTAGATCTGTTAATCTTAACCTGACCTCAAACTTCTGATAAATCTGAACTAGTTTAGCCACTGTCCTTGTTGTGTAGTCAAATGGGTTGCACTTTTTACTAAAGTGATTGATTTCATGTAACTCCCTTTACCTCTCAGTCAGCAAAAAAGATCCACCGGATAACAATGTTAAGAGGGTTGACCCAGTGCTGCATCAATTGTGGCAAAGGAAAGTAGAGATCTTGGGCTGATAAAAATCATTGCTTTTCTTTTGAAGAACAACCTCAAACTCACTTTAAGTTATTGTTACAGGGAATATCGAATACCAAATATCGCTGTGCCACATTATTGCGACCACATGTTGAGGGATAAAATATCAAATAGGTAAGTGTGCAGCAGTAGAGAAGGAATTACTATTCTTAACTCCATATCTATGTACATTGAAGATATATATTTCACCAAGGTACATAGATGCGTGGTTAGGTATAGAAAATGTATACAAATGTACCTTTTGATATTTTTTCTCTCAATATAGTGATCATAAAATTGTGAACCAACAATATTTGGATTTCGATATTTCCAGAGAACACAGTGCCTGCTTTCTGTAATTTAGGCCAGATATTACACCCCACTTTCGGTGGTGCCCATGCAGTCAGGGAGTAGCTAGATAGATGCAAGTGGGCAGTGCCACTGATGATATGGTGGCAATCTGAGGCAGCCTCCTAAGAAAAGTTTAAGGCACCTGCACCTATTATTTTTATAAATTGAGTGTGGTTGAATCGATTGGTTTGTAGTACATAAAGCTGTTTGCAACATAAATAGCTGTGTAAGCCAAAGGTTTCATGTAAATGTGACACACTTGTCCAAGGTGTGCAAGAATTCCACTGACCTTTGTAATTTCAGACAGCCCTACACTTTCAAACCATCAATCAAACTGTATTTCTAAAGCACAACACTGTCACCCCTAGGGGTATCTGGTTGCTGTATCTGCGGCAAAGACCCAGTACTTGAGTCTCTTTCTGAAGTCTACAAGCAAGGGGGCTGTACGGAGCTGGAGGGGGAGGTTGTTCCAGGTCTTTGCAGTGAAGTAGGAGAAGGAGCAGCCACCACTGTGGCTGCAACGGATGCGGGGTCGTGTGGGGTGTGCAAGTGTGACTGAAGAGAAGAGCAGGTGTCTAGAGGGTTGGTAGAAGTTCAGTCGCAGGTTGAGATAGGTAGGTCCTAGGTCTTGGAGGGCTTTTGCATGCTTGAGGATCTTGAACTGGCATCTCTTCTGTATGGGGAGCCAGTGGAGGGCTCTAAGGTGGGGGCGATGTGGGTTCATATGGGGAGGTCCAGGATGAGTCTAGCTACAGCTTTCTGCATGGTTTGTAATCTGCTGAGGAGCTGAGTGGAGATGCTGGCATAGAGGGCATTGATGTAGTCAATGCGGCTTGTTACAAGGGTCTGAGTGACGGTCTTTCTGGTTTTGGTAGGGATCCATCTTGTGATTCTGTGGAGCATGCAAAGTGTGTGACAGCAGGAGGAGGTGACTGCATTGACTTGTCGTTTCATGGTCAGTTGGCTGTCGAGGATATTGCTAAGGTTGCGTGCACGGTTGGTTGCTATGGGTCCGAGTTCTGCATAGGTGTTATTCCCGAAGATAAGTACCTCACTTTTGTCAGAGTTGAGCTGGAGGCGGTTATCTCTCATCCATTCACTTATGTTGGTCATGGCATTGTAGAAGTTAATTTTGGTGTTGGAGAGGTCCTCGGTAAGCAAGAGGATCAATTGAGTGTCGTCTGTGTAGGAGATTAGGTTGAGTCAGTGGGACCTGAAGACGTCTGTGAAGGGGGTCAGGTAGATGTTAAAAAGGGTCGGGCTGAGGGATGATCCTTGTGGTACACTGCATAAGATTTCTTTGGGTGCGGAGGTGAAGGGAGGAAGTCAGATGCTCTGCGTGCGTTGTGTAAGAAAATATGTGATCCCTTCAGGGCATCTTGCAGTATGCTTATATTGTAGAGTATGTTGATGTGGGTACTGTGGGAGATGGTGTTGAAGCAACAGAGAGGTTGAGAAGGATCAGGGCTATGGTTTCTCCACAGTCAAGAAGTGTTCTGATTTTGTCTGTGGCGGCAATCAGAGCGGTCTCAGTGCTGGGATTTACCCAGAATCCTTATTGTGAGGCATCCAGTGGGTGGTTATGTTCCAGGAATTCAGTGAGCTGCTGGTTGATGGCTTTCTCGAGTACTTTGGCTGAGTAGGGGAGCAGGGCAATCGGACAATCATTTCTGAGATCGCTGTGATCCGCTGAGGCTTTCTTTATGAGGGTTTGATGTCTGTGTGTTTCCATTTCTCCGGGAAGATAGCTGAGGAGATGCAGGTGTTGAGGATGCTGGTGAGATGCTTGTTGATAGGGTTCACTGTGAGGTTATACAGGTGGTAGGGACAGGGGTCGGTGGGTGCCCCGGGGTGGATAGAAGACATGATGGCTGAGGTGGTCAGGGCAGTGAGAGGAGACCAGGTGGTAATGGTTTATCTGCTGTTCGATGGTTCATTGATGTTGTTGGGGTTGAGGGTGGCAGGCGGCAGGTTGGAGGCTGAAACTGTTGTATATGTTGAGGACCTTGCTGTAGAAGTAGTCTGAGAGGATGTCACAGAGTTCTTGGGAGGGGTGGATGATACTCGCTGTGGCTGTCGGGTTGGAGAATTCTTTGACTATTTTGAAGAGTTCCTTTGTGTGGTGGCCGGCCGCGGAGTTGTTGCGGGTGGTGATGGCTGCTTACTTGGTTTCTTTGATGTGCCAGTGTAAGTTTTTAAGGGCTGTTTTGTGAGCTGCTCTGTCGGCTGGGTTTTTGGTGGCACAACATTGTTTTTCCAGTTGGAGACAATTGCACTTGGTGGTCCTAAGTTCTGGGGTTGTATCAGCTGGCATGCTTGGAGGTTTTGTTGGGTTTAGTAGGTTTCACTGGGGTACTCTGTTGGTGCTGTTGGTGATCCAAGCATCAAAATCTCGGATGGCTGGGTCAAGGTCTGCTGAGGCTTCGGGTTGGGTGGATGTGAGGGCTTGTGTCCATTGAGATTCAGTGACCTTACTCCAGCTGCGGTGGGAAGAGATGTAATGCTTAGTGATGGTGTGCTGGGCATTGGCGATGGTGAAGTGTACATTGGCGTGGTCAGTCCAGGTAAGTTCTGTGGTGTGGCTGAATTTGATTCTGTCGCTGGAGGTAAAAATGGGGTTGAGTGTGTGTTTGGCTTTGGGCATGGTTTCGGTGACCAGTTGGGTTAGGCTGATGTTGTCCAGGTTCTCCAGGAGGGTAATGAAGTTGGTATTGTGTGGATCATCAATGTGGAAATTAGGTCGCTGAGTAGGATGTAGTGGTGGGAGTCGATTGTTAGGGGGTGATGAGGTTGGGGATGGCATCGCAGAATGTTGCTTGGGGTCCCGGGAGTCTGCAGGCGAGGGTGCCTCTTATTGTGGTCCTCACGTCAGTTTATAGTAGGAATTTGAAACATTCCATGAGAGGCGTGGGGTCATTGTTGGTGATGGTGCATTGGATGGTCACCTTGTTTGTTGGGGCGGTCTCAGTGTATCATCTTGTAGCCTTCTGCAGTGGTGGTGGTGATGTTCGAGGATGGGTTAAGTCAGGTTTCGGTGATGAAGGCAATGTCCGTGGAGAGGTTGATGATGGTGTCCCAGATTTCTGTGGCATGTTTATAGAGCAAGCGGGCATTGAACAGGAGTGTTTGTGAGGTGTTCCTGGTCTTGTGGACAAGCGTTATGTGGATCTTTTGTGGATTGTGTCACAGGAGAAATGACAGTGTCGGCAGGTGAAGGTTCCTTTAGTGGATTGTGGAGAGGAGGAGACACAGTTGTTGTTTTGGCGTCCGGGGTCAGGTCCATGAGTTCCTTGTTGGTGTACTGTTGGGTGGCTGGACAGAGACAGCAGGCTGCACAGGGACAGCAGGAGATGCAGGGACAGCAGGCAGAGCAGGGAGAGCAGGCAGCACAGAGACAATAAGCGGTGTAGGGTAAGCGGCACAGTACCTTAAGCTGGGGTCAGACGTAAGGGGGTGGCCCAGCCTGGCCCCCTCTGGGCACTGATGGGCACGGAGAGGCCCGCCGGTAGCCCACATGCGGTGCCATTGAGCTTGAAGTGCAGACCCGCAACTTCGCCTCTGGGGCTGCTGGGAACTGTAGTCCGGGCAGAGTCTGGTGATAGGAGGGGTTCGTCACTCACTGGAGTAGGCAGGCAGCAAAGCAGGAGAGGAGTACACCTCGTGCAGGTGAGGGTGAAATGCTGTGTCCCAGAAAGTGGGATTCACCAGTGATTTTATCTGGCGCTGGGAGGCATGAAAAGTGCAGACCGGCAAGCCCCGCCTCAGCAGCTGCTGAAAACTGTAGTCTGGTTGGACTCCAGTGATGGAAGGGGGTCGGGCGCTCACTGGCGCCGACAGACAGGCAGCAGAGCAGGAGGGGAGCACACCTCACCAGGTGAATGTGAAAGGCAGCTTCCTGCGATGCAGGAGCCACCGGTAATTTTTATCTGGCACGGGTAGGCGTGAAAAATGGAGACCGGCAAGCTCTGGGGCTGCTGGGAACTGTAGAGCAGGCGGCATTTGGTGGTGGGTGGGGGTCTGGGCCCTCGCTGGTGCAAGCAGCAAAGCAGGAGGGGAGAGCACACCTCGAGCAGGTGAGGGTGAAAGGGGTCTTTGAATTGGTATTTGTGTGATCCTTGATTAACCTTGGATATAAGGGTGATTTCCATGTTCGCTATTGGCTGAGAGTTACATTAAGGAAAATATTATATATATTTTGTTTTTAATAGTGAAAACCATTCAAACTTACTCTACTTTTGAGCACATTTCCTATTCACAAAGTCATTGTTGTAATATATAACTCATTGGATACTCTACTCCACTGTTACGATACAGCCACTCCCCACACACATTTTCAAGGCTCTACATAACACTGGCCCATCATATCTCAACAATCGCATCTGCTTTCGTAAACCTTCCAGACACCGCCACTCGTCAGGACTCCTACTTGTATGAATCTAATGCATACAGGAAACTGGATATGGTGACCGAGCCTTCTCCTGCATCGCTCCTAAAGCATGGCACGACCTGCCTTCTCACACATAAGAGTATCCTTCTCACTACTTGAATTCCACACCAAGCTAAACACCTGGCTTTTCGAGTAGTCCCAATAGACCCTATGTGTTACTAAACTCACACATGCTCAGCGCCAAGATACCCGTCCGGGTGATAGCGCACTCTACAAATGTTCCGGTGTTCATGGTAGGGGGCTCCGATGACCTGTTCCACCACCAGCCTTAAACTCCCCGGGTCAGAGACGCGCTTGCTGAGCACAAGATGGCGGAGTGCTCCTCGTCAGCGCTTGCTGTTGGTCTTTGTTCAGAGGCTCGCTCCAGTTCTCAACCTCGATGATGTGCTGATCGTCAACCCTGATGCCCTTGCGGTCATTCTACTGACCTCCGTCCTCCTGTGGTGCTGTGGCTGGGTCCCCCACACTCGTACCCTACTTAATGGAACTCTGCTCTCCAGGTTTTTTGGGGCTTGACTTGGTGCATCTTGCCTTTTTGTGATGGTTTCCTTTGATGCCCACAACCCGGATCCGCCATTTTGTTGATTCTTGTCCTATCCTCCAGTCTGTTGGACTCCATCCTGCCGAACTTCAGACATTTCTCTTTTGCTGGACTGCCTTATCTCTTTCTCCCCCTCAGGTCCCCCTCTCGCCAATCTCAGCGTCCGACTCTTCTCCCCCCAATTATCTCTAACCCTTTTGATGTTTTATTTCTCCATTCACTCTGTAAATATATAATATTTAATTGTCCAAGCCTAATCGCTGGTAAAATGTAATCATAGGTAAATGTACTATTTGTATATATATATATATATATATATATATATATATATATGTATAACTCTAACCACTAGTATATGTAGTAGACCTTTGTACTTACTACCATTCCTGAGTTTAGAGTTTATCCGTTTGTACCTCTTCCTTGAGTGACATTACAACTTGTACATTTGCATTTTTTTCTGTGTGTATCTCTTCGTTGTGTGACTTTACAACTTGTACATTTGCACATTTTTCCTGTTTGTATCTCTTATGTAACTAGTGTAATCCAAAGTCCTTATGTAATGCAACTGGTTCTTTTGGAAAGCGCTCTGATACCTTCGGGTAATGTTCGCGCTATATAAAATCGCATTAAATAAATAGTTAAATAACATTAACATCACAAAAGGAGGCATTATTCGAAACAAATTTATACAAAAAGTAGCTTGTGTAAATACTTTGTCAGTTAAAAAAGAGGACATACATGGCATGTAAGTGCCTGGGATATGTTTCCTTATTTTTTATTTTTTTTATTTCTGAAATTCTTTATTGTATATTACTGGTTTGTTGATGCTTCTTGTCTGCAATTAAAGCAGGAAAGGTGCATCCTTGGTCGCCGTTTAATTTACAGATTATTTATTATTTAGCAGGGATATTCCTCAAAAGCTCGCTAGAGGGCAGTGATCGCATGCGTACATTGTACCCATTTGTACTTGAAAACTTTAAAGCGTGCTGTTTTTGTCAATATACGATTAACGTGCGCTTGTGTCTGCGACCGCTGTTGTAGAATGTACCAAAAGGTAAAAAAGCTAAATATGGAAAGTCTTTCTAAGGTGGTCAAGAGCACATCATGTATACTTCTGGATAGCGGAGTATGATTTCTCGAATATCTTATGAACAAATTGCAAAAGTAAAATTCCTTAAAAAGGTGCAGGTAGAAGCGTCGAAATAAGTTAAAATTGAACTGCCTCACAAGTGACTCACATTAATTTCTCTAGAATTTGTGCATAATTCTACCCAAGACCTTGTAGAACTTCTGTTCCTCAAATATCATATAAAATATCTGGGTGTGCAAGTCGATAATTATTTATGCATTACATACATAACTCTCCACAGGAAAAAATGTTTTTGCGTCGTTGATAACTTTGCACTCTTCACTAAACTGCATCAAACATAGGATAAAAAATACAGATACTCATGATCAGATCTCGTCGATTCCTGTCGTAATGGCAGAAGAAGATGAAAAATAAAACCACATTGCTACAAATCCCCTGGTCTGCGTTTAATATCTTGATTACTTACCAGTAATCTTTATTACTCCGATTCTTCCTTCCTTGTCCCAGTACTTACCTAATCAAGATATTACCTCCTCTTTTCCTTCTATGTCCCATCATTTATATAACGAGGATATACCTACTATACCTTCATGTAGCAATATACAAATGGCGGATTTACTCAAACACAATCAGCACATCACAAAATGTCTCCCTTATTACATTTTATAGACAATACATATACCACTCATCTGACAACATTTGCCTTGAAAAAGCCCGCGGAGGGCGAAACGCGCGTCGGCTGTGACGGATGTGACAGGAAAATTAATAAAAGAACATTGGATATCAATGAACACTGTGCACATATACTTTGGATCTATAAGACTTTTTGAGCTATTGAATCTGACTTGGCTGGATGCCTATTGGATAATAGTGACTGAAAAGGATGTGCCCTGGTATTAGTTTGTATACTATACCTTCATATCGGTATGATAGCAGTGCTGCCTGACTACCAGGTGTTTCGGTGGATTAGCAGGCTGGGACTGGTTTGACTGCCTTGGGGCCAGTTTTATTGCTGAGGATTTACCAGCCACGTTCTAACTTGCAGCACTTCTAAATAAAAAACAAAGGGGTATATTTACCAAAAATTCTTATGATGTCTATCGCCGAAAACTACAAGGTGATAGTATCAGTTAGCGAAAACTGTTGCTAACACTAGCGTCAAGGCGATGAAAATATTTGACGTTAGTGAGATAAAAGTGACAAAAGGCCGATTAGCGGCAAATAAATTCAAGTAAGTCAGCACAATGTCACATTTTAGCCTCTAGAGGAAAAAATAGCCTATACATCCACCTCCAGTGAAAAAAAGAAAATACAAATAATGGAATGCAGAATGGAGCAGCCATGGTCAAGTTCAGCACAGGTCAATAACCACCCCACAACCCCCAACAGCCAGGATGACCAGACAGAGTCCCAGGGGAAAAGGAAATGCAGAATCAGGGCCTCATTTATGAAAAGTGGAGCATCGTTGGGGAAACTAGCAATGCAGCACTTTTCATTGCATCATCCTTGCAACACCATGGCAGCTGATGCCTGGAAGCGTGGACAGTCTCCGGGGCCTGGAGGCCTTGCTGGGTCTGCGTCTCAGACCAGGAGTGGGAGGCGGTGCTGTGAAGTCTCTGAGGTCTGACAGTGGAGGCGGGCCGCGTCTGGTCCAAGCCTGTGGACCGTGGCGGTAGACAATGAGGTGGTGGCGATCGCCTTTATTTGGTGGTGAAGTCTGGCAGGTTGCATGGAGACAAGTTGCTGACCTGTGTGATAAGACCTCCTGGCGTCCCGTGGAGCTGTGATCGGTAGAGGCGCTCCTGCCCACCGACGTAGGGAGGTCTGCATTACATAACACATGCCACCACTACACTGGGAAGAACGAGGAGATTGCCAATGGTGAGCCACGCCTCTCTGCATCACAGGCCAGAAGATGTGGCGCTGCCTGCACACTGTGGAGGGTGAGGCCCTTGAGCTGCACTGAACTTGTGTGGCGGGAGTGCTGCCACTTCATGCCTGTGGGGGCCCTGTTGCATCACTGAACTTGTGTGGTGGTAGTGCTGCAACTTCAGGCCAATGGGGGCCCTGTTGCATCATCTGCTCCGGGAGGTTCCCCAGCGGACTTGGCGGAGACTGCTGTACCCAGGTTTGTGAAATCCAGTTCCAGGCCTACTGCCAGCGGGTGGCGCACAACGTGCCCTGAACATTCCCTGCGCTGCGGCTAACCTACATCACAGAGGGCACGGCACAAGATTGATGGAGGACTCCACTAACTAGCTCTATTTGCTGATATCGACCGTTGGTGGCGGCAGGTGCCAGGGGCATGGGGGTCGGTTCAGGCCCAGGCCCTTAGGTGCGCAGTTTGACCTGCTATCACTCACTGGGGTACTGGTGAATACGGAATCTGGTCACCATTGTGAGATCAGAGGAGGGGACTGGATGGTGCTGCCTTTCCTCGACCCCTGGTAGTGAGCTCTTGGGTGTTTGGGGGATTTCCAGCGATACCGTCAGAGCAGAGATTCCTGGCTAGCATAACACTGCCTGGAGGAGAGGGGCTGGCTGACCACACTACACTGCACCAAATGTCATACATAGTGCCTGGGTATTTGGCGCAATGATGTCATGCCTGCAGACGGGGGGGGGGTTGACATTTGGCTGCTCCCCAGGGTCAATGAACTGAGTGGCTGAGGATCGCAGGCCGCCAGGGCGGGTGACAGTGGACAGCCTGCATTCCAAACTAGACTGTACTCCAGGCGGGTACCTCCCTCGAGCAAACGATCACTTCCTTGGAGGGCTGCATAGACAAAGTCACAGTCAACTTAACCCTGGAGCGTGCAGATCATCACAAGCTGACTTACAAGGTACACAACATTGAGCAAGAACTGGCCAAAGTACTGAGTATCCTGAGTGCAACTTTGGAGGTGTAGCAGCTAATGGCACATGTGAAATCACTGCAAAGAATAGCAGAAATTGTGGGGGGACACTCCCAGCATAACAACATCAGGGTGTTGTGTCTGCCTGAGGGAGCAGAAGGGGTGGATGCAATAGTATACACTAAGACATGGTTGCATGACTTACTGCCAGCAGGTGCACTCTCCGCATTCTTTGTTGTGGAGCAGGCCCATCCAGTGCCAGCGAGCCGCACGCTAGCGGGAACAGGTCCTAGACCCTTTCTCTTCCTGCCTCCTACAGGGATCGTGATGGTGTCCTGATGAAGGTACGCAAACTGGGGGAGGTGAAAGTGGATAATGCCACAGAGAATTTCTTCCCTGACTGTGCCATGTGGGTGCAGAGGCAAAGGGGCTCATCTCTTGTCGGTAAGCAATGCCTCAGAGAGTAGGGCATCAAATACTCCCTCCTCTACCCATAAAGGCTGTGAGTGATCTCAGATGTCGACATGCAATCATTGACGCCACTGAACAGGTCTGGACCTGGCTGCAATCTACTGGTTGGCAGGTGCCAACCAGTAGACAGGGAGTAAAGGGTCTGCGCAACCAGCTGTCATTCATGGAGCTAGTTATACTAGGAGGCGGGGGAGAAGCAGGCGTCCCCACCACAACTACAAGGAGCTGCATACGGCTCCGACAACGCACAATAGCACTCAGAGCAGGATCCCGATACTTCCCCTGAACGCTCCCCCAGTGAAGTTGGCTCAACTACGACATGGTCATCCGGTGCAGAGTCCGTGCAGCCCCCGACTATGGTTCCTCAGACAGCAAATAATTTAATGTTGACTGGTTTTACGTCTTTCCTTCTTCTGTGGTTACAGATAGCTCAGGAGAGTCTCTGGCTTTCTGCAGATCCTGGTGTCCACTTTCTGTTGGCGAAGTTCCAGTCTACCGAGGTCAGCACTTAGAAGGGATCAGGTCCAGGTGTCACCCAAAGGGAGCAGTGCAATTGCCCAGGTGAGCGATGCATGTCATGGGTGGTGGTGGTGGTCTCCTTGGTGCTCCAAGCTGCAATGGCGGGAGGTCCGTGGCATCATTAATGTTGCCATCGATGAATTATGGAGGTTTTCTATTATCTAAGGGCCTGACTAGCGGCACTCTTGCAATGCTGTAACATCACATGTTTGACGTGCCAAAGCATGTTTACAAGGCCACGCCAAGCCACTTTACGTGGCTTTTCATGGCCTTGTAAATATGTGCCCCTTTCATGCATTAAACAGTGTGAGAGGGGCATTCAATTCGTTTTGCTGTGAGCATACCCACGCCAAACCAATGAAATCTGAAGCATTCCCAGGTTTACGAGAAACCGCAAACCTTCGGAATACGACAGAATCTAACAGTACCCCAAGTGTGAAGTTTGGGAGGTGCTATGAGGATAAATGCTTTCATTTCTCCTCTTATTTCACTTTTCCTATGTGTGCAGCATTCTGCAGCACACAGAGAAAGGGGAAATACCCTATATAGATGGATTTTGTGCAGTTAGGTGTCCCTTCCTGCACAACATCAATCAACTCCACACCACAGTCACCCTTGCACCATGGCGCAAGGGTGCATCCTTTAGGTCATGGCAGCCATTGTGCATCAACATTGGGGAAAAAGTCAGAGGGCCTTATTAATGAGCCCCTTGTGACAATTTACCGCTGCTGGTATGTAATTTCTTGACATACTTGCTGCGTGAACTTTACACCATGTTGGACCCTATTTACAAAGTGACGCATCTCAGCATGTGTATGACCTTGTAAAACCCTGTGCCGTATTATACCTGCATCAGGTATGATGTGTGCAGGGTGGGCGTTCCTATGCAACAAAGCCTCATAGGAGTGGCGTGGTGAAACTATCAGATTTCCCTGCAATAATTCTGGGACGTCACTGCGTCAAAACCTTATGGCGTCCTCATGGCAGGCGTAAGGGTGACGCAGTGCGATAGGGATAGGCTTGCCCCATGCAGTTGCGGCACAACTGCAGCAATGTGTGACTTTTGAGTCAACAGTTATTTGATTGTGACATGGAGCGCCATACAGTAAATACGGCGCATCCATGGTGTCGCAAGGAGTGCGCAGTGAAAAGTATTGCATCGCTGTTTTATCGCAGTGATGCAACACTTTTCATGAAAGAGGCCCAGGAATGCACCCTATCTTATTGATAGTGCGCACTCCTGACCTTTGTTTTGATGCAGGGAAGTGCAGCAATATTCCTTGCAGTGCTGTCCAGCACCCAAAAATCATATATGTGGACCCAAGTGTTTGCACCAATTTAATACCAGGTATTTTCCTTAAAAAACTGTCTCCAGTTGAACTTTGAGGCAGTTTTTTTGGTTTTGCAACATACAAGGAAGTCCTTGGAAATATTGCGTAGTGTGTTTTGCGGGAGCTTTTACACACATACACCTACTTTGCATTTCATTTTCAGTAAGTCACACTAACAGAAGTGCTGATGTGAAAAATTCTCGTTTACGCTGGAAAATTGCCACTAACTGGAGTTAGTGGCAACTTGTAAATACGGCAATAAAAAAAGGCTGCTGCAACGTAAAAAAATGTACGCTATGGCATCGTTAAATTCTTGTAAATATGACCCCAAAGGGTTTTAAAGTGTGCTGTCAGGGTATTTCAAAACCTTTAGGGTCTCTTTTACAAGATTTTGACACACTGCAGCACAGTAAGCCTTCCTGCTGCACTGCCGTGCATCAAAATAAAATGGCAGGAAAGCGCCATATCTACAAGATAGGGTACATTCCTGCCCCCCCCCCCGCACCAGCACACAAACAGCAGCTGTGTGCCAGCGCACACACCCCTGTGTAGTATTATTTTGCAAGGGTGCCTGCACTGAGGGGATGATTGTTTTTGTGCAGGAAGGAACACCTTCCTGTACAAAAACAATCATTAGAGGCATTTTCCGTTTTCTATGCAGCACGCATAGGAAGACGAAAAAACGGGGAGAAACAAAAATACTTCTCCTCGTTGCACCTCCTTTTTCATTTTTTCAGAACACTCACAAGTGAAAACAAAATCAGAAACTAATAACCACAGTAGAAAACTAGGTCATAATAAGTTACAGACTGCTTTAGAATGAATACCAATCCCAAAATTCAGTTTGTTACCATGAGCCACATTAAGCTTGTAGAGATAAATACACGTGGGAGGAGATGACCACAAAGCAGCTTTGAGATGTTAACAATGAAAACGTCCACCCATTCTTCTCAAGAAGCGCCCATACCCCTCATAGTGATATGTTTTCGGGCTTTCTTTCCAGAGCACATCCAGGAAATGGGTTTTTCAAGACCCTCTGGTACTAAAGACTTCGCCAATATACCAGCCATAGACCAGAACCTCAATAGATTGGAACCACCATGCAACACACTAAGGGGCATATTCTCAAGGCGCTATCACTAAGTCCCTTGCTCATTGCACCATCAGGATTCAAGCAAGCCGGGCCGAAGACGGCTGAAATGCCAGAAACCGGTCCCCGGAAGCTTGTTTCCTTCCCAGTGTAAGAATTGGCTTTTGTAGTTTGGTTTGCCCTGTTCCCATCATGCACTGGGACAGGAACAGACTAATTTGCATACAGCCAGGTTCTGAAACTGGGATGGTGCAGTGAGCTAAAAAACGGTGTTGGATCTAGCCCTGATCTCTTGACTGGGTGAGAGTATTCTGCTTAATTCAGAGACTCTGTCCCTCACCACCCCTTGTTGTAAATATTTTTGTCCACCCTAAGCGTGGAAGGGTATACTCCGACATGAGTCCCTTGCTCATTGCACCATCAGGATTCAAGCAAGCCGGGCCGAAGACGGCTGAAATGCCAGAAACCGGTCCCCGGAAGCTTGTTTCCTTCCCAGTGTAAGAATTGGCTTTTGTAGTTTGGTTTGCCCTGTTCCCATCATGCACTGGGACAGGAACAGACTAATTTGCATACAGCCAGGTTCTGAAACTGGGATGGTGCAGTGAGCTAAAAAACGGTGTTGGACCTAGCCCTGATCTCTTGACTGGGTGAGAGTATTCTGCTTAATTCAGAGACTCTGTCCCTCACCACCCCTTGTTGTAAATATTTTTGTCCACCCTAAGCGTGGAAGGGTATACTCAGACATGAGTCCCTTGCTCATTGCACCATCAGGATTCAAGCAAGCCGGGCCGAAGACGGCTGAAATGCCAGAAACCGGTCCCCGGAAGCTTGTTTCCTTCCCAGTGTAAGAATTGGCTTTTGTAGTTTGGTTTGCCCTGTTCCCATCATGCACTGGGACAGGAACAGACTAATTTGCATACAGCCAGGTTCTGAAACTGGGATGGTGCAGTGAGCTAAAAAACGGTGTTGGATCTAGCCCTGATCTCTTGACTGGGTGAGAGTATTCTGCTTAATTCAGAGACTCTGTCCCTCACCACCCCTTGTTGTAAATATTTTTGTCCACCCTAAGCGTGGAAGGGTATACTCAGACATGAGTCCCTTGCTCATTGCACCATCAGGATTCAAGCAAGCCGGGCCGAAGACGGCTGAAATGCCAGAAACCGGTCCCCGGAAGCTTGTTTCCTTCCCAGTGTAAGAATTGGCTTTTGTAGTTTGGTTTGCCCTGTTCCCATCATGCACTGGGACAGGAACAGACTAATTTGCATACAGCCAGGTTCTGAAACTGGGATGGTGCAGTGAGCTAAAAAACGGTGTTGGATCTAGCCCTGATCTCTTGACTGGGTGAGAGTATTCTGCTTAATTCAGAGACTCTGTCCCTCACCACCCCTTGTTGTAAATATTTTTGTCCACCCTAAGCGTGGAAGGGTATACTCAGACATGAGTCCCTTCCTCATTGCACCATCAGGATTCAAGCAAGCCGGGCCGAAGACGGCTGAAATGCCAGAAACCGGTCCCCGGAAGCTTGTTTCCTTCCCAGTGTAAGAATTGGCTTTTGTAGTTTGGTTTGCCCTGTTCCCATCATGCACTGGGACAGGAACAGACTAATTTGCATACAGCCAGGTTCTGAAACTGGGATGGTGCAGTGAGCTAAAAAACGGTGTTGGATCTAGCCCTGATCTCTTGACTGGGTGAGAGTATTCTGCTTAATTCAGAGACTCTGTCCCTCACCACCCCTTGTTGTAAATATTTTTGTCCACCCTAAGCGTGGAAGGGTATACTCAGACATGAGTCCCTTGCTCATTGCACCATCAGGATTCAAGCAAGCCGGGCCGAAGACGGCTGAAATGCCAGAAACCGGTCCCCGGAAGCTTGTTTCCTTCCCAGTGTAAGAATTGGCTTTTGTAGTTTGGTTTGCCCTGTTCCCATCATGCACTGGGACAGGAACAGACTAATTTGCATACAGCCAGGTTCTGAAACTGGGATGGTGCAGTGAGCTAAAAAACGGTGTTGGATCTAGCCCTGATCTCTTGACTGGGTGAGAGTATTCTGCTTAATTCAGAGACTCTGTCCCTCACCACCCCTTGTTGTAAATATCACTAAGTTATCAGCACTTTAACGCAGCCAAAGTGGCGATAAAACTTTCACCCCATTCGCCCCATTCACAAGCTGGTGCTAACAGCCCATATCACCAGTGTACCAGCGATAGCAGCCTCAAAAAACATCGGCACAGTTGACCCCAGAAACTATCGCTAATGAGATGCAGAGTAGGCGTTCCTGTGCCAAAAGCTGCGAAAACACCACTCCGCAACGTTCTCAACGACCAGCCAGATAGGCGATAAGATCATAAAACATGCAATAAGGCACGTTGGCAGCAGGAAAGTAACACCTCCTCTGACCTGGTGAAAAGTCGGACGACAGCCTGCACCAGAAAAGGGAGCCCAGTCCACAGCCACACATGAAGAACAACAGATGCCATGGAGCCACTGATCATGCAGCCCAGAGCCCCAACAGGGCCACAACTCCCACCGCAACCACCCCCAGGACCCCACCCCTGGGCTCATCTTCCCCCCACCCCCTGGCACCCTCCCAGGCAAAGACATGCCACACATCAATTTCAAGAGATCATGTACAAAAGAATCCGCCCGATGTCGCACAATCACAACAGGGAACATGCGTATGTCATCACAAAAAGGAGCTTCACACATTCACCTTCAAATTACCAAACCAAAATGTATTCAAATAAACTCAGAAGAACATTAATGAAGACACATGGCGGTTCTCCTCGGGACAATCTGTAGGTCACAGCCCGCAAGACAAAAAAGCAGATAAGAAGGTGTGTCATGCGCTCATCAAACAACAGAGAGAGAGCAAAGGTGGGAGAGAGACACAGAGAGAGTGAAAGAGAGGGAGAGAGAGAGAGGAAGATGGAAAGAGAGGAAGGGAGGGAGGGAGGAGGGAGGAAGATGGAAAGAGAGGGAGAAAGAGGAAGACGGAAAGAGAGGGAGGGAGAGAGGAGGATGGAAAGTGAGGGGGAGAGAGACACAGAGAAAAGAAGAGAGGGACAGGGAGAGAGAGTGCCAACACTGCACACCAGGTGGGCTGTGGAGGCTCTCCACGAGCTGTTGGAGGGCATCAGAGTCGAAGCTGTGGTAGTCCTCTTTGTCATCAAAAAAGAGAGGTTTGGGCTGCTCTGCAGGAGGTGTTGCTTCTCCCTCTGCAATGTGAAGGGGAGATGCAGTTTAACAATGTGTTCACATGTATGTTGTCACATTGTACATGTTTTCATACAGACTGCATGACTCTGTACATTGTGGCTGTTTGGGAGTAGCTGCCTATTTGATGATATTTGACTGTATACATTTTGACCACATAACGGATGTGTGTTTGTACTTGTACATTAGTATTATTTTTTTTACAGTTTTATATAGCGCAAACTTGACTCGGTATCAAGTATCAGAGCTCTTTACATAGCATCAGTTGAGTTACATGAGGACACATTCAGTTTTGCTAGGCATGGGGAGATTGAGTGATTTGCCCAGAATAACAGGATGTTCAGCATCATTGCTGAGACTTGAACCCGGTTCCCTAGATTCCCTAGATTCCAGGTCCACCGCCCTAGCCGTTAGAGCAACTACTCTCCCCAATTACTCTCATTTCCCTGCAATGCCAAATGTGATTTGCCAGTTTCTACACACAAGCGGCAGCAGTTGTGTCCTGTGTTCTGTTGTTCTCTTCTGTTGGGTATACAACCGTTACAACGCAACTTTTACAACGAACTACTTTTACCACGCAATTTTTACAACGCAGGATCCATTACAACGAACTACCATTACAACGCATTTATTTACATCGCAGATGCCTTTACACCGCATACCATTACAACGTAAGTATTGGTAAGTATATAATTTTATTAAAAATGTTATAGGTTTGGGTTTTTGGGTAAAGGGGTGATTTTAGGGTTCAGGGCTAGGTTTGGGTTTTTGGGTAAAGGGGTATTTTTAAGGTTCAGGGCTAGGTTTGGGTTTTTGGGTAAAGGGGTATTTTTAGGGTTCAGGGCTAGGTTAGGGTTTTTGGGTAAAGGGGTATTTTTAGGGTTCAGGGCTATGTTTGGGTTTTTGGGTAAAAGGGTATTTTTAGGGTTCAGGGCTAGGTTTGGGTTTTTGGGTTAAGGGAAATTTTTAGGGTTCAGGGCTAGGTTTGGGTTTTTTGGGTAAAGGGGTATTTTTAGGGTTCAGGGCTAGGTTTGGGTTTTTGGGTAAAGGGGTATTTTTAGGGTTCAGGGCTAGGTTTGGGTTTTTGGGTAAAGGGGTATTTTTAGGGTTCAGGGCTAGGTTTGGGTTTTTGGGTAAATGGGTATTTTTAGGGTTCAGGGCTAGGTTTGGGTTTTTGGGTAAAGGGGTATTTTTAGGGTTCAGGGCTAGGTTTGGGTTTTTGGGTAAAGGGGTATTTTTAGGGTTCAGGGTTTTGGGGTACAGGGGTACAGGGTAAAAATAAAATAAAATTAAAATTAAATTAAATTAAATTAAATGTTAATTTTAATTAATTTACATTTTTTAAAATATTATATACTTACCAATACTTACGTTGTAATGGTATGCGTTGTAAAGGCATCTGCGATGTAAAAAAATGCGTTGTAATGGTAGTTCGTTGTAATGGATCCTGCGTTGTAAAAATTGCGTGGTAAAGGTAGGCGTTGTAAATGTATGCGTTGTAACGTCATACATCCTATGTGTGTGTGTGTGCTGCATTTCGGGGGAGTCTCCCCTGCAGCTCTTATTTTGCTGCCACTTATCCCTTTCATGCAGTGTGTGTTTGACTTCTGTGCTTCTACAGTGCTGAGATGTTGCATACTTGGGTACATTGGTATCTTGGTGGGATTTGGGGGTGGGGGGCATGGTTTGTCCGCAGATGTGCTCTACTTCATTGTGCATGTGTGCCATTGTGCTCACTTGGTCGTTACTCACCCTGGTGCTCTTGTGTCCGGTCATGGTGAGCAGTGTCCGGCCCCCCAACTCCTGCCACCGTTTCCCCACTGATGACTGTGGACACCATTTCCTCCATTTTTCCAGGTCCTCCTGTGGCGCAGGACTCCCACCTCCAGTCTGCATTGCTGCCTCCCGGTTGTTGGCGAGTTTCAGCTTGGTTTTGCGCTTGACATCATTCCAGTGCCTCTTGACCTTTTCCATTGTCCTCTTCAGCACTCCGACTGCATTCACCCTATCCACGATGGACTACCATAGTACATTTTTTGTTGCCAATGACACAGTTGAGGTGACGAACAGTTGTTGATGGTGTTCTACCACCTCTGTTATCAGGATCCTGTTTTCCAGCGGACTGAACCGCTTTTTTCTAATCTTCTTATTCCTGCCCTTCCCTGACCCCGAGGTCCCTGTCTGGTCCTCCGGGGGGCTTGTGGGGTTCTGGTTGTCCTCTGTACTTGCTCTGGCAACGTCCATTGTGCTTCGCTGTTGTTTGGCATTTGTTTTCTTTCTTCTTTTATGATGAATTTTCCCGCCTAACGTGTGTGAATTGCAGGCCTGTTGCTGGTTTTCGCTGATTTTTGTATCGTGATTGGCCTCATCACAACTTTTTTTGAGTTTGTGTTTCGCATGTTTGCAGCATTGCGTTCACTTTATCGCGGACATTTGGCGCTTTGTCCTGGGCCTATCGCATGGTACCTCCGTGTTGTGAATACTTAGTTAACACAACGTTATTTTCCTGTGATGGACTGCGATATGAAGAGTTGCGTTAACTAATTTTGCGGTAATTATCACATGTTCTTGAGAATAGCACCCTGAGCATTACTTGAGAGAGATGCTTGCTAGGTAATGATCAATCCTGTGAGATTTCACAGGCATAGTTAGCGCAGCCCAAACCCTGTCTTATTATTGAAAGGCACACTCAAGAACACTAGGAAATCAGTAATATATTTTCAAGATGTATTTAATATCTAAATATTGCCCTAGTGCTAACAATATAAATAGTAACTTTTATAATAACTAATGTTACATTGTAATGATATAAGAAAGCTTTGTTGTATTAATATCTCAAACCACACCTTCCTTTTGGCTAACTGAACTAAACGTAGGGCCAAACATTTCGAGTTTCAGAGATGGTTCACACTCTGATATCTCTTCAGAAATACAGAACCAATGTTTAGCGAAGAATTTGCTCCTGCTATTCTCATCTGTGTGTGCAGGTAGGCAGATAAGACCACAGAGTATAGCTAGATGTGTCTTCCATGAAGCTTCCAGCAAAGGAAGGTGATTACAATTCTGTATGACCCTGAGCCTCAATTCCCCGGAACAAAGGGTCAGATTGTTTTCGGCGGTCCCGTCAATCAAATTACAATGGGACCGCCTCCAAGGCCGTCGGACTGTCCATCTTTTGTATTGCGGCGGGTGCAGCACCTGCCACAATGCAAAAAATAGACAGGAAACATATCCCTACACTATGTGGAAGGCCCCATGTGGTGCCTGCCACATGGTGCAGGGATATGTTGGGGGCACCATAGGTGCCACTAAAACCCAAAGTCAAGGGCTGGAGGGAAGGAGGGCCCGTTAAGGGCCCCAAAGTCCCTTTCTGTCAGCCTTTTCATAGCGGGTTAACCGCCATGAAAAGGCCAGCAGAACGGAGCATTGTAATCCATACTGCGGTGCCTGCCAGGCACCGCCACCATGGTAGGTACTACAACCCCTTCCACCACACCACCACCCCTATGCCTGTCATCCTAATGTGGCGGGTAGGAAAAATGCTTCCGATGGCGGTGAGACTGCCACTGACAGCCTGTTGGTGGCGGTCTCACAACCATCCTAATCATGCCCAAATATCTGCTATGTTATTACACTGTGGGGCATTTTCTCAAGGAGCTATGGCCGAGTTAACGGCACTTTATAGCAGCCAAAGTCGTGAATAAGTTATCATCCCATTCACAAGCTGATGCTAACAGCCCATAGTGCCAGTTTACCTGCGATAGCAGCTGCAAAAAACATCACCACAGACGACCCCGGCTACTATCGCTAATGAGATGCAGAGTAGGCGTTACCGTGCAAAAAGCCACAACACCACCACTCCGCAGCATTCTCAACGACCAGTTGGAACAGCGATGTGACCACAAAACATGCGATAAGGCGCGTTAGCAGCAGGAAATTAACACCTCTGACCTGGTGTAAAGTTGGACGGCAGCCTGCACCACAAAAGGGAGCCCAGCCCACAGCCACACCTAAAGAACAACAGATGCCATGGAGCTACTGATCATGCAGCTTGGAGTCCCAACAGGCCCACAACAGCCACCACCCCCAGGAACGCCACCCCTCGTACCACCCCCCACCCCCCCGACCATCACAGAGGCAGCGCAGACCCAGACGCGGACCTTCAGAAATTGTACCAGCCTCACAGACATGACACCAGAGTATGTCATTGCCCACTAAAGGTTTAAAAGGACAACCATCCTCCACATCCTGAACATCATTTCACACAGGCTGACGGTACCAACGGACAATCAACCAGCGGACAATCAACATCCCTCTGCAGATAAATCTGCTGACTGTGCTGCATCTATTGGCCTCTGGTACCTTCCAACCAACAACCACCTGAGTCGGAGGAGTCTCACAGCCAGCCCTATCAAAGTTCCTCAAACCTGTCCTGGATGCCATCATCAGCTTGGTACCCCAGTACCTATACTTTCCCCACACTGCGCAGGAACAGCTGGAGACCAAGTAAGGCTTCTACGCCATAGCCGGATTCCCGCATGTTTTCCGGGCAATAGACTGCACACATGTTCTACTTATGCCCCCTTCCGACACTGCACACAATTAGTGTAATAGAAAGCACACGCATTCCATCGATGTGCAGGCAATAGTGGAACACCGGGGACTATTCACCAATGTCGAAGCTAACTACCCAGGCAGTGAGCATGATTCCTTCATCTTCCGACAGTCCATCAGCAACCGGCGCTTCCAGGATGGCACCTAAGCAAATACTCTGCTTGTTGGTAAGTACCAAATGAACACAAGACACACCTCAACTTCACAATCATGCAACTCACAACTGTGGGAATGCACACATTACAATCTCGAATACAACATGCCAAACAGCATGCCCACCCACCAGACACAACAGCACAACTTACTGTGGGAACCTGGGCTAGCCATGTACATAAGCCATCAATGGCATGGCACCTCAGCCACACAATAGCAGATTTTGGGGCAAGGTGGGAACAAGCATGTGCGAAGGAGGCAAGTGACCCATGAATAAGCATGTACACAAAGCCAAGTGTGGCGTGGATGTGCTGGCCAGACTGCAGTACCACACACATATCCATGTTGACACACACCGCTGTTGTTTGGAGTGAAGAGGACAGTGGACACAACCATGTCGCCACTGGGGGAGATCAAGGAAATGCAGCTTGTCACATCCCCCGTAAGCATGATTGGAGTGGGCTGGCCCGGCATACGCCTGGCCAGCATAGGGGAGTGGATAAAGGGCATGTAACTCTGGGCGTGGTCCACTTCCGGAATGCCCAACATCTCTGCCAGGGCGGGCCTCTCACCCGCCATAAGGCCGATGCAGTAGCTGTGAGCGGTGTTGCCTGTGATCCTGTGCGCCTGCTGCACCCCGAGGTCGCCGGTCCCCGAACCACGTCTTGCCCACCCCTGCGCACCCAGGGCTCAATACCCAACTGCCAGCACCGGTGTGTGTTGAAGAGGGCCCACCACGTACTGGTGCAAGTTCCAGGCCTGGGGCACACGATTTTGGCAGCCTCCTCGGACCATCACAGCCTCCGCGGCACGGGCCCGCAGAACTCCATTCTCGTGGACATACTCCACCGGCATACACAGCAGACAAGTAGGACACACATTTGGAACTGAGTCTTGATTATACCATGGCAGAGTAAATTTTTTAAGGCTGAGGTTATGTCACTGTACTCCCTTCAATGTGGTACCACCAAGGCTGTGCATAGGACTCGCACCAAACATGTCTGTGGGCACTTGCTGACTGCGGCCTTCGACCTATACTGCGGTCCTCCAGGCTTCACACCAATCCAAGGCAGTCCGTCACAGGCAAGACATAGCATCGTCGCTGGCTAAACACATGCTCAGCTCTGGTGCCACTACCCATGTCACCCACAAATCTAATACAAATGTCATTCCAACATCATGTGTTAGAGATCCAGGAGGATATGGCTGGACAGCGGTTAACCTGCGCTGAATGCAGCCTCCATCCGACACTGCGGCCAACCAGGTCGCATTTTTGGAACTAAGTCTTGATATCTTCATGGCAGTGTACATGTCACAGTACGCAAGGAGATGAGTAAGGGGAAGATGCGCTTCAGTCCGGAGGAAAAAGGCTCACCTTTACGGAGGTGATGGAACACTACCAACAACTGCACTGGTGCCACTGACTCTGTGCAGCGCAGGCCTACCACACCTGGCTGTGGGGCCCTGATGACCGCTGGCTCTGGCAGACACTGCGGTGGAGTAGGTCACACATTTTGAACTGAGTCTTGCCCTCTACATGGCAGAGTCAATGTCATCACACAGGCCTCATTGCAGACTGCATCGCCTTCCAAATTTGGTGCCCCTGAGTGTGTGCCCTGAAATTCATGGTCGATCTCTGTTTGTACGTCGGTGGCGTCTGGGCCCATGGGCTGGAGGTTGTCTTCCTCTACATGTAGCTGATACTGACAAGGTTGAAAAGTGGAGTCTGTATGCTTCAACTCCGCCATTTGCCTGTTCCTGATTGCTTCTGCCCGCTGCATTATGCCCTGGAGGGACACCTTCCAATGTCCTCCGCAACCCTCCGCGACATTCTCCTTGGACAGGGAGTAGTGCACGCTCAGCTCACGTGGCCCTACCTCAGTGCACCGCAGGTCACCGTCACATGGCGGTGTGCCTGTGCCGACTGCTGTGCATCCGGGGCCAAAAACTCTGTGCTGCTCAAGTCAAGGGACCCATGATGTCCATACCTTGTACTGCTGATTGTCTGCTCACTGTTGTGGTTTTTGCCAGCACCACCCAACCCCTGAGTGGTTGCTTATACTACCCAACACCCATCCAGCACAGGCGTCACTGGAGCTGCGACCCTGGCAATAAAAGGGGCCGGAGCCACGTGCCCGTAGCCAGTCCCACAAAGTCACACAGTGTGTCCGTGCGGTCATTCTGTATGCATGCGGGACCAGGGCCATTCCACATTACATTGTGCTGTGTACAGCGTGCGCAACCATGTCACCGCAGGCAGGGGTGTAGACCTGGGACACGTAACAGTGTTGTATCTTCATGTGAGTGTAAACGGGGTGGACAGGCGGACGACAGTACTGCGTAGGGGTGGGGCTTCTCCACTAAGCATGGGCGGATTTTGCGGATCCACGATTCACGAATTTGCGGATTCACGGATCGTGGATCCGCAAAATCCACGGATTTTGCGGATCGGCGGATTTGGGGGCGGGGCTTCCTCAAGTGTGTGGGCGGGGCCAAACGGACGGGGCTTCCATGCGAGCGCACATGCCTCTTGTGTGTATAAAAGGTCAGAGACCGATCAGAGCAGCAGATTAAGAGACAGAAGCTCCTGGTCACAGGAACAGCACGGGGATTGCGCTCGTGAAAGTCAAAGATGCAAATGCCTCTGGCCTGCATCACAGCGGATTTTCGATGGTATATTTGGGAAGAAGGCACACCTGCCCAGCCTCCACAACGCTCACGATTGATTTTGGGCTGATGAATGAGTCACTGAATTTAAGCTTCAACTAGGGCACATGCTTTATTGATATCTGCAAGTGTTTCCTGTTGAGGTCTATTTTTTGTGCCAGGACCGTCGTGCCAGAATGAACCCTGCCCTTCATATTTATTCAAGAAGACACCACCGTTTTCCCCCATCTTAAATAATTTACGATGGCGCCGGCAAGCTGCCAGCGCCATCCTGAAAAAGTTACTTAATTAGCTTCAACAGGAAGCTCCAACTGATAAAATAAAGCAGGCGCTCGAGCCCCTGCTGTATCTTATCTATTAGAGCTTCCTGTTGAAGCTAATTAAGTAACTATTTGAGGATGGCGCTGGCAGCTTGCCGGCGCCATCGTAAATTAGGCTTTGAACTTTTGACCGCAGAATCCGCCGCTCGCGGATTGCGGATTTTCGGTAAATTCGCGAGAGTTCGCGGACCGCGAATTTACCGAAAATCCGCAAAATCCGCGATCGGAGCGGATTTTGCGCTCATGCTTATTCTCCACACATGGATCTGGGTGTGATTCAGTGTGCGCCTTGCCAAGGAAGTGGCTGATGTGTGTGTCTCTGTTGTAGTGTCTGCCCCACCCATCCCGCAATGGCTAATGTTGCTATGTGGCATGCCCCTGGTAAGCATGGTCAGCCAAAGGGGTACATGGGGGAGGGCATGCCCGTTCGAAGTCAGGGATCACACATGCCAACTGTTGTGTGTGTCGCTATTACTGCAGCATGAGCCAAAGATGTACCCTCAACTGCATGTCGAGTTCAGCCAAGCAGGTGCTCTACATCTGTGTCAGACCTGTCCTTGCAATGGGCCTACGCACACGTGGCTGGCCACATTCTGTGCAGCATCATCACTGCGTCGTACTCAGGCTTGTAGACATGCCCCGACAGGCATGTCAATGGTGTGCCGTAGGAGTGCATGTGATGTAATCGTTCTGCACACACTAGTGAATGTGCTGCTCGGAGGGAGGAGCAGCAGTGAGGCTACATAGTACACAGTGAAGCAGCTCGTGTGCAACACGCAGTGCATGTCATTCAGCAATCACTAAGGGCCATATGTAGGTAATACATGATTTGCGATTCTCAAATTGCGATTTTTAGGGAATCACAATTAGAGAATCGCAAAACGCAATGTAGGTAGGATTAGCAAAATATTTTGCGAATCCCACCTATTACTTATTTGCGAATCGCAAATTGAGATTCGCAAATAAGGAATACCTTCCCATTCATTCCTATGGGCTAGAAGGCCCATAGGAATGAATAGGAAGACATTCTCAGTTTGCGATTCTCAATTAGAGAATCGCAAATTGAGAATGCAATTTCAAGGTTGCAAGGGTGTCAATAGGACACCCTTTTGCACCCCTGAAATAAACATCTGTGCACATGTGGAGCACATACATGCACTAAGGGCATGTATGTGCGCCACATGGCACTTTGAAAATGCAAAAAAGTGCATTTTTCACCGAAATCGCAAATTACCACCAACCTTGGTGGTAATTTGCGATTCCTTAAGCATAACATCTCACAACTTGGGTGCTACCTACATTGCATTTAAGGAATCGCAATTTGCGTGTGGGTCTTTCTGTGCTACATAGCACACTGCCCAAATTGTGATTGCAAACACAGAAATTCTTCAAATTTCTGAATGTGCGATCACAATTGGGCTACCTACATATGGCCCTAAGTCACACATATCATACACCAATGAACCAGTGAGCCTGCCAACATATCATGCAGTACGTAGTTGTGACTCATGTCTCTCTGTACTGTCACAGGTGACCAAGGATATGCACTATGCGCTTGGATTATGACACCCCTCCGAGCCCCGAACACACAGGCCCAGAGGCAGTACAATGTGGCCCACAAACGCACCAGGGCCTTCGTGGAGCGCGCATTTGGCATGTTGAAGTCACGTTTTAGGTGCCTGGACTGGACGTCACAGGTGGTAAGCTACTGTACAGCCCAGACCTCGTGAGCAAGATAATAGTTGCATGTTGTGTGTTGCACAACAGATGTGTACACAGCAAGGCCCCATGGTTACGAGTGCCAGATACACCGGATGATGATGATGAAGATGAGGCAGGTGGACCACACCCCACTGCAGCCGCAGCAGGAATAGCCCATAGGGGCTACATCATTGACAATTTCTTCTCTGGTTGTCACATTGTGTGGGTCCTTAGCTGTCATGGCATAGTACGTTAACTGACCACAGGCACTGCATGTGCTAATAAAAGCATTACAATACACATTATCTGCGTGCATGTAATCTGTACAGGCACTTCACATGTTTTGCTGTCAATTGAGGGATTTGCTAATGGATGGTGGGTGTGTCACCTCTGTGCAGTGAGGCTGTATATGATGTCACCGATTCAAACTGCCAGCTCTGTGTGTCACAGTATCTCACTCTTCGGCGTTTCACATGTGTTCAAAATCATTCCATTTTGGCTGTCAATTGTGGCCTACAAGTGACAACAGGGATTCTTATGTGCTCTGATATGTGCAGCCATGATGCAGGGATGCACCTTTTGTCTAAATTCTCACAACATGTGCAACATGTACGTAAGGGGGAGTTACTGCCCCTACATTAGTCCGTGCTTTCATTCTTGTTTGATCATGGACATGGCACGTCGGTGTGCAGGGGGTGTTGTTTGTCCCTCTGCAATGTGAAGGGGAGATGCGGTTTCCGCATTGGCGCAGGTTACATACTGAATGCATATGGATGTACATTGTGGCTGTTTGTGGGGAATTGCCTATCTGATTTGGACAATGTCATTTGTTCTGCATCACAGCTGTGGAGTTGTGCTAGCACGTTGTCATTTCACTGTTTATTTACTCTGCTTTTATGGTGAATTTTCCCACCAGACGCGTGGGATTTGCAGGCCGGTCGCTGGTTCTCGGTGCTTTTTGTACTGCAATTGGCCTCATCGCAGGATTTTTAGAGTTTCACATTTTTGCAGCATGGCGTTGATGTTAATGCGGACTTTGACGTGTTATCTGGAGACTATCGCATGATACCGCCATGTTGAGAATGCTTGGTTAACACAGCGTAATTTTCCCGCGATAGACTGCGATGTTGGAAGTTGCGTTAACCCCTTTGGTGCTGCGGACAGCCCCCGGCCATACCACATCGGTGTGGGCAGGGGACAGCCAGGGGCCGTCCAAATCCCGCCCTCTCGTTATTTAGCCCGAACAGCGGAAGAATTAGCACAGCACGCAAGGGGTTAAGTAACTTTTGCAATGGCTATCACATGTTCATGAGAATATGCCCCTGTGTTCTTAGTTTATATATTGCATCTGAATATTTTTTAACATTTTCAGAATAAACAATTAGTAGCAAAGTCCTGGCAGCATTTCAATTACTTATAATTCAGTGAAACCTTGCCTATTGTTTAAAAACAATAAATGAGTAGTGAAGATATCAATTTTTATGATACCTCGTTTATTATAACTGAAAAAGGAAAAACAGTCCATAGAGAAAAACATTAATATATTCAAGCAAACTTAATTATCACATTGCAGTGAAATAACAACATGAATATTTGAGCATTTCTATTTGAAACTTACCTGAATAAACATCACAAAAAATTTAAGAAGAGGTAGTCTTAGAACAAAACGTATATACAAATTATAACAGTAGGACAAGCAAGCACACTATCTAGAACAAAATTACTTATTTAATCCATTGTCCCGGAGCAACCTTATAAGCTTAAAATCCTCTTTTGGCTGAACCAAAATAAATATGTTGTCTGATTGTCTAAAGTCAGCTGCTCTCTCCAAATGCAGCTAGAGCTCTCACAACATCTAATAGTAAAACAGACTTATCCAAGGAATGGGTATTTGTCAAGGAATGAAGACTAGTTTCCTGGGCTCTATGAAAAGAAGAAAGTTGGGACCAAGTCGAAAACACAGAAGCATCATCAAAGATCCTTAAATAAGGATTCCCCATCCTTCTTGCCATTGCGATGGCTATCAAACAACACATTTTCAAAGTCAATAATGTTTCTGATGCATATCTGCAAGCTCAAAGTGGGAACGCTGCAAGAAAGCTAATACCAAGGAGGATAATAATTACTGACCTTTGTCTGAATGGGGTACACTCCCTAAAACATCTGTGATAAACCTGGCATTTCTTAGGGTGATTACCCCTGACTTTTTGCCTCTACCTCCTCTATTTATGATGCTGTGATGAATTGCGTTTGACTGGCTTAGATGCTTTGGGCACTTTGCCACTGCTGATCAGTGTCAAAGTGCAAGTGCTCACTGTGTAAAGTGTTATGGTAATTGATTGCCCATGATTGGTATGTGTTGCCTTACTAGTAAAGTGCACTATGTGCACCAGGGCTGGTAATGCAAATGCTACTAGTGGGCCTGCAGCACTAATTGTGCCACCCACACAAGTAGTCCTAAAGAGAGAACTCAGGCCTGCCACTGCAGTGCCTGTGCGCAGTTTGCTAACTGCCATGTTGTCCTGACAAGTGCACTCAATTGCCAGGCCTTACCCTTCCGTTTTTATGCACATCAGACACCCCCATGGTAGGCCCAAGGTGCCCCCTGGGCAGGGTGCAGCGTATGAGAAAGGTAGGACAGGTACTAAGGTGCCAAATTCGTTTTCACTGTTGCATGGCCATTTTGCCCATAGGACAGAATGGGGAAGGCTGTGTAATATGTTTCCAGCCGGTCTCTCCATAGGCTTAAGATTGAGAGGTGACGTTTAGTGTGCCTGAACTCACAATTTATTAACACATCTTTTTGTGAAGGTGGTTTTTGAATTGTGTGTTTAGAAACTGCGCTTTTAGAAGTGGCTGTTTTTTTTGTTCTAACAATTCTGTGCGTCTCTGCCTGGTTGTGGATTGACTGTCTGGATTTGAATGTGACAGGCTCTGGGGAATGTCTTGACCCAAGGGAGGAGGTGAGACAGCAACAGGCTGACCTGCATCTGGAGTGTAGGGGGGAGGAGTAGCCCCTGGAGGTGAAGAGGCCTGGGCTGCTGCCATAAAACAATGGCTCCAACTCCTGCTCAGTGATTGAGGATCCAGACCTCCACTATCAAAGGAAGAAGGTGTCACTGGCAGGGAGACACCAAGAACTGGTTTGGACATGGGTCAGTGCCCCCTGAACACAAAGACTTCAAGGACATTTATGGGTATAACTATGAGAGCTGGAACACCTGATCGTTGGAATGATCAAGACTGAAAAGGATTGAAACTACTTCATGGTCAAGAGGAACCTCTGCCAAGGAAAAACAGCTGAAGAGACTGAAGAGAAGGACTGACATTTGCTGGTGTTCTGGAGCTGGCCTGCAGTTTGCTGATTTAACTAAGGAGCGGCTAAGCGACTTTGCTGTGTGCTATGTCCCCCCTGCCTGAAAGTACTTTGCTGTGTGCTGTGTCCTGAACTAACTTGTCCCCAAGGGCCTGAGGAGAGCTGGCTCCCTGTTGTGGAAACTCAGGAACATAAAAATTTCCATGTGTGACTCAGCGACGCTGTGTGCTTGTGCTTTTTGCAGCCTGAGACCTTCGTAAGAACTGCCCCATGATCATGTACACCCAGAGTCCAAGTGAATTTCAGCGACGCTGTGTCGTTGTCCTTCGTGCAGCCTAAGACCTTTGTGAGGATTGTCCTGTGATCGTGTGCATCCGGAGTCTAAGTGAGTCTCAGCGACGCTGTGTGCGTGTGCTTCGTGCAGCCTGAGAATTTCGTGAGGATTGCCCTGTGATCGTGTGCACCCGGAGCTCAAGTGAGTCTCAACGATGCTGTGTGCGTGTGCCCTGTTGCAGCCTGAGACCTTTGTGAGAAATTGCCCTGTGACTGTGCGTCCCAGAGCCGTCTTGTTCTCTGTTTCGATCGACAGCACTTCTGGTCACGCTGTCGATCGCCATTGCCAGCGGCCCGGACCGGCATCCCCAGAGGCGCTGTGAGAATTCACCGCCGCCGGCCCGAGCCTGCCTTTGCCAAGGAGAGACCTCAAACCATCACCGTCGGGGGCCCGAGTCCCACTGCCCTAGATCAACGAAGTCGCATCGGAGGCCCAAGCCGTGAGGAGGAGAGGAGATGAGATCGTACCTCCCAGGTAACGCTCAGCGAGCGTGTGTGTGTCGCCGCCTGGGACGGGGAGCGGGCTACGAGAGAAACGCCTTCAGCCTTTCCCATCTTTTGCAGCTCGAGCCTCCACTCAAGCCTGTATCGCGGCCAATACTTGCTGTGGACTGGCAGTACTGGGGCCGGAGTGTGGAGCTCCACTTTGTTTTCCATCAGAACAGTGTTAGGGGCATATTTTGGCAGTAGCTGACCGCTAGTCAGTTGGAGTGCATTGAGACCATCCAGAGCACCGCAGACTCGGTTAAACTGTGTGACGTCACGAATCCACTTGCCCTCACTCCTTTTCTTTTTTTCCGCTATGCATAACAGAGGACACACTATAGACCAAATCTTTTCTACTAAACACATTACTATCGCATCTCCTCTCCCTCTGATCTGGACTGACCACTTTTTGCTTAAATTCAATATTCTGAATCCAGGCAACACTCCCCCTCCTGCTCCTTGTACTCAACCTAAGGCCACTCGTTCATATCATCGTGTCACACCGGAAATGCTAACGAACTCACTCATCGCTCATCCCTGCGGGCTAACAGGCAGTCTGGAGGAGGACCTTGTCCTCTTCCAGGCTTGGCTCACGCAACGCTTGGATGAACTTGCTCCTCTCTCCTCTCGCTCCCCCATGAGTTCTCGCGCTTCTGCGCCTTGGTTTACTTCCGCGCTGCACAAAAGCAGAAGACATTGCAAGATAGCAGAAAGAGAATGGCGTAAACATTATAGCCCATTATCTAAAAGCTCCTATAGGGAGAAGTTGAAAGTTTATCATAGGGATATCATGAGGGCAAAAAAAACATATTTCGCCACGAGAATAGAGTCAGCCACAAATTCCAGTAGGGAAATCTTTACGATAGTTAGGGAATTTACATCGCTAAAGACCTCAACATCCAAACTTCCCGCCTCAGAAACTTGGATCAATGAGCTGGCCACTTTTTTCGTGGACAAAATTAAAACTATACAGGCATATTTTGGGAGGCAGGACGCATCTAGGGAATCTGTGTCCACTCCTTCTGTTTCTCACGTGCCCCTGGTAAGCCACTCTCTCTCGGAGTTTCCGACTCTCTCCCCACCCGCTTCCTTGGAATTATTTCTGAAGGTAAAATCTGGTACGCCCTCTGATCCCTGCCCTGCACGTTTTTTAGCTAAGATGGCCCATATTATTAATCCCATTATTAACCCAGTTTTGAATTCCTCTCTGGAGTTAGGGGTGGTTCCCAGCATGTGGAAACAAGCTCATATTCTTCCACTATTAAAGAAGCCTAGTCTGGACCCGAGCATGCATTATAATTATAGACCTATCTCCCTTCTGCCTGCCTTAGCGAAGGTAGTGGAAAAGCATGGACATGGAAAATTATCGGCCTTTCTGGAGGAGGGGAACATCCTTAATAATTGCCAATCCGGGTTTCGTTCCAATCTGAGTATGGAGACAGCCCTGCTGGAGGTTACCGAATCCATCAAAGAGGTACTTGACATCGGAGGGAAGGCCATGCTGGTCTTACTCGACCTCTCGGTGGCATTTGATACGGTCTCTCACAACCGTCTTCTTGGTAGACTACAGGAGATTGGTCTTAGAGGGACGGTATTTGACTGGTTTAAATCATTTCTTTCAGGTCGCCAGCAATCGATCTTGGCCCTCCTTTCTCAACCGCCATTCCTCCTTTGGAGGTTGGAGTCCCACAGGGATCTACTCTCAGTCCGACTCTTTTTAACATTTATATGTCTCCGTTGGCTACTCTAGTTGAGGCTCACGGCACCCAAATTGTATCCTATGCTGACGATACGCAGCTTCTTTTTACCTGCGACAAAAATGCTAATTTCCCGGGCAATCAAGTCAAAGGCTGCCCTTCGGCAATTTTTGCCTGGTTCCAACTGAATCAGCTTAGGTGCAATTCAGACAAATCAGAGGTTATTTTCTTTGGAGGTCCACCAGATGATAATTGGAAATCCTGGTGGCCCTCCGATATGTTCCCCCCTTCGTCTGCCACAGAGTCGGCCAAAAACTTAGAGGTAAAAATTGATTGCAGCCTCAATTTTAAATCGCACATCCTTACAGTTGCTGGTCAGTGCTATGGCTTTTTAAAATGTCTCAAAAAATTCCTTCCACTTTTTTCTTTCTCTCAAAAGAGGATTATTGTGCAAGCTCTTATAGGATCTCGACTGGACTATGCAAATATACTTTTTCTCGGTCTGCCGGACTATCTAATCACTCGCCTCCAGTTGGTCCAAAATTCGGCTGCCAGGGCTATATACGCCTGAGTCGTAGATCAAAGACTTCTGGTTTGCTGAGATCTTTGCACTGGCTTCCGGTGCGAAAATGCATCTTGTTTAAAACACTGACCACTGCCTTCAAATCCTTACACGGAATTGGAGCAACTTACTTGAGGAAAAGGGTGCATTTTTATTATCCTGTCCGGTCCTTGCGATCTGCGTCTCTGGCCTTTACCTCTGTTCCTAAGGTCAAGCGAGCACGTATTGGCGGGCGCTCATACAGACTTTTGGCCCCCCAACTGTGGAACAAGCTGCCAGTACATCTCATATAGCTAAATAACCTGCTCTCCTTTAGGAGGGAGCTTAAGACCTGGTTATTCTCACAGTAATTTTGGGCTTTTCTCTCAGTCTGACTAGATTTCTGAGCGCCGGGACACTCGGTTCGAGTAGCTGAGCGCTATACAAAACTAACATGACATAACATAACCGCGATCGGTGCCAGAGTACATTATTTTTGCTTTAAGAACTGCCTGATTGTTGCAATTCGAATTGTATTATTTTTGCATAACGAACTGCCTGATTGTTGCATTACAAATTGCATCATCGTTGCATTATGAACTGTCTAGTGGTGCATTATGAATTGCATTATTTTGGCATTATGAACTGCCTGATTGTTGCATTACAAACGGCATCATTTTTACATCACAAAGTGCCTGATTCTTACATTACGAACTGCATAGCATTACATTAGGACTGCATTAGATCATTGAGAATTGCTCGAAAATACTGCAAGAACCTACAAGGACTTGCTGGCCTAATAACCGGCAAGGTGACATATTACAAATACGCATATGTTGGATTTTTATTATGTGGTCTCATCATTGTGGTTTTTATTAAACTCGTGTGGAGTCCATTTGTGGTGTTATCATTGGCGCAGAACATAAGGCGATTAAAGATGGAACCAGGTTGGAGGGGATTGAATTAAGATCATGTAATGTCTGACTTAAAATGTATATGTCACTGGGTTAATTCAAGCTAGAAAATGGCGACTAATTGAGAGGAACTCTGTGCATTCAAACCACATTTACTTGGCCTAACCGAGACTCATCTTGCATATAAGGACAGATTACTGTTGAGTCAACTTGGGTATTACATACTAATATACACTTCACAAGCAGTCTCCATCTGTGGGGTGGCTATATTGTAATCTAGGAATTTAGCAATTACTGTTTTACGGACATTAGCTGAATCTAGGGGTAGGTGGCCAATAGTTTAGTTGCTGATATCAGGGCGTAAGGTCACGATCTGTGTGCTGAATGGTCCTAACTCTGATTGCCCCAATGTCTTTGATTATTTAAGTTCTACTGAGAGTGTGGTTGCAAACACTTTACACATTTGCCTTGGAGATAAGCCTGCCTGCTCGTGCAAAGCTACCGAGGGGGTGAGCAAGGGCTATCTGAGAAGGTGTCCTTCCTTTCCCTGACTTAGAAGCAAGGGTCTCTATTTGGATAAGGTACCACCTCAGCCAACTAGAGACCCCAGTTCTAACAGCCTGGTAACCATGGGAAGATTTACAAACATTTTGAGCTGGGTTTACATCACGAAAGTGATTCAAACCTGCAAGAAATGTTGTTTTTTAATTTATTTTCTAGTGCAAATGTTGCTTTGTGCTGGAAAGCTGCTTAAAAGAAATGCAAAGCAGCAGAGAGTGCTGCTTTGTGTTACTCTGCATCAAGGGGGCATTCAATGGGTGGTACATAAGCATTTTGCAACTAAAAATATCCCCACTTTGTAGCAGATGCTAAAAACTGAAATTTGTAATCCTCCTAATTTTCCCGACTTTGTATTTGTGCTGCATCATACTGCGGACCTCCATAGTGGAAAAAGATTTCACGTTTGTCTAGGCATTGCATTTTCTACTGGAAGGATATCTTTCTAGTTCAAACCTATGCTGGACATCGCACATACACATTTGCAATATGGTGCAAAGATTTGTACGTGTGATAAGCAGCATAATTGCGCCTGGGTACTAGAGAGAGCAATACAGTGCCATATCTTAGTAGATATGTTGCTCTCCTGCTGTCTCCCTCTCACGCAATGAAGTGCAGCAACTTTGAATGCTGTGTTCCATGAAATGTTTCTAAATCTGTGCCTATGTCATCAATAGCCAAAAAACCACCAGAAGGATCCCCGGAAGCCTTGATTGCTGACCACTGAAGCTTCATACCAGCTTCAATGAATTCTTGTCAAAACCAGCCTTTAATAATTGAACCACATGTTCTGGTGAACATCTTACTGGAGATAAAGTATTAGCATTACACCATTTCCAAAGAATGCCCAGTGGGGATTGCAGGCCTTTTTAGGAAAATTGCTTCTAGATACCTGGATTGGAAGAGATACAGGTAGAGAAAGACTCCTGCTGGACTTGACCCTTTTTGCAGGATCATCCCTGAACTTTTTTCCTTCCTCCTGTATATTTTCTGACCTGTTGGTAGTGGCTTTATGACTCTGGGCACTTTACCACTGCTAATCAGTGCTAAAGTGCAATGCTCTCTATTGTAAATTGTAATGGACTAGTGACTCCATGATTGGCTTATTTGATTTACTTGTCAGACCCTATTAGAGTGCACCATGTGTGCCCAGGGCCTGTACAACAAATGCTGCTAGTGGGCTTGCAGCACTGATTGTGCCACCCTCAGAATCAGCTTGCAAAGTGTGGTTCAGACCTGCCATTGCAGAGCCTGTATGCAGTGTGGGACTGCCATGTGGACTTGGCAAGTGCACACTATTGCCAGTCCCTAAACTTTCCCTTTTCTACATGCTAGTCACCCCTAAGGTAAGCCCAAGGTACCCCAATGGGCAGGGTGCATTGTATGTAAAAATCAGGACATGCCCTGATGTGTGTGGCATGTACTAATAGTGAATACAGCCAATTTTGTTTTTCACTATTGCAAGGCTACATGCTCCCATAGGCCAGAATAGGCAGTTTGATTATAATATCCTATAATCCTAACTGACCCAGGGAACAAGGTAGAAATTCAAGTTTATTATGCCTGAACTCAGAATGCTAAAATACATCTTTATGGCCTAGATGTAGGTAATTTCATTTTACCACTTCTTAAATACTGAATTTTACCGATTCGGTATTTAAGAAGCGGTAAAATAGAGGGGGGGGGGAATGTAGGTATTACAGAATCGGTAAATACCAAATCGTTAAGATTCGGTATTTACCGACTCTGTAAATTCCGATTCGGTAATGCCCATTGATTCCTATGCGGTACAAAAGGGGGGTGGTGATGGACGGAGCATCTGAATCAATCAATAAATACTGATTCCAGCAAGGGTGCAGGGGGTGTCACTTTGACACCCTCTAGCACCCCAAATACAGGCAGGTGTGCCATGTGGCACACAGACATGCCCTAAGGGCATGTCTGTCTGTCACATGGTATAGGTGTGCATGCACACCTGGATTCGGTATTTTACCACCCAATTGGATTGGGTGGTAAAATACCGAATCTGAAAGGCCTTTGGGACTCAGAAGAGTCCCACCTACATCTAGAAGTTACCGAATCGGTAAAATACCGATTCGGTATTTTACCGATTCGGTAAATTTACCGATTCGGTAAATTTACCGATTCGGTAAAATTGGCCCCCTACATCCCAATAACCCATTTACCGGTCGGTAACGGCCGAAATCGGCCGTTACCGGCCGGTAAATGGCCACCTACATCTGGCCCTCAGTGTGGGTGGTTTTTACATTCTGTGTTTGAAAATACCACTTTTAGAAAGTAGGTATTGTCTTGCCTAACCATCTTTCAGAGGACAAAGGATTACTGGTGTAAATATTGGGGCCCAGACCACAGAACTTCAGATCACTTCTGGGAAATCAAGAGGAACCTTTGCCAAGGAGAATAAACCGGAGAAGCTGAATGAGTACTGCCCCTGTGCTGTTTGCTGTCTGGGGTTGGCCTGCACTGGTTACTTGTTGCCAAGGAAAGGAGAAAATGACTTTGCCGTTTGCTTTGTCATCTTGAGGAAGATCTCCAAGGGCTTGAACTGAGCTTGCCTCCTGCCTAAAGTCTCAGGGACACAAAGACTTCACCGCCAGCACCCCCTGAATTTCCTTGCTGGGAATTCTAACCTACATACAGGTGCCTGCAGCTGTTTAGGACCTCTAGAGACTGTTGCTGGGAGATGGAAGCGCGGTGCAACAAGGAGAAGTGTGTCACCACTGCAGCAATTGCCGCCGCATCGCAGAAGAAGCGTGCTGCTATCACAGCTGTTCGCCGTCGCATGGCAGACAGAGTGTTGCATCACCGGAGAAGTGTGTCAGGATCCCTCCTCCCTGTAAGCTTAGTGCTGATTCAAAGTACCTAAGAACTAGGAAACGGGGCATCAGCCGAGACATCACATGGTCCCGTTTATGGAAAGCGTGGAATGCTAGGTTAGCAGTCTAGTCTCTTCCAGCGCGTGATTAGGAGTCCAGGTGCAGCGCGCGCTCTTTCTGAACTGCGCACTTCACTGAAGAATCCTGTCACGAAGGTCGCGTTTGAAGAGTGTTCCTGAAATAATTCAGAAAAGACATCTGCCAGCGAGAGAAGTGTGTGTTTGGGGTCTCGCAGTCCTGACCTTGGTGTGACACAGCGGAGAGGCTCGACGAGCGTTTCCAGGCAGAGTTCGTTTCTGAATTAGAAACTTGAGCTCAGTCATTAATCGTGTCAGCGAGGTGTACCAGAGCCGGAGCAGAATTTCCTGTTAATCGTTCTACTGAAAAAAGAAGAGAGAGTATTTGGGAGAACGACTGGAGCAGAAAAGAAGCCAGAGCTAAGTGGAGAAATTTCTGTTAACAGAATTTAGCGAGTGACTGTAAATATTGTTAAAGGCAACGTATTAGTTACAAGGAAATGACTGAACTTTTGAAGATGATTTAGAGTCTTGCTCACCTGTATGTTACAAACAGTTCTCTGAGCCTATGCTAAGCGGAGCTTCAGCACAACCTAGAAAGATATAGGGACAGTGTTAGAGAGGGTTCAGTACCAGTAAAAAGAAGAAGAAGAAGAAGGAAAGAAAACTTACCTGAATTGAAAGGGAATGAAATTAATTCGCCAAGTTCAGGAAAAAGCACCCTGTAAATAAGAAGAATATATGAGAGAGAATTATAAAGGCAACGTTAAAAAAACAACACTGGTAAGTTTAGAGAGAAATGATAATATAATACACATGGTTCTGGGTATAGAGTAAAAGATAATAACCAGTTTATTATTTTACAGAAGTTAGTTCCTACAGCGACAAGTTCAACTTCAAGAAGGAAGTTAGGAGATAGAGCTGTATATCTGGAGACACAGAATAGGCAGTCAAACTCCAAGAACTACACTTCAGAAATAGAAGAGCAGCAGGTCACCCCTGATCCTCGGGTAGGTTATCCTAGAAGGAGAGATAGGGAAGCCAGAGTAGATTATTGGTACAGTGAAATTATTGTCTTGCATATGTTTAGTATTCTTAGGGTTCTTCGAGAGGCTGATCGATAGCTGATTGAAGATTCCAGCGGAACACCAGAGGGTCCGGACCAGTCTCTTCTGTTATCTCTTTTGTTATTTTATCCACTTTCCCCCTTCCCCCTTTCTAATCAGTTGGAGTCATGATATCATTCTGATTCTGATTGGTTGGAAGCGGGAGTCGGGAAGCTAGCATCTTCTGTTCCTGTGCAAGTCTTCAAGAGGATAGAGTTGGTAAGCAAGTGGACTCTGACAGAGTGAAGTGCCCACGTTGTAAAACTTGCACCCGAACAGAATGGTTGAGGGAGTTAATTTGCAGTCCCTAGGGGCGGTCTTAGATACAATACAGAAGGAGTTGGTAGCGGTAAAAGAAGAAAACCAAAGACTGAGACAAGAAGTGATAAATTCCAGGAAAGAAACCGCAGAGTTAGCGCAGAGAGTTGGACAATCACATTCAGGAAATAGGGAGGCTCCCACTACTTCTACAGGGGAAACCAGTAGATTAACCACACAGGTGATACATTCCTTGTCTCCGGTCATACCCCTAGCGGCACCAGAGAGGTTAAGTGGGGACCCCCAGAAGGCACAGGTGTTCATCACACAATGTTCTTTGCACTTTATGTGTCGCCCTTCTATCTTTCCTGACGCAAAATCTAAAGTGGCATTCATCTTATCGTATTTGAGTGGAGATGCGGCCGCTTGGTCACTGCCCTTGGTGTCAAGAGATGACCCCCTTCTACAGAACTATGATGAGTTTAAAAAGGAATTTTTACGAATATTCGACCGTAGAAGAATCTCCCAGGCGGTGGATAATGAGTTGTTGGATTTGAAGCAGGGCAATAGAGACTTAGTGGCGTACTTGGCCCAATTTAACAAGTTAATAATGGAGACTGATTGGCCGGAAAGCAAAAGAACAGCAATATTCTATTGTGGCTTACGTGATGAATTAAAAGATGGGCTGGCACAAATACCGAATCGTCCCACCGATATCTCTGCCCTGATTTATCTGGCATTAGAATTGGATTTTCGTCAAGGGGAACGAAAAGGTGAAAGAAGACGTGAGTTTCGGAGCACCGTACCCCGTTTTGATAGAGCGAAGGTTGACCCAGGAAAAGGTGCAGAAGGATTCAATGGCTCAGAACCAATGCAAATCGGAACGATAAGGGGTCCGCTTACCAAGGAAGAAAAAGAAAAAAGGCGAGCCAGTAATTTATGCATGTATTGTGGTTCAGGCGGACATTTTGTGAGAAATTGTCCAAAGAAGCCCAAAGGATCCTATAAGCCGAAGGAAAACTAGCTGCACCACCTGTAGAAGGAGTTGTACAGGTGGATGCGAGTCAAGAATCAACTCCACAAGAACACCAATTGGCAAACACTCTACAGTCGTCTTCCCCACATCTCATATTATCAATGACCATCAAGTTTCGCCAAGAAGTGCGGGAAGGTGTAACAGTTATGGTAGACTCGGGGGCAACAGGGAACTTTTGTGACCTGAAATTCGCAACCAAGATAGGATTGAGAGCCATAGCCAAAACCAAGAGTGAACCAGTCAGGGCCATCGATGGGACAAATCTATCTTCAGGGCCCATAGTAAGTCACACTGAATTGGTGCAGCTGATTCGAGAAGATGGTCATCGAGAAGACATTCATTTTAATTTGATCGACGCACCTCAGTTTCAGCTAATTCTAGGGCTTCCATGGCTCACCGAGCACAATCCAACTATAGATTGGGCAGCCAGAACCATAGAGATGACTTCAGAATATTGTAGAAACAATTGCTTTGGAGACCAAAGGGAAAACAATAAGGAAAATCCGGCTCAAGCCTTATGCTCGGCTGATGCAACGGTGTGCGTGATCAATACCCAGTCAATACCCCCGGAATACCAAGACTTTGAAGATGCGTTTGATGAGCAGGAAGCTGAACAGTTGCCACCACATCGTGTCTATGACTGCAAAATAGACCTTGAACCGGGGGCAAATATGCCGTGCAGTCGGGTTTACGCCCTGACCGAAAAGGAGCATGATCATTTAAAAGAGTACCTCAACAAGTATTTAGCAAATGGATTCATTCGTCCCTCCCAGTCCCCAGTCTCCTCGCCTTTGTTCTTTGTGCCAAAGGAGGAAGAAGGCGAGTTGAGGACTTGTATTGACTATCGTGCAATCAACCGAATAACCAAGAAAAATAGGTATCCGCTTCCCCTCATTTCAGTCTTGTTAGATCAAGTGAAAGGGGCGCGGATATTCACGAAGTTGGATTTAAGGGGGGCTTACCACCTCATCCGAGTAAGAGCTGGTGATGAGTGGAAAACAGCGTTTAGGACCCGTTTCGGATTATTCGAATATCAAGTGATGCCCTATGGACTGTGCAATGCCCCGGCGGCATTTCAGCATTTCATAAACGATGTTCTCAGTGAATTCATAGACCAATGCGCAATAGTGTATATCGACGATATTTTAATCTATTCTGTTGATGCACAAGAACATCGGAATCAAGTGCAAAAAATTCTACAGAAGCTTAGGGAGAACAAGTTGTTTGTCAAGCTGGAAAAATGTGCTTTTAACGTCACAGAAGTTGAGTTCCTGGGCTTTGTGATCTCGCAGTCAGGTATTAACATGGACAAGCGGAAGATTCAGGCTGTTCTGGAATGGAAGTCCCCGACCTGTGTAAAAGAAGTACAAGCGTTCATTGGTTTTGCAAACTTCTATCGTAGGTTCATTAGCGAATTTTCCCGGCGAATCCTTCCTCTCACTAGACTGCTGAGGAAAGGAGTGCGATTTGAATGGTCCGAGGAGGCAGAATCGGCATTCAAAGCTTTAAAAAATGAATTTACTTCAGCTCCAATCCTTCTTCATGCGGACCCATCTGAGCCCTTCTATGTAGAAACGGATGCATCTGACTTGGCGGTGGGAGGTGTACTTTCCCAAAGGAACAAGGAAACTGGTCAACTACATCCGGTGGCCTACCGATCGAGAAAGTTGACTCCAGCAGAGATCAATTACACAATCACCGAGAAGGAACTATTAGCAATAAAGGATGCCTTCAAAGAATGGAGACACTACTTAATGGGAGCCCATCGCGTTGTCACAGTTTACACTGACCATCGTAATTTGAAATTTTTAAAATCGACCTGGACCTTAACACCTCGGCAACTTCGCTGGTCATTGTACTTCGCCGACTATGACTTCCTCATCGCCTACAGGCCGGGAGCTCAAAATGGAAAGGCGGATGCCTTGTCCCGAATGGGAACAGGAGAGGAAAAGGGGGAAATTAAGACACAAGCAATCATTCCCGATTCTAAAATCATCGGCGCAGTAGAACCCTTGAGTGTAAAAGAGCAAATTGTTCAAGTTATGTCGCCTGAGAAAATGCTGGAGTGGGCACAACAAGGAGATGGAAGAGAGATTATTGATGGATTGCCCTATCAGACAGAAGCTTTGTACTTACCCACCTCAACACTACAGAGACAAGCCATGAATGAATGCCACGATCATCTGTTGGCCGGTCACAAAGGAGAACTAAAGACTATGGACTTAGTTAAAAGGAAGTATTGGTGGCCACACATGAACAAGGACATTGAACAATATGTAAAAACATGTGAGATCTGTGCGCAGGGAAAATCAGAACGGAAAGCACCCAAGGGATTACTACAGCCCTTGCCCATTCCTCCTTTCCCCTGGCACACAGTCACCTTAGATTTGATAACTGACCTTCCCACTTGTCAAGGGTATAATACCATCCTAGTGGTAGTGGATGCATACACCAAGATGGCGCATTTTGTAGCTTTGAAAGGAATTCCAACTGCTAGGCAGTTAGCAGCTCATTTTAGTGCACAAGTGGTGAGATTACACGGAATTCCTGAGGTCATGATATCCGACCGAGGAACTCAATTTGTGTCTCATTTTTGGAAGGCCTTTATGAAGGGACTTGGGGTTGAGACACGTTTTTCCACCAGTTTCCATCCAGAGACTGATGGACAAACTGAACGAGTGAACCAAGAGGTAGAGCAGTATTTAAGGCTATTCACGTTAAAACAGGGTGGGGAATGGCTGGACTATTTATGGACTGCAGAGTTTGCTTATAACAACGCAAAAAATGTGTCCACTGGTTATTCACCATTCTATTTGAATTATGGCAAACACCCGAATTCCACAGTGCAAGATATTCACATCTCAGTCCCGGCAGTTCAGGATTTAGTAACTCACTTACGGCAGGTACATGAAGCTGCATCCAAGAATTTAGAGCAGGCTAAAAGCAAGTATAAGGAGTATGCTGACAAAAAAAGAAGAGATTCCCCAGATTTGAAAGTAGGTGATGAGGTTTGGTTAAATACCAAGAATCTTCGACTAAAAGGCAGTCGAAAGTTTCAGCCTAGATTCATAGGGCCATATCCCATTGAGGAACAGCTCAATCCAGTAACCTTTAAACTGACTTTACCTTCTAAACAAAAAATTCACCCAGTTTTCCATGTCTCTTTATTAAAGAAAGTTGTTGTAGGGTTGCGGAGAGATGGTGTTCCACCACCAATCCAGTTGGAAACTGGATTAGAATTTGAGGTTAAGGAAATTCTGGATTCCAAATTCGTAAGGAGGAAACTGTACTATCTAGTGGACTGGAAAGGCTATGGGCCAGAGGAACGGTCCTGGGAGTTAGAGTCTGACGTTCATGCTCCTAGGTTGGTGCGTCTCTTTCACCAAAGAAATCCTACCAAACCCAGACCGTGACGGCCCTCCTTGGTGAGGGGTACTGTCAGGATCCCTCCTCCCTGTAAGCTTGGTGCTGATTCAAAGTACCTAAGAACTAGGAAACGGGGCATCAGCCGAGACATCACATGGTCCCGTTTGTGGAATGCGTGGAATGCTAGGTTAGCAGTCTAGTCTCTTCCAGCGCGTGATTAGGAGTCCAGGTGCAGCGCGCGCTCTTTCTGAACTGCGCACTTCACTGAAGAATCCTGTCACAAAGGTCGCGTTTGAAGAGTGTTCCTGAAATAATTCAGAAAAGACATCTGCCAGCAAGAGAAGTGTGTGTTTGGGGTCTCGCAGTCCTGACCTTGGTGTGACACGGCAGAGAGGCTCGACGAGCGTTTCCAGGCAGAGTTCGTTTCTGAATTAGAAACTTGAGCTCAGTCATTAATCGTGTCAGCGAGGTGTACCAGAGCCGGAGCAGAATTTCCTGTTGATCGTTCCACTGAAAAAAGAAGAGAGTATTTGGGAGAACGACTGGAGCAGAAAAGAATCCAGAGCTAAGTGGAGATATTTCTGTTAACAGAATTTAGCGAGTGACTGTAAATATTGTTAAAGGCAACGTATTAGTTACAAGGAAATGACTGAACTTTTGAAGATGATTTAGAGTCTTGCTCACCTGTATGTTACAAACAGTTCTCTGAGCCTATGCTAAGCGGAGCTTCAGCACAACCTAGAAAGATATAGGGACAGTGTTAGAGAGGGTTCAGTACCAGTAAAAAAGAAGAAGAATAAGGAAAGAAAACTTACCTGAATTGAAAGGGAATGAAATTAATTCGCCAAGTTCAGGAAAAAGCACCCTGTAAATAAGAAGAATATATGAGAGAGAATTATAAAGGCAACGGTAAAAAACAACACTGGTAGGTTTAGAGAGAAATAATAATATAATACACATGGTTCTGGGTATAGAGTAAAAGATAATAACCAGTTTATTATTTTACAGAAGTTAGTTCCTACAGCGACAAGTTCAACTTCAAGAAGGAAGTTAGGAGATAGAGCTGTATATCTGGAGACACAGAATAGGCAGTCAAACTCCAAGAACTACACTTCAGAAATAGAAGAGCAGCAGGTCACCCCTGATCCTCGGGTAGGTTATCCTAGAAGGAGAGACAGGGAAGCCAGAGTAGATTATTGGTACAGTGAAATTATTGTCTTGCATATGTTTAGTATTCTTAGGGTTCTTCGAGAGGCTGATCGATAGCTGATTGAAGATTCCAGCGGAACAAAAGAGGGTCCGGACCAGTCTCTTCTGTTATCTCTTTTGTTATTTTATCCACTTTCCCCCTTCCCCCTTTCTACTCAGTTGGAGTCATGATATCATTCTGATTCTGATTGGTTGGAAGCGGGAGTCGGGAAGCTAGCATCTTCTGTTCCTGTGCAAGTCTTCAAGAGGATAGAGTTGGTAAGCAAGTGGACTCTGACAAAGTGTGTCGCTGCCGCAGAGGTCGTCGTTGCATCACCGGAGAAGCATGTCGCAGGGCCTGTCGCGGCCCCAAAGATCATCGATTTCACTACACGGCCGTCGGGCGTGCATGCATCGCTTTAACGTTGTTTAATCTCATTGAGGCGCCATCTTGTCGCATCGCAACAAGAAACCGACGCATCACCTCCTCTCCGGTAAGGAACTGACATAACACCCCTCCCCTGTGCAGCAGTAAAGAACCAACACATCCCCTCCCCCGAAGCAAGGAACGAACGCCTCAACTCCCCTGCGACCCTTTTGTTTGTTTGCGTGACTCATCTAAGGTACTTTGAGAGTAAAGTGTTGCTTTTACCATCTAAATTGAACTACGCTATTTATACCATTTTAAAGTCATATTTTTATTACAGTATTGTGGATTTTTGTTGTTTGGTCTTGTGTTAAGTCTAGTAAAGATTACTTATTTTTCTAAACTGGAGTGGTGTCCATTTGTAGTGGTTTTAATGTATTACTGTATTTTTCACAAATGCCTTACACACTACATCTGAGATAAGTCTGTCTGCTCGTGCCAAGCTACCAAGAGGGTGAGCAGGGGTAATTCGGGAGTGTATCCTCCTTTCCCTGACTAGATGCAAGGGTCCCTATTTGGACAAAGGTGTATACCTTTTTCAACTAGAGACCCCCATTTCTAACAACTCCTATTCAAGAGACCTTCCCTCTCAGTCTCCGAACTAACATGTATAGATACCAAAGGGAGAGTAGAGGCAGAATTGGATGTAGTAGGGAACCTGCTCACTTCATCCTAAGCTACATGAGTGACTCGAAGTATCAGTTGACTGACCTCCTAATCTGAGCTACAGGGAAACTACACACTGGCCTGATGCAATTGTACCTTATTTGACCTGTCTGAGCCGTTTTGCCATCTGCTAGAGTGAGCCCCTGATCCCCAAAAGGTGCCTTCCTAGGTCCAGGTGTGGGCCAAGATCCCACCGCCCACGATGACTGCTAACATGAAGCTCCAGTGAATTTGACTCTTCACATTACATCGACTGCAAGTGACGACCATCAATGCGAGATTTGCACTTCATGCTACCGCAAAAACCGCCCCAGTGACCACCAACGTGAAGCTACAGCAACAACTGTCCGTGATGCCCAACCAGATCTTTGTGCCACAGGGATGACCATCAGGATGCTATCCTTGCCCCTCGCACCCTCCTTCACCATGAACTGGGCTATTTGCACTGGACTTTGAGAGGGTAAATATTTCAGCTGGACTAACCTTGTCCCTGTATCTGGCCCACGGTCCATTGCAGTTGGACTGAACATGTGACTTTCCACCAGTCTAGTAGAAGCAGATGACTGCCAATGGCACTATATCTACCTGAAACTTTGAAATTCAATATCTCTGGTTCTACTGACTGGTTATTTGTTGTATTGGCCTCGTCCTCATTTTATTTATTAGAATATAATCTACTCTTTCTGAATTGGTTTGAGATTTTTCTTGTGTTGTGTTTTCACTTTATTACTGTTAGTGTGCTGCATAAATATTTAACACAGTTCCTCTAAATTGAACCTGACTGCTTTTGTGTCTAGCCACCAGATGGTTAAGCACAGGTTAATTTATTTACTTTTGTGGTTCAGCCTGTCAAGGATTGTGTTGGTTACTTGTAAAGGGGTTCATCCCCATCAACCATTAACTCGAAGTCTCAGAGCCTTCTTTTGGAAAAAGAAACAGTACTGTTCGCAAGAGCCTCTTTTGAAACCTGATTCCTGGGCCAAATAGTCTGAACAAATGAAGAGCCTAGATGGAAAGGGGAAAATAGTCAATTTTATATTTAAGAGAAATTACTTCCCATTTGTCTGTTATCACAGCTTCCCAATAATTCAAAAAAGTCCCTAAATGACTTTGTACAGGGCTAATAACCTCTGGGATTTTAGTTCTCCTTCCCAACAAAACACTCGTGAGAGGCATCATTTCTATCCGTTAAATTAGGTTGGAACTGAGACTTATTGAAAAGAAGTAACATTTTGTGCACTTATTTCTATCAAAAGTGTTCTCGTTCTTAACAATGTTTCTTTGCCGAAGGTGGAAGCGCTGCATGTGTTTCTGATTTTTGTATGACTTGTACATCAAGTACCCTAGCTCCAGTGAGGAGTCAACTTTCCACCCCATAAGGTGGAAATTAAGTCCTACAATCAAAACTCCAGCTGAAGTCGCGGCTAATGCTGTCAAGCTAATGATGAGGACATACAAAAGAAATTAAGACTGCATCTCCATAAACCCCGATTGTTGACAACAATCCTCAACTTCCTGTAGGCACATTGAAAGGGACTGAAGATCTTTGAACAGGACTGAGAAGCATAAACTTAATACATTTCTGATCTCACTGATAAACTTAGACTAGAATAAGCTCTTTTTAATGCCCAATCTGCTTTCTTCTTAACCAGTTCAAAGATGACAGTGTCCTCTGTAAGACGAGAGGGATGAACAACATTTACAGCAAGAAATACTAGGCTTTGACTTGGATAATCATTCATCTGTCTCCTATTTAGGACTTCCCAATAGGCAAAAAGCTAACCTAACCTCCTGGATCAGTCCGGAACCCTGAAGTACAAATAGCACAGCTGAAAATATATATATATTTGTATGTGTATGTTATAGGTAGGTGAAAATGTCAGTTTAAATGTAAAATCTTTTGCTAAAAAACACTGAAATTAAAAAGGAATAACTGTCACCCCAGCCATGCATGGAGTTGTCATCAATTATGTCATTTCATATGTCATCAGAGATGTTATCAATGATGTCATAGATCATGTCATAACTGATGTTATATTCAAGGTCATTACTAGGTAATGGGGAAACATCCTTTACCACGCGGATTTTACTCCACGTGGCTTTTAGAACGCGTCCGTTACAACGCAAGTCGTAACCACGACTTGCGCTGGAGGGCGGCACAGGATTAAAAATAGTATATTTACTATTCAAACACCTTCCCTAGTGTCCACGAGGACTGGTGTTAGAATAGTAAATTATACTATTCTAAATCCGCGCCCCGTTGTAAGGGACGCGTTGTGAAGGAACACGTTGTGACGGTACGCGTCGTACCGTCATCCATCCCTAGGTAATGGCATAGACGTGCAAAATAATGACTTCATTAACTAGAGCTTGTGAATGTCATTTGTTTAAAATGTTGCATTGAAACTGACTTTTTCACTTAACTGTAACGTCACATTAACAGTGTCTTTTTCTGAAAATTTCTAAGTCTAAAAGAAAATGTAAAGTAATATATATATTTGTAACTATGTTAACCCCCACATACAGCCAACGTGTGCGTTGGGGTGTTGGCTGAAGGGCGCCGCCTGAAGCCACGCCCTACATCCAACCCTTGTAAGCAACCAACCACAGCCGCAAATGGCCTTTAAAAATAAAAAAAAGGTCTCCAGAGAGCCAGCGCAGGCCCCAGTGATCCCACTGGACTCTTACCATAGTGGTTACACTGGCTCTGGCAAGAGTCCTGTAAGATCACAGCAACCCCATTTATTTTTATTTGACTCCCCCTGCCGCTTCATACCTTATTTTTTGAATTTTCAGAACACAGAGACCGAGCCACTGGGCCTTATAATGGGGGCCCAACATTATTCCTAATTAATGTTGGGGCCACCGAATTAGCACTTCAGCTCCTGCAGTAGCCTCTTGCCTCCCAAGGGAGCGAGGCAGCTGAGAGGTAAAAAAGCCCCCTCAGCCAATTAAATAGATTTACTATTTGATGGTACATGCCTGCGGGACTCCTCCAAGAGTCCTGCAAGCACACACGTCAAGATATTTAGACATTTTGAACCTTCATTTATCACAACCATTGGACATATTCACAGCAAATCACAAAAAGCATGATTTGTTTTGGGTAAAGATCTAACCTTCTGCTAAATTATGTGTTATTCCATTCAGCCACATTGGCTGGAGCACTATTCAAAAGCCCCTATGCAAATTTCATGGGAAACTTGGGTTTTGGCAACCCCTCTTTTTCTCAACTCCACCATTTGACAGATCATCTGAAACGTTCCTTGATCAGAGACGTGTCAAGGCATGGATAAAGTGGGCGCTGGCCCAGGGCCCCAGCCTTTCATGTGGGGCCTGACACAGCCAGCTCAGTTGTGCAGAGTCTTGCCCTGATAACCTTGAATAATTCTTAAAGAGATTATTTTAAATACCGTTTTCCTTTCTTTTATTTTCAATGTAGGTGATGAGTGAGATTCTATTACATTTAACAGAGCAATGTTGTGCTTATGTTTAATGCAACATCCATAACAAAAAGTTTTATTTATATTGAACAGGAATCCACATATGAGAAATGGGAGGGTGTCACAGAGATTACTTGCAGTAATATTAGTGCGCTGCTGCTGTGTTACAATATTGAAAGTTACTATCACTGAATATGTATTTATTCATTGATTTTTTATTAAAGTTTTTAGTACACAAATAAAGCAGAAACAGAAAAAAAGGAAACAATGCAAAGCATGTATATCCATACTGAATGCAATTGCCATGTCTAATACATAATCACACATTTCCCTAGACTGCAATATCGATAATACAGAACTAATAGAGAAAAGCGTAAGGAATTATGTGAAGAAATGAAAGGGAAAAATAAAAACAGAGGTGGGTCAATGACCCTAACATGAAAAAAGAAACCAGTTCAGCATTATAAACACATGTTATGACGGGCAGAAAATTACGTCAAACACCACTTTGTCAACGGGATGGATATCAAAATTGGAGTACCAAATATGTAAAACAGAAAGTTGTAATGTCTCCAAAAGCCAGACCCCCGGGCAACGGATTTCAGCATAACCTCCCGCACCTCCAAGCGACACACAAGATATAGTGTACTATAACCCTATGGCCCACTTGCATTAGCATTTGACGGGACCTGAGACCGACCCCAATCCTGAAAAGGACCCCACATATCACAGGGCCTGGATACCACCGGCACGAGTTCCCAGAACATATAAAGCTGTTCCTGACAGTGTGTAACATTGGCAATCCAAGAACTTGTTTTCGGAACCCGTGCTCTCCCCCAGAACATGGCTACCCTTCTCTTTGACAGCAAAAGCAACATTGCAAGCAGGTGTCGAGATTCCGCAGGGATGTCTTTCGCATATCCCAGGATACCCAGAAGTGGTGACGGCTCCAGCCGAAGTTATAGTATCTCGTTCACTGAAGCAAAAATCTCCACCCAGTATTGCGCTATCTTAGGACAATGCCATGCCATGTGTAAAAAGGGTTTATTAAAAAAGGAGGGGATGGGCCCATTAACACAGCCAAACTGGGCCTCAACATTAGTTTTAAACAGTGAAATTTGGGGTGTGTGAGTTAAGCTATATTTTAGAAAAACACTTTGACAACTAAAGTAATTATGGTGTCTTTATTCCACCATTCGTAGTTAAATAATTTTTTGAAAAAATGGATCAACATTTACGTCATGTCAAACCATGAGGTAGCCTAAAGTAAAAATGAAGACACATGCCGATTGCCTTGTTTGCGCCCAGAGTAACTTTATTGTGTATACAATCAGTATTGCGACTAGCTATACCGTCACCGCCGAGTCAGTCCTTGATGTCGGGAATGTCTTCCGCCATGCCAGACATGCTGAGAGCACCTAGGCGGCAAAGGAAGTTGGAAAGGCCGAGAACTGTTCAAACACAGAATTGGAAACCTGATAAATCCTCTATCGGACAGTAATTACTAGAGATATCATCAATCATGGATTGACTCGCTGCCAGCTGCCACATGAGTTCAGCGCTGATGGAAAATTAGAAATCCAGGTTACCTGATAATAACTTCAAGCTTGTCAGACATTTAACATCTCGATTAAGCTCATCAGAACATACCCATGGGCGGTGACTTTACCGTCACAGTGCTCCCCCAAACAATGAAATGAGTTTGACCCTGTCTCGGTCCTGAAGAGGACCCAAAAGAAATTAAAGGTTCAGAAACGTGTCGACCTTCACCAGCCAGTCACAATACCGATTGTGTACACAATAAAGTTACTCTGGGCGCAAACAAGGCAATAGGCCTGTTGCTCCATTTTTACTTTAGGCTAGCTTGCTAACGCGGGATTACTGGTTACTAATTATCTTACCAAATCCCAAACTATGTCGACTGAATCGTTGGTACCTGTCGTTGAGTAAAGGTAATCTCGCAATAAGTCAATCAATTTAAGAACTTACACCACTCTAAATGACCACTGACCAAATTTAAGTTTTAAAGATTTAATATAAAGTCAAAGATAACTGAAGATACAAACTTCTCAAAATGAGATTCAAAAGGTAAATTGGTATCACTATAAACATGAACTTCTTGAATAATCTAAGTCTGAAGAACAAGATGATAAGTACAAGCTCAAAAACCATAAGGGTTGTCAAAATAGATATAAGTTGCAATCTCAAAGTCATTACAGAAAAGAAAATTAAGGTTAGTCTGTCCCTACACTATTTTAAATGACATCCCTACTTAGCAAGATCTTAACCCTCTAGGTGTCAGCCGTGGTGACTTCCTAAGAAGATCACGCACTTCTCTTTGTCTCTTCTCTGATAATGGGTCTCTCCTGATCAGCCTATCTGCCTACCCATCCGCTTCCTTAGGCTCCCAAAATCATCTGCTCTGCTCTCCTCCCGGGTCTCTTTCCCTAATACCAAATCACATTTTCAATAGAAACGCCCCTTGGGACGCCCCTCACGTGGTACATCTTTGCGCGGCAAACTCCATGATGGTACTCTTGAAGACCCTCGTTATAGTTGACCTTGGTTCCCAGGCTTCTTCTTCAGTGCGCTGATACCCCCTGAAATTCCTGGAAACTCCTACAGGCCTGAGCAAGGCGCCACTGAACAAAGTCCCTTTCATTCGAGCTGATTAGGACCCTCGCACCTGCATACAGCTCGTCCTGCAGTGGGCCTCAAATTCCAGACTCCACCATATCTTAAGTCGTAAAACACTCTCAAAGCTCGGTGCTAGACACCTCGCGACCTCTTCTCTAACGAGCACATGACGATTTACACGACATGACATTATCTCCTCTAGCCTACTTGATTTACATGCAGCAGGTCCCTGCACTCTTAAAACGTTGACTTGATTTAAACAGCAAACATTCTTAACTAGCATACGTTTCTAAAATAACACATCTATAAAGCATATACTTTTAACCCTAAGTTCAATAGTACATTTTGGAAGAACCATGTCAACCTTGTCTCACATTAATTTAGCAGCACGTTCAGGTTTGCTGTGAATTGCCCTAAGGCCTACACATAATACTGGATTTTCAAAGTTACATTTAATTCGGACATGATTCTTTTAACATGAGAACATGAGGTTTTCACATATATTCCAACATTTCTACATTAATCTCACACCGTTATAATTATAGTTACTCTACTTAACATTCTATACATTTCACCACTGAATATAAACCACTCTGTATATTTCACTCCTGGATATAAAACACTCGTGTGCAAAACATGTTTAAACTAACTACGTGCTTGTAAATATGGTGTACTTATACATTTTTTTCCCAAACTTGTGCTCTCTCAGTCCCCCCTTTGATGACCTTCAGGGGTCATCATCACCAAGACACTAAAAATGTAGGACCCTTCAAAGTGAAGACAGGGCAGTTCCACCTCTTTTCATACTCTCTAATGCTTTCAGACTCTTATATTGAGTGTCCTGCATCGCTGTCAACTCTTCTTCCTGTTTCTTCATAGCTCTCTGTAACCTATTTGCTCTATAACATTGATACAAACGCACCAATCCCCACAAAGTGATTACACAAATCACAATTATGATGATGGGTTTCAGTATGTACCAAACGACACCCTTTCCTAAGTTGGCAAACCAACTTCCAACTTTACCCATTCCATGACCTACTTTTTCCCACACATTTACCTTTGCTAGGTCCTCAATTTCGTAGTGTATGGCAGTGATATTTTGTATATACTTCTCTAGAGGTTTTGAATTGTCTGGAATGTAAGTACAGCATTCCTGGACCTTCAAGGCCTTACAGACTCCTCCCTCTTTTGCTAACAGAACGTCTAAAGCAAGTCGGTTCTGAAGAACCATTGCCCTAATCGATTGCATCTCATCTTCTATCAGCATCAATGATCTTGCAGTACTAGCAGATAGCCTATCTACGACTGTAGCTAACCTCCTAATTTTGATGTCATTCATTATCAATCCTAAGAAAGGGAATGCAGCACCTAGTACATCTCCAACTACTTCTGCTGCACCCAGCCCTCGTTTCCATCTAGTTGATATTTCTTTCTTAGGCGTGTCTAAATTCTCAACATGATATATTTTAGGGAAGACAACAGCCAAATAACATGATCCGTACCAATTATCTGGTAACTTCACATAGGCATTTCTTCCACATACAAAATATACATTTGGTATTGCTTGCATCCCTTTCAAAAAGTTCTTAGAGTAATACTCCAATTGAAAGGCATGTTCACAATGGACTTGACCTACATAAAAGTTTTCATAATATGAGTAACTCCTGTGTATGCACAGTTTTCCCCGTTTATCCTTATCCAAAGCAATTGGACCAATACTACCCTTTCTTTGATGTGCCCTCTCCTCCTTGGTCCAATCTGTTTCCCATTGTCCTGATGCTTTCAAAATCTTCTGCCTCCTGTATCTAGTATCTACCTGTGCTATAAACTTTTTCTCAACCTCTGATATTTGACAAGTCAGATTGTTTCTTCGAGCATGTGAAGTATCTAACGTTTTCCATGGAATAAACCATTTGTGTAATCTGTCTTCGCTTTTGTAGTAGTCCCATTTGTTCAAATGCTTGAAATTCGGAACCTCTGGCAATGTCGAGTCGAAATTCGAGAAATAATACTCAAATCCTTCCCGTCCATAAAACATGCTCAACAATAAACTACACGTTATTCCATATGTCAACGGAAGATGATGGTATCTGATACCCTCCTCCACTGAAGCTGGTAATTGCATACAAACGTAAAAATCCTTCACTTCCATGGCATCAACATATTCATAAAGCAATTTAGCATAAGCATTTGACTTGTAATTTCCCTGTGACTCATCTGTGTGAAGCCTTTTTATTTCTGCATCTAACAATGCTTTGTCTTTCTCATTGATGTTTCCCTTCTCTTTAATAATGGTAGTTTTCGGTGTTGATACTCCCTTATCCTCCTTGACTGCGGTTTCATCCCCTTCGTGTCCCGCTAGGAATGAAACAGTTACCACTAAAATTATAAGAGAAACCACTACTCCTAAAAGTGTAACAGCTATACATTTTGCCCTGCGGTTCGGGTTGCCAGCCTCCATGTTCTCAAACAGTGTAGTTCTTGACTTCTTCCAGCATTCACTTCTTCTTCACAAAGTCTTTCTCTCTTGCAATGTCTTTCTTTGAACACTTGGAAGCTTGACAATTTATTTCCGCAAAACAGTTCAAAGTCCAGTAGAAAATAGACAACCCTAGCCCTTCTCCATCCACTAAAAGGAAACCCCTATCACTTTTCTTCTTCCACTCGGCGCTAGGTTATCTTGCAACAAGTTTACAATTTCTTTTCAAAAGTCTTATTTTCATCTAACGTTATGTATGGCTCAAGGAGTGACACTACGTCTTCATAAATGTCCATCCGAAGTATCATTCCCTCAGGTTCTGGACAGTTCGTACCACAACATGGAAAGTCAACTTTTTCTAGGATTATTCTCCTTATTTCGCTCAAGACAAGTGGACGGACAAAATTGAGAGTTAGCGTTTTTTCAATTTCCACTCCTGGTACTATCAGTTCTACATCCACAATTACAAAGGGGTCCGTTCTAATCAAGATCACTTTCTTCACCTTTCCAGTTCTGCGCCCCTTTGAAGACATTCACAATATGGTATTAATCCACAACAATAAGCGCTCCTAGCATTTCTACTATTCGCTCAAGCATTTCCAAACGAAGAAGAGTTCCCTCCAATATTGGATATCGTGAACAGCAAACTGGAAACTCAACTGTCTCTAAAATCAATTTTCTTATTCCACTCAGGAGAGCAGGATGAACGATGTTGAGTGTCAGCAACCTTTCGGTCTCCGCTCCTGGCAGTAGAAACCTTATTTGCACTGTGATGATCGGGTCAGTTCTGATCAGTTCCACTTCCCTGATCCTCCCTGTTCTGTGTCTCCCAGACATCTGCAACGAGGTAGGTCCAGTCGGGAGTAGAGTATCTTCTACTAGGCACTCGCACCCTTCTTGATCTTCTAAGACCCTCCTCGGCTTGATCCTGGATATCTTCTTCTGGATCTGAGTCTTCGGATATAGGAGCAAGCGTTTCTTCTTGGGCCGACCTCAAACTTAGCCTTCTTCTCCTTGCTGGCCAAGTGGCAGCTCCAAGCCTTATTCTCCTATTCCTTGTCCTCTCACTTGGTTCTTGGTCGCTCTGATACGGATCTGAGTCTGAGTCGTATTCACTTCTGCTCTCTCCTTCAGTTGCGTCTTCCGTCTCACTGCCGTCCTGCCTTCGCTCTTCTTCTGAATCCGATGCGTTCCCAACTTCTTCTGACACCCCCTCAGCTGCCTCAATCCCTTCTTGCGACTCTTCTTCCACTTCCGGGCTTTCGTCTGGGATGGGAGCTGTTCCTTCTAGAGGTGCTGGAACTCTTCGAGTATGGGATGCATGGATCCAATTTGGCAGCCCCCCGCACTTCACCGCGGTGTTCGTTATCAGGATTACCTGAAAGGGCCCACGCCAGCGAACATCTAGGCAGTTCTTCCGGACGTGTTTTTTAACTAAGACCCAGTCCCCTGGGTTCAGATCATGACACAGGTTCCTCGATGCTGGAACTTCAGCCGCATGCACCTGAAGGGACACAGAATGGATGGCGTCAGACAGTCCTTTACAATAATCCAAGATCAGATCATCTGTAATATTCAATAGAGCAGTAGTTGGAACTGTAGGAAGTCTCATGGCCCTCCCCATCAGGATCTCGTGGGGAGAGAGACCCGTCCTCCTATCAGGTGTGCTGCGCATGCTCATGAGCACTAAAGGAAGAGCATCTGGCCAACTCAAAGATGTGGATGCCACTACTTTAGCCAATCTATTCTTCAACGTGCCATTCACTTGTACCACAATTCCTGAAGCTTCTGGTCGATAACTACAATGCAGCTTTTGATCGATATTCAGTGTGGAGCACAACATCTTCACTATTTCGCTGTTAAAATGTTTTCCTCTGTCCGATTCCAAAGAGGCAGGCACCCCGAAGCGCGGTATCAACTCCCTGAGCAACAACTTTGCCACTGTGAGTGTATCGCACCTACGTGTAGGGTACGCTTCAACCCATCTGGAAAATACGCATACAATCACCAACACATACCTAAGGCGATTGACTCTTGGCATTTCGATGAAATCTAATTGCATTCTATTGAAAGGCCCCCCCGACCTCCCAATGTGACTCAGTGTGACTGGTGTTCGTTTGCCTACGTTCAGTTGTTGGCAGGTAACACATCGTTTACATACTGATTCTGCTGCTATTCTAAATTTAGGGCAATACCAAGTTTGCCTAAACACTCTCATCATAGCATCCCTTCCTAGATGTACTGGACCATGTATTTCTCTCGCCATGGGATTAGCTAATTCTTCAGGTAACACAGCTTTCCCATCTGCTGAAACCCAAAAATCCATTTCACTTCGCACGCAACCTGCTATTTCCCATGCCTTTTTCTCTGTTTCAGGTGCGTTCTCCTGCATTATTCTTAAATCCTCCCAAGTGTCTACAGTTTCTAACATCATACTTAATTCAGTCTTTTCTTCTGCACCTTCTATTTCCACCTTTGAGAAAGAATAATTTTGTTCCGCACAATAGCGTGCGACTTCATCAGCGTATCTGTTGCCTTGTGACACAAAATCTGTATTCTTAGTATGAGCTACACATTTTACTATTGCGATATCAACTGGACCTTGCAATGCTTCTAACAACAGCCGCACAAATTCTCCATTTCGAATGGGCGAACCAGAGGAGGTCATGTAACCCCTCTGAGACCACAACTGCCCGAAATCATGAACCACACCGAAACCATATTGGCTGTCCGTGTAGATGGTGACTCTTTTTCCGTTTCCTGCTATGCAGGCACGAGTTAGGGCAATAATTTCTGCTACCTGTGCGGAATGTACTCCTTCCAGGCAAGCGGCTTCCACAACTCCAGTAATGGTACAAACAGCATAAGCTGCTCTCAACCGACCAGTATCGTCTCTTAAACATGAGCCATCAACAAAGTAAATTTCATCGGGGTCAGACAATGGCTCATCCACAATATCTGGTCTGGGTTTCGTGCATAGTTCAGTCACATCAAGGCAATCGTGGTCTTCACATCCTTCGCCTTCTATTACAGTAGGTAATGGCATCAAAGTAGCAGGATTCAAGACAGAGCATCTCCTGAGAGTCACGTTCTCTGCGGCAAGAATAACTTGCTCGTAGCGCGTGAGTCTACTATTGGTCAGATGCTGCGTCTTCGTCCTGGTCATTAGCAATTCAACTGAATGTGGTACATACACCACCACTGGATGTCCCATCACAATACTCTCGCTCCTTTCAATGCTGACACCCGTTGCAGCAACGGATTTGAGACATCCGGGCAACGCTGCGGCTACTGGATCTAATGTAGCCGAAAAATATGCAACTGGTCTACGGGCATTTCCGTGGGTCTGTGCCAAGACTGACAAAGCACATCCCTCTCTCTCACAGCAATAGAGTGAAAATGACTTTTCGTAATCTGGCATTCCCAGAGCCGGAGCACGACATAAATCGTCTCTCAGCTGTAAAAACGCCACCAAACATTCTTCATCCCATGGTACCGGATCACTCACCTCCTTGTGCGTCAGTTTCTGTAAGGGCTTTGCTTTCAGTGAAAAGTTAACTATCCACTGTCGGCAGTAACCCACCATTCCTAGGAACATTCTAACTTCTCTCTGTGTTGTAGGCGCATTCATTTTCATTATCGCCTCAATCCTCTCTGGTGACACCTTACGTTTTCCTTTCTCTAACCTGTGCCCTAGATACTGTACCTCTGTCAGACAATACTGCAACTTGCTCGGAGATACCTTATGTCCATTTTCAGCTAAATGATTCAGTAAGGCAATTGAATCTGCTTTACAAGCTTCCTCTGTTTCTGACGCAACAAGTAGGTCATCTATGTACTGTACCAGAACCGAATTCTGTGGCAGTACTAGATTCTCAAGATTCTTTTTCAGCAACTGATTAAAGATGGATGGGCTGTCTGTGAATCCTTGTGGGATTCGACACCATGTTAAAACGCGATCTTCCATTTTAAAAGCAAAAAGATACCTGCTCTCTTCATCCAATGGGATTGAAAAAAAAGCCTGACAAAGATCTATCACTGTGAACCATTCTGCTTGACATGGTATTTGAAACAATATCACTGATGGATTCGGTACCACGGGACAACATGAAACGACTATGTTGTTAATTTTTCGTAAATCCTGAACTATCCTAAACTTCCCGCTAGGTTTCTGCAAACCCATAATCGGGGAGTTACAAGGACTGCCCACAATTTCCTTCAGTATTCCCTGTTGAATCATTGACTCGATCACAGGTTTTATTCCCGCAATCGTTTCCTGGGACAATTTGTATTGAGGCGTTCTTGGAAACTCAACATTAGGTTTTACCAATATTTTTACCGGCTCTACCCCCTTAATCAATCCTATTTCTTCTCCTGTGAAATCCCATACCTCTGACGCCACTGCATCTCGTAGGTCTTGGGGTAGATCTTCTATTGTCAGAGTAGGATATAGTTCTACACAAGATTTCGAATTGGCCACCTTAAAAGTAGCATCTTCGTCGGTAGTCTGTACCTCCACTCCTTGCGGGGTGCAGTATATGGTGCAGGTCAATTTGCACAACAAATCCCTTCCTAACAGACATACCGGACTCGAGTCACAAACCACAAACTGATGTTCGTTCATGTGGTTTCCAATTTTCACAGACACTGGTTCTGTCAAAGGACTGGTCATTCTTTTATTTGCGACTCCTACCACCTGAATTGTTTCCCCTGACATTGGCAAGTCTGGAACCACCGCTGATCTCAGAGTCGAACGAGTAGCCCCAGTGTCCACTAAGAACGTAGTGGGACACCCTGCCACTTCTGCCTCAACAAATGGCCCTCTTTGATCCACTTCTAGGACTGCCCCGAGGGTACAATCCTCTTCACTGCTCACCCGTTGTCCTGTCAAAGGATCAATGTAATAACACTTTTCTTCCTCGATAAACAGAGGCATTTGTTTAAAGACCTTTCCCCCTGTCGCTACCTTCGGTGGCTGTGGGAACTGGGCCCGTGGAGCCGAAGTCCCCCCTTTGGCCACCTTGCCTCCTGGAACTGTCACCTTTTGCACTGGGACTTCTTGGACCTGCTCTTCTACTTCTAGCTCTCCATTTTCAGGGTTAAAGGGACACTCGCGTCGCCAATGCCCCACCTGGTGACACTGATGACACTTTGTCGTTTTCTTTAGAGTGGCAAAGTCTATCCTAGGTCTCTGCCCTTCCTCATTGTCCTTATTCTGACCGTTTGGCTTTCGTCCCATCCCCTGTTTCTGCTGGCCACCCTTCCCAGCGGACTGCATTTGCACCACCATCAATTTCTCCTTTAGATTCTTGGCTTTAGAATCTATCTCGTCACTGCAGTACCTCGCATAACGTAAAATCTCATCTAGTGGTTTGTTCTGCCAACAGATTAAATGTTGCTGTATCATCAAACAAATATCAGGTCTCAACCCCAAGACAAACTTTGACACAAACTGCCCTATATCTTTGGGATCCATTACATCTAGTCCACTGTATTGCTTGAATGTTTTCAATAACCTTTCATAAAACTCGTGAACTGTCTCCTTGGGTTCCTGCCTTGTTCGGTCTATTTTCACCCAATCTATATCCTGTGGTGGTACCTTATCTTTCAGCCATGCTATTATCCTTTCATACTTTTGCATGACAATCTCGGACGGTCCATTAGTCCGAGCATCCCTCACTGGTTCAGTATTTGGCCATTCAACACTAGTCTTGCACGGGGTCCACAAATCAGATGGGACCACGATGTCAAACAACGTGTTCAAATCTATCCACAGTACTTTCGAGATTTTGACAAACCTCTCTACCTGTTTATACCATTCGACTGGATTGTCCCGCAACTTCGGAAATGAGTTGGTAAATGCAGCTAAATCTCCTCTACTCCAGGGCACATGTACATAATTTCCGTTTGATATTTCTCGCAAAGGGAATGCCTCCATCTGCATTACCCTTCCCTCAGGGGTCATCACATTTGTACTTCGCCTAACTGTGCCCTTTTTCGACCACCTTTCTTCCCATTTATCCAGTTCCCTCCACACTCTTATCCCTGATACCAGCTCTCTTATGTGTGTTTTTAATCCAGTAGTTCTCTTCTCATCTAGATCTTGGTCTGCGTACTGTAATCTGTGGTTACTCTGTAATGCCCTTGTCCTAGACAAATCCACGGCATACCTGTCTGCCAAATCAGTCAGTTTCTCATGAAACGCTCTAGCTTTCCTAGTAATATCCTTTGCCATGAACAATAACTCATCCTGTTCATACAATTCTATCCTTTCCAAAGGCAACGTTCCATCTATTATCTCATCGACATCTGATTTTAAACTAGTAACATCAAGCCTTTTTGCCTTAATTTCAGCTTTTAAGACACTCAATTTAGCTCCTCCATCCGCATCTCTCCCATCCCAGCTCCGAGATCTACGTTTAGGTATTGGTGAGTTATAGGGAGTCCTCCCCTGTTCCCATCTCTCTAGATCCCATGCCTTTCCATCTTCTCGGGGTGGGTGGTGAAACACTCCTTCATGCCTCATAGCCCCTCTCTCCCCATCCGGGCTAGTTTCACGGGATGCAGGGTACGATGTTCCATTACTCCCTCTTTCTTCCCTACTTCCCTGTGATTCCTGATTATTCGAGACGTGGCGGGACCTATCGCTGTTCTCCTTTCTCCAATGTTGAACGTCTTCCCCAAGTGTATGATGAAGGCACCTAAACCTATTCTGAAAAGCCCGTACCGCCTCATCTCCTCCTTTCCCCCAGAGACGGGACATTTCCTCACATTCTACAATCCTAGTATTTTGTTCCGGCTGTTCTCTCTGATTTGTAGGACATGCATCCCCTCTATTCTCTTGACTTTGGCCTTCCCGGCCCTGACTGCTTTCGCTGGCCCCACAATGAGATACAGCCCCGTTACCCCTGCTTTCCCACTCTGGTTCTATTCTTGTCCTGTTACTTGGAGATACTATGGACCCGTCCCATTCCCTCAAATCAGCTCTTAACTCTGAAAAAGATCTTGGCCGTGGTCCCCTTAGATCCATTGGTCCTCTCGGACCTCCCTGTTCCGAATTGGGACCGACAGTTGTGTCTAATGGGGTGTTCCATGTTACCGAACCTGGCAATTGTTTCCATGCATTTGTCACATTATTCCTCCTTTCCATCTCAATCCTTTCCCTATCCAATTGCCTTTGTTGTTCCCCTCTATCTCTCTCAGAATTATAGATCGAAACTATGGGTCCTATGGTAACAGGCACTTGAAGAGCGTCTGGCAATCCCACAGACTCAACCCTTTCTGTGGTTGGCGTTTTCTGCACCACAAACCTTCCCACTACACTCTGTACAGTGTTGTTTGGAGATGTTTCTCCGCCTTTGATAGGTGTCCATTCCGATATAGGGAGTGGTGTATATCCCTCTATGTCATTTCCATCTTCCCTTGCGAGCCCTCTATCTTCTATTAACCCCACTCTCGGAGGTGGTCTATCCATTAACAATCTGTTTATCAGATTGTCCTCCGACTCGCTTTCCTCGTCTTCTTCCATGAGGTTTCCTCCTCCTGACACCTCCCTCATCGGATACATTTTCTCCACCTCAATAGTCTGTACTCTCCAACGCTTTTCCTCCTCATCCCATTTGGAATCTCGCACTGCCCTTACCGATCGCGTCAGTCTTTGTTGACGCCTGTTCAAATTTCGGTCGTGTGCAGCCTTAATCCATGCATTAAGAGCCTCAAACTGTGTTGGTCTGGGCGAGGGTTTCAATGAGGACATGGTTGCTTTTAGCCGATGTAACACCTCTAATTTAAACGTCCCGTACCTCGGGAACTGCATTTCCTCATTCCCTTCCGTAAGCTTATTCCAAGCCCCAATCCACAATATCGTATGCAGCCCCACATTCGTTGCCATATAATGAGCTGGCGTACCCTCCGGCGGAGCCTCTTCCCCGTAATAATGTTCACTTCGTTTACGTTTAAAAATCCCTTTCAAACACTTAAAACACTTCATGATTTCTCTTTTCTCCGCGTTTATTTACTTCCTGATGACACTCCACCAATCTCAGCGCCGTTCTCACTAACTGGCCTATCCGTACGCGACTTTCCTCCGACGTCACTCTAGCCGCCCAACCAGAGCGCGGCTCTAGCTAACGTCACACCAACCGCTCAATCAGAGCGCGGCTCTAGCCGACGTCACCCGTCCCCCTTCGCAGCAGTTCCCCTCCTTTCTCAGCTCGTCTCCTCGGTCATGCACGCATCCCATTCATACTCTGAAAAATGATTACTTCCGTCCAAGCGATCACCTTTCTTTGACTGTACGCCCACAGTCTTTCTGTAGTTGTCACCTTAACTTGGCGAAATGTCTTTCCGTTTACTTCCAGACAATCGCCTTCTCCGATAGGTTACTCACACACAGTAACTTTCGACCAGCGTCCGTTACTCATACACTCACTCTTACACTCCCCCTATCTTGGATCCACGGCGGTCAATGGTACCTCGTGACCTCCGTACTATGGTCGACAACTACCCTGGATGTTCGATACACCCAAAACCACTTAAGCTCTGGCCTGAACTTAAGATTTCACCAGTTCACCCGTTTACCAGGTTACCAGCTTCCCAGGTTGCGCGCGCTCACAACCTTCTCTCATTCACACTACAGGCATTCACCTCCGCAAGACATTACAATACAAATACAACACAAAACACCGCAATCTGTTCACGCATGACCCTTTTTATACTCACTCTCCGATACTGCTGCTTTTCTCGCACCGTCTGCACCTTTCGGCACACGATTCTTCCGCTGCTCGTCTCTCGATGTCTCGGGCCTTGGGGTAAACTAACCTCTCTAGATTACCTTCCTCAAGAAGATAACCATCCTCTGCTACCAACTGCTAACGCGGGATTACTGGTTACTAATTATCTTACCAAATCCCAAACTATGTCGACTGAATCGTTGGTACCTGTCGTTGAGTAAAGGTAATCTCGCAATAAGTCAATCAATTTAAGAACTTACACCACTCTAAATGACCACTGACCAAATTTAAGTTTTAAAGATTTAATATAAAGTCAAAGATAACTGAAGATACAAACTTCTCAAAATGAGATTCAAAAGGTAAATTGGTATCACTATAAACATGAACTTCTTGAATAATCTAAGTCTGAAGAACAAGATGATAAGTACAAGCTCAAAAACCATAAGGGTTGTCAAAATAGATATAAGTTGCAATCTCAAAGTCATTACAGAAAAGAAAATTAAGGTTAGTCTGTCCCTACACTATTTTAAATGACATCCCTACTTAGCAAGATCTTAACCCTCTAGGTGTCAGCCGTGGTGACTTCCTAAGAAGATCACGCACTTCTCTTTGTCTCTTCTCTGATAATGGGTCTCTCCTGATCAGCCTATCTGCCTACCCATCCGCTTCCTTAGGCTCCCAAAATCATCTGCTCTGCTCTCCTCCCGGGTCTCTTTCCCTAATACCAAATCACATTTTCAATAGAAACGCCCCTTGGGACGCCCCTCACGTGGTACATCTTTGCGCGGCAAACTCCATGATGGTACTCTTGAAGACCCTCGTTATAGTTGACCTTGGTTCCCAGGCTTCTTCTTCAGTGCGCTGATACCCCCTGAAATTCCTGGAAACTCCTACAGGCCTGAGCAAGGCGCCACTGAACAAAGTCCCTTTCATTCGAGCTGATTAGGACCCTCGCACCTGCATACAGCTCGTCCTGCAGTGGGCCTCAAATTCCAGACTCCACCATATCTTAAGTCGTAAAACACTCTCAAAGCTCGGTGCTAGACACCTCGCGACCTCTTCTCTAACGAGCACATGACGATTTACACGACATGACATTATCTCCTCTAGCCTACTTGATTTACATGCAGCAGGTCCCTGCACTCTTAAAACGTTGACTTGATTTAAACAGCAAACATTCTTAACTAGCATACGTTTCTAAAATAACACATCTATAAAGCATATACTTTTAACCCTAAGTTCAATAGTACATTTTGGAAGAACCATGTCAACCTTATCTCACATTAATTTAGCAGCACGTTCAGGTTTGCTGTGAATTGCCCTAAGGCCTACACATAATACTGGATTTTCAAAGTTACATTTAATTCGGACATGATTCTTTTAACATGAGAACATGAGGTTTTCACATATATTCCAACATTTCTACATTAATCTCACACCGTTATAATTATAGTTACTCTAATTAACATTCTATACATTTCACTACTGAATATAAACCACTCTGTATATTTCACTCCTGGATATAAAACACTCGTGTGCAAAACATGTTTAAACTAACCACGTGCTTGTAAATATGGTGTACTTATACATTTTTTTCCCAAACTTGTGCTCTCTCAAGCTCATGGTGGCAGAATGTATAGGAAATGTAAATAAATCTGCTACCACCTGTTTTCAAACTAGGACTGGTCACTGTTTACCACTCATGCACTGTAATTTTTTGTTAATGTACTTTTGTGCTTTATGTCTTCGTGAATTTTCCCAATTGAATGTTTTTCTATGTTTGACATGACGTAAATGTTGATCAATTTTTTCAAAAAATTATTTAACTAGGAATGGTGGAATTCCTAGTTAAATAATCACTTTAGTTGTCAAAGTGTTTTTCTAAAATATAGCTTAACTCACACACCCCAACATATCACTGTTTAAAACAAAAAATGTGAAAAAACGGCTTGCGGTGTATTACCTCTCCAGCATCTAGCATCTTCTTGAAGACCCATGTGTAGGAGCTGCGCTGGCCTTCTATAGAATTGATACAAGAAATTGAAGTGAATCAGCCGGAGCTTGTAATTCGGGGGGAGCATCTATAGCTGAGCACAGCAAAACTTACATTCTTCTTCAGTCAGGGGCATGAGTAATTTTCCTCGTTCCAACCCTCAACCAACTTGTATATGGCAAAAGGGAAAACATCTTGCATAGCGTTGTATATTTGTGTAAATAAATTGTGCTGGGAAGTGTTTGTGAGGACATTCTCTAATGCAGTTAGTGTAGGCGGAGGGGAACGGACAGAGTTATGATTCTTGCAGCATGTGGCTCTGATCCTGTAATATAAGAGCAGATCGGAAAAATATGAGGCGCCTGCCTCCTTCTTAGGGGGGGAGATCCCCAGGGTATAGATCGTCAAATGTCCTCCAGCCCAGCTTTTCAGCTCTCAAAACCTCGGCACGATCCGCCAATGCTGGTATCTGGGGATTGTATGCTAGTGGGGCAGAAAGAGCGAATAACATGTTGTGTCCAGCCCTTGCACGCAAACTATCACAGGCCCATCTAAGCATTCTAAGTGTCTCTTTCATTTCTAGGTCTTTTAAATTTGGAGAAGACTCCAACAGTTATTGGTATAGGCGCAGGTTTATCCAATTCAACAGCTATATGTGGTTGAAATGGGGTAGGAAATACTCAATAATGCAGGAATTGAGCTTGCGCACAATAAGCATACAGGGAGATGTCTGGCACTCCCAGCCCACCTTGACCCAAGGGCAGAGTAAGAAGTTCGCTAGAGATATGTGCCTGCTTCACTGCCCAAACTAGTTTTATCATCAAGGAACAAAATGTTTGTAGGAATGATTGCCTGAGAATTATGGGAAGGTTGACAAAGAGATATGAAAATTTGGGCAGCACAATCATCTTGGCTATAGCAAATATACCTGCCAGTGAGTAGCATGCCCAAGTTTCAAGTTTACCCTCTAAGCAACTCACTGCACGTCCAAAGTCCGTCTCCCACGTCTCCTGCACATCACGACTCAACCAGACCCCCAAGTATTTAACCGGACCGTCAGCCCATTTGAGTGGATATTCCAGTAGGAATGGAGATGTGCTATCTGTTAAAGGAAAGATTGTGGATTTTGACCAGTTTATTTGAACTCCAGAGAATCCGCCAAATCAGGTCATTTCAGTATGGGGAGTATATTATTTATTGGATCCATTATGTAAAGCGTGATGTTATCCACATAGAGTGAAATTGACAGGCCTCTAGTTGAGAATCCTACTCCTCTATTAGCATGGTGTTGTCGGATTCGAGCAGCTAAGGGTTCCATGGCTATAGCAAATAGGAGTGGGGATAGAGGACACCCTTGTCTGGTGCCTCTAGTTATAGGGACATTCTCTGATAGGAGACCATTCACTCTCAACCTTGCAGTGGGTTCAGAATATAGAAGCCTAATTTGGGCGATGAATGCCGGGCTAAGACCCAACCGAGCTAAAATGGCGAAAAGATAGGGCCACTTGAGGGAATCAAATGCTTTGGTTACATCTAACAGTACCGCTGCAGCAGGGATCTTAAATAGTGGAGTAGAGCAAAAAAAGTTCTTAAATGATGTGCTTTTGACCTACCCGGTGTAAAACCAGACTGTTCCGGCCTTGCTATCAAGGGGAGCAGAGGTTGTAGTCCCTGGGCGATTAATTTAGCTAAGATTTTATAATCTAAATTAATGAGAGATTGCGGGAAATAAGAGTCCCAGCTTGTAGGGCCTTTATCAGGCTTTAATAGTGTCAGTATTACAGCTTCCAGCATCGAAGGTGGAAGGAGACCTATCTCCATCGATTCCTGGTACACTTCCAACAGCCGTGGAGCAAGCAATTCACTATATGCTTTATAAAAGGAGGCGGGCAGTCCATCTAAGCCCGGGGCCTTGTCATTTGGGAGGCTATTAATTACTTGTGTTATATCCTCTACTGTATAAGGTTAATCAAGGTACTCTCAGTGCACCCTGCTAAGCCAAAGCAGCTCTAATGATTCGATGTATGTGTACATCTCTTCCTGTGCATTGGGAATAGTGGAGGTATATAAGTTAGCATAGAACTCAGTTGAATGATTCAGTATCTGTTGTTGTCTCCTGATTGGGTTCCCACCCTCATCTCTAAGTTCAATAATGATGTTGCCATTTCTCGGGGTGGAGCATGCCCACCAACGTTCTTCCAGGTCTATCTCCCTCCCTGTAGTCCTAGCAATGCTGTATTTTCCCATAAATGTTACTTCTTGATTTGCCTCGTTTTTTATATTCGGAGAGTAGTTCTCTAAGTGATGCCGGGTGGATCCCCTCGCCTGGTATAAAAAAATTCTCCTCACTGACTTTGATTTGAGACTCAAGAGTTTAAAGTCTCTGTCTAATCAACTTCAATCCGCCCGCCTGCCTAGCAATTCAACATCCCCTTATAACCACAGTAAACGCTTCCCAGAGTGATCCCCTCGACTCTACTGATCCCTCATTTTCTATGAAATAATTGCGTATGTCTTTCCTAATCTCTTCATGGAAGGCTAGATCTAGTAGGGCCATAGTTGGAAGCCTCCATGTGAAGGGGCGTCGTATTACTGCAGGGAGCTCCAGCTGCGGTAAACATGGGGCGTGATCGGAGAGGATTCTTGGCAAAAGTGAGACCTCGGAGGCACATGCTGCTATGTCCCGCGAAACCACCCAGAAATCCAGTTTTGGCCAAGCGCTGTGTTGTGAGGTAAAGCAAGATCACTACACTGTATCAGGATGCTGGTGCCTCCATATATCCATCAGATCATTAGCATGGATAAGAGAGTTGATAGCTTTGCTGGAGCGTAGGTGTAACCTACGGGATGCTCCTCTTCTATCCAGGGAGTCTTTCAAAATAGTTTGAAGTGCCCACCCCAAATGACTGTGTCGCAACTCACAATATGAGCCCACAGCTTGTGAAAAATCCCAGGATTGTCTGTCTTCGGACCGAATAAAGCTGCAGGTGGGACTTCTGACGCAGAGAGAGAGCCCTTGAGGATGACAAATCTCCCCTTGGAATCAAAATGTGAATGTGTGTTTTTCCATTCCAATCCTCTACCTGTCTGTATAGCCACCCCGCGTGCACAATTGGAGTACACTTCTACCCAATGGTTATGATGCTGCTTAGTGTTGGATGTATTAGGCCGATGGGTCTCCTGCAGAAAGCAACAGTCAATCCTGTGCCAGATCAAATATGCTTGGATTAGTCTGGCCTTCCTGTGGTCATTCAGGCCTCTAATTCTCCACATTAAAAGCCTCAGGTTTGTCATTTTACTTTAGTGTGATGTGTACAGATTGTATCATAGGAGAGGCAAGCATATTCTGAGACCAATTTAACATGGACACTCCCCTAAATCTCCAAAAAAGCTGACAACGTATTAGTCATGTTACATGTGTTGTAAGACCATGAAATCGAATATTGCTGCACTGAAACCCTCCCTCCCACCCACACCAACCCCCCAATTAGGTTGAGCTATGGACTCTCCCCCCACCTCAAACTGCAAACAACCCCCTATGTAGACATGAAAAAACAACAGTGGGGGATCTCCCTGGGGGCAAGCTATCTCCGGCATACACCCTGGTAGGGCACCAGGTGGCTGAGAGTTTTAATGAGAGTGCGATTAAAGTGATCCAAAACAACGCTTTGTGGTCAAAAGTGACTAAACAGTGAGAGGCACAATAGTTCAACAAAAAAAGTAACTCAGGATATATTGGCAGATCTTTTAACTTCGTACCACCAGGCCCAGTAAACCAAATCATGTAGACCTGCTACCAAGTCAGTCATTGTCACTCAATGTCCCTTCTGTTCGCTCTGAGGCTTTCGTCTGGCGTTTGTTTCCTGTAACATGCTTAGCATACTTTAAAGCTGATTTGGCATCTGTAAAAAAGTGTTGACTACCTTCATGATTTACTTTGAGCTTGGTCTGGTACAAAAGAGCATAGGTAATGCCTGCCTGATGAAGGATGCGCTTGGCTAGAACAAACTCTCTTCTAGCAGATTGAACTGCTGGATTGAAGTAAGGGAAAAAAGAGATTTGGTTGCCCTGATGTGTTATCTGGCCCATTTCTCTTGCCACGTGGAGAATGTTATCTCTATCTTGATAGTTTAATAACCGGGCCAGAATAGGGCGAGGGGTGCTTTCCACTAGAGGTCTCGGGGCCAGGGACCTATGAGCCCTCTCTGCAATAAACAGAGTAGAAAGAGATGATCCAAAAATGTCCTGGTGAAGGACTTCAACAAATTCCTCCACCCTGCCCATAGCTGTTGTTTCCGGAATTCTGGTTATACGAATGTTATTGCAGCGGGACCTGGCTTCCAAGTTCTTGTTTTTTGGCATTAATAATTTTCACTACCTGTTCCATGTTCAGTAGTTGTTCCATAGACTCTGTTTGGAACTCGTGTGAATCTGAAACCCGGTTTTCCAACTTGTCTCTGCGTACCTCATGATTCTCCACTTGTTTTTTGACTTGGTCCAACATGTCCGTGAGATTATCAATTTTGGTATCTATTGTTTTAAAGGCATGATTGAACCTCTAGAAGGATGGAACGCAGGCCATCATTTCCCTCTGTGGCCTCCTGCCTGTGGTCAGCCTCTGGATCTGTCTCAGAGTCTGTGTGTCTAGTTAAACTTTTATTTTCGAACTGTAATTTGGTTTGTTTGGAGTCCGTCTTTCCCTTGTTCTTGCTTGGCTTCATCACCAATATGTCGGGGATTGCGAGGGGCTCGATACTCAAGGTTTAGTAACCCTGGGTCAGGGCAGCAGCGGACTCAGAAGTAACTCTTGGTGCATCCCCTTCCTTGAATCAGTAAGTAAACAGCTGAAGTGTTTCACTGGTCAGATCCAAACCAGCCTTTACCCCTGTAGGTCACTGTGCCGTCTCGTGCGTTGACCCCGGGAGTAAGAGGGTCACCACAAGCCCCACCGTAGGGGCCATATCCACTTTAAGTGGCACCCACACTCCACTGTCCTCCCGGGGGGCCAAGTGGAGTACCCAGGGGGGGAATAATGGCACACTCATGGCTCTCGCTCCACACAACAGTCACCAGCACTTTCTGCTTGCCCCTGGCATTAGACAGCGGCTTGGGAGAGGGCTTGAACTGTGGTTGCACTTAGTATCACTGAGAGTCTTATATGACGCCCCTTCGCATCTGCGGTCCATACAGACCCACCCTGTAGGACTCATCCAATTTATCAGGAGCGTTTCACTCACCTAGCAACTCCCCCACTGGCCGGATCTTCAGCCGGGTTCCTTCAGCCAGGAGCAGCATGTGCGCCCCCGGCGCCGGCGAACCGCAGGTCTCGGATCCACAGCAGTCCTCACCCGCAGCCTCCGACTGCCTAGCAGCGCTCTTCTGCCCCGCAGCCCGTTCGAGCTGCCTATGTCAGCACAGAGAGATTCCCAGATCTGGGAAGGCCGCCTCTGTGAGCCCCAGTGCAGCCCAGACCACAGACGTCAAGCCGCACAGCTGCACAGGCCAGGACCGTCCAGACCCGTCACCCGCCGCTCACTTAGGCCCAGGTCGCCCTCTCCATCCGTTACAAGCTCCTGGCAATCCACACCTGTCTCTGGCTAGAATGTCTTCCTCCCCAGCCATGGCACGGTGGAGCCGCGGTCGGAGCGCTCCCCTAGCCCGCGTGTTGAAGCACATGCCGATCCCCTCCTGCCCCACGGCTTCCACACTTCGTCTATGGCGCAATCAGACCAGCTCTCAGCAGCCCAATTATCCAGCACCCAGCCTCCAAACGGTGTTCTATCTGCTCCTGATATGATCAGCACTTAGGGCATATCAGCAAGGCCAGGTGATAATTATCGCTAAGCGCACTTTGCACTAGGATAATTATCGCCGGCTAACGCTGGTTCCTATCGCGGAGATAGTGTGCTATCAGCAAAGCATATCTCCAATGCGAAAGGGATCCAAGCGTTAGCTGGAAACAGTGTGATTATCGCTGGAAATCCAGCGATAATCGCACTGCGACTGGCGACACCTTGCTGATAGGGCAGGGTGTTCTTAGCCATGTAATCCACCTGCCATTGGATTACATGGTTTAGTCAGATTACAAGCAGGCGTAAGGAAAGTAGCGATAACCGTAGTTACCGCTACTTTTCTTCTGCCTGTTTGTGTACAGCTTGATAATTGGAGAAATGTCGGTTAGCGACATTTCTCCAGTTATTTCAGGGAGGAACACCCACCAATAACCCAAGAAATTTTCACTGACCTACTGGTCAAAGTAAAATCTGGATCCCCTAGAGACTGCTGCCCTCCGAGGATCCTCAAGGAAATATTCACGGCATGCCCAAATCCAGCCGTGACTCTTCTTAATGAGTCACTATACCAGGGTCTGGTACCAGAGTCCTTTAAAAAAGCCATTATTATCCCCTTATTAAAAAAACCAGGGGCTGATCCTAATACGCTAACGAATTTCCGGCCAATCTCACTGCTCCCATATTTGGCTAAACTGCTTGAAGCCCATGTAGCTAAATGTCTATCCGCTTTTCTAGAACGATCAGAAGATCTAGACACCCATCAGGCAGGCTTCCGTCCTGCCCACTCCACAGAGGCAGTGATTTTGTCAGTATTAGATAATTTGAGGGATAAGGCAGACAAAGGTCTCCCCCAGGCCCTGGTGCTCCTGGATCTGTCAGCTGCCTTTGACATGGTCGATCATAACATCCTGATCAACCGTGTCAGGGATGCGGGGGTTGAAAGCTCTGCCTTAGAATGGATAACATCATTCCTTGCAACCAGATCCCAATCAGTTCAGCTGGGCAGCTTCACGGCCCCCATGATTAAGACCACCTGCGGAGTCCCGCAGGGCTCATCGCTTTCACCTCACTTATTGAATCTCTACCTTCTTCCCCTACTCCACGCATTGAAAGAAAGGAACATTCAAACCTTCAACTACGCAGACGATTTTCAGCTGACATTCCAGATCAGCGACTCCCCAACTTCCATTCATGAATTTCAATCGGCAATGGATGAATAGTAATCAACTAAAATTAAACCCGGACAAAACAGAAATAATTCTGACGGGTGGGCCACGTAATCCCTGGAGCCCTCTGTTCTGGCCCAAGGAATTAGGACACCCCCGACTCCATCCAATCACACCAAAACCCTGGGAGTGCTGGTCAACAGTGACCTAACCATGACATCCCATATCGGGTCTGGCATTTCATCCTGTTATTTTCAACCTAGAAAAATAAAAAAAAATCAGTAGGTGCCTCACTCACGAAGCTAAAATTCTGGCGGTCATCACTATGGTAATCTCTCACATTGATTACGCTAACTCCCTATATTTTGGCATCCCAGCTTACCTCACTCATCGCCTGCAACTGGTACAGAACCAGGCAGCCAGACTGGTTCTGCAAGCAAACAAACATCAACATATCACTCCCCTCCTGGAAAAACTCCACTGGCTCCCCATATCTCAGAGATGTGCCTTCAAATTGGGGTGCATCATTTTCAAATCCCTGAATGTCAAAAGCCCGAAATTCATCAATAGCTTGATCAAAAGACACAACCCAAGCCGTAACTTAAGATCCGCTCAACTCCATCTACTGACGATGCCTCCCTTTAAAATAAAAACGATTTGGAGGATCGAGATTTGCGACATTGGCCCCAAGATACTGGAACTCCATGCCGCTAGAGATTAGGTCCTGTACGGATCTCATGACATTCCGTAGACTTCAAAAGACATGGCTCTTCCGACAGGCTTATGAGTAACTCCAACTAAAGCACATCATTGGCATCCTTCCCAGTAGAGCCAAGAAACCAACCCGGTGCACGAGCGCTTTATAAATCAATTATAACATAACATAACATAACATAACTTTACATCTCATTAGAGATGCAAAGCTGGGCGTTGTTGTCACTGGCGCTAAATCAGCATAACACGCAATAGTGTGCCTTTGCTGATAAAGCGATGAAATTATCGCCGCATTTCACCCGAAAACATACGCAAAAGCGGCGATAATTTCATAGCGCCGCCTTGCTGATATGCCCCTTAGTTTCTAACTTTCTGCAACAATCGCACTCCCGGTTACATGCGGATTGTTGAACGGATATTTTCTCAGCCGGTGGAGCCCTCTCAAAGAGCGACCATTTCGCAGCACCGCTAGACCACACCACTATCCCTAAATATTAGATGTACACACATTTAGAATTTGAGCGAGTGCGCATGTGAACTGTCAGTGACCTGGCCAAATAAATAAAATTACTTAACTTGTGCCCGCTGCATCACGGAGTTAGTGATGCAGCGAGCGCAAGGTAAATAGTTTTATTTATTTATTTACTTACTTAACTCCTTGCCATCATATGCCTGACTCCACTACCCCCACCCTACCCTGCATCGCCCCACAGTATTCCCTCTGCGAGCCGCCACTGACCAACTGTGCTGGTTTCATAATCATTTAAGACATAGTTGACTTTAATACGTACTCAAAATCTTACAGTCAGTTGATTAAATATGAGCAGACTACACCTGCAGAGGAAAACTTCAATCAAACAGTGCAATACTTTGAATCCAGCAACGCTTATGCCATTGCCTGGGAAAGAAACAGACAATTGGATCGATGAAAGTGAACGTGATTGCACTAATGTGCCCTAATTATGCACCAAGACCAGATATTCAAGATGTACCACTCCATTGGCTAATTTTATTTTATTTGTGTTTGGATCTTGTCTTAGAGTCTGTTATGGAACTCTTCTAGCAGCATATACAGTGTGCACAATAATGTATTATGTGGAAGCATCATACATGTGTAATGTAACTTCAGCACAAGTGAAAGAATAAATTGAAATTACAAGAGCATGCTGCATAACCAACGGCTAACGTTATAAACTGTAATAGCTAATATGGTTTTTGAATGGTCCATGATTTTGGCCAGTTATAATCACAAACAGATTTCTTAAAATCCACTAGCACCCCAATTTAATATGGACCATACATTTTGGATCTACTAGAGATTTTGCAGTACCCTAAGAAAACTGCATTTGTAAAATATGTTGCACACAAGAGTAGAGATAGACATAGGCAGGAAATAATGATGCCAATAGAGTATCAAAGTACGGTGCTCTTGCGACTGGTACATCAAGCATCAATGAAACACAGAATGTGAATTAGGCAGTGTTAACAATTTCTTGTCTATGTTGACATAGTCATTTGAGGAGCTGAGAGAACAGCAAAATGAGGTGTCGAAGGATGAAAAGAAAGGATGGGAAAAAGTAGGTGGTTGAAAGGATTCAACACGATCTTGATATCTATGGATAAAACGCCTATTTAGCCTGATTCAATGCTGTTTCAGATGGCAAGGTAGCTTCATGGACCTACACATTTGGAAGGTGAGAGTATGTTATTGTAGGTATTCTCTGTCAAGGTTACACTACTTGTCGAAAGATGAATGTAGGGAAAACGATTACAATTGTCATGAGCCACATAGGGAACTCAGTAGGGCTCTTCACAATATTGCAGACAGATTTCTTTGAGATGACCACATGCAATAGTCTAAAATATATACTTGTAATCATCTGCCTGTTCAGCAGGTTGGCAAAAGCCTACCCAATTAGAAAATGTGATGCCTTCACTGTAGTTAGGCTAGTATTGAGGCAGTCGATCAGTAGATTCAGTTTGCCAAATTCTTTAGAATCACATAGGAGAACTCATGTTACGAACTAGATTATGAGGGTTCTTTGCAATGCACGGAAGTTGGAATCCCTAAAAAGTTCCTGTGTCAATGTCATTCAGTTGAATCAGGAGTTGTGTAGAGGGCAAATGGTACTCTGAAAGTATTTTAAGACATATCCCTTGTCTTCCCAAAATGTTCCCCATTGCTTCTTGCTGGCAGCAAACGTATTTGTGATTCCCTGGCCACAGATACACCTGTCCAAGTAGTCTTGCAAATTATTTAGCAACAGTGTCCTGCTTCAAAGGAGTACAAGACTCTTAATTCAAATTTCCCAAAACATTTAGAATCCTCATCAGTGGTGGTTGCTTTCTTTAACTCTAGAAATGGAGATCTTATTTTCATTTTGAACCCAAAGATTCTGACCATAGATGCCATACGTCAAGGTTGGAGTGAATATCTGGGCCTCACTTCAGTATATTTTTACCAGCTCAGAAGGTTCAGTCTTCCAACTTGAAAGGAAATAATAATTTTTGGCATGTCCTTCAGATTTTTACAAACAAGCTGAAGCGCACACACATTACAGTGACAAAGACCTAATTGAATTGTCAGTTTGGAACGAGGTCACAAGCTCAAATTGTTTTTTATTCATTCGTGGACAGAGGAGAACTTTCAATAGGAAAAGTTCACATTTGAGGGGCTCTCAATATTTAGGCAGACCATTTGAGTTGAATATTCAATTCACCTCAGGATTTTGTTTTCAGCCACTGTATTCAATGATATTTACCCCAAGTATGGAATTTCAGATGAACACTGAGTAGCAAGTCGTGACAGTGCTCTGACTCTTTGTTTCTTCCCAAGATTTCAGAATTCTCTAGCTAGGGCTCTAGATGCTCGCCTGAATCCCTAGCCAAAATTACCTGTGTGCTTTTCCCTCAATTCCTCTCGTTCTCAGAATACGAGGAAATGTTCAGAGGAAGCAACAGAGTCAGGTACATGCACACCACACCACTCACTTCACTATCTCAGGACCCACCCACTCTGGCATCGTGCTCCCCAGATCCACAGGAGAGACTGGGAAAAGTTATCAGAAGACCAGTGTAAGAACATTCCCTTTTTTCAACTCCCAGACTCTACACATGGCCCTGAACAAGCAGCTAAGAGCTTCTCCCAGTGGATCACAGACCATGCTGATGACATCGCCCACGCCAAGAAGCCAGGACCAAAGAACAAAGCAAAAGAGAAAATTGTTTCACCAAGGAAATCAACTCCACCAAATGCAACTGCCGACAACTTGAAGGGAGGTGGTGCATCAGCAAAAACACAGAAGACCACACCGCCTTCAGGTCCACTCTGAACCAATAACACAGCCTCCTGAAAGAAACCAAGAAGAACTCCTTAGCAGACTGCATCAAAGCCAGGGCAAACTACAGCAAAGAACTCTTCTCCATCGTGAAGGAGTTCACCAACACCGCAGCCACCGAGAACGACATCTCTCCCTCCCAGGAACTGTGCGACAACCTTGCAGACTTCTTCAACAACAAGATCTCAGCCATCTATAAAAACTTCGTACAGCAACCCTCCACCGCAGACAGCATCAACCAGCTCACACTCATGAATACAAACCCCAAACACCTTCTCACCCACTGGAAACTCATCACTGTGCAAGACACTATCTCCATCATGAACTCTGCATACAGGAGCACCTATGGACCCCTGACCCTATCACATCCTAAACCTCGGAAGCTAGGCAATTGATGATGGGATCAGGAAGGTCCTGAACAACTCCATCACCAGAGTGTCCTTCCCTGAGACTGGAAACACGCTGAAGTGAGGCCCCTCCTGAAAAACTATCTGCTGAACAAGCTAAAATGAAGAAATATTGGCCCATCACTATGCTCTCCTATCCAGTAAAAGTCCTTGAGAAAGCGATCAACTAGAAACTTAGCCAACACCTAGAAGAACACAACCTCCTGGACACCTCCCAATCTAGATTTCAAGATAACCTCAGCACAGAGGTAGCCCTTATAGCAGCCACAGACAACACCAGAGCCCTTCTGGACAGTGGGGAAATAGCTGGCCCCATCCTCCTGGACATGTCCAACGCGTTTGACAAAGTCTCTCACCATATCTGGATCAGCAGACTCCACTCCACTGAGACATTAAGATCCCTCCACCACAAAAGCTAACTTCCACAGATACATGATGAATGTCACGGAATGGATAAAGGACAACTGTCTCAATCTCAACACCGAAAAAATAAAAGTCTTTATAGTTGCGAACAACACCCCACCATGGATTTACACATGATTGCCCTCAGAGCTGTGCACAGCCCCTACACCAACAGACCACACCCGCAAACTCTGCATCATCCAGGACAGCAGGCTATCCACGGAGGAGCAAGTCAACGTAGTTTCATCTGTCTGCTTCCACACCCTTCGGATGCTCCGCAAGATCTTCAGGTGGCTCTTTGCAGACATCAGAAGGACTGTCACGTAGGCCTTCATCACCAGCAAACTGCGCTATACCGCAATCACTACACACCACCTGAAAAAACTCCAGACAATGCAGAACTCATCGGCAAGACTCATACTCGAACTCCCCGGAAGGATCCACATCACACCACATCTCAAGAAACTACACTGGCTCCTGATTGAGATGCCAGTTCAAGATGCGGACCCATGCCTACAAGGCTCTGCACAATAATGGTCATGCATACATCAACAAACACATGACCCTCCACCAACCGACCAGACACCTTTGATCAGTTTCCCTCTCCCTTTCAGATGTCCCATGAATCTGTCGAGTAAACAGAGGAGGACATTCTTTCTCAAACCTTGCAGTCAAGGCTTGGAACAACCTCCGACAGCACTGTCGCTCCAGCAATTCAGAAGAGAACAAAAGACCTGGATGTTTGAATGATCAAACCTCCATGCAGCAACCAACAGCTCCAGTGCCTTGAGACCCTCACAGATGATTTGCTGCACTCTAGAAATGTTTGATTGATTTATGGATTGAAGAGGGGCACAGTGATTGTAGTTCTCCCTATGCTTGCTCTATTGGCAGTAGCAAAGGAGTGGATTCTGAACAAATTCCTGTCCCTCTTCCATTTGCCACATACTGTTAACTGAATTTTGAAGATAATTTACAAGGAAGTTTAATAATCACCATTTGCCTTTTTTGACAGATGGTGACAGAGTAATTATCTTTCATTAGTCAACTGCTCTCCTGAGAGTATATTACAGTTTTTATAGGAGATTGTTGACAAGGATGTGTCTGTCTGTATCCCAGGATTACAGTAGACACCTACTAAGCCCCTTAGATCTCCTATTGGTGATTCTTCTGAGACTGAGGAGCATATTTACAAGGACTTAATGCCGCCGTGGCATACATTTTTTAAAGTGGTGGTGGCTTTTTTTACCGCCTTATTTACAAGTTGCCACTAACTGCAGTTAGCGACACTTTTCCAGCGCTAACGTTAATTTTCAAGACCGCCACTTCTGTTAGCGGGTCTTTATGAGAATGAGATGCAAGATAGGCGTTCCTGTGAAAAAACTGTTGCTAACCACACTTTGCGATATTTACAAGGAATTCCTTGTATGGTGCAAAACCAAAAGAACTGCCTCTGAGTCCAGTTAGAGGCAGTTTTTAAGACCAAAAATAGCTGGTCTTAAAATTGGTGCACACACTTGGGCCCACATATAAGATGTTTTATGCTGGATAGCGCTGCAAGGAATATTGCTGCACTGCCGTGCGCCAAAACAAAAGGTCAGAAATTAACCCTATCAATAAGTTATGGCCCATTCCTAGGACTCATTCATGAAAAGTTTTGCATCACTGCGACATAACAGCATTGCAACACTTTTAACTGTGCCCTCCTTGCAATACCATGGATGCGCAGTGTTTACTGTACAGCTCTCAATGTCACAATCAATGAGAGATATGTCTGGAATCCTGACATATCTGTCAGGGCTAAAATCACACATTGCTACAGTTGTGTCGCAAGCATGACGCAACTCCAGCAATGCATGGGGCAGGCCTATCCCTATGGCACTCCGTCACCCTTACGCCTGTCATGAGGCAGGCATAAGGTTTTGATGCAGTGGCATCCTAGCATTGTAAAAGTGAAATCTGATAGATTCCACTGCGCCACAAGGCTTTGTTGCATAGGAACACCCACCCTGCACACATCATATCTGGTGCAAGTAAAATGTGGTGCAGGGCTTTACGAGGTCACGCATTTGCCTAGAGTGGTCACTTGGTAAAAATGGAGCAAAATGGGGCAATGTGGTGCAAAATTAACGCTGCAAGTATATTAAGAAATTGATGCACCAGCTGCTTTAACCTGTTGGAAGGGGCTCATCAATAAGCCCCCACGTATATATCCCCTAGATTGATGCACAATGGCTGCCATGTGCCAACGCAGGCATCCTTGTGCCATGGTGTAGCAGAGTTGATTGATGTTGTGCAAGAAGGGACACCTACCTGCACAAAACCTATCAATCCATGGTATTTCCTCTTCCTCTGCGTTGTGTGCGTTGACAGTGGATTTGAAGGTCGTGTGAGTTTCAGGGGTATTGTTGTGGCTCCATCTCTTCTCAAGACGTCTGCAGGTGTGTCTGAACTAGTGGAGGTCGGGAGTGAACCAGTTGGCCTTCTTGGAGTGATGTCATCTGCCTGGTCTTTATTTGTGGAGTGCCAGGGTGTTGGCACAGTTGGAGATCCATCGGTGGAGGTTGCGCACTGCTGTGTTGGCGTCTGTAAGCGTTGGCGGAGTGGTGGTGCTGAGGAAGTTGACAAGAAGTTCTTCAGTGGCCTTGATCCAGCTTCGATGGGGGGCAGTGATGAAGGTGGTGTACGGTGGGCGTGGTGAAGGCATGATGTATACAATGATGGTTGGTCAATCAGAGTTCGGTGGTGTGGCTGTTGTTGAAGTTCCCTCTGGTGGAGAAGACGGGCTTGAGCGTGTGTCTGGCTATGTGCGTTGGTGCGGTGACAAGCTGCTTGAGTCTGATGTTGGTGAGTTTCCCAAGGAGGGGGGTGGTGTTCTGGTAACTGGGGTTGTCCAGGTGTAATTTGTGGTCACTGAGTAGGATGTCTTCGGTGGATGTTAGAGCCTGGGATGCAATGAGGTCTACGATGGCATCGGTGAATGGGCGTTCATGGGCCGAGGGGCCCGTAGAGGAGGGTGCTGCAGAGGGTGGTGTTGGGGTTGGGGTTGGTCGGGATCTGGAAATGTAGGTGTTCTATGGTCGCCGTTGGGTCCATAGAATGCGTGGTCATTCAGAGTGTGCTTTTGTAGATGATGGCAATGCCTCTTCCTGGACAGTAGGGGTTGTCCTTGCAGATGATTTTGTAACCGCCGGGGATGGCGATGGCGATGTCTGGTCTAGAGCAGAGATTGATCCAGGTTTCCACCAAGCAGGCAATGTTTGAAGAGGTGGCGTCTAGTGTAGGAGAGTAGGATCTACTCTTATGGTTACCCCAACTTTTTGCTGATGTTTCACTATTTTTTTACTTTAGTCTGGCTGTGGCCCTGCTATCCAGGACCCCAGCTTAGCTGCTTCCTCTCTAAATTGATTGTGAGTACTTTAGGTACACTCCAGTTTGGTTACTGGGGTACCCTTGTCCTTAGTATATGGTACACCAGGTACTAAGGGCATAGGTACCCCAGAGGCCTGCCAGGGGCTGAAGAATGTATTATGCCACCCCTGGGAAGCCTTCCAAAATGACACCACGGGACTGCTACTGTAGCCTGGGTAAGGTGGTGCATGCACCCCTTACTTAGATATAGGTTACCTATATCTACCTTAAATCACTGCACATAGAAACCTACCAGTCGCCCCTATGGCAGGCCTTATCAATCCTGAAGGCAGGGTGCTTGGTTTTGTGTGAGAGGGTGCCCATGCATGAGCAGGACCCATCTGCAGCATTTGGATCCTATTCTCTGGGGCTGTTCTGTGATTCAGTCAGACCATACTCTTAAGTGCATTATACCCTTGCTGTAAATGCTAACTTTGGAATGGCTGCATGGAAACATGTGGTGTTTGGTGTCAAACACTTTGGAATCCTACCCCCCCCACCAGTCCTGGCCGCAGGAATAGAATTCCACCTTTCTAGAGGGAGAGACATGTACACACCGGTATACCCGGTACCAAGTCTAAAGAGAGTTGGCATCACAAAATGGATGCTACAGCCACAGACACGAGTCTGGCCTCCTGCTGCTAGATGAAACTCCAACAGGGGCGGCCTGAACAATAGGTTTCGTGTCACAGGGAGGTGTAACCACCTCCCAGACAGGCTTTAGTGTATTGGGGCTGGGTGGGGGCACTCTGAGCGTGCTTTGAAGTCTGCACTGGGGGCACATTTGGTGTCCCTATGCATAGCCCAGTTCAAACTGGTTGCAGTAACTACCAGCCCCTGCTTTGGCACGAAACTGGACAATGGAAATGGATGTAGCCACGCATCTTTCCAAACCATCCCATAGGTGGGTCCCTAGAGTAAGTCCAACCCCTTCCTTGGGTATAAGAAAGCAACCCCTGACTACAGGACTTTAGATTACACCTGGACGAAACTCTGCTACAAATATCCTGGAAGTACGACGTTCTACACGACTAGATGTCTGAAGAATCTCCCTTGGAGTAAAGGAGTTACTCCCCTGCTTGGCAGGCACCAAAGAAGCATTTGATTGGTCTGCTTCTCTGAAGCTCTTGCTGGACACCGAAGACTTTGCAACACCAGAGGTAGATTTCCAGACTTCACCGAGGCTGAACCGAGTCCCCAGCAAAGCTGAGAGCCGTAGCCCTCGTAGGTACGGTGCAACTGGAACCTCTGGACACCGCGCCCATTTGCAAGTGCATCAGCTTCCTGACAACTCTCGAGGCTGTGCATTGGGTTACTTGTAGCCCAGACCCCAAGCACCTTTTGCACCGAAGATTGTGGGCCTACCGTCCACGAGTGTTCTATGATCCCGCTGTTTTCATTTTATCTTGAGGTACCTTTGCAATCCCTGGTCCGTTGACTGGTGGGTCCCTGAGAAGGTAACTTTTACTTTCCATGGATTTTCCTGGTAGCTCCAGACGTGCCCTGACACTCCACCACTTGATAAGTCCATCGGTCCTTGCTGGTCAGCACCGAAGCATTTCTTCACTTTCTGCATGGTTTGCTGTTGCTAAGGCTTGTTGAGTCCAATCTGGTCACAAACACCCCAGCACTCAACATCCTTTGTGGGACAGCTCAAATCCAGCTCCTGGTCATCGTTGACGCCTCTTTGTCCTCGTAGCTGCAGAGTCAAGCTTCACCTCTTCAACCTGAAATCACCCGACATCGGTGGGCATTCGACTATCGTGCCCCTGGTTACTGGCAAGTGACCTAGACTCTCTTCTCTCTGCTTTCAGGTTCTTCTCATCTTAGATCCAGACTTGGATCACAACGGACACTTCCACTTTGATGGCAGAAGCACTTTGCAGCAGATCGCCATTGAAAACAATGACGATTCCCGACACCAAAAGACACCTATGCACACAGCTTCCCTGGGTGAAGTTTCTTGAGTACTCCAATGCTCCCGTGGGTGTTGGCTCTAGAACCCCTTAAGTCTAAAGGGGTTTGCACCAAGTCCTCTCCTAAGTGTCCTTAATCTTTAAATTTCCAACTGTGACTTTCCCCATAGAAGCTAACAGCATCTCGCAGCTGTGTTCTCACACTGCACGCGTCCCCGTGGGTCCCCTGTGTCACTACCTTGGGTGGTTCCTTGTAGGCCTAGCGATTCTACAGGCTCTAGGCCTTGTGTCTAGTCAAGTTGTGGTTCTTATATCACTTTCTTAATATATGGTTTGGTACGCCACTAGGGTTCAACATATATTGTGCTAATTTACTGTGTGATATTAAGTGTAGCGTATGTGCTTTTGCTTCTACCCTCATAAAGAGACCAGTAAAGTGTATTTAGAATAAATACATATATTTTATATATATACCTGGTGTGGTTCTCCTTTCATTTGGTCATTCATGAGATTATAGACTGGTAAAACAATCTGCTTTACATTCCTTCAAGACTTAGCCTGAACACTGCTCTCCATAGCTACCACTAGGATAGCTTTCAATAAAGGTTGTCTTTAATCTATCACCTCTAAGGTGATGTTTGGACTGGTGCAAGGTGCCCACTATAACTAGTGGACAGCATATGCCAGGCCAACTTCTCACATTGATGCGCAGCGGTTGGGTTTCAAGCTTGCTTTGTTTTACCAGATAATCTCAAGTGATTGACTAACTGAAAACCACTAAAGGTACCTGAGGTACATTTAATACAAGCTTAAGACTACAGTAAGTCTACTGAACTTAGAGGTGTGTGTCAAGGGCTTAGCACACCCTTTCAACAACTCCAGAGAGTTTAGTAGGCCACACTAGCATAGGTAGGTGCACATGCCACACCTCATTAGCGATGTCTTCAAAGCCAGGAACCAGTGGGTCCCTGCCAGATGTCAGTACTGTACTGGCACCCAGGTATCACACATTCCCATTTTTAGAATTGAGAGCATTGTGTACTACTAGGAGATTGAAGACAGGCAAAAGTGGCAACACTCAACGCCTCAAGGAGGTACTTCTGTTGGATGATTTCAGAAAGGCCTCAGAGCCTGAAGAGGTAGACAGAGAGGGTGGGGCAGCAAATGAGGGAAGGCCGAGTGGTGAGGATGACCAGGACCAGACCTCTGATGCTGACCAGGAAGGTGACAATGACCTTGACCTGGATAATGCAGCTCCTCTTGGAAATGAGGATGAAGGCCAGGAAGGCCCGCTCTTTGTTCCTCCAGGAAGAGTTGGAGGTACCAAAACAGAAGGGTGTGTTCTATGTACAATAGTACACTCTCATTTCCAACACACATATCTTCATGGTTGGCTTAATCCTATTGGGAATTCATCCCTTAAGGACTAGAACCCTCACTCACCCTTGGGTGACATGCTTCATCATTTGGGTGGGAGCTATGACTTCGCAAGTATTTATGAAGGAGCTCAGAGATGTTTTTCAGTGTATTTTTTGGGGAGGATACTAAATCCCATATGAGAGCTAGTGGGCTGATAAAGATGCAGTGCAATAATGTGAATAAACAAAAATGTTGAAAAAAGTGTATTAAAACTTTCTAGGTTGATGCACAAAATACGATTTTATTCACGTGCTCAAACTGGCAGGGTTAAAAAGCAAGGCAAACAAGTAGTATAGATTTAAAACTACTCATCTCTCATGGTCGACATGTTTCAGCCATATGATCTCAAACTAGTATCGTGGCTTTCTTCAGGACCTATAAAAGGATGTATTTTTGCTACTGCTAATATTGTGTATGATAAACAAAATATATAAAATGTATACCTGAACCAGTTTTATTGTAGCGTGATATCTGGTAACACAATGAGTATCTGTATAATGAGAGAAAAAAGAAAGCAAAAGATACACACAGATCCCTTTAAAAATTTGGGCTCAATTTCAGACATAATCAATTGCCTGTATTTTGTATGAATATTTCAACAATTGTGCTCGACTTACCCTCAAAGGTAGGATAATAAGCCTCTCCTCAACCTGGCAGGCAGCTCAGGGAAGGAGGCCCCGCTCTGCGGAAAAATAGAGGTAAGCAAACCTTTCTATTAATTTTAACTTATAGTGCTGTATATGAAATATTACTGTACACTTCACAGAAGCGGCAGATCAACATGCTTAGTAGAGAACCGTCTAGGAGGACATTCTGAAGAAAAAAAAATTATATATATATATTTTGGTGGATTGGATACTGTCCTCTATGACAAAATCTTAAGCCCTCTAATTGTGGTGGTCTTGAAATCTATGTTATGTATATTTCTGATCATTGTAATATATACATACTCTGCATAGGTCACAAGTCTATTATTTTAATTTTCTCTATTTATTTCCACAATAGAAAACTAAATCTTAGATGGTCATAATTATGCACAGTAAAAACGGTTTTGGATCTATACATGTGCTATAATCAAAAGAGAGAAAGGGGTATTTTAAAGCCCACACGGGTCACTCTAGGATGTTAAACTAAAATTAAACATAATTACTGACTGCAAAAAAACAGACTGCAGAAAAACCCCAGAGTAGTCCCAGGACTCCTTACCTCTCCATCGGTACCTCGTTGCAGCTATTGAGTCTACATCGGAAGGTAAGGTTCTGGTAAACTGAGGTGTAATTTATATTAGTGTCTCTCCAAACAAACATCGCGACCCACGTGATTCGGGGGCCTCTTCGAATTTGCGCAACTTCGCACTACGCGAGCTGCACGTAGCACGAGGGGAGAACATGCGTAGCGTAGTGCAGCGGTAATTTTTTGCTTGTTCGCGGTCCCCAACGTCATGTTCGCAACCACGAGCAAGCAAAATGACATCCCAGCGAGACTCTCAATGCGGGGAGGTCAGGTTTCTCATTGCGAGTGGTCGTGCATGCTCGCGACCGCTCGCGATGAGAAACTACAAGTTCGCGTTGAGAAAGCTGCCGCTGGAGTAAAAATCTACTTGAGCGGCAGAAAACTATAGCTCGCACTGTGTAAGATGCCGTTTTCAATGATTGCACAGTGCCGGATGCTTGTTCGCACTGTGCAATCATTGAAAATGCATCTTGCACAGTGCGAACATGCTACTACGTAGCTCGCGTAGTGCTACGTGAAGAGTTGGTGTAGTGCGAAGTGCACTTCGCGTAGCTTTGCGTAGAGCTACTTTGCGAACTACGCCCACCCCTAGTTACCAGTAATGCCTAAGTCACCGGTGTTGCTTGACATAATATTTAAATGCACTGATTAGTCAATTTAATCAGATTTACTTATGTAATGCTGTATGATATCTTACTGACTGGAAAAGAGACCTTTGGTATGGCAGATGAGAGCTATATGACAAAAATGTCATCGATAGACTCCGTTTGACAGAGAGCAGGACCTATTGGTCTCTTTCGATGTAGAGTCTCTATATACTTGTATTCCTCAAGAAGAAACCTTTACAACTATGAAACGAATGCTTCAAGCACGCTCTTTTGACTGTCCCACCCCTGTAGCATTTATTGTGCAATGTGTTCGTTTGGTCTTAAAAGATAATTTTTTCAAATTCGAAGAGACACTGTACCTCCAAATATCTGGTACCTCAATGGGGAGTGTTTGCGCCCCCAGCCTTGCGAATCTTTATGTCCATGAATTTGAACAGGTGGAGGTTCTCAATAACAACAACCCCTTTTTCAGACACATACGTGTCTGGAAGAGGTATATCGATGACATTTTTGTCATATGGAGAGGAGATTTGAATACTCTAACCGCTTTCCATACCTGGCTGAATGAGAGAAATGCTTTTCTTAATTTCACGTTGGAATCTTCAAAGGAAAATCTCGCATTTTTGGATGTCAGAATATTCCCAAATGAACATGGCTTAGCTACAGAATTGTATAAAAAAACGATGACCTGTAACTCTCTGCTGCCATACCAAAGCTATCACCCTAAAGCATTACGAGAGAATCAGCCCTTTGGGCAGTTTCTCAGAGTAAGACGGAATTGTACTTCGAATGAAAAATATCATGAACATGCCAATACTTTGGCAAGTGACCCTCGAGAAAAAAACTATCCCATATCGACAATTCGGAAATCCAAGAAAAGGGCTTTTAATAACAATAGAGAAGCCCTGCTATAGTTTTGAGCAGAAAAAGATAAGAATTCCAGACTTACTTTTGTCAATACCTTTTCAGGATATTCCAACAAAATTAAGAAGAGTATTATACACCATTGGAAAATTCTGAACACAGGAAACAACAAATTGGAAGTCCCAATGTTTGCTCACAAGAGAAGTGCAAATATTAGGGACAAATTGGTCCACACCCGGCCACATGAAAGAAAGCCCAATGATATACAAGCTCCCTTATGGGGCCTACCACCAGCAATTGGCCACTTTCCATGTGGTACCTGCGCGGCATGCCCACAAACAGAAAAGACACTACAAATAGACATTGGCAGAGAAAGACTATGGAATATCCTAAAGCATACCAATTGTAATAGTGAGAAATTCATATACTTAATCTGGTGCCCGTGTTAAATTCGTTATGTCGGCATGACTACACGAAAAATCAAAGTAAGAATACAGGAACATAAGAGCACAATAAGGTGCAAGAAACGTTCAACAAAACTGACCAAACCACTTTCTGGACAACAACCATACAGAAACAGAACTCAGGTGGGTCGTTTTGGAACAACCATAGATTCCAACACACATAACTGATGTATCCAAAATTCTGCTGCGACGTGAACAACGTTGGGTTTTTAAATTGAAAACCGACATACATGGACTGAATGATGAAATACCATGGTTAGCCTTGTAATAATGAAGAGAAAACACCTGCATAATAAAAGGTTCCTGCTCATCTATGGTCAAATCAACAAATTTATCTGGATAGTTCTTACAAGATATTTTGGCTTAATACGACAAACCAGTGTCAAAAGATCTCTTAAGATATCATACAGCATTACATACAGTAAATCTGATTAAATTGACTAATCGATGCATTTAAATATTATGTCAAGCAACACCGGTGACTTAGGCATTACTGGTAACTATCTAGAACGTTCTACCAGGAGCATTTCACCCTTTCCAATGCAAAATCATGTGTTAAATTAGACTCCATTCATATATAAGTTGGGGCACTCACTACCATCAAAATTGGAAACTAATCACTAAAAATTACGACTACGAACATGAAATATAGTTACACGCATGCACAAAGAATGAGTGTCTTTATGGCACACGCGGAGCTCGGATATATTTTGTTTTCGAGCATCCGCGCATGCGTCTAAGAAGTGTCTCCGCTTTAAGCAACTAAATAAAGTTTCACGCATGCTCATATAATGAGTGTCTTAATGGCACTCGCGGAGCTCGGCTATATTTTGCTTCCGAGCTTCCGCGCATGCGCTTAAGAAGTGTCTCTGCGTGAAGCAGGAGAGGCCTTCTTTGGCGATATCTTGTCAACATGAGCATGCGCTAGGATATAGCATCTCCGCTATCGCGCAGGCAGCGTTTGACAACTATTATACAAAAATAAACAACAACCAATTGCCAATACTGCAATTTGTTCATCTCATGACTGACCCATGAAGAACAGACTCAAACTGATTCTTCAGAAGATTTTTTCATTAGAATTAATCTATTTATTTCAAATACCAAAACACAGCACAATTTTTATACGGTAAATTTTCTTAATCATTCTCAAAAATAATATTAGATTGACAGGAGAGAAGAAAGGATAAGAATCCTACCTACAAAGTATTTTAATTTGCTAATCACTCGCATTCTTTCAAACATTCACTCATGAATCCTAATGCATACTCATACATACAATTCTCTCAGATATCGTTAAAAAAGTTAGAAAGAAAAGAGGAAGAAAGAAAATCAAACAATATACATAAACAATGACTCTGTTCTACACAATTTGATCCTAATCTACTGGTGTAGCTGAAGCGTACTTTTCAAAACTATAGTCACAATTTTAAACAGTAGGCCATCTAAACATATAAAGTATTCAAATAGTTCTCTGGAGCATTTTTTAGACGATTGGCCTAACACGATGATGGTCGACGCGTTTCGAGTTCTTTGGAAGAGGAACTCTCCTCAGGACCTCAGAATAATTTCGGGAAAACATAATAAAAGACCTTGTCTTACTTTGTTGTAAGGAAAGTTGTCTAATCAAACTCAGTGTGGTTGCATTGGCACTCTCACCTCAAAACTCACATCTTTTACTGTTCACTTTCATGGTGACAATCACTGTGAAACAAATCTGAAAAAAATCATAAAAACAATGGGGTCGTCATGGCCTATCTAGACCAGCTTAATTGCGTGTATGACAGTTGGACGAGTCTAAAAAGTAAAGAGTCCTTACTTTCATGTAGCATGTGATGTTTCTCTAAGCAGGGCGTCAGTTTACAATAGCTTTATTCGATCCAATGAATGCCTGCAATGCAAAGTGGATGTATTGTTGCAACAACCTGTAACTAATTTCCCAAACATACCTAAAAAATCCATTGCTTGAATGACATACCTTATAGGCCGTTTCTTTTCTGTGTTTGTTTCTTTAATTTAGTAGTTCGAGTAAATCTGAAATAATGAATAAAAGATGTGGTCATCTTTCTATCTCGTTTGTGTAACACACAACGGGTCACAGCAGTTCTTATAATTCTGTGGCTGGTGAAATGAATCTCTCTTTGTCATCTGCAAGGCTTGTCAGACTCTACGTTTATTGCAGATACTGGCCGGACTCGAGATATCTTAAATAATACATTCCAGAGCACGCGGTTGTTTACTTTCTTAGTTCCTGCAAGGGCAAACAAATGTGCCGGGCAATACCCTCATTCTAAGCCTATCTACGCATTGATGTTACTGGTGCTCTCTATACACGGAGCGTCTTACATGCTGTAATTCAAATTGCGCGATAGTTTTTTCCTGAATTGTCCTGGTGAGCACGAGAATCTAGCTTGCGAAACTAGTTATAAACCATACAACACAATATTAATAAGATTCACTGTAAGCCTCTCTTCATTACGAATCTCTCTGGCAATCAGTATCGTTGCCAGATTTTTAGACCCGGTCCAAGCCCAAAGCCGCTCAAAAAGAAGCCCAAAAGAAGCCCAATCAGACCAGTTCCAGCCCAAAAACAAGCCCAAACTAGCAAGTCTGAAATCATGCACAAATTATCATCAGAAACAATTTTAAGGACAAATATACATTGTATTCAATATATAGATGGTGGGAGGGCATTAACTGGGCACCTGCCTTAAAGCTACTCAATTTTAAGACCAGTCCTTACTGTGACTTTGTCATGTGAAACAGGCACCGCTCAGAATACAATAGTAGAAAACAAAGAATAAGCAAGGCAAAAATAGTGTTCTGTGCAATTTACTGCTCCCTCCAAATTGTATTTTAATAAAGTCTGTAAAACTTAGTGTCTTCATTATTCATTACATTACAGATTAAAAATCTACATTGAAAGTTTTCAACCCCTGGCAACATACATGAGCTGCATGCAGCTCCGGGGTGGTGGCGGCGCTGACTGTTACAATTTTAATCATACATTGTTCTGTTAAATTTTGCAAACAATTGCGGGGGTGTAAGAAATGAATAGGACTTTATCGCGTCGCTCCAGCCAGGGTGTTGTGTTTAACACTTATATAAAGGAGACTTGTTATCACTGCTGCCTGGTGTCTCTCACTTAACAATGGCGACGAGGTGAAGAAAATAACAACACACCGGAGATAAAACCACGCGTGAAGGAACATTCCACCACGAAGATAAAGAAAAAGATGTATTTAATTAAAGTAATTACAACTAAAGAAGACCGATTTTTGATGAAGTACGAACGTGAAGGAACTTAAAAAAAAAATACAAAGGACCTCCCACTATTGAAAATTCTATTCTCCATGACTATGCAAGTTGCCTTCCCAGTGTGTTCTTGTGGTTGGAGTGTTTACCATTTATTTCAGTATTATCCTTGTACCTGTGTTTGGTACCCTTTTGTAACTTGCACACGTCACTTTTCTCTTGTAACACACTGTTTGCTCCTCTCACATTTTGTTTGCTTTAGATGCTTGCACAAGTGCCACCATTGCCTATGTAACGTTTGTTCTTGTGCTGGAGTGTCTGCCATTTATTGCAGTATTATACCTCACTTGTACTTTGTACGCTTTTGTGACCTGCACACATATCACTTTTTCCTCCAGGAATGTACCGATTGCTACCTCTTGTATTTTGGTTGCTCACTATTGTCACTTTTGATTCATCTAAATTAACGTTTGCTTTTGTAATCTGTTCACGTGTTTTGTTCCCCTCATGTATCAGTTCTGTTCCTATTGTGAAGCGCTCTGACACCATCAGGTAAAGTCCGCGCTATATAACATCCAGTGCTTAATTTGTAAAAAAATAAGTCCCGGTGCTCAAAATCTTTCTTATGCAGTGGTCACAACTTCTTACAGTTATTCACCCGGCTGCATTACTGCGCCACCCAACTGTACCATTGTTATGCCCACTGCCTACACTGCAAACTCAAAAGCAGTCAAAATCAAAAATAAACTACTGTTGTAAGTATAGCCATTCAAACATCTCAAGGCATCAAGGCACTGGATTGTCCAGTGGGGATTAAACAGTCCACCTAAATACTTTTTTATTTATTTTGTAGTGACTTTATGAGCATTTGTGTAATAAATTTATGAAAGTTTATGTAGTGAATTTATGAGTGTTTGTGTTGCACATGGACACTATTACTTGGCTCGCAGGACGTACATTTTGTCTGCCATCTTTTTTAGTTCTGCAATCCATAGAAGTCCTACATTTACACACATTGCAGTGTTGTTGACGAATTTAGTTAATCTCCTTAAAAGTTTGTGTGTTTGATAAAGCGCAATTTTTCAGCAAGTTTACTTCCGAGCACTGAAATGCCCTGGTGCAAGTTAAAGCAAGAACACCACACACGCAAGGTGGACATGGTGCAATGCCACTTGGTAAGCATACACCTTTTGGTGCAAGAGTTTTACATTCTTAAAATGTATTAGTTTGTGAGAGTAGTCCACTGTGCCTCGCAGCGCTTTGGGCACCTTAGACTATGAACATGAAGCAGCTTTGGAAAAGTGCATTTTGCTTCTAGCCCCGAACTAGTTTATAATAAGTACCAGGCCAGTGCAATGCCCCGAATAAGCAGCGGATGCTGGTGAAAGGTAGTAGTGGGCATTCTTGGCCCAGTGGTGCAGTGTGCAGCCTGCAGTGGAAGGTAACCACGAGTGCAGGCAAGTGAGTGTGCCCAGCACCTATCAAAGACTTTAATGCCTCTGGGCACAGGCCGGTAACTTGCCGTTAACGTGTGATCATAACCATGAGTTAGCCTCAGTAAGTGCTTAAGAAGTGCTCAGAAAACCATTAATGTCCAAAACGAAGCACCGTGCAAAACAAACTTGACAACCCTGGAGCTTTAACCTTCTTTATCTGACGAGGGTAGAAGACAGACACGACACGAACAGAATTCTGTCTGAGTCATCACACAAACCCATCTTCGACTAGGAGGAAGGCTGCGCGCCTTCAACAGAATCTCTCTTGATTTAGTGGCCTGGGATAGTTGGAGTTCATAGGTTGCTTTATCGGTAAAGTGGAAATGTCAAAATTAACTTTTTCCGCAGTTCAATCTCTTAAGCATCACACAAATCAATCCCTTTCACAATCCCGGCACAAATTAAGAACTGATAACATCGCATAAATAAATAAAAAAAATACAAGGCCCCCACATTGTAATTTACAGTGGCAAATGTCTCCAGGCCACAACGTTGCAACTGTAACCTAGCAACAAAGCTAGGTGGTGACCTGGGGGGGCGTCCAGGTACAGCGCGCATGTGCTGTGTGTGCACCGTGCTAATGAAATACAGTGACAAGCAAGATAAGATAACACACGCAAGAATGTAGCAAGGCCTGAGCCAGGCCATTGATGGATGCCAGACCTCGCTCTATGGCTGCCTTCTGCTCGTGTGAGTTAGTGACTGTGTGCAAAGCGCGATGCGCTTTGAGAGTGTGTGTGTGATTGTGGGCGCCCGCCCAAGCCCGTTTTTCCCCCGCACAAGAACACAAAAGAAGCCCAAAAACTATCCCCCCGCCCGGCATGGGTTTTTCCCGCACACCTGGGAAAAAAGAAGCCCATTTGTGCGGAAAGTAGCGGCCGTTCTTGGTCTCGCGATGATAAGGTGGAGTGTCCTTGTCAGGGCTTCTGGGAAGTGTAGTTTTTTCTAAAGTAGCACAACAATCGGTCGCTTTGTAATGAGGTGGAGTGCAAATCGCTCACAACCCTGTTGCAAGCAGAGTAGTGCTGCTCAGTTGGATGCCAATATAAATATATGTGGCATTTGAGGCTGCGCAAAATATAATGGCCTTCATGCGGATGTTTGTCTGCTGATACTTAGTGTGGTATGGTTATACGGCAACGATGTAGCCTGGCGACGTTTTACTTGCTGGTTCAATTTTGACATAGATAGAAACCTCTCTTGATTCTGGCCTGCGGTGTGCGTGGTTTAAACTTTGATGCTGGATGCATGCCATACTGTATTTGCGATTTTATGTTGGAGATTCTTTTGTCCATATTTCTTGTCCATTGGGGCTTGATCCAACTTATTCCCGAACTGCCGTATCATTGGCTGTTGGTGATAAGGTAATCATTCAATGATGTTTTAGAACAACAGGGGGTCCTGACTACTTTATATTGTTGCCTTACTGTAAAATACCTAGTGAGGTGATTACTCTTGGCTGATGTCCCCCTGTGAATCCGTGTAGTGTTGCTTGACCGATGTCATCAGGTGCATGATTATGGGATCTGTAGATTTCTAGAAATAGTCGCATGTTGGGGCATGCTACTGCTTGGCAGGCTTACTTATGTGTGTCGATACTGATTGCTAGACTATGAGATCTAAAAATGGCTCCCCATTGCTTTTTATGTTAGCTGGTAAGAAAGGTAGTTTGTTTTAGAGATGGAAAATTTCAGACAGCTCATTAAGACCTTCTATTGCAGTGTTAAATTTGATAATGAGCATGGCTTCTCGTTTTGATAATTTGACCTCTAGGTCACCTCCTCTGGAATCCAGTTCCACCTTTGAAATTACGGTCCACTGTAATTGAATGTTCTGTATGTGTATTCGTATGCCAATGATTAACAATGGGTGCTGATTGTACATTTTTTCTGATCCTGGATTTGTGTTGGGATATCCGATGTCGTATCTCCTGACTTGTTTTCCCAATATAATTTTTTTCTCAGGGGCAAAGAATTGCGTAGATGACATATTTTGATTTGCAATTCGTGAAGCTTTTGTGTTTCCAGAAAATCCCTTTATGGCTGAACAACTCGCCCTCTATTGTGGAATTGCAACACGCGCAAGTGCCGCATTTATGATGGCCTTTGATGGGGGGTAGATTGACAAAATCACGTATTGTTGGAACCCGTTCTTTAGGTAAGGCGGCTCGTACGATTTGATTTCCTATACTCTTGTCCTTTTTGAAGGCGAACAAGGGGATTTCCGTCGACTATTATAGGCATTTCGATAGACATCCCTATTCGAAGAGGCCCCCGAATCACGTGGGTCGCGATGTTTGTTTGGAGAGACACTAATATAAATTACACCTCAGTTTACCAGAACCTAACCTCCCGAGGCAGACTCGATAGCTGCAACAAGGTACCGACGGAGAGGTAAGGAGTCCTGGGACTACCCTGGGGGGTTTTCTGCAGTCAGTTTTTTTGCAGTCAGTAATTATGTCATACTTTTAGTTTAACATCCTAGAGTGACCCGTGTGGGCTTTAAAATACCCCTTTCTATCTTTTGATTATAGCACATGGATAGATACAAAACCGTTTTACTGTGCATAATTATGACCATCTAAGATTTACTTTTCTATTGTGGAAATAAATAGAGATATTCAAAACAATAGACTTGTGACCTATGCAGAGTATGTATATATTACAATGATCAGAAATATACATAACATAGATTTCAAGACCACCCCAATTAGAGGGCTTAAGATTTTGTCATAGAGGACAGTATCCAATCCACCAAATATATATATATATATATATATATATATATATATATATATATTATCAAGAAAATGTCCCAAGTGGGGGGAGCTCTGTGAAGCCGGTGCTGGCGGCGAGAGTAGGGACACACTCGCAATATTTGCAAAAACAAGATTTCTTGTATAAGAAACACGCCGCACACCACTCTTTAAATTCCGCTGTTTATTTCTTGTAGGTCTCCCACCTACGCGTTTCGGACTGCAGAAGTCCCTGTTCACGGTGTCAAACATTAGTCCTCTGTTTGTTTTGCACATTTATACTGTTTAAGCCATGTAGCACATTATGATGCATTATGGGTACAGTAGGCAAAACTATTTTTTTCCTTCCTGTTGCTACCTTTATTAGCATCATTCACTTTGTTGGGTGGCTGATGCATCTCACCATGCACAATGTTTAAGATTGAGAGCTCAGTGCTCTTAATATATACACAAATATCAGCGTTTGATCCGTTGATATGACATAGTTCTCTTTATTTTAAACTATGAAGATTGTGTATCCAACTCTCGTAAATTATGAAGAGTTCGAAAATTTATATGAATTTATATAGATTTAGTATCCTCCCAAAAAAATACACTGAAAAACATCTCTGAGCTCCTTCATAAATACTTGCGTAGTCGTAGCTCCCAGCAAGACTAGGTTTTCTTGGTGGTAAGGAGGAACCCAAATGATGAAGCATGTCACCCAAGGGTGAGTGAGGGTTCTAGTCCTTAAGGGGTGAATTCCCAATAGGATTCCCAATAGGATTAAGCCAACGATGAAGATAAGTGTGTTGGAAATGAGAGTGTATTATTGTATATAGAACACACCCTTCTGTTTTGATCCCTTTCAGGCCCCTAGTGCACTGTAAAGACCCGATGAGATATATTGTTATTGATATTGTTATAAGTGGGAAATTTCTCGTCGCTCGTCTATAAATTATAATTTCCTCAGACCCCACAATACTATTTTTGTTGTTACAGAGTTGGAGGTACACCTAGAAGGCCCAGATAACCTTCCGTGGAGTCTGACCATTCAGGTGTATCTATAGGGACCTCTGTCTCTTCTCACAGGAGGGAATCCTCCCAGAAGAAGAGAGAAAGGCAGCTGAAGGATGAGCAAGCTCAGGCTAGAATCAAAAGAGAGCAAGGATCCTTAGAAAGGGAAGCCCTAGAACTCCAAAGAGTTAGAAAGAAATGGGACTAGAGTCCCATGGTGGCAGAAACTGTCCAAGTGGTAGAGATAGGTCTCATGCCCATAGGAATTTAAACAAGATTGCCCCTCCCTACCAGAGGGGGATGACATCCACAAGTGGATTACTGCAATGGAAAGGGCCTGTAAAGTTCATAGGGTCCCCCAGGAAAAATGGGCAGCAATCTTGTGGCTCTCCTTTGCAGACAAAGGTGGAGCCAAGCCCCTCACTGTCAGAGAAGAGGATGCTGATGATTATACAGTCCTTAAGAGTGCTCTGATTGAAGGGTTTGGCCTAACCACTGAACAATACAGGATAAAGTTCAGAGATACCCAAAAGGCTCAGACTCAGGACTGGGTTGACTTTATTGTAAGTATGGGCGAATTTTGCGGATTTGCGGTCTGCCAAATCATGCAGAATTGCAAACAAATCTGCGAGTTCGCGAAAAAATTCACGAACTCGCGGATTTGCACAAATAGTCCTGTTTCTACTTTCTACTGGCTAATCAGTAAGTGCTAGCTGAATGTATAGTGCTTTTCCTACACTGCAGCTGCGTAAAGGGACAGAAGATTTGCCTCCAGTGACCGTGTGTGCCTGTAACTGTGCCACCGCGCCAAAAGGCGACGAGGTCCCTTGAGTGAGCTGGCCAGTATTGAGGCCCATGTATGCGAATATGCAAGGGATAATTTAGTATTTAGGAAACAAACGCGGGAGTACTGCTTCAAATACGTTTGTGAATGGAAACGTCAAATGTAAGTGGACCTGAGTGCAGACCGACATCTTTATCTTCAATCTATTTTTTTAATTAGTATTATTATTTGTTTTTTGCAGTTTTATATAACAGGAACTTGACCCGAAAGCATTGGGGTGCTTTAGATGGACACCAGTTACTTACACAAGGACACATTCATTTTTGGTAAGCACGGAGAGAGTACGTGATTTGCCCAGAATCGCAGGATATTGAGCCAACGCCAAGACTCGAACGTGGTTCCCCAACTCCAAGGTCAGTAGCTCTGGCCATTATGCCACACCCTCCCCCCCAACCTCCAAGAGTCTGTTCATAGAGTAGGCACAACTTCTTATGTAGGCAGCAAATATTAAGGTGTATGTAGTTTCCGAGACTTTCTCGAGGACCAGAGGACATGGGGTGCTCTGCCGTCAGCCCTACCATCCTCTCATCCTATGATTCACTCTACCACAGGTCCACCAGTTTTCCATGCTCCTAACGTGTCAATGACTCTGCCCCAGCCCTGCATTCCTATAGAGAGATCCCGACCTGTCAATGTATCTTGCACACGCCACAATTTTCAGGTTCCCTGGCATGCCTCGGAGGACTTTCAGAAACACCTGCTTTTCTCTTAAATAGCTGTTCATCCAGCGGCATATATGTCTGTCAATAGTGCAGCAGGTGCAGTAGTGCCAGGGCCCAGGGAAGTTAGGCGCCCACTGCATCCCAATTATTGCTATTTTATTAGTCATCTGAGGACATTCCTTGTGTACATTATGGTGACCAGATAGCACCCTTGCTACACTCTAGCATCATCGCCTTCAGAGCATCACTGATGTCACAGTCTCTTCTTCCAAAGTAGCTTTCTGACTCCAACCCAGCCTCGTTGATCTCTACACACCATCTAAAGGGGAGCCAGGCTACCCGGCAGGTCTCGACTCCTCCAGTCCTGACCTCAAGGAAGCCTGGGGCAACCAGTGCCCTCCCACTCACCCCATGCTTTCCATCAACAAGTCAGTGACAGCCCTCATCCCCGCTGTGTCTCCCTCCCTCGCGCACCTTCATCAGATGCTGACCTCCTGACCTATACCCCTGTCCCCACTCACCCTCCCCCCAGCACTTCCACGCTCAGCCCGCTTCCTCACTTACCCTCGGCTTACGATGAGCCGTAGCGCCTCGAGGTTGCCGTGGTAGGCGGCCCACAGGGTGGGTGTCATGCCATCCTCGTCGGGGGAGTTGAGGTCTTTGCGTGTGGCTACCTTGAGCAGGTCCAGGTACCCGTCCCGGGCCGCCCGGTGGTACTGGTCGTTCAGGGTGAGGGGTGTGAGGGGCTGCCAGGCTCATGGAGAGAGGACAGTGCCCGTCAGGGGGGGAACCTTGGGGCCGGAGTGAGATTGTCGGGGAGCAGAGCTGTGCCTCAGCTCGAAACCATGTAATGCAGCCCATCATAGTGAGGAAAGGGCGGGAAGACGTTTCATACCGCGAGTGTGTGGTGGGTGGGGACAAACGGGCGGGGCTTCTATGCAAGTTCACATGCCTCTTGTTTATAAAGGGTCAGAGACCGAGCAGGGCCGCTGATGAGGAGAAAGCAGCCTCCTGGTCACAGGAACTTCAGGGGGATGGCGCTCGAGAAACTCATGGATGCAAAGACCTCCCTCAAGGATTAGAGCAAATTTTCGCCTGCAGATATGGGGATAACGCACACTTGCCTATCCTCGACCTTGCTCACTAATTTTTGGGGCTGATTAAAACGCTACTGAATTTGAGCTTCAACTCGGGCATGTGCAAATCCGCCCGCGAGCGGATTTGCAGCTTTTTCGGCAATTTTGTGAGATTCGCGGATTGCGAAATTGCCAAAAATCCGCAAATTCTGCGAGCGGAACGGATTTTCGGCCAATACTTACTTTATTGATTGTGCTACTAAGTCTCTGGAGGGCTAGTTACTTGGCAGTAAGGTGTGTGATTTCACAGGATTGTACAAATTAATTATGAGGGAGCAGAGCCTTAATAGTTGCCAGAATCAGCTGTTGCATCAGCACCTGGTGGACTCTGATCTAACCTCTCCCCAAGAATTGGGAAAGAAGGCAGACAAGTGGGTCAGAACCAGGGTGAAGCAGAAGGTTCAGAACCAAGCTGGTGACCAGAAGAAGCAAGATTCTACGAACTCCGATAAGGGTGGGGAAAAGGGTAAAGACCAGACGTCTTCTCAATGTCCACAAAAATCTGCATCTGGTGGGGAGTCCCAATCATACAAAGGAAAAGGCAAAAGAAGAAACCATGGTGTAAAGTCTGTAAACAGAAAACCCGTTGGACTAGTGATTGTATTAGGTCCAAAGACTCAACTCCAGCCACAATTGCCCCTAAGGCAACTGGTCCCCCTAGTTCAGTTCTAAGTGGTGGTACTCAGAATAAGGGTGTAGTAGGGTTAAACCTGGGTTCTGAGTTGGACTCTGACCTAATCAGAGTTCCAACTCAGGCTGTACTGATTTGTGATGGAGGCATGGACATGTCCTCCTTTGTGAGTCCCAGTAATTTGGGCAAATACAGACAGCAGCCTTTGATTAATGGAAAAGAGGCTTTGGCATTCAGGGACACAGGGGCAAGTGTCACAATGGTGACACACGACCTTGTGGTTCTGGAGCAGATCATACTCAGTGAAATGTACCAAGTGACCAATGCTAGCAATGTCAGGACTGACCATGCCCTGGCAGTTGTTAATTTCTCCAGGGGAGGGATAACTGGCCTCAAGAAGGTTGTGGTAAGTGTAGACCTCCCTGTTGAATGCTTGCTTGGCAATGATTTAGAGACTTTAGCTTGGGGTGAAGTGGAGCTCAGGACCCATGCAGAAATGTTAGGAATCCCTGCACATGTGTTTGCTGTGACTAGGTCACAGGCCAAAATGTCAAAAACTGAACAGGCCCTGGATTCTGGAAGAATGGACCAGGTGCCTTCCAAGAAAAGGAGCAGTAGGGTTAAGGCAGAGCCTTCCCCCTGACTCAGAATACAGATCAGTCTCTTGATGGAGATGATTGTAGTCCTGAAGAAGGAACTGTTTTTGATGAGCTTGAGCCTGATCAGGTTGAGTTCTTGGGGACAGGGGCCCCTTCCAGGGCAGATCTGAGCCAGGAGCAGCTGAGCTGCCCTTCTCATGAACCCCTCAGACAGCAGGCTGCTGCTGAGGCTGCTGGGAATGCTAGTAGTTCCCATAGGATCAATTGGGATGATGGACTCCTATACTCAGAGAGTAGAGACCCCAAGCCTGGTGTCGCAAGGAGGTTGGTTATACCTCTGAATTTTAGGGGCTTCCTATTAACACTAGCCCATGATTTTCCCTTAGCAGGTCACCTGGACCAAAACAAGATTTTGGAAAGGATTGTCCCTCACTTTCATTGGCCCCACATGTCTGAAGACACCAAGGAGTTTTGTCGCTCCTGTGTCACCTGTCAAGCCAGTGGTAAGGCAGATGGTACAAAAAAGGCCCCCCAAATACCACTACCTATGGTGGGGGTTCCCTTTGAAAGAGTGGGGATTGATAAAGTTTGTCCCATGGATCCTCAGACAGCCTTTGGGCACAGATTTATCCTGGTGGTGGTGGACCATGCCACTAGATACTCAGAAGCTATTTCCCTTAGGACCATCACAGCTCCTGTGGTTTCAAGGGCCCTCTTGGGAGTGTTCTCAAGGGTGGACTTTCCTAAGGGGGTAGTATCAGACAGAGGTGCTAACTTCATGTCTAGTTACTTGACTGCAATGTGGAAGGAGTGTTGAGTGAATTACAAATTCACCACATCTTTTCACCCACAATGCAATGCTTTAGTTGAAAGGTTCAACAAAACCTTGAAGGGCATGATCAAGGGTCTCCCAGAAAAGCTAAGGCACAGGTGGGTCATCCTTTTACCCTGCCTTTTGTTTGCATAAAGGGAGGTTCCTCAGAAGGGGGTTGTTTACAGCCCTTTTAAACTTCTGTTTGGTCATCCTGTAAGAGGTCCATTGTTTCTGGTGAAGGAGGGATGGGTGTTACCTCTCAAACCCCCTTAACAGGACATAGTGGACTATTTACTTGGTCTCCGCTCCAGGATGGCTGAGTATATAAAAAAGGCAACCAAAAACCTTGAGGCTAGCCAGGAATTGCAAAAGGCCTGGCATGACCAAAAGGCTGTGCTAACTGTTTACCAGCCAGGACAGAAAGTGTGGGTGTTGGAGCCTGTGGCCCCAGCCACCCTCCAGGAGAAGTGGAGCGGCCTCTACATAATTGTTGAACAGAAGGGAGAGGTTACCTATTTGGTAGATCTGGGAACTCCCAGGGGCCCCCATAGAGTGCTTCATGTTAACAGACTGAAACCATATGTTGACAGGGCAGACATGGGCTTGCTCATGGCTACAGATGAGGGAGAGGAGGAAGAGAGTGACCCACTCCCTGACCTGCTCTCGCAGAACCCTGATGATGGGCCAGTGGATGGTGTAGCCTTGGCAGGCAGCCTCACTGCTCAGCAGCAAGCTGATTGCAGACAAGTGCAAGACATATGCTTTCTCTGACTCCAAGTCAGACTACCTGGTGCACTCATGAAGTGGACACTGGGGACAGTCTGTCTGTCAAAAATAAGATTTACAGGCAACCTGACCATGTTAGGGCCTGTATCAGGACAGAAGTCCAGAAGATGTTGGATTTGGGAGTTATTTAAACCTCAGATAGCCCTTGGGCTAGTCCTGTAGTTTTGGTGCCTAAACCTCACACCCAGGGTGGTAAGAGAGAGATGAGGTTTTGTATAGACTACAGGGGTCTTAATGCAGTCACTAGGACTGATGCCCATCCGATACCCAGAGCAGATGAGCTGATAGATACTTTGGCCTCAGCCAAGTTCCTAAGCACATTTGATCTGACAGCTGGCTACTGGCAGATCAGACTAGCTGATGATGCAAAGCCTAAGACAGCATTTTCTAACCCTATTGGGCACTACCAATTTGTGGTGATGGCATTTGGTTTAAAAAATGCACCTGCCACTTTACAAAGGCCGATGGACAAAGTCCTAACAGGCCTGGAAGACTACAGTGCGGCATATCTAGATCATACTTGTTTGGCACTCACTTCACTGTTCAGTGTGACCATGAGCCCCTCTTGTGGCTAAAACAGGGTGAAAACCCCAAACTTTTGAGGTGTTCCATTTCCCTACTGGGGATGGACTATACAGTGGAACATAGACCTGGGAGTAACCATGGCAATGCAGATGAACTCTCCAGATATTTCCACTTACAACTAGTCAAGGTTAGTTTAAAGTCCCTGCATTTGGGGGGGTTGTGTAGGAGAGTAGGATCTGCTCTTATGGTTACCCCCACTCTTTGCTGATGTTTCACTGTTTTTAGCCTTTAGTCTGGGGCCCTGCTGTCCAGGAGCCCAGTCTAGCTGCTTCCTCTCTAAATTGATTGCAAGTACGTACACTCCAGTTTCCAGTTTGGGTACTGGGGTACCTGTGTGAGTCCCTAGTATATGGTACACCATGTACTAAGGACTTAGGTACCCCAGAGGTCTAACAGGGGTTGAAGCATGTATTATGCCACCCCTGGGAAGCCTTCCAAAATGACACCACAGGACTGCTACTGCAGCCTGGGTAAGGTGGTGCATACACCCCCTACTTAGATATAGGTTGCCTATATCTACCTTAAATCACTGCACATAGAAACCTATCAGTCACCCCTATGGCAGGCTTTATCAATCCTGAAGGCAGGGTGCTTGGTTTCATGTGAGAGGGTGCCCATGCATGAGCAGGATCCTTCTGCAGCCTTCGGAACCTATTCTCTGGGGCTGTTCAGTAATGCAGCCAGACCATATACTCTTAAGTGTATTATAACCTTGCAGTAAATGCTAACTTTGGAATGGCTGCATGGAAACATGATGTGTTTGGTGTCAAAGACTTTGGAATCCTATCCTCCCGCCACTCCTGGCTGCCGGGGTTGAATTCCACCGTTCTAGAGGGAGAGACATGTACACATTGGTATACCCGGTACCAAGTATAAAGAGACCTGGCATCACAAAATGGATACTGCAGCCACAGACACGAGTCTGGCCTCCTTCTGCTGGACGAAACTCCGGCAGGGTATGCTTGGACAATAGGTTTCCTGTCACAGGGAGGTGTAACCACCTCCCAGACAAGCTTTAGTGTATTGAGGCTGGGTGGGGGCACTCTGGGAGTGCTTTGAAGTCTGCCCTGGGGCCACATTTGGTGTCCCTGTGCATAGCCCAGTTCAAACCGGTTGCAGGGGTTACCAGCTTCTGCTCTGGTGCAAAACTAGACAAAGGAAATGGGTGTAGCCACCCCTCTTTCCAAACCCTCCCATAGGTGGGTCCCCAGAGTAAGTCCAACCCCTTCCTTCAGTATAAGAAAGGAACCCCTGACTACAGGACTTTAGATCACACCTGGATGAAACTCTGCTACAGATATCCTGCAACTTTGATGATCTACACAACTAGATGACTGAAGAATCTCCCTTAGAGTAAAAGAGTTACTCCCCTGCTTGGCATGCACCAAAGAAGCATTTGACTGGTCTGCTTCTCTGAAGCTCCTGCCGGACGTCGAATACTTTGCAACACCAGAGTTGGATTTCCGGACACCGAAGACACCAGAGGTGGATTTCCAGACTTCCCGAGGCCGAACCCAGTCCCCAGCAAAGCTGAGACCCGTAGCCCTCGTGGATACCATGGAACCAGAACCCCTGGACACCGCGCACATTTGCAAGTGCATCAGTTTCCCGATGACTCTTGAGGCAGTGAATTGGGTTATTTGTAGCCCAGTCCTGAGCACCTTGTGCACCGAAGATTGTGGTCCTACACTCCATGAATGTTCCGTGAGCCCCTTCTTTTCATTTCAGCTCGAGGTACCTTCACGATCCCTGGTCCGTTGACTGGTGTGTCCCTGAGAAGGTAACTTTTACTTTTCGTGGATTTTCCTCGTTGCTCCAGATGGGCCCTGACTCTCCACCACTTGGTGAGTCCCTCGGACCTTGCTGGTCCACACCAAAGCATTTCTTCACTTTCTATGTGGGTGGCTGTTGCCAAGGCTTGTTGGGTCCAATCTAGTCACCAACACTGCAGCACTCAACATCCTTCATGGGACAGCTTGAATCCAGCTCCTGGTCATCGTTGATGCCTCCTGGTCCTCGTGGCTGCAGAGTCAATCTTCACCTCTTGAACCTGAAATCACCCGACATCGGTGGGCATTCGACTATCGTGCCCGTGGTAACTGGCAAGTGACCCAGACTCTGTCCCCTCGGCTTTCAGGTTCTTCTCATCTTCGATCCAGGCTTGGATCACACCGGACACTTTCCACTTTGACGGCATCAGCACTTTGCAGCAGGTCGCCATTGAAAACAACGACGATTCCTGACACCAAAAGACATCTCTGCGCCCGGCTTTCCTGGGTGAGGTAACTCGAGTACTCCGGTGCTCCCATGGGTGTTGGCTCTAGAACCCCTTAAGTCTAAAGGGGTTTGCTCAAAGTCCTCTCCTAAGTGTCCTTAATCTTAAAATTTCCAACCGTGACTTTCCCCATAGAAGCTAACGGCGTCTCGCGGCTGTGTTCTCACACTGCATGCATCCCCCGTGGGTCCCCTGTGTCACTACCTTGTGTGTTTCCTTGTAGGCCCAGCAATTCTGCAGGCTCTAGGCCTTGTGTCTAGTCAAGTCGTGGTTCTTACATCGATTTCTTAATATATGGTTTGGTACGCACCTAGGGCTCAACGTCTATTGTGCTAATTTACTGTGTGATATTAAGTGTAACGTATGTGCTTTTGCCTCTACCCTCATAAAGAGACTAGTAGGGTGTGTTTAGAATAAATAGATATATTTTATATATATACCTGGTGTGGTTCTCCTTTCATTTGGTCATCCAAGATGGAAGAGGTGTGGCACCCCGGCCAGGGCGACTGACTCCAGAATCTGGGGATCAGGGTTCGATCCCCAGCACCGGCGGCAGATTAGCCCAGCACCATGTGACTCTGGGCAATAGCTTGCTTAATCTTCCCGACGGCCCCCAGCGCCTAGAGACCCTTATGGGTGATTGTGCGCTCGACAAATGTGGATTATTATTATTATCCATGAGATTATAGACTGGTAAAACAATCTGCTTTACATTCCTTCAAGTCTTAGCCTGAAGGCTGCTCTCCATAGCTACCACTAGGATAGCTTTCAATAAAGGTTGTCTTTAACCTATCACCTCTAAAGGGCTGTTTGGACTGGTGCAAGTTGCCCACTAGTGGACAACAAATGCCAGGCCAGCTTTTCACATCTAGGATTACCCAGATTACTGTGGAGTATTTGAGGAGGGACAGCACGTTGAGGAGATGCAGTTGAGCCGGTCGGGTGCTCTGTTGGTCGGCTGGGTGGCAAGAGGCGCTATTGCGCTGATGTGCGAGAAGGTGTGTTTGCAGGTTCGGCAGGGTGCAAGGGTATTCTTTGGTATTGCTAGATGGCAGGCGGAGTGGCATCCAGTGTTGAGAGCAAGGAGGATGCTGGCGTCGTATTGGTGGCGTGTCCTAGAGGCAGGGTCCCCGGTGCTGGACGTGGTACAGAGGCAGACAGATGCAGACGGGCTTGCCTTCGGCGCACCAATGGCACGCCCGCTGTGCATGACCGCACAGCGTCTGCCATTCAGTAATACTTAAAGGGAAAGGACACTGGAGGGGGCGGGGATGCAGGGGATCGCTATGGCAATGAGGGAGAGGACAGGGGAAAAGGAAGTGAAAAAAAGCACAGGAAAAACAAGGCCAAACAAAGCAAAGATAAAAGAAACAAAGGTAGAAACGCAACAGAGAAGAGCAGAAAGATGGACTGGAACACCAGAAAAGAGGGATAGGAGGGAATTCAAGCTGCAGAGCAGTGACGCTCTACCACTGGACCACCACGGATGAGGCGCAAGCAGGTTGTGAAGGGACTCAAACACCTGACCTCCGGGTCAGAGGAACCAGCAGCAACAGATGGGGACAGCAGCAGCAACCAAGCGGCGCATTGCTGTGGGAAGAGGAAGTCCACTAAGGCATAGTCCCCGTACACCCAAAAGCAAACTAACAGGGGGCAAGGAAAGGCAGCACCACCCTGTTTTCTCTTATGATCTAACAGTGGCGACTGGATCTGTTTTCCCTGCCCTCCCCTCCCCTATTTAATGGTGACCACGCCACTGGTGCGCCAAAGGCAAGCGCTTCTGCGCCCGTCCACGACCGACTGCGACCAGCGTCAGGAACCCTGGACCTGCGACCCTCCACCTCTGCAACTTCTCTGCCCTCCTCGCAATGAACCCTGGAAGGAACGACAACTGCCAGCAGGTGACACCAAACACCACCCACAGCCACTTTCCCTGCTGCCAGTGCCTCCGAACCTTTGCCTCCAACCACGCCACCAAGGCCACTGCCCCCGCACCATACTCAAACACCTCCAAAGCCCTGAGGTGCATCCTCCTCAATGTGCGCTCCCTGCACAAACATGCCATAGAGAATTGGGACTTCCTCGACACCCCCTCACCAGACGTCGCCTTCTTTACAGAAACCTGGGCCAACGCCTCCGTTGGCCCCAACATCGCCAACACCATCTCTGATGGCTAAAAAATCCAGAGGAAGTACCGCCCCTACCTCCCTGGAGAAGGACTCGCTTTAGTTGGCGAAAGCTCCCTCCGACTCTCAACCTCCACCACGACTGACCCCTCGTCCACCTCCGAACACCTCCACTTCCAGATCAAACCCAGCCCTAGAACCACATTTCGCTGCACCCTCGCCTACAATCTCCTGGACCCCGCGCCTCATTCGCCACTACCATCGCCGACCTAATCGCACTCCATGCCATCACTTCCACGGTCTACATACTCCTCGGAGACCTTAACTTCCACCTTGACAACCCAAACGACCCCAACTCCGCCACCCTCCTGGACACCTGAGGAGCAGCTCAACTCCACTCCCAACCATGACATTCCCGCCACCTCGTTTGATGCCAACCTCGCAGCCAAAGAACTCCAGAGATGGATATCCAACTGAGCAGGTGAGCTTGCAGCCCTACGTATCTCCGACAGACAGTACCCCAGGAAGGCCACCTGGTTCACCGCCGACCTCCAGGAATCCAGACGCACCAGCAGACGTCTCAAAAAGTACTGGAGAAACAGCAAAACATCAGAAGACCACACCACCTACAAGAACGCCATGACGGAATACCACCAACACATCAGATCCACTAAAAGGACCTTCATCCATAACAAGATCCTCACCAACTCCAGCAACGCCAAACAACTCTTCTGCATCATCCAGGAATTCACCAAGCCCCCCAGCGAGACCACAGACATCACTCCTTCCCAGGACCTCTGCAACACCCTTGGATCCTTCTTTCATCTGAAAATCAAGGGCCTCTACAACAATTTAAACGAACAGACAGCTGACTACGAAACCTCCTCCCTTACCAGCAATGTCAGCCAGCCCACCATCTCCTCCTGCACCCCAGTACCTCGTCGATCATGAAAGGCATCCACTCAGGAGCCCCACCATCGCTCCCTAACTGCGAAGTACCATTAACGCCACCTTCAAGACCGGCATCTTTCCCGCCAACTGGAAATGCACAGAAGTCAAACCCCTGCTCAAGAAGCCCTCAGCAGACCCCACAGACCACAAGAACTGCCTACCCATCTCCCTCCTTCCCTTTGCAGCCAAAGTCGCTGAGAAGACCGTCAATACACAACTAACAAGATTCATCCCAATCCAGGTTCCGCAGCAATCACAGCACCAAGACCGCTTTACTCGCCGCCACAGATGACATCCGCACCCTCCTTGACCAGGGTCACACCACAGCCCTCATCCTACTCGACCTCTCGGCATCGCTTGACACCATCTCCCACCACACACTCACATCCAGACTCCACGGCGCCGGCAATGAAAGTACAGCCCTCTACTGGATCCGCTTGTTCCTCACTGGCAGAACCCAAAGAGTCAGACTGCCACCCTTCCTCTCTGAACCCATGGAAATCAACTGCGGAATACCCCAAGGATCATCGCTCAGCCCCACTCTCTTCAACATCTACATGGCCCCTCTTGCCACCATCGTAAGACAGCACGGACTCAGCATAGTATCCTATGCCACGACACCCAGCTCATCCTCTCCCTCATCAAGGACCTCATCACCACCAGACTCAATTTCTAGGAAGGAATGAAGGATGTCACATCCTGGATGAGCAGCAGCTGCTTGTAGCTCAACTCGGAGAAGACAGAGGTTCTCATACTCGGACCCTCCCCCTCTACATGGGACAATACCTGGTGGCCATCCTTCCTCGGCAGCCCCCACACCCCACGGACCACTACCAAAAACTCGGCATCATACTCAACTCCTCTCTCTCCATGACCTGTCAGGTCAACGCAGTCACCTCCAACTGCTTCCTCACCCTCCGCATCCTCCGAAAGACTTTCAAATGTATCCCTGTGAATCTAGGAAGTCAGTTACCCACGCACTCATAACCAGCAGACTAGACTATGGAAACACCCTATACGCCAGGCTAAACACGTCTCTACTCCGAAAACTCCAGACCATACAGAACACCGCAGCCATACGCGTTCTCGACAGCGCTTAGCACCATCACATCACCCAACATCTGCAGAACCTACACTGGCCCCTGTCGAGAAGAGAATCATTTTCAAGATACTCACCCACGCCTACAAATGCCTCCACAACACTGGCCCGCAATACCTCAACAAGAGAATCTCCTTCTACGTACCCAAGAGAAACCTCCGATCCGCCGACCTCACTGAAACCCCTCGCATCCGCAGAGCCAGGGCAGGCGGAAAAACCTTCACCTACATCGTGGCCAAGACCTGGTTCTTCGACTGAACGGAGCTGCACTACCCCACCAGCACCTTGGGACCCTCACGGGTGAGTAAAGTGCTTACAATCCCCTGATTGATTGATTGAACGGCTAACAGGGTGTTAGTGTTCAGCAATAGCCCGTGTTAAGAAAACTGCTGCTAACTAACGCTAATGCTAGTTAGCAGCAGTTCTTGTAAATATACCCCTGAGTCCCTTGTAGAAGATTGTTTAAAGGTTGTGAGTTATTCGGCCAAAGGCTATGGATTTATATCCTTCATGAGACCTTCCCTCAGTTTTGGCTTTTTTCACAGGACTCTCTCTTTGTGTCATTAAATGAGGCTACAAGAAGTTTCTAATTCTGACAGTGTTCTTTCTGGTAGCTATTATCAGGGCAATGAGAATTCGTGGACTGGGTTCCTTTTTTTGTCATCATCTACATTTGAGAATCTTTCAGGAACAAAATGCTTTAAGATAAGGCTTAAATCATGCTGCTAAAATGAATGTGGCTTTCCATAAACAGCATGTAGTTGTTCTTCCAGTTTTGTGTCCACGTCCTTTTTAGAATCAGATTCTAGGTATAACCTTTTAGATCTGGTGAGTGGATAAAATGTATTGAACAGGTCTGTGGATTAGAGAGCGTTTGTTCATTAATTTTGGTAAGGCAAAATAGGGATTCAAATGTCCAAAGTAATTTGAGTCATTGGTTTTAATCTGTGCTCTCCTAGATTATCAGAGTTCATAGAGGGATTTTCCTGTTTCACCTCTAAGTTTCTGTTCCAGAGAACTGGTTGCTTTATGAGTAGAGTTGGATGGGTGTCATTTGTTGACATTTATAAAGCCTGTGCTTGGTCCAGGAAAATCAATTATGTTTTGATATAGAGATTCTTTGAAAAGCAGTCGTCATGTAAGGCTTTTATGTTTTGTCTGGTTTTTTGACATATTGCTTAGAGAATTTATGATAACGTTTTTTGAAACAGAAATCTTGACTATTTTTGTGATAGGAAATCTTTGAGTCTTTACTTCAGATCGTGATGATGACATACTGCTTGGTTATAGCCTCACAAAGTAAGAAATGGTATGAGGAAGGAAATTAGGCGATCTAGTTTGATTCATCCTTCCTCATCCTCATACTTACATCCCTCGCTTCCTGTTGAACTTTTATAAGCAATCTGTTGGAAGGGCTTGGTTAAGAGTCAGAATGTGAAGGGGTGTGAACCTTGGTTCTTAACGAGTGATGGCATTGCCCAGGGCATTCATAGACCTAAAAAAATTGCGTGAGCTGGGAGTGATGATGTAAGAAGGAAGAGCTGCAACTCAAATAGTAACTACTGGAATAATAATAATCTAAGTGATCAAGATAATCAAAAAGTAATCTAAACAAACACATAAGATGCATTGGGTTAACATCAAGGATCCTTATAGATGTGTTGAGACATCAACTACATGTTAGATGTGGTTGAGACATCAACTGCATCTGTAAGGTACTGCATTTGACTACAAGGAAATACCCACTTTATAAGTTGACTCATGGAGTTATCTGAGTGATGCTGCCAGCTGGCATGACTTGAAATAATTGTCGTATTCTGCGAGAGTCACAGTTCCTGTAAGGGGGACGTAGAGCGTGAAACAGAAAGTTGTAGTCGTTATCAAGGTATAGAGTCTGAGGACAGTGTGTCCTGGTCTTGGTGCCCTTACACACCCCAAAGGATGTCATGCTTCATCATTGGGCAGTGCTCCTTGTCGGGCAGGCGCTGCAATGCCCTACGGGTCCCCCAAAGGGTCACTTTGTCAGAGATCTTTTTTGAGATACAGCCGTAAGGGTGTGTGCAGGTCTGAGTGGCAGTGGTGTCCTAGTGTGAGGTTAAAAGATGGCTGGAGGGGTAGCTACAGAATTTAACAGAGATTTTACCCTCTGCCATCAGTAACAAACTAAAAGGTTGTGCAGCTTGAGGGTGATGTTGGCCCTTGGTAGCTAGACAGATAACATACCCCTAATGGACAAAATGGTTCAAGCAGTGAATGGTCTCAGGGGGAGTTACCAAGCTTTTCTTCAGGACCAATGTAAACGTGCAGTGAGGGCTAGTGCAGTGTAGTGGCCTCTCAAATAGACGTAGTGCAACTAATAAGGAGAATGACGGTGTATTTGAGGGAGTCCAGGGCCACTGAGGAGAAGCCTGGGCCTCTGCGCAAGGAGAAGAGAAGCCCAGAAGGAGAGGCAGGTGAAAGGCTGGCACGAGGAGCCAGTGAAGACAGCTCCTTGCCGAGTCACACTCTTGGAGGCCAGGAGGGTAGTGAAAAGTGCTCAAGATGGCTAGGGCTGGCCACCAGGCGCGAGAAGAGGCCAAGATTATGAAAATCAGTCACCCGGGGGCCAAGATATGCCCCCCAGAAGGTAGTCTACCTTTGACTTCCGATTAGACCAACGACGAAGCACATGGGGCTCCGCTGCCGGTCTTGGATGTGCCACCTGAAGGAGAAGCAGGGGAGCGCCGTCTTACCCTCTGGGGAGATACCCACAGGGCCCATCCTCTCCAACCTTGATCCCCCATGAAGTAAAGTCGGGGTTGCACTGTTGCGCTACCTGTGAAATGGCCCCCTGGTGTGCAAGGAGCCCACCCTGGCCTCCGTCGACTACGGACGTTGGGGAGCGCCGTCGTGCCCCCGTGAAATGATGCCAGGGGCCCGGGACCCCCAACTCTGGACCCCGCCGAACAATAAGCCGAGAAAAACTCTGTTTTCTTACTCAAAATACCCTGCAAAAATTAACTTTCGAATGTAATCACAAAATGTTCTGTGTCCTGGTGTAAATACACTTGCTGCACCATTGATAGAGGCACCCCGGGCTCACTCCCACTCCCTCTTGCAATCTCCCCTTACTCACTCCTTCTAACTCACTCACACTGCTTTACCTACTCCCTTGCTTTCACTTATTCATACTCACACTCACTTACTTATTGAGTTTCACTCTTCCATTCTCATTAACACACTCACAATACATTAACACACACTGTCACTAAATCTCATTCTCTCTCAAACTCTCAGAAACACACTTACACTCACACATGCTCAAAGAAACAACACAGGTTTTCTTTTATATTCTTCTTTACTTACCTTTCTTACATTTCTGGCAACTCCGAAGCTCCATGGCAACAGCACAGTAGGAATATGGCTCAGGACTTTGGATCCAGCAAGCCATGATCCCTCAAGATTAGCCAGGCAGAGCAACAGGGCCAGGTTTAAGAGGAATACCCACCTCAAGCCTCTCTCTCAGCTTTTTGATAGGACTGGAAGCATAGTCCTATCAGAAGCTAGGACAATGCTGGAGATCCTGCTCCTACTCCTCTGTCTGCTCACTGGCCTCAGGGATGCACTGATGTGCACCCTGACACCGCATTTTAGCAGATTAAGGGCTAGATGTAGGTAAATCTATTTTACCACTTCTTAAATACCGAATTTTACCGATTCTGTATTTAAGAAGTGGTAAAATAGAGGGGGGGAGATGTAGGTAATTCCAGATGTGGAATTACCGAATCGGTAATATTCGGTATTTACCGATTCGGTAAATACCAAATCGGTATTCCCTATTGATTCCTATGGGCTGTGAAGCCCATAGGAATCAATGGGAAATACCGATTCGGTAATTACCGAATCGGTAAATACCGAATTCTGCAAGGGTGCAGGGGGTGTCACTTTGACACCCTCTGGCACCCCAAAAATTGACATGTGCGCCATGTGGCACACAGACATGCCCTAAGGGCATGTCTGTCTGTCACATGGCATAGATGTGCATGCACACATGTGCATGCACACCTGAATTCGGTATTTTAACACCCAATTGGATTGGGTGGTAAAATACCGAATTTGTAGGGCCTTTGGGACTCAGAAGAGTCCCACCTACATCTGAGATTTACCGAATACCGATTCGGTATTTTACCGAATCGGTAAATTTACCGATTCTGTAAAAATGTGCCCCTACATCCCAAAAACCCATTTACCGGTCGGCAACGGCCGAAATCGGCCGTTACCGGTCGTTAAATGGCTCCTACATCTGGCCCATAAAGTGCTACCTTGTAAATGAGCAGTATGGCTGCTAAATAAAAAGGATTGTGCCTGTCTGAAGGGATCATAGTTGAACTATCCACAGAATACTGTTTTTTTAAACAACACTCTGCAGCTGTATGATTGTTCAGCCCCTTCAGCCCCCTCCTCTTGTCATTCAAGAGCCTGTTGGAGATGCCAAGAGGGCTGAACTATGCACCGCAAAATTCTTGTAAAAACAAAAGTCATGTTTGCATGAACACTGCTAAATTAAATTATGACAATTGTAATATTTAATTGAGCAGTGGCTCTTGGCTGCTCACATGTGGCAGGGCTACGCTCTTAAGCCCCTGAAGAGGATCTGCCCCTGCCAATCTCCAAAAGTGAGTACCAGTGGGCCCTAAAGGCAAGCATGGGTTCAACTTAAGCATCGCCAGCTCGCCTCCCACTGCCACCTTTGTTTCAGGAAAACGCTCAAAGCATTTTTTTGTCTCTAAATTTTATCTGCTGCCCTTCCTGATGCTTCTCTCTTTTAGCTCCAAGATATTTTGGGTGGCTGCTCAAGAAATTCTCCAATCAGGTAATCAATTAATTAAAGCTGTGAGTAGTTTATACATATTTCCACGTTACATCTATTTGTTACATCACAATGAATCAACCACAAATGACATTTGTTCTTGTTTTTTATTAGACACAATCCTGGCAATGCAAATATGTTCCAAGGTACATTCACTGTAACAAAACTCCATCGCCTCTTGTGCCAGCAAGCCAGATCATCCACTTCCTGGAAGAGCCGGATGGCCCTTGTTTGATTCGTAGCCCTGCAGCGGCTCCACTCTCTTCAAGTGCATCAGGTATGGATTTATTAGGACTCCTCCTGCTAGCGCATTTTGTAATCGTGTGATATTGCTGCTTCACACAGCTGTCCTTTGAAGTCTAATTCTACTGTAAAATCCAGATCACGCTGCAAGAAAGATAATAAAGCATCATTTGTAAACATGGTACTGTAAAGGGAAAAAATACTTTTTGTTACGCTTAATTCTCTGTCTTCATCATCATTAATTCTGGAAGCACATTTTCAGCCAGGCGTTGGCATAATATGGTTCACTGTATTAGGTGTTTGGATGGCAAATCACATATTATACTCGAGTTTAGAATTATTGCCTTAGTTAACTGGTTTCTGCAGGACGGCCCTGGGACAAGGCGTGTCAGCTGTTTTGTTTTAAAATTACTTTCTTAAAGTAATGTGCTCAAAACCAAACTGGGCTGGACCTACCAGTGTCAAGAGAACATTTTGTTGTGGATTTCAGGCAGTGTCAGGTGGTATGGAAAGGGGGTTGGGGGTTTAAAGGAGAACATTTAAAAAAATCACCTTTTGCGACTGCCACGTCTCTCCTCCGTTTCTCTGCCCTTCCTGACTCCAGCCTGGAAGAAGCTGCACAAAGCACCCGGCACACAGGCTTCCCTGAACCAATCGTAACATTGCAATGCAGCGTTGTGATTGGTCTAAGTGCACTGAATCAGCGCTCAGATTAGGACAGGGAGCCTGTGCATAATCCCCAACGTGCTGTCCATTACAGCCTGGTGGTGAAAAATGCACATGAGTGCTTGACCGGCCCAAACGTCCAGCCAAGCAGTCATGTGCACATAGAGGCTGATTACGATGCGGCCAGAAAAGGCTCCGACTCTTTGTCAGAGCATTTAGTGCCGCATCGTAGTGGTCCAGTCGGTTTACTTTACGACTGCCTCATTGCGATGAAGACAGTCCTAAAGTAAACCTGCCGGTCATTCTCGCTCACCTTTAGGTGCCTGCCACGGGGTGCAGGATGAACTGCACCTCCCATTTTACTATAGGAGCATGAATTCCGTCCGGGTTATGGCCGGAATGCAGGCTGCCAAGGTAAAATGTAGGAATGTGACCAAATAGTGTTCAGTCGTATCCTAGTGGGGTGGTTGGGACCACCGACCAAGTGTCGGTCGGTCCCATGATCGATGTGGTGTCGGGTGGAAGTGATTCCACCTGACATCGTAATGACCCCCTTAGTGTGCACAGTCCTCCTCCCACTCTTCAGCAACCAAAAATAAAACACTAATAACCTTGTTATTGTCGTTTTCTTGTTCCCCTTTTCACTCCTAGAGCAGTGGGGCAATGCTCCTCCACCTTAGTGGAAGAGCTGCCACTGAATTCAGGGCTATGTTTTGCACTTAAAATGTATGTTTCACTCCAGTGGTGCTAAAACAATTTTTAGAGTGGGGTGCCACCATCAAAGTTACATAACTGAAATCCTAAGCATCACACAAAGAACAAATGTAGTAAATGAGCCATTACCATTCAGCAGGAGAGTGGTAAGGGTGTGGTTTGTAGCCGGTGGAGCAAACTGTCACAAATACATTAGTAAAGCACGGTGTGGTAGCGTAAAATTATTTATAAACAGCAAATTTTCCATCGAAAGGAGACTATATTTGCACATGCATGCAGCTTTGCTGATAAAACTATGTAGAACACAAATGTCAATCCATAGATAATTCAGCAAATAATGATCATTTGCACAACAATAATTAAAGTATCTTGATTTCTTTTGAACCTATTAACAATATTTGTTTCCATCATACTGAAGTGTTACAAAAAAGTGCTTCGTTTAAGCATTCATAAACGCTGATGCATTTTAAAATATTTTAAAATATTTTAACAATACACAGGTATTGAAATGTTGCTGTGTTAAAAATATTAATTCCTGCAGCTTTTCTTTTCAGGGTCCCTGTACTCCTTCACAATTGCCACATAGTTCACTTTACAAAATCCTCTCCCTTTGCAGTCACAGAATAAAAAGTAAACACCAATCTCCATGCTAACCCGTTGACCGAGGTGAGAATTCCGCCGCGGTGAGGCCTAATCAATGAGTGGGCGGGGTTCGGACAGCCCCTGGACGCCCTCTGCACACGCCTACTGTGACGTCCATCCGGCCGTCCGATGCATTGAACGGGTTGAACTAAGTAACTATTTGTCGGAAGACATAGCCTGACATTTGGCCTCTGGCTTAGAAAACAATGCAAATGGAACAAGATAAAGAAAACGGGGCAGATTTACAAGCCCCTTGCGCCACTTTTGCGTCTCTTTTCCCATGTTAAAAGTGACGCAAAAGTGGCGCAAGGGGCTTGGAAATCTGCCCCAACATTTCAAGGAATCTTTATTGCTCATTAACTTTCCTATCTCTGTTTTAAAAAAAGAGCAGAGAAATATGTTCAGAAAGTGATTAGCCAAAAACGCACAATTTGTCAACAGTGGAGGTAGATATTATTAATCTTATCTTATATTAAACTTTATTCATCAGCAATGGCAGAAAAGTTAATAAAAACACAATGTAAAAAAAACCAACATACACATTTAGTTTAAGTGAGATACCATACATACATATAAAAAGCAGAGCGGGTAAGTCGAAAATTCGGCCAAAAAATAAAAATAAATTTTGATCTGAGATGAGGAGATTGAGAGGCCACCCCCGCGACTAGAGGAGGGGGGCCTTTAGTGGGTATTCCGTGCCTGCCTCGGTGGATAGGTTTCGTTTCTGGGTTGGGACGTCATGGGGAGGGTGCCTAGGGAATATGAGATGCTTGGTGGGCGTCTGAGGACCCTCCTCCCTAAGGGATAAAGGAGAGCAGCACCCCGGGAGTAGCCCTCTTTGTCTTTCGCCTGGGAACAGGAAGGCCAGCCAAGAAGGAGTTGCGGAGTGGCGTGTCGGGCCTGGTGGCCTTGTTGTTCGAGTAAGCACAGGTGAGAGGCCATAGCGTAGCGAGTTGGGGCAGTAATGGATGGGGCCGGGAGCCGCGGGTTCGGGCCCCGGTGATGCGGATGGTTTTTGTTTAATTTTGTTTCAACGAATACTAATAATAAATACAAATAAATAAATAAATAAAGGGAGAAAGAAACGCATGCGGGCCGGACGAGGAAGCCTGCTTGGTTTACTAAGTCTGTTAATGATGTAAGCGCATGGGGGTACTGGGCGGCGATATCGCAGGCGGGATATCAGTTAGGCGGAGGGAGGGGGATCCCTTTCACCCGCGTGGCGTGCAGCGGTGCGCGTTGGCCTGGGACTCCCTATGACAGCACGGTTCAAGTCTCTATAGAGACGCGGCGATATGGTCTCAGTGGCAAAATGGAATAAAAAAAAAAAAAAAAATACAAAATAAAAATAAAAGAATAAGGGTTTAAAGTAAGGAGAGAGGACCGAGGGTTGTAATGGAGCAGAGCGCAGATTTGGGGCTGCAGGGTATTGCGGCAGGGATGTGGAGGAAATGGGAAGGGGAGCCAGAGCGCGGTGTCAGGATGATTGATGGGCCAAGGCTCCGGGTTAGTATTCAGGGTTAGGGGATACGTCCTGAAGAAACGGGGGGGCGCAGCTTCATGGCGCTGCATAGACAGGGCGCTAGCTAGTTCTCTATGCTTTGCACAACAGATAATTCGACATGGGGATGTGTTTATAAATGGTATTCAGGTTGAAAGAATTTGGGATTAGATTGCAGTGGCTGCTTCTTTCATTTAGATGCAGTGCATTTCAGTCAGGCACGCACAGGTGGTTTGGATATTTCACGGGGATCCCTGCACCTATTTAGCAGCATATTCAGTCAGTGCGCCAGAATGCTATGTACAAGCAGGGTTGTGTAAAGGGATTGCGGGGTGGCATTTTTCCAGCTTTTGAATACATTGCCTTGGGTTAAATGCAGAGAATTGCAGCAGCAAAAATTATGTAAAGGACCTTTAGAGGATTGGTGGCGCGCAGGCAATTGGGGGCGAGTATGGTGCTTGGGCCCAGAAGGGCAGGGGTGGCGCAGGCTAGGTGGCGCGCCAGTGCAATACCGGCTGGAAGGGGCAGGCAGGTGTGACTCATTAATGATTATATTTTCTGTCTTAGTAGGTACAATGCCGCCCAAGAGGGCACGGGGGGGCAAGGAGGCCCCTGCATCAACAGAGGAATTTCGTTCGTTGGCGGCATTGTGGGAGGTCGCAAAGAAAGGAGGTATCGATTGGGCTCTGAGGACCCTATCGCAAGATGGGGGTGCGAGTGGGCAGCAGGAGTCCACTTTGGCAAAACGGGTTCGGCGGACGCCCATTCGCTTTATGGATGGGCAGCAGCAGAAGACCAAGCGGGTCTCAGGACAGCGAACGACCGATCCAGGTGAGGCGATGGCAGAGGGCCTGCCCCTGGTGGTCGAGGACACAAGGCGGGTGGCGAGCGTAGGCGCGACGACTGAAGCAACTGAAAGGGGGTTGTCCCCTAGGGAGGGGTCAGCACAGAATGCAGTGGTGGCCAGGGGGACAGCGACAGAGGGGGGCGTGTCGGGCGTGTCGGTTGCGGCAGCACGCACCCTGGTGGAAACAGTTCAGGCCCCGGTGGTGGCAACACAAAATGGTGGGGTGGCTCAGGTATGGGTTCAGCCAGGGGGAGTAGTTCAAGCACCTATGGTGATGGCTACCACAGCTCAAGGCCCAGTGAACAACGCAATGGCTTTGGGGGCGGGGCCAGTTACGATGTCCCCGACTCCATCTAATGCTACAGTGCCATCATCGCATGCTCCCCTTACGCATAGCCCAGTTTTATACGGATCAGCATCATTGGCAATGACACCGTCGGCGAGTATAACTTGGCACGTTCCGGCAGATACAAGGGAAAAGATTTTTAAGGGGGAGTATGTGGATGTGTTTGATCTGATTAACGCAGGGGTGGTTCCGGGGAAAACCAGATCAGGTAAAGACGGGGAAATGAAACAGAAGAAGGTTTGGGTGGAATGGTCATTGAAGAACTGGGTGACTGGGTTTGCTATATATGCAGCAATTATGGTGGAACGTTTCCCTGCATTGGCGGCACAGTTGATAAGTTACATGGCATTGATTCATGGGGCGGCTTCAGAATTTCAGGGAACGGCATGGTTGCAATATGACACAAAATTCAGGCAGATGAAGGCGGTGAAACCCGAGATAGCATGGGATCAGCGCGAGATTAATATTTGGCATGGGGAGTTTTATTCAGCGGTGCCAACTAGCAAACCTACACATTCGTTTCGAGGAGACCGGGGTGCCGGGGAAAAGAAACTGGCATGCTGGCAATACAACAAGAATGAATGTAATAGAGGGACGGCTTGTAAGTTCAGGCACATGTGTTCCTTCTGTGGGATGTTTGGCCACCCAGAGATCAAGTGTTTCAAGAAGGGCGGAAAGCCTAAGGAGCCCCGTCCTCCCCCTGCAGCTCCCGCTCAACCAAAACCTCGCCCCTCTCAGTGAAGCTCCGAAACTGCCCACGCCCATAAGCATCTCAGTATTAACTCATCTGCTCGCAAGGTATGAGAGGGGGTCGGAAGCACAATTTTTGTATGAAGGTTTTAAGTACGGTTTTCACATTCCCTCGACTGCAGTGCCATCTGCAGTTCCTCCCCGCAACCAACGGTCAGTGCTACGGAATCCAGAAGTAACGTGGGAGAAGATTAGGAAGGAGTTGGTTCTGGGGAGGGTGGCAGGTCCTTTTGAGGCAATGCCTAGGCCGGACCTGGTATGCTCCCCCCTAGGGCTAGTTCCCAAAAAAGAGGTTGGAAAATACCGTCTCATTCACAACTTGTCAAGTCCGGCAGGTGGGTCAGTCAATGAGGGTTTGGATCCAGAATTGTGTGCAGTTCGTTACACCACCTTTGACTCTGCCATTCAGAAATTGCAGCTGCTGGGGGGAGGGGCACTGATGGCAAAGGCTGACATTGAGTCGGCCTTTCGCCTATTGCCGGTCCACCCGGAGGACACTAGGTTGCTAGGCTTCACTTTTGAGGGCAATTTCTTTGTGGATCAATGTATGCCGATGGGTTGTTCCATTGCATGTGCAGTATTCGAGACATTCAGTTGCTTCTTGGAATGGGCAGTGCGGGAGGTGATGGGCGCGCGAGAGGTTGTGCATTACTTGGATGATTTCCTGTTTATGGGAACGGCAGGCGGGTCAGAGTGTCAGGAGGCTCTGGTGGGTTTTCAGCGACTGGCGGGGGCCTTGGGGGTGCCTCTGGCGGTGGAGAAAACAGAAGGACCAACAACCCAGTTGACGTTCTTGGGTATTGAGATAGACACGGTTGCAGGAGTGTGCAGGCTACCTCAAGAAAAAGTTAAAGCGTTTCAGGGGTCCTTGGATCAATGCTTGAGGGCACGCAAGGTTACTTTGCATCAGCTACAGGTGTTGGTGGGTCAATTGAATTTTGCACTGCGAGTGATACCTATGGGCAGGGTCTTTTCCAGGAATATTGCCAGGGCGATGTCAGGTTTGAAGGAAAAGCACCACCACACTAGGTTGTCAACCGAGATGAAGGAGGACTTGGTCACATGGAAGGATTTTTTGGAGGATTTCAATGGGTCAGTGATATGGCAACAACCAGCGCAGGACAACAGAGATTTGGAACTTTACACGGATGCAGCAGGTAGTGTTGGGTTTGGTGCTGTGTTAGGAGCAAGGTGGTGTATGCAGCATTGGCCAGCAGAATGGTTTGAGAGGGGGTTGGTTCGCAACATCACATTTCTGGAGTTATTCCCCATTATTGTGGCTCTTCAGATATGGGGCGATTTGCTGGAGAACAAGAAAATCGTGTTTTGGTCTGACAGTATGTCAGTGGTTTTGGCGGTGAACAATCAAAGGGCCAAATGTCCTTGGGTGCTCCGTTTGCTGAAAGTGCTGGTGCGGGAGTGTCTGCGGCGTAATGTGCATTTTATTGCAAAGCATGTGCCAGGTGTGGTTAACACAGTAGCTGATTCTCTGTCTCGTTTTAAGTTGACAGAATTCAGAGCGCGATGGCCACAAGCAGACGCTCAGATGACAGCCTTCCCGGAAAGCCTGTGGAAGCTTGGTGCCCCATTGCTCCCGATCTCATAGCAGCGTCGGTTGCTCCCAAGACTAAGAGTAGGTATGAGAGGGACTGGCAGGTTTACATGGCAGTCTTGCAGAGCGAAAGGGGTGTGGGGGAATTTACACCACAAGGCGTGCTCAGTTTCATAGTTAGTCAGAAGGATGAGGGAAGGTCTCTGGCTCTGGTGCGCAGACAATTATCAGCGATAGCCTTCTTTGCAGGGATAAAAGGGGTGAGGGATCCCACTAAAGACCTTAGAGTTAGAAGGGCTATGAGGGGATGGGAACGTTTGGTTCCAGGGGAAAAGGATACCAGGAGACCGATCGATTCCAAAAGGTTGGTGAATATCTTGGGGGTTTTGCCACAGGTATGTTGGTCGCATTATGAGGTACAATTGCTGCAACTAGCATATTCTTTAGCATTCTTTGGGGCATTTCGGGTATCAGAGCTGGTGTCAAACTCCAAGAGGGACAGACAGGGGGGAATTGCTGTTGAGGATGTGGTGATTGCAGCAGGTTTGCTGCAGGTCAGGGTACGGCGGTCGAAGACTGACCCACTGGGTAAAGGAGTATGGGTGCAACTGAGGGCAAGTCAGGGGGCAGGCTATTGCCCGGTGATGTTGATGGAGAGGTTCATGCAGATGAGGCCTGGATGTGAGGACAATAGGCTGTTGGTGCATGAGGATGGTACACCACTGACAAAATTCCAGTTTACGCGTATATGCAAGCGGGCTCTGGAATTGTTAGGAGAAGACGTAGTTCATTTTACGTCACATTCGTTCCGTATTGGGGCAGCTACTACAGCTGCGGAATTGGGATTATCACAGGGTGCAATCAAGAGAGTGGGCAGGTGGAAGTCAGCGAGTTTCGAGCGCTATGTGCGACCACAGCTGGTATAGGTAGGGGGTATTCTCAACAGATTGGTATTTACCCACTTCTCTCTTTCTATTTTGTCTTTGGTCTCGCTTGCAGGGGTGGTAAGCCAGAGGATGCAAGTATGCTGGTGTGGAGATTCGGTCATATGCAGAGCGGGGAAGTGGTTTGGAGAATCTGGGGTGGACAGGACGCAGAGGGCCTTGGGAAGGGTCCACAACTGGTTAGGGTTGGAGGGTCTGCGGGCTGAAGGCGTTTCAATTCTTTTGAGGAGTGCGCTAAATTCAGGTTTGCCTATTCCAGACATGCTGGTTATTCATGTCGGGGCTGAGAATATGGTCCCGGGGGGCAGACGAGGAGCCAAGGAGGCATTATTCTCTCTTCTTACTTGGAGCAGAAGGGCATTGCCGGACACAGCAATTATGTGGTCAGAGGTTCTCACTCGGAGGGAGTGGGGGGGTGATGTGCCGTCAGCAGCAATGAATACGTCAGTGAGAAAAATGAACAGAGAGGTGGAAAAGTTGTTGAAGGGTTCACAGATACTGGTTATTAGACATACCCTGCTGCAGACATTGACTCCTGATGAGTATCGGTCAGGGGGAGTGCACCTGACCAGGGTGGGTTTGGAGGTGTTTGTGCAAACTATCCTGGGGGCCATTGAGTTACACCCTGGTAGAGTGGCTGGGAGTTAGTATGGGGGGAGGGCAAGAGCGCCAGTGGGGCTCCTTGCCCTGTGGCGGGGTCCCTGATAAGAGAAAAGGTTGAGGGACTCCTTTTGGACGGAAAACGGTTAACCCTGGAGCAGGGGAGGCAGTTCTGGCGGCTCTAGGCTGGCGGGAGAGGGGGCCGTCCTGCTGGTGGTCCTGGACTCTCTGGCTCTACCCTAGTAGCTGGTGGCTTGGAAAGGGGTAGTGTTGTGTCCTGCTGGTACAACACTCCTCTAGAGATGCCAATTTGTATATATATGGTAAACTGTGGCGCATATGTATGGGCGCAGCATTTATGTGTGGATTTAATAAATGGTAAATGTGGGAAGTTTCATCCACAACGGAAATGGAATGTGGTATTATAATAAAGCTACGCAGAGGACATCAATCATTTGTAAGTGTCTTACTGGGAGAGGGGTGAGCCTGGTAAAGAGGAATGGCGGGGATATCCCCACTATGAGAGGCCACCCCCGCGACTAGAGGAGGGGGGCCTTTAGTGGGTATTCCGTGCCTGCCTCGGTGGATAGGTTTCGTTTCTGGGTTGGGACGTCATGGGGAGGGTGCCTAGGGAATATGAGATGCTTGGTGGGCGTCTGAGGACCCTCCTCCCTAAGGGATAAAGGAGAGCAGCACCCCGGGAGTAGCCCTCTTTGTCTTTTTGTGACGTCGGTTCAAGATTACGGCCTATTTCGACTAGTTCAGTGGCATGCACGGTCAAACCAGACAATACACACATTCCCCATGGCATAAAAAATAAGAACGTGCCATAGGTCGTTATATGTGGTAAGTGGTGCACTGTGTGCTCCTTGTCAGGGATACGAGATGCAAAAAGCAAGAATCTCTGTCTAACAACAGCATTCTAACTTTTGTGCGCCGTGCTCGATTGATAAAAGCTTCATTTGAAATCCAGAGGTAATATCAACACAGAATGAAAGAATTAGGGCACTCGGTTGCCATTACATTTTGGTAGCAGATGCCCTTCGGGATTCTTCGAGGGGCGAACGCCAGCTAATTCAGCCACCGTCCTCGTAGTATTTGGTTTTAATGTTATTTAGGACCTTGGGCAAAACCTTCTGGCAGATAAACTGCCGGGATTAACCCTCTGCCGGGTCTCCTACGTATACAAAAGAAGGTGTCCATCAAGATGTTCGATCAGCATGATGGTTGCACTTGAGTAATAATAGTCCCTTCCTTGCATGCAGTGTGTACATACTTCGGTTATGAATTTTGGATTTAAATTGTAATGGCTTTCATCTTAATAAACCATATCCTTTCAAAGAATTTGGCTACAGCATAGGTGTTTGATGCTCTAGGGTCTGATCTTAATATTCTTAATGATACTGCATGACTCAGTGTGCTAATCTGGGAGCAGGCTGGTTTGATAAACATATTAATTAAAAAAATATGCCTTTTAGTTCCATAGTTTATGTCTTGCTCAGTACACAACTGGAGTGTGAGTGATGCTGATGGTGACACTCAGGGACTACTCTCACCATGATATGGCACTGTGCTTTGGAACCTGCCCAGACTTTAAATACCAAAAGAACAGATGATGGATGGAATGCTGAATCAATTACACATTCAACCTCAAGTCACAGATCTGGGTTAAATGCATCATTTTTTGGCACGCCATCCCATTCCAGTTTAGATTCAGCCATATGCAAATCAGTCTTAAACCTGTTTCCCATGGGAACAGTCCAGCCCGAACTGCCAGACCAGGTCTTCCTTAGAACAGAAACAAGTATCCTGGGATCGGTTTCGGGTTACAGCCCTCATCAGCCAGGCTATCTTGAATTTGGTGGTGTTGCGAACACGAGACCCACGTTTGGGCATACATTTCCCACTTAGGGTGACAAATGCAAAAAGAACAGATGATGGATGGAATGCTGAATTATTCAAAGATTCACCCCCAGTCACATATCTGGGTTGAATCCATCCGTTTTTTTCATGCCACGCTATTTCAGTTTAGACCCAGCCATATGCATATCAGCCTTGATCCCGTTGCCCATGGGAACAGTCCAGCCTGAACTGGACTAGAAACAAGTATTCTGGGACTGGTTTCGGGCTAACACCCCATATCAGCCAGGCTAGTATGAAACTGGTGGCGTAGCGAGCCCTGGGCCCATTTCTAGGCATACCCTTCCCTCTTAGGGTGACAAATGCAAAAAGCACAGATGACGGACAGAATGCTGAATTAATCAAACATTCACCCCCAAGTCACAGATCTGCGTTAAATCCATTGTTTTTTTGCACACCACGCCATTTCAGTTTAGACCCAGCCATATGCAAATCAGTCTTGATCCTGTTCAGTCCTGCCCGAACTGCCAGGTCAGGTCTTCCCTAGGCCAGAAACAAGCATCTTGGCACCAGTTTTGGTGTTACACCCCTCATCAGCTAAGCTAGCTTGAATCTGGTGGTGTGGCGTGCACGGAACCCATGTCGCCATACCCTTCCCATTTCGGACGTCAAATGCAAAAAGAACAGATGATTGACGGGATGTTGAATTAATCAAACATATTTTATCTGAAAATGGGTACCCCTACACCATAAAATCTAATGGCATCTTATCTAGGAAAACCTTGCCATTATTTTTCTAATCCTCAAGTAAATTACACTTGATTATTAAAACAATCTCAACCAACAAACACTCAAAATTATTAATTATCACGTCCACAACATGAATCATTGACTTAACAGAAATAAACAAGGCATAGTGTTTGTTAAAAAATATCATTTTTTATACATTTAAAAAAAGTTTTTTTCATATAACATTGTTGCCCACACATGTATATGTGTACAAATGTAAACAAATCAGTTAAAGACAAACATACATAAACTAAAAATTCACTTCACAAGACACGTAATAAAGAAAATCAAAGTGATATATTTAGTGTCCTGCATTTTAGGAACCGTGGGTTTGTAACCAATTTTAACCCTTTCCTATACAGTCCAATGTATACTGTAAGGCCCTTTTCATTGTTGTTCGGGGCACTACGTCTCTGTGGGAGTGATGTCTTGATTTACATTGAGGCAGCACAAGCACTTTACCACTGGTTAGCAGGGAAAAAGTGCACAAAATCCTAATGGCAACAGGCTACAGGTCCAGCAGCAGTAGACAAAAATCTGGGGGAGACCCTGCAAAAAGGTCCAGGTCCTAACAGGGTCTTTATCATTTTATTTTTGTATAGTATTGTCTACCGTAACAAAGACTGTTTCTAAGCAATCCTAATATTACAGACAGGAGGCATAAGCACTAGATCAAAAGTAGTGATAGCAAGCACAGAAGGCTTACCCCAGGATGTGGTAGTGGCATGGTGGAAAAGTAGTGTCAAATCCAGAACTCTTTTAGAGACTAGGGGCTTAATTTAGAGGGAGGTTTGGAATGAAACCCTAAAAATCTCAACTACTCACTGTGCACACCCTGTGTATGCTTTGCTTCCCCTATGCCTACCTTCCACCGCCCCTGCTGTCATCAATGCAGCTCTCGGTTACACCACACACCATACTTTTTGGGCCCTGGGAAAAAATGTTTACAAGTACCCTTGAATTAGAACGTTCCCATTACAAACAATAGCTATCAGTTAACTTTGACAGATGTATTAAAACCCTTTGAACAAAATAAAAATAAAATAAACATTTTGGGAATCCATACATTATTTTATACATTTCTTCAAAGAATGTATGGGTTTGCTTATTTTGAAATGTGTGGTGTTTTGAACCCTCATCACGAAGCAAGATGGCAGCCTAATTGGTAGGCCGAGTGTGAGCCCCTCTCCCACCCTAGCTAACTGGTATACAAAGAAATGAGAAACAGAGGAGGCCTTCGTCCCCCTCAGAGAGTTGGCATGAGATGTGATTGGAGGCTGCCTGGCTGGCTAAATGGGCAAACAAGTTTAGCACAGCTGGCCGGCCAGCATGCGGTTGCGATTTGGTGCTTCCGGGCAGTAACACGTAGCAGCAGTCTTGGAGATGACAGCATCCAGACGAGGCGTGGATGAGAGAGAAAAATCCACAGAATTAGCTGCCAGGTGATGAAGGGCTGTGGTGGTGCAGTAATGGTTGTATGATGTTACAACGCGTGTTATTACAACGCATGCTGTTACATCGCAGTTGTTACAACGACTGCATGTTACCACGCTATGCCTTTACAACGCAAGTCTTTACATCGTCGTGCTGGGTGGCGTGCTAACATTAGAAAAGTGTAATTTACTATTCCAACTCCAGTCCACTTATCAGTAGGGAAGGTGTTGGGATAGTAAACTACACTATTTTTAATGTTAGCACGCCATCTAGTGCAAGTCGATGTAAAGACTTGCATTGTAATGGCATATCGTGGTAACATCGTGGTCGTTGTAACGACCGCGATGTAACAGCATCGCGGTGTATTGTCCGCATTGTTAATGATGTTTCCCTGCAGTAATGAGTGCCAGCGAGTCTAGCGGTTTGGAACACGGGAGTCTCCTGAAATGAGACAGTAGTAAAATACAAGCCAGAAACGCAAATGCTTTCAGCAAAGGAAGTTACGGTGAAGACAGCAAGAAGGCACAGGGAGAAGAATGGTGCTACTACGGGCCCTCCGGGAGCCAGACTTTCCATTACTAACTTCCTGAGCACCATGCTTGGAGAGAAAGGCCAGTAGGCAATGCAAACCAGCCACCAGACCTGCCTACAGTATTTAAGGAAACACAGGAACCCACTGCCAATCATCAGGGTGAGAGAGTAAGCTCGACACCATGTGTGATGCCTGTATTAACCAGGACAGCAGCAGTCATTGCCATCGGCACTGGGATCTAAGGCCTCCTCTTCAAGGGAAAATGGACTTGTTGCAGAGCAGGTTAGTAAAGCCATTACTGTTATAATGTGGCCACAACAAAGGGGGATGTGCAGTGAAACCTCAGCTTCCAAGGCAAATGACATTGGGTGTCTCTAATCATGAAGGGTAGTGATCAGAGGAAGCATGATGGAGCCGTAGTCTCCATGGGGGCCCCCCCCAGGGAGCGTATTTACCTGCCTTACTCTTGCCTTCAACTTTGGCAGCAGCCAACATACCACCGGGATAATGAATTTGGATATGGTCATAACAGCAAGTTCAGGGGGTGAGAATAATTCAACCCAGGATGTGCTAAGTATAGCCCCAGTATCAGTATACAAAGCCCAGAAGGAATAGGGTCTTCCTGAACTGGCTACCCCAGGGAATAGTAACCAAGTCTGAACTTTAAAAGTCATAAAAGGCACTCACAGAGAGGGGTAGGCCATTACGGAAGGGGGACATGAAACAGAAATTGTGGAAGTGGTTCAATGTTTTTTTTTTCAATTTTAGAAGGGTCCAAGGATCCAAGCAATGACCCAGACCTACTAGAGGAGAATTCCTCAAGCAGGGAGGGGGATACAGTTACTCATAATGGATTGGGGGCAACCCTCGTGATCAGCTGTGCATAAGCATCCCAATAAAGGGTCCAGAGGCCAGGCACTAAGGGACTAATTTGGGACGACACCACTGTGCAACATGCCTTTGAGGGTATGTCTCAAGAAAATCTAGATCTGTCACAACAGAGATTGAATGAACCACCCACTCTTGATGCTATTGTTGCATTATGTCCCATCAAGAGGAGATGTGATCTGATAACCGACGAGCTAAAGCTGCAATCAGAAAGCCTCAGAGTGCGGTAAGTCTTCAAAACACGCTGTTACAGAAAGGATTTGGGTGGTAGAAAACTGAGCTGCTGCACTGGAAGAGGAATTTGCTGCAATAAAGTCTCAGACTGTTTAGCGCGAGGTACAATTGGCAGATATTCAGTGAAAATTGAAGGAGTTCAAGAATCAGCAATGCTGCAATAACTTGTGGATTCTGTGGATTGAGGTGGGTGCTAAAGACAGCGACATCAGATCATTTATGCTTAACCTATTTTGAAAGGTCTTCTCTGAACTTAAAGGGTGGAATTGGGACTATGAAACTCAGAAGGCTCACAGATTCCCTCTAACATTAAAAGGCACGGAGCAGGGATCCGCATCAGAGAGCTCAAGACCCAGGGCTTGAACAATCAGTCCAAAGGGTTCAGGGTAGCAGCTGGGCTGAGAAGATTGGTTCCAGATATTGTGTGTGTACAAGAAACACATATTGAGGGGTTCAGAAAGGATCTGTTTCAAACTCTGGGCTATTTACTCTTCGTCTATACAACATAGGCAACCACTATGAGGAGGGTGGCAATTTTAACTCAAAGGGGTGTCTATGATGTCAAACACAACCTCGCAGACAAAGTGGGCAGGTGGGCATCAACGGAATGTCAGGTGACCAGTTCATGTTTACTATCTCTTCAGTTTATGTCTCTAACCATGATGAACCTGGGTGCTTGAGCATCTGAATGTAGAGTTGGCTTCATGGCATAACCCACTCATCGTATGTGGGGACGTGACTATACATGGGTGTTATATTCAAGTGTCACTATCATCTGCGAGATATGTGGGCAAGAAGCCCAGAGTCTTTAGGGCATTGCAGCATCTCGAGAGGAATCATGGGCTCAAGTATGGTTGGGGTAAGATGAGGGCATTAGACACAGGTTACACTTTTGTTCATACTTCCATAAGAAATTTGCAAGATTGGAAAATTTTCTGATTTCAGCTGGGTCAACTCGTGAAGCCCATATCAAGAGGCATCCAATGATATTTTTAGATCCCCTGGTTATTGAGCTTTTGGTAGTTGGGACTCAAACATGTTCTTTAGACAGGGGGGGCTGCTATTTAATCTGGACTATGTAGAGCATATGAACAGTTGGTTGGCAAATTTTTGGGAGAACCATAGAGAGAGTGCCACGGCTGGGGAAGTTTAGGATGCATTGAAAGCAGGGTTTCAGGAGAGAGTCTCTTAGCTTCTGTCTATATATCCAGAGGAGTCGGGTCAACAAGATGGAGGCACTGTGCAAGGATTTGAGTACACTGGAAGTTCGGCTGGTTACAATGATTGGGGAAGGGCAGGAGGTTCAGGAGGTCATTCAAAAGATTTCAGTAGTTAAGGCAAGCATTAATAAAACATTTCCGGCAAAGGCAGCAGAGAAACATCAAATTGAGAGGGCAGAGGGCAATGAATACAATCAGAGCAGAGCCAGGCTTCTGGGATTATGCATTTGGCAGAATAAGTTGCACAGTAGCATCCGTACAATAAAGGGTAAGGGAGGGCAGGAGGTTAACACCCCAGAAGCCTTTTAAAATGTATTCAAGGAGGTCTGCGAAGAACTGGTCTGGGCAGAGGAGCCAGCCACTCCGGTAGACATCGAGCAGTATCTCGATCTGGGCAAGGTAGGACGACTTAGTGCACTGGAGAGGGCTGCTCTGGATGCCCCAATCACGGTAGAGGAAATAAATTTTGCACTTAACGTCTAAGCACTGGGAAAGGCTAAGTGGGCAGATAGAATACCTTTGAAATTTTACAGAGAATTTTTGCAATATTGGAGAGGGCTATGATCAATACTTTTTTGGAGGCCCAGAGAAGACGATTGGCCCCAGTTTCCTGGACAACAACTAATATAGTGGTGTTCAAGAAAAAAGGGAAATCCTCACTGTATCCGGCCTCTAACAGGCCTATATCCCCTTCAGCGCTAATGACAAGGGTAACTCGTCATGGACTTTCCATTGATTTCAATGGAAAGTCAATGGAGCTCGTTGAAGACCCTTAGCAGCCAAGTGGATATCTTTAATTAACTGTGACACAAGGATAGGGTCTTCGCGGCATGGTTAGGTAGGGCTATCTCCAATATGGTGTCTCATTGGCAGCATGGGTTTATACCGAGGAGGGAAATAACAGATCACATCAGGTGGGCAAGTGCTATATTTGATGTGGCTGGGGTTTTAGGCCATCTTATTGCCATGATCCTCCTGGACACTGAAAAGGCATTTGATTGAGTGATGCTTAAAAGGTAAGAGGTGACCCCTGGCTTCCTGCCAGCTATAAAGGAACTATAACTTAACCCAACTGAAAGACTCTAATGGGAAGGGAGTCAGGTAAAATCAGAATTTCCAGAGAGACATGTTTTTCCAGGTAGCAATCGCGAGCAGATGTCCACCGCCAGCCCAGTGATTGCCACTGCCGGCTCGGCGGTGGCCATCCATCCGCCATCCTAATAGACCCCATAGTTTTGTATGTGGAGGAAGCTCTTGGAATGGGATCCATAATGATATTAAATAAGGGTGTCACAGGGGTAACTGAAGTAACATTGGAATTAGAATTGTTGTTTACCTGAAAGGTTTGAAGTACAGGGAATAATGTGTTATATTGTTTAATACAAGAGTCAGGGAGGTCAAATTTGTCTTGTAGTTGAGGGAATGATATAATGGTATTATTAGCTATCAAATGATGTACATAAAAAATACCCTTTTCTCTCCAGTGCTTGAAATAAAAAGACTTATGGCGAAATGTAATTAATTTGTTATACCATATAGAGGGGCCCAGAAAAGAGTGATAAAAGTCAAATCCATGGGTAAAAAGAGTATGTAGTAAATGATGGGAATTCTTTAAAATAGGGTATTTGGAAATGAAAGTACAATTAGTCATAAAAACAACATCCTGAAAGGAAAAGTCATGCAAAGTGAACGTTCAAAAGCGACCCATGTTGGTATAGGAGAGTATACCCAGGAATATGGTTCTCCTCTAACATACCTGATATATTAACTCATAATATCACTGCCTTAAAACTTAAGCTTCAAAAATGTATGTCTTCCTGGTCACCGTTAGTTTTATCCTGGTGGGGTAGGTTAGACACCATTAAAATGATGATTGTCCCTCATGTTCTTTTTACGCTCTCAATCTTACCCTTTAAAATTCCTAAAAAATCACTTTTCTCAGATTATTAGTATTTGTACTAAATTCCTTTGAAATAACAAGCCTGTTTGTATTGCTTTATCTAAATTAATTTGACCAAAAACGGAGGGTGGTGTACGTTTTCCTCATTTTAAGTTATATCATACTGCCTTTTTAATCTGTCAGTTCTCTGCTATTTCAAAGGAATATCATGACTCTCCTATACTATTATTAAATTATTATCTATATTGTCAGAAATAAAAAATACCCCACCTTTTTGTGCCATGCCTCGCTTTCCCCTCCCCTGCAGTTTTCCTTAGTCTGGACGGTCCCTGGAGTGGTTGGGAATGACCCAGGTATTCCTGGGAAAAAAGCACCTTTTGGGACAACTGCCCTGTTGGAGGATCCCAGGTAGGAAAAACAGGAAGATTAATTATAGGAAAATCCACCTAACTTGTCAGTTAAAAAGAAAGGGGGGGGTGAACAACCCATACCAAATAACCAAACACAGCACACACAGGAACTGAAGGGGGCAAATTTGCTCATTGTTCATGCAATCTAGAAAAGCAAACAAATTTGCTGTACTGAGTTACGCAAGGGAAAAAAGTGAGCGCGGAGTCATATCTACTTATTATTATTTATTTATTATTTTATAGCGCTAGCAAGACCAAAAGGTATGAGAGCACCTTACATATAATGCTATGATGCGCAATCATTAGATTGAAGTACATGCAAAAAGAAAATCGTTAGGCCACAGCGGTAGTTACTGTATGCGGACTTAGGAACCGCTTGAGCTAAAAGATGTACAAAACATAGTGGACCCCTGAAACACTCATTTAACCATTACAAATTGGTCATGGCAGAGTGGGTGTGAGTTTTGGGAACATAGCTCATTTAAGGTGCGTGCTAATGTATTTGTTGAGCAATAGATGTTTAAGGTCCCGCTTGAAACAGGAAAATGAGGGGTTGCAGTGCAGGTCACTAGGGAGTGAGTTCCATATCGTGGGTGCATTTCCAGGGAAAGACCGAGTCTGGGAGGATTTCTTTTTCAGTTTGTCAGGTATGAGAAGAAGTGCTTTGGAGCTCCTTAGAGATTTGGCTATACCAGCTTTCGAAAGGTTGTTCTCCAGATAGTTGGGGTTATGTGTGTGAAGGGCCTTGTGGGTGATGCAAGCTGTCCTGTAGAAAACATCTTCCTTCTATTGGGAGCCGGTTGAGGCTCTTGAGGGCCGCTGTGATGTGCTCAAACCGATTGCCACCTGTTATTAGCTGGGCTGCCATGTTCAGAACTGAGCTTAAGGGGGCCAGGTGAGTTTCCGGAGTTCCTGTGAAGGTGGAGTTACCATAATCCATGTTAGATCTGGGGTCTCTAGTTGGCAGAGGTAGGTACCAATGTCAAAATAGGGACCCTTGCTTCTAGCCAGGTTAAGGGGGATACACACTTTAGATAACCCCTGCTCACCCCCTTGGTAGCTTGGCACGAGCAGACAGGCTTATCAAAGGCAATGTGTAAAGTATTTGTACCAACCCTCACAGTAACGCAGTGAAAACACCACAAATGGACGCCACACTAGTTTAGAAAAATAAAGTTATTCAATCTAAACTACAAAAGACCAAAACGACAAAAATCCAACATACACAGTTCAAGAATATGGTTTCAAAAGAGTTCTTAAGGTTGTGTTAAAATAATCCACAGTTGCGTTCAAAGTGAAAGCTGCAGCGTTTAAAAACAAGCGATGCGTCACTCCTGAGACCCTGGGGAGGCGATGCGACAACCCTGCTTGACGCAACAGGCTTATTGCATTGACTCCGATCTGTATGGGGAGAGATGCGATACCTTGTATGGATTTCACTGCGCAGGTTTCGTAGGAAGCGTCGCGCAAAAGGTACAATGCGTCGATCTTCGGGACAGCGACGATCTCAGGTGCGGCGGCGATGCGCGGCGCTGCATCGACCTTCTCCTCTGGCGGGCCCTCGATGCGATGGCTCTGTGACGACTCTTGCAGCGACGTGATGCGATCCGCAAGCAAGCGGTGCGACAATCTAAAAGTGCTGTTCTCAAACACAGGATTTAAAATCCACCTTCCCTAAAAGATGTGGTATTAAATTCTGAGTTCAGGGATACCAGACTTTTATGCCCAATCTTGCTCCTATAGGAAGATATGCAGGTAGCCACTGTTGCCACCAATCCCCATTATAGTCTATGGGCAAGATAGCCTTACAATAGTGAAAAACAAAAATGGCTGTAAATCACTACCAGAGCATGTCACCTGCACTAGTACATGCTCTACCTTTCACATACACTGCACCCTGCCCAAGGGGGTACCTTGGGCCTTCCATAGGGATGACCAATGTGCACAGAAAGGGAAGGGTTAGGCCTGGTCAGTGGGGACACTGGCCAGGTTGACATGGCAGTTCACAGAATGCACACAGGCACTGCGGTGGCAGGCCTGAGACACCATTTTAGGGCTACTCGTGTGGGTTACACAATCAGTGCTGCAGGCCCACTAGTAGCATTTGTATCACCAGTCAGCTTGCTGTCTAAAAGATGCTGGGGCAGCTCTGGAACACAAAGACTACTCAAAATCTCCCAAGTAATTAAATGCAACAACCCCTTATAATCAGTTACTTTGCTGCCCTTCATCCAACCTTCCAGTGCACGCGAGTACAAATTCACACACTCCATCCAAGTCTCAGACTCTTTCTTCTTGGAGTTCCTAAACTGCAGTCTGTATTGCTCTGGAGTAAGTCCATACCTGAGACATAGGGCCTCCTTCATATTGGGGTAGGTCATGGTACCTGCTTACTCTACGGACTCCAGAGCACTCCTCCCAGAAGCCTCAAAATGTTTCCACAGGCCCGCCCCCCAATGCTGTTCAGGCGCAACATTCATTCTCAAAGCAATTTCATAAGAGGTAAACCGGGCATAGATATCCTCACTCCTATTATAATTCTGTACTAAATCCTTGGGAATATATACTTTACCCCCTGGCACTGGCTGTGCGCTGCCACCATTTGAACTGGAATCCACCTGTTTGGCCTTGATATCCAGTTCCCTCATGCTCAACTCATGAGCCAAAAGCAATCTCTTTTCTTCCAGGGCATGGGCATTCTTGCTCTCCTCTGCCTCTTTCTCTACTTCCAATTGCCTCATTTTTATTTTCATAAGCTCCAACTCATGATTTTTCACTCTTTGGTTCTCCTCTAACTCGTCTGGGGTAAGACCCCTACTGGAATGGTTGCTGCCAGGACTTGAGCCTGGATTGCCCACTGGCAAATCCTGGGGTTGAAACCCCACCCTTCTACTGGCATCGTTTCCCTCTTGGGCCTCCCACCAGGCCTTCAAGATTCTCTGCAGCTCATCCTTTCTAGAGTTGCTTTTCACAGTACAACTGCGATCCTTGAAGAATTGTTTGAGCTGCTCCACTTTGTAGGAATACAAATCCTCAATGCAAAACTCTAATTCAGCCTCCACACTTGCTACCTTTCCATTCTGAGACATGATGCTTTGAAGAGTTACTCAAAAATAGAACCAACAAAAAACTCAAACATGGTATGCAGTGGCGTAGTGGTCTGCACTCACTAGTGATGTACACCAATCACTGTGGGTCGAGTACAAATACAAGTTCAAAATCCCACAACTGACCAACAATGTTAGATCTGGGGGTCTCTAGTTGGCAGAGGTAGGTACCAATGTCCAAATAGGGACCCTTGCTTCTAGTCAGGGTAAGGGGGATACAGTTTTTAGATAACCGCTGCTCACTCTCTTGGTAGCTTAGCACGAGCAGACAGGCTTATCAAAGGCAATGTGTAAAGTATTTGTACCAACACTCACAGTATCACAGTGAAAACACCACAAATTTAGAAAAATAAAGGTATTTAATCTAAACTACACAGGACCAAAACGACAAAAATCCAACATACGCAGTTCAAGAATAGGGTTTCAATAGAGTTCTTAAGGTTATGTTAAAATAATCCACAGTTGCGTCACGTTTTAGCCAACAGTATTTTTAGATGCAACAAAAGTACCAAGTGAAAGTTGCTGCGTTGAAAAACAAGAAATGCGTCACTCCTGAGACCCGGGGGAGGCGATGCAACAACCCTGCTGGACGCAGCCAGTATTTTGCCATGACTCCAGTCTGTATGGGGAGCGATGCGATACCTTGTATGGATTCCGGTGCGCAGGTTACGTAGGATGCTTCTTGCAAAATATACGATGCGACAATCTTCGGGACGGCGACGATCTCAGGTGCTGCGGCAATGTGCAGAGCAGCGTCGATCTTCTCCTCTCGTGGCCCCTTGATGCGATTGCTCTGCGACGACTCTCGCAGCGACGTGATGCGGTCCACAAGCAAGCAGTGCAACGATCTCACCCAGTGGTGACAGGCTCTGCGACGATACTCGCAGCGATGGTACTTTTCCCGCACCGGAGCAATGTGTTCCGCAAGCAAAGGATGCATTGGTTCTTGCAGCGGCAACAGGCGCTACGAAGATCTCGATCTTCGCGGCGGCGGGAATTTCCTCGCATTGACGGGGATGCACTCCGCAGGCGAGCGATGTGGGAAACATTGCAGAAAGTCTTTAGTATCTTCTTTTCCAGCTTCCCAAACACAGGTACAACTTCCCAAGGTACCACAACTGGCCCAAACCCTCTGGGAAGGACAGAACTCTCTCAGTAGAGTTCAGGGAATCTGGGGATGAAGTCCTTTTGTTCCTGGGACTTCTTAAAAGGGAGCCAGCTCAACTCATGCCCTTAGAGATCTCTTCAAGCAAGAGAACACAGCACAAAGGAAAGTCCTTCCCCTCTCCTTGGCAGCAAAGCAACTGCAGGTCAGCCCACAAACACACAGCAGGACAGTCCTTCCCCTTCAGTCTTTCAGCTTTCTCCTTGGCAGAGGTTCCTTCTTGATTCCAGGATGATCTAATCCTCTGTAGTCTGGGGTCCTATACTTATACGCCCACAAGTCTTTGATCCCTTTGTGCAGGAGGGCTCTGAGCCCGGTCTGAACCAGTGCTGGGTGTTTCTTGAGCACTTTGTTTTCTTGACCTCTCCTTTCCTTTCATAGAGAGAGGGGCAGGGTCATCAGCTGCCCAGCAGGAGGTGGAGCCAGCATTGTGGAAGGCAGGCACAACCCTATTCAGGCCCAGGTGCTACCCCCTCCCACCACTCTAGATGCAGATGGAGCTATTCAGCCCAGGGATGGCCCACTCAGCCTCTGGGAGCCACCCAGCCCCTGCCACTCACAAACCAGAAAGTCAATTCACAAACTGGCCAAGGCACACAGAAAGGTCAGACAAGAGAACAGCAACTTTCGAAAAGTGCTGTTCTCAAACACAGGATTTAAAAACCACCTTCCCTAAAAGATGTGTTATTAAATTCTGAGGTAGGACACAAAAGTATGGGATACCAGTCTTTTGTGTCCTATCTTGCTCCTATGGGAAGATATGCAGGTAGCCACTGTAGCCAGCATTCCCCATTATAGCCTATGGGCAAGATAGCATTACAATAGTGAAAAACGAAAATGGCTGTAATTCACTACCAGAGCATGTCACCTGCACTAGTACATGCTCTCCCTTTCAGATATACTCCACCCTGCCCAAGGGGGTACCTTGGGCCTTCCATAGAGGTGACCAATGTGCACTGAGAGGGAAGGGTTAGGCCTAGTCAGTGGGGACACTGGCCAGGTTGACATGGCAGTTCACAGACTGCACACAGGCACTGTGGTGGCAGACCTGAGACACAATTTGAGCGCTACTCATGTGGGTGGCACAATCAGTATTGCAGGCCCACTAGTAGCATTTGTATCACCAGCCCTGGCACCACATTCAGTGCACTTTACTAGGGACTTCTTGGTGATACAAATATGCCAATCATGGATAACCAATTACAATAACAATTTACTAAGGGAGCACTTGCACTTTGGCACTGATCAGCCGTGGCAAAGTGCCCAAAGCATCTAAACCAGCAACAATGAAATCCAGCACAGCATCAAAAATACAGGAGGTCGAGGCAAAAGGGGAAACCAAGCCAAAGATGCAAGATCTAACAATCCAGTTTTGAGAGGACAAGTGATTGCACTATTGTCTTGAAATCTTCAGGGGGAATGAAAGGTTGGATTTTCTTGAGGTGTTTTAGTGTGATTAGTGCTCCTTTGTTGCTGTGGGCTTTCAATGACATGTTTCTGTCCAGGGTGACACCTAAGGACTTAACGGTGTTGGACAGTGTTAGAGAACAGTTTAGAGCGTCCAAATTCTTGAGCCATACTTGGATTGGTAGCAGGTTCTTTTTCGGGGAGAAAAGTAGCAGTTCAGTTTTGCTGGTGTTCAGCTTTAAGTGGTTGAAATTAAGCCAAGTTTGTATCTTGATTAATGTGGTATTCAGATGTTGGATGTCATTGGGTGATTTAATCTTGTAATAGAGTTGGGTGTCATCAGTAAATTGGTGATATTTGACCCCTGCTTGGTTCAGGATAACCGTAAGGGGTTCCATGAGAGATTGAAAAGGGCCGGGGATAGTGTTGAGCCTTGGGGTACACCATGAGGACCTAGTGTTTTGAGAAACAGTTGTTGATTTGTATTTGTTGCAAACAATGTTGCAGGTAAGATCTGAAACATCCAAGGACTGTGCCATTGATCCCAGTACGGGTCTCGAGTGTCTCAAGTAAAGCAGGGTCATTTACGGTATCAAAGGCAGCCGATAGGTCAAGCAAGATTAGGAGGCATGCATCTCCTTCATCCAAGGATCTGCGGTCATCTGAGATATTGAGCATAGCAGTTTCAGTGCTACAGTCTTTCGTGAACCCCAATTGGAAGGTGTCATGGAGGTTGAATTCTTCTATGTGTTGGTTTAGTTGTTGTAGGACATATTTCTCCAGTGTTTGGCTAGAAAGGGAAGGTTTCTGATAGGGCTGAAGTTATTGAAGTCATTGGGGTCGGTACCTGTTTTTTTGAGTATGGGTGAGATTTGGCCTAGTTGGAGGTAGTCAGGAACACTGTGTGAGGAGAGAGATGAGTTGATGATTTTAGTCCAGAACGGGGCAATGATATGGTTGCGGTTTTGAACTATTGTGGAAGGCATAGGATCCAAAGTGTGGGATGTGGGCTTTAACTTAGCAATTATATTGAAGACTTCACTTTCAGTCATAGGTTCAAAATCAGACCAATTTGCTTTGTTTTTCAGTTGAAGGAGATCAAGGTTGAAATTAGTTTTTATAGAGCACATACATTCCTTGGTTACATCAGGAGATGGTTCTGCTATGTAGGGGAGTGAGGCCGAGGAGAAAGTTAGAAGGGATGTCAGATTTGTGACTTTGGTGAGGGATTGTTAAATTTTTGCAACTTTATCATTTAAGAAGTTGGCAATTTCTTCACAGCGTTCAGTGGTGGCTTTTGTTTTGTGTTGGGAGAAAAGGGTAGTTTGCCATTTAATAATTTTGAAAATCTCTCTGGGCTGTCCTTACCGCGGTCAAGTTGGTTGCAAAAGAAAGTGGCCTTTTCTCTGAAGATGTGTTTCTTGTAGGAAAGCTGTGCTGTTCTTAGGAGTGAGAGGTTCAGTTTAGAGGGGTTTTGTCTCCATAACCAAGATTTAGATTGGATAGATCTAGACTGCTTCAGTTTGAGCGATGCCATTAGTTCGAGGTCAGAAGATATCACTGTGTTGTAGTGGGTAGTGAGGTCATCAACTGTGTGAGCAGGAGGGTGGTTGTAGTTGGGCACAGATCCTGGTCTCCAGTTCTGTCATTGATATTTGCTTTATATTCCTGGCCCAGTGCTTGGGTCTGTCGGAGGGGTTTGTTTGGGATCTGAGGTAGATCTCTATATTTAACAGTATTAGATGGTGGTCTGACCAGTCAATAGGTGTGATGGATCGAAGTGAGACAAGATCATTTTCTGTGATAATCGTATCTAGAGTGGCACCTGTGATGTGACTTGGTTCATTGCAAAGTTGGTTGATATCGTTAATTGTACAAAAGTTAGTCAGATTGCGTACTGTGGTATCTTCAGCATTGTTCCAGTGAATGTTGAAGTCGCCCAAGAAGACATCCTTCGAGTCAGCTAGGGAGAACCGTGTCAGTAGGTTAGTTATTTCTTCTATGAAAACGGTACGATCACCAGGAGGGTGGTAGATGGTGTGAAATTTAATGGGAGCGGAGCCTTTGGCAGTGAGTTCTACTCCAAGGTATTCGAAAGTCGAGTGTTCTGTGGTCTTGAAGGTGGAGTGATTGATTTAATCTTTGTGGATGATTGCTAGTCCGCCACCTTTCCTCTTTTGTCTGTCCTGTCTAATGATGGAGTATCCAGCAGGTGCTAGAGTTAGGTTGATTGCTGCTGCTGTAATCCCCTGCCCTGACACTCTAACTCGGCTGCATTATGAGACACACAGCAGTACACCAAGGTGCAAAGGTTAGTGTGCTGCCTAGCATAGAATCTTTACTTGAGGAACCCATTTCCATTCAAATTCCTATTACTAGACACATTTCAGATGGATTTCATGCATTTCATGTGTGCCTTGCGGTTTAGCACTCATGCAATGTTTGGGTTTTTTGAGAAATGAAAACATTTACCTTTGCTAACTCCTCCTTTAACCGCATGCGTGCGGGCGGAATTCCGCCCGTACGCTGGGATTTACTCATTCCCATGTTTCATGACGAGCTGGGCTCGTCATGAGCGTGCGAGGAGGCTACCTCATGACGAGCCCAGCTCGTCATGAGCGTCGAAGGGGTTAAGGAGGCATTTGTTTTTGACACAGTCTGGTCTGGCTATCTTAATGAATCTGGGGTTTCATCAAGACCTATAGATGTTTGTGGTAATCAACCTAAGTAATGACTCCGTTGACCAAATGTGCACCTTTCTAGCTCAAATGACCTTCTGCTCTTGAAAGTAGATACCAGTGTGTCACTTTGTGATGCATTGCATCCCTTTGTGTCACTTTGCAACACCACAAAGCCTTAGTAAACGTAGGTCTAGAAGTTTCTTGATTATGTAAAGGCAGAGATTTAAGGGCATATTTATCAGCATATCACACAACGTAGTGCAGTGCAGCAAGTCACCTTGATGCGCTGCGTAATAGGGAAAGAGGAGGAAGCACCGTACGTAACATTGTTTGGTGCGTTCCTGCCTTTTACCAGCGCTGGAGGCACAATGTGTTGGCTAGCACCAATTCAGGCACTCTTGCACCATGAGCAGGTCAATTCAAGAAAAAAATTATTTTTTACTTTGTACCAGAAATAAACTATTGTTTCAGTAAGCAAAAGCCTGAGAATAAAACTATTATTACAATAGTTGCATTAACTTACAATATTGCTTGAGTTGGGTTTCATGGACATTGTTCCATAAAGTTCTTCTCCTCTTCTCACAGTCAGGTAGTCTTCTAGGTAGAACACGGTTTGCTTCCAATGTGTGTAAGGAGCATCAGGAGCTGAAAGAAGAAACACCACATACATGAAGAAGCCTGCTATTGGCATGAAAGCTGTATTGCCCAGCTGTGTTTTATGATCATGATAAATGACACCACACCAAATTTGTTATTATTTATTGACCCTAAATGTAAATGTAAATGTAAATGTGGGATACTTGTAAAGCGCACTGTTACTCTACCCGAGTGTCCTGGCGCTGTAGACCGCTGGGGAACCCGTCCTGGTTTTCCCTGTGAGATGCTCCCTTTCTGGGTATCTCCAGGGTGAAACCAGGCATCCCTGGCATCTGTGGGGGGCCATTGTAGAGATGAGGCAAGCTTAATGCCCAGAGTTACCGAGTGTGTTCCCTGGTTAGAGTAGGCACTGAGGGGAGAATTATCAAGTCCGTTGACCCTGGTCCAAGACCCTGCCGCATCGGGAATTGAACCCTGGTCCCGGGCCGTTCTCTGCTTACAGGTCAACCATGGTCCCTCATTCACAGGCCACAAATAATCCTAACACTGTCATTCTCATTTTCTCCAGGCAAAGAAGTGTGTGAAATTCAACCTGGTCACTTTTACTGTACTTTACGGTAATAATAAACATATTGGGGCAGATTTACAAGCCCCTTGCGCCACTTTTGCGTCACTTTCAACATGGGAAAAGTGATGCAAAAGTGGCGCAAGGGGCTTGTAAATCTACCCCATAGAATGAGGAAAAAGTGCAGAGTATGGTTAGAAAGTTTATAATATAATGGAAGTGCATGTAAAGAACACATTGATAATACATAGGTCCAAGGGTACTAAGATAATAGTAGCAATAAGTGTTCACAAATTGCAACTCTGCTGTTTCCAACCGGTATCTTGTTTTGCCAACCGATCACTATTATCGACCACTGATTGCTCCCACTGAAGCTTTCACCTCGATTAGGAGAAATGTCGAAAGGGGACACCTTCCCCTTCGTAAATCAGTTGCCATCCCATCATGGGAGTTGGTAAATTATCAATGTTTTGAGGCCGGAAGTCCAGTCAGAAATCATTGATACATATGGGACTAAATCACAAATTGGAAAGGATTCCCTAAACATACCGCTATCGACTTCATCCATTTCTAAACCCATTCGAGTTCTTAGTAAAACTTTACCGACTCCTAGAATGGGTTCAGTACATATCAAATAACTTTTTAGCGGCTGCAAGCCCTCTGTTTTTGTGAATCGCAGGGTATGCTGCCGCTAAAAGGTTTAGTACATCTGCCCCATGTTTCTTACTATACGCTGCAAAGAACTCTAAAGTTTATTTTTGTAATTGTGGGTCTGAACGACTAAAGATAGCTATAATAAGTCACAGTCAGGCATTTTTGTCATTAGCAATAACATTTATATAAAAAAAAGAATCAAGCTGTATGTAAGTTAAAATATATATATTTTTTTCATAAATAAGGCATTTCTTATGACTAATGTTTAACTGATGATTCGAAGGCACACAATTCAATTACTATAAAGAAAAATTATTAGTGTCTTCGGTAAAATTAAGCACCATGCAGTCATGCGACTTACTCTGTGCAGATAAAACATTCCCACTATATTTGTTCTAAGAGTGCCTTGATTTGTCATGTGAAAACATGTAAGAGCCATTTGTCACACCCTGAATATACTTTCGCATGTTAATCCCTTGCTGCCAATCTAGAACGGTAAATATCTACATTTCAGATTGGTAGAAAATTAACACAAATTATCCAGTAGCATCCAGTAGCATAGTTTTCCATTCATAATTTTACTATAGCTCTTGTTTCCTAATCAACTTGAATGTTAATGTTTTATGTCGATGATTTGCACCGTGTTGCACTTCATCTTTAATAAGGGTAACTTACTCAGTTCATTGCAGGCTGCTAGCTGTCACAGGTGCAGCATGTGCAGTTACACCAAGGCCCATAGCAACCTAGTATGTCTGTCACTACCCAGCTAGGGGCCTACCGTCCAATTGTCAGTGCTTGCATCAGGGCTCACGGCACCCATGCTACACCACTAGCTCATGGACTGAAACTTGCACACACATGTATTACTTTTTCTTTATACTTCCTTTAACGTCCAAGACAGGCACTCATTTGAAATTTCAAAGTAAGTTACATTTTTTATTTAGTTATTTTTTTTATAACGTTTTCATGACCTATCCTCTTGGGCACATAAAAAAGGGTGTTCGGTCTGTGCATAAAATGTGTTGTTTTGGCTTTGTGAACTTATTCTACACTGAAAGAGGGCTGAGAGCTCCTTCATGTTTTGGTGAGTTGCTTTGCTCTCTATTAGTCCTGTTGAATTCCTCTGCCTTGCTAACAAGTTTGGAAGTTCCTATATCCTAAATGAGTACATAAGATGACTTTGGTTTTGCTGGCCTTAGGATTCTGTGCACTTTACCACTGCTAACCACTTCTAAAGTGCGTGTGCTCTTTCCCTAAATCATGATAACATTGTATTATCCCCAATTGACATATTTACTTTACTTATAAGACCCTAAGTAAAGTGCACTACAGGTGCCTAGGACCTGTAAACTAAATGCTTCTTGTGGGCCTGCTGCATGGATTCTCCGACTCAATTAAGTTGCCGTTTAAGAGTCCATGGATTTCTTCACTCTCTATGATAAGTAGTGGCTTACATTCAGGTGTGAGAACTGAACTGAACCTGTAAATACTGATAGATTTTAGGAAAGCGGGACCCAGGCAGACAGGCAGAATGGATGGCTCCTAGCTCTGCCTCTCCAGGCTTGTCCCGTCCGGCTCTACGTTCTTTATATGAGGACTTATCATCATGGGAGTAGGCTCAAGTTCTCACATGAGCACATGTTAACGTGTTACAACAAACAGTTCAGACAATATCAGTTTGTATGAGGGACATCTTGGGCTTGCTTATCCTGTTGATACCTACTAGTGCCTCTTCTGAAGGCAATCAATCAATCAGCATTTGTAAATCACTACTCTGTCACCGCTAGGGAATCTGGGCACTGTGTCTCAGTTGAAGGGCCAGGTTTTGAGTCTCTTTCTGAATTCTGCAAGCGAGGGGGGAGTACGGAGCTGGAGGGGGAAGTTGTTCCATGTCTTGGCTGTGATGTAGGAGAAGGAAAAACTGCCGCTGCGGGTGTGGCGGATGCAGGGCATGTGTGCGAGGGCGATTGAAGAGGAGCATAGGTCTAACAGGTTGGTTGAAGTTCAGTCGATGGTTGAAGTAGGCTGGTCCTAGGTCATGGATGGCTTTGTAGGCGTGCATGAGGATCTTGAAATAGCATATTTTCTGGATGGGGAGCCAGTGGAGGTTTCTCAGTTGGGCGGGTGATGTGGGTTTGTTTGGGGGAGGTCCAGGCTGAGTCTGGCAGCAGCATTCTCTATGGTCTGGAGTCCTCTGAGGAGTTGGATGGAGATGCCGGCATAGAGGGCGTTGCCGTAGTCGAGGTGGCTGGTCACGAGGGCCTGAGTGACAGTCTTTCTGGTGTTGAGTTGGATCCATATGAAGATTCTGCGAAGCATGCACAGTGTGTGGAAGCAGGAGGAGACGACTTAATGAACTTGTAGTTTCATGGTCAGTTGGTGTAGGTCCGAGTTCTGCAGGCCACCAGCTGTGGGCCCATGTTGAGGTGTTCTTCCTGAAGATCAGTACTTCAGTTTTGTTGGAGTTGAGTTGGGGAGAGTTGCTGCTCACCCATTCGGCTATGTTGGACATGACGTTGCAGAAGTTGGTTTTGGCGTTGGGGGGGTCCACAGTGAATGAGAGGATCAGTTGAGAGTTGTCTGCATAGGAGAATATGTTGAGTCCATGGAATCTGATGACATCTGCGAGGGGGGTCATGTAGATGTTGAAAAGGGCGGGGCTGAGGGATGATCCTTGGGGTACGCTGCATATGATGTTTTTGGGTGTGGAGGTGAAGGGAGGCAGTTGGATGCTCTGTGTGCATCCAGTAAGGAAGGAGGCAAAATACTTGAGGATGTCTTGCTGTATGCCTATGTTGTGGAGTCTGTTGGTGAGGGTGGTTTGGGAGGCTGTGTTGAATGCTGTGGAGAGGTCGAGGAGGATCAGGGTGCCATTTCTCCATGATCAAGAGTGTTCTGATGTACTCTGTGGCAGCAATTAGTGTGGTCTAAGTGCTGTGGTTGGCAGAAAATCCTGATTGAGAGGCGTCCAGTAGGTGGTTTTTTTCCTGGAATTCAATGAGATGCTGGTTGATGGCTTTCTTGAGAGCTTTGAGAGCTTTCTTGATGGGGGCAGGGAGATTAGAGGTCAGCAGAGGCTTTCTTTAGGAGGGATCTGATGTCTGCTCATTTCCTTCTGTCGGGGAATGTTGCAGTGGGGAAGGAGGTGTTGAGGATACAGGTGAGTTCTGTGCAGATTGAGTTAATATCAAGGTTGAAGAGGTGGTGAGGACAGGGGTCAGTGGGCGCCCTGGAGTGGATGGAAGCCATGATGGCTGATGAGGTCAGGGCAGTGATTGGTGACTAGGTGGTGATGGTTTGGCTGGTGTTCGCTGGTTGGTTGAGTTTGCCGGGGTTGATGGTGGTGGGTTGGATGTTGAAATTATTGTAGATGTTGGTGATCTTGCTGTGGAAGTGGTCTGAAAGGGTGTCGCAGAGTTCTTGGGAGGGGTGAATGGTGTTCTCTGTGGCTGACGGTTTTGAGAATTCTTTGACTATTTTCAAGACTTCCTTTGTGTGATTTGTTTATCAATGACAACAACTCTTGCAGTGAATCATGGACGATGCAAGAATGCCAGTAAACCCATAGCAAGATAATGTATTCAGACCCACTAGAATTCTGAAAAAGTAGTAGAGTAATAGAGTCATTCCAAGGATAGGCCATTAATAGCTGTGTGGTATTTATAAAACACAATTTCTTATATCAACACAATACCTGTGTTAAGTACACCCTACAGCATTTCTCAATGACAGATCCACTGCATAAGGTAACAGGCTTTAGTCCAATTAAACAAGCCAATGTTTTATTTCAATTTACCTGTGGGCATAATTGCCTCACATGATGTGCCCTATCTATGACGTCTAGGCAAGAATAAAGCGAAAGGAGATGTTTTAGGAAACAAGATAGTCTCAGCCTTCCAGAGGTACTATTGAGCAGCCATAAAGTGTGGGCCTGCTGTAGAATCTGGTGAGGTTTGGGTTTTCATTGTAAAGCTGAAAGGCAGCCAGGTGTACACACCTATTCCCTCAGTCAATATACCCAGATTTGCTAAAAAAAATGCACTTCTGGGACCACATAATCTCAAAGTCTGGTTGTCAACAAGCCTACTTTCAAGATTCTGCTGAGTTTAGATTATCATCCAAAAATCATAGCTTCTCCCCAGGACATAAAGATATTTTGACACTATATTTTGATTTATATATTTTATGTAAACTAATTTTACAATTGGAAATTTTTAATTTCCGTTTGACTAATATTTTTCCTGTAATAGTATAGTGATAAGTGATTTATGATCCACATGTTACTTATCTTTTTCTATTATGAAAATCTCCTAAGGCACTGCCATACATGCAAAATTACCTCTTTATGCCTCTCTTTTTATGGGGTCTTGTAGCAAATCTGCATTTTCCGCTTAGTCACCTCAGATGTTTCAATAGGGAACATAGTTTTAACGCTTATAACTTTTCTCACAAGGAACAAGTGAAGATTTCAAAGAATAAGCTTAGCATGAGTAAAGTGAGGATCAGCAGCCATGGCCTCCATGTTCTGAATGATCTAGAGTTTTTAGTACAGTCATGGGCAGCTCTAAACAGAGTGCATTGCATGGCCTAACTGTGACTATTAGCGCTGCTCCACAATGTCCCGGCTTTTAAAAGTCAAGTAAGGGTCACACTTCCTTAATATTTGTTGGGGTACATGCATGAAAACACCACTTCTGATCCGTAGGCAGGCATCAATAGTGAATTGTCGATTGTAACCCCCAGGAATTTTACATTTTTTGTCTTGTGGAGGTAAACTGACCATTCCTGCAGGCCAGTAGGTATCTAATAGCAGATCATTATGGCCACTGACTATCAAGACTTGCATGTTTTCTGCATTTATCTTTAATTTGTTACTACCCTTCCACTGCCATATGCATCGCATAATATGTTGGAAAGCAAGATGTGTGGATGGTTTGTTATCTAAATGGAGAAGGTGAGTGTCATCAGCATGCATATATGTCCCGACACCTGTCTTCATAAGGGTTTTAGCAAGCAGCATGACATAGATGTTAAACAAGTGGGGTGAGATAGAGGACCCTTGAGGTTCTTCCCAAGTCAATCCAGATTTTTGAGTAGTGAGATTGATGAGTTTAGTAGTCGGTGAGCGATGTGAAAGGAAGGATTTGAGCCAAATTAGAGTTTTTCCTTCAATGCCAAGTGCCTCAATAGCAGTAGTGAGGCAGAGTAAGATCAGGGCATTGGTGTAACCCATGTCCTGCTCCAATCTTAGTGCAGCAACAATTTACAGCAACACTGTATCCGCGCTAGGGGCTAGTCAGACTCGTGCTTGGGTGTCAATTTGGACAATAATTTTCCAGAAGGAAATGACATAGTTGTTTAGCACCAAATGCCTCATGCATCTTGGCAGCAAAAGGGAGTAAAAATATAGGATGCTAATTTTTCAGGAGCATGCGCTAGAGGTCTTAAGGAGGGGGGGAGTCCCTATAATGTCTTTGAAGGCTGTAATACCATTGGTTAGTGGAGCATTCAATAAGGACCTAAGCTTAGATAATGCTGAATGCTTGCATTGTATGACATTTTCTACAGGACAGGGATCATTTGGGAAATCCAGAAAACACAACAAGGATGCAGGCTTTAGGTGCATTTATATTTTTAAAACTCTTACAGCTTTATAAAACCCCAAAATACTATTTAAAAAAAATTGAGATCATATACTCCATACACACAACCTTTCTCAATTATCACACTTTATGTGAGTGGCACAGGCCTCTTTTATTATAGGAGCAACATAGCAACTCCAAGCATCTGAACACACCTGCATTATGTGAAATTCTTTAGGCAGATTTTGCTTATCTCTACTTTGAGGGCACTTTCTCTCTGGCTGTCTTTAAATCTCCACCACCTCTTGGTGTTGAGTTTGGAGCAATACATACATGCATACATACATATATAAATAAAGTTTAAAAACAAAAAACTACTGACATTTACAAATTATAGTTTACTGAGCTAACTATAACTAATGTCCCCGCTATGCACTGCTTGTTACTTCACATATTACATCACTCATGACAAGCTAAATTACATCCTTATTGACACCATCAATTAAGGTTTGTTGACGTGAAATGATTCAATATGCTACACCTGTGGCCAATTTTCTATTCACATGACCTAAACGTTTTAGTTAAAAGGTTGACAGGTATGAATTTTCCAATGAAAAGACATCTTCAGCCAGGCTCCATAAACAAACTTTCTGTAGTTTAGTAAAATACACCATAATATACTACACACACATGAGATAAGCACAAAACCATGCAACCTTAGAGCCATGCAAGTAAAATCACCTCTTAGTGGGACATCCCAACATTCTACATTATTGAACAATTTGCAATGCCTCAACATCCTCACCGTAGTTCTGGGAATAAACACCCACACCTTATAAACGTCCTAGCTACATAACAGTTATCTGTAGGATTGTATCACAACTTTTTAATGTGAGCACTTTTTCAGACATTTACTGATGGATAATTTGTTGTTGACAGACTCTTGGCCTTTCTCACAGAGTTTTTGGGAACATGCTTCTGCTTTAAGCCTCAGCCCACTTCCAAACATAACTTTGCAACCCATATCAAGTTGCTCAGCCTTAACCTTGTTAAACTTACAATAATACTTGCATCTCAGACTTTTGTAATTTGTGAATGGTGCACCATAAAACTTTCAACATTCACAATCATACTTGCCTCCAGGGCTTACATTACTTCCATGGTACAAAGGCACACATATACACTCATTAAGTCTTGTTGCATCTGACTATGGATCTATCAGTGCTGTCATCAGTAATTTCATTTGAGGTGTCATCAATTATGTCATTTAACATGTAATGAGCAATGTAATATGTCACATCATAAGCAGTGCATGGCAGAGGCGCAAGTTATTTTTAGCTCAGTAAACTATAATTGACTTGTAGTGTTAATTTAAGCTTTTTAACCTTATGTTTTGTCATCTTTCAACATCTAACTATAAAGTCAATTTAGCCTTTGGTTTTTCCAGTGAATTTCAAGAGTGTTTTTTAATGTAAGCCATGGAGGCTTACATATGTTGTTACGTATTGTAATATCGTATTACCATACGTAACAACAACATCATGGGCATCCAACTCCCACTGCATATGGCTTTTGGCTACATGCAATGAATAATTGGTCATAATGCCTGTCGTTCACTGAGGCTCTGCGCTCAACCACACCTCAGGGAGTTAAGCCCATTGTAAGAAATGTGGTTGTTGGTTGAGTGGGTGTTAGCCCTGCTCAAGCAACAGCCTCAATCAGCCGCGGCCCATGCAGTTCAGAGTGGTGGGGCTATGGGGCCGGGTGGGGGGGGGGGGAGATTTCGATGGATGATAACAAGGAAAAATTAATTAAATAACTAATTTTCCCTCGTCATAGTACGTCAAAATCCCCCCGCCCCCCCCCATCTGGCCTCACTGCTCTTACCTGAACGGCTGTGGCTAGCTAAAATCCCTGTTAGGGTGAACCATAAACATCACTAAATTAACTTGTGCTTACCCCTCTTGTAGCTTGACACAAAAGCAGTCCAGTTTAACTTAAAAAGCTAGGGGTATATGCTGAAATGTGTAAAGCTTATATGCGGCACACAAACAGAAATGAAGTGAAAACACAACACAAGAAAAATTCCATATCAGTGTAGAAAAATACAGTAATTTTTATTAAATTATTTGACAGCAAAAGGACAAAAATACAATCAATAGAACCCGCGTTAGGACTTTAGAAAGTTTAAGATAAAAACTAGGGCTTGAAAGATCAAAAAGACAAGCCGACATTTGGTTGCACGATCCAAAAATATGGCCTACCAGGATGGAGCACGAGTCAAATTCAAACAGTGGATTAGGCCAGGTCAGCGCTTACCTTTTGGATTTATAAGAAATTTTGACAAAAAGCCTCTAAGAAGGTGAAGGTAAAGGTCTGCAGGGCAAGGCTGCAGGCGGTATCCGAGGAGGAGGCGTCATCATCAGGGAGCCTCTGGGCGAAGCCACGGTAAAGATTTCTACATACAGACTCAGTAAAAAATTCCAGGGGGATGAGGATGCAGGCTTCAGCTGATGAGAATTCCAAAAGGCTGGATACACCTTTGGCAAAGAGCCACTGAACAGGACTTGTGGATTCAGAGAACAACATAGTGGGAGCTAAATGCGAAGTCAGGCCAACCGGTGATGCGCATTGGGCAGATAGACAAGCAGGTTGCCTCTCTATTATCTGAGCAGTTTTAGCCAAAAAGTACTATACATCCAAAGTTTTGGATTATCTAGGTACCTTCAGCACCAAGAGACAAGAACTGGAGGGGTACCAGTTGGGGGGCTAGGACTCCCTCTGGATGGGTCCAGGTGCGGGTTCAAGATGGTTGAAGCCTTTTCTGTCCCTGTGGGCTCTGATCAGAAGGCCAGTCAACTAGCCCTTGCATTTACTCTGGTAGTCCTGGGTCCAAACAACGGAACAGGGCTCAGCAGCAGAACAGGCCTCTGGGGGCTCAAAGCAGGCTCCATGCAGCAAAGTAGTCCTTCCAGGTGAATCAAAGCAGTCTTGTGGAAAACACAGCAGGCCACAGCAGGAGGAAGTCCTCCAGGAGAGTCCTATTGCAGGTCTAGAATGTGGATTGAAGAGTGGGTCTGAGGGTACGATTAATATACCCGTTGCCTTCTTTGAGTTAGGAGTAGTTTCAAGAGAATTCCCTTTTTATAAGGCCTTCTTGAGGGGGGGGGATCCTGGCTATTCAATCTACTAGGCAAAAAAGATTTAGTGCTAAAGTATCCGAAATAGAAATAGAAATAGCCAGGTTAGAACAAGATCTATTAGCTCAGAAACATCAGTCGGAACCATCTCTTATACAAGAACTAGCACTATGTAAATGTTAATTGGAAGAAGTTTTGGATGTTAGACTCAGGAAGCGGTGGCAGGCTAGCTCTCTTGCCCATTTTGAATATGGGGAAGCGAGTGGGAAGCTTTTGGCTTGGAAAACTAAAAAAGATCAATCTAGGAATAGAATTAAAGAGGTGCTGTCGGATATAACGGGTGAGATCTCAGACAACTCTTCTGACATAGAAAAAGCTTTTTTTAGCCACTTTGAACAGGTGTATAATGAGGACCTGTCTCCTCAGAATACTTCGATCCAAGCATGGTTGGAGAAGTATGCAGTTCGGAGAATTGAGGATGAAGCAGCTAATAATTTAAACAGTAAGCTAGATCTGAGGGAAGTAGTTACAGCAGTTAATTCAAGCAAGAGGGGTAAGGCTCCAGGTCCTGATGGGCTGCCAGCAGAGCTATATAAAATGTTGTCCCCAGTTGTCGCCCCAATCCTCTGTAGGTTGTTTTCTTCTATTTTTGAGGATGGAGGAAATATTCCCTCATCATGGAATGAAGCAACTGTGGTGCTAATTCTCAAACCATCTAAGCCGAGGGCGCTATGTGTATCTTATAGGCCAGTCTCTCTGCTGAATCTCGATTATAAAAACTTTGCCAGGATTTTAGCAGAGAGACTGAATGGTGTTGCTGATAAATTGGTGCACGGGGATCAGAAGGGATTTGTTAGAGGCTGATCTATCCAGAATATGATCCAATCATTAGTGGGAGCTATAGATACAGCATCTCTATATAAACTGCCCTTGGCCATTATTACGCTCGATGCCGCCAAGGCATTTGACCGTGTAAATTGGGTCTATTTAATTAGAGTATTAGAGAAATGTAATCTGGGAAAAAACTTCTGTAGAGTCATATCCTCAATATATCAGCATCGTATGTATGACGTTACAACGCATACTTTTACCACGCATACCTTTACAACGCGGTATTTACAACGAATACCGTTACAACGCATAGCGCTTAGAGGTGCTGGATAGTGGTAAGTATAATTTTCTATTCCAACTCCAGTCCCCGTGGACACTAGGGAAGGTGTTGGATAGAAAATTAAACTTATTACTTACCCTAGAGCGCCCCCCAGCACAATGCGTTGTAATGGTATGCGTGGTAATACCTGCGTTTTAATGGTAGTGCGTTGTAAAAATTTTGTTGTAAAGGTTGCATACCATCAGCATCCCATGGCCAGAGTACTGATTATCGGGAATCTATCAGCACCCATATGTATTAAGAGAGGGACACGGCAGGGATGTCCTCTTTCTCTCCTGCTTTTTAATTGATACATTGAGTCCCTGGCGGAGAGGATTAGGCTAGACATGGACATCATGCCTTTTAAATTTAGAAATTGGGGAAAAAAAGGGTCATTATATGCTGACGATATGTTGATATACACGTCGGATCCAATACAGGCAATCCCGTTAATATACACTGCAGCAATTCAGTTTGGTCAGCTCTCTGGGTATCAGATTAACCAGCCCCAAACAGAATGTATGCTCTGGAATGTGGAAGCTCAGCTCCCTATATTAAAACATGAGATAAGATATTTAGGAGTTCAAGTGACCCAGGACATCGCAAAATTAACGGATAGAAATCTAGATAAAGTGAATAAAGAAATTACTGAGTCATTAAAGGACTGGTCTCTTCTTCCCCTTACACTAATCGGAAAAATGAACATTATAAAGATGATGCTTCTCCCCAAACTGATTTTTTTATTTCAGCATATACCCCTAGCTTTTAACGAAGTGAAGCTCAGAAAAAGTCAAGCTAAATTTAATTCCTTTGTATGGGCGTCAAAGGGAATCAGGATTTCGTGGAGGAAATTGAGTAGGAAAAAAAGTAAAGGCGGCTTGTGTGCCCCGGATATGAAGATATATGCATGGACTCTACTACTTAAAGCAGGGATCTTGCTTTTTAACTGTCCAGACGGATCAGAAGTAGGCATAATGTTTAAGGAAATGCTGGCAGGGATCCAAGGGGGTTTAAATGGTTTCCTATATAAATATGGGGATGCACGCTTTTTTTAAAAGGTGCGATTGAAGATGTTGAGAGATATGGCTCTTACCTGGGCTAGGGTAAGGAAGGCTCTGAAACTTACATACTACACAGCCATGTCTCCTATCTGGGATTCTCCTGGTTCTCCGGAGTGGACTAAAGACAGTCTCGCAAAGCCTATGCTGGACGCGGACATTAATTATTGGTTTCAGCTAATGCCTGAAGAGTCGCTTGTATCTTGGGAAGAGATTTCTAGCGCGACTAATAACAACCTATCTAAGTTCAAATACTTTCAAATAAGGAGCTGGAGTCAGGCTGTAGGATCGCAAGTTGGAACAACCAGCATCTTAGAAGATTTGCTTCAAGGGAAGAACAGGAAGATAAAGACAGCAATCCTTTACTGGGCCATTTTAGAAGCAGAAGACGGCGACTTCACTTTGCCAGCTCATCTGTGGGGAGAACATGTTTCGGACGCCGATTTGGAGAAGTTATGGCAAGTATCTTTTGAAATACTACACACTACAGTCTCTCCCTCCAATTTAAAACGCAATCATTTTTTCTCTCTTCACAGAGTCTATTGGTCCCCTACTAAGCTTGCTAAATTTTCGACGGAAATTATTCCTTGTTGTCCAAAATGTAAGATGGAAAGAGAAGATGATCTCCATATGTTTTTAACATGTCCGGTCTTGTATAATTACTGGTGTGCGGTATCTGAAGGTATGGAAAGTATGTTGAAGTTAAATATACAGGTCAGTACTTTACTTATATTCTTTGGTATTTCTTTGAACTTTGAATCACTCTCTCGAGATGTTAACAAGTTGTTGTTTTATTTGGTCATTTTAGCTCGAAGAGAAATCTGTAAATTGTGGATAAAAGATACCGCACCAACCTATTTAGACTGGATTAATTCAATTAAATATACTTTGAAATTAGATAGTATAAATTGGAAGAGTAAAAAACATTTCTGGACTCCGTGTATTTCCTGGCTGGATAAGCTTTAAGAACAAGGTCCAATGATTATGCCTTTTTGTGGATTAATGTACCCTAAGATCAGTTCCATGGTGGCAAATTAGATGAACTGAATTGATTACTATGTCAGTTGGGTATCCACAAAAAGTGCTTCCAATAAGATCTACGGAGTTTATAGCATTCCTGGGCACAGTTGCTATCAGTGGACGGTAACAGTTGAATGAACTTCAAGAATATCTTTTGGCGTATGAGGACAAACAAAAAGAGGAAAAAAAAACAGAATTTCCTTTGAAGTTCTTGAAGTTTCCTGCTACCTCTGCCTTGGATGTCTGCATGAACAATGCAGGCATGACAAGTCCTTTGTGTGAAGGTGGAGCACAGCCGATTGCACGTGGGGCTATGGTAAATGGGGCTCCCCCCTTATCCTGGCAGTGATGGCCCATGCAGGCACACCTAATCCTTCTATTGTGTGGCTGTCTGGGAGGAATAAACAATTCCAACTGCCAAATACACCAATCATGTGACCCAGGAATAGGCTGCAGCCACCATATAGTGAGGGCAGGAAAATGACAACTGGCTAAAAGTATGATTTTCGAAATTGCAACCTAAAATTCGACTTTACAATTAGAGAGGATTTTAAGTTACAATTTCTCAGACACCAACAAGAAAGGTTTACCTGTTCCCAATCAAAAGTTAGCACGTGTTAAATGTAACAAGGCAACCCAATATTATCCTATGGGAGAGGTACACCTCACAGCAGTGGAAAACAAATTTAGGAGTTTTTCATTACCAGAACATGTAAAACTTAAAAGTATGAGTTCAGCCTTTTAACTACAAACCTTACCTAAGTCCTACTTTAGGGGTGACTTCTTTGTAATGAAAGAGGAGTTTAAGGCCTGGCAAGGGGGTTATATTTCCAAATCGAATTAACAGTTTAAAACTGCATTCAGGATGCAATGGCAGATGTGAGATATTTTATGGGGCTACTTAAGTGGGTGGCACAATAAGTGCTGCAGGCCCACTAGTAGCATTTAATGTAAAGGCCCTGCGTATATGATATACAACTCTACAAGGGACTTATAAGTAAATTAAATAGGCAAATCAGGTGTAAGCCAATTTTACCATGTTTACAGCAGAGAGCAGAGCACTCTAGCACTGGTTAGCAGTTAAAGTGCTCAGAGTCCTAAACTCAACAAAAACGAATTTCAGCAAAAATAGGAGGGTAAAGACAAAAGGTTTGTGGGAAGACCACCCTACGGCTGACAGGCCATACACAGTAGCGGGTTAGGTGCAAGGCCCAACTAGAGGATGCCAATCCCCCACAGGTACCCTCCACACTTTGTTTTATAATTTGTTTAGATAATTTTTTCTGGTACCGTAGTCTTCCGGTGGTGCCTGCTGCTCAAGCTTCACCCCATGACACTGCAGTACAGTGCAAGATTCCCTGAGAATGCGCGTAAGGCATGCAGTACCATAGGGTAAAGCTTGAGCAAGGCCTTCATAGGAACACCAATCTCAGACCCGTGGGAGTTCTGCGGTATCCATGGCAATTTGTTTTTTCCTTTTGTCCCCTGGAGTCTGGGGAACAGGGTGTTCTGTAGTGTAGCTCCTATTTTCCCAATAGGCTCTGCGCATTGGAATAGTACCTACAGCAGTAAAGGCCTAGGCCAGACGTTAACTAGGTCTACTACTGTCGATACTAGACTTAATTTTTGGGTTTGCCAGCTAAGCTCAGAGTTCGCTAGAAACTTTCTCGAATGTTCAAGGAAGGAATTAACTCCCCTGATTAGACAAGAAGGGATTTAGTTTCTGACAACCATAGAACATGACAACTTTGCTCTCCCCTAATCAAGAGTCAATCTCCAGAGTCGTGTGAGCACAAGGCAATTATTTTACTCAGTCAGTACGTGCATTCTTAGTCTCATCAGAATGTAGAGAAAAAGGAAGAGACGGGCGTGTTCAATAAAAGATGTTATTTATTGATCAGTCTCTTTTCTCGTACAAGAGAAATGGATCGATATTATTGCAATACTTATAGTTAAGTAAAGTGCATACGTTAAAAGCAATAGTACAAAATAATACTGTAAAAACATTGATATGGTTTCTGAGCCATATGATGTTTAAAATGATTAAAATATATTTACATACACATATACATTTGACTAAACGTACTCAACTGGTGTTTCTAAATACGCCTACCCCGTGTACCTGACCTAAGTCTAATACGTGGGCGGGAATAGAAAGTTACAGTTTAAGTTAAGTTTGTTTTTGCCAAGTGAATAACTAAAGAATTCTCTAGGAGGGGTTATTCAGTTCTGTACCTGGAATTTAGGATGAGTGAGGAATGGTATCTCTTTCTCTGCTCTCGATATTCCAGGCTGCCTGCGAGGGCTACCCGGAAGCGCCGGTGCTGGGTCTCTCGGCTTGAGATAGCAGCGCGTCTCTCAGCGCGTCAGGAAGGCGGGGCTGCTGCCTGCGGGGTCTGCTTCTGCTCTCGGCTTCGGCAAGTATGGCTGCTCCGTCTTGTCACCACGCGTGTCTTTGCATAGGGCAAGGTCGGCAATATTTATACCTTAAAGGTGCCGGGATTGACGTAAGGATGGACATAGGTACGTCAATAAAGATGTCATACGACTTGCTCGTTAGCACATTCTTTACTAAAGTTCTCTGTGAAATCAAAACAATGGCCGCACGGATTATCCAGGTTGTCATAGGTTTGATTTGTTATGAGAACGTCGTATGCCTTATCAGGGGCTGGAGGAATGTCGCTTGTCTAATTAGATCTCAAGCGTTATGACCTAATCAGATAACACGTTCCTGTGCCGTAGTGTGACTGCGTCAGATAACGGTATCTGCATCATGGGGGATTTCTTGCCTCATGGGCTGACTGTTAGTTGACTAGCTAGGTAGTTTAACCAGAATAGGGTCAGGAATAGGGGGATCGATTCAGAACCTATAGAAATACACGACACCCACTCCACGCTAACTATGGTCATATCTACTAATCTATGCATAGTATAACATAGTACAACATACTATAGAGTATAGTGTATACCTTACCACCCCAAAATACATAAATGCATTTCGAAATTTTCAAATATACTGAAAAATTGCAGTCATATATATTGTATGCACTTAAGCTATGAATTAAATGCAAAAGTAAACACGCATCGTTATGCATTATTGCTTGTTGGTATATGAGAAATACACATGAAATGGCTCTTAATATGGCTATACAGAAAAAAAGTCGAAACCATTTCATCACATAAAATATTTTGTGAACATACCAGCGGGCAGCTAAAGTCTATATAAAGTCTATAAAGTATCTAAAAAAATAGAAATCTTAGTTCTCTAGGAATAGTTTCTTACTTTAAGCAGAAGATCAGTGTCCCGGGAAAAAATATATAGAAAAATATTTTAGGGGCTTGCTGAAAAAAGTTGCTGTCCGTGAACTGGATTGTAATTGTTCATGTGACTTTATTTTTAAAATTGAAGGCCGAATTCAGGGAACGCCGTGTGCGAGTTTACTCAAAAGTCTCTATTTCTGTTCCGGAGAGAACATCATATCATTCAGGCTTTCGAAAAAACTGTCAACAGCTTCATGGGAAAGTTCCTCTAAGTCGGAAATAGGGGTAACCATGCATTCGTGCGCATGATTGTCTCCATTGACATTCTGATTTGCATTGCTGACAGAAGGTCGTACCTGTTCGATGCTGCTTTCATCTTGAACTTCACTACTCTTCAATCGCAGTGGTGAAGATTCCAGGAATGCCGTCATCAGAATTGGCAGCCTTTGAGGGCAGCACAGTGCGTGAACCTTGGTAGGAACCAGCAGTGTATCTGCATCCACCGGCGCATCCGATTGTAGCGTCAGACAGGTGTCTAACACGCATTCTTCTCCGCATAGCAGACACCTTAGTACAGGTAAAACACACCTTTGCCACATTGGTCGAAATGATAGAAACCAAGTCATGTTTAGGTCTCTAAGCCGGGAGAGTCCCAGGATTTTTGATATCCGGTCCCGGTATCCAATGGCTAGGATCGTATCTTCCATTGTCGCGAGAGTTTGATCTGTGACATGGGTTGCCATAACGAAAAATAAGGACTAGGAATAGGATTCCTGCAATTAGTCCCAGGATCAGGGGAAGTCCGCCAAAAATCGAATGGACGAAATCTGAAAAAATACCCAGTATGGCTTTGAATGGTGTTAATGCCATCGAAAATACTGTCTTAAATACCTTTGAGACCCCAGTGGTATCAGAAATATTTAAGATTTCGCTCAGGATTTCCGCGAAATGTACGGGGGAATTAGTTGATAATAATGTATGTATCTCTGCAGTCGTCCTTGCGACTTGTAGATTATACGTTTCTTTTGATGACGTGAGCCTTGTAGGCGTCTGAAGAAGCACTGTTTTCATTCTGCTTAAAGTGTCTATTCGAATAGAAGTAATTTTCAAACCGGGCCATGCCCTCGCCTCCCTGTCTGGAAAGGAGCTGGGGAACAAAGAACGTCCACAGCACTTGACCTTCGCTGTCGTAGTGACGAGATAAGGAGTCCCGGGCATAAGACTGCAACATCTGCGGTCTACAATAAGAATGTAACTCCCATTATAGAGTCTTTGAAAGAATGGTTCTATTTCAGTTGCAGGTGCGCCTTGCTGGTGACATGAAAGGTTGTATGAATTCCCTTCACAGGCTCCGTGCAAACTAATACCGTTACATAGAAGCGTGCCGCTTAGTGACATAGCACAATTGTTGCCACTAAGAAACACTTTCTGTCCTTTATTACTGATACATGCATGTGAATAGGGCAGGTTCCATGTTGTTTTAAGGTACCCCTTTCCCAATTTCTCGTACATGCCAGCCTGTATATATTTTTGGCAGTATTGAAACCTGAAGGTTGAGATTGGAATATTTATGATTCCGTGGATTATCCATTCACTGACAGATCGTTCTGACATTGTCATTGGTAATCTTTCTAATTTTTCAATGCTCAAGATTGTATAATCAGCACCCTTCTGCGCCATACCGATTTGTCTATCAGTAAGGTTAAAGATTTGGAATAGTGACGTTGTGTTGATTAAACGCCAAGGCACGTAGCCTGAACGCAGATTTTGTAACGTCCAGCCAAGCTGTACAATGGAACGCAATTGTGACTGACCATGTTGTAATAACAGTAAGTCTTGCGATAATATATCGATTGCTGAAGACACAATGCTGTCCAATGAAAAAATTCTGGAGGACAGAGTCATTAACCCATTGTCCACTACAGAAAGTGATTTTTCCAAATTAATACGATCAATTTCACGTATTCTCTCTGCTGTTTCAATTTGAGTAACCTTCCAGGCCTCATTGTATGCTGCATATACAGAGGCTGCTATGAAACGCTTTTGACGCTGTTTGCGTGGTCCCAGTATGAAATCACGCAAGTCAGCACCATCAGTAAGTAAAGTTAGGTGTTGCTTAATTTCAGGCAGTGTGGAAGTCTGTAGCCATTGAAGGCATAATTTGCCCACACTGTAGGTTGTTATTATCCCTGGGTGATGTCTTTGAGGATATCTAGGGTCTGGCCTGGTCATTTTGAAACCCTGTGTTTTATTCAGGAATCTATCTTGACAGTGATTTGTATCTGTGGGCCAGATCAACCATTGTTTCCAATCAGGATGTGTTCTGTTTTGGTTAAGTATATGGTTTATGTCTATTTCTTCATCTGTATCAGAGTTATTGCTAAACATTGTTGGCTTTGGAATAGACAGGTTATTTAAATCTTTGATTTTGGCTAAGCCAAGACAGGTAGTTTGTTGAACAGTGTCATTTAAAAATATCATTTGTTCTGGGATCATGCAGGCTCTAAACAAAGCTTCTATACCCTGTACTTGCCATTCTTTTGTACCCCAAACACTTTTCAAATCAACATTTTTGTCCCAATAATCAAATCCAAAAGTATTCATTTTTTCAAAGAATGAATCTGAATATATCAATTTCGTGTTGGTTATCATGGTTTTCATCCCTGTCTTGTTTGACAATTTGTAATAAAATGTTTCAGCATTAGTTATGTTAAAACCTGAAAAATATGAATATTTGTCATAAACGGTTCTAGAGCTCCCTTTTGGAGGTGTAGCACAATGTTCCCATTGATTATAATTTAAAACATTTCTAGGTTGTGCAGATTTATGCAAGAAATGGTTACCATAATGGTTATAGCAATACATACTATCATAATTTGTAGAACCCTGCAAATAATCATGTTTTGTAAATTTAGCAGACATTACTAAGTCAGACATCATATTGTTAATACTTTCAAAGTCCCAATCATCAGCAAATGAGTTTGGTTTTGCAAAGTCACTCAAGGAGATCTTGATTTGGTGTGGATATTTCAGGATCTCGACCGGACCATAAATTTCATAGTCAGTGTTGTCCCAGGCTACCCCACCAGGTATTGGAATTGCTGTGAAGTTGGCTGAAGAAAGTTCTGAAGAAAGTTCTCGTTTCTCGACGTGTGAAGATGTGTGTGGTTTGAGGACCAAGTTGATGTTCTGACTTGCTGTGTCCATTTTAGCATATTTTCCCTCAATGAAGCGTCCCAAGGTAAATACCATGATGAGCCAAAGTATGAGGATAAATGCACCAAAACCCACCCAAAATTCAATCCATGGAGAAACCAGATATGTTTCTTTCAGTTGTTTCAAAAGTTCCTTAGCTTTGTCTTTAAAGGATTTTGATGATGGCTGTGTCTTTTGTTCGCTGAAACCGTCAGAGGAATCATCGAAGTTGATGAAGTAACCAGATGCAGTTCTATCAATTGTTCCAATTGGTTCAAGATTTTTGTTTCTTGCATTTTCACTTGGTACTTCAGTATAGATTGGTGTGTCTCTTCTAAATGTTTTTATTTGGGTTTTCAGAGGTCTTAGTTCTATTGCATTGTTGCATAGTCCTTGTTGTTCTTCTGTAGGCGTTTCGAATGTGATGAGCCTTTTTGATAGAACCTCTGTACTGGTAGCAAACCTTGGTGTTCTGCTACTTATTGGGAGTCCACTTGGCCTACTGTTTGTTATCGGCCACATGTTGTGGTTTTACCAGGTCGATGGATACAACTCGGTTCTCCTTTTTTCCAGCAAGTGGCGGTAGTACAACTGATCTTGTCCCGTTGACAGACAAGACAGGAACTGCTTTTCTGTAAGAAGGCCCAAATTCCTTCTTTACCGCGATCTTCTCCCTGACTAGATCCCCGACTTTTGGAATCCAGACAGGTCTTGCTGGGACAGGTGGTGAATCTTCAGTGGTCGTTGGCTGTTGTTTCAACTGTATGTTGCTCAGGTCTTTTCTTGTTTTGTTTAAGTCCTGCAAAATAGCCAAACGGTCTTTGACATCAAAGCTTTTTTCTGTTACCACTGAAGTCTGACTATCAAGGTCAGAGATCAACATCCTAGTTCCGAATAATAATTCGTACGGACTGAATCCCTTCAGAGAATTTCTTGGCAAGTTATTTAGACTACGTTGGACACTTATTAGATGTTTGACCCACCCAGCTCCCGAACCTAATATCCTTTCTATTATAGATTGCTTTCTGTCTTGGTTTTTTCTTTACACCATCCCATACCCTCAGGAAGGAAGTGAGAAGATTCCCGCTGGGCTGTGCTCATTTGGCCATTCTTTCCCCCCCCAGGCTGGATTGCCTGAGAAAAAGAAAAAAATGGTCGAACGTAGCATGCTCTTAGCGTATATGCCATTTAGACTCGCAAATCTTGTATAACAGTCCGGACGTCAGCCGAGTGCTGTGGATCTACATTATAAGTGGAAACTAGCCTGTATATGTTAATCGCAAGCCATTCTTTTTGTTGGTAATATTATCCGCCTTGCTACGACGAGGTATTAAACTGCTTCTCTCCCCACTGCGATCTCTGTTGCAGTTTGGGCAGTTTTTTACAAACATGGTGTAGTGCAGGCTCATGCCTGGCCACCAGTACCGTGATTGTAATTCTTCCAGAGAATCTTTTAATTTATGGTGTCGGAGACCCTCGCCCATGTGTGCGTCTGCGATTAACAAGTTTCTCCTGTCCATGTTTGGAATCACTCTATCCCCCACTCCAGGGATTCGAGCAAAAGGAATGGAGTTTGCATCTATGATGTATGTGTAATTGAGTGGATAGTTGATCGGTAACGCTGAGCAGTCGCCTTTTAAAGACGTTTTCACCGCCAGCAATGTTTCGCCGTCAATGTATTTTAATGTACGCTTTTTCCGATCTACGGGAGCCGGTTTACTGGCTGCCGCTGCGGCTGTTTCAGCCAATGAATTCCCTACAACGTGAACGCCATCACGCTGGTGACTCAGTGAGTGTGTCACGTGAGTCTTTGGTAGTTCTTTTTTCAAAAGAGCTACCTGTTCCCAGAGCAGTCTCTGCTTTATTGGTGCATCCGTGTCATCTTTGTAACCGTTCTGAATCCAGGTCTGCAAATCCTTGTTATATGCTTTGACGCAGAAATATGAATCTGACACTATAAGTGTCGGGAATTCGCGATCCGCATTATCTAGCGCCATTTTCAAAGCTAATATTTCAGTTTGTAGTTCTGAATTAGTTTCTACTGAGTGTGATTTTGTTAATAGAGGTCTTAGTTTACCTCCGTGCCACACTTCTTTTGTAATCTCACATGTGGGATTGTATGCATGTTCTCCCCAAACGGAGGGTTGAGCATGTCCGTCTGTATAGATTACACAGGCGTAATGTCGTAGAGGCAGAATGTCGATTGGCAGAGGATACGTCTTTTCATATTTTAGATTTTTCAATTCTTCTAGTTCTGGATCAAAGAAGTAATATACTTTGTCCGTTGTGATTGAATTTACCCATTGTAACCATTCTGGATCCAATGTTGTTGTTGGTAAATTACACGGTGTTGTTAATGCCTCAAAGGCTGATTCAGCTGTTCTGACTGTGATATGTCTACCGTCAGCTATGTCTTTTTCTCTAGCTATTGCGGTTTGAACTGCTTGAACAATTTTTCCTTTGTTGTTGAATCTCTGTTCAGCTTTTGTGTACAAATGTGATTTGAATGCAATTGGTACCTTATCTCCCTCATTAGAGGTTAGGTATGTGAATCCGCATCTCCCTGGGATGACTCGGATCACAAGGTTGCGTGTATTATCACGGGTTTCTAATTTTGTTTTAATTAGCATGTCTGTTTGTAAGGATCTCAAAATTTCTGTGTGTGCTTGAGTCCAACTGGATCTTTTAAAGTCTGGTTTAATTAGATCATAAAGGGGTTTGACCCTTTCTGCGTAATTTGCAATATATGTTCTTCCGAAATTTAGGAAGCCTAGAATTGACTGTAGGTTTTTTAGTGTTTTAGGAGCTTGGATTACGGCACATTTCTCTAGGAAATTGTCTGCCAGGCTTTTACCTTCACTTGATAACTCATATCCTAAGAATAGGACCGTCAGATGGGCAATTCTGGACTTTTTGAAGTTGAATTTGTAACCCTCTGCAGCGAAACCAAGTATTATGGTGTTCACTCTTTTCAAGTGAGTCTCCAAGTCATCATCTGTTAAGTATATGTCATTGACATAAGATAATGCTTCATCATCATATTGTTGTAGTAATTCTGTTACTCTCGCTGAGAATACCCCCGGGCTATTCTTGTACCCCTGGGCTAACCGACAGAATTGTTTTTGAGTGCCATTTACTGAGAATGCAGTTAAATATCTGCTCTCTGGTGCTATGTTTTGACAAAAGAATCCGTTGGAGATGTCCAAGGTTGTTTTGTATTTTTTGCGCACTATGTTATTCATTAGTGCAGCACTGTGTGAGTTTTGCACTGCAAAAGTTTTGCAACATGTGTTAAGGTGTCGGTAATCCAAAACTAGACGGTACGAATTGTCTGGTTTGGAGACCGCAAACAAAGGATTGTTCATTTGTGAGGTGCAAGTTTCAATCACCCCCTGGTATTCTAGTTGATCTAGTATTTCATTTACTTGTTTTTTAGCTTCTTGCTTAATTGGGTACTGCCTTTGTGCAGTTGGTTGTGATTTTAACTGGACTTTGTGAGGAGGAGAATCCTCATCCCATCCTACATGATTTTTATATAAAGCAGGTGCTAAGGCCACTGCCCACTTTCTAGCAAGTGTATATTTTTTATGAATCGGTATTTGATTCGAGAAGGCAGGCATAATTACTTCTTCGCCATGAGGGCACTCCCTGACAAACTCTGGTGGCCAGTCTTTTTCAGCTAGAAGGATGTCATAGCCTTTGGATAGGTTATCCCAAAATAGTCCCCTTATTTTCCTAGTCTTATCTCCCTCTATACGTAATGTTATCTCGTATATTTTGTGGGGCTTGCTAACTCTGGTATCTGCAGTTTCCACTTGAAGATATTCATTCGTGTCCACTGTCTCCAGATGATTCATCAGGACTTTGCGAGCTATGCTCACCTCTGCTGCGCTGTCTAGCATTGTCTGAGCCCATTCTCCGTTTTTCAGTCGTGTCCTCAGTATTCTCGGCATTGTTAACTACCTTGATACTGGCTACCTTCTTTTTGGGAAATTGTAATTTCTTTTTCAGTTGAGCAGGTTCCTTGTCTTTGGACTTGGCGTGCTCTTCTGATCGTCCTCTTCTTTCCGATTTCTGCGAGGAAGTCTGAAAAGATTGAGAGGGACGTGTATCAATGTCTTGATATCTATCAGGTTTTTTAATATTATCCCTATTTCTAAGGTTATATCTATTCCCAGAGGGTTCACTCTGGGGTGACCTTTGTCTCGGGTTTGGAGATTTCTCTCTTCGCCTAGGAGACCTTCCTCTGGACTGGAATTTCTTTTCTTTAGGATTGGATTGTTTGTTTCCATCCCAGTTCTTTTTTGGTGAATTATTATTATTAAAAGATATTTTTTCTGGACTTGTAGTCAGTTGCGGTTTTACTGGTATTCCACCTAGACTATCTCTGCCTAGTTCTTCATAGGATTTTTCTATGATTCTGGCAATTTCAGCTGGTTGGTCTGCTATATCTGTCTCTTTTAACCTCTGGCGGATCGCCACGTTTGCTGCTTCACCCTTTATATTGGCTAGTAATATAGCCGAGACCTGCTTGAAGTCTTTTAGTAATTTCATACCAAGAGTTAAAGCAGGTTCTGGACCGTATTGTTTTAGCACATCTGGTATTACCGAAATGGATGGAACACCGTGCGTTTTTGTGTAGATGGAAGCAAAGACTGTACCCCAAGTGTCACAGTCCTCAATGTGTGGTGCGATTCCCATTGGGAGACATATAGTCAGAATTCTGTGTTTTTCTAATGGGGTGGTGTCAGGAAACACCGCCTCTATTTGGGTAATTTTCTGTGCCAACCAGAATGGTATTTGTTCCCGTTTAGCTGGAACTTTACCTAGGCAGGATTGGATGTTCTGTGGTGTAATTTTATTTGTGTTCCCCTGGTGAGGGGTCAGCTGTGGAAGTTTAATCGCTGGCTGAATTGTTGAAGTCCGCATTACATACTGAACTAATTGTCTGTGAATTTTTAGTAGTTGTTTTAGCTGTATTAGCAGCTCTGCTGCAGGCATTCTTTCGATGTCTGGATATGGTGTGTATCCGGCTAGGACCGGCCACGTTGCTCCTGGTCTTCCTAAAGGACCGAGCCTTGTAATGTGATTATTATGTTTTAGGGCGCCATCAAATAAGAGCAAATGCTCTTGGAATTTGAGTGGTACTTCCACCTCCTCGAAAGGAGTGTACTCATTAGGAGGTTCCTCTACTTTGTAATAATGGAAGTACTTTGTTATAGTATTAGCTGCTGGAAAATGTATCCATGTATAGTATACCTCTGTCTGCCGATATTCGTGTGCCTCGATTACGAATATGACTGTGCCACCTCTAGGTGTCAGTCCATTTTCTATAAGTTTTAAGGTTATAGATCTTCTTTTGGCGACCGGAATGAGTATTATATCCGCGTCTGCTGCTTGCATGGTAGCATCAGCATCTGCTATTTCAGTAGCTAATCTAGTAACCTCTCGTTCTTCATCGCTGTCCATTTTGCTGACAGGATGGTATTATGTTTATTTGTAGATCAGGTTTCTTTATGGAAACAGAGATTAGATGCACAATATTTTGGAACTTTTTTATCCTTCAACGTTGACTAGACCAAGAACCATACATATGAGTTCCCTCCTGCGAGGTTTTGGAGGATATTATAACCTTTCACCCACTCCAGACGTCTTTGGAGTATTTGGGAAAAGGGGTCTGAGTGAGAAAGCACGACTGAGTTACTCTAAATGTCTTACGTTAGTTTTATCGCCCTTTCCAAACGCGTTGGGCGCCATGTAGTGTAGCTCCTATTTTCCCAATAGGCTCTGCGCATTGGAATAGTACCTACAGCAGTAAAGGCCTAGGCCAGACGTTAACTAGGTCTACTACTGTCGATACTAGACTTAATTTTTGGGTTTGCCAGCTAAGCTCAGAGTTCGCTAGAAACTTTCTTGAATGTTCAAGGAAGGAATTAACTCCCCTGATTAGACAAGAAGGGATTTAGTTTCTGACAACCATAGAACATGACAACTTTGCTCTCCCCTAATCAAGAGTCAATCTCCAGAGTCGTGTGAGCACAAGGCAATTATTTTACTCAGTCAGTACGTGCATTCTTAGTCTCATCAGAATGTAGAGAAAAAGGAAGAGACGGGCGTGTTCAATAAAAGATGTTATTTATTGATCAGTCTCTTTTCTCGTACAAGAGAAATGGATCGATATTATTGCAATACTTATAGTTAAGTAAAGTGCATACGTTAAAAGCAATAGTACAAAATAATACTGTAAAAACATTGATATGGTTTCTGAGCCATATGATGTTTAAAATGATTAAAATATATTTACATACACATATACATTTGACTAAACGTACTCAACTGGTGTTTCTAAATACGCCTACCCCGTGTACCTGACCTAAGTCTAATACGTGGGCGGGAATAGAAAGTTACAGTTTAAGTTAAGTTTGTTTTTGCCAAGTGAATAACTAAAGAATTCTCTAGGAGGGGTTATTCAGTTCTGTACCTGGAATTTAGGATGAGTGAGGAATGGTATCTCTTTCTCTGCTCTCGATATTCCAGGCTGCCTGCGAGGGCTACCCGGAAGCGCCGGTGCTGGGTCTCTCGGCTTGAGATAGCAGCGCGTCTCTCAGCGCGTCAGGAAGGCGGGGCTGCTGCCTGCGGGGTCTGCTTCTGCTCTCGGCTTCGGCAAGTATGGCTGCTCCGTCTTGTCACCATGCGTGTCTTTGCATAGGGCAAGGTCGGCAATATTTATACCTTAAAGGTGCCGGGATTGACGTAAGGATGGACATAGGTACGTCAATAAAGATGTCATACGACTTGCTCGTTAGCACATTCTTTACTAAAGTTCTCTGTGAAATCAAAACAATGGCCGCACGGATTATCCAGGTTGTCATAGGTTTGATTTGTTATGAGAACGTCGTATGCCTTATCAGGGGCTGGAGGAATGTCGCTTGTCTAATTAGATCTCAAGCGTTATGACCTAATCAGATAACACGTTCCTGTGCCGTAGTGTGACTGCGTCAGATAACGGTATCTGCATCATGGGGGATTTCTTGCCTCATGGGCTGACTGTTAGTTGACTAGCTAGGTAGTTTAACCAGAATAGGGTCAGGAATAGGGGGATCGATTCAGAACCTATAGAAATACACGACAGTTCCCTGCCTCCTTATGCCCTATTTTATAAACATCTTCAGTACACAGATGCTATGTCCCTGAGTCCTGTAATGGCATCTTCAACATATTCATCTGAGCTGCGGGCCGACAATCCAATATCTTGGTGGGTTACTGAAATGGCCGACTGAAAAAAAGCTCCCTTGGCCAATCAGAAGGCCCTATTGATTTAGTTTTCAGTATGTCAGGACTTCTGTGGCACAACCTAACTTTTTAACCCCTCAAGCCCAACCAAGTATCTTGTTAAACGCAAATGTCATAAAAACAGCTAAATTAATTTACATCCAATCACAATCAGCACACTTTCTGATTAAAGTTCTATCTTTTTGACGAATTTGGTGTACTTTCATTCAGACAGCCAAGTTTCCTATGGGTATCATGGGAAATCAATGTTTTGGAACACCCCTTTGTTCTTGACCCCGGAAAATGGGTCGGCATGTAGCTTTCCATAAATTAGCTGAGGTGAATGAATTATATTTTTGGAAAATTGTGTGTAGGTTTATCACATAACACCAAAGTTAAACAAAAAAGTGCTCACAAAACAGTAGATCTAAAACAACTCATCATGACAATGGATTTTACTCATAATAAAAGCATTCATTCTGAATATAAATTCAGTATAATCAAATCTAATGACAACAGCAGTACCACTGGATGTTTTTCATCAATGATGTCATCACCAATGCTATCAATATCAGTTGAGATGTTGTCTGTGATATCATTTAACAAGATAAGTAATGTCATATGTGAGGTCATGAGTAGTGTTAGTTTAAATACCCATCACAGGTGAATTTCAGTGTTTTTTAGGTTTTGATCTGCAATTATGTGATAACTTTAATTGTTTTATTTTCTGCAAAATGTTAAGATTTTTTTAAACTTTGCTAAGGTTTTATAACTAAAAGTGCGCTAAACCTTCACTTTAACCTTTTTTTTCCAGAAAACAAAATCTAAAAATTCTAATTCCAATCAATGCCCATTGTTAGCTGTACTTTGAATAAAAAGGTGTTTGACCCAACTACCACAAAATAAACAAGAATTCTGAGAAAACACACGATGGATAATATGTGTTAGATAGTTCAGTATTTCCTCTTCAGGGTCATAGCGACATTTACACGTATCCTCTCGTTACTCCATTTTTCATTGAAAGAAAAGCTCTTCCTCTAGCAAATGGATGTTTTCCAATATGTCCCAGCTCTAAATCAGGCCATTGAAGCGAGACACTGCATTGGTAATGGTTTGCTAACAGGAATTCTTAAATACATTTGCAGTTCTGAAAAAGACTGGTGATTGAGTGGGATTTTGTAGTATTGTGTTACCCTCGGGATGTATGAGTACAGAACGTTCTCTGCCCCCTCTGCACACCAGATGGCCTCAGTAGATAGCCTAATTAGATTGACTGTTCTGCTACTGAGGGACTCTTACTGGCAGTGCCCTCAGTGGGATATAAAAGCTGCACAAAGACAATGAGATTTTTTTTGGAACGAATCGTTAACTTCTTTCTAATCAGTAATCTGTGTTCATTCATTTAATACTAAAGAAAATACCCCTTCATTTTTTCTAACTCATATTTTTTGCTTCCATATTTCAAGTGTCATCGTACATAAATCAACCAGGCTCCCTGAACTTATCAGTAACCTAAGTATTGTTCTTTTTATTTTCTCTCGTATTTTCCGGCGCAGGTGCAATCGGTGCACTAACACACTTTTTACTGTCCTCGGAGCCCACATTTTTTGGATTTTGTTCTCCGCATATCACAGTTGCTTAGTTCAACACAGTTACTTGTTATTTTTATGCTATCGCCTATTATTTTCAACTTCAATGTCCTTTTACATCACATTGTTATGTTATGTTACTGAGTTTACAGGGCGCGTTTCATGACGCTATTGTGGAAACAACAAGGTGAGAAACAGAATGTGCAGTAAATTAGTTATATGCTTGTCTAAATACCCAAGTTTTTAATAATTGCCTGTATTCTGGGAAGCAAGCTGCAGATTCTATCGCAAAGGGAAATGAGTTGCATAGTTTGGGTTCCAGGACTGAAAATCTGACGCCACCCATGAGCGTGTACTTCAAGTACTGACAGATTCAAGAGTTGATAAATAGGGGATTTTTACTGTGAAGTGATTTAAAAATGATGCAGCTGAATTTGAAGGTTGTTCTCTGTTCTATGGGCAGCCAGTGGAGGTACCTCATCAGGGTGTGATGTGGCAACATTTGGATTGGTTATGGAATAGACAGGCTGCCTGGTTCTGGATAATTTGAAGTCTTTTAATGAGGTCTTTGGGTAAACCAACGAACAGAGAGTTGGCATGATCAATTTCTGAGAGAACAAGGGCAATGACGGCCTGGACAAGGGCCTCAAAGGTAAGAAATGTAGCGATTCTTTATTTATTCTGCAGAGCATTAAGAAGAAAGAGGATATTACTGAGCCAACTTGTGGCTTAAAGGATAGGTCAGCATTGATGGTTATCCCGAGACGTTTTTCAACTTTTTTGTGGTGGGGGATCTCCCAGCACTGGTGGCCAGAATGAGTCAGTTCAATATTCAAGCTTATTTTTAGTGATGATAACTTCAGTTTTTTCTGCGTTTAATTTCAAAAGGTTGCTGTTCATCCAATCACGGATGAACAGGACTGTGGATTGAAAATACTCTTTAGATTCAGGAGAATTGTCTAGTTTGAAGAGCAGATGAATGTCATATGTATAATTATAAACCTTACAATTATCTTTTTTTAGCATGTGAACTAGGGGACTAATATATATGTTGAAGGGGTGAGGGATAAGGAGGCTACTTGGGGGACTCCACAATCTAGGTGGACCTGAGAAGAAGTGAACAGTGTTAGATGAAGAGACTGGGATCGGACTCTTAGAAAGGAGATAATCCATTCGAGTGACAGTCCCCACAAATCTGTTGCCTTGATACGGTTTGCCAGGAGGTTGTGGTCCACCGTGTCAAAAGCAGCAGATAGATGGAAGAGGGGGTGGGCCGTGCGGACCCTGGCTTGGCAAGGGTGCAGAAATTCAGACTTCTTTAAGAAAGTGCAAAGGTTGCATGTCACAGCTGCCTCTGGGACTTTTGTTAAGTAAGGTAAGAGGGAAATTGGGCAGTAGTTTTTTAAAGTGAGAGGCCTCCAACTTGTATTTTCTGAATAGGCACTTTTCTAGATGTGAGGGAATGATTGAGAAGGGACAGAACATGATCAGGAGAGCTGTTCCTATGATTTGGGGGGTGGGGGGGGGGGGGGGGGGGAAGGTTCATTCGGAGAAGTGTGGCTCAATGGTTAGAGCGGCAGACCCTGATGCAGAGGTCTAGCCCGGGACCAGGGTTCAATTCCCCGTCTTGGCGGGTCTTGGGCTCAAAATTCCACGGACCTGATAATTCTCGCCTCGGTGCCTATTCCAATCATGGAGTCCAACTCTGCAACTCTGGGCAATAGCTTGCTTAATCTCCACAACGGCCCCCACAACGCTAAGGATGCCTGGCCTCCACCTTGGGGGTGCCCAGGAGTGGACACCTCACAGGGAAAGCCAGGATGGGTTCCACAGCGGTATTCGTACAAGCGCCTTGAGACCCTTGCGGGTGAGTAGTGCGCTATACAAGTATCAATTTACATATTTACAAGTATCAATTTTTCATTCGGAGAGCCTGTTTTTAATTTTATCAGTAGGTCCTTAGGGCAATTCCTATTTATTTCAGGGAATGAGAATAGAGTAACAGGATTCATTTTGTCTGCATTATTCTGATTAGAGAGAGAACTGGTGGGGATGTTTACTTTAATGGTCTTGACTTTAACTATGAGGTAAATATTGAGTGCATCACAAAGAGTCTGGGAGAGGTTGTTGGGTGATGTCACTCTGTCAGGGTTGGAAAGTTCTGAAATTCTTCCAAATATCTCCTTTGATTTGTTTGAGGACAAGAGAATTCTATTTGTAATGAAAGTAGATTTGGCCTGCTGCATGTGCACTTGATATTGTTTAAGTTGTTGCAAATTGAGGGGCAGATTTACAAGCCCCCTGCGCCACTGGTACTTACATTTTTGTGACGTAGTGGTGGCTCAGAGGGCTCCTCCATATTTACAAGGACAGGAAAAGTCACCCTGCGTGACTTTCCCTCTCCTTGTAAATATGGCCCCTTCACACGCAGCACTTTGCGTTGAAGGGGCGTTCCATGGGTGTTGCTGTGGATGTTCCCACGCAACACCCATGGAACAAGACACATCCAAGATGCGTCTGAATGCTACGCCACCCCTGAGGCTTTCAATGCCTTTAGTGATTGTTTTTGTGCAGGAAGGTGGCCCTTCTTGCACAAAAAAAATCTCCCCACCACGCAGTCATCCTTGCACCATGGTGCAAGGGTGCCTGCGCCAGCGCATGGCTGCAGTTTGTGCGCCAGAGCAGGGGAAAGCACAGAGATGTAACATATTTTTGTAAATATTAACCATGGGCGGAGTTCGCAGAGTTGCACTACGCTGGGATACGGGAAGTGCAAAAAAACTCAGTTGCACTAAACGGAGCTCTGCAAATGGCTGAGTTTGGTAGAAAAATGCCGTTCGGGGTGATTGCACAGTGCCTGCTGCTTGTCCGCACTGTGCAATCATTGCGAACAGCACCCTGCCTAGTGCAAGCTTACCTTTTCTGCCGCTCGAGTAGATTTTTACTCGAGCGGCCGCTTTGTCAACGCGAACGGGCAGTTTCTCAATGCGAGCAGTCACGAGCATATGCCACCATTCGCAAGGAGAAACCTGACCCCCGCATTTAGAAATCTCGCCTGAAGATTTATTTTCCACGCTCGCTCTCGCCAACTTGTTGTTGGCGATCGCGTACGAGGAAAAATCTTGCCGGAAGGTGGATTTTCCTCACGCAGGCTCTCCAATTTGACGTTGGTCAACGCGAGCTCTGTGTAATGCGGAGTGCAGGAAACTCCGCAAACTCCACGAGCGGACGGAGTTCACCGCCCAGGGTTAGTAATTATGTTGCATCCTTGTGCTTCGGAAGTGCTGCAGCGTGGCTCAGCCAAAGGGTTTGCAGTGCCACGCTGCGGCACTTCCTTGTAGATCTGTCCCCCAGTGTCTTAGCCTCTACAGTATAATTGTTGCACCATTTATGTTTGTGGCGATGTAGGTCTAGTTTTTCAAGTTTTAATTTCTCTGTGAATCATTTGGAGGCTTCATGATGTCTGGACTGTTTCATTCTACATAGGAATGCATGAGTGTCACTGGCTTTTGTGAGCCAGTCAGATATCATCTTTATGTGTTGGTCGATGTCATTGTCTTCATCAGGTGTAGTTAATAACAATGAGTTGCAAAAGGAGTTTAAGTTGATTTGTGACCAGCTTCTGGAATGGAGTCCAGACTGAGGTGGGGATTTATTGTGAAATAGACCTGTCAGGGAGAATTTAACTACATGATGGTCAGACCAAGCGCATAGGGACACTGTGAGGCTGGCAAGTGATAGGTGCCTGGACTAGACTTGGTCTAGGGTGTGACCTTTGATGTGAGTCGGGGTCAACACATGTTGCTCAAGATTTAGATTCCTGAGACAATCAGAGAAATCTGAGGATAGATGTCCTCCATTGTCATTGTTGCCCCAGTAATTAAAGTCTCTTTCAAGTAGAATTTTTGCATGGTCGATGAGGAAAGGGAAGATGGTTTCGAAAAAAGACTGAGGAAAATGCTGCATCTATTCCGGGGGTCGGTAGATGAGGGAACAAATACAGGGGTAAGCATGACATTCCAGTTTGATGATCAAGTTGTCTACCACAGGAATATTTAAGAGACACGTTTGGAAAATTCCGGGGGCCTCATTTATGAAAAGTAACACATCGCTGCGTGAAAACAGCAATGCGTCACTTTTCACTGCGCTTTCCCTGCGACACTAACGATGCGTCATATTTACAGTATGACGCATCATGTCGCAAGGAGTTACAGATACATCAGTATTTCTGACGTATCTGTAGGTGCAAAAGGGACACATTGCTGGAGTGTGTCACAAAAGTGACGCAACTCCAGCAATATGTACTTTCACATGGGCACGTCCCATGTTGTTAGTGCCTGCGTCAGTCTTACGCCTGCCATGAGGCAGGCGTAAGATTTTGACGCATTAGCGTCCAAGAAATGGCGCAGTGAAATCTTATAGATTTCGCTGCGTTACTTCTATGATGCTTTCTTGCGTCAAAACGCCTCCTTTGCATACATTATACCTGGGGCAGGTATATTGTGGCGCAGGGGTTTACAAAGTGACGCATCTACCTAGATGCGTTACTTTGTAAATATGGTGCAACAAGGCACATTTTTTACTCCGCTGGTGTGTCACAAAAAGTGACGCACCATCGTCGTAAAAGTGACGCAACCCGGGTGTTAATTACTGTGCCCACACCACCTCCATCTTTACTGGGGGGGGGTCGATTGGCTTGGAGGGTGTAGTTGTTTTCAGGTAGCGCGGCAAGAATGCAATGGGAGAAGTCCTCTGTGAGCCAAGTTTCTGTCATTAACACACTGTCTGGGGGTTCGGACTCAAGTAAATGGAAGATTTCTGTTTACTGTTTCACCATGAAGCGTGTATTTAGGTAATAGATTGTTGCTTTGTCAGGGTTAGTGCTATGAGTACTGTATGTGGAGCAGGGATAATGTTAGATTGAGGGTTTCTTATACCTCCAGCAATTGGCGAGGTGGTAGTAGTATTAAGGATGCTTTACTGATGTAATCTTTGTCAGAGCATGGGGTCTTATGGCCAGGGACTGCCGGAGGACACCTACCCTTCCGTTAACCAACATAACATTATTAACAGGACATGAGAGGGCTTTCTTTGGAAGGCGGGGGATCTTTCGACCACCACAGCCGTATTTAGTAAAATATACAAAATAAATCAAAAATTGAAATAAACAATATTTACACAATTACGCAGAACATTTTACAATTGATATATACAGGTATTCAGATGGCTAAGAGCAAGGGGTCTAAATTATACTGAGTGAGATAAAGATTTTTAATGTAATTTGAGAGAGAGTAGCACATTTGGATATAGTGGCTGGGCCCTGACCCCGACCGTACACGGAAGGGCGCAGACAGGCTAGCCTTTGGTGCACCAACAGTGCATCCGCAGCTGAATGGCCATTTAAAATGTCTGGGAGCATGTAGCTCTGCCCATTAATGAAGACAAGTAGCGGATTGGTTCCCACCAGCTAGCTCTGATTGATCCCCCTGTACTTTGCAGTGCGGTGATCAGTGATTGTTAAAAGAAGTGAATAAAAACAAATCTAAGAGACAGCATCTTATTCAAGAACACAAGCAGATTCAAGTAATTTAAACAATAATGCACTATGCTTCACTTCTCACTTGTTGCCGATGTGCTTTGTGGCTGAAAAGTCCAAGCATGCGTAATTGCCTGCATGCTGGAAAAGCATGCAGGCAATTCCGCATTCTTTGTAGAATTCCAGAAGCATGTGGAATTGCCTGTTCCGCCCGTTCGCGATGAGTTTTTCTTGTTCCGGGCCGCTGTTTGCGTGCTCGTGGGGAAATATCTCGCAAGTAAGTAAAGGGCAAGTAAGTTGCCCTTTACAACTTACTTGTCCTAAATTCTAAATAAAACAATTGAGTGTCAGAAGGTGAGACACTTTTGTTTGAGGTTCCCTAATCAAATATAGTCCTTTCCCCTCATTCCTTACGTATATTCTTTAAAAAAAAAAAAAAAATTTGAATTCATTGTAATGCAGTTATTTCTAGGAAGGAAAGTTCATGATACATTGCATCAAACCAAATACATATGTAGGGCTAGTAATAAAATACTCTTTTCACCCCAACCAAAACAAAACTATGTGGCGAAATACATCAGAGTGTCCCCCCGCAAATAATCAATTAAGTACAACACCAACAAGATTGGAATCCTTTCTCACCTCCTCCAACCGCTATACTGGAGGTGTTTCAGTTCAGTCCATTTTGGAATACATCCTGAAGTGCCAAGGGCCAAACCAAGAAGCACGTGCTTGGGCTCTCTTTAAAGTACAGTTATTCTAAAGCAAAACAATTTATCACAGAATTAACCCTGGGCGGAGCTGGCGTAGTGCCTTTACAGACAGCTCCAAGGAGTTTGGAAAAATCTCTGTGGAGCTACGTGTAGCTCCGCTCCGCTCCCTCCCCATACCCAAATGCTTTAAAAAGGTATAAATAAGGCTCTTACCTGTTTTTCTGCCGCCCCCGTGCCTCGCTGCTCTCCTTCCTGCTCCACTTGCGTCCTCGACGTCATTCTTAAAAAAAAAACACTACGTTGTAAGGCTTGCACGTGCGCATGCACACTCGCAAGACATACAATGTAGTGTTTTTTTTTAAGAAGGACGTCAAGGATGTGAGAGGAGCAGGAAGGAGAGAGGCGAGGCACAGGAGGCTGCAGACATGCGAGTAAGTGCCTTATTTATACCTTTTAAAAGCATTTGGGAGGGGGTAAGGAGTGACTAACTCTGCTCCCCCATGGAGGCGGAGTGTTGTCTTCCTCTGCATTCGCAATGGAGCGCGGAGTAGGCAAATCTCCGCAAACTCCGCTGGCGGAGCGGAGTTACCCGCCCAGGGTTACATGGAATACATTATCTCAAATTTATAATGGCATTCTTCTTCCTCAGCACCTTGACAGTAGACGGAGTGCATAACCTAAAATATCCTTACATACTTGCGATACTCATAGTGATATCCTCATACCTCCTAAAGTGCAGTGCATCGAACGAAGAAAGTGTAAATGCTTGCTTAAGATACCTATAATGGAGGTCCATTTACCCCTTCTAGATCTACTCCCTCCATTTCTTTTGATACTGTGGGAGGCGGCTAACTCTAGCATGATACTATGTTTCCCGCTGAGGGGGACTTCCAGTTAGTGCTGATCAAAGAATTGGCCAGTAACACTGCAATACATGTAAAGTGATGTGTTTCTTTTTGCCCTGTCATCTCCCCATCCCAGATACCCAAAAGTGTCATATTTGGGGTAGGATGAATATCCTGTTCAATTATCTTGCCTACTACCTGAAACATTTCCCTCCAAAACATCTAAAAATAACTGCAGGACCAGAAATATGCAGCCAATCTCCTAACTGATCCCATTTCAGACAGTTTCCAGATGAGCAAGGGAACATCTTTTTCTTTAATTGCGGTGTAGCATCCATCCATGAAAAAAACCTTTCTATACAAATAAGCTCCTCTGAGAGTGGAATAGCTAGGATAGAAATATATTTCCCAATGAATTTCTTTTGCTTTTAACCCCTATAGTTGTACCATTTTTGTCTTATCTTCTGAACCATATCGTCCTGGTCAAAATGCAATTATTTATATCATTAGCTCAAAGTAACATTGACTTTATCCTCCCCAAAAAACTGTTTTGCCATGCTTCTTGAAGACTCAACATGCTTCCCTAATACACTGCTAAAAATAGCCCTTATTTGGATGTACATAGGAAAAAGGAAAATGGACATTAAGGGCCAGATGTAGGTAGGCTTTTACCGGGTGGTAACGGCCGAAAACCGGTAAAATCGGCCGTTACCGAGGAAATGAGATGTAGGAGGCCGTAAAATACCGATTTTTCAAAATCCGAGTCGGAAACATACCGACTCGGTAAGAATGACCCGGTAAAATTACCGTGTCGGAATCTACCGTATACATAAATACCGAGTTCGTATTTTCTGACTCGGTAAATCAGAAATGGTATTGGAGATGTAGGTAAGCACAAAAATACCGAATCTGCCGAAAAACGGTATTTTTAAGTCGGTATTTACCATGCAATGAAAGCAGGTGGTAACCAAGGGAGGGCTATAAAAAAAGTCCCAAAATGCACCTCAGGACCCATGATGGCGGCTTTCTACATCATAGCAAGACGGCAGAGACTACAGGCAGCAGGACAGAGAGAATGGTTAAGGGAGGAACAAGTGTACAGGCAGAGGATAACACTGTTCCAACTGACAGAGCCTGAAATACTGCAGAGGTACAGGCTACACCCAGACACCATCAAGCAATTGATCAGGGACCTACACCCTCTCCTGGACCACCCAACACCCAGGGCCCATGCCATCCCACCTCATGTCCAGGTGCTATGTAGCTTACACCTGCTGGCCTCAGGGAGCTACCAGAGTGTGATAGCTGTAGTGGGTGGCGTGTCCCAGGGCTGCCTGTCCCGCTTCTTCAGGAGGTTTCTTGACGCCATGATGCAGAGGATGGGGCATTATATTAAATTCCCTGTTACACCGGCAGAATTAGCCAAAACCAAGACAGACTTTTATCAACTGGCACACTTCCCTCACGTGATCGGCTGCATCGATGGCACCCACGTCCCACTCTGTCCACCTGCAGCCACAGAGCACATATACAGGAATCGCAAATCGACGCACTCCATCAACGTCCAGGTCATATGTAATGCAGGTAACCTCATCACTGACATCGTAGCCAAGTTCCCCGGAAGTACCCATGATTCATACATATTCCAGAACAGTGGAATATACACACGCCTACTTGCCGGAGAATTTGGAAATGGATACCTGCTAGGTAAATCACATTGACACACCATGACACTCACATTAGATCTACGTCTCAAGTACTTGCAATTAATGTCTATCTTTCTCCCCCTAGGCGACAGTGCATATGCCCTGCGGTCCTTCGTGCTCACTCCCTACCTCAACCCATCCACCAGGAGTGAAAGGCGATACAACGTGGCTCACAGATCCACACGAAACGTAGTTGAGCGCACATTTGGACTCCTAAAGAGCAGGTTTCGCTGCCTCCACAAGAGTGGAGGTGCACGGCAATACACCCCAATCATCTGCTGCAAAATAATAGCGACCTGTGCAATGTTGCATAATCTCGCCACCAAGCAAGGCACTGAGGTGGAGCTCACATTTCATGAGGACATTGATGACGACCCAGAGGTGGCAGAGCCCCAAGCCACAGTGGCAGCAGCAGCTACAGATGGGAGACTGAGACGGGCAGAGGTTACACAACAATATTTCTGAGTGAGTAAAGAGACACAGGCATGAATGTAACTTTGTGTAAGTAGTTTAATAATCACTACGCCACAGCATTGTTAGCTCACATTGGGCTCACTAATACTAACACTCCATGAGTGTGTTGTCATGGTTAACACCACCGTGACTACAGCCTTGGGTGGAGTGCAAAGTCATTGTTTGTGGCCACGGGCCACAGGGCGGGGCTGCTGTGGCTGTGAATCAATGTCCTCACGCTGGCCTGTCACACTTCCCCCACGCCTGCCACTCCTCCGTAAGTCATGCACAGGAGTGCTTGCACCACTCCTGCTGGTGGACCCCTCGCTTTCGGCAGCACAAGTGTCGCCTCCAGTGCCAGTCTGATGCGCGAGCACTAGCTCCATGGCAGAGGTCATCCTGGCCATACCTTCACCTAAATTGTTGCAGCACTGCACTATGGCATCCTGCATCGTGACTGACCGTCTGCACAGCACAGTGGTAGCAGTTGCAAACCTGTTCAGGGCCTTGGTTTGCTGGCGCACATCCACACGGGCCTTGCGTCTCTCCAAATGGTCCCTGTCCAATTTGTCACACAGGACAGTCATGCACTGTGTGATATCTGATATTCCTGACGCCATGGATTGCATGCTTTCTGCCATGTCCCCTATGCCCTTGCCTACTGCTTCCAGTTTATTGTTAGTTGTGCGTGCGTGCCTCTGAACCCCCATCATTGCTTTTGCCTGCAGGCGCTGCACCTTCACCATGGTGGCCTCCAGTCCACAGAAGACACCTTGGACTTGCCGCACATCCTCTACCTCCCGTGGCCGGCGCCCTCGGACACTGGCCCGCGTGACTCTGGGACTGGGCTGCTGCTCGGTGTTGCCTCTGTCCTGTGTGTCACCCTCCTCCTCCAACTCCTCCTCCTCCGATGATGTTTGCAGTATTCTGCGAGGGGGCACATCATGGCTCCTGACTCTTCCCAGCACTGGGGATGGTGATGTGGGGGTGGGTGATAGTTCTGCCGCTCCTGTGTCCTGACTACCAAATAGGAGAGGGGATTGTGGATATTCAGCAGTTGCCTCCTCAGGTATCGGGGCAGCATGCTCTTGGTCCTGCCCTCCGTGAGAAGTGCTAGGTCCGGCTCCTTCCCTCCTCTTCTCTCTGACCTCAGCTGTGCTGCGCTTTGACTCTCCTGTGGACAGACATGGACATTGTGTCAGTAATGTTGTTCACCTGTGTCATGAGATTAAATACACTTCTATTGCACATTTGCTTGTCTCTCATTTGCCTATGCTACTTGTCTGTTGCTCCCCCTGCTGCAATGCACGCTGACTGCTCTGAGGTATCTACACATGACTACATTTCCCAGGATGCATTGCAGGACATTAGTTAAACCTGTTGTGGAGTCTGATTTGTCCTGTGAGGGGAATAGGTAAAAGGGTAAATGATAATTTTCCTGCATCTTACCTGGTTTCTTTGCTCCTCTTGCTGAGCTGTCTGCGTCTCCTATTCCATGTATACATTCCTTCTCAAGGGTTGTTGCGACCATCTCCTCAATGTCGGTGAGTCTGGGGGCTCTGTTTCTTCCGCCTCCTGTAGCAGCACTTTCCTTGCGGTGGGCAGCAAGCTTTTTTTTGGTGATTATGCGGATGTCATACCACCGTTTTTTTAGGTCTTCTAGGTCACGGTGGGTGACACCAATGGCATTTACCTTGCCTTGTATGTCCAACCAGGTGCTGCGCTTGATTGATTCAGCAACATGCAGAGTTTGCTTTCCAAATATTTTCCCATAATTTCTGACTACCTCCGAAATCAGCACCTGCAGTTCCTCCTGGCTGAACTTCTGCTTCCTTTTGCGCTCAGCAGCATCTCTCTGTGCCTCCTGGCTCTCCATCTTGCTGTGTAGTTTGTCTCAGGAAAGGCTGCTCCACACTCTGTCCTCCTGCTCTCCTGACTGTTTGTTTCTGCACCTGCATGGGCGTGGCCTGTCCCAGGTACTGGGGTGTGGTGCTTGGATCTGATTGGTTAGTTCCCCTGTGGCTTGGGATTTGGGTGTGGTTGAAGTACCTGATTGGTTCACAGGCACACATGTTTGTCAGTTTCAAAAACTTCGGCGGATAGTTCCGACACGGTAATTACCGGGTCGGTTTTTCCCGACTCGGTATTTTCCGGGTCGGGAGTTGCCATTCATTCCTATGGGCCATGGCACCGGTGGATCGGTTTTGGTTTTTCCGTCTCGGATTTTACCGTGTAGGTGTATTCCGAGTCGGTAAATACCGTTTCCGAGTACCGACAGGTTCCGAGTCGGTATTTTATACCGTCATTGTTACCTACCTCTCATTTTCCTACTCGGTAATACCGAGTCGGTATGACTCGGTATTTAAGAGGTCGGTAAATATTATTTACCTACATCTGGCCCATAATGTCTTTCCCAAGAAAAGGGCCTGCAGGGATTTCAGTCTGGCCCCTTCAAATAGATCCCCCACTTTTGCAATAAATGGTTCTGCCCATTTTCACATTGTTTCTCCAATTAGAAGGGAAACAGGGATTGGCAATGACTCAAAAAAAAGAAACGTATATACTCTAGAGATCTTGAGTTGTAGTAGTCTAAAGCTAGCTTTTATGGTTCAATTCCCCAAATATCCAGTTTCAATTTCTCCCATGGCACCACCAAATCTTTATGGATATTTGTCATTAATGCATTATAGTTAAGGATATTGCCTTTCAAAATATATGTCCATTTATCAGTCTTCTGTCACTGTCGGTCGGAGGGGACTAGTGGGATCCATGTGACTCTTGCAGCAACATTCAGATCTGCAGGTTAATGGTATCTTGCCTCTGACAGTAGTCAGTGAATGTTTGTATACTAGACATCTGAAGATCTAAGATATATTCATGTCACATTCAGTCTGTAAATGTGCGAAAGATACCACCCCATTGGTTTTTAAACCCATCAAATATTGTTACACCTTTTTATCTGGAGCCCACCCAAATTGGTGTTCTATGTGGTCAATCAATTTTCCCACCCCTTTTCTTTATTAAGTTTGATCCATGATTTTACCAGTGTGGTTGTCACTGGTCAAGCATTGCGTTATAGTATCCCTCGATGGAGAATGTGAATGTAGGTTAAGTGGTCCCTAATTTACCCCTTCATCCTAAAGGCAAAGCCCTCACAGTGGGTATATACTCATTCGTTCACTTTATGAAGTTGGGCAGCCTCAGAGTTAAAAAAAATTATTTGTGAGGGCTGTTTACCCCTTAAACGTGGATCTTGGTACCATGCTTAATGCAATATGTGGAGCACAACCTGCATACAAAAGTGTCTTGGTGTTTTAATCTAGTTTCTTAAAGAATCCTTTCAGAGTGCTAAAAGGTGTCCTTTGTAGTAGGTATAAGAAACTTGAAAGGGTCATCATTTTATAAACGGGGCTCTAAATAACAAAGACTATGGAGGATGCGCCAGTGAGATTGATCTGTTTCCAGTCAGCATCATAGCTGTTCTAAATTATCTTGGTAATATGCTCAATCACTCATCGATATGCAGACTCCTAGGTTTTTAAAATATTTATATGTTATGTCATGATGAATTTATAACGCGCACAATTACTCATGAGTATCCTGGCGCGCAGAGTGAATGTGACAGACTTGAGCAAGGGGATTATTTAAATCGGCTGTTGAAAAGGAAGGTTTTAAGTTGTTTTTTAAGAAGTCTGAAGTCCTGAATATACTTAAATTCCGCGGGAAGGGAATTCCATGCAATAGCTGCTTTAACGGCGAGGGACAGACCCCCCCCATCCGCGTCCTGCGGGATCGAGGGATCACCATCGGTCATTGGGTTGCAGAGCGCAGAGAACGGCTGGGGGCATAGAAGGCGAATCGCTTCCTAATGTATGATGGTCTGAGGCCATGCAGGGCTCTGTGAGTCAGAGTGAGGGCTTTGAATTGTACTCGATGGACCACCGGTAACCATTGCAGCTCTCGCAGATGCTGTCGGAAACTAGATCTTCCAGAGATATTGAACAGAAGTTTAGCAGTTGCATTCTGTCTAGTTTGCAGTTTTTTCAGCAAATAGCCCGGAATGCCAATGTAAAGGGCGTTGGCATAATCAATGCAAGAGAGAATAAGGGCACAGGTGACCATTTCCTGGGCAGGCCTCGGTAACAGGAGGAAGAACCGTCTTAAACATTTGAGAGTGCTTAAACAGACCCTGGAAAGTTTCTTAATTTGGGCCAAGAACCAAAGGTCTTCTTCAAACCAAACCCCCAGGTTCTTCACTGGGTCGCCCTCTGAGGTGGGGCATGGGAATTTGGGGGGCCACAGGGATTTCCTAAAACCGTGAGGGAACTGACCGTACAGGAGGACCTCCGACTTGTCCTCGTTGCACTTGAGGGGCGCATGTGCAAGCCATTTAAAACAGTTGAGATTTAATCCAGTCCCAGGCAGTGCCAGCAATGCCAATGGATGACAGCTGGGCAAAAAGTTCCCAGTGGGGCACCGTTTCGAAGGCAGCAGAGAGGTCCAGCAAAATCAGGTCTGCTCTGACACCCGCGTCCAGGCAAATCCCTAATCGCCTCAGCCATTTCAACTAGGGCAGTCTCAGTGCTATGAGAAGCCCTAAACCCGGATTGCGCTGGGTGAAGATCAGCGGATGCCTTGACAAGGGCCTCAAGTTGCTGAAAAAACACCTTTTCACATACTTTTGTCAAAGCCGGTAAGAGAGAAATGGGGCGGTAGTTGGTAAGTTTGGAAGGGTCTAAGGAGGGCTTTTTCAGAAGAGGTAGAAGCTTGGCCTGTGTCCACTTCAGGGGTACGGTAGCAGTCTTTAGGGATAAATTAATAATTGTTTCTACCTCTGGGATTATCACCTCAGCTACCCCTGCCAAAACTCTAGCTGGACAAGGATCAATCGGGGAGCCTGACTTAAGAGATTTAAGGATGGCTAATATGTCAGACCCTGCTGTAAGAAAAAACTGCATGAAAAGAGGGGTAGACGGAATGGGAGCTAAAAGGGGCAGCGGAGGGGAACTCGACCCTAAGCTCTCTTGGATCTTCTGTATCTTTTCAATAAAGAAATAAGAAAGCTCTTCACACCAATGTGAAGAGAATGGAAGGGCTGCCTGCTTGGCACAAGGTGACAGAAAGCTTCAGACAATGGAAAAAATGTCTTTACTGTTGTTATTAGCCTTAGTAATTTGCTCCGCATAAAAACTGCTCTTGGCCTTCCCAAAAGCTGCATAATAGTCCCTCTGAGTTGTGCGTAGAGCAGCTTTGGCCGAGGAGCAATACTTCTGGTGCCAGCAACGTTCCAATTTCTTACACCCCAGTTTATGATCTCTAAGAGTGTTCGAGTACGAAGGTTTTAACGGAATCGATCTCTTACGTCTGTTGGAGAGGGGTTTGGAGGTAGAGCCGACCACTAAGCTGATCCGAGTGGCAAAGCTGTGTACCGCACCTTCATGATCATTGGCGGTCGGTGGGCGAGAGAATAGCAGGGCTTTGGAGAAAGCCGGAATAACGATCTTCCGGGAGGTCGTACTTTGGATCACAGCTGCGGAAGAGACGGGCTTCCCTATGGTCCATGACAACGGAATCAAATAGTGATCGGTCCAAGTGACTTGTAAGGGGTCAAAGGCCGACAGGTCAAAATTAGAACAGACCATGTCAAGCATTTGTCCCCCTTCATGCGAGGGAGACTTGATCCACTGAGTCAATTGTGCCAAATTAAACAGATCCATAAGTTCCCTGGACTCATAAGCCTCCGGGCAGTCCAGATGAATGTTAAAATCGCCCAGAAGCAGGAAGTATTCTGGGCATATCCTTAGGTTTCCGGCTTCCAAGAGGGAATATTAGGGATTTATCCTAGTAAGCGTCCAATCTGTGAAACCTTTCATATGTCTAAAATATTTTGATAATCTTTGTTAGTGAAGTATCTTGGTCAGCTATGAATAAAATTACGTCATCAGCATATAATGACATTCTTTCATCACAGAAGATGTCCCAAGTTCAGCCTTCTAATTGAGTGTATCTTCTAATCCATTCAGATAATAAGAATATCATCAGGGACAATAGGCATCCATGCCCCATGCCTATTGGATTGGGCTTTGTTTATCCTCACTTTTGCCATCGGTTCACGTATAGTAGACTAGTTCAGGAGAGAATGTATGGGCCAAAATCCATTTTTCTCTAATGTGTGAAACAGAAGTGGCCAGTTTGTTTGGTTAAAGGTTTTTTTGGCATCTGCAGACACAACAGTGATTGATCCCCTTACTTTCAGGTAATTGGATTTTGTCATGTTGGATCTGTGGGGCATAAAACTTAGTTGGTCTGGGTGTATCAGTTCTGTAATTATGGGTTTCAGTGTTGCCCTTGACCCTGAACAGTGCTCCACTGCTTGTAGGCTAGTTTGCCCTCCAAAAATTCTACATACATATATACATTCATACATACCTAGAGGGGTCTTTCCACAGTAGTAGGTGGCAGGGGTTGCTGACTCAGGGCACATTGATTTGTCAGTTTGAGTGTGTCTCTGCAAATATTAGATGTATTTTACTCGGCATGACCTTACCTGCTGTTACCCACTATGCTTGAGTTTGCTAGTAGGTAATAGGACATCTTATCTTTCTGCTGCCGGAGTCCGAAGATGACTGTGGAGTCCTTTGGCTCCTATGCGGCTTGTCAGGTGCATCTCTGTAGAATCCCCCATGGCTTTCCATTATGTGCAGTTTCCTTCCAAGGAATGATCATATCATCAACATTTTTATCTAAATTGCCGCACTGTTTGTTAGAAAACCCCATATATATTTTTCACCCATTGTTTTGCACTTCACTTCCAGGGAGGAGGCGGGTGATGATTCTTGTTTTTGCAATGCATTCTTCACCTTACATTTGTAACAGTTAGCACAGGCACCTCCGATGGAAGCTATCAGGTTATGAGATCATTTATAGGCCTCATTTATGTGCATTGCAGAGTTCTCCATCAATGCTATGATGTTAGTACAACAGGACAGTAATATGAAAAACAAAAGATTAGTGTTATTCACCACATTTGTAAATCTATATTTTAAGAGTTTTCCATGGTTTTGTGTACTACCTTCAATCTGATGCCAAAAACATGTACAGCATGGCTTCTAGTGGGGAAATCTAAACTAAATGAGCATGCTAAAGAAAACATAATTGTAGGAAATCCACCTTTTCTGAACAGTCACTTCAGATTGTTCTAAATTTCTTGGCCCTATTTTGGTAGTATGAGGACTCTTTGCAATTAAGTGCCACAGTGTATGTGTTTCAGCCCTAAAATGTAACTGTCAAAATGGGTTTCACACAATTGGTCTATTTACGTTTACGATAATGCTGTGTTAAGTAGTACAGAGCATGCATCAATCGCATAAAAGTTAAATGGCATATGTGGGCTGCTGTTCTCATTTACAAAATGATATGGCTGTCAAGAGCACAGCTGTGCTCAGGCTCGGCTACAGTAAAAAGCACTGCAGTGACAAATGAAAGGCAAAAGGTCATTTGTCTTATAAGAATACTTATATAAATATATTAATAATTTACCCTAAAGGTGTACATTGTCAGCCCTCAGAGCTGGGTTCTTAATATATAAAAGTGACATTTCTAAAAAAACAAGTGTGCCTTCAGAGTGATTAAATGTTCAAAAGCTGTTTTCACTAAGTGGGTGGGTTCATCTAGATTTTCCATCAAGAGGCTAGGTAGAATTAACATTCCTTATAGTAGCTTTACTTCAGGAAACCCAGCAAAATGATTCAAAGTTATTTAATATCTGTTTTTTAGAATAATTCAATGGTAAAATCTGATTCTTGGTTCATTTAATGAAAAAGTAACTTTATAAAAATGTACTTTCTTCTTCCTGAGCCAAAGCTGGATTAGAACTAGTTTTTTCACTCGTCCATCCTCCAGAGGTTCAATAGACATTCCCAGCTGGAGTTAAACAGTTGCCCAGCTTGCTAGCGGACGATTGTTTGGCCTACGAAGGCTGAAGTGTTGTCCTGAACTGACCACATAACAGGGATTAGATATTTGTGAGGGGGGCTTGAACAGTTGGCAGAACAGAGGGCAGCTTCAGATTAACTCTCTTGATTGAAAGATCCCAAATGGGGCATGATAGAATCTGTGCCATTCATTTCCCTGGCCCCTCTAAAATATCTGGATCCAGTCTCAGTATGGGGGAAAACAGTTCTTGACCCTGAGTGAGCGAGAAGACCTCATTTAAAAGGAGAGTGAGTCAGAGAGGGATGCAGTTCCCTCTGGTGGAAGATGGAATTAGCCATTTTTTAAATTGAAGCTTTCTTGGAACTTTCACATTCGAGTGAAAAGTGCTGTATAACGAGGTGGGTTTAGGGTGAGAGGGTAGAGAGTGGTGGACAGGAACAATTCTCCAATCAGTGCCGAGTTTATAGGATAAGACTGACACCTCAACACCACCTCCTCAGAACATCCCTGGACCTCAGACTAGAACAGCTTTCCAGGGGTTAGGCAAGTGACCTCTGTTTGCCTGCTCCGGGGACACAAAAAGAAGAAGGATTCCTAATTCCAAAATGTTTCAGCTGACGACATAGGAGGCAACACTGAACAAGCCCTAATTGGAGAGATTAGGATTAGGTTTAGAAGCCTAATCCGAGGGTTACATGAGCGACCAGGAGCAACTGTCACAGCTGTTGAAGAAAAGTGATATTATTGCCACCTCCGGTGGACAGGCACAGGGTAGGGGGCAGTCAAGACACACAGGTTCACCCCACTCCACTCAGAGCTTCTTGTTCACTGAAAACGGTGCAACAACACAGTTGTGCTGCCAAAGGAATGATTAAAACCCTTTCTAATGAATGTTTAATCAATAAGCTGACATGACTTTGCACCATATCTGGAGTGTATAAATTCTCAAGCAATCACAGAATATGTAAAGCAAGTAACAAGTTGAATAGCGGCAGACTGTCTCTGTGGTGAAAACAATCAACATTTTTATCGGAAATTAGTTTTTCATGACTGAAATTATTAATCGGTTGTAAGAGGATTATAAGAAAGCAGCAACATATATATATATATTATATATATATATATATCTTCACTGAAAAAAACAGGTTTCAGGAGTTATATAGTTAGGAATTAGTTTTTAAAAAACCTTTGAAATTCACTCAAAAAACTATAAGTTTTAGTGGTGTTATAGTTAGCTGGACATTTTACTCATACAAAACCAATGAAATTGCTCCTATATAGTTAGTTGTACTAACTATATTTCGCGCACCCGCAATCCACTGCTGATGATGTCACATATTAGATCATTCATGACATGGTCAGTGACATCACTGATGACATCTCAAATGACATCACTGATGACATTACTGATGACATCATCCAGTGAATGTGGTTTGCTTCGTTATTTAAATATGCATTATATATATAGCAATTTACATTGAAGAATGAGTGGATATATATAAATAAATGTTTGGATGGAGTATTTAGTAGCAGTGTAATTGACTGTTTACTTGACCAATTTATAATGTCTCACTAAATATAGTGGATAGTGACTAAACTGTGTGAATATCTGTATCACTTTGTCAGTTGTTGTGTAAACTGATTCTACAGTTGGTTACTAGCTATGTGAAAGTCTATATTAGTTATTGATTAGTTAACTGAGTATTTGTATGGGAGTGTGAAAGTGTGTGTTGTTCGGTGGGAGGGTGTGACTGTCCAAAGATGTGTGAATAGTTGAATCAGTAGATATATGAAGTTAAAACTACATGTTCTAACAGTTTGGGTGAGGGAATCTCTTTATGGGTGTGGTGATGAGCAAATATATTTCTTAAAGGTACAGGTCCAACAAACTAGAAAAATAAAAGGCAGTGTATGTGTCAGTTGTTGTATATAAATAAGTATACATAAGACACAATGATTGTGTGAGTGACTGTATGGATAACTGTATACTTGTAATAATGATTTTATAATTCACTAAGTATGACTTACTATCTAAATGAATAGAAGAAGTGGTGTTTGTATAAGTGTTTTGCTAAGTAAATATGTAAGTATGATCCATTGTTTGCATAAGTGAGTAGGATGACTTCATATGTGAATAGGATGCGTGCTGTTGTTTAATGTCGATATAGATGTATAAGTATTTATGATAGTGTTCTATTGTTCATTGACAGCATGTATGAGTGAATCCATAGGTAAGTGATTAGATGTGTGTATACATCTATTAATCACTGAGTGGATTTTTAGATACTTGTATTGCTGTGACAATGGATTTAAATATGATACTCTGTATTTTACAAACAGCGATGAAAAATTGTAATAGTGTATGAAAAGGTGTATGTGATTGTCACGTGGATGATGTCATCAGTGATGTCATCAGTGATGTCATTTGAGATGTCATCAGTGATGTCACTGACCATGTCATGAATGATCTAATATGTGACATCATCAGCAGTGGATTGCGGGTGCGCGAAATATAGTTAGTACAACTAACTATATAGGAGCAATTTCATTGGTTTTGTATGAGTAAAATGTCCAGCTAACTATAACACCACTAAAACTTATAGTTTTTGGAGTGAATTTCAAAGGTTTTTTAAAAACTAATTCCTAACTATATAACTCCGGAAACCTATGGTTTTTTCAGTGAATTTCAAAGGTTTTTTTAAATGCTAATTCCTAACTATATAAGGCCTGAAACCTACGTTTTTTTCAGTGAATTTCAAAGGTTTTTTAAATGCTGATTCCTAACTATATAAGGCCTGAAACCTATGGTTTTTTCAGTGAATTTCAAAGGTTTTTTAAATGCTAATTCCTAACTATAACTGGTGTGTAACCTATGGTTTTTTCAGTGAATATATATATATATAAAATTTCTATGGCAAAATGAAACCCCTCATTTTGTTCCTTTTCAAATTAAATGTATTAAGTGTTACCACTTTATTCCAATCAAGATGACTTCAGGTGTGCCATACTTTTGTCATAAGTAAGACTGTTAGCGTTCTAGTTGTTCTTTAGAACACTCTGGGACATTCTGTCATTGGGCTATAGTTGGGCTACATCTGGCTGATATTTGGGCTCCATTTGGGTTCTTTTGTCTCTGGTGGCCATCTTTGGAGACTGCATATCAGAATTTTTTTAATGAAATATAAGAGGATTTGAGAAGGCACTCAAAATGTGCCCTAATTTCTCTTTCTTCAGCACTAATCATCATTTCTATGGCAAAATTAACCCCTTCATTTTGTTCCTTTGCAAATTAAATGTTTTAAGTGTTAACATTTTATTCCAATCAAGATGACTTCAGGTGTGCCATACTTTTGTCATAAGTAAGACAGTTAGCGCTCTAGTTGTTCTTTAGAACACTCTGGGACATTCTGTCATTGGGCTATAGTTGGGCTACATCTGGCTGATATTTGGGCTACATTAGTTTTTTTTGTCTCTGGGGGCCATCTTTGGGCTACATTGGGCTACATTGTAGCCCAATATATATTTTTTCAAAGTTTATTTTCGTAAAAAACACTGGAGCACATTTCTTGAGACATAGCAAAGGCACATCGGGCTACCAGTCCCTACAATTTTGCCAAGTTTGGTGGAAAACCATTCAGCCGTTCGGGCTAAAAGTGAGTCCAACCGCCCTATGGAAATTAACATGGGGAAAACACGTTTTGGGACCCCCCTTTTATCTCGGCTCCCGCTTGATGAATACCCCCCAAACTTTCAGGGAAGGAGCGGAGCACCGTGAGGCAAAGGTAAGGAAAATTTCAGGAAGATTCCTCAACCGGCGCCAAAGTTATTCCCAATAGAATGTTGCGATTTCCCTATGGAAAACAATCCTAACTATATATACCTACTGGCTATCGCCAGTAGGTAATATATATATATATATATATATATATATATATATATATATATATATATATACACTATGAAAATAGAGATTGTGATAGATTTATAAAGCATGATGACATATATATGTGAGAATCAAGTGTCTATATTGTCCAAAAATTCTGGTGATAGTCAAAATGTATCCCAATAGATGTGGCAAGTGCTTTAACGTTTCAGTATTGTGTTGTCATATGGAAAGAATATTGAAATCAAATATAGTGATACAAAAATATTGGTACAGACTTATTATGATGTAAAAATGTTATGAGTATAAATAGAGTGCAACCATTTTTTTGTTTTAGTTTTATTTTTAATATTGTTTTAAAATATATAGTTTACTAAAATATAAATATGTATTTTGTACGTGGTAGTTTTTACATTTATTTTATGTAGTCATTTGAAAATAGGTGGATGTTATGTCTATTGTATTTACACTTGAAAAGATGAGTTTTGAACTTTTTAAAATCAAAATATATGTTTAAAAAAATTTGTTGTGGGCTGCTTGGTTTATACAGGAGAAGGGTGGGAGATTTTTAAAGTATCTTTATTTAATTAATTTAATTTATGTATTTGTTTCAATGTAAAATTTAAAATTACTAATTTTATATTTTAGAAATAAAGCATTTTACAATTTTAAATTGGTTTTGATAGTGTTTTGTAATTCATGCTTTACAGTGTGGAAGAAAGGCGGGAATTGGGCCTAATTTTGTTAGATGCTGAAAAAGCATTTGGCCATGGGGAGTGGGATTAGTTGTGGAGACTCATGTATGGGGCAGGATTTGGAAGGGGTTTATGACGGCTTTGCAGGTATTGTACACTGCACCGGTCGCTAAAATTGCGGCAATGGGCATGGTTTCAGAGCCAGTGAAAATCACTAGAGGAACTCGGCATGGGTGTCCTTGCTACCTGCTGCTGTTTGCTGTATTTATTAATCCTTTTGTAGAAATGCTAGGAAAACCTCCCTTTGTTAAACCCTTTATAGTTCAGGGCATACCACATTCTGTTTTCGCTTATGCAGATGATATAGCTATTGCTACAGAAGACCCAATTACTGCTCTTAAAGAGGTGGAGCGTCTAGCAAAAGAATTTGGTCTGGTATCAGGTAATAAGCTCAAAGTAGCTAAAACGCTAATACTACGTAAGGATAATATTGTGTTAAACGATGTGAGATTGGTGAAAGAAGTTACGTATTTGGGCATGAAAATTCAAACATCGATTAAAGATCTGATTGAAGCTAACTGGTTGGATATAATAGGTAGCATTAAGGAATCGCTAGAAAGATGAGGGCTATTACACTTTAGATTGGTCGGAAGAGGCAATATTATAAAAATTAATATTTTACCAAGGGTACTATATTTATTTAGATCTATCCCTCTCGAAGTGAAGAGAGACCAACTTCAACAATTGCAATCGCTGTGTATTAAATTCCTCTGGGCCCCTGGTAAACCTAGACGCGCTACAAGGTTTATGACTTTACCAAGAGAGAGGGAGGGGCTGGTTGACACCCAATTTTACATTTTATTATTATGTCTGTTTTTTGTTAAAGATGGAGTATTATTGACTGGGGAGGAGGTTAGTAATGTAGCTTAGCCTCCCTCCTTTTTCCAGCTGATGCTTGGTTCTGAGGCAAAGAACTGTCTGTTTAAGGAAATAGACGGCATTTACTTTAAAAGGACACGGTTTAAAGTGATGGAAGCCGCATTCAAGGTGTGGAAATCTGCACAGAAATTACTTTTGTTGGAAGGGCTAACATATTATACGCCCATGAATGCCCTTAAGATTCTCCCTCCCATTTTTTGGGTTATGGTGGCACTAAGCTGGAGAAATAAAGGTATTCTACAGGTTGGAGATTTTTATGAGGCTGTTGGGCTTTATCCTACCTATGTAGATCTGGCTAGGCAATATAATCTGTTTTAGACACATTTTTTTATTTTTAATTTCTACAAATCCGTGACTTTCTTGGTCGGAAAAACTTGGTATTAGCACCGAATCAATTTATTGAAAGTATAAGGCGTCAGGAGAAAATTGGGGTGCTATATAAGATTCTTCTATCCTCTAGAGCAGACGTTCTGGAGAAACACAATGCTCAATGATCTAATGTGTTCGGTGAACATGATATATCTATAGAGAAAGCCATTATAATGTCTAGGGAAACTCTTCTATCTGCTAATTTGAAAGCACAATTTTTGAAGACTGTTTTTAATCTATATTATACTCCAGTATGTATGTCAAATAGAGCGGGGGGTATGATGGCAAAAGTTTTCGGTGTGGGGGGATAGTGTGGATAGCCTACATGTTTTTTGTAGTTGTTATAAATTGTCTATGTATGTGATGGACATTGAGAAATTTGTGTCAGAGATTACTGGGATATCTATTAAAATTACTCCAGCTATACTGCTATTAGGTATTGGCAGGATTTAGAAAAGGGCACCCCTATGTTTAAACATCGCTATTTAATTTTCATTGAAATAGTTGCAGCTCAACTGTGCATTGCTGCTGATTCGCTTCGGCCTGAGCCCACCCCCTTTCGAAAGATGGCGTGCCATAATGTATATTTTATTTAATTTAGAACTGAGTTTGTATTCGGAAAAAGATGCAAGGACAAATAATATTGGAATGTGTATTTGGGGGCATTTTGTGATCATATGAATGTATGAAATTATTGATGTATTATTTTGTTTTGATGCTGTGGGACAATAAAAAAAAAAAAGAAAATGTCACCTTTCTTAAAGCGTAGTATTGACTATCCGGCGGCACAAGTGTTATTTCGGTAGTATAACTACAATTGCACTCAACTGTCTACTGCTCTTAGACCATAAATTCAAATTAACAAATAGGGAGTGCTTAGGAAGTCATTCCAAATTCTTATTCAAATCATGCAACTTCTTCTTTCAGGTCAAGCCAATGCACAAAAAGTTCTTGGGTAGCAAAGTAAGTATTATTCAAAATTTGGCTTGTTGTAGCGATCATTCAAACACCGAGATTCTTCTCATAGATTTCAATGTAATGCAGGAGCCACGGTATGATATTTCAAAGCAAACTTTGACACTGTAATGAGTTAATTTAAATTTAAATTAATATTTTTTGGGACTTTCTAAGCACTGCCTTTTTACGTATATTTGACTAGAAATTCAACTTTGAAATTGAAGAGGGATTCAAATTACAATTCTTCAAATACCAAACTGGACTTTCTTAGCTGCTCCCAATTGAAAAGTATCACTTATTAAATGTAATAAGGTAACTCCATGGTATTCAATATTATCCTATGGGAGAGGTAGTCCTCACAATAGTGAAAAACTAATTTAGGAGTTTCTCAATGCCAGTGCATGCAAAACTTAGAAGTACATGTCCAACGTTTTTAAATACACTTCACCCTGCCCTGTGAGCTGTTTAGGACCTACCTGGGGGTGACTTATAATTATTGAAAAGAGAGGTTTAGGCCTGGCAAAAGGTTCATTTCGAATTAATGCAGCAGGCCCTATAGCAGCATTTACTTTACAGGTCCTGGTTAATGTAGGACCACTTTTACTAGGGACTTTTGAGTAAAATATGCCAATTGGATGTAAACCAATTTTATCATGTTGAAAGAAGGGAGCACAAGCACGTTGGCACTGGTTAGCAGTGGTAAATTGTGTGGAGTCCCAAGGCCAACAAAATTGAATTCAGCAAAAACAGCGGAGTAAGGCAAAAGGTTCGAGGGAATAATAAGGCTGAGGGTCTAGCAAACACCTTCCCCAAAATGGGTTAGACTGGAGTGAGAATAGTTAATCATATTCCTTTTGTATCCAACACCATCGTCAAAAGGGTTTGAGGTTTCTAGCTGTGTATAGTGGGTGTGCTAATTATTTTTTTCCAATAACAAGCAATACATCAATGTTTGTACATGCTTTTTATTTGTGTATTTTGTTTATTTTATTTATTGCATATTTTTTATTTTGATATATATTCCTTTTTTCCAAAACAACATGCATTATTCTCAAATATTACAGTGATACAATATTTGAATATACTATTTTGGTATAGTATCATATGTATTGTAATTTTAACACAGTTTTAAGCTATGTGTATTTTTAAACATTTTTACACACATGGTACATAATTATTGTTTCATGCATGCATTTTGTTCTACATTGTATTGTTACATTTTTAAAATGTATTTTAGGTTATATTAATTCGTTATATTTCATCTATACCTATCGTTTTATAATGCTATTTAGTTATACATTATATATCATGGTTCAAAACCATGTTGAACAATTTAAGACATTTTTGCAAATGTTTTACATACATTTTTAACACCTTGGGCCCCATTAGGATGACGGGAGGACTTTGTCCGCCTGCCATCCCGTCGTGAAAATGGACCGCCCGCCATAAGGGTGGGGGTCCCGTGGGTGCTATTAGGATGTGCCCGACACAGTGGCGGGCGCATCCTGCATCCCTAACATTGTGGCGGGCAGTGCACTCAGCTCCGCCCGTTAGGGAGGCATGTAGTGCACTTCTTTGCACAACATGGCAGGCACCGTGCGGTGCCTGCCATGTTGTGCATGGAACTGCAGGGGCGTACCATAGGTACGCCCCATGTGCACCCCCCACCGCAACCGGCCCCCCCTAGCAGATTCCGCATGCCTTTCATTGGTGGTAATGCCGCCACAGAAAGGCATTTCTAAATGCACATTGGAATATGGCAGGCGGTGTCAAACAGACACCGCCACCATATTGCAGCCTTTTCCGCCCGGTCGCAAGTCGACCGGGGTGGAAATGCGGCGGACGGTCTTTCCATCCCCGCGGACCCCCCAGCCATAATAATATGGCGGGGGGGTCTTTTCAACAGGGATGGCGGGCGGATAGCCCCCGCCGGGCCGACGGTGACCACCGCCGGCCCGGCGGGGGCAATACGCCCGCCATCCTAACGGGGCCTCTTATATTTTTTGCAACATTTCTATTGAATTCTATGGGAAAACAGTATTTTCTTTTATGTTAATTTACCTAGCATTTTTTTTACTTTGTTTTTTACTGCTACCTGTATTTTGTACTCTTATCAGTGTCATTTTCATTTTAAGGTATACTACATTTGTGTCGGTCGAAGTTCCTGTTGCAGTTCCCTGTTGCTGTTCAATGGACAAAGTAAGAGCTTTTTAAAGTTTTTATTAAGGGTTTCTGGGGTGTGGGGGGGGTGTGAGGAGATATAGTTATTGTGAATTATGGAGTTAATATTATTGTGTATGCTTGTTTAGTGGTAGTTTATGTTTCATTGTTATCTAATGTAGTGCGGTAAGTCTAACTATACATTGTTAGTAGAAGTATGATATTGTAGATATTGTCATGTTTTCTACTTTGGAGATTTGCAATGCTAAATTTGTATTGTATTTAGCATGTATGTATTGTGAGGGTGGGTGTATTGTTTTTTTTACAGGTTTAGAAGTCAGAGTGCAAAGTTTGCAACTGTCTTCAATGTGTTTAAAAAAAATAAATACATTTGGTTTGATGTCAACCTACATTCATTTTTAATTTCTTTGGATTTTCCAGATTTCCACGAACAGTTTTTACTTTGATTTTTTCAGATTTTTAACGGTTTACAACGACTGTGAATTACTTCACTGTGTTCAAATTAGAGATTTAATTTTCCCCTATATTGTGGGTATCTTAGTTTTTCGATTTTTACTTTTTTGTGGTTTGGACTTTGGGAAGTAGTGATGGTACAAGAACATCAGCTTTGCAACTCAGTACAATATTTTTTATTATTTTACTGTACGAAATTGTATATTTTATTAGCATTATTTGTATTTTGCTCTTACTGTAATTGAAAACGTTTATTTTTTTATGTGTGTGGTTGAATGCAGGAGTTGCTTTGTATATTTTTTATATTGCATCTTTTTGGTTTTCTTCTGAGCATTTGAAATGAAATGTAAAGATATTGGGGCTCATTAGGATGGCGGACGGAAGAGCCACCGCGGCCCTGGAGTAGGCGGAAAAACCCTTTTCCGTGTCCACCTGCCGCGGATACTCCGTCCGCCATATCAGGATAGGAAAACGTGTCAAATTTCCGTCCGCGACGGTAAAGCACACACCGCCGTCGAACTACACTCGACCACGCGGCGAACGGAACACATCCGGAGGCTCCGCCCTACGTACTGACGTCTAAGACCGTCCCCCAAATCAAGATGGCGGAAAATACACATAAAACCGCTGCGGAAAAACAACCTGTCTGAACACGGCGGAATCCCCACAGCGAACATAGGTGACATAGCAGAGATCTTTACAACAATGGAGAGAGAGAGGGAAAAATAATAATGCTAGGCACTATGTGAGGTGGGAACTCCTGGTCCCCCAATTAATCTAGAAAAAACAATAGAGGAGTAGCCCCTCGTGGGTAGGGAGAAAAATAACTCTCTAATAATGAGCACAAGAGCTCTGGTTAGCAAATTTTGCCCCAACCTGTTACTGGATAAGGCATATCCTTATAGAAGACCCCTCACTCACCAACCTGGTTGGTGACATGCTTCATCATTGGGGTCCCACCCCATAAGCCGAGTGCCTACGGGGTGTGCTGCGACACCTGATTACAGTGGAGCTGGTTTCGTTTTTATGTGTTCAAGACTATCAAAAAATGTGTATTAAAAAGGGCCAACACTACTCACTTCAAGTATTTATTCTTGAGCGCTTGAACCCTTAGTAAAAATCAAGTGTGGCACCTTTGCCTAATTAGGAAGGCTTTGGTGTCAGAAAGTCGTGTTAAAATATATAAAAATAGCGAAAGTGTGCTATGTGAATATACAAAATTATTGTTTAAAAAGGTCTACATGTTTCAACCCATACATGGATTCAAGGGTTTTCGTCAGGACCGTAGGTGATTTGAACTGGGTGGTCCGCCCGCGCTAAGGAGCGTCCTGCCCTAGTTCAATTTAGAGATCGTAAATAAGGATCTCGTGCAAAAAGGTGCGTTTTTCACTTTTGGAAAAAACCTGTGAAAAGACAGGGAAACAAAAAACAGGAAGGGGTCACACACAGGGGTAGACAAAATGGATTGTACCACATATAACATATATATTCATGATCATTAGGACAATCATAATATCCACGTGTGGAATCATACCAGCATATCACTATTGTGATTAGAACATATCTATTGCGTGGGTGGCAACAGAAATATAGTGATAAAATGCCGGGAGGTGCCTTTCAATCAAAGGGCAGCCGCCAAATGAGGGGTGTCGATATGGTTTGGCGTCTGTAATACGTGAAAAACAGGGGTCGATAAATGGGAGAGTGACCTATTAGCGTGCTGCGCTGTGATCGGCTGCCAAATAGATGTGAGCAGTCGTGAGAAAAACCGTCTCAATAGTATTGGGGCGGCTAGATTGTGCTTACGCTTGGAAGCGAAAGTCTCGCTTCATAGGCACCAGCGTAACCAAGTTGACAGGATTCCGTCTCCTGTAGATTAAAAACAACAACAAGTATCCAGTGTTAGCGCTTTGGCAAAAGCGCTTTGACAGTCGAATATTGCCCCAAGCAAAATTACGGGTGATCGTTCCCGCATAGCGATCCTTCAAGTGTACTTACTTGTCGCTTCTGTTCATCAGACCGATTAACCTACTTGGTTCTTGCTCGGCGTGCCCCGTGGAGTGTCTCCGGTGTCTGTTTGCCGGTAATGTGAACACTTCCTCGTTGGGCGTGGCCGGGTCACGTGTGGTGAGCACGTGATCCGGAGGTGGCCAATCACAGTGTTCAGTGAACACTGTTGTAGGACAACCCCAAGTAAAGCAATGTTTACTTCGCCATGGTAACGGTTGTAATGCTCTAAGGCGGACAGCGCTCGCTTAGCTGAGTCATAGTTCTAGGGTATTTTTAACGTGTTTCTGAGCAAGAGCATAGATGTGAATGGGGAATATTTACAAGGTGTTAAGTGTACAGAGAATACTTTCAGGGCATTGGAAAACAGGCAAAGTTGCCGTTTGGAGGCTTTTGTAAACCGGAACAGGCATAGGATAACTCCATGTGGTGGGTCTGGATTCCAACATGCTCTCTTATGTCAATACATTGTTCCACGGGATATTATCGTTTAAGCCGGTTTTGTGCGTGGAAAGTCTGTAGACCCATCTCTGTTCCTTCTCGTATAGGCGTTTGTCTAGGTTTGTACCAGGTTGTACTTGTTCAATTATTGTCCATTTTATGTCATCAGCAGTGTGACCTACCGATAAAAAATGTTCAGTAAGCTTTGTATTTGTCTTTTTGCACCTGATGGTGCTCCTGTGCTCTCCGATGCGAAGTTTTATTTTTCTACTGGTCATTCCTATATAATGCAAGTCGCATGGACATGTCAATCTGTAGATGACATTCTCGCTATTGCAGTTAGTCTGCCCTCTTATTGTCCACACTTTGTTGGGTTCCAACAGTAGTGTTTTTGTATTTGTGGTGAAGGGGCAGACACTGCAACTTCCGCATTTATAGTGACCAGTTACCTTAGGTAGACCCCAGAGATTAGTTTGTGTTTCTTTTCTAGGGTGTAACGCTAGGGGTCTGGTATTGACTACTGCATCTTTTATGCTTCGTGCTCTTTTGAAAGAGAATAAAGGTTTGTTCCATCTTAGATTGCCTGTGTTCAGAATGTTCCAGTGTTTTTTTATTATTCTTGATACGTCATTGGATATAGTGTTATATGTTGTAACACACGTCAAAGGTATCTCTTCCGGGACCCTTTCTTTTGGTTCCAAGAGCGCTGCGCGAGGCTGATTACGAGCTCGCTTCTGGCTTTTCTGGAGGATTCTGTTTGGGTAACCTCTGTTTTGAAGTTTCTGAGAAAGGTCTTTGGCTTGGCTCTTGTAGTCATTTAGTTCACTACAATTCCTACGGATTCTAAGGTATTGCCCGTATGGTACATTTTCGCGTAGGGGTCTGGGGTGAAAGCTTTCAAAACGGAGGAGGTTATTTTTGGCAGTAGGTTTATAATGGGTAGGTACTACTATTACCCATTATAAACCTACTGCCAAAAATAACCTCCTCCGTTTTGAAAGCTTTCACCCCAGACCCCTACGCGAAAATTTACCATACGGGCAATACCTTAGAATCCGTAGGAATTGTAGTGAACTAAATGACTACAAGAGCCAAGCCAAAGACCTTTCTCAGAAACTTCAAAACAGAGGTTACCCAAACAGAATCCTCCAGAAAAGCCAGAAGCGAGCTCGTAATCAGCCTCGCGCAGCGCTCTTGGAACCAAAAGAAAGGGTCCCGGAAGAGATACCTTTGACGTGTGTTACAACATATAACACTATATCCAATGACGTATCAAGAATAATAAAAAAACACTGGAACATTCTGAACACAGGCAATCTAAGATGGAACAAACCTTTATTCTCTTTCAAAAGAGCACGAAGCATAAAAGATGCAGTAGTCAATACCAGACCCCTAGCGTTACACCCTAGAAAAGAAACACAAACTAATCTCTGGGGTCTACCTAAGGTAACTGGTCACTATAAATGCGGAAGTTGCAGTGTCTGCCCCTTCACCACAAATACAAAAACACTACTGTTGGAACCCAACAAAGTGTGGACAATAAGAGGGCAGACTAACTGCAATAGCGAGAATGTCATCTACAGATTGACATGTCCATGCGACTTGCATTATATAGGAATGACCAGTAGAAAAATAAAACTTCGCATCGGAGAGCACAGGAGCACCATCAGGTGCAAAAAGACAAATACAAAGCTTACTGAACATTTTTTATCGGTAGGTCACACTGCTGATGACATAAAATGGACAATAATTGAACAAGTACAACCTGGTACAAACCTAGACAAACGCCTATACGAGAAGGAACAGAGATGGGTCTACAGACTTTCCACGCACAAAACCGGCTTAAACGATAATATCCCGTGGAACAATGTATTGACATAAGAGAGCATGTTGGAATCCAGACCCACCACATGGAGTTATCCTATGCCTGTTCCGGTTTACAAAAGCCTCCAAACGGCAACTTTGCCTGTTTTCCAATGCCCTGAAAGTATTCTCTGTACACTTAACACCTTGTAAATATTCCCCATTCACATCTATGCTCTTGCTCAGAAACACGTTAAAAATACCCTAGAACTATGACTCAGCTAAGCGAGCGCTGTCCGCCTTAGAGCATTACAACCGTTACCATGGCGAAGTAAACATTGCTTTACTTGGGGTTGTCCTACAACAGTGTTCACTGAACACTGTGATTGGCCACCTCCGGATCACGTGCTCACCACACGTGACCCGGCCACGCCCAACGAGGAAGTGTTCACATTACCGGCAAACAGACACCGGAGACACTCCACGGGGCACGCCGAGCAAGAACCAAGTAGGTTAATCGGTCTGATGAACAGAAGCGACAAGTAAGTACACTTGAAGGATCGCTATGCGGGAACGATCACCCGTAATTTTGCTTGGGGCAATATTCGACTGTCAAAGCGCTTTTGCCAAAGCGCTAACACTGGATACTTGTTGTTGTTTTTAATCTACAGGAGACGGAATCCTGTCAACTTGGTTACGCTGGTGCCTATGAAGCGAGACTTTCGCTTCCAAGCGTAAGCACAATCTAGCCGCCCCAATACTATTGAGACGGTTTTTCTCACGACTGCTCACATCTATTTGGCAGCCGATCACAGCGCAGCACGCTAATAGGTCACTCTCCCATTTATCGACCCCTGTTTTTCACGTATTACAGACGCCAAACCATATCGACACCCCTCATTTGGCGGCTGCCCTTTGATTGAAAGGCACCTCCCGGCATTTTATCACTATATTTCTGTTGCCACCCACGCAATAGATATGTTCTAATCACAATAGTGATATGCTGGTATGATTCCACACGTGGATATTATGATTGTCCTAATGATCATGAATATATATGTTATATGTGGTACAATCCATTTTGTCTACCCCTGTGTGTGACCCCTTCCTGTTTTTTGTTTCCCTGTCTTTTCACAGGTTTTTTCCAAAAGTGAAAAACGCACCTTTTTGCACGAGATCCTTATTTACGATCTCTAAATTGAACTAGGGCAGGACGCTCCTTAGCGCGGGCGGACCACCCAGTTCAAATCACCTACGGTCCTGACGAAAACCCTTGAATCCATGTATGGGTTGAAACATGTAGACCTTTTTAAACAATAATTTTGTATATTCACATTCACATAGCACACTTTCGCTATTTTTATATATTTTAACACGACTTTCTGACACCAAAGCCTTCCTAATTAGGCAAAGGTGCCACACTTGATTTTTACTAAGGGTTCAAGCGCTCAAGAATAAATACTTGAAGTGAGTAGTGTTGGCCCTTTTTAATACACATTTTTTGATAGTCTTGAACACATAAAAACGAAACCAGCTCCACTGTAATCAGGTGTCGCAGCACACCCCGTAGGCACTCGGCTTATGGGGTGGGACCCCAATGATGAAGCATGTCACCAACCAGGTTGGTGAGTGAGGGGTCTTCTATAAGGATAGACATAGCAGAGATACCCACCGCAAGCTGACCACCACCATGGACCCAGCGCTACACGCTTTCCCGATGCTCTTCACGATCCACCACGTCCTAGTCATGGCCCTCCATCGACGCCGACGCAGGTAAGGCACAAACCATTGGCTGCATGGAGGGGAATACCAGCAAGGGCCGTGACGTAGGGAGGGGGAGTGTCATGTTACCGAAACCACTGATGACAAGCAAATAGAAATACACATTTGTAGTACGCAAGCATGAATGACAACGACAAACCACGACACATGATTGACTACCTTTATTGCACATAATAGGGGTATAATCACTGTGTATGCGTGAGCATGGGCAAAGTGGGCACCAGAGCAGCTACATCAGAGGCAGCATGTGAGAGGGCAGAATGCAGTATCAGAGCATCAACAGGGCATCGTGCCCAACAGAGCAGGTACATCATTGGCAGTAAACGAGAGGGCAGAATGCAGTATCAGAACAGCAACAGGGCAGTGTGGATTACAGAGCAGGTACATCAGAGGCAGCACGTGAGAGGGGCTAAGTGCATCAACAGTCCATAGCACTGAACATGTCCATCAGAGGCAGCACATCAGAGGGCAGAATGCAGTATCAGAACAGCAACAGGGCATTGTGGATTACAGAGCAGGTACATCAGAGGCAGCACATCAGAGGGCACAATGCAGTATCAGAACAGCAACAGGGCATTGTGGATTACAGAGCAGGTACATCAGAGGCAGCACGTGATAGGGCAGAATGCAGTATCAGAACAGCAACAGGGCATTGTGGATTACAGAGCAGGTACATCAGAGGCAGCACGTGAGAGGGGCTAAGTGCATCAACAGTCCATAGCACTAAACATGTCCATCAGAGGCAGCACGTGAGAGGGGCTAAGTGCATCAACAGTCCATAGCACTGAACATGGCCATCAGAGGCAGCACATCAGAGGGCAGAATGCAGTATCAGAACAGCAACAGGGCATTGTGGATTACAGAGCAGGTACATCAGAGGCAGCACATCAGAGGGCAGAATGCAGTATCAGAACAGCAACAGGGCATTGTGGATTACAGAGCAGGTACATCAGAGGCAGCACGTGAGAGGGCACAATGCAGTATCAGAACAGCAACAGGGCATTGTGGATTACAGAGCAGGTACATCAGAGGCAGCACGTGAGAGGGGCTAAGTGCATCAACAGTCCATAGCACTGAACATGTCCATCAGAGGCAGCACGTGAGAGGGGCTAAGTGCATCAACAGTCCATAGCACTGAACATGTCCATCAGAGGCAGCACATCAGAGGGCACAATGCAGTATCAGAACAGCAACAGGGCATTGTGGATTACAGAGCAGGTACATCAGAGGCAGCACGTGAGAGGGCAGAATGCAGTATCAGAACAGCAACAGGGCATTGTGGATTACAGAGCAGGTACATCAGAGGCAGCACGTGAGAGGGGCTAAGTGCATCAACAGTCCATAGCACTGAACATGTCCATCAGAGGCAGCACATCAGAGGGCAGAATGCACATCAGAACAGCAACAGGGCATTGTGGATTACAGAGCAGGTACATCAGAGGCAGCACATCAGAGGGCACAATGCAGTATCAGAACAGCAACAGGGCATTGTGGATTACAGAGCAGGTACATCAGAGGCAGCTTGTGAGAGGGGCTAAGTGCATCAACAGTCCATAGCACTGAACATGTCCATCAGAGGCAGCACATCAGAGGGCACAATGCAGTATCAGAACAGCAACAGGGCATTGTGGATTACAGAGCAGGTACATCAGAGGCAGCACGTGAGAGGGCAGAATGCAGTATCAGAACAGCAACAGGGCATTGTGGATTACAGAGCAGGTACATCAGAGGCAGCACAAGTACGTGTCCCTACCAACCCGTCCCAGGGACCACAAGAGTGCAACGCAGTTCTCAATGGACACACCATGTGAAATAACATTTGAGTGAAGTGTTCAGAACCTCACATCACAGAATCAGGGGGACTGCGTGAACTACCTGCCTCTGACACACTGCCAGCACCAGCAACAGGAGTGTGAGACACAGCCACAGCCCGAGTGACACACACATGGGCCACGGACCCATACACACTGGCAGCACCAGCAACAGGAGTGTGAGACACAGCCACAGCCCGAGTGACACACACATGGGCCACGGACCCAGACACACTGGCAGCACCAGCAACAGGAATGTGAGACACAGCCACAGATGTAGTCACTGACACGTGACCCACTGACCCAGACAGACTGCCAGCACCAGAAACAGGAGTGTGCAACACAGCCACAGATCTTCTAACTGACACGTGAGCCATAGACCCAGATACACTGCCAGGACCTGCAACAGGAGAGGGCACAACAGAGACTGTGCCACTACATGATGCATGACAGCCACCAACAGACACAGTGCCACTATCTGATACATGAGAGTCAACTGCACCTGCGCCACTGGGACAACTGAAATGATGAGCCACAGGGCTGTATGGGCCAGGAGGCAGGGTGGGCCTGGGAGCTGGGGATAGCTGACCTTGAGCCACATCGGGGTTGGCAGGTGTCAATGGTGTGTGTCTGCGTTTCTTAGGGATGTGTGAGTGCACCCTGGACAGGACAGAACTGCCAAGTGGTGGGGACTCTAAAGAATCACCACCCACCATAGGTGGAGCATCTGCAGCCGGGGATCGGGTTTCTGGGGACGTGCTGGAGCCTGCTTGTCGTTTGCTGTGTGCCTGCCGCCTGGACTCAGAGTCATGTGTAATGGGGGATGCAACAACAGGGGACTCCCTCCTCTGCTTCTGACTGGCCTGGATGGGAGTGGAGGTATGGGGGGACTCCGCCGCGGAGACATCTGTTTGGCGTTCAGTAGAAAACATCAGCCTCAGTGCAGCCAGGGGTGAAGTATGCCTGTCCTTGATTGCGCCATTGTCCATGCTAGAAGCCTTGTCCGTAGGATGTGCCTTATCCTTAGGTGGAGTGTTATCTCTGGATTTAGCCTGTGCCCTGGTCGCCGCCCTGTTCCTGCCAGCAGACTTGTCGTCTGTGGTGTACCTGTCTCCAGTAGACACCTGCTCTCTGTGTGTGTCCCTGCCCTTGGGAGATGGACCTTGCTCTGTTGTGTGCCTGCCCTTGGGAGTCTCCCTGCTCTTAGGAGGTGCCTTTGTCTTTTCACTGTCCTTGGGAGGGTCCCTTTCCTCTGTTGTGTGCCTGCCCTTGGGAGTCTCCCTGCTCTTAGGAGGTGCCTTTGTCTTTTCACTGTCCTTGGGAGGGTCCCTTTCCTCTGTTGTGGGCCTGCCCTTGGGAGTCTCCCTGCTCTTAGGAGGTGCCTTTGTCTTTTCACTGTCCTTGGGAGGGTCCCTTTCCTCTGTTGTGGGCCTGCCCTTGGGAGTCTCCCTGCTCTTAGGAGGTGCCTTTGTCTTTTCACTGTCCTTGGGAGGGTCCCTTTCCTCTGTTGTGGGCCTGCCCTTGGGAGTCTCCCTGCTCTTAGGAGGTGCCTTTGTCTTTTCACTGTCCTTGGGAGGGTCCCTTTCCTCTGTTGTGGGCCTGCCCTTGGGAGTCTCCCTGCTCTTAGGAGGTGCATTTGTCTTTTCACTGTCCTTGGGAGGGTCCCTTTCCTCGGTTGTGGGCCTGCCCTTGGGAGTCTCCCTGCTCTTAGGAGGTGCCTTTGTCTTCTGAGTGGCCTTGTCCAAGGTACAGTCCATGGACATGTGAGTATCCCTTGCCTTGGGAGTACCTTTTGTGTTGAATGCCTGTGTAGCTCCTGAAGGCATGTCCCCCAACAACACTTGTGGATCGTGTGTGTGTACTCCAGTGTATCTGACGTTGTCTACGTGAACAGATTTAGCTGATCTAGGGGATGGGGTCTGTGCCCTGCGTGCCCTGACGTGCTGTCTGACGCTGCTTCTAGTGCAATAACCTGTAATTGAGTCCTGCTCAGAATACTCACTACCCCCTGAGACATCCAGTGGTGTAGATGGGGAAACAGAAGTAGCACCCTGTCCATGCGACTGTACTATTGCAGACGACACACTGCTTGCCAATGACTGCACTGTCCTGTGTAGACCTGCAAGTTCGCCATGCATCCCTTCCATGAATGCCACCACCTGCCCCAACTTCCTATCATGGTCCTGGAAAGCATTTGTCATATTGGTCTGCCCCACACACAGCTGTCGCAGCAGATCAACGGCCTCAGCACACAGTGCATTTTGGCTCACCGTGGCAGGGGCAGCGGTGCCTGCACCGAACGCCACTCTGCTCCCCCTACTCCTGCGGCCACGAACAGTACATGGTGCAGTTGGCGGAAGTGTGGGCCCTGTGTGCTGTCTTCCGACAGAAGGTGATGATTGCCCACTCCCAGTCTGTGACAACAGTGCAGGCTCACCAAGAGTTTCCGACGAGGAGGACGATGGTGTCTCCACATGCGAGTCCTCAGGGACGGTCCTGTCCCCCTCTCCGGCGCTGGCCTCCTCTGTGTCAGTCTGCGTGTGTGCGAAGTCTGAGCCGGACTCATTTCCTCGACTAATCTCCACCGTCTGTGGCTGAGTGTCCTCTGTCATAGCTGAAATGCACATAAAAGAGGTGCAAGTCATGGGCACACTGACGTACAGAAGGACCAGGATTTCCAAATACCATAGCTGACAAAGATTTTGTAGCCCCCATCCTGCACACGGCCCACCTCTACCAGTCATCCTGACATTTCATGAGCGTTGGTGGCCGTGACACATGTACAGCATGCGGACAGGGCAGGACCACGTACATCTGCACACATTTCCTGCCATGGGGCCATGGACCACTAGGGGATGTGCTTCAACACTCAACTACTAAGCAAGTGGCGTGTCAACATGGCGGACCTGTATGTCAAATCACAACCACCCAATGGGACCAACATGGCATCACAGAGATACATACGCAACACGGAACTCAATACTGTGTCTGTGCACCAATACATGCATAGCACTCACAGGTTTCCTACACAGACAGTATGCTCACCGCTAGTTTGCTGTTGATCGACACTCAGACGTTCGGCCAGTTCAGGATGCGTCACTGCAATGATACGGTGCATGAGAGGGGTCATGGAGCGTCGGGCCAGACGGGGCGTACTTGGAATCATCCCCAGTGTCACTTCCGCTACATTCTTGCTCAGCCTGGAAATGTCGTCCCAGCGTTTGTGGCAGTGTGTATGTCGTCTGTTGCACACCCCCAATGCCCGTACTTCCCGTGCTATGCTCCTCCACAGGTCCTTGCGAAGGTGCAGCTTGACCTACCATGATGGGAGACAAAAGTGTGTAAGTCAGTGGACAGTTGGCCTGTCACACACATAGGGGCAAGACGTAACTGTCAGCAGCCATGCACAATCAGGAACATATGTCTAGCCCACACTACACAGCTAAGATTGCAGTAGGCCTGATTATTTGGCCCCCTCATGCACACCAACATGTCCCACACTGCACTTACCACCCGTCCGGGTGCGCCGTAGAGGCGTCCATAGTTGCAGAGCACACCGTCCACGAGGACGTCAAGCTCCGCGGCGGTGAAGGGTCGAGACCGGATCTCTTTGCCTCTCGACATGGCAAGATCACGGAGTATGGCACTAGAGCAGCAGTCGGTGGTCAGCTCAGCAGCACCAGCAGGTCGAGGTGATGGTCACAGGCAGGAGTCGGTGGTCAGCTCAGCAGCACCAGCAGGTCGAGGTGATGGTCACAGGCAGTAGTCGGTGGTCAGCTCAGCAGCACCAGCAGGTCGAGGTGATGGTCACAGGCAGGAGTCGGTGGTCAGCTCAGCAGCAGCAGCAGGTCGAGGTGAACAGGCAGCACTGGTCCCCAGGGTAGGAAGTGTCATTTTGGCCAACACACATATATAGGGCCCTCAGCACGTGTCAGTGGCATACGTCGCCAGCAATTGGTCAGCCCTGGAAGCGTGTTCGTGAAATGGGCCAATGCCTGGCCCTGTTGTTGCGGTGCACTGCTTCCGCTACTTGCGATTGGCCACATGCGGCCAGCGTCCCTCTTCCCATTGGCTGCATGTGCACGGACCGTCACGGGCACACATCGGCAACCGCACGTGCAAGCTTCAGGCACGGATGCTTCAGTTGCAACAATGTTCTATCACTGGCGCCACCATGGCGGTGCACGTACTCAGCGGGGGAGGTGCAGGCCTATACACCCTTTAGATGTACTCAACGGACATGCCGGTTCATGTCCCCTCTTACAGTCATATTGCATCATCCACCGTACACCGGCCGGAGCGGCCGGGCCAAGGCCGGCCGTGCCGGCCATGTCCAACACCGCCGTGCCAGGCCGGCCCTGGCACGGCGGTTCTGTACATGGCCGGCACGGCCGGGCCTAGGACGGCGGTTGTGGACATGGCCGGGCACGGCGGTTCTGTACATGGCCGGAGCGGCCGGGCCAAGGACGGCCGTGCCGGCCATGTCCACAACCGCCGTGCCAGGCCGGCCCTGGCACGGCGGTTCTGTACATGGCCGGCCACGGCAGTTCTGTACATGGCCGGAGCGGCTGGGCCAAGGACGGCCGTGCCGGCCATGTCCACAACCGCCGTGCCAGGCCGGCCCTGGCACGGCGGTTCTGTACATGGCCGGCCACGGCGGTTCTGTACATGGCCGGAGCGGCCGGGCCAAGGACGGCCGTGCCGGCCATGTCCACAACCGCCGTGCCAGGCCGGCCCTGGCACGGCGGTTGTGGACATGGCCGGGCATGGCGGTTGTGGACATGGCCGGCACGGCCGTCCTTGGCCCGGCCGCTCCGGCCATGTACAGAACCGCCGTGGCCGGCCATGTACAGAACCGCCGTCCTAGGCCCGGCCGTGCCGGCCATGTACAGAACCACCGTGGCCGGCCATGTACAGAACCGCCGTGCCAGGGCCGGCCTGGCACGGCGGTTGTGGACATGGCCGGCACGGCTGTCCTTCGCCCGGCCGCTCCGGCCATGTACAGAACCGCCGTGCCCGGCCATGTCCACAACCGCCGTCCTAGGCCCGGCCGTGCCGGCCATGTACAGAACCGCCGTGCCAGGGCCGGCCTGGCACGGCGGTTGTGGACATAGCCGACACGGCCGTCCTTGGCCCGGCCGCTCCGGCCATGTACAGAACTGCCGTGCCCGGCCATGTCCACAACCGCCGTCCTAGGCCCGGCCGCTCCGGCCATGTACAGAACCGCCGTGCCAGGGCCCGCCTGGCACGGCGGTTGTGGACATGGCCGGCACGGCCGTCCTTGGCCCGGCCGCTCCGGACGGTGTACGGTGGATGATGCAATGTGACTGTAAGAGGGGACGTGAACTGGCATGTCCGTTGAGTACATCTAAAGGGTGTATAAGCCTGCACCTCCCCCGCTGAGTACGTGCACCGCCATGGTGGCGCCAGTGATAGAACATTGTTGCAACTGAAGCATCCGTGCCTGAAGCTTGCACGTGCGGTTGCCGATGTGTGCCCGTGACAGTCCGTGCACATGCAGCCAATGGGAAGAGGGACGCTGGCCGCGTATGGCCTTTGGGAAGTAGCGGAAGTTGTGCACCGCCATGGCGGCGCCAATTATGTTATCTTGTCTGACGCTGCACCGTGGTGTGTTGTGTGCATTAGCGTCATGAGGGTTGTGAGCGTGATAGGGAAAGGTCATATGTCATACAATATAGCATGTGTGTCCATACAATGCCCATCGGTGGGCACACAATGGGCAACAGATGTGCATTTGGACGTGTTGACGTCGGGTGTGACCCTACAGACGTTATTCCATCTTCACAACTACACAGTACATCACGGCTGTATGGCCAGATTATGCATCTGTTGTCAGTGTGTGGTTCTGGCGAGGTGACTACAGTGGTGGTGGTACACATGCATTCCGTGTATGTGTTTTGGACGTTGTGTCACCATGCATGTAATTACCGTATGCACAACATTATAGGTGTTGGCATTGGTGCTTGATGACATGGCGTGTGTATCATTATCGTTTGTGTGCATGCTGTTGCATGTGTGTCTGTGATGTGGCTACTAAACATTAGGGTGAAGACAGACGTTTTGTCAGTAAGGTTCATATGTGACTACGTTGCGTTGACACACTTCCTGTTGCAAGTGGCAGCACTTTGTTACAGGGGCACTCCGGATTGCATTGACTATCAGAGATGTCACACATATGACCATTCTCCCTAGAAAAAGTTGTTGTTGCTAATGTTGGCTCACATGTGATGGAGTTGTACACGCATGCGTCGTTTGTAAGTTGACCTAAGTTACATCTCTCACCCACACAGGAGGGCTCCAAATGTGCATCGGCCATACACTGTGCTGGAGGATATGGTTGACGAGGAGGTGATTAGGAAATTCCGGCTGGATCGACGTCGGTTGCTGGAGCTGGTTGCACAATTGTCTCCTCATCTGCAGCCACGTAGGACGTATCCTGGTTCGATTACACCCACTGCAAAGGTCATGGCGGTACTACATTTCTTTGCTACTGGCACCTTTCAGTACACAGTTGGACATGCCGGGGGGATGTCACAGGCCATGTTCAGCACGGTACTTCGGGATGTCTTAACAGCTATGATGCTGTACAAGAATGACTACATACATTTCCCACGGCCGGAAGAGTTGGCAGCAGTCAAAGCTGACTTCTATGCACTGGGCCACATACCTCACGTTGTGGGTTCAATTGATGGCACACACATCGCTATCATTCCACCACGGGCACGTGAGCACGTTTTTAGGAATCGCAAACATTTCCATTCGCTGAACGTGCAGGTGGTGTGCCTGGCAAACAACATCATCTCCCATGTGTGTGCAAGATTTCCTGGCTCCGCACACGACGCCCACATCATGCGGAGCAGCATTGTCCCACAACTAATGGCAAATCTGCGACCCGGTCAAGCGTGGCTTGTTGGTGAGTGTGCAGTGGGGACTCTTGTGATCTCTGTGTGGCATGGGGTACCCACCATATCTTGTTGTGATGTTTGTGTCTGTCATCCCCCTACATAGGCGACTCGGCGTACCCAAACCGGCCCTGGCTCCTCAGTCCCCTACGTAATCCTACAACAGAGGGTGAAATGCGGTACAATGATGCACATGGAAGGACACGGAGAGTCATCGAACGTACCTTTGGACTGCTAAAGTCTAGGTTTCGGTGCCTCGATAAGACCGGAGGGGCCCTGCCTTACTCACCAGGAAAAGTATGCAGGATCGTGATTGCCTGCTGCATGCTCCACAACCTGGCAGTACGCAATGACATTGAACTGCTCTTGGACCCTGAAGACGGAGAAGTTCCTCGGCCTCCCATCCCACCCATGTCGACTGATGAGGATAGTGGTGAGGAGGAAGGTGTGGACCAGAGGCGGCAGCTCATTGATCGCTACTTCCCTTGAATGTGAGTAACTACCTCTAGTGGCGGTTGACAATGCCTGATGTATGTTTGCTGGTGTTGTGGGGATGTGGGGTGCATCAGCTGTGTGGTGTTGTTTGTGACGGTTGCATATGTGTGTCTTTGGACATACAAGTCTCCATGATGTGTGTGCTCTCATCCCATGCTTTAGTGATGATTGTAGTTTGTGTAATGTTGCTGTGCAGTGTGTTGTGATGTGTGTCAATCTGTTTCCTGACGTGTGTTTGCTGTCTCTGATTTTCCCTAGGTCACTCCCGCAGCGCCATGATCATGTACGACTATGATCCCTGAACCTGTTTACGTCTGTTTCTGAAGGCAATCATGTGAATAAACATGGAGGCAAAACATCATTGTGTGTGTAAGTGAAATTTATTTACAGGTTGTGCTTTTGTGCTGGTGAATATTTACAAGTAAGTGAGGTGGAGGGAGTTGGAGTTGAAGGTAATGGCAGATGAAATGTCCGTGCTGACACCACATTGGGGGGTGTCAGGCTAGTCCAGCAGACCAGTGGGAATGATTGTCTATGTGGGACAGGATACTTAGCAGGGTGAATGTCTGGCACAGGCAGTGACATTGTCATTGGCGGCCCCTCTTGGAGCATGTGGATGGTGCTCCAAAACTGCTCTCAGCCACTTCCAGCCTCGGCCGGCCCCTCCGTCTCTGAGGTGGAACAGAGTCAGCTGGGGGGGCAGGTTGTTGATGGGCCACATCCGTCGCCAGGGGCACAGGTGGTGCTGGCGGCGGTGGAGACGGAGGGGACGGTGGCGGTGGAGGCGGAGGTGACGGTGGCGGTGGAGGTGGAGGTGACGGTGGCGCGACGACAATTGGTGGAGGGGGGGGGTTGTTCCGGCCAGTCCATTCCCTCCACATTGTTGCCTGCTGGTCCATGATGCGCACAATCTGGCCAAGGAACCCAGAGATTTCGCGCAACATGTTGGTGTTGTCCACTGAGTCCTGGTGTGCACGATCTGCATTTGCCTGGGACCGGTCGTATGACGCCTGGCACCTGGCAAGGGCATGTAGGGACTCTGCCACTGGATGGGGTAGCTGTCCTTCCTCTGTACGGCGGTGTGTGGGTCGCCTGATTGGCTGATGTCCCGTTGCCTCTCTTTGTGACCCACTCACCCTGCTTGGGTGTGAGGCCGATGGACCAGCGTCGTGCGCTGGGTTAGGCTGTCTGGCACAGACAGGAGTCGTGGTACTGGTGGTACTGGTGGTGCTGGTGGTACTGGTGGTACTGGTGGTGCTGGTGGTACTGGTGGTACTGGTGGTACTGGTGGTGGTGGGGACTCTGCAGATCACAGAGGCTGATGTCGCTGGAGTCACACATGGGACGGTGGTCGGTCCCGGGAGTCCCTGTGAGCCAGATGGCCCTGGCTGTGTGCTTGGTCCCGCTACATCCTCCGCACCGGAGCTGCCTGTCTCGTCGTCACCAGAGAGTCCTGTATGTGTGGGAGGCGAGGCTGGCGGCCGGGTACTGGTTTCCCCAGTCAGTTGACGATCACCTGAGGGACAGGATAGAGCTGGTCAGTAATGAGGACATTACATGTTCATATAGATTTGTAGACATTTCTGTTTCCTGTCGCACACACCCCACACGCCCCACCCTCCACCACCACCCTCCCCGTGAACATGGGGGCCTGTTGGGAGTTGTAGTTTTGACCTCTCACACACCCCACCCTCCACCACCACCACCACCCTCCCCGTGAACATGGGGGCCTGTTGGGAGTTGTAGTTTGGACCTCTCACATACCCCACCCTCCAACACCACCACCCTCCCCGTGAACATGGGGGCCTGTTGGGAGTTGTAGTTTGGACCTCTCACACACCCCACCCTCCACCAGCACCACCACCCTCCCCGTGAACATGGGGGCCTGTTGGGAGTTGTAGTTTGGACCTCTCACACACCCCACCCTCCACCACCACCACCACCCTCCCCGTGAACATGGGGGCCTGTTGGGAGTTGTAGTTTGGACCTCTCTCACACACCCCACCCTCCACCACCACCACCACCCTCCCCGTGAACATGGGGGCATGATGGGAGTTGTAGTTTGGACCTCTCACATACCCCACCCTCCACCACCACCACCACCCTCCCCGTGAACATGGGGGCCTGTTGGGAGTTGTAGTTTGGACCTCTCACACACCCCACCCTCCACCACCACCACCACCCTCCCCGTGAACATGGGGGCCTGTTGGGAGTTGTAGTTTGGACCTCTCACACACCCCACCCTCCACCACCACCACCACCCTCCCCGTGAACATGGGGGCCTGTTGGGAGTTGTAGTTTGGACCTCTCACACACCCCACCCTCCACCACCACCACCACCCTCCCTGTGAACATGGGGGCCTGTTGGGAGTTGTAGTTTGGACCTCTCACACACCCCACCCTCCACCACCACCACCACCCTCCCCGTGAACATGGGGGCCTGTTGGGAGTTGTAGTTTGGACCTCTCACACACCCCACCCTCCACCACCACCACCACCCTCCCCGTGAACATGGGGGCCTGTTGGGAGTTGTAGTTTGGACCTCTCACACACCCCACCCTCCACCACCACCACCACCCTCCCCGTGAACATGGGGGCCTGTTGGGAGTTGTAGTTTGGACCTCTCACACACCCCACCCTCCACCACCACCACCCTCCCCATGAACATGGGGGCCTGTTGGGAGTTGTAGTTTGGACCTCTCACACACCCCACCCTCCACCACCACCACCACCCTCCCCGTGAACATGGGGGCCTGTTGGGAGCCATGTACATGTTTGTGAGTTGGTGTCCAACGTGCATGGGTTGGGGCGTAGGAGATGTTTCTTCTCAGTTGTGTGAGCCTGACCATGTCGTGCTGATCGTGGTGCTTTGTTTGTACTTACCAGCCTCTTCTCCTTCGTCAAGTCCGTCTAGGCTCTCTGGGTGTAGTATCACCAGCACCTTCTGCTCCCAATCGGTGTAGGGTATGGGCTCCGGGGGTGTTCCACCGCCAGTAAGAATGGCTCTTGCATTGTTTTTCGCTCGGATGCCCTTCACCCTGGTCTTCAGGTCATGCCACCGCCTCTGAATGTCATGCTTCGTCCTCGGCACAGTCCCCGACGCATTCACCTGAGTGGCGATCCTGTCCCACATGTGGTTCTTTTGCGCCACGGACGTCTGCTGGACTAGGGCCCGAAGATGTGGGGCTCAACACGGATTATTTCATCTACCATTACCTTCAACTCTGTCTCCGTGAATTTAGGTTTTTTTTGGGTGCCATGGTGTGTGGTGCTCAGTGTGTGAGTTGAGTGAGTTGGGGGGTGCAGGTGTGTGGTGTGTGATGTGTAGGTGTTGTGTGGTGGGTGTTTGTGTGGTGGGTGTGGTAGGGTGGTGGTTGTGTGTCTTCTATGTGAGTTAGCAGTATCTCGAATAGGGCCTCTTGCTAGCAGCAATGCTGTGATGCAAAGGATTGTGGTAGTGTGTGGGTGTCATTTTATAGTCGTGTCTCAATGGTTGTTGGCAGTCAGGTGGTAGGTGGGCGTGTTGACTAGTGTGCATTATTGGGTACTTGGGACGTGTCATGGTGGCTTGTGCTTGGTGTTGGTGTATGGGGGGGGCGTTGTCCATGTTCGTATGTTTGCTTTGGACTTGCGGTACACTTTCTAACATTTGTTTGACGCTAGGGATGTTGTGCGTGTTGGCCTTCCGCAGTGATGCTGTGTTTATCGTTGCATTCTTTCCGCCGCGGACGTGGATGGCTGTGCGTTCCGTGGTACAGGCGGATTTATCCTAATTTCGGACACAGGGTATTCACAGGTATGGCGGTACATGTGTTATTTTCCGCGCTCATTTCCGTCCGCGGCGGTGGTTGTTCATTGGACTCCGTCCGCCGCGGACGGAGTTGGATGTGTTCCGTCCACCGCGGACGGTGTTTGTTATGATCCGTCCGCCGCGGTCGGAGTTTCGTGACATGATTATCCTAATCCCAACCGCGGAATCTCCGCGGCGCTGCCGGGAGTTAATTTTCCACAACCATGGCGGACTGTACCCATTTCCGTCCGCCATCCTAATCGACCCCATTATGTTTTATAAATATATATTTACAATGCACTGAGATATAAAAATGATTATTTAAATAATTATGAAAGTGTTTATGTTATTCTGTTGTATTAGTAGTGAGTTTATTGGTAGATGGTTTGTAATAGTGATTTTTCTTTTATTTCTAGGTAGTCTACTCTTTTGTTATTTTCAGAGAGTCTGACCTTGAATTGTAGCATTTCTTACATTTGCCTGGGTTGTTTAGTTATCTTTAGTTTGATTTTCTTTACTGACTGGTCTATTCTTAGTTGTTGGTAGCTTCTATGAATTTGTAGAGTGTTTGGGTTATTTATAGTGTGGCTTGAGAGACATTGTGCCATCCTTCCACCCCTGGTCTTGGCTTGTTGAGCCATGGTGCTGTCGTAGAATTTGGATTCTGGGTGGGCAACCAAAAGTATCTTCAAAGTACTCCATTAGTGGGCTTCGTTTTTGTTAATTTCTTTGGTACCGTGGGTTCTTCTATTAGTATGTTGTAGTGGTTAACTATGTCTGTTATAGGTACTTCTGCTAGTACTATTAACTTTTATTTCAAAAGCGAAATGGAGGTTTGTTGCGTATTGCACACGAAGGGCCTTATTACAATGTCAGGTGGACTTGCATTCGTGGTAGCACAAGCTCCATAGAGAAATGGGAGTTTGTGTGAATCCCTGCACCGTGTGGCAGGCACAGTGAGGCTGCATGGTGAAGGGGGCCCAGCTAGGGGGCCCCAATGTCGCTTTCTGACAGGCTTTCCATGTTGGAAAGCCCGACATTAGAAGCCTGTCGGAAATTGTAATACCAATGGCAGAAACGCTGTCCATTGGAATTACGTGCCGATCTCCAACTGGCTGACGGGCTCTTTGAGCCTGTCAGAATCCAGCTGGAATGACCGTCCAGTTTCAGTTTCAACTGCCTGCATTGTATTGCAGCGGTTATATTTTTGCAGATGTTTCCAAATGCTTTGGTTCAAGTGGTAGTGGCAGCCTCGTGTGGCTACATTTGTGTATACCAGGGCGACTGGAATTATGCGGCAAAAGCGGGTCAAGTTATGCAGCAGAGTTGAGTAAATTATGCAGCAAGAACAGCCACATTGTGTGGCATTATATGGCACATTTTGTAATAGTATTATTTGATTATTTCATAATTTTCAAACTCAGTGACACTGTTTGGACTTTGTTTGCACTTCATTAGTACCAGTGTAATACTCAAATATAGCAATAATCAACAGAAAGGGAACCAGTCCAGCTTTGCAAAAGGCCTTCCACTTTGTGGCAACATGTGTTGCTGCATTTTTAGTAACCTTTGAATCATTTGAGCTTGGAATTCTTTTTATTTTCTCAAATCTGCAGATTTTGCAGCAGATGATAGATTATGTGGCGAATGCGGACAATCTATAATTATTTAAATTTCCCTGTGGCTGCACAATTGCAAAAATTCCAGTTGCCCAGGGTATGGTTTAAGCATTGCTTCTATCTTTGCATGTTCAAAGTCGATTATAATTTTGTGTGAAAGTAGTTTTTAGTTGTTACTTTGATGTGCTTTCAAAGTTCATAGTAAGTTGCATTTTGTGTTTAGATAGCAGAGCATAACTGAGGGATATGTTAGTGTTATGATATTCCCTGTGTATGTTGTATATATATGCAAATGGTAGAAGGCACATTTTAATAAGTTCTGTCCACCATCCTCATTTCACCTTGGCTTAGCTTTAGGAGGTTGTTTTCAGTTGTGAATGTGAATATTATTGAGACTGTTGTGTAGGAGGAAGGATTCATCATTATGTGTAGTAGTTAGGTGTTTTGGAATCTGTATGTCTTGGCTGTACCGCTTTCACTTGTGGGTTTTTTAGTACATGATATTAGTTGTTTTTAAATAGGAATTGCTGGTAGATGGCCTCTAATATGCCCATGTAGTTCAGGGGGTAACTCTTTTAAATTTTTTGTAGTGGGCTCTTGGGAACTAGTGTTTGCCTCTTTTAAATATTGAAGCACATGCCTTACTTCTATTTATCTTATATTTAAGGGGTGGTTGTGTTTCCTGCCATATTGTTTTTTGTTGTAGCCCTCCTCTAACAAGCAATTGCATACTTTTTTTATATATTTCCATATCATGTTCTTGGTGCTGGTGTTTTTGGCGATATGTGTATCACATATATGAAAGTACTTGTTTGCCTTTCTGTGATGTGATATATGTGGCTCTTTCTCTACTCTGTGTGAAAGTAATATAATTTTTAAATTATTACTTTCATTAAAAACTCCTATTAAGTTTGCTAATATATTTTAAACATGCTTTCAAACGTTTTACATTTTATACTTACATATGTGATGTTGCTTTAATTTGTACTTGAATTTCTTCCATTTGTCTATGATGTCTCAGAGGTTTGGGTTAAGTGGGCTTTCCTTTTATATTTGTGAGCAAATGTTTGCTTTAGTTTTTTGTTAAAGATACAGGTTATCTTACTTTTAAGGGGAGGTGGGCTTTTAGGTTTAAGGTTAATATGTAGGGGTGTTTTTATTTCACTGGCTTTGAAAGTGCCTTTGTTCAGGTTTAAGAATGTGGAGTTGGAGGTTTCAGTGTGCTGTACTTCATTTTTATTGAATGGTTCGTTTAGTATTTGAAGGTTAATATAGATAATAAATGAGATAGTTCCATAATTTATTTATTTTTATTTTAGCATTTTAAAATTATGTAAGGTTATGTTGCCTTTAATTTTTTGTTTTCTTCCTTCTGGCTTTCCTTCATGCAGTCCAGCAAAGTGTTGTCTTTTTGTAGTTGTTAAGTTTTTCCTGTTAATAGAAATGAGAATTTTTATATTTATATTTTTGAAGTAGCTAGTCTTGCTGTGATTTGTATTGGCTACTTAGTTTGTAGTTTGAATGTATTTCCAATTATTTTCTCTTTTGGTGGACGCACATTATCATTTCGGTTTTAATTTTAAATATGGGTACTTGTTGGATTGTGCTATTATTAATATTTTTTAAATGTTATTTAGTTCTTTTTATGTGTATCGTAATATTTCTTTCCCTGTAATGTTAGATTTTGTTAAATGTGTATATTTTTAATAGTACATATATATTTTTTAGTAGATATGATTTTATGTATAATTGTATTCATTTTTTGTGCACTTTTTTAGAGATATTTTTATATTTATCGTATTTAAAATAAGAGTATGATTTAAAATAATATTTTTTCTTTTTCGTGATAATGTTGCCAATATTGTGTCTCAAATGTTTAATATTATGTATATTTTATAATAGCAGACAATATTTTGTGTTTTGATATTTGTGTGTTTGATATTATTAAATTTAGATATATGTGAAAGCAATGTTTTTGTCCTCGATGTATGTGTAAATATAGGATAGCACTATTTTTTAATCAATATTATTTTGACAATATTTTGTTTAATCAATAATGTTTTCCACAATAATCTGTCATGGAACCGTCTTATGGATATTAGAACATCTTCAGGATGAAATAGCCTTTTGCAAAAAATGGCCAACCCGAGTCATGGTGGCTGTGTGCTCGGGCTCATTCTCTCTCTCCAACTGTGGTTAATGAGCTGCAACCTTGGGTGTTAGCTCAGTCATGCTCCTCCATGGTTTTAATGTGCTGTGAAAGTGAAAGCCGGGGAACATAGCTTTTCCAGTAGCAAGCTGACAATTTCTTATGCTGCTTGATTCTTCTTTAATGTGGAGGTCACTTCAGGCTGGCACCCTTACTGAACCTCCCATCATTTTGGAAATAACAAAATCAGTGGAAGTGCCTTCTCTGTCTAAGGCAGCAAAACTCTGGAATTCTCTCCCAGCTTAAATCAGCTATTTATTTTGCTTCTCAAGAAGCTGTTTTCCTTCCTTCCCATTTGAAAGGCCTTCGCTGTCTTTCTGGGTTGCCCTTTTGTAAACCTGAGTGTGTCCTTCACTGAGATGAATGTGGTCTGCAAATTGATTCAGGAGGACATCATGAAAAAGTGCAGTGTCTTGTAGAGCCCTGCACAGATACAAGTTCAGGTTTTGGCCTGCTTGAGGAAATTGAAAAGTAAAACCTTTGCCAAGATGACAGATCTATGCCTGCAGCAAAATGATTTAAGTGTCTATGAAATCCAGCTGTGTCCTGCTTGAAGATTTTGGCACCAAAACCAATGCTTTTAAAGCAAGCTCAACAACGAAGAATCTGGCTTTGTGGTACCTTAGCCATTTTCAACATTGGACATTGCCCACTGGAGAATTCTTCTAACTTCGAAAAAGTAGTCAGAAGGTAAAAACGTGCACCTGTATGACCCACTTCATGTATGTGTCCTCTGCACCATCACTGACAGCCTGAAATCGCACCTAAGGGACCCATTACGAGTTAGGCGGTCTCAGTGCCATACTGACATGGCAGTACCAAGCAGACCGCTGAGCTGGTCGTCTTCCACCTGCTGTATTATGGGTTTCCTGGGGGGTCTGGCGGTGTGTGGGTGTCGGAGTCATGACGAAGGCTCTGGAAATGAGCCGGAAGACAATTCTGGTTATACTATGGTGCCTCCAACCAGTTGGGAACACTGTTTTCTTACATTCTGTTGTGCAAGGGAAACATTGTGTGCACCTGACCTGGAGACTTTGGAGGGCACTACATGAGCACGAGCTTCAGCTCATTACCTCCCTTTCCGATGACTCTCACATGATGGTGTCCCCACCAGGAGCAGGTCCACAGAAAGGAAGGTCGTAATTAGGCTGGCAGTAAGCTGCACAGGACCGCCTCCATGGGCTACCTCTATCTTTGCCACCGCGGTAGCAGAAATGTCAGCAGTGGTGGCAGTCTTGTGGCAGCCTCACTGCATAGATTGTAAACGGGCGATTGGACCGCAGAGGAGGTGATGGTCAGTACTCCAAAAGTGTGACAGTGGGACACATCCTGCCGGCATCGTAATCAAGCCCTAAGTCATGGTCACCAGTGAATTGATACTTTTCTATTTCACCTTACTGGTTTCGGAATTTGGTCGTTTTGTTTTCTCAACGTTAAAAATATTAGTATGCTTTAATTTAACATTCAAAACTCTGGATAGTTGCCTACTGGTAATGCCTTTGCTAGGAGAGGATGAGCAGAGTTTCATTAAGACTTAAAGAAGGTGTGCTTATTAAGTGTTTTGTTAAGTTGGTAAGGATTCTCCCTTGCCAAATTAATAACCCTTGTTCTGGCAGAAAAATACATTGAGATACAAATGGAACTATACGGAGCCTGATTCACAAACAAATCGGCACTCTTCGATGTACACCTATGTACGAGTGTATATTTACGACTTTCTAGAATTTACAAACATTTCCAGGAAGAAACATAAAAAACTTTGCCAGGTACAGGTTTCCATGCTTATTTCTGAGAAGGCCATGTGACATTCCCGCTGGGAATATTCACACTCATAGCAGAGATCTCCTGAATGTTAATTGGCTTATTCCTTCCCAGAACTGCCTTGTGAATAACGGACAGTCGTAAGTAGTGTGACTTCAGTCATAAACTTTATATTTACAGTGGAATTTATCTTTAAGAATAGGCCCCATAATATGTTGTGATGAAGGTGACCCAACATTGTTGTGCTATCTGTTATGTCCTTCCCTTTAGACACGTAAATACTGTGGCCATCAAATTAAATTAGTGGAAGAAATATCATTGTCAGTTACTATTTTTGTGAATAAAAATAATTCCATATACACGGTGTATGGAAATCAATTCATAGAGAATGTCATGAGATGTCATACATTACAGCAAAAATGTAATTTTTCAACAATTGAATATTTTACTTTAAAAAATAATTCTGTTTTTGTGGGCATTTCGGTTACACATTTTGAGGCTTATTTACAAGCCACTTGCGCCACCGGTGCGCCACTTTTTATGATGCACCGGCAGCGCAACCTGCTGCCCCATATTTACAAGGACACGTAAAGCCACTTTGCAGGGCTTTTAGTATCCTTATAAATATGGCCCCTTCTCATGTAAAACTTTGCGTGAAAGAAGCGTGACATGGGTGTTGCTGTGGGTGTTCCCACGCAACACCCATGTATTATGCCGCATTTCCAGATTTACGAGAATTCGTCAACCTGGAAATGCTATGCCACCCTAGGAAGGGAGTAGTGAAGCACAACAGGGAGAAATGTTTACATTTCTCCTCGTTTTTTCCTCTTCCTTTGTGGGCTGCATTATACCGCACACATAGGAAGAGAAAATCGTTTCTTGTGATTGTTTTTTAAAATTATTTTAGTGAAGGAAGGTGTCCCTTCCTGCACAAAAACAATCTCCCCGCAACGCCTATGCCCTTGCACCATGGCACAAGTGTGCCTGTGTGGCGCATGGCAGCTGATTGTGCACCAGCGCTGGGGAATGCCAGGAATATGTCATATTGTTGTAAATATTATGCATTCCTGTGCTTTGAAAGTGCTGCAGAGTGGCGCAGTTAAAGGGTTTGAGGTGCTGCGCTGAGGCACTTTCTTCTAAATAAGGCCCAGTGTACATTCTGAAAACGCAACGTTAGAAATGTGTTTTAAATAAAGGTGTACCACTGCCTCAAACACCAGCCAGATCCCCAAATTGCCTAAGAGCAGGGCATCGTCATATTGATGAAATGTGAGTGCTGACACGACAGTATGAAAAGAACGGACTCAGCAAAAGAAAGCACTCGACGTGAGAAAATCAATCTTCACCACTTACAATGTAATAGAGTTGGAGGTCGTTGCCAAATCCGATTTCATAGCTGGAATAGCTGATCTCTTGGAAGCCTCTGAGCTACTTGAGCCGAATTGCAATGTAAACTCAGAGCATCAGTTCACTGCACAAGTTCCAGCCACTGAACGCGCGTAGCACCGTTTACTGCACTGAACAAGCATCAGTGACCTTTAGCAGCACCAGAGTCCTGAAATGTCAGAATCTGCAGCCGCGGGCGCGTTCTGTTACAGCGAATTCTTAAAAATATATTATTTTCCTACCCAATTCGCCCCCTCTAAATTAATGTTCCTCCTGTCATTATCGGATCAATGGTCCTACCATTTTATCAAAAGGAATGGCGACTTCCTAGAGTTTGGGAGATTTGTGACAGAAGGGAACGTAAACATAATTCTTGGAAACGTGTCTCTAACTTCAGCATTAGTTTTCTATCAGTATTTGGGAACATTTGCAGGATAAGGCTGCAGTCCCTGCATATTGTGTGTTCTGCATTGTGGAGAGAGCGTATGATATGGATTTTATGGGACAACTGACAGAGAAGTGTTAGGACTGTTACATCTCAGCCACTTGCTCTTCATATTTGCTCTTATGGTTTATAATGTATGTAGACTCAAATATCTTTCAAAATAATGGTTTAGCCAGCATGGTTCTTAGGCTGCGCCAAGAGACTCCAGGAACCCGATCACAAATCAGGCAGAGTGGAATTCTTGTGTAGACTTCCTCGCTTCCCAATCACGACAGGCCTAGTTTTTCTGCACGTGGATTTATTGTGAGGGCGAACACTAAACTTGATTTTAACAGCCAGAAATGCCAGGTGAACAGTGGTGGAAGTGCATTAAAAAAAGCATGGAAGCTGTGATGATGCGTGCAAGGGGGTGGGGAAGGGTGGCGGGTGAGGGAGGGTGTGGCTAATAAGTAATGGGGCTTATTTATGAGCTTCTTGCGCTGCTGGTGCGTGTCACGTTGCGTGTCGCGATAGCGGCGCAACCTGCTGCGTAATATTTACAAATGCAAAAACAGATCTGTGACTGGGGGTGAATGTTTTGCCATTGTGCAACATTCCGTCCATCATCTTGTGTGTTTTGCGTAATATTTACAAGCACACATAAATCCACCTTGTGTGACTTTACGTGTACTTGTAAATATCGCCCCTTTTCACGCAACACTTTGCGTGTTAGGGGCGTGCCATGGGTGTTGCTCTGGGTTTTCTCACACAACACCCATGTCCACTGATGCACTTCCAGATTTACGAGCAATTGTCAGAATGCTACGCCACACCAAGTGTGGCGTAGCGAGGTACAGCAAGGAGAAATTTTACATTTTTCCTCCTTGAATGCGTGCTGCATTCTACAGCACGCATTTGAAGAGGAAATCACCTCAATTGATTTTTTTTTGCAGGAAGGTGCCTCTTCCAGCACAAAACAATCTCCCCACGACGCAGGTATCCTTGCACGATGGTGCAAGGGTGCTTTCGCCGGCGCATGGCAGCAGTTTGTGTGCCAGCGCAGGGAAAAGCACATAGATGCAACATATTGTTGCAAATATGTTGCAGCCGAAACTAGCGCAGTATGGAGCAGCCAAATGACATGTGGCACTGCGCTGCATTTGCTTGTCATAAGTAGGCCCCATATTCTGTTAGATTCTTTCTGTCATTTATCTTCTGGTAACTACATATAATGCAACACACAGCTCACATGAAATTAGTGCTACAACGTCCCAGTCTGTGACAGAAAGCACTATGAACTCACAAGTCATTATTTTAAACTTGCATTACACACAGGATAAGATAGGCTGTTACAGAATATATATATTGGGAAACTTTTTATCTTAAACGATAAAAAGTGTTTCCAATATATAGATTTTGTGCAGGCTGTACATAGTGCATTTATGCTATCATTTAAAAGGACAAACTTCATAGTTTCGCTTGTAGCTACCTTACAACACCCCTTAAAAAGAATAGATGTGTGTCATCAAGAAGCAATTTCTTTTCGGTAGCTCTCTTTTTAAAGAACACACCACATCTCAGCAGATAGCTCCCTTACACTGGGATAGGGAAGTAAAAGAACCAGCAGCTCGCTTTCTGGAGACCACCATGTTCTCATTGGGTTTTCGACAGCTGATAGAAACCCCTACACATATAAAAGGACATATCCTTGATCTCATTTGGACGCTAGATCCCAAAGTAGCACTCCTGAGGGTTTCACCCTGCATTTGGTCAGACCACCACCTAATCTACTGTGAGGTACCCATCAATGCAAAGCCGATACAACTGCCACCCAAAATGAAGAAGGTCCGTCAATGGAAGAAAGTTGACTTACAAACTTTGTCCTCTACCCTTTCGGCACTGGTGTACCCAATTGCCCCTAATACTGACCTCGACCAGGAGTATGGGGACATTACTAGCAATCTGATCAGAGCAATTGATCGGATTGTACCAGAAAAGCAGCTAAGGGTAAAAGAAGCTGGAAGGGGAGCCCCATGGTTTACATCTGACCTAAGGGAGCATAGGCGGAAACTTAGAAATATAGAACGAAATTGGCGGAGACAGAAAAATGAGGAAAGTCGAGAGCAATATAAATCCTTGCTCAACATCCATAAAAAGCTCATCCTGGACACTAAAGCTAAATACTACGAAAAGCGTATAAAACAAGCTGAAAATGTCCAGAAGGAAACCTTCAAAATATTAACTGAACTGAGCAAAAAATCCGAAAATATGGAAGTAGCAATCAGCTGCGATACTTTCCAAAACTACTTTCTAGAGAAGGTAGAGACCATCTTACAGGACATTGGGAATGGTACTGTGACTGAGTCCATCAAGCCGCAGGATGTCCAGATTTCTATGGAAATCCAAACCCACATCTCAAATTTTCCACCGATGGATGCAATGAGTCTTGAGCAACTCATGAATAAAGTTAAATCTGGCTCCCCGGCGGACCCCTGCCCCCCTAGTGTCTTTCGTTTAGCACGCCCTACCTTGGAAGACCACATCCTCTCTCTCCTGAATAACTCACTAAACATAGGACGGCTACCAGCTAACTTCAAAGAAGCTCGAGTGAAGCCGCTAGTGAAGAAGTCAGGAGCAAACCCTAAGATTCTGAAAAATTATAGGCCCATCTCTCAACTCCCGTTCCTGGCAAAAATCCTTGAGCAACATGTACTGAAGTCCCTGTCCGCGTTCCTGGAGTCACATCATTCTCTCCACGATCTGCAGGCGGGGTTTCGTGCACATCACAGCACCGAGCTGGTGATGCTCTCGGTGCTGGATGAGCTTAGAAGGATGGCTGACAGTAAGAAACCGAGCGCCCTGATACTTTTAGATCTGTCGGCGGCGTTCGATACTGTCAGCCATACCCTGCTCCTGGACAGATTGGCTAGTTTCGGGATTCGAGACACGGCCTATAGGTGGCTGGAATCTTTCTTAGTAGGGAGAACACAGAGGATTCAGTTGGGGGATAAGGTATCGGAGGTGGGAAATCTGACATGCGGGGTCCCTCAAGGCTCCGCATTGTCTCCACTCCTCTTCAACCTATATCTGCAACCACTGATAAGCTCCTTGGCAAAGATGGGATGTCGCGTATTCAATTACGCTGACGACACCCAACTGTTGCTGAGCATAGAGAACACAGCGCTGGCGCAGACTTATGCGCAAGATGTTCTAAGATTCACAGTGAATTGGATGACTATGAACCTTCTGAAAATCAACCCTGAAAAAACAGAGGTTCTAGTTGTATCATCTATAGGTTCCCCATGGAGTGATTTGTACTGGCCCCAGGAATTAGGTCCAACACCTACACCAGTGGACAAGGTGAAAAGCCTGGGGATTAAGATTGACAGCGAACTGTCAATGTGTAGCCAGATTTCCTCTATAGTCGGCACCTGCAATGGGCTAATTAGACAACTGCGAAAGTTAGTCCCTCTCCTATCCCAGTCTATGCTTCGCACTGTAGTCTCTGCCACGATAATCTCAAGGCTGGACTACGGAAATGCCCTTTACTTGGGCCTTCCAAAGTCCTTGATCAGTAGATTGCAGGTGGTCCTAAATGACGCCGCACGTCTTATTTTTAAACTTCCAAGAAGATCTCATGCTTCTCCATTGCTGCAGAACCTTCATTGGTTGCCTATTGGGCAAAGATCTGTTTTTAAAAGTTTGTGTATAGCCCATAAGGCAATCTACGGGCAAGCTCCCGCTTACATAAAGGAAAGGTTGGAGATATACAAACCAGAACGGAGATTAAGGTCTTCAGACGCACAGCTGTTGGTGTGCCCCCGGTTTAGGCTGGCCACAAAAGGGGGGAGATCCTTTTCTGCTCTGATCCCAAAATTTTGGAATAAACTTCCTGAGACCCTCCGAAAAGAAGGTAATCTCCTTCGCTTCAGAAAAAGTTTGAAAACCTTCCTGTTTAGGGATGCGCTAAGCTCAGCTTAAACTTCCTGTTGCTCCCTTCTCTCCGATAATGATGTAGTTGTTGCCCTTCGGTCACAAGCGCCCTGAGACCTGCCGGTGAGTTGGCGCTATAAAAGCCGGAACTAACAATAACAATAACAATAACAATACTTCTCAAAATGAATAAATGTTTATCACCAGGAAGCTACAAGTGATTCCATCAATTGAAGCCAATCCCAGCTTCCAAGCACCCTTTACACTTGCAGATTGACCAGTTGTGCACATTTACACTTCTTTAAGACAAGATGGCTCCATGGCAAGAAGGCTTGTTTAGCTGCCTGCCGTCCCTCGGTTTCGCAGCTCAGGAAGCTCCCTGAATGACGCTTCAGCTGAAGAATCTTAACAGTTGACTTCTGACCAAAAGTAGGGGAACTGTTTTCCTATAACTAAAAAAGTAAGGGTACCCCCTGCCCCTCAGATCCCACCACTTCAACAACTTCAGGTTATAGAACTGCTTAAGGCTCTGCCTGCAAGAGCCAGAAATCTTTTGTCCCCATCCCGGTCTGTCCTTTTTCTTCAACAAGGGGAAGCCTGCAATGGCCTCCTAGGCCGGGGCACTTTTTTGTCTTCCTTTTTATCTTCCCAAACCTCCACACCTGGCCAGCGCCTGCCTCCCAACTCACATTTACTGCCTACTTAGAGGAGTGAGTATTAATAACCCCAGAACTGTACGATTAACTCGTAATTGCATGGTAATGGCGAGATGTTACCACATGTAATTTTTATTTCAAGCATGGAGTTTGCCTTCCGCAAGTACCGTGCAACACATAATCTGGGCCCATGTGAGAGAGAGTGCGCTGTCACAAATAACATAAACAAGTGTGAGCTAACATGGACTTTAATTACGAGTTTGCATGAATATTGGTTCTGGACACAAACTCCTGTTTTCACTGAAATGGGAATTAAATATTTGTGTTAATTCGGGCCACATATCCACCTGCCAAAAAAGGATAGATGTGTGCCTCAAAACAACCTGGAATTGAGGAAACACTAGCAGTTATCGGGCATGGAAAGTCGATCATCAATTGTTATTCCAAATTCCATATGGACCTATATGGGGATGACTCAGGGATACGGAGCCACGGGATTCCCAATAGCCCTGGGACCGAAGTTACCAACCTAAATTACAGGTCAACTCGTAATGAGGGACGTGCTGTTCACCCCAAAAATTGCAGAACTATCCAGTGGAATTTAGAATCGAGTAATCAAGAACATTACAAAATTCCTTAACAGTCTTGTGCCTGAGGAATCTAGAACTAATAAAAATTCAAGACAGTCAAATCTGGAGATACCTAACAGAAATATTGCCCCATGGAAAACGGACAATAATATTTAGATCACTTAGTTTAGATTTAACCCTGTCCCCACTTTCATCAATTATTATGTTTTTCTTCTGCTTCTCTAAGCATGGGCAAATATGCATGTCATAGTTTGCATGTATTGGTCTATTCTATTTGTGTACTCTCGTGAGTTAGGCCTGTTCTTCTAACTGTCAGTGCATGCCTAGGGTTAGAAAATATGGGGAATCGGTTTTTTCCTACAGTAGCACTTCCGTCAATAGTAATGTCCTTCAAGTGAATGCCTCTACTTCCGACATGGGCACCATCAATCATTTTTGCCATGTGCCCTAGATTTACCACGGTCGTGTGTTCTCCTTGCAAGTCATTTTAAGTCCCTAATTGGTGTTTAAAAGGCCACGCAAGTATTTGTGCCACCTTTTGTGACTTTGTAGGGAAATGTAAAGCAACGCAGGGGCTTGTGCCATGTTACATTTTGTTACTGCTGGCATTAGATGAGTAGAGCATGGGCATTCCTGTGCACCCCCGCCCCCAGGGAATTTGATGCAATACTATATCTACTAAAGGTAGTAAACCTGGGTTTATGCCATTGTGGTGTGCCTACTACACCGAGGCATAACAAGGAGAAATCTCTTCATTTCTCATATTTATTTCCTCTTTCAACATGGAAATTGCTTATAATGATTGTTTTTATCTTCAGGGTTTTATATACCGCGAACTTCGCAAGGTATCAGGTATCAGAGTGCTTCTAATGAGCACCAGTTGCGTGCAGGGCGGTATTCCTTCCTGCTCAAAACTAATCCTTGCCCTAATGGAGGCACCTACAGCGAGGTGCAAGGGTGCTTGTATCGGTGCTAGGCAGCCCACAGTGCACCAGTGCTAGGAGGTAATATATGTGTGCTGTATATTAGAAGATGTGGTGAATTTCTGCTCCCTCTGTTTCAAAACAACACAGTGCAGCAATTGTGCATGCAGCCCTGTGTTCTGTGAAACATTAGTAAATATGGCCCAAAGTACATTCAGATCATTCAAGTGCAAGCTAGATATGCAGTGTGGAAACAGTCTGTAAAATGTTTGGCAAAGCCCACTATATTATGCTGTTTGGGTGTTCATCTCATTTGCATTCCTCATACAGGATCAGACTCCTGAAACTAACTGGGGAACACAACTGGCTCATCCAGCTCCACAGCTGCATTGTACAATATACAGATGAGACGAGGGCTCTTTGAACTGAATATTCGGCATGCATGAATGTGGGCTTCATGCTGTGGCAATAAAAATGAATTAGACAGCACTTATTTACTGTTCCTTATGCAAGGGAGTGCTGTGTAAAAAAAATCAGCAATCGGTTGCACAAAGGACAAAAAAAATCATGACACCAGATTTAGCAAGAGTTGCCTGAAAAAGACGCTATCAGCGGAGCTGGTGATAAAAATAGCTGGTCTGTGTGATGCTCAGTCTTCCGCTATGGCATACAACTGAGCTTACCTTGTCTAATGCACAATGCCCAGCTTTACAAATAAATTCCGCAAGGCAGCACAGCTAGTAATGTTGCGGCACTGTTTTGTGTGAATGGGAGAAAGCAGAACATCACCGCATCACAAAGGTGTGGCGCTGTTCTCCTCTCTCTCCCTGAGCAGGTGCACTTTAAGCTGTCAATTTAGTTCACAATATGATAAACTTGAATACCTGAAAAAGTTGAAATTTCTGCTCCCAGAGAGACTGCGAGCATGTGCTTTACTGTCTCCAATCCAGCAACGCAGCCAGTGGTCGAAGTGGGGGGAAAAAAGTAGGGGAACTGTGGGTGGAGAATCAGGGGGTGGGAATAACCAAAGATTGAATCAGTGGGCGGAGTCAGGGGCGTGGCTAGAAATAGCAAAACATACCAATTTTTAGTACGTTTAACATTTCACTGCCCAGTTACGCTTATAACGTTATTTAATTAAAACAATGGATAAACATGTTTGAGGTTTAATTCAGGAAAAAGCAAACACTCATGGGGAATACAGGTTTATGTAAAGCGTGTGAAATATAACCAGGAATATGTTACCTTAATGCTTTTTCTCAATGTTCAGAAATCCATGATTATTTTTTGTCTCAAACATTGAGGTCATGAATACAGGGCTCCTCCTGTACACATGTGTTAAGCAGGGCTCAGAAGAGAAAGGAACTCTTCAGGAGAATCTAGACTCACGGAAACCCACAAAGGCTCCTTCATATTCATGTCGCCAGCTAGCTGCTCAATCATAATATAGCAAAAAAGAACAACTGAATGCACTACAATATCATACATTCACCCCAGTACAGAGATCTGGGCCTAAATCCATTGTTTCTTTGCTCACCATGCCATTCCAGTTTGGACCCAGCCATATGCAAATCAGTCTAGATTCTGCACCCAATGGGAACAGTCCTGCCCCCTCCCTTCTCCTGCCCCGTCACCGCTCCTGCCCCCGTCACCACTCCTGCCCCCGTCACTTCTCCTCCCCCGTCACTTCTCCTCCCCCTGTCACTTCTCCTGCCCCGTCACTTCTCCTGCCCCGTCACTTCTCCTGTCCCCTTCACTTCCCCTTCTCCTGTCCCTTCACTTCTCCTGTCCCTTCACTTCTCCTGTCCCTTCACTTCTCCTGTCCCGTCACTTCTCCTGTCCCGTCACTTCTCCTGCCCCGTCACTTTTCCTGCCCCGTCACTTCTCCTGCCACGTCACTTCTCCTGCCCCATCACTTCTCCTTCTCCTGTCCCGTCACTTCTCCTTCTCCTGTCCCGTCACTTCTCCAGTCCCGTCACTTCTCTTGTCACATCACTTCTCCTTCTCCTGTCCCGTCACTTCTCCTGTCCCGTCACTTCTCCTGTCCCATCACTTCTCCTGTCCAGTCACTTCTCCTTCTCCTGGTACCTTCACTTCTCCTTCTCCTGGTCCCTTCACTTCTCCTTCTCCTGTCCCGTCACTTCTCCTTCTCCTGTCCCGTCACTTCTCCTTCTCCTGTCCCTTCACTTCTCCTGTCCCTTCACTTCTCCTGTCCCTTCACTTCTCCTGTCCCCGTCACTTCTCCTGCCCCCGTCACTTCTCCTGCCCTATCACTTTTCCTGTCCCGTCACTTCTCCTTCTCCTGGTCCCTTCACTTCTCATTCTCCTGTCCCGTCACTTCTCCTTCTCCTGTCCCATCGCTTCTCCTTCTCCTGTCCTGTCACTTCTCCTTCTCCTGTCCATTCACTTCTCCTGTCCCTTCACTTCTCCTGTCCCTTCACTTTTCCTGTCCCGTCACTTCTCCTGTCCCGTCACTTCTACTGTCCCATCACTTCTCCTGTCCCGTCACTTCTCCTGTCCCGTCACTTCTCCTGTCCCGTCACTTCTCCTGTCCCGTCACTTCTCCTTCTCCCGTCACTTCTCCTTCTCCTGTCCCGTCACTTCTCCTTCTCCTGTCCCGTCACTTCCCCTTCTCCTGTCCCGTCACTTCTCCTTCTCCTGTCCCTTCACTTTAACTGTCCCTTCACTTTTACTGTCCCTTCACTTCTCCTGTCCCTTCACTTCTCCTGTCCCTTCACTTCTCCTTCCCCGTCACTTTTCCTGTCCCGTCACTTCTCCTGTCCCGTCACTTCTCCTGTCCCGTCACTTCTCCGTCTCCTGTCCCGTCACTTCTCCGTCTCCTGTCCCGTCACTTCTCCTTCTCCTGTGCCTTCACTTTTCCTGTCCCCTTCACTTCTCCTGTCCCCATCACTTCTCCTGTCCCCGTCACTTCTCCTGTCCCCGTCACTTCTCCTATCCCCATCACTTCTCCTGCCCCCGTCACTTCTCCTGCCCCGTCACTTCTCCTGCCCCCGTCACTTTTCCTGTCCCGTCACTTCTCCTGTCCTGTCACTTCTCCCATCACTTCTCCTGTCCCGTCACTTCTCAGTCTCCTGTCCCGTCACTTCTCCGTCTCCTGTCCCATCACTTCTCCGTTTACTGTCCCTTCACTTTTACTGTCCCTTCACTTCTCCTGTCCCTTCACTTCTGCCCCGTTCACTGCTCCTGGCCCCGTCAATTCTCCTTCTCCTGTCCCCGTCACTTCTCCTTCTCCTGTCCCTTCACTTCATTTCTCCTTCTCCTGTCCCGTCCCTTCTCCTGTCCCCGTCACTTCTTCGAGTGGAGGAAGGGCACATTTACTTATTTTGCTTGGTGTGCATCAGAGGTTTACTGCAAAATGGGGGGCATTCTAATTTTCTGACTACTCCCTTGGTTGGATGGAGCAGTGAAGGCCTCTCTTTTAGGGAGTGCAAAGCACACTCTCATCACGTGCTGCTTGCTATTATAAGTGTAGTTCAAAGTTCGGGGCATTTTGATTTTCTGGCTTCTCCCCTGAGCAGAGCCTCACATCTTAAAGGCCACAGGATCGCAGAGGAGGGCTTAAGATCACGTTGTCCTCCAGTTAAAGGGGTCTGGCAGTTTAAAGGAAACCCCGTTCTCTTTATCACACCTCATGCCGATCTCACTGGCATATGCTAAAGGCAGGCAGGGGGCAGGCGCATTGTCATTCCAAAGGGGGTAATCAGCCTCAATCGGAATGACAATGGGCCCGCCCTCGGTCTGTGCGAGCTCAGGGAGGGGCTGCTGCAGCCTCTGGTGTTCAACAGAGAAGTGCGAGCAGCCCCTGGAAGCAGAAAAAAAAGTTATACGTTTTTAGTAGGACTATTCTCTCCGTCCCGGGATGCTTTTTTCAAAGAAAGAAGTAGGGGAACGGGCTGAAATTATTTTTAGAAGTAGGGGCACGCCGTGCCCTTCCGTCCCCGCCCACTTCTACCGCTGAACGCGGCTGGATTGGAGAAAACTCAGTGCGCATCTCATGAGACGGCCGGCAAAACCGATATGCGCACTGATCACAGTGAAACAATTTCCTCTTGTCACTGCCTTTTCGATGGCCCCGCCCCCGAAACTCTCTCAGCCCTCAGAACCAGAAAAAATTGATAATAAATCTGTTTTATTATTGTTTTATTTTTCAGGTTTTGAGGCTGCTGAGGTGGGGGGCGGGGGAGAGGGGGCTATGCAATGCTCCACTGGCCCTCATCTGTGTGTCAATAAAAGCGCTTCTTTAGAATCCGTTATGAAAGACGTTTTTTCAAGGATTTTCACTTTAGCTAGAAACAGAAGCACATCCATGAGACCATATCAGTGTCTAAATATGTGTGTTATAAATCTTTCAGTGCGTAAGGGTGACTGATTAACGCATTTCTGTTATTTTAACTCTAACTTCTTTCTGAATTTTTATTTTATTGACCGAGATCCAAGCAAGAAATATTCACATGTTCTCAATGGGGCTCATTTATGAGCCCTTGCGTTACTTTGGCGCCGCTGGTGCATTACTTTTTGTGACAAACCAGCGGCGTGACAAATGAGCCATGTTGCGTCATATTTGCAAAGTGACGCATCTAGGTAGATGCGCCACTTTGTAAACACATGTGCCACATTACACCTGCACCAGGTATAATGTATGCAGGGTGGGCGTTCGGACTCAAGTAAGTCTAGTATAAGTGATGCAGTGAAATCTGCCATGTGAAATGACCCATTGCTGGAGTTGCGTCACTTTTGTGACACACTCCAGCAATGCGTCATTTTTGCGCCTACAGATACGTCACAAATACTGACGTATCTGTAACTCCTTCTGACATGATGCGTCATACTGTAAATATGACGTATCATTGGTGTCACAAGGAGCGCACAATGAAAAGTGACGCTTCGCTGTTTTCACGCAGCAATGAGTCACTTTTCATAAATTAGGTCCAATGTCTTTTAAGGCCAGAGAGAAAGCGTTTCGAAAAAGAAGAGTGAGGCAATCAAATATTTCCATGTATTGCAGTGTGTTTAAAAAATAACTCAACACTGGAGAGTCAGAAAAATATTTAAGTATGGTTTCTATTTTTTCGACCCTGAAGTGAGATTTATACAAATGCAATCGGCTGTTCTGTGTTTTGAAAAAATCGAAAGCTGTAAAATATCTCTTGCTATTTGGCTAACTACTGATTTCTATTTTACTGGAAAGGAAGTACTTCAACGTACCCAAAAATTAAAACATTTAAAAAAGTAACCGTAACTCGCACATAAATAATTTCTGCTCTGTGAAAACGTATTTTTCAGTCTGCCCGCATCACATGGAGAAATAGCTTTAAACAAATGAATAAAACCCTTTGCAATTCAAACGCTCAGTATTACTGAAAGAAACAGACTGGCAAAGAGAGCCTCAAGGGATGTGTTTAATGTGCACCTCACAGGGGATGGTGTTCAATTCAGCAAGTCCTCCCGGGGAAAATTAAATGAGTACCACTTCCTGGGTTATGCTCATCAAATGTCTTTAGGTGGAGGCAAGGAGATTTACATTTGTGTAAAATGTGCTGATGACATACAACTGGGAATCACTCACTAGGGCAGAGAATAAATTGAAAAAGCATTGGCTAAGCAATGGCCTGGAAAAACTTGGATCTCTCAAGGATTATTTGTGTACTGAGGTACGACTGAAGACAAAAAGGCATCTGAAAAACTGAATGGTACAGAAAACAAACATTGGCATTGCTAATCGGTCTCGCTTAGTTTAAGGTACAAGCGAGAATGACTGGCATTGATAATGCTTGTACTTAGCAGTATGTCAAGATTGATGTTACATCTTCCAGATTTCTCTTGCAGTTTTCCTAGTGACCACTAGGTGGCACTGGCAGGCAGCAAACTGGTGTATACATGTGGCTTTGTTTACCATGCTGTCTTTGGTGCAGGAAGAATACCAAATCTACCACCGACTAAACCAGAAAGCTCATGCGGCAGGGTCAAACACAGAAAGGGAGGAAAGGAACAAATAGGAGCAAAGCAACTGAGATTGAAATTAAAGCCATCCAATATTGAGCAAGGGGTGGCACTGTGGTGTATGATGTACAATGATGTCTCCAAAAGACAGCTGGAGTTGTCTGTAGCAGGAGTGACAAACAAGCATTTGCAATGCAATGGTCTCGGCATCATTAAAGGTAGAGCTATTGGCATTGCTCATGACATTTCTTTTTTTTTCTTTAAATCATAAATAAATGGCATTGTCATTTACATTGCCAATACACAGCACTCTGCACTCAACAGCACACACCACTCTGCACCTGCACTCACTACTCTGCACTCACTACTCTGCACGCACTACTCTGCACGCACTACTCTGCACGCACTACTCTGCACGCACTACTCTGCACGCACTACTCTGCATTCTGCACACTCACTCTGCACGCACTACTCTGCATTCTGCACACTCACTCTGCACGCACTACTCTGCATTCTGCATGCACTACTCTGCATTCTGCACTCACTACTCTGCATTCTGCACTCACTACTCTGCACTCACTACTCTGCACTCACTACTCTGCACTCACTACTCTGCACTCACTACTCTGCACTCACTACTCACTACTCTGCACTCACTACTCACTACTCTGCACTCACTACTCACTACTCTGCACTCACCACTCTGCACTCACCACTCTGCACTCACCACTCACCACTCTGCACTCACCACTCTGCACTCACCACTCTGCACTCACCACTCTGCACTCACCACTCTGCACTCACCACTCTGCACTCTGCTCTCACCACTCTGCACTCTCACCACTCTGCACTCTCACCACTCTGCACTCTCACCACTCTGCACTCTCACCACTCTGCACTCTCACCACTCTGCACTCTCACCACTCTGCACTCACCACTCTGCACTCACCACTCTGCACTCACCACTCTGCACTCACCACTCTGCACTCACCACTCTGCACTCACTACTCACTACTCTGCACTCACTACTCTGCACTCACTACTCACTACTCTGCACTCACTACTCTGCACTCACTACTCTGCACTCACCACTCTGCACTCACTACTCTGCACTCACTACTCTGCACTCACTACTCTGCACGCACTACTCTGCATCTAGCCGAGACCTAAAAACTCCACACATATTGCTTAACAAGATCCCTGCACTCCAGGCTTAACCCATTATTGATGGTACCTCCACTCAGTAAGGCTCCAACTCGGGGGAACTCCTTTCTGTCTAAGAAGCTAAAGTGTGGAATTCAATTCACTGCTCGAATAAGAAGATTGACAACCACCCCCAATTTCGAAAAGCACTTCGGACTTGCTTCTCCCCACCTCTGATAACACAAGCTACTGACCCGATACTCAAACAAACGGCAAGCGTAAATGCATGACTGCATCTCCTCTCACACACACCGCAACCTTCCACATGTATGCGCCATGAGATAAGCCGAACCCTATTTGGAGCATGATTTCGAAACTCATGCACCTCAACCAATCTCTCCTACATAGGACTGTACCTAGGGTAGAACCAGATGTAAATGTATGTATAGGCATTTATATAGCGCACTACTTACCGTAGGGTCCCAAGGCGCTTCGACCGCTGCGAAACCCTTCCTGGCTTCCCTGAGAGATGGTCCCTTATTGGGTATCTCCAGGGTGAGACCAGGCATCCCCGGCGGTCTGGTGGGGCCGTTAGTGAAGATGAGGCAAGCTAATGCCCAGAGTTGCCGAGTGTGATCGCTGATCAGAGTGGGCACCGAGGCGAGAGAATTATCGAGTCCGCTGACCCTGGTCCAGAAACCTGCCGCGCCGGGAATCGAACCCTGGTCCCGGGCCGTCCGAGCAGTGTACTTTGATATTCAATACACTGACTGACTCCGCTAGCCCCTCATATGTCAGGAGCCTGGTCCATAACTTTACCGATCTCACTGCACTAAATCCTTACTTAATGACGTTATTCATCCTCCAGTCCAGGCGATGAGCATTGCTCTGTAAATGAGCAGGTTCTCTGTTACATCTCAGATGTCCAATTTACATAATTCTAAAATCAGTCAGCCACCTCCTGTCAGCAGCAACAAGTACAACCACCACACACAGCGCTTCTGCACATTCTAAAGCATTTGGCGACCTTCAAATAGTGTATTTAAAGAAAATGATAAGTTCCTCTTTGGAGACTCACGGAGCTGCAGATAAAATTATTTGAGAATCCTGTTGCTGGCAATGCACCGTAAAACCCCAGTTCGCAACTATGTGTCAGGAAAAAAAACTTGAGAGACCTTACCTAATAAATATTTCACCACCAACCACGAACAAATGCAATGCAAAGCCTAGTTTTACACAGTTGCACTGGTTCAAAGTGATATGAAATGCCAGCACCTTTCGTAAACATCCTCTCTCTGGGAGAATAAACCCCAAACCACCTCCATAAATTGTCTTTAACATCTATGCATTGTTAACCGCGGCTACTTGCCGGCCCAGGCTATTGCGCTTGAATGGTCCATTAGCCACTAATATACTCAGCACAATGCCTACCTGCCTACGCACCTGTGCCTGGGGCACTGGGCAGGCGGGGGCACTGTACCCGGAAAAAGAACCCCCACCCCTATCAACTGCTACAGGACTTTTGGGGAGAGGGGAGCCGGACAGAAGGACAGCGACGCGCACCGTACCTGGGGTATGGCCGGCGGTGGTCTCAGGAGGCAAAAATATATTTTGTTTACGATTAATAATGTCAAATATACCTAGCATTGGTAAACGCATTGGTTTTGCCTATGTGATTAATAATAATTTATGTTTTGTCATAAGTTGTAGTTTGGTGAATAGTGGTGCAATGTAAATCATTGAAAGTTTGTTGAAGTGTTATGACTTCGTTTTTTAAGAAAGCCACTATAATGTGCTGTTACTGGTTTTATTATAAAGTGGGGAGATTAGGTAAATAGAGTAGTACTATGATAAAAATACTTGCACCTGATATGTAGGCTATGGAGAGAATAGGTAAAAGTTGGTTGAAAAAACAAGCATTCATTGCATCCATAACTATGATCATTGCCATTTTATATTTGGCAAACGAATAATGTACGGGGCAGTGTACAATTATCCAGTAGGAGTAAAGAAGTACAGCTATTCTATTTCATCATTTTCAGTTTTTCTAGTGTTTTCTTACCTTATGAATGTGTTGTTGATAGTCCTCCATGATCCAACTAAGGAACTTTCACTGTGATTGTCGTAACAATGTGGGGGGCCGGCATCAATTAATTAATAAACCTGGTATGTCGAGGTTGTTTTATACAAGGAGCAGATGGAAGAAAACAAAGAAAGAAAACCTGGCTGGCGTCCTACAGATAGATGCATTATAGGCATTGTAGTCTTTATTTGTATCAAGAGAATACATTGTACAGAGTTATTCAGTTTACAATAGTGTGTAAAAAGAAAGCCTGTGAGTATAGATGGCCGACAGTTCAGTCTTATTTCTTTTAGTGTTTTATAGAGCGCAAACTTGACTCGTTAGGGTATCAGAGCGCTTTACAGGAACAAAACAGTATACAATAGGTTTGAAGTAACAAAACTACACAATAGTATATGAAGGGGCAGGGTGCTGGGTACATAAGGGATAGAGGGTACGTATGTACATTTTACATTATACATATTACTCGCGCGATAGTCTCAAAAGTGTATAATAGGGTAGGAGGTGGCGGGGTGCTGGGTACATAAGGGATAGAGGATGCGTATGCACATTTTGCATTATACATTTACTCGTAGCAATCGTCTCAGATGTCTCTGGGGGTTGAGGCGAAAATTAAGCGAGGAATTTGCCCATAAGGATTTGGCATCCTTTTTTAATTGTGCCAGTGATGGGATTCTTCTGATGGCTGTTGTCTAGTTGGCGCCTGATGTCGTCTGTGGCGGCGATGAGGGCTGTCACAGTGCTGTGGTTTTGTTTGAACCCGGTCTGGGACGGGTCCAAGATGTTGTTGTCTTCCAGGTGGCGGGCCAGTTGCATGTTGACGATTTTCTCGATGACCTTCACCGGGAACGGGTTCTTGAGGTCCTTGGGGTCTGCCTTGGGCTTCTTGAGGAGGGCGTTGATTTCGGCGTATTTCCAGCTTTTCGCTGTTTCAAAGGAGATGTTGATGACCTTCCGTAGTTGGGGTGTGATGGCAGGGTCTGCTTTGTTGAATACGTGGTGTGGGCACGGGTCTGACGGAGAGCCTGAGTGGATGGAGTTCATGACCTTGCGTGTCTCATTGTCGTTGACGTTGGACCAGGAGGTCAGGCGGTTGGCGCTGGTGGTTTTCATAGGGGAGGTGGGGTTTGGCGTAGTCGTGGCGGTCATGGTGTTGAAGCTGTCATGGATGTCAGAGATCTTGCAGTGGAAGAAGATGGCTAGTGAGTTGCACAGTTCTTGTGAGGGCGGTATGTCGTTGGTGTTGGCGCTGGGGTTGGAGAGTTCCTTTACGATGCTGAAGAGCTCTTTGCTGTTGTGTGTGTTGTTATCCAAGCAGTCTTTGAAGGAGGATCTCTTGGCTAATCTGATGAGGTGGTGATGTCTGCGGGTGGCGTCCTTGTGGGTTGCGTGGTTGTCCGGTGTGCGTTCGTGGAGCCATATCTTCTCCAGTTTCCGGCATGCGCGTTTGGAGGTCTGCAGCTCGTCGGTGAATCAGATGGCTCTCTTGCTGGCGTGGTTGTTGGAGGGTTTCTTAAGTGGGGCGAGGGTGTTGGCACAGTCATCAATCCACTGTCTGAGGTTGCGAGCTGCGGTGTCTGGGTTGGTGGGGTCGGTGGGTGGATTTTGGGCGAAGGTGGTGATCAGCTGGTCTTCGGTGACTTAGCTCCAGCAGCAGCGAGGTAGCTGTTGGGTGCGGTGGTGCGTGGTTGGTTTATTGAAGGTGAAATGGATGCAGCGGTGGTCGGTCGAGTGGAGTTCGGTGGTGTGGTCGAAGGTGACGTGGGTGCCTGTGGAGAAGACGGGGTCCAGTGTGTGGCCAACGCCGTGGTTGGGTGCGGTGACAAGTTGTCTGAGGCCGACGTTGGCGAGGTTGTCGATCAGGGTGGCGGAGTTGGCGTTGTTGTTGTTCTCGAGGTGGAAATTCAGGTCCCCAAGGAGGATGTAGTTCGTGGAGGGGAGTGCGTGGGTGCTGGCGAGGTCAGCAATGGAGTCGCTGAATTGAGCACGGGGCCGGGGGGTCTGTAGATGAGTGTTCCTCTGGGAGTTTTGTTGGGATCGGTGTGGAACTTGATGTGCAGGTGTTCGGCGGTGTTGAGGGTGTCGTCTGCATGGGTGGCGACCTTGAGGGTGGACTTGTGGACAATGGCTATTCCTCCTCCGGTTCCGTTGGCGAGATCCCTGCGGGTGACCTTGTAGCCGTCCGGGATGGCTATGGCAATGTCGGGTGCCGAGCAGTCCTGCCACCAGGTCTCGGTCAGCACGGCCACGTCTGGGGCAAAGGTGTCGAGCAGATCCCAGAGCTCGACGGCGTATTTGCGTGCATAGCCGGTGTTGAAGAGTATGCAGCGGAGGTGGTTGGGTACAGTCCTTGGAGGTTTGGTGGTTCTGTCGCAAGTGAAGCTGCAGGTGTGGCAGGAGACAGGTCCGTGAGTCCGTTTCGGGGCGGCTTGGAAGCAGGTGTGGTTTTGGCGTGGAGGGTGCTGGCGTCGTAGCGGAGTCTGGTGTTGTGGCGTTCGGGGGTCCAGGGCATCTGGCGCTGGGCGTTGTTCAGGCACTGACGGGCGCAGACGGGCTTGCCTTCGGCTCGCCAGCGGTGTGCCCACTGCACGGCCGCTGCGTGGCCTCCATAAGAGGGGGATCGGGAGGGAGGAGCAGCTGGGAGGCGGGAGCGGGGTGGCCAATGGGGAGCAGGGGGGCGGGGCCGCAGGGACGCAGCGGCTGAAAGGAGCGGGAAACGGCGGCAAAACAGGCGGGCGGCAGGGAGCAGGCCCGAGTCAGCTGGCGGCCGGGTGGTGGCGTGGGGAGCGACCTGCCTGTGAGCAGGGTTAGGGGTCGCTCCTACGGCACTGAGTGGCCTCCTTAACAGGGGGATAGGGAGGGAGGAGCAACTGGGGGGCGGGATTGGGTGGCCAATGGCGAGCAGGGGGGCGGGGCCACAGGAATGCAGCAGTGGAAAGGAGCGGGAAACGGCGGCAAAACAGGCAGGCAGCAGGTAGCAGGCCCGAGGCAGCTGGCAGCTGTGAGGTGGCGTGGGGAGCGACCTACCTGCGAGCAGGGTCAGAGGTCGCTCCTACACCACTGCACTGCCTCCTTAAGAGGGGGATAGGGAGGGAGGGGCAGCTGGGAGGCAGGAGCGGAGTGGCCAATGGGGAGCAGGGGGGCGCGGCCGCAGGGACGCAGCGGCAGGAATGAGCAGGAAATGTCTGCAAAACAGGAGGGCGGCAGGGAGCAGGCCCGAGGCAGCTGGCGGCCGTGTGGTGGCATGGGGAGCGACATGCCTGCGAGCAGGGTCAGAGGTCACTCCTACACCACTGCGTGGCCTGCTTAAGAGGGGGATAGGGAGGGAGGAGCAGCTGGGAGGCGGGAGCGGGGTGGCCAATGGGGAGCATGGGGGCAGGGACGCAGCGGCGGGAAGGAGCGGGAAACGGTGGCAAAAAGATGTCTGGCTTTTCCATGGGAAGAGATTTTATCTTGACAGTAAGCGTTCCTTAAAAAGTTTGAAGAGCTTCAGTAGAAATATCGTAAATGCGTGCAGCCAGGTGAAGTTGACAACATTTTTTTACCACACATAAGCTAATAGAACAGTAATTCGGCAATAGCAACTGATCAGGGCCCCATTTTAAGATATATTAAATACATAGAATTTCATAAGCCCAGCGCAAGTTCTGTGCAGGCGAAACCTAACAAAGGATTTCAAAGTGAATGACTTTAAGAAAGAATGGGGCTGCTGCAGACGTGTTGATGTGTCCCTCATTTAGAGGCACTGAGAATCTTGCCATTATTCTGCAGCCGGTCCACAGAGGGGGTGCTACAGGTATTACGGGTGGACGACAGCCCCTTTACAGCATTGCAGAAGTGGTGCTTTGCCCCACACTGTGTTGACAACCTGCACTGAGGCATTCTTGGCCACCTGTTGTGGTGGCCTGGAGCTAGACGGGGACTGTCAGTGTGGAACGGACTGGAGTGGGACCTGTTTCCTGCATTGTGCTAGGGGCTTGAAGTTGCATCTGAAATCGCCCACCCACCAGCTCAATTGCCTGCCTCTCACCCTGCTCCTCAACCCACCCCCTTGACGGCACCTGTTTTTACTGCAGCTATTGTGGCCTCTTGTGCTGGCAGCATGGTAGTGCAGAGGCTGCACCTGGAAATTGGACCATCCCCAGTGGGTGTTGTTTAGCCCCGCTGTGCCCATTGGTTCAACGGGCTGACCTTATTGGTTGTCTGCCTAAGCGTCTTCGACTAAGAGTCTTCGACTGAGATTATCCTTATCGACCACTGCATGCAGTGGGGTTAAAGTGGTGCGACTATTCCGGCCGTACTGGGTGCCCAACTGGGGATGGCGGTGCCTACCTCGGAGAGGGAGTGTTATGTTTAGCAATAAATTATGATTTAAAAAAAACCTGCTGCAGAGTTGCTGTCACGATAACTCTTGTGATTAATGTTCCTGATAGAGAGATCAGCAGCTGTGTTTTCCTCATGAGTGTGAGGGAGCGTTGCCCCCCCCATCCACTGAGGCGATAATCGTGAAAAATATAATGGCAATGAAATTATTTTATTCATTTATCATTTTTAGTAGTGCAGCAGCCTACAGCCGGGATTAGTGAGAAATGGAAGAGCAAGATGGACTCTCCCAAGTGTGCATGCCATCTTGACAGCTGGGTAGAGACCAAGACATGCTTAAAGGGCCTGAAGGAGCATCCAGTCAGGGCGCTCCTTCTAATGCTGGTGCTGCTCTTATGCTAGTGAGAGTGGCACCAGGATTGGTTAGTGGAACTTCCTGGAGTCTGGGGCCCACAGAGCAGACGGAGGAGGGACCTAAGAGGATGTCGGATGTGCAGTAGGCAAGATAAGTGACTTTATTTTTTATTTGCCACCTCCCTTGTCTGCATGCACGCACCAACCTACCCACCACCTAGTGCCTGCCCGCCCTCCTCACCAGTGCACATACCAGTTAGCCGCCCCTCGAGATCAGAGTTTTGTCTATGGCAGTTTTGACTTGCCAAAAAGTAAAGGGTTAATATGCCTGCTGCAAAGAAAGCATACCGTGCAGATCACTGATCTGTATTTTATGTGGATAGCTGAGTGAATTATTGATTTTGTCACACAAGATCCTTTTTTTATTGCAGTTCACAAGATACAACCTACAACCCTAATATAGAACAGTGACTGTTACAAACTGTCATCAAATAGCTGCATGCAAACTGCCTAAACCACCTTTACCAATGCATTAAAACAAATTAAATGTATGTGAGACTGGGGCTATGGAGGGATGAGAGGTAACTTCTGCCTGGTGGTTGTGAGAGAATCTGTAGAGGTCATGTGGGGCCACCAAAAATTATTGTCGCAGTGGGTGTGGGGCTTGGGTGACTGTGAAGGCAGTTCAGGTTGGCCTTACTACATAGTGGGTAGTTGGCCATTGTCCCTGTTATTATCTATTGCTTTTTAATTGTTTGTGGGATGTTCACTTTACTAGACCCTCTGTACAGCATGACAGGGGGCTGTGGTCCCATAAACTGAGTAGTTACTTGTGCTTTTTGCCTTCATTGCTGGAAATATCTGAAGAACATGCCCTCTTCTGGTTGTGTTGGGTGTCGGACTGCATTGGCTAGAAAGCCCCTCAGTGTCAGGAAGTGGGGACCATCAGGCTCGCACTGAACAGTGTTTTGAAATTAGCTGGGGATTCTCACAGCATGTTTGCCCTGTCATCGCCTGTTGGAGACCGTGCTGGGCTATCCCTCTTTCAATTACTTTTTTACCTAGTTGTCAGCTTGCCAACCTCACCCTTGGGCGCTTAGGTACTGTGTTATTTTTCCTGCTTTTTGAGTCCTTTTAAGTCTCCACCATGTGAGCACTCTATATTTAATGTGGGGAAGTGGATATTTGGTACCAGCAAAGCAAACTCTGGCAATGCAGTCAGAAGCACATCCTTGGAAGGATTTTTGGTTCGAGTCATGAAAGTCATTAATAAGGAGATTCAACTGGTGGACCAACTCCCTCTCTCTGCCTCTCCTAAGGCCCCTGCACCACTGGCGTTGTTAAGTGCCGGTTGTCCTGGGGGCTCCATTGGGAGTCTGGTGCAAGCGTCCAGGGAGATGACCAAGTGGTGGCTACCTCCTCTGTTTCTCTCATTTGTTCACCTATGACTGATGCAACACCCTCTGCAAAAAGGGGCCCAAAGTTATGAACAGTGTGAAGTCTGGCACCTGTATCCCTATCATAGTGCAGTCCAAACATGGGGTTGATCTGGAAACCCTTAAGTTAGACATTTCTCGCTTGGCTAGAATTGAATCTTATTTGAAGAGCAACCTTAGGACCTGTGATCTGAGTAGAACTAATGTGGTCCTTTTGACTGAGAGACACAATCACTTCTTCACACTTATCTCCCTCTGCCCCCCTTCGCCCTTACTGCTAGTAGGGAAATTGTGGATAGAAACTTTTTTCCTTGGAGATTTGCTGACCCTGAGAATGTAGTAGTGTGTGTCCAACCTCCGGCGCTAGGCAAACCTCAGGGTCCTATATTGATTGGAACCATCCCATCCTTTTACTATGGGCAGAAAGGAAAATTCAGCGGTGTGTCATCTACCTCCTGCATTTTGGTTTTGTCTAACGTGCCATGGGTCCCTGGCAACAAACCTGAAAATGCGGAGCAGCTCATAAACAAAGTCATACGTTGGCTGCACAAGAACACTGATAATAGGGTGCGGATGTTTAATGAAGTTCTGTCTGTGCATAGGGTCGATTGGGGGGGAGGCTATGGTACAGGAATTTGAGGATGATTGCATCATTGTGAACTTCAAAAAACCAAGGTTTGTGATATCTTTGCTCCAAATGTTCTATTTTAGAATGGCGGCACCTGGATCTATAAAAGTCCTTCCTCTGGGTTTTTTCCATAGGTGTTTGGCTCGTCCTGTATTCTCTCATCCCTCACCTGAAAAGGCTGTTTTGCCATCAACCCAGACCACATTTCAGTGCTCTCGATAGTACAGGAGTGTGATTGACTGGAGTCTTAGTCTGGGGGAATATCTGATGGTTGTGGGTGCGAATCCGTCGCTGTAGCAGCTACACCACAGCCTGGGCCCTCATATGCTAACTCCTCTGGCCCTTCTAACAATGTTGAGGGACATTGCTGGATTGCCCAATATATTGACAAATGATAGGTAGTTGGATTTTGCCAAGAGGTGTGATATTTTCTTATTTCAGGAGACATGGTCCACTAATGAGGTTTTTTGTGGAGGCTATACTTGTTTTACAGGCATCACTGTTGTTTCTTCACTGGCTGTGTGTGTGTGAGCAGGGCTCACTACCTGGTTTTGAAACTACACTGGGTTGCTGCAAAAAGTGTTAAACACTGTTTTTTGAGTTGTTCAAATTTGACTTGGGAGAGCACATTCAATTTGTTCATCATTAACTTTTACAATAACAATTTAACGTGTGCTACTAATCCTAATTTTACATTGGGGGTAGATTTACAAGCGCCTTGCGCCACTTTTGCGCCCCGTTGCATCATGTCTGTGACGCAACAGCGGTGTAAACCATGCGCCACGTTGCGCCCTATTTACAATGTGACGCATCTAGGGAGATACGTCACGTTGTAAAGTCCTGCGCCACATGAAACCTGTGTCAGGTTTCAAGTGGACGTTCCAGTGCGGTGTTGGGGGGGTGTTCCGGCCTAGTAAATCCTCGGTAAAGTGCCTGAGTCAAATCTACAAGACTCCACTCAGTCACTTTTCCGACGCGTTTGCATCTAAACATTGGATCTCCTTGAAGCAGGCGTAAGGCGTGACGCTTCCCTTCCGACGGGAGATGTATCACGCAGCTGTTTATCCTTGCGCCACGAAGCTCCGCATAGTAAATGCCGCGCATCTGGGTGGCGCAAGAGTAAACTTGCGTGACGCATCTTACCTGGCGCATCCCTGGTGATTTGCAGGGATGCGCCAGTCGTCATAAATCTGCCCCCGCATTTTTACTTCCTTGGCATTATTTTCTCATAGATCTCAAACAATGAACAAGGGGCTAAATGTGGTACTAGGTAGGGATTTTAATTCCAAGCTTGGCATTGACCCTACTATCTTTGATGGAAACCTGTTTAAGGGAAGAGACTGAGGTCCTGTCCATTAGAAAAAGACCATTGAAGTTGTTGCCTCCATATTTCCAAGTTTGATTTGTGTAATGTAATGGACCTCATTGGTATTTCACACTCCAATATCCATACTTGTATTTCTGGTGAATGCCAGTCAGTGCTTGACTATATATTTTTTACTAGAAGTCTGATGTCATGGATCACTGGTGAAGTGATTGGGTATAGTGTTTTTAATGACCACAACCGACTAACTCTTGCAGTGGCTACCCCAGTTGAGAACCAGGCTGCTTTTAAGGGAGTCGGGGACAATCTGGAGACAAAAGGTCTGGGCAGAAGGCTAGTTTTGAGAGGGGTAAATACAGCCAGGGTTCACTTCAGTGTGGGTACAACATTTCTGTCCCACATGGACAGCTGCCTAACACACAATATACAGTCAGTTGCGATATTTGAAGAATTGGGCTAAGTGATCAGAGATCGTTTAACAAAGCTGATCAGACATCATTCAGTAAGGTCCCGTTCTTAGTTTCATAGTAGTTGTAGAAGAACTTAGGCCCGACTCCATCAGGGTCTTTAGGAGGACCATTGGGATTGCCTTGTTATCCATGTACAGGAAGGAGTATACGTCCACTTTGAAGAAAAGGAAACTAGATCTTCAGTGTGATGCCTGGGAAAACCAAAGGAAATGATGTTCCAGGACCGGTTTCTGGCATTGCAGCCGCCTTCAGCCGGGCTTGCTTGAATCCAGTGGCAAAGTGAGCAAGGGACCCACGTCTGGGCATACCCTGCCAACTTAGGGCAAACAAAGCAAAACCACTGTTTTCAAGCTAGCCTGGCTGATGTGCCACTTTTGGATAATTTAGGGGCATATTATCAAGCAGGGCGATAGGCAATTATCGCCGCTTTAGCGACAGCTTTTAGGCGATAGCGAGCGATTTGGGCCCGCTTTGCATGTCAGCGATGTTTATCTCTAATGACATGCAAAGTGGGCATACCCAACCAGTTAGCGACTGAAAGCAGTCGCTAACGTCGCTATCGCCTATTAGCAAGGCAGGCGTAGCGATGGAAATATTTGCGCTAAGTGCGAATATCTCCAAATACAACACCTGCCCAGACCAGTTCTTAGCCTTGTTATCTAATGGGAGGTGGATAACATGGCTAAGAGCATTTCGTCGCTAATGTGTGAATATCGCTGTATTCTCAGCGATATTCACGCATTTCGCCACTATCGCTGGATATTTTAGCACAATGGAGAAAAACGTTGCTAATAGCATGTTTTCTCCGCTAACATATCCAGTGATAGGCAGCGATAAAAAACAATGCGCTAAGCGCATTTAGCGATAAATATCGCTATTCCTTGGTAATATGCCCCTTAGTCTTTACCTGTAGAATTAGAGGTGCTAACATTTCTTTCATACTGCCACTGACCTGGGATGGGTGAAAGATGGCCAAATATCAAAAGATGTTAACATCAGCCCAGATCAGTGGATTAGTCATTACAGTGAGATCTTTAGCTCTATCGTTTCTAATAATGTGGCCTGTGTGATTTTCCCCCGTCCTATCAATTGCACATTGGATTTTTTGCTAGCAGAAGTAATTGTTAGCCCTGCTAATAAAGCACCTAGACCTGATAGGGTCCCTATGGACCTGTATATATTATACTTTAGCAAAACCAAAGGGGATGACGGATGCAGTGTTGAACATTTCAAGCACTCACCCCCAGTCAACGGATCTGGCTTTAATCCATCATCATTCTTTAGCTCACTCCGCCACCCCAGTTCAGAAATGGCCATGTGCAAATCAGACTGACCCTGTGCATCATGGGGTCAGTCCAGCCCAAACTGCCAAGCTATGTCTTCGCTGGACCGGACACAAACATCATGGGACTGGTTTCTGGCTAATCAGCCGTCATCAGCCAGGCTAGCTAGAATCCAGTGGCAAAGTGAGCAAGGGACCCACGTCTGAGCATACCCTGCCAACTTAGGGCAAACAAAGCAAAACCACTGTTTTCCAGCTAGCCTGGCTGATGACGGCTGATTAGCCAGAAATTGTTTTGACATATATGGTCTTGGATATTGTTTTAATGTGTGGTTGCTGTATTGTTTGCTTTTATGATCATTGTATAATTTTTAAATAAAGCTTATTGAACATAAACAGCATTTGCAAACAAATGAGGTCTGCAGTACCACTGACTGCTCTCCTTGAGACCAACTGACATATTATCCAAGGGAAAGCAATCCCATGGTGACAACTTCTCCTTTCAGAAATAGTTACCACCCCAACTGGGGTCCGTAGCTGAGCAACGGTTTCCTATGGGGCTGGACTGGCCGTAGCAAGCAACAGGCATTTTCCCGGGGTGCCGGAGGGGTGGGGCCGGTTTTGTGCCTGTGGGGGCCGGTTTTGCAGCAGTGGTGCACTATCGGCCCCCTGTAACAAAATCGGTAGCGGTGATTCTTGCTAGCACCCACAGCATTCCCCTCCCCCTTGCCAAGGATTAGTTGTGCCAGGGCTGGTTGCTGTTCACATTATGGCCCTGGTTTCCTTTCAAAACCACTTTCCAAATAGGGGGAGATGCCCATTTCACCCCCATCCTTTTTGCGATTCTAGATAGGGCTAAATAAGCACTTTTATAAGTTGCAAAGGCTTTGCCAACTCAATAAAGTTTTTTTGTAATTATTATATACGGACCGCAGCGAGACATCACTTATCACAGTGGCAGCTGTTGGGCGCTGGAATGCCCATTTATACCAAAATTTATTCCGGAATACTGAAAGATATTTATGGCTTATTAGCCTACTTAAACATAAAGTCCTGTCGAAGTTCCATGAGAGTTTGTTTGGAACGAAGGGGCAGATCTACAAAGAAGTGCCACAGCGTGGCACCGCAAGCCCTTTGGCTGCGCCACGCTGCAGCACTTATGAAGCACAGGGATGCAACATATTTACAAGAATAACATCAATTAGTTTGAAATTCCAAAAGCATCGGACAATATTTTTGGTAAACGACACTCCTGAACGTATATCTAAATGGGCTACTGATCCAGCGGCCTATAGAAAATATATCATAAACAACGCTACCCAACTTCATAACCTATAAACAAAATTCTATACTAAACTATGGACCCATTTATAAACCTGACATATTTTGGGCCTACTGAATCAGGTGGTCGGATTAAATCTATATACACCTAATTTACAAACTATATACAATTATACATTAGCGGAAAGAATATTGTCATTATAACAAATCCTAACTATTTAAACGACCACCATAGCGACGTGATCTAGCTAATAGTAACCTACACTTCTGAATAATCAAGACCAGCTTGTTTGTCAAAAGTAAGATTTTATTTACTAAATTATGGTATATAAATTGATAGTTTTATAAATGTAATTTATTAGCATTGAAGCAAGCTTGATTGTAAAGAGTCATAAGAAAAATAAAATTTAAGCAATTGAATCAAAGTTTAAGTAAGTATTTAAAAGTTTAGCATTTCTAAATCCTAAGTCCCTAGCTAAGCTAAATAAATAGAAATTAAAGTAAAGTTCTTTGAGGATTCTTACGTGCTCCACGCAATGTCCGACAGCACTTCACCCTCATCGGAAAGTCAGAAAGCAGCAGCCAGCCCATCCCTAGGGGCATGACTTTTTATACCTTTCTACACTAACTAAACTACGCAAAGGAAAGTTTTCAGAAATCTTCGACGTCCCATTGGCTGGGAGTGACAAGTGACATGTCACCCATATTTCAAAAGTTCCATTAGGTCACGTTTCTCAAAGACCATTGTCTTTTCCAAATGCAACCAGGAGCTTCCTAGGTTTGCAACAAATGTACATTAATGTTCTCACTGCTTCCAATTGACTTCCGCGGATGCCAAGTTAAGGGCTGACAAAATGTTCTTTTTCGACCTTGGCCACGTCCGACAGAATGATGATAGCACGTCAGTTTTTGCTTTGTGAATGCAGCTTTTGACGAACACTTTATTTCAGAATGGGCGTCTCGTGACTTTTGCAGAAGTAAAATTCAGCTTTTTGTAGCTCGAGCAAACTAGGCCCAAAAGCAGGCAACTTATGCTTTCTAGTATAAAACAAACACAAGAAAAGTATTAATGTAAGAAATAATGTAGATTCTGTATTCACCCCAAGATTTACTAATTAATTAACCCACCCGATTAATCAAATGTTACCTAGCAAATGCAAACAAATAAAGCAGCGTTTATATCTACCAGTCTTCATTAATCCATGAGACTTATGTGCACCTAGAATAGTAGAAATGACATCACACAGACAAGGAAAAGCAAAACAAGCACATGCTTCTTTTAAGTTTGCAGCAGTTAGTAGTGACAAAAACGAAAACAATAAATTATTTTATTATTTTGCACGAACAAAAAGATGCAACAATTATGCACGTTTATGAGCACACATGTTAGTCCCCCCATGTGTAAAGTTTAATCTAAGTTGTATTAGCACGACATATCACAAATCATTAATATTATTATTCATGTTATGGAAATGTGACTTCACGAGTTTAAACAAAATTTTGTTTTCTATCTCGCTCCATCAACTCCCTCATCTGGTGATTAACAAATCACCACACCAGCACCCAAAATTTTGGTAATTTAAACTTCCGAGAAATCGATTCAAATTCATTTGTATCAGTAATCCTAAAAGTCTGTTTCTGCATAATCTTTGGAATTAGCATAACGCTCTCTATGTAACTCCTGTAATTCGATCTCCCTTTCTTCTTCTTTTCTAAGTTTATAGATTCTTTTCTTTTCTTTCAACTGCTTCTTTCTTTTATGTAACAAACAACCTATTTTGGTCAAAATAAAAATGAATATTATTATAATCAAAGGTGCCAAAATCTTGCCAAGAATTGAACTTCCAATATCGTGAAACCAGTTTTTAATTGCTTGGAACCTTTTTGAAAGTTTCCCTGTAAAATCATCTTCTTCTAAAGGAATTATCTCTGAATGCATTTGTGTAATATTCTTGATGTACATTTCAATATTCTTACTTTCGTCAGGTATATATGTGCAACAATGTTGTACATGTAAAATGCCACAGACTCCTCCCTCTTTTGCTAGGAGTATGTCTAAAGCAAGGCGGTCTTGAATTACCATGGATCTAATTGCAATAACTTCAACATTCACTAATTGAAACCCATCAGCTGTGTCAGTTGATAATCTATCAACTATAGTGGATAATTTTCTGATTCTCCCTGCATTTAAGGTTATACCAACAAAAGGTATTACTGCTTGAAAAATATCTCCCAGAACTTCAGTAAAAGTTTCTCTTTTAACTCTATTTACATAATTATGAATTTTAAACAATCCTTCTGAATCTCTGTCAACATGAAACACTTTAGGAAAAACAATTCCCACATAACAAGTTCCATACCAGTGGTCTGGAAGGTTGTAGTAGGCTTTGTCACCACAAACAAAATAAATCCCAGGAAAGATTGGATCCTTTCCACCTTTGAATCCCCAACCTCCCAAAATCTGATAAGTATCTTCACAGTTACTTGCACCTACAAAATAATTATCAAAAAGTGTGTTATCTCTCCTAATGCAAAGTTTTCCACTAACTGGTTTGTCTATGTGAATTGCAATATTTTCAAGCATTTTGCCATTTAACTTCTCATCCTCTTTCTGCCAGAAATTAGACTTAGTCTGCTTGACTAATTCATTCCTCTTATAAATTGCTCTTCTCTCCTCAACCATATTCAAAAATTTCTTTCCTTCAGCACTTAATTTGCAAGTTAGATTATTTTTATAAGCATACTCATAAGTGAGTTCGTTAGTAACAAGGAAAAATTCTCTCATTTGCTTTGCTTTCTTGTGCTTATTTAAAGCATTTTCAATCTTAATATTTGCAAAAATTTCATCATAATTTGAATAGTAATATTCTAAACGTCCAGTTTGATAAAATAAGCTAGTTAACACACTACATGTTACAGCATAAGTGAGAGGAAGCATATTATATGTTACTCCCTCAGAAACAGAAGCAGGTAACTTAACGCAGACGTAACAGTCTTTTGCATCCATTACCTTAACATATTCACTCAATAGCTTTGTGAATGTATTACTTGAAAAATCACTAATTGATTTATCTTGATGAATGTTAGGCTGATGATCAATAACTTTTGCAGACGCACTATGTTTAGTTTGGCTAACCAGAGCTTTGCTTGTTATGTTAACTTTGTGTAATTCTCTATTCATCTCCAAAGGGATAATCACAGCTAAAACCAACCAGAGCAGAATTAAAATGAGCAGACACACCAGAGTCATCTTACAGCATCTCTTAAAAACAGAACACTTTGAAGTGCTCTCCTTAACATAAGGCATTTTTGGTTAGTTTAGCCTCAAAATAAAACAAAATAAAACAAAATTTTAAAATTCTAAATTTATATTTACACCCCCCTTTTAAAATATATATATATTTTTTTTTTTTAAACCCTAAACAAGATTTCTTCGACCTTATGTCATACATAAGTTTTTCTTCAACTAAACAGTTTTTCTTCGACCTTGTGTCAACTAACAAATTTTCTTCAGCCTTTTGCTAATTTAATATTTCTGTACTTCAATCATTGTCACTAATTTCTTGGACTTCGTCTTCTTCTTCACTACTACCATATATGTCAATAACAGGTGGAATTACTAAATAAGTCCACTCAGGAGACTTGTATTTTTGGTTTGGTCTTACTATTCTTTTTCCTTTTCTCGACACTACTTCAATCTTCCTTCCAACTCCAACTTCTTTTCCAGGACTCTTTTGACTACTGATTTCTTCAACTTGTTCTTTTGGTTTCTTGATTAATCTGACTCTCAATCTTCCACCAGGCCAGTAGTCTGCTTTTCTCACGTACTTCTTCTTTGGTTCAGAATTATTTGATTCTGACTTCCAAGTCCTTTTCTTTCTGTTTTCACTTTCACCATCCACGTCACTTTCTTCAGTTTCGTAGTCTGAAATTTCAATTGACTCAGGAACTTCTCTATTCGGCAATTTCACTCCTTCAGGAACTTCACTTTGTTTTCCATTACTGGTACTCGGTAATTCTTCTTCTTCCTCTTCTTCAATTACCCCCAACTTCCCAGATTTCGGATTTCTGTTCCTTACTCCAGAGCTTGTTCTCCGCCTTTCGATACTCTCCTGGTCTGAAACTTCTTTTTGTTCTGCTTCTTTGTCTTCAATAGAGACAACCGAATCCTCAGTTATCTTTCCCTTTAACAGATTCTCTTCACCTTCAGAATCTATTTCAATGATTTCCAAGTCTTTTCTTGTCAAATTTCCATTCACTGGCACAGTTTCCAGATGTCGACTTTCTTGTCGATCTTCAGAATCTGGATTTATTTCACCTTCTGTTTCGCCTTCTGCTTCAGAATCAGAATCATCTGTGGTATCACTTTCAACATCAGAACTCTCAGGAGTTGGTACTGGAATTGTATGACTAGGATGAATCCAGCGTTTCAATCCTCTGCACTTTACAGCATTAGTAGTGATCAAAATTATCTGCCTAGGCTTCTGCCATCTAGGAGCTAGACAATTCCTTCTCCGATGTACTTTCGTTCTGACCCAATCGCCAGGTCTCAGATCATGTGTCAAAACCTTTTCATTTGATTGTGCTTCAGTTCCCACCTGATTAGACACAGAAGTTACCATATCAGATAACCTTTTAGGTCTGTCTTTGATGTCTTTTCTTGGTTTAGTGCAGAATTCCATGACATCTAAACATTCATGTTCTGTTTCAATGTCATCAACAATTTCAGAATCAGGCAGTAATGTAGAAGGATTCAGATTCAAACATCTTGAAATTGAAACATTATCTGCTCCTAGTATAATTTTCTCATACTTTGTCAATCTGCTACTTGTTAAGTGCTGAGTCTTACCTCTTGTCAATAATATTTCTACTGAATGAGGTACAAAAACTTTCACAGGAAATCCCATAATGATCCCCTCACTTTGTTCGAGACTAATACTTGTAGCTGCAACTGCTTTTAAGCAACCTGGTAATGCTTTTGCAATTGGATCAAGAACTGCAGAGAAGTATGCAATAGGTTTCTTTAGATTTCCATGTCTCTGAATCAACACAGATAATGCACATCCTTCTCTCTCACTGCAATACAGTTCAAAATCTTTCTCATAATTTGGCATACCTAAAGCAGGAGCTTGACATAAGCTCTTTTTCAGGTTTTCAAAAGAATCCATCTCAGCATCATTGAGAATAATTGGATCTTTTACATCTGACTTTGTCAGTCTTTGTAGTGGTTTTGCAATTACTGAAAATCCACTTATCCATTGACGACAGTAACCAACCATTCCCAAGAACATTCTGACCTGTCTTTGTGTTCTTGGTGGTAACATTGCTTGAATCATTTTTATTCTCTCTATTGTTACTTGTCTTTTTCCCTTTGCAATTCTGTGACCAAGATATTTTATTTCTTGTTTGCAAAACTGTAGTTTTGCTGGGGACACTTTATGTCCTTCTTCTGCAAGGCGATTTAACAGAATTATTGTGTCTGTCACACAATTTTCTCTTGTCTTTGCAGCTATTAACAGATCATCAATATACTGCACTAACGTTGACCTACCAGGTAAGTCTAGGTCTTCTAATGATCTTTTTAACAGTTCATTAAAGATTGAAGGACTTTCTGTATAGCCCTGTGGGATTCTCGACCATCCGAGGGTCTTACCTTGGAATCTGAAAGCAAAAATGTCATAACTGTCTGGATGTAAGGGAACAGTAAAGAATGCATTGCAAAGATCAATGACTGTATACCATTCAGCATCATGTGGAATCTGATATAAAATTACTGCTGGATTTGGAACCACAGGACAACATGGAACGACAATTTGATTAACCTTTCTCAAATCTTGTACGATTCTAAATGTTCCATTAGACTTTTTAACTCCCATAATTGGTGAATTACAAGGACTACTCTCCATTTCTTTTAATACGCCTTGTTTGATTAATTTTTCAATTATAGGTGTAATACCTTCAATTGTTTCTGTTTTCATTTTATATTGTGGAATGTTAGGAAATTCTATTCCCTGTTTCAATGTAATTTTTACTGGATCTACATTTTTCATTAGACCCATCTCGTTCCCAGTAAAATCCCATATTTCAGATTTCACTGTTTCCTTGAGTTCTTCAGGTAAATCCTTTTCTTCAAATGCAGGAAACAATTTTGTTTCTTCTGCTTCCATCATCATCATTGTCATTCTGTATAAACCATCTTCCTCCATTGTTTGTAACTCAACTCCATCAGGAGAACAATATATTCTGCAATTCATTTTACATAGGATGTCTCTGCCCAATAGATTCACTGGACTACTATTACAAACCACAAATCTGTGTTTGTCTCTGTAATTTCCAATTTCAACTGGAACTGGATCAGTTAAGTCAGTTTTAATTTGCTGATTACTTACTCCGACAACTTGGATGGTATCCCCAGAGAGAGGTAGGTTTTCAATTTCCACTGATCTAACAGTAGAACGGGTAGCACCAGTGTCCACTAGAAAAGTGATGTCTACATCATTAACTTTCCCGTTTACAAAAGGACCAGACTGGTCAACCTCAAGAGTGGCTCCAACAACACACTCTTCCTCCTCTCTCGGGCACCGTCAGCAATAATCATCAGAATCGCTGTCTTGACTTTCTGTTAATAAAAATTGTTGTGAAGCATTTTGCATTTGAACTCTTTGTTGCTTTTGCTGTTTTTGCGGTTTTATTACCTGTTCACTTCCCTGAAATCCCACATTTGGATTATATTTTTGAACTCCCCCACAATTCGGAAAAGGTGGTTGTGGCAATTGATCCTGACGATTATTCACCTGTTGTTGTTGTTGTTGCTGCAACTGTCGCTGAATATTTAATTCGTTTAACCCCTGTTGCATCTGTAGCTGTCGCTGCAGGTCAACACCATTCTGCATCTGTGGATTCAATAAGGGATTCTTTAAGTTTTTAGGAGGATGAGGACACTCGTCTCTCCAATGTCCAATTTCGCCACAATTAAAACAAGGTAATCTTTGTTTCAACTCCTCAATCTTTGGGCTAAATTTCTTTGGGAAATTATTACTTTTAAACTTTCCTTGTATCTGGTTTGTATTTCCAGTTTGAACAAAATTAGTGTTTTTATTACCCATGCTGGCAATTTGTTGCTCAGCCACTTTTACCTGAGCCCACATGGCTTTCTCCTTGAGCTTCTTCTGTCTCACTTCTAATTCATCACTGCAATACTTAGCCTTTCTTAGAATATCATCTACAGAAAGTGATTGCCATCCTACAATGCTATTTCTGATCATTTCTCCGATTTCAGGTTTTAGTCCATAAACAAATCTATAGACAAAATGGCTCATATCCTTTTCATCTAGTTTTTCATAACCACTGTATTGTTTAAAGATTAACAGTAGTCTTTCATAAAAAGAATGAACTGATTCTTTTGTTTCCTGTTCTGTCCTTTCTATTTTAACCCAATCGACTTCTTTGGGTGGAATTTTGTTTTTCATCCAAACAATCACTTTTTCATAAAAATCCATTACAAGAGGATTAGGAGCACCTGTTTCTTTGATTCGCTCAGGTTCTGTTTTTGGCCAACTAATCGATATTTTACATTCTGTCCAAAGATCTGATGGAACGACAATGTCAAAAAATCCATCCAAATCAATCCACAGAACTTTTGACACTTTGATAAATCTATCTACTTGTCTGTACCACTCCACTGGTTTTTCCCTCAATTTTGGAAAGTCATTCGTAAACAACAGAATGTCCTGTCTCGACCAAGGGACATGAACATATCCTCCACCTGCAATTTCTCTCATTGGAAATTGTTTTGACAATTTTTCCAATCTTTCATCTTCCTTCTTTTTCGTCCATTTTACTCTCCACTTATTCAGTTCTCCTAGCTTTTTGATATAAACAATCAAATCTTTTATATGTACTATTCTTCCCATTGAGTTCAAACTCTCAATGTCACTTTCTGAAAAGTCTAATCTGTAATGTTTCGCAAAATTCTTTTGTTTGCTCACATCGATTTCAAGTTCCGCTGCTAGATCCTCTAGTTGATCATATTTATTTTTTGTTTTCCACTGAATGCTTTTGCAAATGAACAGTAGTTCATCATCTCGATAGTAATTTAAACTATCTGGACCGATTGTTCCGATTATTAATTCTTCGATATTCGCTTTTAATTTGGCCACATCAAGTTTTGGTGTGGTTACCCTGACTTCAGGACTCCCTATATCTGATATAGCACCCATTGGTGTTTTTGGAGATAAATCCTCATTAAAGGTTAAATCAGGCATTCTCGATTTAGAAGAGTTTATTTCAGATAAGTCTGAATAAAATTTTTCAGCAACCTTTTGAATTTCTGCATTTAAAGGAATAGTTAATCCTGTCTTGTTTGTTTCTTTTTGGTCAAATACAGGCTGAACAGGACCAATCGTTACTGGAACTGTCACAGCTTCCATGCCTTTTGTCATTCTTTTTATTAATTCTTCTTTAGATCTTAAATATTCATTATAATCGACATCTTCAACATTTCTTGCCTCTCTTGTATAATCTTTTGGAGCTTCTCTTGCCCTTGGAGCCATTGTAAAATGTCTACCTTCATTTCGAGCATTATCAAATTCTGGTCTTCTAGGTGTTTCAATGATTTCACAATTATTTGGATAAAGTTTAGGAGTTTCATTAATTGGAGGTGCACTCGGTGAAGTTTCAGTAGAAACCACCGGAGTAGACCATGATCTAGGAGGTCTCAAAGGTTGATTCTTTCTAGCTGTAGTATATATTTCTTCCATAACTGCATCCTCAGATTCACTTTCCATAGATTTCCCTGTAGGAGTACCCATTACCATTTCTTGTATTAAATACAATCCTTCACTCATGTTTCCCTGTCTCCACATTCGCAATCTATCTTCATGAGTTTCTCTTCTCCAAGGTGGATTTTTAGAAGGTCTTTTAATTCCACTAGCTTCTCTTTGTAACTGATACATCTCATCTTCCCACTCAACTAAAGCTTCAAATTGAGTTGGTCTCGGTTTTGGAATAAGAGCATTCATTTTCTCTCGTAAATTTCTCAAAACTTTTACGTTAAATGAACCTTCATCAGGCCAAGTTAAAACACCATCGTTCTTAGTATAGCGTTTCCAGCTATCAAACCATAAGACGGTATGATATCCATATTCACCTTCCATGTACGCTGCAGGTGTTTTATACTTATGAAGTAGTTTACCACCTCGCGTTTCAATTTTCTTATCAGGTGAAAATAAATTTTTTAATTTCTGAAATAATGTTGGCTTTTTCTCAACATGTTTAAAATGATAACTCATTTTTAAGAGTTAAATCTAATTCGCAAATTCGTTCGTAAAATATTTCCGGGATGTTCCGCAAAACAACCAATCCGTGCGCGAAACACACCGACAAGCCAATGACAGTTGAGCTACGTCACTTTTCTGCTCAACCAATAAAAATGGAGTTTTCCTAAAGAACCAATTAGCTTACAGATCGTCAGAGACTCAAGAGCCAATCAGAGTATAGTTTGTGACGTAGGTCACCCAATCCCAGCGCGGCTCTGTGACGTACACAGCAGCTGCGGTTTCTCGTTTCTCACTCCTGGCGCTTACCCCTCCTTCACAAAATCTTTTCACAGCGCCATTTTAAGAACACTTTTCAGTGTAAATTAATTCTTAACAATGACTATAAGGACATCATCTGTTCGTTTCACTATTTAGGATAGTTTACATACATTCAAGTATCCACACTTCGGAATAGACGGCGCTATTCACAATAAGGATAATATTCAATTGTCAGTAGAGTAACCCTTACCCCACCCTTCTAACACGTATAATTATGAACTCGCTTTCCTCTGAACGCACCGCGAAGTGACAGTTCTAAGAGTTCCACTTGAACATAAAATACAAATCAAACTCGCACTTTCACACTGAAAATTCCCTAATTTCGAACACACATGAAATCCGTACAGGACTCTCACCTGTTTATAGAGATCATGCACCGTTAGCAAAATAACGACGTTATCCGTACAGGGCTCTCACCTGTTTATAGAATTGAAACATGTACCCGTACAGGACTCTAACCTGTTTATAGATAGTCATGCACCGACGCTACTTTACCCTTCATTCAAGCTCGGATATAACTAATACTCTTATCACAGTGAGTTTTATGGAAGGCGCTTTGTCCCTATTCTCATGCTGCTCTAATTTCTTAGAAAACCCTCACTATACAAGATTCACACCTAGCCCTAAAACTGTGCTGCTCGGCGACAACACTATGGTACACGGCGATACCTCTTGTGATACTCGGCGATATCACTACAAACAGAACAGATGGCTTGCGTGACTAATTTCTCGCCACACAATCTATACCGGTATAGCTTACAGATAGCACGAAAAACGAACTCAACATGTGTTAAAACGTCGATCCTATTTCCATACCATAACACTTTAGTAACCCTTAGCAACCAACATATTACCTTGGTTACCCTTAGCAACCATCCTCTGCTACCAGAGAATTGATCCAGCGGCCTATAGAAAATATATCATAAACAACGCTACCCAACTTCATAACCTATAAACAAAATTCTATACTAAACTATGGACCCATTTATAAACCTGACATATTTTGGGCCTACTGAATCAGGTGGTCGGATTAAATCTATATACACCTAATTTACAAACTATATACAATTATACATTAGCGGAAAGAATATTGTCATTATAACAAATCCTAACTATTTAAACGACCACCATAGCGACGTGATCTAGCTAATAGTAACCTACACTTCTGAATAATCAAGACCAGCTTGTTTGTCAAAAGTAAGATTTTATTTACTAAATTATGGTATATAAATTGATAGTTTTATAAATGTAATTTATTAGCATTGAAGCAAGCATGATTGTAAAGAGTCATAAGAAAAATACAATTTAAGCAATTGAATCAAAGTTTAAGTAAGTATTTAAAAGTTTAGCATTTCTAAATCCTAAGTCCCTAGCTAAGCTAAATAAATAGAAATTAAAGTAAAGTTCTTTGAGGATTCTTACGTGCTCCACGCAATGTCCGACAGCACTTCACCCTCATCGGAAAGTCAGAAAGCAGCAGCCAGCCCATCCCTAGGGGCATGACTTTTTATACCTTTCTACACTAACTAAACTACGCAAAGGAAAGTTTTCAGAAATCTTCGACGTCCCATTGGCTGGGAGTGACAAGTGACATGTCACCCATATTTCAAAAGTTCCATTAGGTCACGTTTCTCAAAGACCATTGTCTTTTCCAAATGCAACCAGGAGCTTCCTAGGTTTGCAACAAATGTACATTAATGTTCTCACTGCTTCCAATTGACTTCCGCGGATGCCAAGTTAAGGGCTGACAAAATGTTCTTTTTCGACCTTGGCCACGTCCGACAGAATGATGATAGCACGTCAGTTTTTGCTTTGTGAATGCAGCTTTTGACGAACACTTTATTTCAGAATGGGCGTCTCGTGACTTTTGCAGAAGTAAAATTCAGCTTTTTGTAGCTCGAGCAAACTAGGCCCAAAAGCAGGCAACTTATGCTTTCTAGTATAAAACAAACACAAGAAAAGTATTAATGTAAGAAATAATGTAGATTCTGTATTCACCCCAAGATTTACTAATTAATTAACCCACCCGATTAATCAAATGTTACCTAGCAAATGCAAACAAATAAAGCAGCGTTTATATCTACCAGTCTTCATTAATCCATGAGACTTATGTGCACCTAGAATAGTAGAAATGACATCACACAGACAAGGAAAAGCAAAACAAGCACATGCTTCTTTTAAGTTTGCAGCAGTTAGTAGTGACAAAAACGAAAACAATAAATTATTTTATTATTTTGCACGAACAAAAAGATGCAACAATTATGCATGTTTATGAGCACACATGTTAGTCCCCCCATGTGTAAAGTTTAATCTAAGTTGTATTAGCACGACATATCACAAATCATTAATATTATTATTCATGTTATGGAAATGTGACTTCACGAGTTTGAACAAAATTTTGTTTTCTATCTCGCTCCATCACTACTACTCAATCACCGGCTAAAACACAGTGCCCCAAATGTCAAACATATGCTGCAGACTTAAAGCATATGTTTGTGACATGTCCACGTTTTAATCCATTCTTGGTAGAGGTAACTTTAGCACTTGAAATGGTGATAGGGCGTAATGTCCAGATTGGTGAGAAGGAAATAGTATTAGGGGTTGTGGATATGGGTAGCTATATGAAATCTTTCATTTCTATTTTTATAATATGCGCACGATTATGTGTTGCTAGAGTGTGGATTCAAATCATGAGTCCAAGTATTAATGAATTTTGGGTTTTACATAGGCAAATGTATGAAATGGAATTAGCTGTTGCTAAAGTGAGAGGTTCACGATCATGGCTTAAATTTAGAAAGATATGGGCCAGTCTTCAATGGAATTGATTATTGAAACCCAATGTTGTCTGATACCCCGGCTTGTTTGGTATTTTTTCTTCCATCTATTTAAACTTTAATTAATGATATTTTTTTTAATATTTCATATTTAGTCGCTTTCTCTTAGGTTATATATGTATGTCTATAAACATGTGATGAGATGTGTCCCTTTTTAATATTAGTTATTATAAGTTGTTATTTTGAAATAAACTTATGGCTAAAAAAATAAAGAATAAATTACAAAAATATGTCGCATCTCTGTGCTTCCACCTGCGCTGGCACACAACCTGCAGCCATGCGCTGGTGCAGGCACCCTTGCACCATGGTGCAAGGATGCCTGCGTCATGGGGAGATTGTGTTTGAGCAGGAAGGGGCACATTCCTGCACAAAAACAATCACTACAGGATTTTTCCTCCTTCAATGAGTGCTGTAGAATGCAGCACACATTGAAAGAGGAAAAAACGAGGAGAAATGAAAACATTTCTCTTTGTTGCATCTCGCTACGCCACCTCTAGGGCGGCATAGCATTCAGACGCATCTCCAGATTTACGATTTCTCGTAAATCTGGAGATGTATCTTGTTCCATGGGTGTTGTGTGGGATCACCCACAGCAAAACCCATTGAACGCCCCTTCAACGAAAAGTGCTGCGTGTGAAGGGGGTGCATTTACAAAGGAGAGGAAAAGTCACGCAAGGTGGCTTTTCCACTCTTTGTAAATATGGAGGATCCCCCTGCGCCACCAGTACGTCACGAAAAGGGACATACTGGTGGCACAGGGGGCTTGTAAATGTGCTCCAAAATGCGTTGGCTGTATTGCATTACTGTAAATGAATTTGGGATAAAGAATCTCTTTTGCAATGTATGGGACTGAATTGGTTCTCCTGGTGCACCTCCTTACTTCAACAATTTTGGCATCTGTCTACAGTGGCACTGAAGGGAGTAGGGCGACAAATGCCGGAGGACTTTTGCGCAGGACATTTAGCTATAATTTTCAGATAAATGAGGTGCAGCCTGGTTAGTCTGTTGCCTATTTCAGTTTTTGTGTTCTACAAATCACATGATTTGACCACCACGAAAGAGCTTTGTACATCAAGCCCTTAGAATTTAAGATGAATTACTGTGTAGTATTTTCATCCCAGGGTAAATCCATTACCGCACCTTGTCATTTTAACTTGGGTGAAATCACTGCACAGTTCTGAGTTTTCAAGGCATAAGGGAAGTAACAAAGAATCAACAATATGGTGCCCACTTTTTGCACATTTTCTCTAATTCCACCCTCTTTTAATCTTGCAACTTTCACCAAAAATGATCTGGCAATTTGTGTGCAGGGTAAAATTGCAGCATTATCACAGAATTTGGAACCAATTCTCTTTATCACTGCTCAAGTAAATGTTTAGACTGTGGTAGTCTCTACTGAAAATAGTTAGACTCAGATAGCCTGATGCTAAAAGGTGTTGGTTCTTTCCAATCAGAAGTGTTCGACAAAATTGGTTTTAGAACTTGAACGATCAGTTATACGCAACTCTTTACTTGCAATTTTGCAGGTGGTTCTTGAAAAGCCTTGCTTGCAAGGTTTCATATTGGCTGCTATGTTAATCATTACACAAAATGAAGGCTACACCTGCGATTGATTATAAGGCAGGTTATGGGAAGGTTATTGCTTTGGAAGACCAAGAGCTAATTTTCCGGGTCAGATCATTTTTGGAAGCCGCAGTGCGCACTCGTAACCCAATGTGTACTCTCTGAGGTCTGTTACTTTTAGTTTCGCTTTTTATTGTATTTTAACCTTGACAAACAAACTTCTCGATGAATTGTTGTCTTGCATTTGCACCTTTTTAATCCGCATTGTATAATTAGAGGACCTGTCTTAAAATGGAAACTTAAAAAAAAAGTAGTTTTTCTATTTATCTGTCTCACCTCTGTTATTGGATCATTGTTATTGTAATATGATGTGATTTGACTGTACTTTTATGGATACATTCTTGCATCCGAATAAAGATTTTGAATCTGAATTGCAAAATGGAAGGATTCTCTAACCTCTAATGTTGCCTTCATTATTTAACTCTGAGATTTTTTTGTTGGCATGCTGTAATCAAAAGAGTTTGATTTGGATGTTTTTAAAGAATTGCACCTGAAAATTAAAAATACTGGGGAGTTTTTAATGACGTGTCTCGGTCAACTCACATTAGTTAAAGTTTATCTATGGCTCAATGAACACAAACCCTAAAAAGCCCTCAAATGTTCACCAGCTATGGCATGAAAAACATACCATAAATCAAGCTGCTTGCCATGTTTCGTTCATGGTAGGCTGAGCATGTCACGCAGCATCAGTTATGGTGCATTGCACCAGAACTGGTGTGTAAGTTCTTTTTTAGGTTTGTGGTTGCTGAATTATACCTAACTTTAAATTCATTTTTTTCAGATAATTTCTAAGTTGTTTATGATTTACTGTGTTTACCTGCCATGTACCTATCCTTAGCTGTGCATGGCCTTGGCCAGGCTCCCTGCCGAATACCTGTAGTCAGACACCCTTCAGTGTGCACAGCTTTTGGCTCATGAGGGGCTGGGCGCAGGGCCTTGCATTTTGCCAGGACCTGTCCCTAACCACTCTGGTTGGATAAGCACCCCAAAGTCACCAGACAAATTAGGAACAGAACATATCCTTGGTCAGGCAATGGTCCAAACCCTTGGGTAGGCATCTAAGAACGGATTTGCCTGGTGCACAAACCCAAAAGGGTTAAGGGGTTCAAGGAGATGGTCTTGGTGGTTTGATCCGCAGATTTAAAGTGAACAAGATAAAATGCTCTCTTGTCCTTTCACCTCAATATATGTTTTTTAATTTAGATCTTCGAACTGTCCTCTAACTCAGTTTCAAGGATAGTTTGAGGACTCTTTGTATTCAAATCTGGGGCCTTGAACAGTCCTCAAACCTACATTCACAGACCCCAAGATAATTAAAAAGAAAACAATAAAAAAACAATTTAACCTCAGGGTGGTTCTTTTGGGCCCCTCCCTCTTCAGTCAGGAGCTCAGGTGATTCTCTTTGCCCTCTTTATAGTTCCATATTTATTGTTTTGTGCAGGGTATGGTGACCAAGACCTGCTTGTAGTAGGGACCAGGCACAAATTCAGCTTTAGGTTAGCAGATCCGGAATGAATCATGAGAAAACTTCTTCTTCGTCCTGTGATCTTTCTTTTCTTTTTCTGGGGTCCCTAACTTGTTCTTGAACCCAGGTTTGAGGACAGTTCAAGGACTTATACTGCCAGGATAACTCTTCCAACCCACTCTGGACATTTGTATTCCCTAACATCTCAGAAGCTACTGACCAGATTAACACCAGATCACATAAAGCAGACTGCCTGAGTAAGGTTCTTCTTTCATGGCAAGTTTGGGGTAAACCATTCAGCAGATTTTGTTGTAGTGGTGAATATATATTTTCCATGGGAGCTAGAATGGAAAGAAACTCTACTTTTATGAACTCTCTGCAACTGTTTTTACCCTGAACGGACATGCATAAAACTGGGCATGTTTCACTATAGATGTGTAGATTTGTGTGCAGATTTTTAAATGGTCCGAACGTTATTAGCAATCCAAAATGTTATTTTTTAATGGAAAGCTGCTGCTCATATATATATATATATATATATATATATATATATATATATATATATATATATATATATGTGTGTGTGTGTGTGTGTGTGTGTGTATGTGTATGTATGTATATATATATTCACTGAAAAAACCATAGGTTATAGACCATATATAGTTAGGAATTTGCATTTACAAAACCTTGAAAATTCACTGAAAAAACCATAGGTTAGAGACCATATATAGTTAGCTGGACATTTTATTGACATAAAACCAATGAAATTCCATATATAGTTAGTTGCACTAACTATATATCGCGCACCCGCAATCCACTGCTGATGATGTCACATATTACATCATTCATGACATGGTCAGTGACATCACTGATGACATCACTGATGACATCTCAAATGACATCACTGATGACATCACTGATGACATCTCAAATGACATCACTGATGACATCATCTAGTGTTTGTGTGTTTTTGTAAAGTTTAAATATGTTTTACATATTGAAGAATGAGTGGATGTATGGAAGACTGAGTGTGTGTGTGGCTGGCTGGGAGGTGTGTGACTCTGTGCATATCAATGTGTACTTGTATCAGTGATTGTATAAGAGAGTAAGTATGTGTTAGTATATGTGTGAAAATTATGGTGTTCTGTGTTTAACTGTATAGATGAGGAAATCGAAGTGTGATTGATTCTTCACAGGACTGACTAGGTGTATGAGTGCATATGATAGTGTTGTAATAATGAGTGACTGTATGTATGAGTGATTGTATGGGTGAATGAGTGAATGTGTGTGTAGACGTAGGAATCAGTGAGTGCGTATGTAGTAACTGGTATTGGTGTGTCATGATGTCATCAGTGATGTCATTTGAGATGTCATCAGTGATGTCATTTGAGATGTCATCAGTGATGTCATCAGTGATGTCACTGAAGTATGGCGTTCTGTGTTTAACTGTATAGATGATGAAATGGAAGTGTGATTGATTCTTTACAGGACTGACTAGGTGTGTGAGTAACTCCATGGATGAATGGCAGTGTGTGAGTGTCTGCATAGGTGTATGAGTGCATATGATAGTGTTGTAATAATGAGTGACTGTATGTATGAGTGATTGTATGGGTGAATGAGTGAATGTGTGTGTAGACGTAGGAATCAGTGAGTGCGTATGTAGTAACTGGTATTGGTGTGTCATGATGTCATCAGTGATGTCATTTGAGATGTCATCAGTGATGTCATCAGTGATGTCATTTGAGATGTCATCAGTGATGTCATCAGTGATGTCACTGACCATGTCATGAATGATGTAATATGTGACATCATCAGCAGTGGATTGCGGGTGCGCGATATATAGTTAGTGCAACTAACTATATATGGAATTTCATTGGTTTTATGTCAATAAAATGTCCAGCTAACTATATATGGTCTCTAACCTATGGTTTTTTCAGTGAATTTTCAAGGTTTTGTAAATGCAAATTCCTAACTATATATGGTCTATAACCTATGGTTTTTTCAGTGAATTTCATTGGTTTTTTAAAAGCTAATATCTATAGCTGTAAAATATATTCTTTATTACGTGACGTATCACGTAGCCACGTGAGACGCCTCATGACGCGTCGCATAACCGTGACGTATCGGCTCTGCAGCGCAAACAAAACCCGTAACGTAAGCGTGCCGGAGCACGCTTACAGATATATATTTTTTTTTTAACCTTAATTAGACAAAATCCACACGTGCACATATCTTGAGGCCTTGCAAAGGCACATCAAACAAACAGTCCCTACAATTTTGCCAAGTTTGCTGGAAATCTATTCCCTTAATTTTTTTTTTACTGTTTCTCTTGGTTTTCCCCTTGTTACGCTTACCGGGACGCTACCCGGTACGCGAACCGGACGCTCCAAAAACACAAGATGGCGGACTCCCGTTACGCTGCCGGTTAGCTGCCCGGTTCGCGTACCGGGAAGCGCCTCTACCGCGAAAAATCGCGGGGGACTTTAATATCCCCCTCATCAATCCTAGGGGGTCAGGAGTGGTCTACCTTGCCCCCTTTCCTTCATTTCCCCCTTCGTTTTTCACCACATCTTGTCTCTCGATCGTACCGAGAGACAAGGTGGCGGCCGCTCCGGACTGTTTAGAATGTTGACAGACACCGGAGAGCCAATCAGCTTCGCTTCGCGAAGTTCCGTTACGCGTCAGGTACGCGAACCGGGGCGCTAACCGGAGCGCTGTCACAGATATATATATTTTTTTAAACGTTAATTTCTCAAAATCCACTGGAGCACATATATTGAGACATAGCAAAGGCACGTCGGGCAAACCATATCTACAATTTTGCCAAGTTTCATGTAAATCTATTCAGCCGTTCGAGCTAAAAGTGAGTCCAACCGCCCTATGGAAAAATGAATGGGAAAAACGCGTTTTGGGACCCCCCTTTTTTCTCGGCCCCCCCTTGGCGAAACCCCCCCAAATTTTCAGGGGCTGCTCAGAAACAAAATGTGCCATTTTCCTGAAGATTTCAGCCAATTCCGTCCACAAACGCCAAAGTTATTAGACATAGAATTTTCAGAAATCCCATAGAGAAAAAATCCTAACTATATATACCCACTGGCTATCGCCAGTAGGTAATATACATATATAAACATATATAATCTGCATATCTATATAAATATAAATGCATGCATACATATACATATATGCATACATATGCATGTTATTTACATGAAAGTTTTAAAAACACTAATAAAAGCAAAGCTAAAAAGCCACCTCATTACAAACAGAATGGCTTTAACTTAAACGAGGGCGAGATCTATTGCATTTTCAATGCTTGTTTACTTTGGTTCTATCAAGAAGGCATTCAGATGTGTCACACATTTGCCATAAATTCTGAATGTTAGCACTCTAGTTGCTCATTAGATCACTGTAGGAAAGCTAGTGCTCACCAGGGAAGTCTGCTGCTAATCATGGTTTGCAGCCATTTTCCCGCATTTTTTATCCCGCAGACTTTCAGTCCGCATACCATTATCCCGCAAGGTCATTGACCTCGCATACCATTATCCCGCATTTTTTCAAAACGCGTGTGCATTTATCGCGCATGCCTTTACAAAGAATTACGTTTTAAAGGCATGTATGGTAAATGCATTTGCGTTGTGAAAACCACGATGACGAGAGAGGTAAGTGGGTTTGTGTTAATTTTTTCGTGGGTTAGTGATTGTGTAGTGTAGTGTAGTGTTGTGTAGTGTAGTGTTGTGTTAGTGTAGTGTAGAGTTGTGGTGGTTGTTTAGTGTAGGGTCATGCTGGGGGTAGTGTTTTAGGGTTTAGGGTTGTGTTGTAGTGTTTGCGTAGTGTAGGGTCATGCTGGGGGTAGTGTTTTAGGGTTTAGGGTAGTGTTGTAGTGTTTGCATAGTGTAGGGTCATGCTGGGGGTAGTGTTTTAGGGTTTAGGGTTGTGTTGTAGTATTTGCGTAGTGTAGGGTCATGCTGGGGCTAGTGTTTTAGGGTTTAGGGTAGTGTTATAGTGTTTGCGTAGTGTAGGGTCATGCTGGGCGTAGTGTTTTAGGGTTTAGGATAGTGTTGCAGTGTTTGCGTAGTGTAGGGTCATGCTGGGGGTAGTGTTTTAGGGTTTTGGGTAGTGTTGTAGTGTTTGCGTAGTGTAGGGTCATGCTGGGGTGTAGTGTTTTAGGGTTTAGGGTAGTGTTGTAGTGTTTGCGTAGTGTAGGGTCATGCTGGGGGTAGTGTTTTAGGGTTTTAGGTAGTGTTGTAGTGTTTGCGTAGTGTAAGGTCATGCTGGGGGTAGTGTTTTAGGGTTTTGGGTAGTGTTGTAGTGTTTGCGTAGTGTAGGGTCATGCTGGGGTGTAGTGTTTTAGGGTTTTGGGTAGTGTTGTAGTGTTTGCGTAGTGTAGGGTCATGCTGGGGTGTAGTGTTTTAGGGTTTCGGGTAGTGTTGTAGTGTTTGCGTAGTGTAGGGTCATGCTGGGGGTAGTGTTTTAGGGTTGTGGGTAGTGTTGTAGTGTTTGCGTAGTATAGGGTCATGCTGGGGGTAGTGTTTTAGGGTTTTGGGTAGTGTTGTAGTGTTTGCGTAGTGTAGGGTCATGCTGGGGGGTAGTGTTTTAGGGTTTTGGGTAGTGTTGTAGTGTTTGCGTAGTGTAGGGTCATGCTGGGGGTCGTGTTTTAGGGTTTTGGGTAGTGTTGTAGTGTTTGCGTAGTGTAGGGTCATGCTGGGGGTAGTGTTTTAGGGTTTAGGGTAGTGTTGTGGTGTTTGCGTAGTGTAGGGTCATGCTGGGGGTAGTGTTTTAGGGTTTAGGGTAGTGTTGTAGTGTTTGCGTAGTGTAGGGTCATGCTGGGGGTAGTGTTTTAGGGTTTAGGGTAGTGTTGTAGTGTTTGCGTAGTGTAGGGTCATGCTGGGGGTAGTGTTTTAGGGTTTAGGGTAGTGTTGTAGTGTTTGCGTAGTGTAGGGTCATGCTGGGGTGTAGTGTTTTAGGGTTTTGGGTAGTGTTGTAGTGTTTGCGTAGTGTAGGGTCATGCTGGGGGTAGTGTTTTAGGGTTTAGGGTAGTGTTGTAGTGTTTGCGTAATGTAGGGTCATGCTGGGGTGTAGTGTTTTAGGGTTTTGGGTAGTGTTGTAGTGTTTGCGTAGTGTAGGGTCATGCTGGGGGTAGTGTTTTAGGGTTTAGGGTAGTGTTGTAGTGTTTGCGTAGTGTAGGGTCATGCTGGGGGTAGTGTTTTAGGGTTTAGGCTTGTGTTGTACTGTTTGCGTAGTGTAGGGTCATGCTGGGGGTAGTGTTTTAGGGTTTAGGGTTGTGTTGTAGTGTTTGTGTAGTGTAGGGTCATGCTGGGGGTAGTGTTTTAGGGTTTAGGGTAGTGTTGTAGTGTTTGCGTAGTGTAGGGTCATGCTGGGGTGTAGTGTTTTAGGGTTTTGGGTAGTGTTGTAGTGTTTGCGTAGTGTAGGGTCATGCTGGGGGTAGTGTTTTAGGGTTTAGGGTAGTGTTGTAGTGTTTGTGTAGTGTAGGGTCATGCTGGGGGTAGTGTTTTAGGGTTTAGGGTAGTGTTGTACTGTTTGTGTAGTGTAGGGTCATGCTGGGGGTAGTGTTTTAGGGTTTAGGGTAGTTTAGTTGTTTAGTGTATGCTAAAGGCATATTCGTTCTAAAAGTTTTCGTTATTTTAATTTGCGGCCTAATAGTACATGCAGGATTTTTTTTGCGGACTGATGGTATGCGGGATTTCGTCATATATTCGCTAATCATACTTTCTATGGCAAAATGAACCCCCTCATTTTGTTCCTTTTTAAATTAAATGTTTTAAGAGTTACCACTTTATTCCAATCAAGATGGCTTCGGGTGTGCCATACCTTTGTAATAAGTAGGACTGTTAGCACTCTAGTTGTTCTTTAGAACACTCTGGGACATTCTGTCATTGGGCTATAGTTGGGCTACATCTGGCTGATATTTGGGCTACATTTGTTTTTTTTTGTCTCTGGTGGCCATCTTTGGGCTACATTGGGCTACATTGGGCTACATTTGGGCTCCAACATATATATAGCCCAATGTAGCTCAATATATATTTTTCAAAGTTAATTTTCGTAAAAACCACTGGAGCCTATATCTTGAGACATAGCAAAGGCACATCGGGCTACCAGTCCCTACAATTTTGCCAAGTTTGGTGTAAATCCATTCAGCCGTTCAGGCTAAAAGTGAGGCCAACCGCCCTATGGAAAATAGCATGGGAAAAACACGTTTTGGGACCCCCCTTTTTTCTCGGCCCCCCCTTGACGAAACCCCCCCAAATTTTCAGGGGCTGCTCAGAAACAAAATGTTCCATTTTCCTGAAAATTTCAGCCAATTCTGTCCTCAAACGCCAAAGTTATTCGACATAGAATTTTCAAAAATCCCATAGGAAAAAAATCCTAACTATATATACCTACTGGCTATCGCCAGTAGGTAATATATATATATTTATATTTATTGTAGTATTTATATATTTATATTTATACATATGTATTGGATTTTATCAAGTCATTTTGATAAGTAGTTTGACTGTAGGATGAAGGCAATCAGCCAGACAAATTTTTTTAGATTGCCTCTTAATTCATGTGCATTGTCAGGTAATCCAGCACGCATTTATACAGTAAAATTTATTTAGCAATTTATTTATTTATGTAACAATTTACTCTTGCACTTGAGAGATTAACAATGTAGGTTGCATGATCATATGAATTGACCAGTATAGAATATGCGAGCTTATATTTTTCTGTTATCTGTAGTCAACCTAATTTTCGGGAGTCTTTTAAACATGTAGTCCCACTACACTTGAAATTTATCTTTGAATTTGATGTATCTTAGAAGTATTTTACCAAGAATTGAAAGCACAGTAATGTATGAAGAATTTGGTATCCATTCAACTTTATAACGTATTTTACAGCGATGGCATGAATTTTCTATGTTGATACTTATTCTAGTTGGGTTGTCTGCAGTAGTGAGTTTGCTTTAAAAGAAATTATCAATTTTGTACCTTGCACTTATCTGCACATTTATGCACTTATTTATGCACTTTTTTAGTCCACGTGACAGGTCATTATGGTTTCATGGAGAATAATGATTTGTTATTCGCCCATGAGTGATACCTTGTACATAAAAAATTATATGCATTTACCATTACTATTCCGAGAGGATTCGCGTTTTCTCTGTTCGCCACACGTATTGTGGAAGTGCGATTGTGTCATATATATATATATATATATATATATATATATATATATATATATATATATATATATATATTCTTTTCGCCAATCACATCTGTCAGAAATGATAGCCCGGACACTTCTTCTGTGCAAAAAATATAGATTTAATGGCAATAACAACGCGTTTCGGCGATTAAGCCTTGATCACGCTTACCATCTCGCCACACAAACTTCAATTTAAATCTACAAACCAGTGCAATTAACATGGAAAAAGGACTGTTCGGCAGGTGTGCTCAACACAGAAGTAACCGTGTCGGCCATCTTGGTATGTCTTAAACGCTAGAGTAGTAGCAATGAAACACATCTACATACATTATAGAGAAACAGATTTACATCTAATATTCAATGCAGACCCAGCATTCTGCCCAAGTGGGCAAGTCCCAATATACAGCAATATATAAATAGATATTGATGGTCGGAATAAAGATATAGCGCCCAAGTGGGCCAAAGCGCCACATACATATCTAAAGCCCCGCTGGGTAATACAAGGCAATCAATATCAGAAGTGTGTATCAACAAGAAATGTTAAGTCTGGCCCCAGTGGGCATCCATAATAGATGTTGTTTTTCCTTCAACAGAAAAAGTTCTTCACACCAAGTCTACTCTGCCAAACATGTTCTAACAATCTGAAAGAAAAAAGAAGGTTAAAATTACTGGAAGACATTACTAACAAGTTTCAATGCCGCTTCTACTTTTACTGTAAATGTATTGCAAGTTCTTCATTAGGCGATGGGTACCTGCTTTGCCCCCAGCTACGCTAACATCTTCATGGGCTGGTGGGAGGAGCAGGTAGCCGGACGACTGGAAGAATTCAACAACCAGGTTGCCCTGTGGCTGCGCTATATTGATGACATTTTTATTATTTGGAATGGCACAGAGCAAACTGCTACTAACTTTGTCAAGAAACTAAATCAGAATGATTTGAATCTTGTATTTACTGCCAATTATAGCAGAAAGACAATTGATTTTCTTGACATATCTGTGACCATCAATGGCTCCATCATTGAAACTACTTTACACCGTAAGAAAACGGCAGGCAATAGCATACTGAGGGCCAACAGCTCACATCCCCGCAACCTGATACAAAGCATCCCCTACGGGGAATTGTTAAGGGCCAAAAGGAACTGTAGTACAACAGAATCATTTGAAGCTGAAAAGCAATTGATGTGTGACAGATTCAGGGAACGTGGGTATAACAGTAAAACCATTCAAAGTGCATGTGAAAGAGCTGACAAAATGGCTAGAAATGATCTGCTGTATACTTCCAAAGAATCGGAAAGCAGTAAAAATGTAAGATTCATTACCACCTACTGTGGGCAAGCCAATGAGATAAGAACTATATTCAACAAGCATTGGCATGTCTTATTGAATGATGAACATCTCAAGTCTGATTTGGCAAGTAATCCACAGATTACTTTCAGAAAAAGCAGATCCCTCAAAGACGAACTTAGCCACAATCATGTTACACTCACTAGAAACATCACTACCAGAACGGGATATAAATGCTGTAGAAGGTGTAAAGCATGCAGGGCGAGTGTCAATTGTGAGAAACTAGTGGTTCCAACTACGGGAAAGGAATTCTATATCAGAAAATACCTGACCTGTGACACCACATATTGCGTGTACATTTTAATCTGTCCATGCAATAAGTGGTATGTTGGAAGTAGTAAACACACAGCCACGAAAAGAGTTTTGGAACATCTGCGTGCAATTAAGAACAAAACTAAAACATACCCTGTTGCTCGACATTTCCAGACACACCACTTTAGTGATGAAACAAAACTTCGCATGGTGGTGATTGACAAAATTGATTTGGGAATGAGAGGGGGAAATCAAGAACTCTCTCTGAGAAAACTTGAATCTACCTATATCATTGATTTCGAATGTACTATACCCGGTGGCCTGAACTCTAATGAAGAACTTGCAATACATTTACAGTAAAAGTAGAAGCGGCATTGAAACTTGTTAGTAATGTCTTCCAGTAATTTTAACCTTCTTTTTTCTTTCAGATTGTTAGAACATGTTTGGCAGAGTAGACTTGGTGTGAAGAACTTTTTCTGTTGAAGGAAAAACAACATCTATTATGGATGCCCACTGGGGCCAGACTTAACATTTCTTGTTGATACACACTTCTGATATTGATTGCCTTGTATTACCCAGCGGGGCTTTAGATATGTATGTGGCGCTTTGGCCCACTTGGGCGCTATATCTTTATTCCGACCATCAATATCTATTTATATATTGCTGTATATTGGGACTTGCCCACTTGGGCAGAATGCTGGGTCTGCATTGAATATTAGATGTAAATCTGTTTCTCTATAATGTATGTAGATGTGTTTCATTGCTACTACTCTAGCGTTTAAGACATACCAAGATGGCCGACACAGTTACTTCTGTGTTGAGCACACCTGCCGAACAGTCCTTTTTCCATGTTAATTGCACTGGTTTGTAGATTTAAATTGAAGTTTGTGTGGCGAGATGGTAAGCGTGATCAAGGCTTAATCGCCGAAACGCGTTGTTATTGCCATTAAATCTATATTTTTTGCACAGAAGAAGTGTCCGGGCTATCATTTCTGACAGATGTGATTGGCGAAAAGAATTTATTGGGACTGCTGGTGCCCGGCTCGGACCGCCCGCTGACAGTGCTTCTCCACCACCAGCACTCGTGAAGGGGATATATATATATATATATATATATATATATATATATATATATATATATATATATATATATATATCTATATATGTATATTTATATTTAAATATATATATATATATACACACATACATACATATACATATATATATACTTACATACACACACACATATATATATAAATATATATATATATAGATATATATATATATATATATATATATGAGACAATCGCACTTCCGCAATACGTGTGGCGAACAGAGACAACACAAATCCTCTCAGAATTAGGCACTGTTGTTGTTTTATTGGAGCTTCAAATCTGACTCGTTTCATACTGGAACGTCCTTGCTCACAGATAGCCAGGTAAAGCTCGCCATTTCTTTAAATATGCATTGTGTTAACCACATGATCGGTTGACATAAAAGAAATACTATACATTTACATGTGTTGACTATGATCAGTCTGTCCTTATAAAATGAATACATCTTTAAATTATACACTTTTTAAATATTCTGAACAGAAAATTACCAAAAATAATTAACATTAGTTGATATTTCTTGTTGGCATCAGAATAAATACATCCATCTACCTACAGGGATAGTTGTTTTGAACAGATGTTTGTCTGCGTCACATTTCATTAACACTGCAATTATTTTGGATGTGTTACCATCTTCTGACCAAAATTATAGGGCTGTTTATTATTTCATTTTGTTTCTTAAAAAAACTAAAATGAATATAAATAAACCTAAACTTTAAAAACAACCCTAAATTACTAGTTGTATGGTCAGTCTAATAAGATGTATGTGCAAATTACGCCTCCATGTTAGAGTAAACATATGACTACTGTGCAACACTGAACATTTATTACCCCTTATTACTGCTTAAATGCTAGTAATGGTTATGTGCAGATGCCACAATTTTTTTTATGTAAACATAGACTGCAGTACAAAGGTAATATATCTCTGTACCTTTCCCTCTCCCGGAGAGAAATAACACCAAACTTTACGACATAAATGCATATAATAGAAAAGAGCAAATACCGCAAAATCATGTAAACATACTATATATATCTACTAATCTGACAGCACAGTCCCATTCAGATAGAGTCAGGTACAGTTAGCTTTAACATATCACGCCATCATGCAAACAACCTCATACCATAACTGTTTACCTGCCTAGCAAAGTTGTATAGGAAACCTTCCAAACGTCAAGCCTGGTGGCTTAGTGGACTAATGCGTCCAATGCAAGAATCTGTGTTTGCAGTGACAGATTCGCTAAGCCTTTCATCCTTCTGAGGTCAAAGTAATGAGTACTATTGATAAGGGTAACAATAAACATCTGTTATTTCAGCGACAAAATACACTTCGCAGTGAATGTGTGCTTTACAAACACGTTACATTATAAAGTCCAGCTAATGGGCAACCAACAATGTTGCTCAACGAAACACTTACGAGCCCTTATTGCACTCATCCCAATATATGGCATGCTACAAATATTCTTTGCAGGATCTAATTCATTTTAATTTCACGTTCAGCAATATGACAAATTCACTAATAAGCATATACAACCAAAGAGAGCCAACCAAACAAACAAAATCCCAGAACCATATTAAAATGGTGCTCTGATTGGAAACCACTATACACTGAAACGTGGTGGTGCATACATTATAAACATAATATAACTACTGAATGCAAAGTTATTACTGCAGTTCTTTACCATAGGGGTTTACCTAGATTAATTAATGTACAGATTAGTCTAGAAAGTTCTTGTTTATGTGGCGACTGAGCAGAATAGATCAGAAGATGGTACACTCTCTGAAACACAAAGGTAAGAAATAGGAAGTTCGATGATTATGTTGATTCATAAATTGGTCTATGTTTGTTCTTTACATTAGAATAAAAGTAAATTCAAGTTGACAAAGTCATCCTGAAGTGGTTATGTAAATATTCCAAAGCTTATAAAAATTACAATGGAAATTGTTTCATACAGCAGGAGGCTTTCATTTAATTATTTACTTGATCCACAATCTACTACAAAATAACCCCAACACTTCTGTCTGCTAACAAAAACTTTTATGCTGAAAATCGAAATGTTGTTGAAACACATTGCCTCCATTTAAGACTGAAGGCTATGTACAAAAATATAATTACCAAGTGTAATCGGTCTTAATTCTGTCTTAATTCGATCCCCATCTACTTGTGACGGTAACACTTCACGATCGAATGCAGGGGCATATATGTTGTGATAGTGGGCACTACGGGCATAATGTATATGTGCTGCAAGTAGATGTCATGAGGAGATGTGATCATCCAGTTGTGGGGTGTAAGCGGGATGAATGATAATACCGCGAAAAGCATATACAATGGGGGAACCAGCAGGAACCCTACGGCTTTATATTGGTAGTGTGTATGTATATACAGTTACAGGTTCACGGAACGAGATTAGGACCACTACACGTGGATATATACACGTCCGCTACATTGGTGGCTGCAGGTATGCCAATGAGTGGCAACCACCAGGTAATTGAATGTCCACTGAACAATTATATGACAATCGAATAACAATGTGTATGGGCAACCACTAATCAGTGTCACTCTGTGTGTTTTTATATGTTATGTCTGTGTCTATGTTCCTACAGGTTTTAGAGCTGTGAATTGACAGCAGTGTGTGGCACTGACCCCTAGCCCTGAAGAAGTTGCCAACCAAGAATGATAAGCAACGGAACATGTTGGCTTCATATGTATTAAAACGAAGCTCAACTGTAGCCTGTTGGTTTTAATTTGAACAGATACCCAGCAGTGAATAAAGTGTATCATAGAGCTAGTGGTGTCTAACTCAGTTTTAGTGGGTTAGAACAGTGATTGTAGGTGCTCTAACCCAGGGGGTTGGGTTACTGTAGGTGTGTGTAGTTAGTTTCACAGTTGAGTTCTTACACTTTACTTACACGTTCATTCACATAATTTCTTTTGTGGTGGGAAGGAGCCTAAGATGATAAGTGGAACACACTGACGAGTACCTGTCAGCAGTTCCTTGGTGGTTGTTTCCGTGAGGTCCCTTCCCCCTTGCACACACTTTTTTAGCATACCTTTAGAATTGGAAGGGTGGTTGGAATATGTGTAGACACAGACACAACGATGATTTTTAGTAATGAGATAGGCACACCCTGTTAAGTAACGCAAACATGTTGCGTACTAGAAATACCCTCACCAATTAGGAGGCAGGTGATGTTTTTGAGAGACCCTATGACAGATGGGACAGGTTTCATTGCTGAGAATTCTAATGGTGGTGCCTATAAAAAAGGCACTACAATGGGAACTCCATAGCCTGTTACTGCACAGCATGGACTGTGCAGTCTGTGCAGGAAAAAGAGTACATGCAGACAAGGAGGCACACCATGTGCCCGGCTGCATGCACACTAAGGCCATGTGGGAACTACCTCACCGTCACAGGTTTCATGGCCGGCTCACCGCCATGAAATCTGTGGCAGTGAGGAAACTCATAATATGCTTGGCAGTGCTGCAGCGGCACCACCAGCATATTGAGGACCACAGACCGCAGTGTCACCGCCAGGGATCGTGGATCCTGGTAGTTGCGGCAGTCTTATGGCGGTCTGACTGCCATTGTTGTAATACAGCAATCGGACCCCTGGTGTGGCTGTGCCTGATGACCACCGCACCTCCACCGAGAGTTTGCCGGTCCTATGGACCACCAAACATCTAATTAGGCCCTTAATGTTTCAGAACACAGCTGCCTCTGCTGGTTCAAGAATCAACCGCAACTGTAGGCTTATGAACTAGTTCCACCCATTCTAGAAACACATTCTAAAAAAATGTTGCGCCACGTGCTGACAATGTGAACACATCCCTGCACAGGGACCAGGGCCGAGCTGGGACCACAACCGACCCTGGCAAAGTGCTCAGCCGCCCCCCCCCCCCGCCTCTCCACGTGCGGGAGTTGGAGGTGCCGCGGTGCTCTTTGCAGGGGCCCGTTTCAGCCGATTTTGCTGCAAAAACGGCCCTGTAACCAATACGGCCCTCAGGGGCCCAAAACTGTCCCCCGCCTGTGCGGCGCACTGGGGGTTTGCCCGGTGCCTGCTATGGCAAGTCCAGCCCTGACAGGGACAGTCCAGTGACAGCTAGTAGTTCAAAGATATGGCCTGCTGTCTCTTATTTCCACTCCGGAGCTCAGATTGGTATCTGGATGAAGAGCAGAAATGAAGTGTAGGAGTGACACACTAGCAGTCTGACAAGTTCCCTTTTATTTTCTCAGACAGAATTTTATTTGTTTAATTTTTTAATTTATTCGTAACATGAAGCAGGGAAAAATTAGAAATAATACCTTGCCATAATGGATTGGGAATGTCACATTAGAAGCCAATGAGGCAATGTGGGTGATGTTGCACAGTGTGGGGTTGGGGGTGAGCCTGTGCTGTCCCAAAGTGTCATTCTCCCTTTGAAGACCATCAGTTTGGCTACCCCATTCCCCTCCTACCTGTAGCTTCTGCAGCAGCAGTTGTCCTCCCACATGATATCCATTGCCTCAAACAGGCTACTTCACAACTCATTGAGACAGATTGGCTCAGCCTGGCAGAGCCTAGCCAATCAGGAGAGACCAGTTGGAAGACTGGATTTTGGCTTATAGAAAATACATGCTAATAACTTATTTTCTGTGATAGTTATTATAACTCCAACAGTGGCAAGTTGTTGGATTTATCATAACTAACATCTTGCTACCTTGAATGATATTTTATCTCACTCCTGTCAATATTTATACTTAAATAAAATATTCTGGGGTCGTGTTCTAGCAGTCCAACATGGCTGACGCGCTTTAGGTGAGCTCCTGCAGCCCAGGTAATCAATCATCCACCATAATCCTGCCGGAATACTGCTGCTAGACACCGCACAATGGCCCTTTCAGGTGACAGACGACAACAGACTATGGCATTCTGGGGCACTGGTGCTCCCCGTCAAGAGGCCAAGACAGACCCACCTGGCGACAGAATACAGTGGAGGCCCTGCATCGCAGTGTGCAGTGTTGTGTGAGCGATGCTGTGCAGGCGTGTCCAGCAGTGGATGTTGGCTCTGCTGTGGGGCAGGAGTGCATGAGGTGGGACCTACAGGGCGCATCAGCCTAGCTGCATTTAATTTTTGGAAGCACACAGCAATATATACAGGGCGTAGTGGGGGTCAGACTAGTGGCCACTACAGGCCTCATCTGACCACGTGGTGTGGCTCCCGTTAGCGATGAGGGTGCTTCCCTCTCTGCAGAGACAGGCTAGATCCCGGTGAGGCTTGTGGCCAGGAGAGGCACCCTCTGAGCAAGACCATTGGCCCGGGTGCTCCACATCTCTACTCAAACAGCTGAGACCCATGGAGGACGACACCTTGTAGGGGACTGACCATTCGCATCCTGAGCCCCACGTAATCATTTGGAGACATTTGTTGTGATCGACTGGCGATTTGTGGATACTCCGCTGATAACAGCATCCACTATTGCCCTGGACTATCACCATCCCACCATGACGAAGGACAAGCTAACGGGTCCGCATCAAAGCAGAGCACAATGGACAGGTTCACAGGGACTGGCCAGGTGGCGGCTGCTTTTGAAGGTGGCCAGGGGGGTCCCACAGACATTGCCACTCTACTGCCCATGATAACTCAATCCAGGGACATGCTGGAGGCCAGAATAGGGGCAGTGGGATCAGATGTGGTGTTAATGCACCAGGACCTGCACAATGCAGTAGAGCATCTTACCCAGGCTTAATGCAAAGTCTCTGGCATAGAAGATGCAGTTTCCATGCTCCGGGAAAAGGTAGACACCCTTGAAAAAACTCACTAGAGGCCTGGCCACACGTGTTGAGTATGCAGAGGGAAGAGTCTGAAGAAATAATCTTTGGTTTGTGGGCTTTCTTAAGGGCTGCAAAGGCACAGATGTGGGTGTATTCCTGGCTCAAAGGCCTAAGACGTGGATCCTGGTGGCCGCTCTTTCTCCCCGCTTTATCATAGAGCAAGCCCATAGAGCCCTAGCTGCGAATCCCCCACCGGGTGACAGTCTGCGACCGGTCATCACTAGGATATTAAACTTCCACAATAGAGACCCTATCCTCAGACTGGCTAGATTGCAAGACTCACTTACTTATGACTCCCACCACATAATGATCTTTCCGGACTATGCAAGACTGGTTCAGCAGCAGCACCAATCCTTCACCGTGGCAAAGGCCAGTCTACGTGATTTGAACATCACTTACATGCTTCTTTTTCTGGCCCTTTTGAGAATCTGCTACAAGGATCATACTATGCTTTTTGACACACCCGAGAAGTGTTCACCTGGACCGATGAGATACAACAGCTGAAGCCTCACAAGCCCCCGCCTAGAGACTCGAACAAGTCAGCTGGGGACCCACGACAGACTCGTACCCATAAGAAGGATAAACAGCAACATTGATCATGATCATCGTGGTATTCTAGGCCTCGTCTGGACAACCAGGCTGGGGCACATGGTGACTGAACATCCAATGTATCAGAAAGGGCAGAGAAAGACACAATGCTTTAGATGTGTTCAAGGCCTTCAATATGATGGCACATACATGGGCTGCTCCAACAAAGAAGTATACTTTGGACATACCAAGACGCTTTCTGGGTACTTGGGGATCTATTGGACTGATCATGTGCATGCTCCACATTGGGGCTGGTACAGGATCCCTTCCACGACAGATGCTTCAATGAAGTTTGAGTTATAAGGGTGGGGGGTGGTGGGGATGGTGGGGGGTTTTACTGTTTCATGCTGTTCTGTTGTTTTTATGGCACACTCTGAGATCTTATGCTGGGATGGACTGACTCATGGAGGGCCCTACACTCAACGGAAGCAAGACATATATATTTTTCCACTGTCCACAGTTCATTTTCCAGGCTTGATTATCTCTTTGTTCCCGAGGAGCATGCCCAAAGAATTTCAGACTTAGAGATCACACCTAGGGGACTCTCTGACCCTTTATCAGTGGGGACGAGGCTCCTTGTAGGCCCGCGGAGGCCTCCACTTTGCTGGCGGCTATGTCCATGGCACATGCACGATCAGTTCTATACAACACAAATTCATAAGGCTTTACTCGACTCTTTTTCATCTAATGCAGATATAGCCACCTCTGTGAAAATCCAATGGGAGGCTATAAAAACTACTATACACGGGGTGGACCCTAGCTTCTGTGCTGCAGAGCGTAAACAAAACAGGCAAAAATGACTGCAAATGGAGGCCCGCATACTGGAATTGGAAGGCTTGGAGGGTGGGGGCGCGATGGCCATAGAGGTCGCATACAACTGAGCCTAATGCAACAACAATATCAAGAGGAACTATTGGAGGAGGCCAAGTGTGCATGGTTAGCCTCGCAGAGCAGAATTTATCAGTGGGGGGACAAGTCAGAGAAATGATTGCATAGACTATGCTAGCATGCACTGAAGCCCACACAGTTACCTGTAATTCAAGACCACGATGGCATCAGGCTTTGATCCGGCAAAGGTGGCCAACAGCTTTGCCGAATTTGACCAAACCCTAAATGCCCAACGGGAGGTCCTGAGGGTGCAGCAGATTGAAGACTTCCTTGGGTATTTACCTCAAAGGACGCTATTGGTTGATGCTCCAGAATCCCTCAAGGCCCCAATTACAATTGAGAAATTGGTGGTAGCCATATCGAAGACGAAGCTTGGAAATCCTTTGTACCCTAACGGGTTCCCCAGCAAGTTCTTTAAAGCGTTCATGTCCTTACTAGGGCCCCATTATTTGGCCACCATAAACACTGCCCTGACAGAGGCTCGTATTCCTCCGGACTGGAGACATGAAGAAATTGTGGTAACTTGAAAAACACTGCCTTGACAGAGGCTCGTATGCCTCCGGACTGGAGACATGAAGAAATTGTGGTAACTTGAAAATGGGTCTTCCGCAGGAACATCATGCATCTTACCATCCAATTTCTCTTTTAAATACTGAAGTCAAGTTGCTGGCAAAGGTTTTAGCTAATAGATTAATGCCACGCATGCCTGACCTGATACACCTAGACCAGGTGGCCTTCATGCCCCGACCTGCAATGCGAAAGAATATTTGCACAGCCCACAATGCAATAGCGGCAGTAGATCACTTGGGTTGCCCCGCTGATATGCTTTGGCAGATATAGACAAGGCCTTTGATTCAGTCAGCTAGACATATATGTTTACACTCTTGAAACACTTAATAAGGGCGCCGCTTTTTGGCATACATAGAATTTTTGTATACTGACCTCATAGCATCTGTCCGAGTTGCGGGTTCGGTATCTGCCTTGATTGACATTGGTTGCCCCCTGTCCCCCCTCCTATTTGTCCAATGTTCGTTTCTTGCATATGCATGCTGTTAATACCTTTGAAATCCTACACAATGAGCAGCCTAATGTCTTTTTTCTAACTGAGACTTGACTTACAGACACCTCCCTTCCTGTAATTTAAATAGCCACTTCTCTACTCCTAATTTCCCTTTTTGAATACCAAAAGTCGTAAAGTTAGGATTTTGTCTCAGTTTAGGAGTAGTAAAGTTTGGAATCCTAACTTTACTTCTCCTAAATGTCTTTTGTAAATACCAAAAGTCATAAATTTAGGCTTTTTTCTCAGTTCAGGAGTAGTAAAGTTAGGAATACTAACTTTACTACCCCTAAATGGCTTTTGTGAAAACAGAAAGTCATAAATTTACGATTTGGTCTCAGTTCAGGAGTAGTAAAGTTAGGAATCCTAACTTTACTACCCCTAAATTTCTTTTGTGAATACCGAAAGTCGTAAATTTAGGATTTTGTCTCAGATTACTTTTGTGAATCGGGCCCTGAGTGTTTAGGCAACAACATATGTAAATTACAACTGTTTGATTAAAAACAATATTTCTATAACTCATGTTGGGTCCATCAATACTTTTATACCCGCAGATGACAGATGGCCCACCACATAGCACGGATGGGGTTGACCCGAGTCCACGAGGCCTGTCCCTAAAAATACTGACATGGAATGAGCGAGGGCTGGGAGATAGGGTGAAAAGGGGTCTGGTGCTGACCGCACTGAAAAGGCAGAAACCCACTATAGCATTACTACAAGAGACACATTTAACGGGGGGCATCCAAGGCAATGGATAGGAGAGGGTATAAGATGATGATTCATTCCGAATTTACTTCGGGTTCTAGGGGGACGGGCATCCTAATCCAGAAGTCCTCTCAGTTCATTCCACTGCAAACTAAGACTGACGATCAGGGTTGCTTTGCCGCACTGCAGGGACAGTGGGAGGGAAGGCTCCTTAATTTGGTTTCAGTATACATTCCCCCTGCACTCCACTCAGTGCAGCTGCCGAAATTAGCTGACTTTTTACTAACTCTGCCCGAAGGAGATGTTATTCTTGGGGGAGACTTCAATGCAATTGTGGATACTCAACTAGATAGGTTCCCGACGAAGACCTCCTGCGGGGGGACCCTCCCGCTTCCAGCGTTTTCTGACGGCTATGGGCCTCATCGACATATGGAGACACACCCACCCTCAGGCTAAGCACTATACCTTCCACTCACCAGTGCACGGCAGCATGTCAAGAATTGACCACTTCCTGGCCCTAGGCAATGGCATCCGCCATATTGACACCATAGAAATTCACCCCAGGGGAATCTCAGACCACTCCCCGATCACACTGACGATATCCACACAGGAGAAGGCACGAAAACGAATATACCCCATACATGCCTCTTACCTTAGGATTCCCCAAGTACGTAAGGCACTCAAAAAGATGACGACACAGTATTTCACTGAAAACGCAGGCTCAGTACGCTCCTCAGAGGTCATATGGGAGGCATATAAGACAGTATTAAGGGACGAAGCCATAAACTCAATTACAGGCTACAAAAGGGAACAAGCTCAAGAACTAACCACCTTAGAATTAACATTACAGGAATTGTCAATGGCACATGAAAAACACCCCAACCCGGCCTCGTCTAACACACTTAACCTCCAACAGCAACTCTACACTGACCATTTACGGACCCAGGTTAAGGGTCATATAGCTGACACGCAGAATAGGATTTATGAGGTGGGAGACAAGGCGGGCAGGATGCTGGCGTGGCTCGACAAGCGAGGAGGCAGTTCTAGAGGTGTCCAACAAGTGAGGGACAGTCTGGGGGTGCTGCGCACGAACCCGGAACAAATAGTCGAGACGTTCGCGACCCACTTCGAAGGGGTATACACCCCTGAGCGAGTAGTAACACCTGAAATGGCTAGAGCAGCATTAGAGCTAATCGAGGTCCAGACGCTTTCTCCGGAGGTGGCAACGGAATTAGATGCAGATATAACTGAAGAGGAGTTCCAGCTGGCTATTAATGCTTTGAACCCGGGCAAGGCAAGGCACTCGGACCGAATGGCATACCTATAGAATGGTATCAATGAACGCCGGAGAGCCTAAGTACACACCTACTAGCAATGTACAAGGAGTGTTTAGAGAAGGGAATACTTCCACCGGATCAGAGACTAGCCACGATAGTGGCTATTCCCAAGCCGGGGAAACCACCTGAGGAATGTTCCTCATACCGTCCCATCTCGCTGCTCAACGCAGAAATCAAAATCCTCGGCAAACTTTTGGCGACCAGAATTTTGCCCCATCTGCCCAACCTCATACATCCGGACCAATCCGGATTTATGCCACATAGAAATACGGCGCTGAATCTGCGCTGATTATATGGGGTACTGGTTAGAGCTGACTCGATATCAACTCAAGCGGTGATTTTGGCGTTGGACGCCAAGATGGCCTTTGACCTCGTAGAGTGGAATTACTTATTTGAGGTCCTGTCTCATCTGGGGTTCGGCCCCAGGTTCATTGCTTGGATTAGATTGTTGTATGCTGACCCGGTTGCGCAGGTGGTGGCGAACGGCCATATCTCGCCATTGCTATTTGCTATTTCCCTGGAACCACTGGCCACTTTAATAAGGACCTCACCGCTATTGACAGGGATTCGTTGGGCGGAGGGCTGGGAAGACCGGCTTTCCCTATATGCGGACGACATGCTGGTTTACTTAACAGGCCCAGAACATGGGATGACGGCGCTCTTGCATCTCTGTGACAGCCATGGTACAGTATCAGGGTATACGTTAAACTGGAGCAAATCGGAGATGTATGTCCTGAAGGGACCGATTCCGGCACTAACTGTGGCATGCCCCCTAAGGGCGGCTGGATCTTCCTTTAAATACTTAGGTATCCAGGTTACGAGGGACCCGATGGAATTTATGGATAAAAATTTGGGCCCTCCTGTGACGCCTCTTAAACAAGATGTTAAGTTTTGGGCGGGGCTGCCTTTAACGCTATTGGGGAGGGCAGCGCTATATAAAATGATGTCTCTGCCTCGATTTCTATATATACTTGAAAATACTCCATATCCGGTGGCTCCGAGATTCTTTCAGAAAGTGGCAGCATTGGTTTCAACTCTTTTGTGGGGGAACCTCCCGGCACGCATTGCGCAAACCAGATTACACAGGGGCTGGTACGACGGTGGCATCGCGTTGCCTAATCTGAAATTGTATTATTGGGCGGCACAACTGAAATCCATCAACCATATCCAGGAGTTCTGGAGACAAATAATGCGCACACTATCACAGGCACTAGAGATCTCACTGCTACCCGAACCACGAAGGTGCCTATTAAACGTGTGGGAACCTACTGATTTGTCCAGACACGGTCAACTCTGGGTCACAGTGGGCTTGATAGTAGCAAAATGAGATATCGCACAGAAATGGGGAGCGGCAGACGTGCCAACAAAGACACAATGGTGCCTTAACATGGACAGGGTTATGGTGACAGAGAGAGCGGTGTACTCTAACAGGGCATGTCCGGGGAAGTGGAATAAAATCTGGACCAAGTGGAACGTATACAGGGGGGAGATTTGTGATCCCTTGCCAGAAGATGATCAGGACTTGTCAGATGAGGAGGGGGAAGAGGTGTAATAGACCCCAAAGAACCCAAGGGCAGGGGGGCCACGGAACTCGGGCTAAACCAAGCTATTACAGGTTAGACTCGAGAGTTGGTAGGAAGGGGCACTAGGGGGACTACGTCCGAGGTAGCCTGACCACTCCCACTAGCGGGTTTGAATGTAGTGTTGGGAGGACCGGATGAAGGGGACACCGGGGAGATGCTTTTTCACTCAATTGGCGACCGATAACTAACAATGCATGACCACAATGTGATTCCTTAAGTTTATTTGTTTCATTGTTGTTTTGATAAAATTAGAAAACCAAGAACATGTACTTATCGGCAGACTAATACTTGTACAGTACCTTTTAATTGAAGCAGTTCTGTGACGGTACATAAAATAACATGCGGATTCCAATTTGATGATACTGCACGATGACTGCATGAATGTGATGGCGGCCGGCCCTGTGGGTTGTAGGCCTACAGCTGTGTAAACTTTAAGGTGCAATAAAGGTTTTTGGCAAAAAAAAAATATATATATTTCTGTTGTCACCTGTTGCAGACAGGTCTATCATGTGAAAAGTGAAATTACTGAAAACATTATATACTTAGAAAGAAATATAATATATAGTTAATTAATAAGTTATCAACATGCTTTATTTACTTACAATGTCCTTTAGGTATGCAGAGGAGTACCAAAACTATTTATATACCAGTCTTATTTCTTGCACAAAACACATTTCTCAGTTCATACCCGCTTGCTTCCCACATTGCCATTTTTGAACTAATTGGTGAACCTCACCTTATATTGCATATAACTTGTGCCTTTCAATTTAGTTTTAGCTAGTGGATTACCCCAAATGGATGTATGGTTATAAAGTCTAATTTTTCTAGGGTGCTTAAATATTTGCCATTGAATGTTTTTGACTACTCCTAAGAAATTCGCATCATAGACATGCATAACTTATTATTTAGAGATTTCTGAATTGATGAACCACATGCACATTATATATGCCTCAATTATGATTTTCCTCTCAAAGATCTTCACTAAAAATCTTCAAATATAATGTTAAATTATTATTTTGTCATAGTGATTGTAGGACTTGGCCTTTTTGGCTAATGTTCCCTAAACTTTTTACTTTCCGCCTTGACCGTTTTCCTGCCTTAAGGTTGCAAATTTAGATGCTTTGGATACTTTGTCACTGCTGATCAGTGTCAAAGTTCAAGGGCTCACTATGTAAAGTGTAATGGTAATTGGTTGACCATGATTGGTATGTTTGCCTTACTAGTAAAGTCCCTAGTGATGTGCACAGTGTGTGCCAGGGCTAGTAATGCAAAGGCGTGCGGAGGAGGGCACTCTGCAGTGTAGGGCCTGCGCGCAGAGTGTTAAGTTAGCATGTTGCCCTGACAAGTGCAATCACTTTTCAGGCCTTACTTTCCCTTTTGCATACACTTTGGGCACCCCGGTGGTAGGTCCTGGGTAATCCCTGGACAGGGTGCAGTGTAAGGAAAAGGCAGAACAAATACTAAGGTGTGTGTTATGTCCTGACAGTGAAAAACACTCCATTTCGTTTTTCACTGCGGAAAGGCCATCCTGCCCATAGGAAGATGGTGTAGGCCGGGTGCTGTGTTGTTAGCCTATTTTCCTATAAGTTTATAATGGAGAGGTGAAGTTTAGTATGTGTGAACTCACAGTGTCATAACACATCTTTCTAGGGAAGTGGTTTTGTCACGGTGTCTTCAGAAACGACTCTTTTAGAAAGTGGCTGAGTTTCGTGCTTTAAGCATTTCTGTGTGTCTCTGTTGAATGTGGATTGGCTGTCTGGATCGGACAGGTGAGAGGAGCTGGGAGAGGTCTTGACCCAGGGAGGGGTTGAGATGGCACCAGGCTGCCCTGCATCTGGAGAGTAGGGGGAGGAGAAGCCTGGGAGGTGAAAAAGCCTGGGCTGGTGCTATAAATAAACTGACCCATCTCCTGCTGAGTGATTAAGGATCCAGACCCCTAGTATCAAAGGGAGAAAGGTGACACTGGGAGGGAGACACCCAAAACTGATTTAGGGATGGGCAAGGGACCCCTGAGCACAAACGAACTTCAAAAACATTAAGTGGTGTAATTATGAGAGCTGAAACCCCTGAACGTTGGAATGAAACAGAAATGGATTGAGAATGAAAAGGCTTGGAACCATTCTGTGGTTAAAAGGAACCTCTGCTAAAGAAGGTGCAACTGAAGAGACTTCTGTGGAAAGACCAATCCTTGCTTCGTGATCTGGGGCTGGTCTGCAGTTTGCTGTTCTAACCAAGGGAGAGGCTGTTGGGACTGTGCTTGGAGGCGCTGGGTCCCCCTGCTTGACAAAAACTGTGCTTTGTGCTATATCTTGAACACCAAGGGCCCGAGGTGAACTGGCTCCCTGTTTGGAAACACAGGACTATAAAAGTTTCCGGAGAAGTCCCAAGCAACGTGGTATTTTGCAGCTTGAGACCCTCAGTATTTGTGCTTTGTGATCGTGGGCACGCAGGAGTAAGCTGAGTCTCAGACGTGCAAGGTGTGTGTTGTGGTGCAAGCTAAGGTGTTGTTGAGGAGAGCCTGGTCGTTGTGTGCACAGAGAGACGAGGTGAGACTCGGACGCACAGAGTGTGTGTCGTGGTGCAGCTAGGGCATTGGTGAGGAGTGCCTGGTTGTTGTGTGCCCCGAACGAAGAAGTGAGTGTCGTCTCGAGAGAAGAGGTAAGACTCGGACATGCAGGGTGCGTGTCGTGGTGCAGCCAAGGCGTTGGTGAAGAGCGCCTTGTCGTGGTGTGCACCGAGTGAAGAAGTGAGTCTTGTACGTGCAAAGTGCGTGTCGGGCTGAAGCCAGGGTGATGGTGAAGAGTGCCTGGTCATCATGTGCACTGGGAGAAGAGGTCAGACTCGGACGTGCAGGGTGCGTGTGGAGGTGCAAGCAGAGGCGTTAGTGAAAAGCTTCTGGTCAGTGTGAGCACCAGAGAAGAGGCGAGTCTCGGACGCACAGAGTGCATGTCAAGGTGCAACCAGAGGCACTGGTGAAGAGTGCCTGGGTAGTGTGTGCACCAAATTCAAAGTAAGTATCCACAGTGCTGAGGGAGACTGCCGGAAGGAGGGCCAGGTCATTGGCCCTCGGAGTGAAACAGCAGCAGCCCGGCCCGGCAGCCCCGGAGGAGCTGAGCAGCCGGCCCAAGCTCGCCCTACCCATTGACGGAGTTCTGAATCAAGGCCCAAGTCAATGAAGGAGGAGAGGAGAGTGAGGTTGCGCCCCCCATGTAACGTGGATCACCACCTGGGGTGGGGTGCCGGCCCGGAGGGACACTCTCTCAGCCTCTCTCTTCTGTCAGCTGTGCGGGCCTAATGCTTCGGCTTGTAACTAGGCCCATGCTGGCCCGAGGGGGGGGCAGTACTGGGGCCGGAGTGAGAAACTGTACTTTTGTGTCATCATTGATCCATATTGGGGGCACTGTTAACGGAGTACCTAAACTGCCGTATTACACTTTGCATTATTGTTGCTAATAAACTATCGAACTGTCGTATAACGCCTGACCTTATTTGCGCCTGACGAACGAGATGCTTGGTGCGCTACGCACTGCATTATTTTTCCCTTGCAGAGTACATGATTGTAACATGGCGCAATGCATTATTTTTTCATCGCACAGTATCTGTTTATAATGTGGGGCGGTGCATTATTTCTTCATTGCACAGTACATGATTGTAGAGTAACGCATTGCTTTGTTTCTTCTTGGTACAGGGCATGCTGGTAGTGATACACATTGCATTATTCCTTCTATTGCAAAGTACATGACTGTGGCACAACGTGTGTCATTGTTTCTTTGTTGCACAGTACAAGAGAATATCGTTACGCAGTGCAGTATTTCTTTTCTTTTGCAACGTGTGTGATTCTAGCAATACGACTTGCCTAACCTTTTGAAAAAGGTTAGAAGTAAGCTTAATTGTTGGTTAGAAACGGAGGTTGGGATTAGAACCTACCATTCCACCGAAAGGAATACTACCCATTCTTATATGTTGGTTTTGTATCATGTGGTCATATCGTTTAACTTCTTATATAAAGATTATACTAATTTTAATAAAAACTTGTGTGGATTCTATTTGTGGTGACATTATTGGGTTGCTATGAGTGTGGTTACACATACTGTACACTTGTGCCTTGGAGATAAGCGTGGCTGCTCGTGCCAAGCTACTAAGGGGGGGAGCAGGGCTATCTCAGACGGTGTCCTTACTTAGCCTAACGTTGAAATGAGGGGTCTAGATCTCGCACCTGGTAACAGCTGTGTGGGACAGGGACTCCCATCTCCAGCATTTGGTGGCGGCGGTGAGGGATAAAGACCCCCACATGCAACAGTGATGTTTCCAGCACAGTTGCACATGTATGGGGACATGATGATAATGTTGTCCCCTTTCCAAACACAGCACACAACATAACTGCTGAAAGACAGATTGTTAACTTATTACTTTATCAATTAATTATTGTTAATTTACCTGTAGAAAATGTTGTTTTCTTATGGCACTTCGTAAATTCTATATTAAAATATGTAATTAAGGCATGAATGTAATCATTTCTCTGAACTTGCAGACAAAAGGCTGTTGTGAATGATAACTCCTCAATCTTGACGGTATTGAGATCCACTTCCTGCTTGAAAAGGAAAGGAGAGAAAAAACATTATTCATAATTAGTAAATACTGTCCGATTATGTTTGGGTGTAATGATAATTACAAAGATTGATGTTTTACTGATATAGACCACCTCCAACACTGAAAAAAGTAGTGGACAGCTACACTAATCAAGTGTGTAACAAAACATTGTTTAGCCTGTTGAGAATTTCTTGGCTACTTTTGTAGTTAAAATAATAGGTTATTACAGCACATCAGCAGATCTGTAGTGCAAGTCCACTTATCAGGGTTATGTTATTCATTTAAATAATACAATAGTTCTACTTTCTTTTGTGCAGGATTAGTAGGATTGTATACTTTCTCTTCTTTCCTATGTGATGTTATATCAGAAATGAATTATTCACAATCAGAAATTTGTGAAGATGCAGTTTGAACATCAGTCCCTGCAGTTACAAAGCAGTGTGTTAATGATAGATTACTCATTAGCATGTTAACATATTGTGTGTCCTTGTTACTAGAAGACTAACAGCAGGTAATTATTTTCTCTAAGACATGGTGTTTTGAAGTTTGCAGTATAATATATCTTTACAAAATATGTTGCAGTGTCCTAGAGGATGAAATAGGCTGATTCTATGGGTATTTTGTGTAGAGCATTAAACATATGAGGAAAGAAGTTATACACCCAATATATACAGGGAAATGATAGAAGGGTGATATTTCTGTCTACCATTAACACAAAACAAATAAATAAAAAATTTGCATGTACTAAAATGAGGAAAAGAAACTAAAGCATTCATGGATGGCAACATAAGCATACATTTTCTACAAACAGATGATTTGTGGAAAGCATTACTTCACTTAACATTAGAAATGATGACAGAAACACATAATATGGTAGTGATTGTAAAGGTCAGCTTCAAAGCACAAGAAACTCTGTGGCATGTAGTATTTGAACTTCCATCTGTGTTGAACTCAAGCTGTGTTAGAATTGTTTCAGTTGTCCATCACAAACAGTGATGATCCTTCCTTGCTTGTCACACTGATGGAAAATTGCTGCAATTGCTGCAATTGAAGATTTTCTGGGATAGATGCTATCACATACCATCCTTGGACAAGGATGTTTTATGAAATATTCTATTGAAGAGCTTATGTGACACATTTACTCAATGCACTTTGAATGATATGGTTCCTATTTAATTATTAGACAAATTATCAATTTGATTATCCTCAGAAAGATCTGTTAGAATTGTCGTACTATTCTGAGGTTTATACATATTTCACAGCTGACACAGTGAACAGCTGAGATATTTTGCTTACTAATTTGTAGTCAAGATATGCAGGATATGTGTTCTACATTCTATAAGAGAGTTATCACCACCTCTGCATGAAGAGGCATGGTCTATGTTGCAAACTAAACATTCACAATGACGAAGGTTTGAAAATAGAAATAGTTTATTTTTTAACAGCCTCGACAAATTCTCTTGCATGAAAAGTATGTTTATTTGAACATCTGATTTTACATTGTTTACCTGTGTGTATGTGAATTACTATGATGCTCAAGGTGGTGTTTTAAACAACATACTAACAGTATAGTGTCAGTGACTTATTCATTATAGGTGACACACCCATTACTCTTCATCTTGCAACCTCTGGTATGTTCTTTGAATAAACTACTAGAAGTGTATCAGATCACAGAGTCATAACACAAGATTTCCTTGAAAAACCATTTATATGGGCTTCTTGGTTGTTTATTGGAAGTTACTATCAACATGTCTTTGTTTAGATCTCTGGTACATAGTTTTATTATAACTCAGGCATGTCAACCACAGGTCAAAACATGAACAGGAACACTAGAATATTAGGCTCTGCTGCACATTAATAAGGGATTCAAGATGTTGGGTCACAATTCAAAAATATTTGTGCTAATGATGATGATAATTTAAGAGAGGCCTGCAGCAGATAAAGTGTATGCCAATCATCATTTTTGTCTTTTCAATTGTCTTCATCAGAGCTAATGTTTAGATTCTTGGGGTTTATATTTGAAATACTCATCAGCAAACTGAATTAAGAACGATATGCTCAGGTTCATTTGAAGATACTCAAGGTATTTCCAAATCTGCTACAAAGCGAGTCTTTACAAATATGGCATAAAATGACTGGTTAGGAAATTAGATGATTTGGGCAAACCTGATTTGCACTAGAGCAATTTGTTAAAATCATGCTCATGTCTAACACCTAAACAATCTCAAGAGTTGGCGTTATAGAATGAGACATGTACTGATTATGTGAATCTCATGGTTCCATGCTACATCTGTTTGACAGTCACTTGAGATTTGCCATTGTCAGAAGAATATGAATTGGTTCATTATCACTTATAGTTTGGCAAATCGGATTAAAGGCCTAGTCACACAGGGATAAAGCACAGGCTAGTATAATCCATGAACTGTAGAGCATCTTGAAAAAGATACTTTTACTGTGCTTTGCTTTTTCTGAGAATTTCTACACTGGAAGTCTGACTTTGTATTGAAGTGTTTTCCAGTAATGAGTGACCATTAGGAAGGTCAAACATATCTGAGAAAGGATAGCTCTTAGAAATAATGAATTAATTAAATGCTGGTAAAGAGGTTGGCACCACGCAGTGCAGCTTTCATTCATTATGCTTCCTGTATCCAGCTAGAATTGGGGAATTTGTTGTGATATGTTGATGGCAGTTCTCTGACTTCTCTGCCCTAACAATACTTTAATTTTAAGTTGATTTGTACATCAATTTAAGTGAGTGCTCCAGTGCTTAATTTGTAAAATATTAAGTGCCAGGGCTCTGACCATGAGGCCACTGCAGCTTCAACCACCCGAAACAACTACTAACCATCTCTCTCACATGTAAATGCAACAGTTCAGATTATTCCAGGTCCCTAAAGCTAAAAGAAGGGCAGGGGAGGCCGGTATTAGCAATTATTTTAATGTATATTGTTTTCCTAAACAACTGTTATACTGCTCATCTCTGAATTAAATGAGCAGCGCCACCGTGTGGCAGACTGCCCTGAGTGTGGTGTTTACAATTAGATGCCGGTGCCGCGCACCGGAAACCAATTAAGTGCTGGTGCTCAGAACCGGAAAGCACCGGCTCAAATTAAGCTCTGGAATGCTCAAGCTCTGAAGAATGCTATCTGATTTTTGTATGCAAACACTTGTACAAGAAACCTGTATTTCTCATGGACATATTATCAAATAGTTAATGAAATAAAACTCTTGCACAATGAGACCAACTTACAAACCTTTTCCTACCATGAAAAAGTCACAATGTATGCATGTGTAAAGCATTTGTGCTTCCCACACAAACTTTATAAGTGTAACTTTGTAAGTGTGGTAATGTATTTTACATGTAGTTTTGGATTTAAGAAGGACTAATGGGCATTCCAAGGGCTGGTTCAGGGGAACGTTCAAAGAAGTCTTAAAACTGGCACAGCTGTTGCTTGGTGGGTTTTAGAAATAGGTTTCTACCTTTCTCACTTACACATGATTGGTTCAAGCATAATATCTGCAAAAAGAATAATAAAGTGCACCAGAGTGCATAAAAGCCTCTTGGCGAATGTAAGAAAGAAACAATGTTAAATGTAAAACACATTCCCAGAAAAGAAAATATTTCATTGTGAAACTTGAACTGTACAGCACCATTTCCACGGCAATACCCATCTGTAAAGCATATAAGGGCTAGAGGATGCACATGTAAGTTTAGAAAAACAGGCATAAGCCAGCAATGTATATGATAACTAATTTTGTCTATACAGATATTTTAATATGTGCAATAAACACAATTGTAAGAGGGAAAGGTTTATAACTAACAGGGACAAGTTTACTATTGCTTCAAAGCTATGATACATATGTTATCTCAAAAAGAGAATACAGTACTTAACACTGTTGCACAATAATGGTTCACTACATTGCTTATTTGCATTGACCTAAAGATATGGGAAACTAACAGTGCCATCACTAATAGTAAGATTGAGTGATTGGAAAAATTGTATTGTAGTGCAATTTTGTTCTACTTTTAGATTGAAAATATTTTCCATACAAGTCAGGAAATCAAATCAGCTTCCATTTCAAATAGTGTCAATGTGTAGATTTGCTCACATGTAAATGTAACTTACACTTTGAGTAACTTTACTGCTTTTGGCCATACACCATTTCTGATGGTAAAGTTACTCCAAAGGGTGGACTTACATACCCCACCCCTGAAACCAGGTTGTGGTGCCAAATTTACCAGTTTAAAGTTCCATCTATTTACTTTTCACATGTAGGTGAAGGTCTCTGCCACTCTGGCAGAGATCTCCCTATGATAAAGCATAGGGACAATTAAAAAAGCTTAGTACATTTTAAAGATATTAGTCAAAATATGTTAATGTTAAATATTTGCGTAAAATATTTTTAGTATTTTTCAAAAAAATAAAAACATCTTGTAGTACTATCATTTTCAAAATGTAATTATTTTACATATTTTTAATTAATGTATACAGATTTATAAATATACTACCTACAGGAAAATATGTTTTAATACATATTATAAGTTATTGAAAGTATTTGTTTCCAAATAGTTATTTAATTAACTTTTAAATGAACAGTTTATAACAAAATAATATTTATTTTTCATTTATGTATCATTTTTTAACAATAAATACAATGTTTGTATGTTTTAAAAAAAGTAAAAATAGGTCCATTTATTTTAAACATTATTTTCTATGCAGTTTTATTTCAGGTACCTGTCACCATTATTTTCTATGGAAAGCTTTTGCATTTCCAGTTGTTGTACTTACTCGAGATCCGAGCTGGAATACAATTATGTCTGTTTTGGGACCACATGGGTGGTGGTACCTTTGGAAGGGGAGTGTGTGAGTGGCAACTAGGGGTGGATGTTTGTCCCTCCCTAAACTCCTCCTTCATTGCTACTTAACACTCCCTAAACCCCTCCAGTTTAGTAATGTTTCCCATATTCCAGCCACTTCTTTGTGTCCCACCCACATTTACTTCTAAAACATGTGTACTGATCCCGAGATCTCTGCTATCAGGAATGGAGATCTCTGCATAAATACCATATGAGAGGTGGAGGTCTCTGAATGAAGTTTTGTGTATAGCATTTTGTAGTATGTGCGCAGTTCTAATGTAGTTTTGGTAAATGTACTACAAAATACAGTTTGGGAATATACCCCTGTGTCGTCCTTATCAGATCCCTTATATTAAGGTAAATACAGCAATTTGAACTTAAATCCTATTAATGATGTTCATTGTTATGCATTCTAGGATTAGTGAACTACACTGCAGTGGTAAACGTTAATATTATACTCTTTGCTATTAAAGTAATATATGTTTAAGATACAATAACACTGGACTTCTCCCTAAAGTCCAGAACAAAATGTCCCTGACTTGATTGTTGTGTTAAAACATTTTGTTGGCGAACTTTGGAAAAAACAATGTAACAGCTATTGTGTGTAGCACAAGCCAAATGCCATCAAAATGGATTACTGATTCTTAACCTGATGTAATAGTGAAGTAAAGAATAAATGAAAAATGTTTATATCATGTACATTTTGAATTACCAGACCTTTATTAAACAGGAATTGGTCACCACTTGCTTTGGGTCTACAATGTCCACCAGGGGCTCCTTCATGGCAACATCCCTAATACAGGTCATGTCAAAGCCGTAAACATTCTCCCACCCTGTCAATGCAAATGCAGGGTTAGATGTTGTGTTATCTGCAAGTTCATAATGCAGAATTCAAAACAGGATTTGGTTTCCACAATATATGCAGTTATATCCATTATGGATGTTTTTGTTGAGCACATAAATATTAAGATCACTATTCTGTGTGATTTGTTTTGTATTATTCTCTTCACTTCACAACATAAAGGTCTTAGAAAGAAATATAAACTTTTTCATGCAGTGTATATTTGTGTTTTCAATCTAACACTACATTACCATGTTGAAAATACATACAAAGCAGATTATTTCTAGAATCTACAAAAGCAGCACAGAAGTCACTGGTTAATTTACACAATTAAATTGTATCAAATTGGCATCAGATATTTTTGGTACATCTATTATTTTCTTGAGTCAAATTAGAATGCTGTATGCACTACAGATGATTATTCAAGTATATTTTTATTACAAATTAATACATAGTTGCCACAAGTTTTATTCTACATAATTTAATATAAAGTACACTAACATTACAGCTTAGTAACAATCAGGGAATGGAGAGCAATCTAGAAACTACAGATGAAATGCATACTTACCTCATAACAAAAGACCTCACGGAAGTCAACACTCCCTATCAATTTACATTAAACACTACTGTACCTTCTCATAGAATATCTCCAGAGCTATTTGAAAATTATGACTATCACAAGTCTAATAAGCCATTTACCTCTTGTTCAGCAGGAAGCAGCTACCTGTATGTCCAGCAGAACAGTACTGTCATACTGGAATGTTCAACCATTACTACATAAACTAGTCTTGTGACGAGCCCAGAACAAAATAAATATTTGAATGGATTAACTGAAAGTACACACTGTAATGAATACATCCTCTACTATGGTTCCAGCTGGTTTCATCTTATTTTGGACCTTTTGAGCGTTGATCTCTCCTGTGAACTGAGGTCACCTAAACTGACACCTGGTACATGTGATGTGCCCTCATTTTTCCACTTCAGGCATCACTGTGGTGGCGCTGGTACCCAGGCAGGTATCAGAGAATATATTTATATCAATACTTGTAAGGTAATATTGAGAGTGCAGACCACCCTTCCTGTTCCATCTTGGTCATTTATTAAATTTTTGTCCCATTTGCAGACTTAAAAGGAATACAAACACATTAACCATGAAGTATGAAGTATGAAGTATGTAGGTGGTTGAACTGGGTTTAGTTATCCTGGACTTGCTATAAACTAGCTGATAATCACGTAGCTTTTTAAACAAACGGATCCACCCTAAATTCCCTGCTTACTCTGATGTGTGCAGCATCCTAGAGGAAGAGCTATCATCAGTGTATTGGGGTGAACAGCCAAGTGGAGGTAGTGAAAGGAATGAAGCATGTGAGGACTCTGTAAGATTGTCAGAAGCACAGCATCATGCCACAGTACTTCCCATTTTGTAGCCAATATCTTGCTAAAGGACACATCAAAATGAACTTGGATTCAGAATAAGACTCTTTGACTTCATCAAGAAAGTCAACTTCTGTCACTCACGGCCATTGGTAAGATGTTCCATCAACTAAGGAGTATGTCCTCTACCGGGATTTGATTCTAGACCTAGGCAATACTGTTTCCTGACTAGGAACCCGAGGTATATGTAAAGGTTACCATAATTTTATCTCCAAATATGCTGCTCATCATTTTTCATGATATTTTAGTTGTTACATATTTATCTTTTAACAAATGTAGAAAGGCATTTAAATTCTTCATAATGTAGCTCTATTATTAGTTGTTTTGTTTACCTTACACATACATTTCCCTGAAGTTAGCCTTGCAGTTCAGGCCATGTTTCCGAATGTGAGATTACATTTTTCATGTTGAAATTATCTTAACACTTTGGATCTGACAGGTGGAGCAGGGCAGGATCACATGCAGACTGCGTCATCTCTCCCTTTTACCGTAGAAGCAAAGTTTCAAACTCCATGATAGACATATTGATTATTAGTGGAATATGCAGCTCTTCATTTGCATGATATACACTACTAGAAGAGAGTAGTCATGAAATTGACATCCAAGATCATACAAGAGAAGTTGAATTCAGCATGACAAAATTGGAGCCCTTATGCAATTTAACCTTAGAAACCAACCGAATTAATAGGATTTGGTGGCAAGATCCATTCTTAACTACTTTAACATTTACAACAGCCAGCAAATTTGAAATATAGACAAAAAGTTATAATACTTTCTTGTGTTCAGCCTTCCAGTGGTCTGTCCTGATTGGTCAGAGTTTGTAGATCAGCCAGGCTCCTTTGATGAGGTGATGAAGATCCCCAGGGGTAAGCCCGCTCTTCAGGGAGGGCAGGGTTCTGCTACACATGAATGCCAAAGCAGGGAGAGGGGTTGTAAATGTAATACTTCAATGGAAGGAGGAGACAGGCAGAAGACACCAGTTTAATTTACAACTCTCCTCCTTGTACCCAGCCAGATGCTAGGCTTAAGAAAGGAATGAGCAGATGCAAAGGGGAAAGACAATGGAGAGCAGCCATCCTGGAGATGTGTTTAGCCAGCTCTTCTCTCCCTGCTGAACATTCTGACATAATGAAATTTGGAGAAATAGTGTTTTCAGGGAGATCATTATTTCCACACTTTGGAGAAAGTGGTCATGCTCTACGGTGTTGCCCTGCACCTCATTGGGCAGGAGTGCCCTCCTGCTTGACCCCTGAGAACACTGAATAAGTATCTGAGAGGGGCAGTGCCTCTCAGATCTGCTGCTTAAACCTTAAGAAAGAAGAAGGGTCCATGCTGGAAGTTCAATTTTTGCACCAACCAGGCCCTGCACTCTGACTGGCTGTGCCTTCTGCACAATCTCAAACTATAGCCCTGTGCATCAAACCTGCTTCAAAAGGACTAAAGTCTGGACTCCCTGCAAGCTACAGGTTAACAGAGCTCACCTGGACCATCATCACAAAGAATCCTCAGCCTGGATTACTACCAGTGAATTTGTAAGGGTTTTGTCTAAGTGGATTGTGGGAACTGAAGTCCCAAACTTTCAAGGACCATTTCGGAGATTCCAGACCCTTGGATTGTGTTTTGGAACTTCAGGAATCCAGCCTGCTGGAGGAGGCTGCACGACGTCTGGTTAGAAATCCTCCAAAAACGTTTCTAAGTGGGAAGGTAAAATCTTGACCAGGGCCTCCCGCTTAGTGTATCCGACCAGCGTTCCATTGCCGTCAGCCTCAAAATTTGACTTTGTCAGAGGCAACCAAATGTCCAAATGTGGCACTATTGGTTTCTAAGCACTATAAACGGTTTCATCTTTACAAATTCATATCTCTGGTTCCCTACACTGGATTTTTTGTTGTTTTGGTGTAATTTTAAAGATACAAATATTTCCTATTTTTATAAATTGGTGTTGGATTTTTATTGTGTGTTTTGTCTTAGTTATTTACTGAATTGGTGTTTTTAAATTCTTTGCATACCTATTTTTTAAGTTAAGCCTTCCTGCTTGCAGCCAAAATACCAAGGGTTGAGCATACAAATAATTTTCTAAGAGCTATTCTGAGCCCAATATTGTGTTAGTTAGTAAATGCATATTGGCAACTACTAATAATCCACTTTCCAACAGTATCTCTAGGCATGTGTTTCAGGCTATTTGCCCTTCTTCAGTAGCAGTGAATATTAATACCCACTTTGTTGAAAGTCTTTAGCATGCTACATACTTTTTAAGTAAAGTGAGTGTTGTTATGTACTGCATTTACGACAATGCATATGGGTGAATTGTGTTTAGGTATGCTTGGCAGTGTGCTCTCTCCCCCTTTTTGTGATTGGCTCCTTACTGAATGTTTGGGCTGACGAGCTCTGGGATGCACCTGCTTTCTGTGAGTGATATAGAAACCTGAGAAGATTGTGATCAGGATTGCCAGTACTCCCAAATTTAACGTGTTACTATTCATTCAGTGGCACATATGAAATTGTAATGCCATTAAAATGTCTTATTTAGCTAGATAATTTATGGTGTTTTTCTCTAGCAGTAGCACAGTTAGGAAGAGTGCAGCCATTTACCTACATGGGTTTTTATGAATAGCTAGACAGTGCAACTGTCACCTGGCCTCATGTGATCAACAAAAAACAGCTTTCCAAGCCTTACTGGGAGAAAGCTCCACCCACATGTTAGTTCCCATGGGTGCAGGATTTGATTGGGCTGCACTTATGAAATGTCTGCATATACTGGAGTTTTAGCTTTTGGCAAAGTTTATACTGTATACAGCAGCACTGAGTTGGTCATGGTGGCAGGCCAGTGATCATGGTGGAGTAGTGTGGCTCACTGGTTAGAGGCGGCAGGCCTGAGAGCAGAAGTCAGCCTGGGACCAGGGTTCAATTCCCGACGCGGCAGGGTCGTGGACCTTGGTCAGCGGACTTGATAATTCTCGCTTCGGTGCTTACTCTAATCAGGGGTTCCACTTGGCAACTCTGGGCATTAGCTTGCCTAATCTCCACAACGGCCCCACCAATTCCGGGGATGCCTGGCTCCACCTTGGGGACTCCCAGCAAGGGACCATCCCACAGGGAAAGCCAGGACGGGTTCCCCAGAGTTATACAGCGCCGGGACGCCCCGTTGCTGGGGCAGCTGTGCGCTTTACAAGTATACTACATTTACATTTACATTTACATTATTGACCTGGTTTGCTTTTTATGACGTTATGATAAAGGCGCCGAGACTACATATTTATTGGGAAAAGTATATGTTAAAGTCTACAGGCATTTAGGTGTGGATTCCTATAACTTTGTGTTAAAGCCTATAGATACGTATTTTGTTGCATGGAATCTAACAGATTACCGTAGAATGCAAGGTTTTTCAAGTTGGCTGTCCAAAAAACCCTGAGGTGGGTTCACTGTGATGATTTTTGTTGGGCCTTGTTGATAACCATTGCATATTGTTTGCAAGCTGTATTTTTATACATATATGTCATTATATTGCTGTATGCATGATAGTTGTGGTTTGCATGTACTTGAATGGGCCAGTGTTGGGTAATGTGTAAAGATAATCTTAAAGGGTAAATGCTTCATTGGGAAAAGTCATGCCAGCTTTCATTGGTTTGATCCATTTATTGTTAATTATTATGAACAGTCAGACCGGTGGGCCTGACCTACTTATTGTGAAAAGCATGCATTAAAGACAATAGGCTTTTACAGATGGGTTGTTATTTCACAGTGCAGAAGCCTGCAGGCCTGTATTTTGTTGTATGAAATCTAATAGGCTACTGTAGTAGGCAAGGGCTTTGATATTGGCGAGCTACCCGAACAAATGGATGGTTGTATTGTGGAAAGCTTATGCTCAATTCATTGGTTTAAGATGATTATGATGATAAGCCAATGATAAAGGCTATATGTCTGATTGTATATTATGAAACGTTACGAGAAAGGCAGTAGACGTGACATTTTGATTGTGAAAAGCATAGTCAATATGCGTTCACGGGTTGATTGCTATTTCTCGAAATTAAAGACTGCAGATTGGATTTCGGTTACATAGAGTTGCATAGATTACCTTAATAGGCCAGGGTTTTGATATTGGCTACCCCCTCTGACAAACTATAAGTATAGAAGATTTGCAATGTGAGAATTCTTGTTTAGCCCTGTTAGGAGAGATACTATTTTGCTTTGCCAAGTGTAATTTAGTATACATTTGCAACTTTATGACTGTATGCCTGTTGGTTGCCCTGTAGGAAAAGCTTATGCTCAGTGCAGTTGTGTGAGTCGAGTAAGGTGATAAGACAATGAGGGCCTGAATGGTGTGCAGGGAAATATTAAGCCCGATGCCATACTTCCAACTTTTTTTGTAGGAAAAGTTATAACAAAGGCAGCAGGTCTAGCTATTTTTTGTGTGAAAAGCATACGGCAAACCCAGTAGGCCTCTATCAGTGGATTTTTGACACATTATGTTACAGGCCATAAACAGGTGTGAGGGAAGTCTTTTTTGCAGGACCATCCCCACATGTTGCCACATTTAGTACTGCTTTACTGACTCTGAACACTAAGGAACTGACATCCAGTGTCCAGTGTATGTGCTCTGAGCCGTAAAGTATAGGTGCCCTTGGGTAACATCTGATTGGCATATTTAACTTAGTTACAATTCCCTTAGGTATATGGTACTCTGTGTATCCAGGGCCTGTAAGTTAAATGTCAATAGTGCATAGCAGCACTCATGTGGAAACACTATGTGCATATATATTTGGCAGTAGTACATCATGCCTCCATAGTATAACGTTCTACTTGGAAACTGATAAGTGGTTTTGCCTAATTAAGATCTTGCACATTTCACATAATATTCACAAATCTACTCAATGGTCAAAAGACATAGAATTGGAGCAACTATTTTACCTGGTTTGATAGTTAAAAGTGCTATGGTACACATGACATATATTAAACATATATAACACAAACGAGCTCCATATCGCACCACCGTGTTTCTACTGTAACTAAAATCTTATGGTTTCCCAGTTTAATCGCATATTATAGCTCAGTGAGTCAAATGCTTGCAGACTACGAGTTTGAATCCTCCAAGGCAAAGAGCACCTTCCTTCCCTCCTAAGTGGGCAAATTGAGACCAGGGTTGCAATACACGTTATTTACAGTGCTTGGAAATGGGAAACTACTACATAGAGCCCCATATTAAGTAACTTAATATTGCTAGTTGATTAAAATACTTACTGGGGCATAATTTGTAAATGCCGTACAACACAGCACTTGATCTTTCTTTTACTGCAGTATTATTATTGATTTTTATTTTTACCAGCCTCGCCATAATTTCAATTTACGACCTCCTCTTGGCGGCTCACTTTGTACAATTGTGCCATTTCTCCACATAAATCGTGTGGCCCGAAATAGGTTCGTTGTTATAAATCAGCGCAGGTCAATACAATCATTTGCAAGAGTGTTCTCAGCCGGGACCGGGCCCTGGCAATGCGCTGCAGGCTCGGCATTCGACTTTTTTTGCTTCAATTACCTCAGAAATAGACAGGCCTGTAGATATTATGCTTTTTAAGAATTTCTAGTCTCCAATCGCATAAAATAAAACACAGTATTACCAATCCTACAAAGCGAAGTGTGTTAGTTGGCTGTTTAAGGGGAGGTTTGTGTTGCTTTTGTATTACAGCCTTGATATTTGTGGCATGACTGTAAGCTGCGAAAGACTTCCTATTGTCCCTCCCTCCATTAGGTACCTTCCTTTGTTAAATTACTTTTATTTCACTTTATTCTCATGACCAGCTTATCACATCTTTTAAATAATTATAAATCGATGAGCTCTGATGCTCTACTCTCCTGAGGGGAAAAAAACCGTAATGCATACCACCATTTTTGAGGAGCTATTTGTTAAACCAACTCCAGATTGTTGGGAAACACGAGTGCCTGCCCCGTCGACCCACCTCTTAGCTCTCCTGTTTTATTTAGAGATGGGCTTTGTTTCTGATGGCGGAGGCTCAGTTTATTTTGCCCCCAGAAACACCTCCATTTTAGGGCCACCTTCCAACAAGCTGCTGGTTCAGGGGCGTATCCCAAACCTTCAAGAGGGTACCCTATTCAGCCAAAGGGCAAGAACTTTCTGTAACATATGGGAGACTCCCAGGGGCGTAGCTTGGTCGGTAAGACGTGGGGGTGTGAGCTTCAGATTTTCCGACAATCACACTAGCATATCATGTTAATCATTATATGAGAAGGAGCACATGAGGGGGGCTTACCGGTCAGTTGAAAGGGAAAGGAGTGCGGATAGTGAGAGATACCTAAAGCACAGTATTTTGTAAATTATGACCATGTTTTAAGAACTTCAAAAAGGAGAAACGTGTGTGTGTTTTTGTGTGAGTGAGTATTTAAAAATTCCAGGTGAAATCAGACAGACACCTTACCATACCCAACTGAAAACTCAAGAACCCAACTATTTTTTGCATAATAGATTTATTGCGGGGGTGTAACACCCCAAACACCCCCCCTGAAGCTACACTGCTGGAGACTCTGGGGCACCTCACCACATTCTGCAGGGGGTGCCTTAATTTTGCGGCATGCACTGATCTGCCCTGGTCTGGCATGCACAGCGGTCTGAAGCAGAAGGGAAAGGCGGGGCCAACATCGGCCCGGCCGCAGTTATGGTGGGGCGCACCGGCCCCCACCCGCTATCCGCACTAGCTAGTGGGGCGCACCCCTATTGCATCACCATGACGCGGCGGGCGCACCCCAACCTGTATTGGACCCTGGGTCCCCTGGTGACCCGGAAGTGATTGAGGCACTTCCGGGTCACGAGGGAACAAAGGACAGGCCGACTAGATCCGGCCTGGCAGATGAGGGGTTAATAGGCCGTGGGGCGCGAGAGTCTGCCTCTTTGACTCCTGCGCCCCACGGCCTGCCTTTCCAGCCTCTAGTAGGCTGTAATTCTTTTTCTGCAGCCCCGCTAGGGGGCTGTAATTTTTTTATTTGCCTCTCTTATTTCCTTCCAGGTCAAAAACATTGTTGCAGTGGTGTAGCGACGTTGGTGGACGAATCGGTGGAAGCGGGGTGGAAGGATCGGCGTTTTGAACACGGCGGCGGGACACGAGGCAAAGCAGCTGTTTGGGCCGACTGGTCTGCAGGAGCAGTCCGACGAAGAATCCCTGTGGGTGAGATTCTTATTTTCTCTCCTCTGCAGGACATTTGGTGCTGCTATCTTGGGGTCCGGCGGACGGAAGAGGTCGGGCGAGGAGTTCCTGGCGCGCCCTGGGAGAATGGAGCTGAGGGTGGTTTGCCACGGTCTCCATGCTTGCCCATCGTTATTTCGGCCACCGTCGGAATCGGGGTATTTCGTGTTCGCAGGGTGATCGCCCTGCTCTGCACCGGAAGGGTGAGTGTTGTGGTGCCCTTGGTGTCACTATTGAACGGGGTAAAGAGGGATTGTCGCAGTGTGCGCATGGCTCTGCATGGCAGGAAGCTGCCGAAATAGCTTAGATGGGAGAGCGTTAGTCTGAAGATCTAAAGGTCCCGGGTTCGATCCCGGGTTTCGGCAGAGTTATTACATTAAATCAACCATTACATATTGCTTTAACAACAATAAATATTTCTCGGCAGAGTGATAGTGAGATTTGTTGAGCTTCGAGCATTGAGGCGCACCTCTGGGCTGGGGCGGTGACCCCGTATGGGCCTTCCAGGGATAGGTTGTGTGTGTCTCCTTACCATGAAGAAAGCCCGAGCAGTTCCCCCTTTGTGTAATTATCCCATACCGTCTTCTTTCACGCTGCATTTCGCCCTCATAACGTTTAGTGAGGTTAAACATGCCTATTGCTTGTCGCATGTTATGTTTCACCGTTTGCTAATTTAATAAATTAGTACGATGCTAATACTTACTTGTTTCGTGCTGATGTGTTATAGTGACTGCTTTCAGGCTTCTTGGAGGCAGCCATACAGCAACTACAGATGTGGCCCACTTTAATATTGCTAGGTACCGCAGGGCAGCTCAGAGCGCAGTAGGATCATGTTGAGTTTTAATCGCATGCTTCCATAAAATACTAGACATGCCTTGGGATGTGACACGGGGTTCTCTGCAATTAAATATGATTCTCGGCCTAACCAAAACTATGGACTATGTCTCTGGGAACTGTACTGTATTTATCGAATAATGATGTAGGGCAATAATAGTGTATTGATACCGCTGCTAATTTTAGCTCGAGTTTAATAATGCGCTTTAAGTGGCATTACAGCTGTTTGTGAAAAGGACATTTAGTCATCTTTGAATAATTTAAAATAGGTGCCACGTGTTAACATCAAGGTGGTACAAAAGGAGGCGGTGATGGACGGAGCATCTGAACCAATCAAACACTCACACCCAGTCAAAAGATCTGGGTTTAATCCATCACCGTTTTTAGCCCACTCTGCCACCCCAGTTCAGACATGCAGACATATGCAAATCAGTCTGACCCTGTGCCTCATGGGAACAGTCCAGCCCGAACTGCCAAGCCATGCCTTCCCTGGACCGGAAACAAGCTTCCGAGGACCAGTTTCTGGCATTTCAGCCGTCTTCAGCCCAGCTTGCTTGAATCCAGTGGCAAAGTGAGCAAGGGACTCACGTCTGAGCATACCCTGCCAACTTATGGCGAACAAAGTGGTACAAAAGGAGATGGTGATGGACGGAGCATCTGAACCAATCAAACACTCACACCCAGTCAAAAGATCTGGGTTTAATCCATCACCGTTCATTAGCCCATTCTGCCACCCCAGTTCATACATGGCCATATGCAAATCAGTCTGACCCTGTACCTCATGGGAACAGTCCAGCCCGAACTGCCAAGCCATGCCTTCCCTGGACTGGAAACTTTAAAATAGGTGCCACGTGTTAACATCAAGGGATCATTATAAATGTTTGGGCCTACATTTTGGGCTTTAGTTGTTGCATGGACATAATTTTAAGTATACTCCTCATATCAATCCATTTTCGATATTTACTGACTAGTCATTGACACAAACAGTGGTTGATGTTTTCACTGCTTTACTGGTTTCTGTGCATATATGAGACTTGTCAATGGAAAGATTTTTCCCTGTTGCCACAAGTGTTTTCTTATTAACACAATTGCCGCGTCATACGGCTCCTATTTCCTCAAACATCTGAGCAAACATTTTCTTTTTTGCCTGCTGATACTTGAAGACCATGGGTGTAGAAGTTGTGGATGTTCACCGCTGTTTACAAGGTCAATCGCACTGATCAGGAATATACAGTTTTCCTTATTGTTGCGCAGTGCATAAATGCTGATTCGGTTTTTCTGTATATGGAATTTATTAACCGATTTTACACGTATGTGCTTCTCGATCTAAAATACTGCGCTGCTCAGCTCTGCAATCCAGGTGCAATTTTGGAATTCTGCTTTGAGTGTGCCCACACGTTCTTGGCTTGAGCATTCTTTAAGTAACCTTGAATGCGTTATGTCACTCAATATGGTATTCCATGTCCATTACTGTAGTACTGATGGTTAATACTGTGTTACTCGTGAGGGGTGTCTGAATATTGAAGGCTTCCCAAACTCGTCAGCATGAAGCCATACTGGATACTTACCCTTTGGCTATGTGGGGCAGAGCTTACTTTCAACTTCATGATCTTTGCCACAATTTTGTTATCTGTTGCTTCAAAGTAAATCTTAAGCACCTCGAAGAATATAGGTGATAAATGCACCTACCATAGATTAAATAATGGGAAAACTTCAAATTCAAGACTGAGGTCTCTTGGTGGAGGGTGCAATTGTGGGGCGGAAGAGGAACAGTCCTGGGGCACAGGGGGACAATACACCCCCTACAGTCGGCATACAAGTGCCTTTCAGCCTTATTTCCTTAGCCCCCACTGGGTTACTCCTAAAGGGTGTCTAAATATTAAGGCTTATGCTGGTATATGGTACATTTAAACTTAGTAGGGTGGGCATGGCTGACTTCAATTTTTTTTATCCTAGTCACGAAGGGTCCTTTCTTTTGCTCAAGGTAAGCACAAAGAATATAGGTGATACATACACCTGCAATAGATTACATATTGGGATGACACCAAACTTGTCAGCAACAACCCCACATGGCACTGGAGTGGGATGCTCATTAGTACGTACCAGGGACTCCATACACCTAAACTATTTCTACTGGCATACGATGTCAAGTGGCTCTGTTGGGGGGTACTTTGAATCATGAGGTCTGCTCTTATGAATAGAACTGTTAGTCTGGTCGGGGCCAGTTTCTGAGCTGTCCCGGTGCTGGCAGCGATGGACGAGGCTGGGTTAAAAGCGCTCTCAGTTGCTAGCCAGAAGACAATGAAGCTAAGGCCTTAATCAAATTGGAGTTTATATGTTTCCAGAGCTGTTGCGTACTAACTTTAGTACTTATGGTGCTGGCTCTAGGTTGTTCAGCTGTCAACAAAGGACAGGGCCACGCCACTGGCTTCTAATCAGCCACACTTAGCTGGCGGATCTCACTCCCTACCTTTATTTTAATCACTGTGAAACCCTTGGCTGTATTCCAGGCAATTGCAGATGCAATGATAGGATTCGATACCCCTCTGGTGTACACTGCTCTAGAAACGCAGGAAAGATGTGTGGAAGAGAAATAGCGAATAGGTTTACCAGTTAATTGATGATTAATTAGCAGCACTATGCAGTCAGCCAACAATGTTCTTACTGAACAAAACATCACATGATAAGGTAACTGGCGCTGTGGTAAGCTCTCAGTAAAGCATATGTCCGCAGTGGATATTGTGGCTGTGGCCAAGTGTCTAATGGTTGACTTGACGGATTGACAGCTAAATCTCTTGAAACTACACGGGGGTGGGTCAGCGCCGGTATGCTAAAAGCTGCTAGTGGGCTTGCGCCACTGGTTGTTCAACCCGCAGGGGGAGCCATGTAGTTAGGTCAGACATATCACTATAGGGTCTGCACACACAATTGCTACATTGCCAAGTTGGCCCAAACCTTTCTTTACATAGGTCATCTCTAAAGTAGGCTACAGGATTCCACAGGGGGGCCAATTATTTACTGGCGGAGTTAGGATAGTTATTGCATGGTTTGGAGGTCCGGATTACTAGACACGCCCCTCGGTGAGGGTTCTCTCCGGTATGCTTGCAACACATATGTCGTCACAGTACATCTCAGGCCTCCTGGTTCAGGGTATCCCTGCGTGCAATGACGGCGGTACATAGGAATTTAGGGCATGTGTTTAAACCGTAGGCACCATGTGCTGGTACACGTCAGCTTTTGGGGGGGTCATGTCACGCAGATACGCTCTTCGCGCTCTTCGAGTCGGGCTTCGAGAATACCAATAGCATCGGTCTGGCAAGAAATATGCTTGGCTGCAGCATGCCTTTTAGTAACCATGAATGCGCTATTTCACTGCACTTCACAATTTATACTGTCCTTAAGCAATCATGAAGGTGCTAGTGCATTCACTGTAGACTCCAGGTCTATTCTTGAATAAAGGTCATACTACCAGGCACCTTCACTGTAACCTAATTAAAATGCTCCGCATGTCACACAAACTGATGCTATGCTAAACACTCGCAGTTGAAAGTTTGATGGGAATGCATCTGGTGCTAATCTTAGCTAGGGCTTAGCATGCGACAGCAATGTAATACGGGCATGTGTACTGCATCTTTCGTCAGGAAGCCAGAAACTCTAATCGCTTGTGTTTGTTTTTTCATTTATGTATGACCGGATCCATGGCGGATACCTGGGAAGTGCTCCACACCCCAACAACTGTAAGAGGGGGACTGCCAAGGGGACCTGTACATCCGGAACGGGAGTGGCCAGCAACTGCATCAAGTGTGATGGGCGATCGATCAAGGGCTCAAGAGGTGCCAACACTGGGTTGATTGTTTGTCGGTGTGTTAACCATAGGTTGTGCTAGCCGCAGTAATGTAGCAGTATGTTGCTTCACATAATATGAAGTATGTTCCTTATCGGGAAACAGTATTTCGACCGTAATGGCCTGTGCTCGCAGGGGCCACCATGGTCATGGTAGTATATTGGTGGGTTACCAATTGGTGGTGCCAGCCGCAGTAATGTGGCAGTACACAGGGGTGTGACTTGCTAGCTTGGCCAAACCCAGGAGTGATATGTGTATGCAACACCTCAGCGTCCATGGTTGTGATGCACTACTCTGCCTTGTCGGCGCCTGAGCTTCCAGTTGCCATCGTAGCAGACACAGCGTGGTGGGGATAATCCATAGTGAGGAGATGGGCATACACGGAACATTTCTCAGAGCGTAGTGGTCAGGTGTAGGTGGTTCACGGACTTCACGATATGCCAGTGGGAGATTTTGGGGGGGCCTGTGGTTCCCCTGGTAGCCTTTCAATGGCACCAACAATGGGTGTCAGCGCCAGGATTGCCGTGTCTTATCTGGCACATCGTGAGGCTGTTAATTAGGCCCACCTGGTGCCCCCATGGCGGCGGGTCTAAGTTCTCTGGATCAGACAGCCCTAGTACATCTATCACGCACTTGGGAGGGGGCGTGAAAGGAACAGATACACGGGGCCTCCTGGGTAGAAGTGGGGGTCAAAATGTCTGTGCCCAGGGTACATCCTGGTGCAGACATTCCTCAGCTTCCGATAGGGGAAGCGAGTCGGTGAGGCCATTGTGCCACTGGATGCAAATACCTAGTAACAAAAAATGGTGAGGCTAGCCAGGGCTTGCTACTTATAGACCATAGCCCATGGGTACATCTGGGGGGAGTCCTGCTTCTTAAAAAGACGGCGTCCATTTGTCCACAACGGGGGAGGAAACCATCACAGAGAATCTTCTTGCCTAGTTAGTGGCGTATAGGAACAAGGTATGACCTTGCAGTGGGTTGGTAGTGCCTGATAGTCGGACTACAAAAATATAACGGCTAGGTTTATGAATTTTGAGGGTAGGGCATGACCTTTCAGTGTAGGAGGGTAGGGAGAGCCAGATAGTCGGTCAACTACACTGGCCTGTGGTGGTAAGGTCATGATTGGTGAGCAGTTAATTTAAGGTCCTTAGGGGAAGGCGCCATTCTCAAATGGGGTCGCCCAAAAGGAGGGACAAGTGGTCTCTTCTAGAACTCCAGGGGCAGTTTCAGCCTGTTGGCTACATGGGTGTGTGGGGGAGAGGAGATTCACGCTTTCTCTAGGCTGGTTGGCCACCCCGCACGTGCACAATGACGCCATTAAAAGGCGCAAAGATGCAAGGGCCCCCTTTAATGGAGTTAATAGAGCGTACGGGGGTAACCAGGGGATGGAAGTACCCTCACGGTAAGTGAACCCTCTACGCATGTGCACTTTGACGGTAGGGCGTGGATAATAGGGCAATTGGGGGTAATCGGGGAGGGGGTGTACCCCACAGTAAACGGGCTCTCTGCGCATGCGCACTCTGACCGGAGGGCGTGGTTCATAGGGCATATGGGGTAACCGGGGAGGGAGTGTACCCCCACGGTAAACAGGCCCTCTGAGCATGCGCACTCCGACAGGAGGGCGTGGTTTAAGTGATAAGGATCTGACACCAGTTAGTGACCTTGCCGTAGGCCCAAACAGGATACGAAGAAAACAAATATTGTTTAATGTGAATGTTACTTTAGATTCGGATAGAAAATACCTTGTACTAGAAGTATGTTAAGGTTAGCCACCTGATATCTGTCTATATCAATTGTAATAGAATGTCACTGAATGTTTTCTGCCTAATTGTGTAAATATTGTTTATTTACATTTTTTGATTTGTATGTTTGAATAAGTACGGCCGGGGGGTCGACGACTCCCGCCTCCAAAGAAATCCCTCTCATGTCCTGTTTAATGATGTTGGTTAATGGAAGGGTGGGGGTTTTCCAGCAGTCCCTGGCCATAAAAAAGAACAGTGTCCCACCACACTAGAAGGAAACTTCAAGTGTGAATTGAACAAGTACTGTTTTGTCAAGATCAAACCTCCTCTTTGGGAGTTTGTCTTGAGTTTAAAAAGAAAACAGCTAACCGCTCAACGATGCCTCAACGATATGGTAGGCTGGCTGGTGCTGCAGAAGGTGCTCCTTGTTGTTTTTGTGGGAGCTCTTTCTGTGAATGTCGCAATAGGATTTTTACCCTCATCTCAGGTACACAACATGGCATAATGCTTAATCTCAGGCATTTCACATAACAAGCATCATGCAAAATGCTGGGAAATACGTTGAGATCACATCTCTGTACATTAAATTTCCCGGAGCCCACTGTTGAGTCCGAGTCCTGTTTACAACAAAAGCGCTGTCATAGAAAGCAAATATCAGGGGCAAGTAAAGGAGAAACGTGGTGTTACTCTATTCTTGAAAGGAAAGCTCTCCAGGTTTGATACCATTAGTTGAATTAAATTAAAATGTATTGCAAAAATGTTACAGTGTTTGAGTCTGTGGAATCACAGAGACTATTTCTTTAAAGTATTTGTGAACAGGAGGATACAGAGCTGCTTTGGGTATCATTTTCTAATGTACATGCAAAACATTACTTTGCAGACTGGGCTGCCAGATCAAAAAGAGTCCGGCAAAGCTGAACTATAAGTGCATTTGGCATGGGAGAGGATGTTTTATCATGCACCTGCAAAAAAAAATGTAATACTTTGCAAGATACATGGCAAGCAAAGGAAGAAGTTCCTTATTTAGGAAAAACAAACTTGGAGTGATTTTTTTCATATAGCATTTCATACTACAAACATAGTGGATTTCTGGGCACTGTTCTTAACAGGTGTTACTATTAACCAATTCCATGATACTCAGTTTATTTACCTGGAACGGGTGAAAGACTGAGTTAACTTCACTGGAATTGTAGGCTGACTGCAGGTCATACCAAATGTGAATAAAGAGTGCTTATATCTGGAATGATTGTTCAATTTAAAATAATGTTTAATCACTGTTGCGACACCAACACTAGCTAACTCATGTAAAATGTTTATGTTCAGAACACATCCAGCAGAGATTTTCCAGTATGTAGGCTGCTTTAACAAGCAAACATGTTATTCCGACCCATTGTCATATTCAGACTTAATAAAATAATAAAAATCAACAGGAGTATAAGCTATAGAACGGATTGAGATCTGGGTATATATACGTTTTGAACAACAATGTCTCAACCGGATTTAATGAGGAAGGCAGATACACAAGTATGTACACAACATTACAAGGTAGCAAAGAAAGGGGAGACTACTAGTATCTTTTTTGAAAAAGTGCTCATGGCATCATATATTGAATTTACAGGACAGATATAACAGCACTGTTAGCACGAAAGGCGGCAGCAACCCAAGGGGACTTTGTGCACGTAGTGCTCATGAAACAAAGAGTGACAGCGCGAGTGACAGGTGGACAGCACAGCGATGGACGCAAGGTGACAAGGTGAAGGGAAATTTATACAAAAACAGTGGTTCCTCTTCAATGATTGGGAGACAGATAATTGTTTGTGAACCAAAGTTGAGAATGTGATGTGTGTTGCGCTGTATGATCGGTCGACGGCGTTTTGATCCTATAAAGTCAGGATCATCATCAGGACGGGGGGCCATTTTAAAGGTGATGTTGGAAAGGAGAGAGCCCGAGAATCGCTGGCTCGGGGGTAATGTGCTGTACAAGGCGGTTAGAGTAACCTGGATTCGGCATCGTGGTGAATAAAGGAGCAAAAAACATGGTGAGCGGAGCCCAGGCGCAGGGTCGGAGCCCCGATCCACTGTGTGGCTCCTGAAAGGGTCAAGGAGAGGATGCAGGCAGGGTCGGATCCTCGATCCACTGCCAAGGTCCCGGAGCGGGTACCTCGGTTTCAAAGTTGGAGAGCCGGGGAGTAAATCCAGAGGCCGTCGGGTGGTTGCAACTGTGTCCAAATCGTGTGCAGTCTCGCCTGGTATACTGGGCGTGACTGCACATAATTTGGATTGGTGCTCCGACCCTGCGCCTGGGCTCCGCTGATGACGTTTTTGCTCCTTTATTCACCACGATTGCCAATTCTAGATCACTCTATCCTGGTCATTCACTTTAACAGATGTTCAAAGAAATAACAGTTACTGATCCCTTGCCAGCACAGCTGTGGGAAACAGGAATGTATGTGACATTCCATGGGAAAGCTTTGGTTTGAGGAGAATAAGGGGGCCATGTAGACTATGAAGAATACTGAAGACAATAATTATGCAGAATAACCACACACTTTACATTTTCAGAGTACAAGCGTAGGGAGGACAACCCACTTTTGCAGAGAATGGCGTAGAATCAAATACAGGCCCTTTTTGCAGGGTTATCCCCAAACTTTTTGCTTCTTCCTCCTTTATTTTTCCTGACCCGTGGCTGTTGGCAATAGGACTCTGGGCACCCTACAACTGCTGATCAGTGCTAAAGTGAGTATATTCTCTGTGTAAATTGTTATTGTGATTGGTTATCCATGAATGGCTTATTTGTTTTACCAGGAAGTCCCTAATAAAGTTCACTGAGTGTGCCAGGGCTGGTGATTCAAATGCTACAAGTGGGCCTGCAGCACTGATTGTGCCACCCACATGAGTAGCCCTAAAATGGTGTCTCAGGCCTGCCACCGCAGTGCCTGTGTGCAGTTGCTAACTGCTATGCTGACCTGGCCAGTGTCCACACTGACCAGGCCTAACCCTTCCCTTTCTGTACACATTGGTCACCCCTACAGAAGGCCCAAGGTACACCCTTGGGCAGGGTGCAGTGCATGTTAAAGGTAGAGCATGTACTAGTGCAGGTGACATGCTCTGTAGTGAATTACAGCCATTTTAGTTTTTCACTATTGTAAGGCTATCTTGCCCATAGGCTATCATGGGGAATGCTGGCTACAGTGGCTACCTGCATATCTTCCCATAGGAGCAAGATAGCACATACACGTCTAGTATCCCTGAACTCCGAATTTATTAACACATATTTTAGGAAAGATGTTTTTTAAATTCTGTGTTTGAGAACAGCACTTTTAGAAAGTTGCTGTTCTCTAGTCTGACCTTTCTGTGTGCCTTGGCCTGTTTGTGAATTGACTGTCTGGTTTGTGAGGGGCAGGGCTGGGTGGCTCCCAGAGGCTGAGTGGGCCATCCCTGGGCTGAATAGCTCCATCTGCATCTGGAGTGGTGAGAGGGGATAGCACCTGGGCCTGAATAGGGCTGTGCCTGCCTTCTAAAATGCTGGCTCCACCTCCTGCTGGGTGGCTGACGACCCTGCCCCTCTCTGAAAGGAAAGGAGAAGCCAGGAAAACAAAGTGCTCAAGGAAAACCCAGAACTGGTTCGGACCGGACTCAGAGCCCTCATGCACAAAGGGAACAAAGACTTTTAGGGGTATAAGCACAGGACCCTTGACTACAGAAAATTAGATCATCCTGGAATCTGCTTTGTGCTGTGTCTCCTTGCTTGAAGGAATATCCAAGGGCCTGAATATTTATTTATTTTTATTTATTTTGCAGAGTTTTATATAGCGCAAACTAGAACCGAACCGAATCAGTTATCAGAGCGCTTTACATAGCACCAGTTACGTTACATGAGGACACACTTTCTTTTTTTTTTTTTTTTTTTTAGGCACGGGGAGATTAAGTGATTTGCCCAGAATCACAAAGGGTTTTTGGCGTCGTTACTGAGACTCGAACCCAGATCCCCAGGTCCGAGGTCGAGCGCCTTAGCCATTAGGCCAACCCCTCTCCCCAAATAATAAGAATAAGCGCTGGCTCCGTGTTAAGAAGTCCCAGGAACAAAAGGACTTCACCCCCAGCTTCCCTGAACTCTGCTGAGAGAGTTCCGTCCTTCCTAGAGTGCTTGGACCAGTTGTGGTGCCTCTGGAAGTTGTACCTGTGTTGGGAAGCTGGAAACCAAGATTTAAAGAACTTTCGCGCATCCCAGTCAGTGCGAGTAAATTCCCGCCGCTACAAAGGCCGAGATCATCGCAGCGCCTGTTGCCGCTGCCAGAGTCATCGCATCCATCATTTGCGGGACGCACCAGTCTGGTGCGGGAAGATTACCATCGCTGTGAGTGTCGTCGCTGAGCATGTCGTCACTGGGTGAGATCGTTGCACCGCTTGCTTGCGGACCGCATCACGTCGCTGCGAGAGTCGTCGCAAACCAATCGCATCGAAGGGCCACGAGAGGGGAAGATCAACGCTGAACGGCGCATCATCGCCTCACCGGAGATCGTCGCCGCCCCGAAAATTGTCGCATCGTACCTTATGTTAGCCGCTTCCACCGAAACCTGTGCACCGGAATCCATGCAAGGTATCGCATCCCTCCCCATACAGTCCGGAGTCACCGCAACGCGCCCGCTACATCGAGTGGTGTTGTCGCATCGCCTCCCCAGGGTCTCAGGAGTGACGCATCGCTTGCTTTTCACCGCTACAGCTTTTCACTTGGAACTTTTGTCGCAACTAAAGGTGCTGTTGGCTAAAACGTTACGCAACTGTGAACAATTTTAACACAACCATAAGAACTCTTTGAAACCATATTCTTGAACTGTGTATGTTGAATTTTTGCCGTTTTGGTCTTGTGTAGTTTAGATTAAATCCCTTTATTTGTCTAAACTGTTGTGGAGTCAGTTTGTGGGATTTTCACTGTGTTACTGTGAGTGTTAGTACAAATACTTTGCACATTGCCTTCAATAAGCCTGACTGCCCGTGCCAAGCTACCAAGGGGGTGAGCAGGGGCTATCTGAAGAGTGTTTCCTCCTTACCCTGACTAGAAGCAAGGGTCCCTATTTGGACAGTGGTTCCTACCACTGCCAACTAGAGACCCCCAGTTCTAACATTGTTTGTCAGCGGTGGGATCTTGAACTTGTATTTGTACTAGACCCATAGTGACTGGTGTACATCACTAGTGAGTGCAGACCACAACGGCACCGCATACCACGGTTGAGTGTTATTTGTTTTGGTTCTATTTTTTATCCTAACCCTGAAAGAATCCAAGCATCATTCCTCTGAATGGTAAACCATCAAGTGAGGTTGCAGAGCTGGAGTTTGATATTGAAATGTTAAGTGATTACAAAGTAGGTCAACTCAATCAGTTCTGCAGGAGCTTTGGATGCCCCATGAAGCGCCACTCCAAGAAGAAGGAGCTGCAGAAGGCCTTAAGGGCCTGGTGGGAGACCAAAGAGGCTGGGGAGACAGATGGTGCAGAAGTGGAGGAGGATACAGAAAGGGATGGTTTCAGGTCACAGGATCTGCCTGTGTCCAGAGCAGCCTCCAGGGCTGGCAGCAACCATTCAGCTGAAAGATTTTCCCCAGAGGAGTTGGAGGAAAACCAGAGGAGTTGGAGGAAGGGCTAGAGATCATAAGTTAGAAATTTTGAGACTTGAATTGAAGCTGAAGCAAATGGAGAAAGAGAGAGAAAGGGCGGCAGAGGAGAGAGAAAGGGTGGCGGAGGAGAGCAAAAATGCCCGTGCCCTGGAGGAATTGAAATTGACCTTGGCCTATGAATTGAGAATGAGGGAGCTTGATTTGGAGCTCGAGAGGCTTGAGGCCATGAGTGTCTCAGCTGAAGAAGAAACATGGGTAGCTCAAGAGGTGAGCTTTGCTGAGTTGGAGGTGGAGTCCAGCTCAGATGGTGGCAGCAACATTGTAGTTTCCAGTGCTGAGAGTAAGGTACAAACACCCAGAGATGTGGCACCTAACTTGAGGGAGGGGGTTGACATACACCAGGGGGTTCAGGTGTATGAGGTAGTTCCAGTGGTGGGGCAGTGACCCTGAAGTAGATTGGAGGACTGACACAGGGGATCATATTCCTAGTGATGGGAGGGACACTCTACTGACTCTAGGTGAGAGGTTCAGGGAGAGAGGTTCCCCCATGGTAGAAACCTTGATGTGTGAGTGTGAAGACCAGCCAGAAGAGTGTGGGTTGTGTGACAGGTCCAGTAGTACACTGTCTTGCCAATCTTAGGAGAGTGGTGTGGGACACTTGTGTGAGGCACTGGAGGGTGAGGCAAAGGGTAGCTTGGTTAACAACTGTGGGGGGCTGTGTGATTCATTTGTTGGAGAGCATATTTTAAGTCCCTGTTTTCCAGAGCTATGCCAACACCCAGTGGAGTGTGAGTCCTCTGATTCCAGGGGGTTTGCGTTGGAGGCAGATCTCTTGGGGGAGTCCAGAGAGTTTGAAGAGGCATTGGGGAGTGATCCCAAAAGGAGTGGGCCAGGTATGTTCCAGACCTGTGAGGTGGAAGAGGTTTAGTGTAGCCCAGTTAGGTCCCAGTGTAGTGGGAGGGGTGTAGGGGCTCACGTCCTGTCTCAGTGGAGAAGGAGTGAGTGTGGGACTGCGTGTCCCAAGGTGCCCGAAACCCAGTCTCAGGGCCTGTAGGGTTCCCATAGGGAACATCAGGTTGGGGGCCTAGAGGGGGCTAGTAGGTCATTTGAGGAGGGTCTCCTAGTGTCTGGTGAACTGGAAGTGCCTGTGACCAGGCCTCCATCAGTTCTGATGTCTGGCAGTACCACTCCAGTGGGGAGGGTGCAGAAGACAAGACTGAGGGGTAAGAGGGGGAAGGAGTCCCCAGTGGAAGAACCAGTGGGTCAGATGCCAGCCAGAAGGGCTGAGTCACCGGTGAGTGACCATGGTGACCTCACTTCTGTCCTGGGGGATCTACCCGCGCTGTCAGATGGACAGGGGTCGGGAGATCTGTGCCAGACAGACTGTCACACGACATCTGAATTGTGTGTCACCCTCGGGGGGGGCATATGTGGTCCCAATGAAGTCCTGGTGCGCCGGGCAAGTGCACAACCGCAGGTATTGGTCCCTGGGTTGAGAGACCAGGTTCAGGATCTGCCTGACTTGGAGACAAGGACATCTGTAACCAGTGTCCTGACCAGTTTGGCCCCCTCCAGTAGGGAGTGTGCAGCGCTCTGGAAGGGGCACAGAGGGAGGGAGTCCTCGCCTCTGACCCCAGTGCAACCTGAGGGTTTAAACCCTAGGTTGGGAGACCAGTTGCTGGAGGGAGGTCCTGAATTGATAGGAGAGTTGTGTTTTGAGGGCGCCTCTCCTGGGAGGAGAGTGCAGGAACCCAGAAGCCAGGGTAGGGAGAGGAGAGCCTCGCCCGTGACCCCTAGTCAGCCTGAGGGTACAGACCCTGGGCTGGCGGGCCAGTGTCAGGATGCCCTACATGACTTGGCAAGAGGGAGAGTGGAAGCAAGGTGCCAGGCACCTGGGCTACTGCTCCCCACTCTCTGACGCCACAAAGATTAGAGAGGCCTGACAGGCATGCGGCCTGGCTTTCATCACTGACAGCTGTCAGTGACCCCTGTGGTTAGTTGTCCTCGTGGACACGGTTGCCCCTAGAATGGGGGCAGGAGTCTCACCCTGGGGGTAGACTGGGCCCCACCGTTGTGTTGGCCAGGTGGGTACTGTCTACCACTGTGGGCACATCTGTGAGTGAAGTCCTGGTCCGCCGGACAAGTGTTCCACCACAGGGATTGGTCCCTGGGTGGGGAAGCCAGGTTCAGGTGTTGTCTGACCTGGAGGGTTCGGAGCCTAGGTGGAAGGGCCAGGTCTGGAGTGTCCCCCCTGACATGGAATACCAGTTGCAGGGTAGAACCCCTGAACTGGTGGGTGAATGGTGCAGGACACCTGCCACAGGGGCCCTGGCTATTCTAGAAGGGGGTACCACTCCAGGTTGGAGTGTACAGAGCCCCAAGGAAGAGGAGGACCGGGTGTGGGGAAGCCCACCCCAGCCATCTGTCCCAGCCTCTGGGTACAGGTCCGGGACTGGTGGGTCAGTGCCAGGATGTCAGACCGGACCTGACAGGAAGGAGAGTGGCCAAGCACCTGGAGCTACTGCCCCCACCTTCTGACGCCACTAGGGTTTGAGAGCCCTTAGGGTCTCATGCCTGATCACTGTGGCTTGCCGTCTGTCTGTTGGGACACATCTGTGAGCAAGTTAAGTTTAGGTGCTGCACAGATGGTGTCCACAGGTGAGGAGAAGGCTTCCACATGGGTTGGCGTGGTGGACCTTGAGACTATACGCACACGCATTCTATCAATGTGCAGGCAATCGCGGACCACCGGGGACTCTTCACCAACATCGTCGCCAACTACCCATGCAGTGTGAATGATTACTACATCTTCCGACAGTCCATGATCAACTTGCGCTTCCAGGCTGGAACCTACGGAAATGCACTGCTCATTGGTAAGTACCAAATGAACATACCACACACCTTAAATCCACAATAATGCAACTCATAACTCTGGGAATGCACACGTCACAAAGTCACATACAACATGCCCACCCACAAGACATGACAGCACAACTTACTGTGTGAACCTGGGCTAGCCATGTACATAAGCCATCAACGGCATGGAACCTCAGCCACAGATTAGCAACATGTGGAGAGAGATGGGAACCAAACATGTGTGGAAGAGGCAAGTGACCCATGAATGAGAATGTACACTATGCCGTGTGGCATGGATGTGCTGGCCAGACTACAGTATGCCGACCAAACACACATCCATGTTGACATAAACTGCTGGTGTTTGGAGTGTATTGGACAGTGGATGCAACCATATCACCCCAGCCAGTGTGGGAGATCACGGAAATGTAGCTTGTGACGTCCCTCCATGTAAGCGTGTGCGGAGTGGGCTGTCATGATATTCGCCAGGCCAGCGTAGGGGTGTGCATAAAAAGCACATAACTCTGTGCGTGGTTCTCTTCCGGAATGCCCAACATGTCTGCCAGGGCGGTACCTCTCACCCCGCCACGAGGCCGACGCTGTTGCCGTGAGTGGTGGTGCCTGTGATCCTGTAAGCCTGCTGCATACCTTGCAGCAGGTGCCCAAACTGTCTTGCCTGCCCATCGCGCACCCAGGCCGCACGGCTCAACTGCCAACACTGACGTGGGTTGAATAGGGCCCTCCACGTGCTGGTGCAAGCTCCAGGCCTGAGGCCCTTGACCTTGGCAGCATCCTCAGACCATCACGGCCTACGCAATAGAGGCCCGCAGTACTCCTTTCTCATTGAGGTACTCCACCGGCTGCAACAGGGGACCTGTAGGTCTCACATTCGGAACAGAGTCTTGATTATACTATGGCAGAGGACATTTTATTATGGCTGCGTTTAAGTCACTATACCCCCCATCGATGAGGTACCACCCACGCCATGCATAGCATTCCAACCACACATGTCTGTGGGCCCTTGCTGTTTTCGGCCTTCGGCCTACACTGCGGTCATGCAGACCTTGCACCAATCCAATGCAATTCGTACCAGGCAAGACACAGCATTGTTGCTGGCTAAACACCAGCTCAACTCTGGTGCCACTAAATTCATCAGCCACAAATCTTCTCCTCATGCCATTCCAATGTCCTGTGTTAGAGATCCAGGAGGAGATGCCTGGACAGCGATTGTCCCACACTGACCGCTGCCTCTGGCCCACACTGCGTCAACTAGGTCACACATTTGGAGCTGAGTCTTGATTTCTTCACGGCAGAGTTCATGTCATTGTACAGGCCTCAACGCAGACTGCTTACCCATCCAGCTCTGGTGCCACTAGGTATGTGCCCCAAAATTTATGGACACTCCCTGGTTGAACTTGGATGGCGCCTGAGTCCATGGGCTGGACGTTTTCCTCATCATCATGTAGCTGATACAGACATGGTGGTAAAGAGGAGTCTGTAGCATTCGACTCCGCCATTTGCCTGTTTCTGCTTGCTTCTGCCCTCTGCATTATGCCCTGGAAGGACTCCTTCCACTGTGCCCCGCAACCCTCCGCGACATTCACCTTGGACACCGACGAGGACCTGCTCAGCTTGCATGGCCCCACCGCAGTGCAGCGCAAGTCACTGTCCCGTGGTGGTGTGACTGTGGCGGCCACAGTGCATTCGGGGCCACTAACTCTGTGCAGCTCAAGTCATGCACCATTGCCATTTAAAGCTTGTACTGCTGATTGTCTGATCACTGTAGTGGTTGTTGCCAGCACCAACCAAACCCTGAGTGGTGGCTTACACTACCCAACACCCATCCAGCACAGGCGTCACTGGACAGGTGAACCTGGCAATAAAAGGGGCCGGGCGCATGTGCCCATAGTCAGTTCCACAAACTCACTCAGTGTCTCTATGTGGTCATTATGAATGCATGAGGGCCCCGGGCCATACCACCTTACATTTTGCTGTGTACAGCATGCGCAACCATGTCACCGCAGGCAGTGGGGTAGACCTAGGACATGTAGCTATGTCATACCTCACTGTGAGCATAAGCGGAGTGGACAGGCGTACAGAAGTACAGCGTAGGGGTGTGGTTACGTTTAGGCCTTGCCAAAGAAGTGACTAATGCATGTGTCTCTGATGTAGTGTCTGAGCCACCCATCCCGCAATGGACAATGTGGCATGCCCAATGGAGTGCAGGCTCGGTCGAAGGGGTAGATGAGGGAGGACATGCCCGCTCAGAGTCAGGGATCACATATGCCAACTGTTATGTGTGTCGCTATTAGCACAGCATGCGCCAACTGTCTACCCACGAGTGCCTGGCGAGTTCAGCCAGGCAGGTGCGCTACATCTGTGTCAGTCCAATCCTTACAATGGGCCTACACATACGTGGCCGGCCACCTTCAGCGCACATCATCACTGTGGCATGACAATTGTGTGCCGTAGGGGTGCAAGTGATGGAATCGAGATGCGCACACTAGTGAATATACTTGGGGAAGGGAGGAGCAGCAGTGAGCGCTACGTAATGCACATTGAAGGCACTTCATGTCATACAGGAATCACTAAATCAAACATGTCACACACCAATGAACCAGTGAGCCTGCCAACACATCATGCAGTGCGTAGCCTTGACTCATGTCTCTCTGCACTGTCACAGGTGAACAAGGATATGCACTTGGATGATGACACCCCTCCGAGCCCCGAACACACAGGCCCAGAGGCAGTACAATTTGGCCTACAAACGCACCAATGGCATCGTGGAGCGCACATTTGGCGTGTTGAAGTCACGTTTCCAGTGCCTGCACGTCACAGGTGGAAGGCTCCTGTACAGCCCAGACATCGTGTGCAAGATGACCGTTGCTTGTTGTGTGTTGCACAACATATGTGTACACAGCAATGCCCCATGGATACGAGTGCCAGATGCACTGGACGATGATGATGAAGATGAGGCAGGTGGGTCACACCCCACTGCAGCCGCATCAGGAATAGGCCTGGGTGGTAAATTCCGTTCCACTCAAGGAATTTGGGTAATTTCGTGTTCCGCGGAGAACCGGAATTGCCCAAATTTCCGCGATCCACTGCTTTGCTGAATTTTTTGCTTGTTTACGCTTTCAAAATGCGTTTTTGCTAGATATTTCCCCCCGAGCACGCAAACAGCATTCGCAAAGAGGAAAAAAGCATCACGAACGGGCGGAGCAAGGAAGTCAGCGTGTTCACGGAACTCTGCATGCTTGCGGAGGTTTTTTACCATTTTGCGGAGCTTTGCGTAACGAGATTATGCAGATTTTGCCCACCCCTAATCAGAAATTGCCCGTATGAACACCATCATTGTAACGGTCCTTGGCAATCAGAGGACAGTACGATGAATGACCACAGGCACATCATGTGGAAATAAATGTATTTCAAGACACATTCCCGGCGTGCATGTCACTCATCGGTACAGGCACATCACTCAGAGAGTGTGGGTGTGACTTGTAGTGCTAGCAATTCTGGAAATTGGTAATGGATGGTGGGTGTGTCACCTATGTGCAGTGAGGCTGTTTAGGGTGTCACGTTTTCAAACTGCCAGTTCTGTGTGTCACAGTTGGTATGGTATCCCACTCTTTTGCGTTTCACATGTGTCCCTATTCATTCCATTTTGGCTGTCATTTGTGGCCTGAAGGTGACAACAGGGCTTCTTTTGGGCTCGTATATGTGCCGCCATAATGCAGGGATGCACCCTGTGACTCAAGTCCCACGACATGGGTAACATGTACGTAAGGGGGAGTCACTGCCCCTACATTAGGCCATTCCTTCATTATTGTTTGGTCATGGACATGGCACGTGTGCATTGGGTGTCGTTTGTCCCTCTGCAATGAGTAGAGGAGTTGCGGTCTCACAGTGTGTCTCATGTATGTTTCCGCACTGGCGTAGGTTACATACAGAAAGCATGTCAATGTACAATGTAACTGTTTGTGAGGGGAAGCCAATCTGATGCTGGACAATGGTCATTTGTTCTACATCACGGCTGTGGGGTTGTGCTTGTACGTTGTAATCTCACCGTATTTTGTACTCTCCTTTTATGGGGCATTTTCATGCATGACGCATGGGAATTGTAGGGCTGTCACTACTTATCGCTGGTGTTTCTATCGCGATTAGCCTCATTGCTACTATTTTTGCGTTTGGGTTTCGTATTTTTGTGGCATTTGGGTTTCGCATTTTTGTGGCGTTGCGTTGACTGTAATGCGGACATTTGACACATTCTCGTGGGCCTATCGCATAGTACTTCTTTGTTGTGAATACTGAGTTAACACGGCTTTATTTTCCTGCGATGGACTGCGATGTGAAGAGTTGCATTAAGCTAATTTTGCGGTAATTATCACACGTTCTTGAGAATGTCCCCCGCTATGTCTTGACATTATAGACATGGATTCAAATCATTAGACAGACCGAGATTACATAAATTATGTTTTACCATTGCTGCACTGAGTGTGAACTATGCACTATTTATTTTTGATTTACTCCTTTTTTCTATTGCAGTTATTAAGAGGACCTTTTTGGTATACAGAGTCATTAATCAAATAGTTAGGATAGTATCCATTTTATTGTAACTGTTATTGTGCTACAGGTTAGGTGCTAGTTAAATGTCGAAATGAGAGAAGAGTAATATCCGGGCAGATGAAATATAAACGGATCCTTTATCAACAGGGCAAAGCCATTGATCTGTTGATATCGTCTTGTTTCCCTTTAGCTGCAATAAACCAGAGCATGTTTACTATATTAGCAAGACACATCAAAAACAGCCTTATTTGATACTTCCAAACACATACAACCTTATCCTCTTTTATACCCAGAGGCTGTTTCTTATTTATTCCTTACTTTTACCTGCTGTGAAACTCTTAGAGCTACATCTGAGAGAAATATTTATTCGATAAAACGTTAAACAGATTACTTTGTTCTTGATGCTCGAAAACAGCACCTTAACAATTATTGTCTGAATCTCCATATTCACATTATTTATAGATAAAATCTGCTAAATTAGCCCACATGAAAACTTTTCTGTGTAAATATATCTCCGAGCAGTTAATCTCTCCTAAATTAAGGATATGAACCAAAGATCCTAATGGAACAATGGCTAGCCGCAGTTGGGACACACCAGTGGATCCCGTAGGGTGTTTAGAAATATCTATCCTTTATCTTTCTCTACTCCCTAGCTAAAATAATAATGAATGCGAGAATGAAAGAAAGTGTTTCGTAGCATTTAAAGGTACTCCTAGGAGTGTCCAGGCGCTGAGAACTATGGAGCAAAAGAAACTAAATAAACCCTGACCTCACACCAGTTACTGAGATGAGACCAGCCACGTTTTTAGTTTTGTATGAAATAGTATTTCGGGGCCCAGGGTCAGACGTTCGAGAGAAGCTGATTCTGAGCCTTAGCTGCCAGAAAGGAAAAAGAACAACTCCTCTTCCTAATACGCCTGAACCGCGGCACTTCCACCAAGGCTGCCTGGGCCGAGTGCACCTCTTTCAACTGAAGAAAAGGCAAAAATCTTTCCACGAGATAACGGGGCTCTAAAGAGAGGACACCCTATGTACTAAGGGCAGATTTATGAAGGCCTTGCGCCGCCAGTGCGTCACTTTTTCCCATGTTAAAAGTGACGCACCGGCGGCGCAAGGCCTTCATAAATCTGCCCCTAAGACTAAAGATTTGGAGGGGATCCTCTTCTTACTTGGCAGCCAATATTAGGATCCTAAATGGGTGGAAATCGAAGCACGCCAGGGAAGCCTCAAAACTGAGGGGCAGATTTATGATGACTGGCGCATCCCCAGGGATGCGCCAGTCATCCTGCGCCGCTGCTCCGCCACCCATGGTGCGCCGCATTTACAATGCGGCGCACCATGGGGTAAAAACGGCACAGATGCGTGACGCATCTGTGGCGTAAAGGTGGCGCATTGCTGGAGCTGCATCGCAAGCGCGACGCAGCTCCAGCAAGGCTCGGGGGTGCCCCATCTCCACAATGCTGCGTCAAGACCTATGCCTGCTTCAAGCAGGCGCAGGGTTTTGAGGCAGCATTGTCCTGAAAGTGACTGAGTGAAATCTCATAGATTTCACTCAGCCACTTTTAGGAGGCGTTCCTGCGCAGGAACGCCCCCCCCCTGCGCAGGAACGCCTCCTTATGGCGCAGGGCTTTACAACGTGACGCATCTCCTAGATGCGTCACGTTGTAAATAGGGCGCATTATTTGCGCCGCCGTTGCGTCAAATAAAGTGACGCACCGGCGGCGCAAGGCCTTCATAAATCTGCCCCTGAATGTGCAGCGACATTCTGGACTACCTGAATCCACCTAGTCAGGCCTTCTGACAGCCCTAGGTAACAAGTCCAATGTTGGTCTAATCTGGAAGTTATCAGCGCGCGAACCACGGACTTCCTAGACTGGAATGGCAACCAAAAACAGAGGTTTCTTAAGGGCGTAAAACAGTCCAAAACAGGAACCTGCAACAGCAGAAACGTACGGTTAGAGGAAGAGTTGGTGTAGTAATATATGCTTTGTTTCACACGCACGTCACACGCGCTTCATTTGTATTTTCTTTTGAGAATCTGTTTTATTGAATTTTGACATTAGTACAACATAGTTTATTTATTTTATTTAGAGAGTTTTATATAGCTCTAGCCAGACCCAAAGGTATCAGAGCGCTTTATAACATTATATCAGAATGACAAGTGACAATAATACATCATATTGATTCGAGTAAAGTTTAGACATGACGAGTAACAATTAAACACATTGATTTCTTGACAAATTCGGTTCGGGGAGGGAGGACAAAGGAATGAGACATGGGTTAGGTAACGTAAAGGTTCTCTTAACAAGGTGATCGTGTGCTGCCCTTGGCGAGATACCAAGTAGAGAGTCAGCTATCCATTCGGGAGAGATCGGTCTGGAAAAAGGTCTTTGAGCTGGCTTTTGAATATTGGAAAGGAGGGGTTAGTCCTGATATGGACTGGGATCATATGAAATAGTGCACAGTGTAAACAACAAACATTTAACATTCAGCCGCTCTTCATTTGTATTCATAGCGTGAGCTTCCATTGCGAGCTCCCTTTGCTATGCACGCATGAGTTCTATATATTTGATTTTTGCATGTGCTCCTCCCATCATGCATGCGCTATTGTAGTTCACTTTCAAGTGGTGTAATACTGGCTTGATGTGTATAGAAGTACTTGTTGGTTATTAAACTTGACTCCAAGGTTTTTGGCCACTAGACTAGGCAGCAAAGGAGATTGTGGTGATGTTGGCCAGCCTAACTACCACCACTTGACCTTATAGGACCCAAATAAGAGGATTTTGATCTTGTCATATCTGCACTTCAACTGACTCTTGTGCATCCAGTCAAGTACAAGCTTTCAAGGACGTCTACACAGATGTTTGATTGTTCTCAAAAGAGAATAGCAGCTGCGTATCATCAACATAAGAGATGATTTTACACTTGAATGATTAAACCGCAGCGGGTGCAGCAAAGCCATACGTATGTTGTATAGAGTAGGGCTCAAAGAAGAGCGCTGAGGCATACCTTGCTTGAGGGGTCAAATGGTAGATGAGAAGGGAGCCAGCTTTACTGCTTCCCCTCTTGAGTCTAGAAAATATTTGATGCATCTCCATAACTGACCCCCAAACGGTATACAGACATAATATCGAATCAAAAATATAGAATAGCACAAATATCGAAGTAAAAGTATAGAATAGACAGAATATAGGGGTGAAAAATATCATTTTGAAGGTAAGTAATTTAATATCGATTTTTAAAACATAGAAAGTTAAAATACCGAAGTATATAATATAGTAATAAGGATATATCGAATTTTTAATAATATCGAATTTTTTAAAGTTTTTTAGCGGGTTGTGGGTTTATAGGGGCATAGGGTGGGAAGTAATTTAATTGTAATTGATTAAATGTGTTAATTTATTTATTGGTATTTATTTTCAATGAATTGTTTATTAATTATTAATTTGTAATTACTTAATGTTTTAATTGGTAATTAATGTTTAATTGATAATTAATATTTATTAATTGAATAATTGATAATTATGTTAATTTAATTAATTTATTTTCCGTAGCGGGTTGTGGGTTTATAGGGTGGGAAGTAATTTAATTGTAATTAATTAAATATGTTAATTTATTTATTGGTATTTATTTTGAATTAATTGTTAAATAATTAACAATTTGTAATTAATTTTTAATTAGTAATTAATTTGTATTAATTGATTAATTGATAATTATGTTCATGTAATTAATATATTTTCCGTAGTGGGTTGTGTGTTTATAGGGGAATAGGGTGGGAAGTAATTTAATTGTAATTAAATTAATCATTTTTATTTATTTACTGGTATTGATTTTTAATTTATTGTTAATTAATTGTTAATCGGTAATTCATTTGTATTAATAGGAAATTAATTTTAATAACTAATATTTATTTGTATTTTTAATTGATTAATTTTACATTTGTAATTTATTTTAATTAATTTTTTTATTGGTATTGATATTTAATTTATTTGTATTAATATATTAAATGTTGACTTTCCCCTCTGTTAAACTCACTAGAGTGGAATTAGTCATTTTTACCCCTACGCTATCCAATGCTTTCCCTACTGTTGCACTCTCTGAGTGGGAATAGTAATTTTTACCCCTACGGTATCCTACGCTTTCCCTACTGTTGCACCCTCTGGAGTGGGAATAGTATTTTTTTACCCTCCCGTTATCCAATGCTTTCCCTACTGTTGCACCCTCTCGAGTGGGAATAGTAAATTTTACCCCTACGCTACCCAACGCTTTCCCTACTGTTGTACTCCCTGGAGTGGGAATAGTAATTTTTACCCCTACGCTATCCAACGCTTTCCCAACTGTTGCACTCTCTGGAGTGGGAATAGTAATTTTTACCCTCCCGTTATCCAACGCTTTCCCTACTGTTGCACCCTCTGGAGTGGGAATATTAATTTTTACTCCTATGCTATCCAACGCTTTCCCTACTGTTGTACTCTCTGGAGTGGGAATAGTAATTTTTACCCCTACGCTATCCAACGCTTTCCCTACTGTTGCACCCTCTGGAGTGGGAAGTGTAATTGTTACCCCTACGCTATCCAACACTTTCCCTACTGTTGCACTCTCTGGAGTGGGAATAGTCATTTTTACCCTCCCTTTATCCAACGCTTTCCCTACTGTGGCACCCTCTGGAGTGGGAATAGTAATTTTCCCCCTACAGTATCCTACGCTTTCCCTACTGTTGCACCCTCTGGAGTGGGAATAGTATTTTTTTACCCTCCCGTTATCCAATGCTTTCCCTACTGTTGCACCCTCTGGAGTGGGAATAGTAATTTTTACCCCTACGCTATCCAATGCTTTCCCTACTGTTGCACACTCTGGAGTGGGAATAGTAATTTTCCCCCTACGCTATCCAGCGCTTTCCCTACTGTTGCACCCTCTGGAGTGGGAATTGTAATTTTTACCCCTACACTATCCAACGCTTTCCCTACTGTTGCACTCTCTGGAGTGGGAATAGTAATTTTTACCCCTACGCTATCCAACGCTTTCTCTACTGTTGCACTCACTGGAGTGGGAATAGTAATTTTTACCCCTACGCTATCCAACACTTTCCCTACTGTTGCACTCACTGTAGTGGGAATAGTAATTTTTACCCCTACACTATCCAACGTTTACCCTACTGTTGCAGTTGCTGGTGTGGTAATAGTAAATTTTACCCTCCCGCTATCCTACATTAAAAATATTGTATATTTTTAAGTAATATTATATTAATATATCCATATGTGTTAAAAAAATAATTTGTATGTTTATTTTTTTTTTAACTTAAATTAATTATTTAATAATTTTAAAGTTATTTAAGTATTGTTAAGTATGTTTTAGTTAATGATAGTTATTATTTCATTAATTTTAAATTACTTTTAAGACATTTTTTAAAAAAGTTGATCTTTTGACTAGCTATATATTTTTTTCTCCATATTTTTGATTCGATATTTTTGTACCAGTTTGTAGATAGGACTTCGATATTTTTGCTTTCTATATTTTTACTTCGATATTTTTTTCTTTTATATTTTTATATTCTATATTTTGTCAGTGATCCCCTCCAAACCCCAGAATGACAAAGCATTGCGGGAGAATTGAGTGGGAGATGGTATCAAATAGCACCAAAAGATCGAGTAAAATCAGAGTGGCATTCTTCCCCTGATTAAGGGGCTGTTTAATATGATCTGATCCTTCTAGCAGAGCTGTCTCTGTACTGTACTGGGGAAAGAATCCAGATTGACTAGGATGCAGAAGCATGCGATTCGCCAAAAATCCAGAAAGATGATTTTTACCCAGCGTCTGAAAACTTTTGGATAATGCAGGAAGGAGTGAAATAGGCCAGAAATTGGAAAGAACTTGAGGATCCAAAGAAGAATTTTTAATAGTGGAACAACCTTAGCCTGCTTCCAAGATGATGTCACAATGCCAGTAAATAGCAAAATATTGAAACCCAACTTAATGATGAGGTGCAGGATGAAAGGAGTACAGGGCATGTTAGAGACCCATATTTAAAAAAGTGACAAATTGCTGTTTCTGACTCCTCAAGATAGATGGAACTAAACTTAAAGAAGTCTCTGCCTTTTTCACTTTTCATGATTTGATCCTCAATGAAATTGGCAAGCCCATTACAACATTCCTGAGAGGGAGAGGTACTCCAACTACAAGCCTTAGAAAACAAGAAGTTTTAGCAATCTGAAAGCTTTCTTTGGAGCTGCTGGAGGCCAAAATGATTTTAGAATCAAAATAGGAAGTCTGTGTGGATTTAATAGTAACATGATAAATCTTCAAAGCTTTTTTAAAGGTGCCTTACTAGCTAGAGAGTATTCCTTGCATCACTCCTACCAATTACTTACTAGCCCTCCCTTCCAATGTAAGGAAGGGAAAAAACAAAGCGGCGGAATAACCATGCTAGCGCTCCTTCTAAACTGGCATGGAGCCAGGGCACAAAAGGCAGCCCATAGCCAGTTATTAATAGCGTTAACGGCAGGGTCAAATGCACAAGTTAGGGAAGGGACAATCTTAGCAAGAAACTCAGTGAGCTCCTTCGCCTCTTTTTATCCCATGGCTGGAAAGACAGACTGTTCACTTACCTGGTGTAGGAAATTGGTTTACTGCTTGAGGAGGGTGAAACCCTCCTCAAGCAGTAACCACAGTAGTTGTCAGGGTGAAAAATTAGCAAACCCCAGAATGACCTGTGCTCAACCCTCTGTTAGCTTGGCACAAAAGCAGTCAGGCTGAACTTAGAGGCAATGTGTAAAGTATTTATGCAAAACTTCAAACAGTAATAAAGTGAAAACTCAACACAAGCAAAATCCCACACCAATTTAGAAAAATAGAGTAAAATGTAATTATTTGAGACCAAAAAGAAAGCAATTCAATCAGTAGCACAGCAATTTTGAAGATTTACATCAATTTACTGCTTAAAAGCATAAAGCGCCAACTGTGGTTATCTGCTCACTCTAAACCTGGACAAATCACAAGTTCAGGCCAAACACGATGAAGCACAGGCCGGCCAAGTGACATGACCCTATGTCAGTAAGGCTCTATTGCACTACATGGTGCTATTTTACACCCTACCATGCACATAGGACTGTCTCTGCTCTGCAAGCTCTGCTCTGCAAGACATCTATTTCACAGCCCTACAATGAACTTCAAAGATGCTGCTTCCATAAACACCTACTCATATTGAGGTCCATTCGCACCTCCTAATGACCACCCACAGGCTGAAAAGGAACATCTCCAGCAAGAAGAACACACCAGGGGCACCCTTTTGACGCACCTATACTTTGGAGTACAATTAGCTGAGGAGGTGACTATTTTGGGTAAACAGAGACAGCACACATAAGTGTGTGCTCAGTCTTGAGAGGACTCCAGCATAAGCGGTTTAGTCTTTGTATCCTTTCCATCTTCCAGTTTTGTGTAACACTTTTAGGAACTCCTGCTTGTTCAGTTTTGGAACTCCTTCTTGCTGAATTGAGAAAGCAAGGGGTCGACTGCCGTAGTGAGAATTCCGGGCCTGGTTAGGGCAGTCCTTTGTTCTAATTTGATAAATGAGGGATCATCTTTGAGACTCTGAAAAGCAGTGCACTGCTATTCCCACTCCTAGGAAGGGATATACCTCCATTAAAACACTTGCTTCATGAAGACATTTGGTGAGAACAATTGTGAAACAATTCCCTGTACCCTGAAGGTTGTGGTAAAATCAAGGCTCATTTGTGTGTGAAAGAGACAAAGACTTTGGCATTGATTTAAAGAGGCATAGACTGTAATCCCCACAGAACATTCTAGTCGTCAAACTCGAGAGCAAGCTCACAATGAGGAAACAGATAAACATTGTGTCCTCAGCCTGCTTTCACAATCTTTGAAACTCTGGAAAAGTTTCAAATGGTCCCTATCAGCACCAGACGCTCCGTCACTCAGGCCCTCAACAGTAGCCGCTTGGACTACGGCAACACTTTATACGTGGGAATCACCACCCAGCTGCTCTACTGACTTCAATCCATTCAGAACACAGCAGCAAGGGTCATCCTCAACCTCTCGAGAAGAGCCCACATCACCCCTCACCTCAGAACCTCTTAAATGGCTTCCGGTCCACAAATGATGCCAGTTCAAGATGCTAACCCACACCTACACAGCCCTGCACGATGGAGGACCTGCCTACCTTAACCACAGGTTAAACTTCAACCACCCCCGCAGACAGCTGCACTCCGCTTCCCTTACCCATATTCTCCATGTCTACCAAAGCAGGAGCGGAGGTGACGCATTCTCCTACGTGGCCACAATGACCTTGAACGGCCTTCCCCTCCACCTATGGACTTCACCCACCCTGCAGAAGTTCAGAAACAGCTTAAAAACCTGGCTGTTTGACTGACCACTCCCAGCAGCAGCATTACGCTCCCCGCCCACATTTGGATATGGGTGATGAGTAGTGCTTTACAAATCTGTTTTGTTTTGATTTGAATCATCCCTCAGAAACCCTTATATGAATAAGCAAAAGATCTGAATGGTATGTTAACTTTATATTTGTGTTTAATGTGTTCAAAGTAAGAAGCCATGTGTTAGGTTGATCTGTGTTGACATCTAAATATCCTTTGGCTTTCACATAGAGACCCTTCACCCTCAAGAAGCTCAGTTAATGCTAGGGTATATCAGTAATTAAGCAAACAAGAACAAAGACTGATACTAGAAATCAGATTTAGAGAACATTTGGGGAGTGTAACCGGTAGAGGAGGGGTCACCACAAGATCTAAATAATCATTATTAACTTTCTGTTTCATATCTCTTTCCCAACTGCACCCTTCTCCATTCCCTGCCTCTCGCCTGGCCACACATCGCGAATGCTGTAGTAGAAAGGAGCTCTGGTGGTGCTTGGAGAGGAGGTCCCAATAAGCATTGAGCTGCTCACAAGGAAAGTGGACATTACACATGGGAATTCATGTCAACAAGTTGGGCTCGCTGAACAAAGTACCTTAAATCCTGGTGCGTGATCCCTTGTCGGGGATGCATTGTGCAGCAGCGATTACAAGGAGCTGCAGGGTACGATTTGGAATCCTGCATTGAGGATGTGTCACACAGCTGTGGTTCTGAGGGGCTGCAGCACTGTTGATGGAGCAAGGAGTCACATATTCCGAAACTTGCTTGTACTCAGCCCTCTCTAAATAACTTATAAAATATTAATAAACATATTTTGTTCACTAATAATGCATTACGTGACATTTTGAGTATCTAGGGGAAGCTTTTCAATGTGCTTTTACTAACGGTAACTCTAATGCATTAAAATGGCCACCTAAAAAAACGTGGGAACCCTTCTGCGCATGCCTTTGCCACACTCACGTGGTGTGACGTACCTCTCTGCTTGGTGGGTAAACTGTGCCTCTGCGCACTAATGCCAGAAATGGCTGCTTTAAATTTCACATGCTAATGCTTATGCTGCAGCTCGTACTAAACTTGCTCGTTCTGCTTAATCATTAATGCTAAGTAAAAATAAAGTAATGGCAATAGAGGGATTACTGACAGAATATTGATGGACAAAATATCAACCTACAGAAAAATCAACGCTGGAATATCGAAGGCAAGAATATCAACATCCTATCTGCAACATGGTAAGTACAAAAATATCGAAACCAAAATATCAATGTTAAAAATATCGTAATTAAAAATATCGGGGGGTTTTTGTAATAAAAAATAGTGTAAAATAAAGTAAATAATAGTTATAAACAAAATAAACTTAGTTAAAAATATTTAATAATGTTTAAAATTAATAAATAATACATATACAATAATATAACATTAATTAAACATATACATAAAAAATATAATATGCTTTCTTAATAATAAGTTTTAATAATTATTCTAATAACTTATGAATTATTAAAACATATTATAAATTAAAAATACATCTACACATATAAAACAATAACATAAATAAAAAGTAATTAATTAAATTTAATTAAATAAAAAAATTAAATATACTTTCAATATTTTTAAAATTAATATTATACTACATTATCAAAAATATTAATACAAATATTAAATAGCTAAATAAATACAACTACTATTCAAAGTCCAAAAAAACCTACAGTAATGATAACATTGGATAGCGTAACACCTAAAATTACTATTCCAACTTCAGAAAATGCAACAGTACGGAAAAAGTTGGATAGCGTAGGGGTAAAAATTACTACTCTAACTCCAGAAGGTACAACAGTAGGAAAAGCGTTGGATAGCATAGGGGTAAAAATTACAATTCCAACTCCAAAGAGTGAAACAGTAGGGAAAGCGTTGGATAGTGTAGGGGTAAAAATTACTATTACAACTCCAGAGGGTGCTACAGTAGGGAAAGAGTTGGATAGCGTAGCGATAAAAATTACTATTCCAACTCCAGAAGGGGCAACACTATTGAAAATGTTGGATAGTGTAGGGGTAAAAATTACTATTCCAACTCCAGGGGGTCCAACAGTAGGGAAAGCATTGGATAGCGTAGGGGTAAAAATTACTATTCCAACTCCAAAGGGTGCTACAGTAGGGAAAGCGTTGGATAACGTAGGGGTAAAAATTACTATTTCAACTCCAGAGGGGACAACAGTAGGGGAAACGTTGGATAGCGTAGGGGTAAACATTACTATGCCAACTCCAGAGAGTGAAACGGTAAGGAAAGCATTGGATAGCGTAGGGGTAAAAATTACTATTCCAACTCCAGAGGGTGCTACAGTAGGGAAAGCGTTGGATACTGTAGGGGTAACAATTACTATTCTAACTTCGAGTAGTGAAACAGTAGGGAAAATGTTGGATAGCGTAGAATTTAAATATAACACACTTATAAATAATTTTTGTATTTAAAATAATAAATACTTACATTTTTAAATAACTACATCATTTCCAAATACCAATTAATAATTATTAAAAACATAATTACAATTCAATAATTAACAATAAATACCAATAAATATTAATGAATAAATATTAGTCACCAAATAATAAATATTGAACAAAAAAAGATGTTTCATTACAAACAAACATTAATTATTTAAATGTAATCCACAATTAAAAAATATTAAACCATAAAAAAAATCCCAAGCCAAATAATACTTTTTATGAAACATTGATTACCAATTAATTAAAAATAATTTCCAAATAATAAAAATTAATTGCCAATTAAAAATATTAATTGCCATTTAACAAAATGAATTACCAATAAAAACATTAATTACCAATTAAAAAAATGGTTTATCTATTAACAACATTAATTACCAATTAATAAAATGAAGTATCAAATAAAATAATTAATTGCCAATTAATAATTAATTTAAAAAAAAATAATTAGCCAAATCCAATAAATAAACATAAATCATTAATTAATCAAATTAAATTACTTCCCACCCAATTCCCCTATAAACCTACAATCTGCGACAGAAATAAACACAAAAATTAATTAAAAATAATGTATAATTACTAAAAATGAATAATAAATTTAGTATATTTAAATTACTCCCCACCCTATTCCCCTATAAACCCACAACCCACTCTGGTACTAAAACATAAAATGTACTTAAAAATGACATTATTAATGTATAAAAATAGTACACATATAATTTAAAACAAGTAAAATACTTAACTAAAAACATATTACACATACATAACAATAATACAAATATCGATATTAGTAACATCGAGATTATTCACATCGATATATATGTTATCAATATTACTAACTTCGATATTACTTACATCGATATAAAAAAAAACGATATTACTTAACCTTAGGGTCGATATCCTGTCCAACGATATTCTTGAACTCGATATTCTGTACCTTCGATATTTCCAACTCGATATTTTTGTAGGTCGATATTTTAAACTCAATATTTAGACTGTGCATCGGGATAGAGTAGAGATAAGTGGTATACAGAGCATTCATTTATTTCTGTATTCTAATATGTTTCTTTTTGACTTTGCAACTAGCTCGTACTTTGGGCTTGACTACTGTCACATCTTTCATTATGAACGATGCCGCGCACGCGCACTAAGGCTCTGAAATTGCTGAAGCATTGGCATTGAATGATTGCCAACACCTTTCTTACCTACAATGTTCCTGGGAACCTACTCTTCTGACCTCTAAAGAGGAAGCAAGAAGACTCAAATGAATACAATGTATATGATTGGTATGCCAATATTGTTTGGCGGAATAAAATCATGGGAAAAGTGAATTGTGGGTGGAGATTCAATCAATATGATTTGAATTGAAATTACATCATCTTAGTATGGTGTGATGACCTCTCCTCGTTTTTCCAACCAATCACTGTAGGGGAACACATAGATTTGCAACATTTAGGGGTGGTACATTGCCCTCTGAATGGTATAACTAAGGTAGGCTCAGATAGAGAAATTGTCCGAATAGCTGACCTGTCACTGACCCAACGCACTCAATAGGCGATTGAGAGCAGAGGTGCTGGCGGAGCACTCTGTCAGAAAAAATCCATTACCCAATCGTGGTACTAATTAGGTTTCCTAGAGAGAGGGGTGTGATGCTGGCTTTGCACTTAGCTGAGGTCACATGTTCTGATCTGCACCTGTCTTTTCCTGTGTGCACCTGATTAGTCGAGAGCCTGGTCCTGGTCCGTATTTTGCCCCAGCCCCTGGCCAGGATTGGTTATTGCACCATTCTAGGTAAATATAATCAATGTGAGATGTCCTTGTGCTATTTCCCTTTTCCACCCTTCCAAGGTACCAATGTCTAAAGGTGTTACTGTGATTTCATATAAACTTTATGTCCTGCTGGTTATATTTTTGCTTGTAAGATTTATGGTCATGAGATTGTGGCCCTTTTATTTGACTCAGAAAATCTATCATAGATAAAGGTTTTAAAACGTTCCAGAGTCTGTGGTTATCATAAGAAAGGTAAATGTGTTTAAATACTATCTGTTTATGCTAACTCTCTGATCCACAGGACTTATAAGTAAGGTGACAAGGATTGGTAAGTCATAGTTTACAGGTGTAGGTCCTAAATCGGACCTCTGGGCATAATGATAGAATGATTAAATTAGTAAATTGGTTAGGCAGGACTACTAGTTCAATGTGTGAATGTTATATGGGCCCAAGGTGAGTATGGTAAAACTGAGCTAGTTGGTCCCTGCACGCTCTATCAGTATATTGTTCTTGGTAGCAGACAGTAGTATGGTTAGGGATTAGTTAATAATAGGTAGTTAGTTGTATATCGACTATTGAATATTGATTGTTTATCGAATTCTTATGTACTAACCACTATCTGCTCGTATTGTTAAATGTTGTTTGGAATATCCCGGGATAAAGGAAACGGGTGGTAAATAGAAGCCACACTGCAGTGAGGTTACTTGCCTTAAGGAATAGGTGCGTAAAGTTAGGTAAAACTTGAAGCACTAATTAGGGTTTATTTTTCCTGAGTATAATTGTGAGAGTGTTTGGTAGCAAAGAAGTTCGCTGGTGAAACTTTGGGTTTATATCACCTAGAAAGGGTAAATCTGAAGAAGTAACAGGTTCTTTTTGCTTAAGTGATGAGTAAACGGAAGGTTGTTTTTACTCGCAGTGTGTGAAGAGTAGACAGAATTAAGTTTACTCGGTGTGAAAGAAATTATCTTTCCTTTTCTTTTAGTCAATCAGGCACAGTAGTGAATGTTTTATGTCGTCAATTAATGAAATGTATCATTGTATTTTGAAAGAAATTGTATTGTCATATTACCTTGCAAAGGAGGGAGTCAGTCGTGGGTGCTGTACTGACATCACAAAGAGCCGCTCTGGGATTGGTAGAAACAGCGGGTGTGTAGTCGTGAGAAAATTGTAAAGGAGGGGTGAGTGCAGAGAGTGAAATTCACGTCACAGACAAGCAGCTCAATTATTAGTTAATGCTGCTTCTAAATCTAAACCTCATTGGTCATTAAAATTAAGAGGCGCACTGGTATTGGAGAATTATTTCTGCAAAGTAAACAAACTGAGTTAATTAGATTCATTGACATTAACGTACAAAATTAAATAGCGATATATGTGGAATTTAGATCGAGCAGTAATAAATAGGAAACCGTCCTGATAGAAAATATTTAGGATTTGCCAGAGAACAACAAATTAGAGGAAGACCTTATATTATGTACGGAGAAAGAGGAAAGATGTCACTTTTTCGTAGAATAATGAATTATTTAAAAAAAGACAAAGTTATTAAAACTAGAGAAGGGATTTTTATTCCGCCACCTAATTGGCCATTACAAAAAACACAGTTGATGGACAGAATGTAGAACAATGTCATACATTCACCCCAGTACAAGGATCTGGGCCTAAATCCATCGTTTTTTTCACTCCACACCACCCTGGGTTAGACACTGGCTATATGCAAATCAGCTCTGACCCTTTGCCTCATGGGAAAAGTCCAGTCCGAACTGCCAAGCCCTGTCTTTCCCAGACCGGAATCAAGCATCCAAGGACCGGTTTCTGGCTATCAGCCTTCATTCAGCCTGGATAGCTTGACTCCAGTGGTGTGGAGAGCCTGGGACTCACGTCTGAGCATACCCACCCACTCGGGGTGAAAATTACAAAAAACACAGTTGATGGACAGAATGTAGAACAATGTCATACATTCACCCCAGTACAAGGATCTGGGCCTAAATCCATTGTTTTTTTCACTCCACACCACCCTGGGTTAGACACTGGCTATATGCAAATCAGCTCTGACCCTTTGCCTCATGGGAAAAGTCCAGTCCGAACTGCCAAGCCCTGTCTTTCCCAGACCGGAATCAAGCATCCAAGGACCGGTTTCTGGCTATCAGCCTTCATTCAGCCTGGATAGCTTGACTCCAGTGGTGTGGAGAGCCTGGGACTCAAGTCTGAGCATACCCAGCCCACTCGGGGTGAAAATTACAAAAAACACAGTTGATGGACAGACTGTAGAACAATGTCATACATTCACCCCAGTACAAGGATCTGGGCCTAAATCCATCGTTTTTTTCACTCCACTCCACCCTGGGTTAGACACTGGCTATATGCAAATCAGCACTGACCCTTTGCCTCATGGGAAAAGTCCAGTCCGAACTGCCAAGCCCTGTCTTTCCCAGACCGGAATCAAGCATCCAAGGACCAGTTTCTGGCTATCAGCCTTCATTCAGCCTGGATAGCTTGACTCCAGTGGTGTGGAGAGCCTGGGACTCACGTCTGAGCATACCCAGCCCACTCGGGGTGAAAATTACAAAAAACACAGTTGATGGACAGAATGTAGAACAATGTCATACATTCACCCCAGTACAAGGATCTGGGCCTAAATCCATCGTTTTTTTCACTCCACACCACCCTGGGTTAGACACTGGCTATATGCAAATCAGCTCTGACCCGTTGCCTCATGGGAAAAGTCCAGTCCGAACTGCCAAGCCCTGTCTTTCCCAGACCGGAATCAAGCATCCAAGGACCGGTTTCTGGCTATCAGCCTTCATTCAGCCTGGATAGCTTGACTCCAGTGGTGTGGAGAGCCTGGGACTCACGTCTGAGCATACCCAGCCCACTCGGGGTGAAAGTTACAAAAAACACAGTTGATGGACAGAATGTAGAATAATGTCATACATTCACCCCAGTACAAGGATCTGGGCCTAAATCCATTGTTTGTTTCACTCCACACCACCCTGGGTTAGACACTGGCTATATGCAAATCAGCTCTGACCCTTTGCCTCATGGGAAAAGTCCAGTCCGAACTGCCAAGCCCTGTCTTTCCCAGACCGGAATCAAGCATCCAAGGACCGGTTTCTGGCTATCAGCCTTCATTCAGCCTGGATAGCTTGACTCCAGTGGTGTGGAGAGCCTGGGACTCACGTCTGAGCATACCCAACCCACTCGGGGTGAAAATTACAAAAAACACAGTTGATGGACAGAATGTAGAACAATGTCATACATTCACCCCAGTACAAGGATCTGGGCCTAAATTCATCGTTTTTTTCACTCCACACCACCCTGGGTTAGACACTGGCTATATGCAAATCAGCTCTGACCCTTTGCCTCATGGGAAAAGTCCAGTCCGAACTGCCAAGCCCTGTCTTTCCCAGACCGGAATCAAGCATCCAAGGACCGGTTTCTGGCTATCAGCCTTCATTCAGCCTGGATAGCTTGACTCCAGTGGTGTGGAGAGCCTGGGACTCACGTCTGAGCATACCCAGCCCACTCGGGGTGAAAATTACAAAAAACACAGTTGATGGACAGAATGTAGAACAATGTCATACATTCACCCCAGTACAAGGATCTGGGCCTAAATCCATCGTTTTGTTCACTCCAAACCACCCTGGGTTAGACACTGGCTATATGCAAATCAGCTCTGACCCTTTGCCTCATGGGAAAAGTCCAGTCTGAACTGCCAAGCCCTGTCTTTCCCAGACCGGAATCAAGCATCCAAGGACCGGTTTCTGGCTATCAGCCTTCATTCAGCCTGGATAGCTTGACTCCAGTGGTGTGGAGAGCCTGGGACTCACGTCTGAGCATACCCAGCCCACTCGGGGTGAAAATTACAAAAAACACAGTTGATGGACAGAATGTAGAACAATGTCATACATTCACCCCAGTACAAGGATCTGGGCCTAAATCCATCGTTTTTTTCACTCCACACCACCCTGGGTTAGACACTGGCTATATGCAAATCAGCTCTGACCCTTTGCCTCATGGGAAAAGTCCAGTCCGAACTGCCAAGCCCTGTCTTTCCCAGACCGGAATCAAGCATCCAAGGACCGGTTTCTGGCTATCAGCCTTCATTCAGCCTGGATAGCTTGACTCCAGTGGTGTGGAGAGCCAGTGTCTAACCCAGGGTGGTGTGGAGTGAAAAAAACGATGGATTTAGGCCCAGATCTTGTACTGGGGTGAATGTATGACATTGTTCTACATTCTGTCCATCAACTGTGTTTTTTGTAATTTTCACCCAGAGTGGGCTGGGGATGCTCAGACGTGAGTCCCAGCCTCTCCACACCACTGGAGTCAAGCTATCCAGGCTGAATGAAGGCTGATAGCCAGAAACCGGTCCTTGGATGCTTGATTCCGGTCTGGGAAAGACAGGGCTTGGAAGTTCGGACTGGACTTTTCCCATGAGGCAAAGGGTCAGAGCTGATTTGCATATAGCCAGTGTCTAACCCAGGGTGGTGTGGAGTGAAAAAAACGATGGATTTAGGCCCAGATCCTTGTACTGGGGTGAATGTATGACATTGTTCTACATTCTGTCCATCAACTGTGTTTTTTGTAATTTTCACCCCGAGTGGGCTGGGGATGCTCAGACGTGAGTCCCAGGCTCTCCACACCACTGGAGTCAAGCTATCCAGGCTGAATGAAGGCTGATAGCCAGAAACTGGTCCTTGGATGCTTGATTCCGGTCTGGGAAAGACAGGGCTTGGCAGTTCGGACTGGACTTTTCCCATGAGGCAAAGGGTCAGAGCTGATTTGCATATAGCCAGTGTCTAACCCAGGGTGGTGTGGAGTGAAAAAAACGATGGATTTAGGCCCAGATCCTTGTACTGGGGTGAATGTATGACATTGTTCTACATTCTGTCCATCAACTGTTTTTTTTGTAATTTTAACCCCGAGTGGCCTGGGGATGCTCAGACGTGAGTCCCAGGCTCTCCACACCACTGGAGTCAAGCTATCCAGGCTGAATGAAGGCTGATAGCCAGAAACCGGTCCTTGGATGCTTGATTCCGGTCTGGGAAAGACAGGGCTTGGCAGTTCGGACTGAACTTTTCCCATGAGTCAAAGGGTCAGAGCTGATTTGCATATAGCCAGTGTCTAACCCAGGGTGGTGTGGAGTGAAAAAAACGATGGATTTAGGCCCAGATCCTTGTACTGGGGTGAATGTATGACATTGTTCTACATTCTGTCCATCAACTGTGTTTTTTGTAATTTTCACCCCGAGTGGGCTGGGTATGCTCAGACGTGAGTCCCAGGCTCTCCACACCACTGGAGTCAAGCTATCCAGGCTGAATGAAGGCTGATAGCCAGAAACCGGTCCTTGGATGCTTGATTCCGGTCTGGGAAAGACAGGGCTTGGCAGTTCGGACTGGACTTTTCCCATGAGGCAAAGGGTCAGAGCTGATTTGCATATAGCCAGTGTCTAACCCAGGGTGGTGTGGAGTGGAAAAAACTATGGATTTAGGCCCAGATCCTTGTACTGGGGTGAATGTATGACATTGTTCTACATTCTGTCCATCAACTGTGTTTTTTGTAATTTTCACCCCGAGTGAGCTGGGGATGCTCAGACGTGAGTCCCAGGCTCTCCACACCACTGGAGTCAAGCTATCCAGGCTGAATGAAGGCTGATAGCCAGAAACCGGTCCTTGGATGCTTGATTCCGGTCTGGGAAAGACAGGGCTTGGCAGTTCGGACTGGACTTTTCCCATGAGGCAAAGGGTCAGAGCTGATTTGCATATAGCCAGTGTCTAACCCAGGGTGGTGTGGAGTGAAAAAAACGATGGATTTAGGCCCAGATCCTTGTACTGGGGTGAATGTTAGACATTGTTCTACATTCTGTCCATCAACTGTGTTTTTTGTAATTTTCACCCCGAGTGGGCTGGGGATGCTCAGACGTGAGTCCCAGGCTCTCCACACCACTGGAGTCAAGCTATCCAGGCTGAATGAAGGCTGATAGCCAGAAACCGGTCCTTGGATGCTTGATTCCGGTCTGGGAAAGACAGGGCTTGGCAGTTCGGACTGGACTTTTCCCATGAGGCAAAGGGTCAGAGCTGATTTGCATATAGCCAGTGTCTAACCCAGGGTGGTGTGGAGTGAAAAAAACGATGGATTTAGGCCCAGATCCTTGTACTGGGGTGAATGTTAGACATTGTTCTACATTCTGTCCATCAACTGTGTTTTTTGTAATTTTCACCCCGAGTGGGCTGGGGATGCTCAGACGTGAGTCCCAGGCTCTCCACACCACTGGAGTCAAGCTATCCAGGCTGAATGAAGGCTGATAGCCAGAAACCGGTCCTTGGATGCTTGATGCCGGTCTGGGAAAGACAGGGCTTGGCAGTTAGGACTGGACTTTTCCCATGAGGCAAAGGGTCAGAGCTGATTTGCATATAGCCAGTGTCTAACCCAGGGTGGTGTGGAGTGAAAAAAACGATGGATTTAGGCCCAGATCCTTGTACTGGGGTGAATGTATGACATTGTTCTACATTCTGTCCATCAACTGTGTTTTTTGTAATTTTCACCTAATTGGCCAGCATCATACATGATGGTAGAAAGGGGCTATCACACATGTGTGTGGTTAGAAAACTGGATAGAGTGCACTAAAGAAGATTGTATTTTGGCATTTGCCAGAATATGGTACCTTTAATGGTAGAATTTTGTACAACTTGAGAAATCGCATGAATAAATTAGATCCCAGACCAAGATTACCGCAATATGAAGCCCTAGAAGAGTGGGAGACAGAGGCGTTTGAGTGAGGCATGTCCAGAAGTGACAGTAATTGGAGTAAGTTTTATCCCAGATTCCCAAAAGAGACCCGAGATAAGCAAATGAAAAGGTGGAGAGAGTCCATGCTAGTGGAAGGATTATATCCTGTTTTTACCACAAAAGAACCGTCGGGAAGTAAAAGCAGAGGGAAAACAATACATTTAATGACTAATGGTGATTCGGATGACGATTTATTAGATGACTTATTAATGAAAAATCTGCCACCTTATCAAGAAGAAACTCAGAGAGTTACTCCTAGTGCTCCATTTTTACACCCACCTTTAGTTCCGCAAGTTATACATGAAACCTCATTAGAAAAGGTACTTCAAGAGAAAGAAAAGGAAGCATAAAATAAACAGCGTAATGAATGAATTCAGAAAATCCCCAATTAAATACAAGTCCTGAAGTCCTGACAATACCTGTAACAATAGGTCCCATAGTTCCTTTGTATGGAGATAAGCAAGTTAATCCTAAAACTCCTGTTCTGACTACACCCATAGTACAGCCAAGAGAAGAAACCCTAATAATTGATGATCAAGCAAGTGAATTTCCTTAATGGATTTACTTATATGAGAACCAGTAAGTGACTCAAACAGGAAAGTTACACCCCCACGTTCAAAAGAGGTACAGATTGAATCATCCTCGGGAACGAGGCATGAAACTCTAGTAAGTCTGGAAGAATTAGACAGATGAACTCGAAACATAGAGAAGCCTAAAACGCAACTGAAGGTACTGGACATATTTAAATTAAGGGTGGAATTAGAAGAAATAGTAGTGGGAAATGTGGGATTGGACAGAATGAACTCATTTGATGAAGACGAACTATTGTTTATATGCAGAAGTATTACTTGGAGATGGGGATTAACATTGGCAAATCAAAGGTATTGCAGAAACCATATAGAGCTGAATTTTCTGAAAAGATTTGGAAAACACGAATGTGTCAGGTCTTAAATTGCAGATAAAAGAATTGTTGTCATTGTTGCAAAAATGGGGAGATCTAGACAAATGGAACGTTAGATGGACAAAGAAAAAGGAAGAGGTGCAGGCAAATAAAACGTCTTCTGAACACTTCCTAAAAGAAGCAGAAAAAGTTGAAAGGTTGTGTCCAATGAGTGAACTGCCAGGAGGAGGTTATATACATGTCCCATGGTCCCGACAGGATATTTTATCATTTACTATTGATTTCACAAAGCTTAGAGAAAAACCTGTAGAATGGTACTGACAAGTCAAAAGGTTTGTGAAGATGTCGAAAGTATTGTTGAAAGATTTAGATGGTTTATTTGACATTGTTGTTCCAGCTGATTTACGGTCTGAGTGCAAAATCACTGTAGATTGGCCTAGTGAGGAGTACCCTAGAGACCAAAAGACGGATGTATGACGTTATAACGCATACTATTACTCCGCATACCATTACAACGCGACTTTTACTCCGCATACCGTTACAACGCATAGCGCCTTGGGGCGCTGGATAGTGGTAAGTATAATTTTCTATTCCAACACCAGTCCCCGTGGACACTAGGGAAGGTGTTGGATAGAAAATTAAACTTATTCCCTATCCTACAGCGCCCCCCAGCGCAATGCATTGTAATGGTATGCGGAGTAAAAGTCGCGTTGTAATGGTAGTGCGGAGTAAAAAATGCGTTGTAACAGGTGTATACCCCAAAAGACAGGAGCTCCTTCAGGGGAGGTGATGAAGAAATATAATCAGGTGATAACTTATTTAAAGGGGAAAATTCCTCCTAAAGAAACTGATCGGACTAAAATGGACAGAACAACCCAAAATAAAGATGAATCTGTACATGCATATTATGAGCGCCTTTTGCAGGTATTTAAGCAGTACAGTGGTTTAGAAAACATTGATAATAAGGACATGACACAATTTATTTATCGTTTTGTGTCTGGGCTAAAACCTGAAACTTCCCAAATGATTAGAGAGCATAAATTGTGTTGGCAAGTGAAGCCTGTCGATGAAATTCTAAAGTATGCAAAATACTGTGAGGATGAAATTGACAATAAACGAAAAAAATTAACAGAAAAAGTAATATGGGCCCAAGTTAAAATGGCAGAGCAACGGGAACTTCAGTTAAGTCAGCAAGCAAATAATCAGAAAAGAGGGGAAGGCCAAGGTGAAGGAAGTGGGGGCAAACCCAGGGGGAAAATGAGTAAAGAAGAGGCGAAGAAAAAGTTTCCTTGTCCTGGGTGCGGAAAATGAGGGCATTGGAGAAACGAGTGTAAATTAATACAGAATAATAATGTCCAAACTCCAAATTTAAATCCACAGACGCAGAATGAGGTGTCAATGAGACAGCCGCAACAGGTAATAGAGAATCAATTGCCTCAAGCCCCTATGCGAGATTTTGTGAGTCAACCCAAATACAGTGTGGACACCGGATTTCGGAAGGGAATTGGTAGGAAAAATACAGTAACCCCACAGTTTCTTTTGCAGGATACATTTTTTGAATTTGAAGATTGATGGTGCCTGAGAGGGGGGAAGAGGATTGCGTACTTGGCGCATCCTTGCCAGTGGATCAGTCAGGTCCATACATTGAAGGGAAAGTGGATGGAAATTATGTTAACTTTCAAATCAAATCCCCACGAACGCCAGCTAACTGGAAGTGCTCGGCTCCATCTGTGCTGGTATAAGAAGCAACACCAGGCATAAAAGGAAAATCGTGCATCAGAACACGAAAGAATAGCGTGATTAGAAGACGCCTTCCAGTCTCGTGCTTTTTATCATTCGCTAGGTCCGATATCTACATCTTCAAGTCCATTTGTAATCTATTAAAGTTTTTATCAGGCTCAATAGGATAAAAACTATTGAAACATCCTTTTATCCGGTGATAGATTGGAATTACGCTGTTCCTTCCGTTCAAACTACCAGCAGGATAATTATCTCATTTTTTTGTCCTGATATATTATAAAAGAGGTACTTGCAGCTAGTTTCCTTTTTGTTAGGAGTCGTTTTCTTCAAAGTGGTTTATCTACACGATACACATTGAGGTTTTTTCGCTGCTTTTTAATCAGAATTGTGTGGCAATTCCTGAAGAAGGCGTTTGTTGTACGCCGAAACGCGCGTCGGATACAGAATTTTGTTCTACCTGCCACTATATATTCTTATTATATGGAAATGCATATTAAGTACTGTATTACAATGAAATGTATAAATTGTCTTTTTTAATTCCTTATTAAATATAGATACATTTTCACACTTGGGTATTTCAAAATTATTGTTTGTAGTGTTTTTGATTACATTATTGTAGTTTATTTTATATATGTGGGTTGCCTAGGATTGTTATTTCTCAAATGTTAACTTTCTGTTGGACACTGGTGCTACCCGCTCTACTGTGAGAACAGCAGATATCCCAAACCTACCTCTCTCGGGAGAAGCAATCCAAGTAATGGGCACTTCCTAATAAACAAATTAGGACCCCTGTCACAGAACCTATGGAAGTTTGTATTGGCAACTTCTGAGAAATCCACAGATTTGTAGTGTGCGATTCCAGCCCTGTAAACTTGCTAGGAAGAGATCTACTGTGCAAAATGAATTGCACAATCTTTTGTAAACCAAAAGGCCGCCCTTTCCCCTGGAAAATTCTATAACTTGTAGGCTTAGGGGTTTCTGTTCTTAACCATCATGATTTGCTATAACCGGCAGGAATTGCTCTCTCTCAATCCATGTAACACTTCAGTAACTCGAACAGGTCGCCCTACTACTTTTCCACCGAGGAATGTACCCCTCAGGGCAGCGGGCACTTCAAACTTGAGTAGGGTTTCTGAGAAAGGAATATTAGAAAGCCCCCTAAAACTGGATAACATCAGTACAGCAAAGGGTATGAAATCCTTTTCTGCTCTCTACCTTAACACCAGATCCGTTCCTAAACATGCACTGGAGCTTTGGAACCTCTTGGATAGTCACAAACCTGGTATCTGTTTCTTTACGGAAACATGGCTCCACAGCCACGCCTCACCTGATATTGTCACTGCATTCCCGAAGGAATACCATCTTGTTAGGCAAGACAGAGTGGGAAAGAGAGGGGGCGGTATTGCAATTGCCGCAAAGGCCCCTATCGAGATTATCCGGCTTGAATTATATTCTAATGAAACGATTGAAATCTTGATAATTAACATGAAATGTAATACCACATCCTTTGGTAGGGCAGCCCTGGTATATAGACCTCCAGGGGGAAATCAAACTTCGCCAATAACCTGTTAGACATTTTAGCATCTCATGTGTTGGCTACTGATAATTTCATCTTACTAGGAGATTTCAATCATCACGCAGAGCTGCCTGACGACAGTGACTCCTGTCACCTAATCACGACTTTGCAAACTCTAGGCCTAACCCAAATAGTACATGGCCCCGCCCATCAAGCAGGTCACTTGCTGGATTTAATATTCTCCAACCTATCCAACTTAATTTGTGAACCGCCTATGCCCATGATTTGGACCAATCATTTTCTAGTTAACTTTAATTTCCCTAAACCGCCTAGGTCAAAGATCGTTACTTGCAAAGAACCTACATCCATACGTCCTTGGCGAAAACTGACTCCCGAGGCCTTTCGTACGCATTTCAAGCCTCGAATAATAGCCCTATGAATATTGAAACAATGGCAACTCACTTGGAAGCTTCCATCCGCAACACTCTCGATATAATTATCCCGAAAAGAAAGTTCAGGTAAAAAGTGTTGCCTCACCATGGTTTACTGAGGCCTTGAAAATAGAAAAAAGGGTCAGCAGAACAGCTGAAAGGATATGGCGGAAATTTAGAACGCCGGAAACCGGAGGAATTACAAATCATCTCACTCTAAATATTTAAAAGATATAAAAGCCACAAAAACGCTCTATCTTACACAAAGAATAGATAAAGCAGCCCATTCTAGCAAAGAATTGTATAAAATAGTGAAGGAATTCACCACCCCTCAGACGGCGCAATCAGCCTTTATTCCCACTGGGTGAATTTGCTTTCTTCCTATTTCGATAATGAAATCAAGCTCATTTACTCTTCGTTTCCTGACCCCCTCCTTGATATGGCCCCTGTTGGCGTGGCATCATCCTTGACTGTGTCCGCCTTATAAGCATCCCTGACAGATTTTGAGCCCATCTCCACAGTAGAAGTGATAGAGGCACTTAAGAAAGTTAAATCTGGTTCTCCCACCGACGCGTTGTCCCCACTTAAGTGTGGTGAGATACTCACGCTGCTGTTAGACGCTCTCACTAACATCTTCAACTTTTGTTTTGAGGGTGCCTCGGTTCCCAGTAGTTGAAAGCTGACCCAGGTAAAGCCTATCCTTAAAAAGCCCAACAGCGACCCCTCTGTTCCGTCTAACTACAGACCTAAATCCCTACTGCCGTACTTTGGGAAGGTCCTAGAACATCTAGTCAATAAAAGTGTATCCTCCTATATTGAAACCTATGCACTTCTTGATCCTTCGCAGTCAGGGTTCCGTGCCGCCCATGGTACGGAAACGGCAGTGATTGAGATAGTGGATAACATCCGACTTTCCTTGGACAGAGGCGAATCTGCTATTCTGGTTCTGCTGGACCTTTCGGCGGCCTTTGACACCATCTCCCACAGCATTTTGAAACATCGGCTGTGGGAGATTGGTGTCAGGGGCAACGCCCTGGCTTGGTTTGAAAACTACCTCGACGATCGTTACACCTATATTAAGATGAACACCCTCGCCTCCAGCAATATTCCCCTCTCTGTGGGGGTTCCACAGGGGTCGATTCTTAGTCCCCTGTTGTTCAACTTATATCTTACCCCCTGGCCGATATTATAAAATCTTACGGCTTTACTACAGTGTCTTACGCAGACGATACGCAGGTGCTTATCACCTGTAGCTCCGACTTCCTTGAAACCTGCACCAGATTTAAGCAATGCATGGTGCACATTAGCAAATGGATGAGGGCTAACAGACTTCAACTTAACTGCAGTAAGACCGAAATTGTGTTATTTGGCAATGCCAAGAACATATGGACCCCAGAGTGGTGGCCACGCGGATTAGGATCCTGCCCTGAACCCAAGGAAGCTGTACGTGATCTGGGCATTGTACTAGATAGTGCTCTCTCTATGAAAGCACATGTTAACCTAGTATCTGGTACTTGTTACGGAATACTTCGGCAACTGTGAAAAATCTTCAAATGGCTCCCTCTAGAGACCAGAAAGCCTTTGGTTCAGGGGCTGATTATAAGCCGGCTAGATTATGGAAATGCGATGTTCGCTTCCATCAATGAGGGTCTGCTAACTAAACTGCAAACCCTCCAGAACGCAGCCGCAAGACTAGTGCTGGGACGTCCCCCTAGGTCCGCCTCCAAACCCAACCCTAAAAAGTTGCACTGGCTACCTGTGCGCCAGGGATACAAATTTAAGATTCTGAGTCTTACTCATAAACTTCTTTATGCCACTGGTCCTTCTTATTTAGCGAAGAAACTGGACTGGTACAGACCATCCAGAGCACTGCGTTCCAGCTCGAAACTTCTTTTATCCCAGCCTCGGGAAGGTCAGCAAGGAATGGATGTCGGTCCTTCTCTTATGTAGCCCCTCAACTCTGGAATAAGTTACTGATTCATCTTCTGTCCCTTTCCAATCACCAGGAATTTCGTCAGGGTCTGAAAACCTGGCTCTTCCCCAAATAATGCCCCCTCTCTGACGCTCTACTCAACAGGGTTGCTGCTTTTCTTCTTGCCAAGCGCCTTGAGAACTTTTCTGGTGATAAGTGCGCTATACAAGAACTTTTGACATCTGACATATGACATATGACCTATTGCTGGAATCGAGAACAAGAAATAACTGTGAGATCGATTCCATTGCATTGCTGAACCATTTAGCAAAAGGTGGACTTAAGGTATCTCCAGAGAAATTGCAATACTGTACCACCTCAGTAAAGTATCTGGGACACCAGATAGAAAGAGGGGTCAGGAGAGTGACATCTGAATGAATCAAAATAATTCAGAACATTAAAATATCCCAAACTCAGAAAGAAATCAGAATGTTTCTTGGAGTTGTAGGTTACTGCAGGCAGTATATTGTGGGATTTGCAGTACTTGCAAAACCACTGATTCAAATGACAAAGAAACGAGCAAGAGACCCAGTCGAGTGGGATGATGAAAGCATGACAGCTTTCCTGAAACTGCGTAACAGCCTGTGTGAAGCTCCAGCATTAAGGATGCCAGATTATTCAAAAGAGTTTGCACTGTTTTGTGACACAAGAGACAATTGTGCACTTTCAGTCTTAACTCAGACCCATGGTTTAATGCGACGGCCTGTGGCATATTTTTCTGCAACATTTGACCCAGTGGCATCTGCACTGCCAGGTTGTCTGAAAGCAGTAGCTGCAACATGCATAAGTCTTGAGCAAAGTGAATCCATTGTCATGGAACATCCTGTAACAGTGTATGTTCCACATTCAGTTGTGATTCTGTCAACCAGAACACGTACTCAGCACCTAACACCTAGTCGGATTACTAAGTATGAGAGAATTATCCGTGGCTCAGAGAACATGACATTAGTGAGATGCACTATTTTAAATCCAGCAAACTTATTTCTCAATTCTCACTTTGAAGAAGTCAGAGAGGAAGTTGAACATGATTGTATTGACTTAACTGAATTCAGTACTAACCTCGAGCAGGCATACAGGAAGAAACTTTAAAAGATACAGACCATGAGTTATTTGTGGATGGCTCATGTATGCGCCATGAGGAAGGAGGACTAAGCGCTGCTTTTGCTGTATGCACTCTATCAAACATAGTTGACGCATCCTATTTACCAGGAGTCAAGTCTGCACAAGTAGCCGAATTGATTGATTTAATAAAAGCAAGCAAAATTGGGAGAAATTGGAGAGTAACCATTTATACTGATAGTTTGGTTATGGGGTTGTGCACGACTTTGGCCAGCTCTGGATGCAAAAGGAGTTCATGACTTCTTCAGGAACTCCTGTCAAAAATGGACAATACGTGAAGGAATTACTTGAAACTATTCAATTACTTAAAGAATTGGCCGTGGTCAAATGTGCTGCTCGCCAATCTGGAACTGACAGAGTGACAGCCGGTAATCATTATGCTGACCAAGTGGCTCAACATTGTGCCAAGTATAAAATGGCAATAAACAAGAAAATTGAAGCATGTGGAAACAGCTGCCAACTTATGCTTTTGTGTGTTGTGAATACATGGGAGGAACAGCCGTGTCCTGTGGAGGGAGTTACGGTGGGGCAGGGAGGCAGGGAGGGGGAGAGGCAGGGTGGAGGGTGCTAAAAACCGGCATATGGATAAGTGCAGGTAAGTAAACAATTTAATTAATAAAACGAATTTGGTAGCACGCACTGCATCGAATTTTGTGATGCAAGGCGCGCTACCAAATTCGTTTTATTAATTAAATTGTTTACTTACCTGCAATTATCCATATGCCAGTTTTTAGCACCCTCCACCCCGCTCCTCCCTCTCCCCGCCTCCCTGCCCCACCGTAACTCCCTCCACAGGCCGCGGCTGGGGAGGAAGTGAGAGATTTACAAGGTGCAGCAGAGCTCAAAGAAAAGGAAGATTGGCAGAAAATAGGGTGTCAAGTGAGACCTGAAGATGGCATAATAGTCTACCTAGATGGGAGACCAGTGTTACCTGACTGTATGCTTGCACCAATGGCTAGAATGTACCATAGGGACACACACGTAGAGAGAGATGCTATGGTGAGGTTGTTTAGACGAGGCTGGTTCAATGCAAAGTTCTGGAACATAGCAGAGAGTCTTTGCCAGAGATGCCTTACAAGTCAACGATTACAGTCTGGTAAGAAAACTGTAGTGTGCCCTGGGAAAATTGGGAGTACAGAAGGCCCTTTCATTAGACTACACATTGCTTTCATTCAGGTACCTGCTTGTCAAGGATTGAAATATATTTTGCTCATTGTCTGCCTGTTTTCAAAATGGGTGGAAGCATACCCCACTAGCAGGAACGATAGCATCACAGCGATGAAGGCACTTTAATAATGACATAATCAATCTAATTTGTGAAACATTCAAAATTGAGCAAAAACTGCTCTGTGCCTATCACCCAGAGGCTTCTGGAGTGGTAGAACAATGAAATGGCACAATAAAAGCAAGATTGGGAAAGATGTGTGAATCTACCCATTTGGAATGGCCTGATGCTCTACCTCTTGTTCTAATGGGACTCAGAAGCATTCCAGACAGGAAAACAGGCTTGAGTCCACATGAGATACTCATGGGAAGGGAAATGAGGCAAGCATGTGTGCCAGGACATTAGCTATTAACTATATCTGATGATTTAGTGTTGGAGTACTGCAAAGAGTTGGCTGACCAAGTGCGTTCTATCTCTCACCAGGTTGGGGAAGATGCAGAAGCCAGACATTCAACTCCAGCACATGACTTGAACCCTGGAGATTGGGTTGTGATAAAGAATCATACTCGGGAATCTTGCCTAGCACCAAGATGGGGAGAGCCACAGCAAGTAATATTGGTGACCACCACAGCTGTAAAGTGCAAGGGAATCGCAAACTGGATCCATGCAAGCCATACCAAGCGGATACCAGAACCTGACGAAGTTGAGGCTGAAGGTTGTGCAGCTGAAGGGTCTCACGAAGTTGATCCTGAAGTAGTTGACAAAGAGCAACCAAGCACCAGTCAGGATGAATGGATCCCAGTGGTTGACATACCTGAAATCAGAGTGAGAACAAGAAGTCAAACATACTTAGATAGTCAGACTGATAGTGAGGATGAGATAGGCATAGAAGAACGTACTCAGATTACAGAAATCCAAGCCAATGGTAATCGTGAGGAGGACCAGATAAGGAAAGAGCAATATACTCAGACTAACAACACACGTACCAGAAGTCCATTGTCTGAGAAGGGACAGATCGGCACTAGTCAAAACATACAGGTGGAAGACAATCAAGAATCTGCAAACCTGTGCAGGACCAGACAGGATTAGTCAAAATGATTCAGGACGAAGAAACATTTCCAGGCCCAACAAAGTCATATCCTGAATCAGGTCAGATTAGGATATAAGGATCAGTACAAGCAGAAGAGTCAACTGCAATAAGCCCTGGGGTAGGTGAGTTAGAGAGTAAACCTGAAGTTGACGAAAATCAAGTTGTGCCACAACTTAAAGAAAACAAAAGAACATTTGAAGAATCAGAAAGCACAGTGCCAGCCAAAAGACACAGAAAAGGTGATAAATGGCCTGGTTTTGTTAAAAGATTGAAATATCGCCTAATGACAATAGATGAAGAACCTGAACAGGTGAACGAAGTGACAAGCCAAACTGAACCATCCACAAGCAACCAAAGAAGGAGAAGTCCACACCTGAAAAAGCTGAACAATAAATTCAAAGGCCCTGAATAGACATACATCATCCTTAAAGATTTCGAGAATCTAGAAATCAGTGATGACAGGGATGAAGAATCAGTTTCTGATCAAGATATTGAAGAAGTGAGGCCAACGTGAGCTAAAACAAATTCTCAAAGAGGGGTTAAGCCTCCTTATTCAAAATGGCTGATAAAAGAGATACTGGAAACTCGAAAATAAGTTGTATAAAGACATGCTGTAGGATATGCATATGTAGTGTATTGATAATACTTATAGTATAGCTAGGACTGAGAATAGCAATACCGTACTTGATGGCTGCTAAGCAAAATGACACTAGTATACACTGAAAGATAGCGCACCACAAACAAGATAGAGTAGATTTAGAAGCACCAGATAAGATGGAATTACATCACATTAGGAATAGAAACAAAACTGAAATTAATGTATTTGCTAGTCTATTAGTACATTATGTAGAGACTATGCAAATTAGTGAATTTCCTGTAGCATATTAACTAGATTGTTTTATAAAACTGGGAGACTGCAGTATTATTATTCTAAGATAGATGTTATTTTTCCTGAAATTCCTATACGTAGGAGAATGAATCCTGTCCTTAGTGATAAAGATGCCCAATTCTTTGGTGAATTTTTCCTAACAATGAAAGCAATAGATATAGCTAATGCACACAAAGATAATCTAACTTGTAATTTACATGAAGAAGAAAAGGTATTTTTAAATTTAGTAGAGAGAAGGAGACAGGATTTCCTTAGAAAAGCCACTGAAACGAAACCCCAGATACCCAAATGGGCTGAAAGGGAGGAATTTATGGCAACTGGCAAACCTTATGCTGCTATGTCTTTGGACATTGAAAAGATGGGGAAAATCTGTCTCCAAGGAAAGAAAACTGAATATAACAATGAATGTATTGGTTCCAGTGAATGTGAACACAATTTCCTCATAATTGGGTGTTGGGGACTAAAAGGGGGAACTGATCCAGTATTTCCTGGAGATTATTACATTTGTGGGAATAAAGCTTACTTTAAGCTGCCTGATCATTGGTATGGGAGTTGCTATTTCGGAATATTATTCCCAAAAGTATACCATGTAAAAACAATCACTGGAAGCAATGAACACGAAAATGGACTAACACGTTATAAGAGAGTTAGTTTTGCAGAAATAGTAGGTGATACATTTAGTGCATTGATAACTTCAGTGGGAATGGTTTTGAATACTCAAAGAATTTGAAAATTGTCTACAGTGGTTGATCGCTTATTCACTGACACTGCTGGAGGCTCAATACCGAATTTGTTGCGATCGGATCAATGGTTTTACAAAATCGACTTGCTCTTGACATATTATTAGCAAAAAAAGGCGGACTCTGTAGAATGTTGAAAGCACAACATTGTTGCACTTACATACCAGATAAAAGCATTGAAATTGGTATGTAAGGAACATTACTCATTTGGTAGAAGAACTGAAACCACTGGAAGTTGATAGTGCATGGAAGAGACTTACTGTTGGTCTCTCCTCTATTGGTAATTGGATATCTAATGTAGGTAGAAGTATTGTAGGTAAAGTACTGATGCCAATAACGGGAATATCACTAATAATATTAGTGATAGTGATTTGGTGCAAATGCTGCAGAAATAGAAAATGGTACACTATTAATGAGAAAACAAAGAAACGCAAACTTGAAGAAATTCAAATGGAAGAGTTAAAGGGCGACATACGAAAGCAAATGAAAGTTTATCAGAATAATGGTGAAAATAAAACTCCAAAAGTAATTGAAGAAAATTGAACAGGGAGAATTTTGAAGTTGGCATCTGGGGCCAGATGTAGGAGCCATTTACCGACTATTCAAAGTCCCAAAGGCCCTACAAATTCGGTATTTTACCACCCAATCCAATTGGGTGTTAAAATACCGAATTCAGGTGTGCATGCACACCTATGCCATGTGACAGACAGACATGCCCTTAGGGCATGTCTGTGTGCCACATGGCGCACATGTCAATTTTTGGGGTGCCAGAGGGTGTCAAAGTGACACCCCCTGCACCCTTGCTAAAATCGGTATTTACCGATTCTGTAATTACAGAATCGGTATTTCCCATTGATTCCTATGGGCTTCAAAGCCCATAGGAATCAATAGGAAATACCAATTCGGTATTTACCGAATCGGTAAATACCGAATATTTGGTAAAATTCTGTATTTAAGAAGTGGTAAAATAGATTTACCTACATCTAGCCCCTGGTTCCTTAATTTGTGATGAAATAAAATATCATCAAAGAGGGGATTGATGGAGCAAGGATTCACATATTCCGAAACGTGCTTGTACTCAACCCTCTCTAAATAACTTATAAAATATTAATCAACATGTTTTGTTCACTAATAATTGCATTACACGACATTTCGAGTATCTAGGGGAAGCTTTTCAATGTGTTTTTACTAACGGTAACTCTAATGCATTAAAATGGCCGCCGAAAAGGCGGGAAACCTTCTGCGCATGCCTCTGCCACATGTGACGTACCTCTCTGCTTGGTGGGAAAACTTTGCTTCTGCGCACTAATGCCAGAAACGGCTGCTTTAAATTTTACATGCTAATGCTTATGCTGCAGCTTGTACTAAACTTGCTTGTCCAGCTTAATCATTAATGCTCCAGTTACAATAAAGTAATGGGGATAGAGTAGAGTAGAGATAAGTGGTATACAGTGCATTCATGTATTTCTCTAATCTGATATGTTTCTTTTTGACTTTGCTACTAGCTCATACTTTGGGCCTCACTACTTTCACATCTTCCATTGTAAACGATGCCGCGCACGCGCACACAGACTCTGAAATTGCTGAAGCATTGGCATTGAATGATTCCCAGCACCCTTCTTACCCACGATATTCCTGGGAACCTACTCTACTGACCTCTAAAGAGGAAGCAAGAAGACTCAAATAAATACAATGTATATGATTTGTATGCCAATATTGTTGGGCGGAATAAAATCATTGGAAAAGTAAATTGTGGGTGGGGATTCAATCAATATCATTTGAATTGAAATTACATCATCTTAGTATGGTGTGATGACCTCTCCTCGTCTTTCCAACTAATCACTGAAGGTGAACACATAGATTTGCAACATTTAGGGGTGGTACATTGCCCTCGAAATGGTATAACTAAGGTAGGCTCAGATAGAGAAATTGTCTGACTTGTCCGAATAGCTCACCTGTCACTGACCCAACGCACTCAACAGGCGATTGAGAGCAGATGTGCTGATGGAGCACTCTGTCAAAAAAATCGATTACCCAATCATGGTAATAATTGGCTTTCCTAGTGAGAGGGATGTGACGCTGGTGTTGCACTTAGCTGAGGTCACCTGTCCTGATCTGCACCTGTCTTTTCCCGTGGGCACCTGATTAGTCGGGAGCCTGGTCCTGGTCCATATTTTGCCCCAGCCCGTGGCCAGGATTGGTCATTGCACTATTCTAGGTAAATATAATCAATGTGAGATGTCCTTGTGCTATTTCCCTTTTCCACCCTTCCCAGGTACCAATGTCTAAACGTGTTACTGTAATTTCTTATAAACTTTATGTCCTGCTGGTTATATTTTTGCTTGTAAATTGTATGGTCATGAGCTTGTGGCCCTTTCATTTGACTCAGAAAATCGATCATAGATAAAGGTTTTAAAACGTTCCCGAGTCTGTGGTTATTATAAGAAAGGTAAATGTGTTTAAATACTACTTGTTTATGCTAGCTCTCTGATCCACAGGACTTATAAGTAAGGTGAAAAGTATTGGTAAGTCATAGTTTACAGGTATAAGTCCTAAATCGGAGCTCTGGGCAAACTGATAGAATGAATAAATTAGTAAATTGGTTAGGCAGGACTACTAGTTCAATGTGTGAATGTTATATGGGCCCAAGGTGAGAATGGTAAAACTTAGCCAGTTGGTCCCTGCGCGCTCTATCACTGTGATGCAAAGTCCTGCATATGGATGTGGTCTGCAGTTGCGGTTCCGATGCGTATCCATGAGATGATGAGTCTTGTTATGTTGGTACTGCTACGACCACCGCTGACTGGCACAGCACCTTTTGACCAACTTCCAAGGGCTCAGACTGGGTGGCACTACGTGGGGTCGGGGAGAAAGACTCACAGAGGACAGAGTTTACACGTTTATAACTCTAGGGGATTGCATATGCTCTTTTGAGCAAGCAGGTAATTGATGATTCATATTGACTGCTAGTGCACTTTATAGTAGGAGATGGCTGGATGCTTTATTCACGCTGATATTGGCTTTCGGTTTTATCTCATATTTGGTGTGTTTACTGTCTTTAGTATTTTTAACGAGGGGCAGGCATGAGACGTATTCGTTCCATGCTCGTGGATGAATTTGACCTTTTGCAACTTCACGATAGACAGCCTCTCACCAAATAGAGGTAACTTACCTGGCATATTGATTTGATGCATATGTTTTACAATCTATGATGAGGGGACCTCGGAGGCTAGTCCTAATGGACTCCGTTTCATGTGAGGCATGTATACTCTGTACATTGTGTGCAGTGTTAATATAGACAATTATATGTCATTACATGGAGAGTGATCCTGACCCCTGTTTTATTAGTCGCTCCGTCATTGTATCATCGCTAGACAACCAGTCAGCTGATGTGGAGAGATTGTTTCCTCCGTTGACTCACCCATGAAATTGGTGGGTATCTACACCGTACTATCTTCTTTACTTTTTGAATGGGTGATGAGTGATTGGTGGATTTTGTTTTGTCACAAGTCTAATCATGTGATAATAGCACCTTGACAGGAACCGAGAATGGAATGAGCAAAATGGTAATTTTGACTTGACTATGTATTAATATATTGAAATTACAGTGTACTGTTATTACCATTGTTTTTGGATGTTATGTTAAATGGTATCATGTATTTGTTTCTCAGTGAGGGACCGTACTTTTAACATGTGTTATGTTATTCCTAGATTACTCGTGGGGAGATTTAGAAAATTGTTAGCCTGAGGAAGGTGGGAAATATATGCCACCGAAACGTGTCGCTTCTGCTTCTAACAACTATCTGATGAAATCCTTGGTTTCTAAGTGGATCTAAGGAAGAATATGTGATTATAATTGATCCTGAACATAAATGTGTACATTATATTCCATGCAAAGTACTTATATGTGATTGAATTTGAAAGTGTGGACTATCTTGAATCAAACTATTTTTTTAAATATCTGCATTCTCTGTGTATTGTCTGTGTTTATATAATTTTTATAAGCATTTTTCCCAATTTATTCAATTTGTTGTCCCCCGATTAACAAATGTGTGTATACACATATATTTTTATTCACGCTATGAGATTTTTAAATGAAGTTTATGTTTAATATAAAATAAAAGATCTATAACTTTTTGACATTTTATTTTTGAGTTCCTATTGGTGCTATTCGAGTGCGGATTGTTTGGTGGTGTGGTTGTTGTATAGCGTGCATCCTAAAGTGAAACCAAAGGGATCCTTTGTTTTCAGTCTTTGAACCTGGCGTCCTCTCCCTTTGGTGTATTTGGACCCCTCTCTTATACTTTTCATAGTGTTGGATGCCAGTAAGTGATGCCAGTGTGGAGTCTGAGAGGGCATGGAGTTGCCACCATCCAGAAGCAAGAGTATGAGAGATTAAACAGCACTTGTATAGTCACTTTTTGAAAGAATCTGTTTCAATCACTCAATCAATCAATCAATTATTCAGGTTTATATAGTGCTACAAATCACTTGTGAGGGTTTTAAGGAGCTGGAGTTGCTAGCTGCTATGCAGTGCTATGTTCATTTGAACACACAGGTCTTGAGTCCTTTCCTGAATTTCACTTGATTTAAAAGATGGAGTTGGTCCCACGCAGTCTGTGTTTTTACACAATGTTTTCCTTGAGGTTGCGGTTGGTTTCCAGGGTGAATCTAAATGATTTAGCAATCAGTGAAAGTTGGGGTTCCAAGTCATTAGGTTTACGTCAGTGAGTCAGGTTTGAACTGTTTCTTGTTTGTTGTTGATGACAAATAACAGGAATTCTGTTTTGGTTGAGCTCCAGTTAGACCCTAGATATCTGGCAACACAAAGGCAGGCCTGACATATGTGTGAAGAGCGACTTGGGTGGACAGCTCAATCAGTGATGCAGGCCCACTAGTACTATTTAATGTATATGCCCTGTGTACATGTATTTGCACTTTACTATGGACTTACAAGAAAATTAAATGTGCAAATTGGGTGAAGCCAAATTTACCATGTTTAAAGGAAAGATCAACAAGCACTTTAGCACTGGTTATCAGTAGTTAAATGCACAGAGTCCAAAAAGCCAACAAAAACAGGGTAAGAAAACAGAAGGCTGAAGGGAAAAAGTTTAGGGATGACTGTGCTGAGAGGGCCAAGTCTAACACCTGGCATGTTGGAGATTGTCTTCGAGTCTCCAACCAAATGAAATGAGAAAGTGATCACACCAAACCACCGTCTGTGATTATTTAACTAAGATGGAGAAATTAGAGAAAACCAAACAAGTGTATGTCCAACTTGGTGGGTGGGGGAGGGCAAAACGTGGATCAAATTGAGAGAGGACAGCTGATCTACAAGGACAGATGGCAAACTGTCTGCTGGGCTATATATCTGCAGATTAAAATCATCGAAAAGTGTGAAATTGTTATACTGCAGAGTCAAATGACTGCCAAATGAGCCAGTGCAAGATCCAATGAGTTAATAAAGTATCTGACAGCTAGGGAAAACTGAGCAGAAACCAAGAAATAGAAGTGTAAACTCTCCTAATAAATCAGGAAACTAAAAAGTAGAACATTGCATTGACTGCTTGTATACAATCACCACTCCCTCACCCTTCCTGTTAGCCCTGTCCATGTGAATTAGGGAATATCCTTCAAGTATAGCCATTATAATATCTGGTCCAGCTGAGTCCACAAGCCAGGTTTCCGTCATAAAGATAAAATTGTATGTCTGAAGCAGAAGAGATTTTCAAGTAGAGTTGTGTATCATTGGCACACTGGTGAATCTTTGTTGCAAAGTCATTCTGTGCCCAGGGCGCCCCTTCATTTTTTGCTGGCCGGTACTGGTGGTAACTGATTCTGACTGTCTCTGGGCTCTGCCTAACCAGGCCCAGGGCCCGTGCTATACTGAAACCACGTGCAAGACACTGAAAAAAGCTACATACACTAGGGTACACTATGAGTTACGGTACCCCAATGTGTGGCATGACCTCCCCAATAAGGCCCTAGTACATAATAGGGCAAGGGGAATAAAACTACCTTACAGTCTCTAGTATATCATAGGGCATGGCAGTTTGGAGGCCAGCATCCCTTTCTGCACTTGCATGTGTGCACTGCTAAGAGCTTAAGGTCATTTTAAAAGCAGTCCTGTGTTGCGGAACTGCTTTTAACCATAAAGTGTGCCCAAACTTGACTTTGGTTTTAGGGACACTTACAAATTAATAAACTACAACATTTGGGCATATTAGGAACCCCAGGGTCTCCCCTCGGTGTCCCAGGGGTGGGGGTCCAGTATTTATAAGGGTGACCCTTCTCAAAGATGTTTCATATGTCCTGGGGATTGAAAAATTTGACATTTCACTTCACTGATTGTGGTAAAGTGCTCCCCAAGATGTTTGTTCAAGGAGCACTGTGGAGTGAGGATCCACATTATTTTTGTATATTCAGGACACCTAAAGTCTCCCCTAGATGTCTCATGAGTGGGGATTAGGTAGCTATAGGCAAGGTCCTAATAAAAGTAGTTTTATAGGCCCTGGTGTTGGAGAATTTGGATTATTGGAAGGTGTTTCTTACATTAGATTATTTGTGTCATTTTATAGATACAAATATGTTCTATTTTTCTAAATTGGTTTTGGAATTTTATTGAGTGTTGTGTCTTAACTCTTTACTGAACTGGTGTTTTTAAATGCTTTACATACTAGTCTCTGAAGTTATGGCTGCCTGCTCACAGTCATGCTACCATGGGCTGAGCATGGGAATACTTTTCTAAGACCTATTCTGAGTCCTAGACAGTGTTAGTGGCCTTATTGCCAGTGTTTACCACTACTAATAACCCACTTGCCAGCAATCTTGATGTGTGATTAGAGCACCACGGAGCTCCATGTAGAGGTTAACGATGACTGGGGACTGGATGGGACCCTGGGGGACTTAACAAGTGACAGGGATCATGTGAAAATTGAACATACCCATATGAACACACTGGTGTAGGTAGGAAGAGTACCAGGGAAGGACCGTCTGGTTGATCCCCATTCAAGACTGTAGGGTGCATACGGGGGTGTGATAGTCAACTGTGTCAAAGGCAGATGAGATGTTCAGCAACATTGAGAGGTCAAGTCAAGTCAAGTCAAATAATTTATATAGCGCGCTACATACCCAGAGGGTCTCAAGGCGCTTGAGGAAGGGTGGGGAATTACTTGTCGAATATCCAAGTTTTAAGTTGCTTTCTGAATGCTAGGTGGTTCTGAGTGAGGCGAAGGTGAGTGGGGAGTGAGTTCCAGGTTTTGGCAGCCAGGTAGGAGAAGGATCTTCCTCCAATGGTGGTTTTGTTGATGCGGGGTACGGCAGCAAGGGCTTGGTTGGAGGAGCGTAGCTGGCGGGAGGGGGTGTAGAAGGAAAGTCGTGTGTTGAGGCATTCGGGTCCAAGTTCGTAAAGTGCTTTGTGTGCGTGGGTTAAGAGGCGGAATGTTATTCTCTTATTGACGGGGAGCCAGTGGAGGTTTTTCAGGTGACTAGAAATGTGGTCTTTGCGCGGGATGTCTAGTATGAGTCTGGCTGAAGCGTTCTGGATGCGTTGGAGTTTTTTCTGAAGTTTTACGGTGGTGCCGGCGTAAAGGGTGTTACCGTAGTCCAGGCGGCTCGTGACCAGTGCGTGGGCGACCGTTTTTCTGGTTTCGGTGGGGATCCAGCGAAATGTTTTTTTGAGCATGCGAAGAATGTTGAAGCACGATGATGAAACGGCGTTGACTTGTCTGTTCATCGAGAGTGAGGAGTCCAGGATGATGCCCAGGTTCCGTGCGTGGTCCGTCGGGATGGGTGCTTTTCCAAGGGCCTCTGGCCACCAAGAGTCATCCCAGGCGGAAGGGGAGGTGCCTAAGATAAGGACTTCTGTTTTGTCTGAGTTCAGTTTCAGGCGGCTGTGTTTCATCCATTCGACTACTTCTTTCATTCCTTCATGTAGGTTGGTTTTGGCGGTGTTCGGGTCTTTGGTGAGTGAGAGGATCAGTTGAGTGTCATCAGCGTAGGAGATGATGTTGAGGTTGTGTTGGCGTGCGATGGTCGCGAGGGGGCTCATGTATACGTTGAAGAGAGTGGGGCTGAGTGAGGATCCTTGTGGTACGCCGCAGATGACTTCAGTGGCTTCTGACTTGAATGGTGGAAGGCGGACTCTCTGAGTTCTTCCGGTAAGGAACGAGGTGATCCAATCCAGTGCTTTTCCTTGGATTCTGATGTTTCTGAGGCGTTGTAGGAGGGTGTTATGACAGACTGTGTCGAAGGCTGCGGAGAGGTCAAGGAGGATGAGGGCGACTGTGTCTCCATTGTCTAATAGAGTTCGAATGCCGTCTGTTGCTGCGATGAGTGCGGTCTCAGTGCTGTGTTTTGCTCGGAAGCCGGACTGTGAGGAGTCGAGGGATTTGTTGGTTTCGAGGAAGGCGGCGAGCTGGCTGTTGACGGCTTTCTCGATGACTTTGGCCGGGAATGGTAGGAGCGAGATGGGGCGGTAGTTTTTGAGTTCGGTGGGGTCAGCTGTGGGTTTTTTCAGAAGGGCGCTGAGTTCGGCGTGTTTCCAGCTTTCCGGGAAGGTGGCAGAGTTGAGGGAGCAGTTGATGACGTCTCGGAGGTGTGGTGCTATGATGGAGTCAGCTTTGTTGAAGATATGGTGAGGGCATGGGTCTGTGGGGGATCCTGAGTGGATGGAGTTCATCAGGCGGATGGTGTCCTCCGTGGAGATTGGGTTCCAATCAGTAAGGATGTTCAAGGGGGGTGAGGGTACGGCAGAAGGTTGGGTGGGTTGGTCTCCGTGTTGGTTGTCGAAGCTGTTATGGATGTCTGCGATTTTGTTGTGGAAGAACGAGGCTAGGGAGTCGCAGAGGGTTTGAGAGGGAGTGATGTCGTTGGAGTTGGCTGAGGGGTTGGTAAATTCTTTGACGATGTTGAATAATTCCTTGCTGTTGTGGGCGTTGTTGTCTAGGCGGTCTTTAAGTGCAGCTTTCTTGGCAGGCCGGATCAGTTGGTGGTGTGTGCGGGTGGCTTTTTTGAGGGCGTCCTTGGTGCTGGTGTTTGGGTCTTTTTTCCAGGCCTTCACAAGGGACCGACAGAGTTTCTTGGATGTCTTAAGGTCGTCGTTGAACCAGGGGGCGTTTTTGCTGCCTAGTTTAATTTGACGTTTTTTCAAAGGTGCTAGGTTGTCGGCGCTATTGGTTAGCCATTGAGTGAGGTTAGTGGCTGCTTGGTTGGCGTTTGAAGAGTGGGCCGGGGGGTTTTGAAGAAGCGATGAGGAGATCTGGTCGATGGTGATTTTGTTCCAGTTTCTTCGCAAAGTGGGTTGAGGAAGGTTGTGGGTTGTGATCTTTTTGTAGACAAAGTGAACACAGCTGTGGTCCGTCCAATGGAGAATTGTGGTGTGACTGAAGGAGATATGTTTGCTGGAGGTGAAGATGGGGTCGAGTGTGTGGCCTGCATAGTGAGTGGGGGTGTTAACAAGTTGTTTGAGTCCGAGGTTGGCCAGATTGTCCAGAAGGGTGGTGGCGTTGCTGTCGTTGCTCTTTTCCAGGTGAAAATTGAGGTCTCCCAGTAGTATGTAGTCCTCGGAGGGGAGGGCGTGAGGGGTGATAAAGTCAGTGATGTCTTCAATGAATTGTGCACGGGGTCCTGGTGGCCTGTAGAGGAGGGTGCCTCGGAGTGTGGTCTTGGGGTCGGTGTGGATCTGGAAGTGAAGGTGTTCGGCGCTAGCGAGGTTGGCGTCTGAGCTGGTTGAGATGCGGATGGAATTCTTATGGACGATTGCGATGCCTCCTCCTGTTTGCTTGATGCGGTCCTTACTGATGATCTTGTAGCCTTCCGGGATGGCAATGGTGATGTCTGGGGCTGAGGATGCGTTCATCCATGTTTCTGTTAGGAAGGCTACGTCCGGAGAGATGGTGTCTAGTAGATTCCAAAGGTCGATGGCGTGTCTGTGGACCGAGCGGGTGTTGAGCAGGATGCATTTTAGGTGGTTGGGGTCAGATCTCTGTTTGGTGTTCGTGGATGAGGAGTTGATCTTGGTGCCGTCATACTTGCAGGAGATGCATGTGAAGGGTCCATGGGTGTGTCCAGGAGCGGCTTGGGCGCAGTTGGGGAGTCGGCCGGGGTTAAGGGCTAAGAGGGTGGAGGCGTCGTAAGTAATGCGGGTGCGGTGGGTGGTGCGGGGGCCAGGGGGTCTGGCGCTGGGCGCGGTCCAGGCGCGGACGGGCGTAGACGGGCTTACCTTTGGCGCACCTTCGGCGCGACCGCTGCGCGTGAACGCTGCGCGAGTATTCATCTGTCATATGTGGATAGTGGAGGGGAGGGGCGATGGAGGAGCAGCAGGGAGGCGGGTTGTGGTGGAGGGGACGGGCTCCGGGCAAAACAACAACAACACAGATAATGGCGGCTGAAACGCGAGTGCAGACCGGGTTGGGAGAAAGTGATTATGTTATTATCAGTAAATAGACCAACGATGCGGCAATGCGGGCTAAGCAACACAGGCACTTTGATTAAATGAGCAAATGCAGGCACAGTCGAGCAAACAAGCGGCACGCCAAAATAATGATATAATGCTAATGCACACAATAAAATAATGCTACAGGCACGTTTAATCGCTAAATGAGGTCAGCAGCGCAATGCACACGATACCAGGCAGATTTAGGCAGGAGTCAGCAAGGGCAGAAGGGAGCGACCACTTCTAACGAAGTCAGGGCGGTCACAGCGCTTAGGTGGTCAGGAGAAGCCTTGCCTCTTAGTGGGAGGGAGGAGCAGCAGGGAGGCGGGTGCGTGATGGAGGGGGCGGGCTCCGGGCAAAACAACAACAACACAGATAATGGCGGCTGAAACGCGAGTGCAGACCGGGTTGGGAGAAAGTGATTATGTTATTATCAGTAAATAGACCAACGATGCGGCAATGCGGGCTAAGCAACACAGGCACTTTGATTAAATGAGCAAATGCAGGCACAGTCGAGCAAACAAGCGGCACGCCAAAATAATGATATAATGCTAATGCACACAATAAAATAATGCTACAGGCACGTTTAAGCGCTAAATGAGGTCAGCAGCGCAATGCACACGATACCAGGCAGATTTAGGCAGGAGTCAGCAAGGGCAGAAGGGAGCGACCACTTCTAACGAAGTCAGGGCGGTCACAGCGCTTAGGTGGTCAGGAGAAGCCTTGCCTCTTAGTGGGAGGGAGGAGCAGCAGGGAGGCGGGTGCGTGGTGGAGGGGGCGGGCTCCGGGCAAAACAACAACAACACAGATAATGGCGGCTGAAACGCGAGTGCAGACCGGGTTGGGAGAAAGTGATTATGTTATTATCAGTAAATAGACCAACGATGCGGCAATGCGGGCTAAGCAACACAGGCACTTTGATTAAATGAGCAAATGCAGGCACAGTCGAGCAAACAAGCGGCACGCCAAAATAATGATATAATGCTAATGCACACAATAAAATAATGCTACAGGCACGTTTAAGCGCTAAATGAGGTCAGCAGCGCAATGCACACGATACCAGGCAGATTTAGGCAGGAGTCAGCAAGGGCAGAAGGGAGCGACCACTTCTAACGAAGTCAGAGGTGGGGATCATCTGTGGTCAAAAGGGCTTCGTCTATGTTGCACCTGGCCCTTTTTGCAGGGTCATCCCCAAACTTTTTGCTTCTTCCTCCTATTTTGTCCTGACCTGTTGTTGGTTTTAGGACTCTGGACACTTTACCACTGCTAATCGGTGCTAAAGTACATATGCTCTCTGTAAATTGTGAATATGATTGGTTATCCATGATTGGCATATTTGATTTACTGTTAAGCCCCTAGTAAGTGCACTTAGTGTGTCAGGGCCTGTAAATCAAAAGCTACTAGTGGGCCTGCAGCACTGATTGTGCCACCCACACGAGTAGCCCTGAAAAGGTACCTCATACCTGCCACAGCAGTGTCTGTTTGCAGTTTGTTAACTGCTATATCGACTTGGCAAGTGCACCCACTTGGCAGGCCCTAACCTTCCCTTTTCTTACATGTAAGGCACCCCTATGGTAGGCCCAAGGTACCCCCTGGGCAGGGTGCAGTGCATGTGAAAGGTAGGACAGATACTGGTGTGTGTGACATGTCCTGTTAGTGAAATACTGCCATTTTCGTGTTTCACTATTGAAAGGCTATCTTGCCCCATAGGATAGAATTGGAAATGTTTTATAACATCTTACAAGTAAAACTTCCCATTGGGACACAACAGAGAAATAAAGTTTAGGCTGCCTGAACTCAGAAATTAGTAACACATCTTTTAGTAAAGATGGTTTTCAAATTATGTGTTTGAAAATTCTGTTTTCTTGTACTTTATGAAAGTAGGCAATTTTTCGTTTAACCATTCTGTGTACATCTGCCTGTTTGTGTATTGACGGTTTTGGAGTAACAGGGGCTGGAGATGTGCATTTACTGGAGACAGCCACTAGGAGGACGAGGTGTGCCTGGCCCTTCCTGGATGACTCAGAGCTGGGTTAAAATGACCATGGCAGAATTTAGAGTTGTGGGAGGAGATTTCCTTGCACCTGAAGAGGGCCTGCCTCCCTTGCACAATGCTGTCTCCACTCCCTGAGGTCATACTGCACCAGTGAGGACAGATGTGGTTTGGGCTGGGCTCAGAGACCCTTGCACAAAGAGAACAACGACATTTTGGGGTATAAGTATTAAACCTAAATCCTCAAAACTTTAGACGACTTCTGGAATCAAGATGAACCTATGCCAAGGAGAAAAGCTACGGAGCTGTGAGGAGGAGTACTGCCCCTTTGCTGTGTGCTGTGTGGGGTTGGCCTGCAATTGCTGTTTCTGCCAACGAGAGGACAAAGACTGGAACTTTGCTTTGAACATGCTTGAAGAAGATCTCCAAGGGCCTGTGTATGTTGGCCTCCTGTTCTCAGGGCCACAAAGACTTCATCCCCAGCTCCCATGAACTCTGCTGCTAAGAGTTCTGACCTGCCAGGCGTAGCCTGTTCCAGTTCTGGACCTCTGGAGGTTGTGCTTGTTGCTGGGAGCTGCAACAACCTGAAGAACTACGGAAATTGATGCATCACTCTTCTTGCGGCAGTTTTTCCAATGCAGCACAACGGTGCAAGAACAATCGGCATGCATTGCTGCGCTACTGCCGATGCCAATGCAGCCTGTTGCCGCTGCAAGAACCGACACATCAACAGATCGCGACTGAAGAAACCAACGCTGCGCTGCTTGACACACCCACATCGATCACCAATGCATCCCGGATTGCCACGCATCGTACCTGTGCAGCATATTTTCCCGACTCATCACCAGCGGACCAGAATTATCTTGGAGTCGATGCATCATTTCCCCCTATAGACTGGACACGACGCATGACTTCTCTTGCGCGCAGGAGAACAGTCGCTTGCCTCCCCAAATCCTCAGAAACAGACGCATCTCTTTGTGTTCTCAAAGCTTCCCTTCTCTGCAGCTTTTGGCCTTGTGAATTATGTCACAACTACAGGTACTTTTAGAGAAATTACGCATCCATAGTTTTCTATGGACCAAGTTGTTTGAAACCATTTTAAAGTCATATTCCTATTACTTGTATGGTGGATTTTGGTTGCTTTGGTCTTGTTGAGTTTAGATAAAGTGCCTTTTTTGGCAAACCAGGCACAAGCAGTTCTCCTATGACAGGGCAGGAGAAATGTTAATGGTTCGAAGAGTTGGGTGGGTGGGTAAGAACCCAAAATCAATGCAAGGAGACTGCATAGTTATTAATTTTAGTAACCCCCTGACTGTACAAACCTTAGCTGGTCAGTTTGCCCGTCCCTATGCACTGCCCACAGGGGTCCAAGCCCATACTCTGGATATTTTTTATTCCTGCAATCACATCTCACTTTTGACCCCAATATCTAGGGCCCCAACAAATAGGTTTAAATTCCATCCAATAGCAGGTCAACCCCTTAGACCTTTATTTAGCATCCCAGTAGCAAACAGATATGGGGCCCTTGAGAGGTGGACTGTCTCGTGCTACAAGGTGGTCACACTCCCAGCTCTGGGACATGGGCGGCCAATTGGGAATTAGGGGTGAGCAATAGTGGGCTGCAGACTCAGAATATCCCCAGTAGTAATGGAGATGAATCAGAGGACCTACAACTTGAACCCCATTGGGGAGCTTCAGATTTTGACAGAACTGGTGTAGATTTGCTTAACAACCCAGCTCTTCCTTCTCCTGACTTTTTAACTTCCAGGTTCAGATAGGAGCTGCTCCCTATTGGAAGTTGATGAAGTAGCCTCAACGGCCCAGCCAGAGATCACTCAAAGCCCCAACCCCAATAGTCATATCAAACATGGTGGTAATCTTAATCCCAGCCACAAAATGACGGTTTTATCATGGAACACCGCCGGAATAAAAAGCAAGCTCAACTGCCCAGACTGGGGATCATTGTAGGAGACTTGGGCAAGAGAGAACATTGTGAGGGGGGTTATGCAACTTTCAATGTATTGGCTACGACAGGGGGAAGAGGTAGACCCTCGGGGGGCTTATGTACTTGGGTTGCTACTCACTTGGACTGTACTATTGAGCAGTTGAACACCTTATCCCACGACATCTAGTGTATTGTACTCACCTTTTCCTCCAGGATCAAAATAGCCTTCATCAATATTTATTCCCGTCCAGTAAGCATTACACAGGATTCCCCGACCATAGATATATTAAACACATGTATTGAATCAGCATCCCCGAATGCAAGGCTGATTATAGGGGGAGATTTCAATTGCCAATTCGAGCCCTTGCTGTCCCCACTGATGCTCCCCATAGCGTTGAGGATTGTCTTTGGCTAATTTCTGACCCTCAAATTCCACCAGCTTAGGCCTGGACCCCCCAGGTACTTCAGATTAATGCAGTGACATTAACCCAGTCGCTGAGGGCGTGTAATGGCCGTACCAAGTCAGATCAGCCAGGGAAGCTACCCTTGCATCATCTTACACCTCTTTTACTATACCGATCCCCCAAAACAAACCTTTCTAAACTCTTCCCTCTTTTCTACCCCTCCCCAACCCTTCTCAATCCAAATAACATATCCACCACTAAAATTACTTTCATGTTTCACCATACTAATTCAACACTAATCCTGATGGGTTCCAGAGTAGCGTGCTACTTGCGCTTCAAAACCCCATCAGGGGTAGCAAGCGCTATATAAATACAAACCTCTTTCCCTTCACTTTCCCGCCACCTACCCTGCTCTACCCAAATAACTGAATAACATATCCACTACTCAAATTACTTCATATTTTACTATACTAATTTTCAACACTATTCCTTCATGAGTTCCGGAGTGGCGTGCTACTCGCCAGAAAAGTGCTTCAACATCCATCAGGAGTAACAAGTGCTATATGAATGCAAACCTTTCTTCCCCTTTTATCCCTCCACTATCCTTCTCACTCCAAATAACTGGCATCCACGACTGAAATTACTTTCATATTTCACCATATTAATTCACCACTAATCCTTTATGGGTTTCATGAATAGCATGTTGCAACAACCCATCAGGGGTAACAAGTGCTATATAAATACAAACCTTTTTTTCCTCCTCTATCCTTCTGCTATCCTTCCAAATCCAAATAACTGACTAACCTATCCACCACTTAAAATGTACTTGCATGTTTCACTATACTAATTTAACACTAATCCTCTATGGGTCCCTGAGTAGCGTGCTACCCATTGAAAAAGCGATATGACGCCTCGTCAGGGATAGTAAGCGCGATATAAATGCAATTACAATACAATACAATACAGTCTCTGTTGGATTATATTTTAGTGGAAACAAGCATATGGCAGTGGGTTGTTGACTACGCTGTCATGCCGAGGCAAGACAGTGACCACAATGCCCTGACACTGGAGCTGGAACCTTCAGACCTCTATAATCCCATGACCACTAGAATCCTTGTAAGTAGTAATTCGATACTTGCTTACAATAGAAATAGAATCGGATGGGGAACACTTAAGCAGTCACCAGACAAGGCAGTCGCATTATATTCTCGAACTATTTTGCCCTTAATGGAAATAGAGGAGGCTGCCATGTCACTTGACTCTCTTCAAATTATTAGTAGACTTAAGGCTCTGCACGCAGAATTGACAACGAGCCTGACTAATATTTTTTATCCTCTGACACATTCCAAGGCGAACAAGGGTACCAAACAAACATGGTTCAACAATTCTTGTCACAAGGCAAAGGGTGCCCTCATAGAGCGACCGTTGACCCTGCTCCAGGCAGGTCGCTATCCACGCCGAACAGCACCACCTGTGTGCCCGTGTCCCTGAGCTCGCTGCTGCTGCCGTGAGTTTGAGGCCCCCATAGGTAGCTGTGTGCTCCCTCTGCCCCTTTTTTCCTGTCTGCCTTCGTTTTTTTAATCTGTATTCTCGGTCAGCTGTTTTCCTCTGTATTTCATTTTTTGTACTGTGCCGTTTTCTGCTCTACCTTTCCCGCCGATGCATCCCCTGCGGCACTGCCCCCTGCTCGTCCATTCGTCCCGCCTCCCAGCTGCTCCTCTTTCCCACCTCCCCTTCTTATGGCGACCGCTGCGCAGCCACGCAGCAGGAGCCCCGAAGGCGTGCCTAAGGCAAGCCCGTCTTCACCGCCGAACACCTGCATTTCCAGATCCACATCGACCCCAACACCACCCTCAGAGGAATTCTCTTCTACAGACCCCCCAGACCCCGACCTCAGTTCAGCGACTCCAATGCCGACTTCGTCAGCACACACGCCATTGCGTCCATGGACTACATCCTCCTTGGAGACTTAAATTTCCACCTTGCGAGCACCAACAACAGCAACTCCACCACCCTGCTCGACAACCTCACCAACCAAAATTGTACTGAGAGAGAAGTACTTACACCCAGATATGTGGTGCCTGACTTGAAGGAGGAGGTTGACATACACCAAGGGGTTCAGGGTTGTGAGGTAGCTCCAGTGGTGCACAGTGTCCCTAGGGTGGATTTGAGAACTGGCACGGGGGTTCATATTCCTAGTGGTGGGAGGGACACGCTACTGACTTTAGATGAGATGTGCAGGTAGAGGGGTTTCACCAGGATAGAAGCCTTGGTATGTGGTATGGAGACAGCCTAGAAGAGTGTGATTTGAGTGACAGAAACAGTCGGACACTGTATTGCCACTGTGGCTGGCTGCCCTGGTGGATGGAGTTGCCCCTGGGTGTGGGGGGGGGGTGAGAGGGAACAGGAGTCACACTCCATGGGTGGACTGGGCCACACCATTGTGATGTCTATGTGGGTACTGTCTACCTGTTGGGACACATCTGTGAGCAAAGTAACTTTAAGCACTGTACAGATGGGGTCCATAGGTGAGGAGAAGGGTTCCCCATGGGTTAATGGGTTAGCTTAGTGGGCCCTGAGAGTATGGATAGATTGATCCAAGTGGGTTTAGGAAGGCGTAGAACAAGGAATAGACGCCTGTTGTTGCGGGCCAGGTTCCATGTTCTATCGCCCCAAGCAGGAAAGCCCATTGAGGAATGGATTGGTCCACCCTGGTTTTAGGCAGGAAGGAGGTTGTGTTGGACTTGGACATTTTGTAGGGTTATCCCAAACGTTTTGCTTCTTCCTTCTATTTTTTCCTGACCTGTTGTAGGTTTTAGGACTCTAGGCACTCTACCACTGCTAATCAGTGCTAAAGTGCATATGCTCTCTGTGTAAATTGTGAACATGATTGGTTATCCACGATTGGCATATTTGATTTACTGGTAAGCCCCTAGTAAAGTGCACTGAGTGTGCCAGGGCTTGTACATCAAATGGTACTAGTGGGCCTGAAGCACTGATTGTACTACCCACATGAGTAGCCTAAAAAAGGTATCTCAGACCTGCCACTGCAGTGTCTGTACGCAGTTTGTTAACTGCCATGTCGACTTGGCAAGTACACTCACTTGCCAAGTCCTAACGTTCCCTTTTCTTACATTTAAGGCACCCCTATGGTATGGCCAAAGTATCCCGCTGGGCAGGGTGCAGCTTGTGTGAAAGGAAGTGACATGTCCTGATGGTGAAATACTGCCAATTTTGTTTTTCACTATTGAAAGGCTATCTTGTCCCATACTTTGTAACATCTTACAAGTATAACTTCCCATTGGGACAAGATAGAAAAATAAAGTTTAAGCTCTCTGAATTCTAAATTTATTAACACATTTTTTAGTAAAGATGGTTTCTGGTTTTTAAATCATTTTTTTTTAAATGCCACTTTTAGAAACTATCTGTAACAGGGAAAATTGGCCAGGACCTGTATAATTCTCAGCGTCTTTAAATTACCGCTTGACCAAACTATATTATTTTCACTTGATCTGGTACTTTATTAGTACACATTCTTCAACTTTTTTTTACTTTTTTTAGTATATTCAAAGCAGAAGAGAGATCAAAGTCTATATGCAGAAAATACTTTTGTACAGTGATTCACAAAACATTTAACAATAATTGTGAGTATATAATACACAATATAAACAAACATAAGTGATAAAATCATAAACGAAACATCCTATTATCATGATTTTCTTGTGTTGCCTTTTAGTATCACAACCAAATTATTATTTCATATTTACATATTACTTCAAAGACATTCAAAAAGATGTTACATAATTCATCATTTCAATTAAGAAAGAGTGGGAGAACCAGGGGGAAAACATTAGTGTCATAATACATAGCACTTTACTTCTATATATAGACTAAACCAATTCTATAATTCCTCTGTGTTTGTATTCTGTGTCATGGTAAGGCCAACGCGTTTCGAGTCTCTTATAATAAATAAATGGACTCTCATCAGGGCTCTTAGCTCTTTTTGCAGCACTGTTGGTTATCTAAAATTAGGATGTATAAAAAAATATATATATTTTTAAAACATCGATATTTTTAGCTCCCTTGTTTATATATTCACTTTCTCATTATGGTTGTGCACTGGTAATTATACCTGGACAGCGTTGTGTTATTTGCAGCTCGAGTGTCTTTACCATTAATACTTCAGTCAGCGTTTAGCAACAGGCTTCTCTCGCTAATTTTTCATTTCTCATATCTACATGAAGAATGACATGCCGTTAGTTCGATGTAAGCATAAGGCTTTCATTAGTGGATCTGTTAACAAGCTTTTGAGCATACCTAGGAGTGGCATTCACATATTTAAATGGAACGGGTTTCTTTGGGCAGGTCTCAACCCTTGGTAATTTTTATTTAATCTGGAAGCAAAACATAATGCTTAATTAGCTTAGGTGTTTAAGGAGAAAATACATTTTGCTTTCAATGTCAGTTATTTCTTTGAAAGCGTACCTTTTAAAAGATGCATCCGTCTTCAAGCAACGTTGTTTATTTTACTCTCACAGCATGATTTCCTGCCTTTTCAGTGTTTTCTTTAATCATATCTGCACTGTAAACGGCAAGCCATTAGTGCATTGAAAGCATTAATCCTTTACTAATGAGTCTGCTTAAGAGCTTTTCTCACACCTGATAAAAACATTCATTTATATAAATGTGATGAGTTTCTCTCCCACTCTTTCTTAATTGAAATGATGAGCTATGTAACATCTTTGTTAATGTCTTTGAAGTAATATGTATATATGAAATAATAATTTGGTTGTGATACTAAAATGCAACACAAGAAAATCATGATAATAGAATGTTTCGTTTATGATTTTATTACTTATGTTTGTTTATATTGTGTATTATATACTCAATATTGTCGTTAAATGTTTTGTGAATCACTGTACAAAAGTATTTTCTGCATATAGACTTTGATGTCTCCTCCGCTTTGAATATACTAAAAAAAGTTTTTAAAAAGTTGAAGAATATGTACTGATAAAGTACCAGATCAATTGAAAATATTATAGTTTGGTCAAGCGGTAATTTAAAGACGCTGACAATTATACAGGTCCTGGCCAATTTTCCATGTTACAGATATATATACGGGCCTATATACGGGCCAGCTAGAGCCTGGCCTGTTGGGCCTAACTCCCTTTGCTCACTTTTAGAAACTAGACATTTTTATATTTAACCATTCTGTGTGCCTCTGCCTGTTTGTGGTTGACTGTCTGGTTTTGGAGTGACAGAGGCTGAGGGGATGCATTCACTGTAGACAGTCACTGGGGGGTTGAGGTGTCACTGGCCCTTCATGGATGACTCGGAACTGGGCTCAATAGACCTTGGTGGAATTTAGAGTAGTGGGAGGAGATTTTCTTGCACCTGAACAGGGCCTGTCTCCCTTGCACAATGCTGTCTCTGCCCCCTGTGGTCATACTGTACCAGTGAGGACAGAACTGGTTTGGACTGGGCTCAGAGACCCCTGCATAAAGAGGACAAAGAAATTTTGGGTATAAGTATTACACCTAAATCTCCAGAACTTTAGACTACTTCTGGAATCAAGAGGAACCTCTGCCAAGGAGAAAAGCTGTGAGGAGGAGTACTGCTCCTTTTCTGTGTTTTGTGTGGGGTTGGCCTGCAGTTGCTGTTTGGCCAAGGAGAGCACAAAGACTGGAACTTTGCTTTGAACCTGCTTGAAGAAGATCTCCAAGGGTCTGTGTGTACTGGCCTCCTGTTCTGAAGTCTCGGGGCCACAAAGACTTCACCCCCAGCTCCCCTGAACACTGTTCCAATTCTGGGCCTCTGGAGGTTGTGCTTGCTGCTGGAAGCTGGAAGAAATCTGAAGACCTACGAAAATCGATGCATCGCTCTTCTTGCGGCAGTTTTTCTGACACAGCACCCCGGTGCGAGAAGAATCGCCATGTATCGCCGTGCCGCTGCCGAAACTGATACAGCGCCTGTCGCCACTGCAAGAACCGACACATCAAGCGATCCCGGCTGAAGAAACCGACGCAATGCCACTTGATGCTGCCGCATCGATCACCGATGCATCCTGAATTTCTACACATCGTTCCTGTGCAGCAAGTTTTTCCAATGCATCACGCGCGAACCTCAATCATCTTTGAGTCGATGCATCACTTCCCACAGACCGAATACAACGTATCACTTCTCATGCGTGCAGGAGAACTGTTGCATTGCCTCAGCAAGGGCTCAGAAACTGAAGTATCTCTTTGTGTTGTCAACGCTTCCCATCTTTTGGCTGTTCGGCATGTGAATTTTGTTGCAACTACAGGTACTTTGAAAGAAATCACGCATCCATAGTTTTCTATGGACCAAGTTGTTTGAAACCTTTTTAAAGTCATATTCTTGTTACATGTATGTTGGATTTTTATCCTATTGGGCTTGTTGAGTTTAGATAAAGATACTTTATTTTTCTAAACTGGTTTGGTGTCCATTTGTGGTGTATTCACTGTGTTACCTTGTGTTTTGAGTACAAATACTTTACACTTTGCCTGTGGGATAAGTCTGTCTGCTAGAGCCAAGCTATGCAGGGGGTGAGCAGGGGTTATCTACAGCATATATCCCCCTTACCATGACTAGAAGAAAGGGTCCCTATTTGGACAAAGGTACCTACCTCTGCCAACTAGAGACCTCCATTTCTAACAGTCTATGACGTGAAAGGTAGCAGTCTCCATCCTACAGCACAATCTAAAGCCAGGCTTGTAGTCATGCAGGAAATATTTAGCATCGGTGTGATCTTGGAAAGGAACATAGATTGCTTTTTCAATTACCTTGCCAATGAATGGTGAGTGGGTGATCGGCCAGTAGTTGGAGAGGTCATCAGGGTCTAGCGTAGTTTTTGCTTTCAGTTTGTTTTTTACGAGTGGAGGATCTAGCCTGTCTTGAGAGCAAGACAATGCCTTGAGTGAAGGAGGCACTTATAATGGAGAGGAGGGGCGAAGGAGCATCCCCAGAGAGAGCTTTGGTAAAGGACAAGCTTAAGACATCATCTTTATAAAATTTGGTTTGAGGAAGTTGAGTATGTCAGTGAGATCTGTAAGAGAAAGGACTATGAAGGCTGACCATTAATGGATTCTACAGGGAGGGGTGGTCTTAAGAAATCAAGCAGGCTTGGTGTTGCTGATGGACTTAAGAAGAGGTTGATGGCATTACACTTCTTTGTGGATTTAAGAATAGGTGGGTCAGGCAGGGGGTTGAAGGAGTGGTTGATTGTGTTGGTAAGTGTCCTGCTTTTATCAGTGGCTTCACTGATGGAGTGTGTATAGTAATTTGCTGTGTTTGATGTGATGAGCTCTCTGCGTGTTGTGCGGAGGGACTTCAGTATCATGAGGTCATTGCAAGTTCTTTTTATCTTTTGTTTTCTTTCCTGTTTGTGAATGGATGGTTTACTGCCAGCAAGGTATTTAGACTACTAGGGTGCTGAAGACTTTACTTACCTCTTAATATTATGTTTCACAATATTTTGGTGGTCAATATTTTAGTCATGATATTTCAGCAGGACAATATTCAGATCTCAATATTCTGGTAGATTACTGCTGAACACTGCTTAAGAATGATCACTTTCCACAGATGGCAGTACCTGGGTCCCATACTTCATAACAAGCGTGCCAGGCAAAATCATTCACTGCTTGGGCCAAAGCTCAAAGAGTAGGGGAGACAAAATGGTTAGTATTTGAGTTATTATGGAAACAACATTTCGCGGCTGAGCTCAGCATCTACATGTCCCTCTCCAACTCCGACCAAAATAGCCAAGAGTAATGATACATTTCCACTCCAGGTCTGTTGGGGCAAAGCTACATGTGTTTCTACTGGCAAGCTCTCTATTAATGATTCACCAAAAGTATTTATTGCACAAAATACAGGGTTAATAATCAAGGGGGTTGTCTTTGGATATCAAGTGGTTCATACCTGGAGTGCACAGCGGGGAATCGTACTTCCAATGCAATATTAGCATTGCACCTCACCCTAACACTAAACATAATATTTGGACTGGGAAATAGATGAGTGTATCTGTCCCGGCAGACACTAAAGTGAGCCAAGGACAGACTGACGAAGGTAGTCTGACTAAGACAAAAGGCAAGACGATTAAAACCAATCAGAGCTCATTTCAGTGGATTACATGGATTTGGCATATGTCAATATCTTGGTAGAAAAGTATTAGTAGAGACGAGCTTGGCGTGTTGTAGCTGGTTCTCTGAGTGACTAACCAATCATTGAATGTAAAGTCAAGCAACTATGCAAAACAAATACCTATATGTTATGTTATTTTAAGAGGTTTTATAAAGCGCCTGGTTACTCCACTTGGAGTGTCCCCAGGTAAGGCTTCCATAGACCACAGAGGTTCCACAACATACTCCAGTGCTACTACAGTTGTCTTAAATATAAAAAATAGAAAATGTTGTTTGATGAAAGAAGAGAAAAGAAATGAAGTAAGTCACATAATACTGCAGAGCTATTCAGTTGCCTTCATTTCAAACGTACTAACTAGTTTTACAAACCAGATGTGCTAAATGGTGTTAGCACACATTATATATTCATGTGCCAATGTGATATCAAGCATAACAAATACAGCAGTCACATTTACAGTTATCATGAAGCAAATACTTACAGTGAATCTTGAAGTCCTTGTACTGTCTATCTTCAATTGCTACCACGTACAGAGAAGCGCGGTCTGGAAACATAAGCCCTCCAGGTTTCTGTTGATGAATGTTGGGGAAATGGGTCTCGTAATCTATTCACCTGACAAAGACATCACATTTTGAACAGCAAATATAAAAAAGCCGACAAGCACCCCCTGCATGCCTTTATTGCTCCGCTTGAGACTGTCACATCCACTCTCATATCCCAGCGAATCTAGTAGCCGGCAGCAACACTGATAGATCAGGATGTCTGTCTGAATCACTGCAGCCGCCACTCACAGACAGGCCCTGAAATATATGACCAGCACACTCAGGGTAATTCGTCTCTCGGTACAATTTGTCAAGATCAGGGGCGTCTGCTGGATTTAACAAGCGCCTCTTTTATTCTCACATGATTTGCCGTGCAGGGGAGACGGTGGGAATGCAAATGAACAAACCCCATGGCACATGCGCTCAACCTAGAGGCAGCCGGACATGCAGAGCACCTACCAGCCACTTGTCTCGGGCAAAGATGACCGTGTTAAGCATGGACTCGTAAAAAAGGCAGTAGCCCATCCACTCGCTGATGATGATGTCGACGTGGTCCACCGGCAGCTCGACCTCTTCCACTTTGCCCTTAAATATTGTGATTACTGAAAGAGAAAACATGCACAGAAACGCATCCGTTATGGTTCTTTCACAGTCTCATTATTTCAAAATAGAAGCATTTTCGATATGCTATACAAAGAAGCCATAGTTGTTGCTTATTTATTTTGTGCAACTAGCAACCACCGACAAAGCCAATAGTACTGGTTTGTTGAAGGTGTAATGTTTCTTGTTGTTTTATATATCTTGAGGAAAATACAAAAGTAGCAAAATACTAGTCGTGCGTCGCTAAGCATAGATTTTTAGCTTATGTGTTTTAAGCCACGCCCCTTTGAGACATCCCCCTCCCCCCAGTGTTTTTACTTCCCACTTAAAGCCCTGATCTTATTATACAAATAACAAGATAGATTCACTAGTGCAATTGAAATGAGAAAATGTCTGCTCTGTTTTCAGGGATGGCTTCATAAACACCACTTAGCCGCATTCTGTGCCAAAGTCACTGGAGGTGATGCGGTTTGTGTTTCAAAAGGTGGAATTCCTGGTTTTGTAATTGGTTAAGATGTCAGAAGCATGCTTCAGGGACATAGTTTTGCCTGTTCACTGTATTCCTTCTACATTGTTTGATGTCTTTGATGGTTTAGCGCTCGGTTGAAATTAAATATAATCATCACAGAAATCCTTTGAGGCAGCCAGAACATTTCCTAAAAGCAGCAAGGTTAAGCCCAGTTATCTTTCGCACACGCCACCCATCACAATAAATATTGCATGGGGCCTTTCTGTCTGATGTGAAATATCAAACACGGAAAACTAACATGGCAGAGTAGCACAGTAAATGAAATAAGTGAAAATGTTACTTAAAACACACTGGGGCAGGTTTTTTTTGTGATGCAGCGCTGGCGTAAACAAGGCGGACAATTTACAACGTAACGCATCTAGGGAGATGCATCATGTTGTAAAACCCTGCGTCACATTATGCCTTATAATGTATGCAGGGTGGATGTTCCCATGCAGGAAAGCCTTGTAAAAGTGACGCAATCTACAAGATGTCACTGCGTTACTTCTAGGACAGCCCTGCATCAAAACCGTACTCCTGGTTGAAGCAGGCATAAAGACTGGCCCAGTACAATAAGTATAGGCCCCAACATGCATTGCTGGAGTTGGGTCGTGCTTGCGACACAACTCCAGAAATGCTTGACTTTTGGGCCAACAGATGCGTCAGAATTTCTGACGCATCTGTCAATGCTTGCACAATGGTGCGCCATATTGTGAATATGGTGCATCCATGGTGGAGCAAGGGTATCACAGGCTGGCACAAGGAATTAACATTTAGCACCTATTGAAACTGCACATAAGGCCATGGCATAATTCCAGGAGAAGGACCATACACAAAAAAGGTCATGCCCAAAATGTAAATCGACCAGAGAAGATTTTGATAAAATGTTAGATCTTTTTAAACTTTTAAAATATAATAACTGGTGTGGTTGAATAATATTGGTACAAATAAATCAGAATGAAATACACAGTCCTGGATATTAAGTACTTTCCTAGGCAATATTTAGGTCTTGTTAGCTCAACTCTATCTGCCTTTATATCTATTCATATTTCTATCTATAATCTATATATCTATCTATCTATCTATCTATCTATCTATCTATCTATCTATCTATCTATCTATCTATCTATCTATCTATCTATCTATCTATCTATCTATCTATCTATCTATCTATCTATCTATCTATCTATCTATCTATCTATCTATCTATCTATCTATCTATCTATCTCTCTATCTATCTCTCTGTCTGTCTGTCTGTCTGTCTGTCTGTCTATCTGTCTATCTATCTATCTATCTATCTGTCTATCTATCTATCTATCTATCTATCTATCTATCTATCTATCTATCTATCTATCTATCTATCTATCTATCTATCTATCTATCTATCACTCCTTGGTGATTGCCAGTGGGTAGTTATAGTTAGCCTACATTTCCATAGGAAGAGCATTTTTGGTTTGCTAATGACATTGGCTCCTGTTAAACCCAGGATCCCAGGTTGGATGAGGTAAGTACCTTAGGCCAAATAGAGACCCGCGTTTCCACGTCAGGGAAAGGAAGGTCACCTTCTGAGATAGCCCCCTCTCACCCCCTTGGTGCTTGGCACAAGCAGCCAGGCTTATCTTCAAGGCAAATGTGTAAAGTATTTGTAACCACGCTCACAGCAACCCAATGATGACACCACAAATAGACTCCACACGAGTTTTATAAAAACAAGTATACATTTTATATAAAAAGATATATACGATCAGACCACACAATATAAATCCAACATATGAGTATGTGTACTAATTCTCCTGGCCAGTTGTTAGGCCGGCCAGCCCTTGTATGTTTGGGCGATATTGAAGAGCACTTCTAAACATTCCACTGTAATCCTAATACCATGTTATGCAGTTCATAATGCTAGAATCAGGCACTTTTGCAATGTAATATTAATGCGATGCATAACACAACAATCAGACACTTTGCAATGTAAAAATAATGCAATGTGTAACACAACCACAAGGTACGTCGTTATGCAGAAATAAGGCAATGTGTAATACACTAATCAGATAGTTCGTTATGCAGGAATAATGCAATGCGTTATACGCTAATCGGGTAGTTAATTGTGCAGAAACAATGCAATGTCTCATACGACAATCAGGTAGTTTGTTATGCAGAAATAATGCCATGCGTAATACACTAATCAGGTAGTTCATTATGGAGGAATAATGCAATGTGTAATACACTAATCAGGTACTCTGTTATGCAAAAATGATGCAATGTGTAATATGACAATCAGGTACTCTGGTATGCAGAAATAAGATAATGCGTAATACACTCCGGCACTGATCACGTTGCCTTAGGCGGTCTCTCCGCCACTCCTTCTGACTCGCCGTCAGCCTCTGTCAACAGTTGCCCCCAACATGGGTATGGTGTAACAAAAAGTGCAGCTCCGCACTCCGGCCCCGGTACAGCCACTCCCTTATCAATACGGGCAGCGATATGAACCGAAGCAGAGGCTCGCACTTCCAGAATGAGAGAGAGGCCAAGAGCGTCTCCCTCTGAGCCCGCACCCCGCCCCAAGAGTCGACACACATTACCTGGGGGCGTGAACTCACTCTCCTCTCCCCGTCCAGCGATTTGGGGCTCCGATGCAATCTTTGTGAATTGGCAACGGCGGGCTCGGGCCAGCGGCTCAGCTCCTCCGGGGCTACTGGTCCGGGCTGCTACTGCTACGAAGATCTCAGGCTGCCACAGGGCACACGCACACAGCGTCGCTGAGACTCCCTTAAGCTTTGGGTGCACGATCACCGGGCACTCCACAGGAAGGTCTCAGGCTGCATAAAGAACACACGCACAGCGTCGCTCAGACTCACTTTAACTCCGGGTGCACTTTAACGAGGCAATCCTCACGAAGGTCTCAGGCTGCACAAAGCACGCGCACACAGCGTCGCTGAGACTTACTTGGACTTCGGGTGCACAATATCAAGGCAATCCTCACAAAGGTCTCACGTTGCCCAGAGCACATAGCATTGATGAGACTCACTTGGATTCAGGGTGTGCACAGTAACAAGACAATCCTCACGAAGGTCTCACACTGCACAAAGCACACGCACACAGCATCAATGAGACTCACTTGGATTACGGATGTGCACGATAACAAGGCGATCCTCATGACGGTCTCACGTTGCACAAAGCACAAGCACACAGCGTCGATGAGACTTACTTGGATTTCGTCTGTGCACGATAATAAGGCAAGCCTCATGACTGTCTCACGCTGCACAGAGCACACGCACACAGCGTTGATGAGACTCACTTGTATTCTGGTGCCCACGATGACTGGACAATCCTCACAAATGGTTCAGGCTGAAAAAAGCACACGCACACAGTGTTGCTGATCCTTGCTTGAACTCCAGGTGCCCACAATCACAGGGCACAGCTTACAAGGGTCTCAGGCTGCATCAAGCACACACACACAGCGCTGCTGAGACTCTCAGGAAATGTTGTGTTCCTGAGTTTTCGCAACAGGGAGCCAGCTCACCTCCGGCACTTGGGGATAAGTTACTTCAGGACACAGCACAGCAAAGTCCTTTCAAGCAGGGGGACACAGCACACAGCAAAGTCCCTTTCACCTTACCTTGGTTAAAACAGCAAACTGCAGGCCAGCCCCAGAACACACAGCAATGGTCAGTCCTTTCCTTCAGTCTCTTCAGTTTCTTCCTTGGCAAATGTTCCTCTTGACCACAAAGTAGCTCCAGTCTTGTTCAATCTTGATAAAGCCATTCTCCACAGTTCAGGGGCTTGAGCTCTCATAGTTATACTCCTCAACAGCTTTGAAGTCTTTGTGTTTAGGGGGCACTGACCCCTATTCAAACCAGTTCGAATGCCTCCCTGCCAGTGGAACCTTATTCCTTTGATTAGCGGGGTCTTGATTCTCAATCACTCAGCAGGAGATGGGACAATTGTTTTATAGCAGCAACCCAGGCTTCTTCACCTGTAGGGGCTAATCCTCCCCCTACATTCCAGATGCCGGTCAGCCTGTTGCTCTCTCACCTCCTCCCCTGGGTCAAGACATTCCCCAGATCCTATTGCTTTCAAATCCAGACAGTCCACCCACAACCAGGCAGAGACACACAGAAATGTTGGAGCACAAAGATCCAGCCACTTCTAAAAGAGTGGCTTTTAAACACATAATGCAAAAACTACCTCTATAAAAAGATGTGTTATTACATTTTGAGTTCAGGCACACTAAACTTCACCTCTCCATCTTAAGCCTTTGTGAAGATAGGCTGGAAAACGTATAACAGAGCCCCCATTCTATCCTATGGGTAAGGTGGCCTTTTAACAGTGAAAGATGAAACGGAGATTATTTCACTCTCGGGACATGATACACACCTTGGTACATGTCCTACCTTTCACATGCACTTCACCCAGCCCCGGGTTACCCTGGACCTACCATAGGGGTGTCCGATGTGCATAGAAATGGAAGGGTAAGGTCTGACAAGTGGGTGCACTTGTCTGAACAAAATGGCAGTTTAACAAACTGCATGCAGGCACTGCAATGGCAGGCCTGAATTCCATTTTTAAGGCTACTTGTGTCTGTGGCACAATTAGTGATGCAGGCCCAGTAGTAGCATTTGCATTACCAGCCCTGGCACACATAATGCAATTTACTAGGGACTTTACTATTAAGACAAACATACCAATCATGGACAACCAATTACCTTTACACTTTATACAGGGAGCACTTGCACTTTGACACTGTTTAGCAGTGGCAAAGTGTCCAAAGCATCTACGTTGGCAACACCATCTCAGAAAAAAGGTCTAGGGGAAAGCAAAAAGTGTAGGGAACTTTAGCCAAAAAGGGCCAAGTCCTACAGCGCCCTTTGACAATTATTCTCAAAACATTCCTCCACAAAATGTTCGTCCACCTCAGTTTTTCCCTGAAAAGTTGTGGGGCGATCTGTGAAGTGGGTGCCAAGAATAAAGGGGGTCCCAAAATCAAAATTTCCCTATGTTTTTTCCATAGATTTTTTTGAAAAGGCTCACAGCCTAAACTGCAGAACATAATTACACCAAATTTGGCAGGAGTTAAATCTTTTTCCAGAAAGCGACCCTTTGGTCTAAATCCATTCAGTAGCTTTTAAAAAATTAGCGTACAAACATATTTGTATATTTGGAATGTTGGGTTTGAGGTCTCGTGCAAGAGTCCTGCGAGCTCAGCTTAAAAAAATGAGAGAATTCTGATTGACATAGGGGCCTTTTGTTTTCTTGGGCCATATTGCTCCCGTGAGCAATCTAATTGACTTGCTGCAACATAAGTAATAATCTTGTGGTAGCCCTTACAGGACTCCAGGGACTTAGGATCTCATTATGATGGTGGTCGTTTTTTTGTACGACCGCCATCATATCGGGGACAGGACCACCCGACTTGCTGTTGGCGGTCCCGCCATTGGTATTACAATGCGACCACCTTCAAGGCGGTCGCAAAATGTTTTTTCTGTATTGCAGCATGTGCTGTGGGTTGCACCATATGCCGCAATACAAAAAAAATCACTTTTTGCATATCTCTGCACCATGTGGCAGGTACCGTGGCAGGCACCATGCAGTGCCTGCCTCATGGTGCTGGGATATGTAGGGGGGCACCATAGGTGCCCCCCAGGGTTCATGTTGGAGGGCCTGGGTGGAATGGAGCCCACTAGGGGCTCCTAAAGTCAATTTCCACCAGCATTCTCAGGGTGGGTTAACCGCCCTGAAACAGCTGGCAGAAACTGACATTGTAATGCCTACGGCAGTGCCTGAGCAGGCACCACCACCATTTTAGGCATTACAGACCGTCCGATGGGCTGCTTAACCCCCTCGGATTAGTGTCAGACAGTCTTTCTGCCCGACCATCCACCCGCCACCCTAATGTGGTGGGCGGTAAACACTATTACAATGGCAGTGAACCGCCACCTTCGAGCTGTCGGTCCCATGGTCATCATAATCTGGCCCATAGTTCCCTGTCCTGAAAATGAGTTAAAAAAAGGCAAAAAGATATAAGTATACCCTGCCTCTCTGGCCCTGGTGGGGTGGTACAGGGGCCAAAAAATAGAAAAATAGGTTTGGTGCCATGATCCCACGATACACTTGAAGAAAAAAAAAAAAAAATCAGCAGCCTCCATTTTAAAAGAAAATGAATATGACCCCCAGGCTGTGCCAAGGCCTAAGGGTCAAAATGTTATATCATTTGGAGAGGGGGATGTGTGTAGGGCTCCCCCCTCCGATTTTCGCCCCGGGGATTCCATACTCAGGGGCTCGAAATTTAATAGAAGGGGGATCGGACACCACAGTCCCGTCCCAAGTCCTTTACAGACCCGGAGACCCCATCCCCTTGGGCTGAAACAATAAACTTCTGTAGTTTGCTGAGCCCCTCCCTGAGCCTCTATGAGGACACAGGGACCCAATTCCTGGACCGATATACAAATGAAGGAGAGGGGGTCTGCGGACCCCATCCTCTGGGGCTTGATTTGTTTTAAAAGGGGAAGGAGGCTCTGTGTCCCCTTCCCCATAACAGTTTTGTCCCAAAGACCCCATCCCTGACACCGCCCAACCTTAGAACACTGTGGTGATCTACCCGAGAGAGTGGGGCATACTCTGCTAACTCTTCCCAGGAGGACAGGGCACTCAACTTTGCTCCAACCCAGTGGAGCAATTAAAAATGCTACTCCAGCCTGGCCAGGAGCAAAGAAAAAGTGCCGGCTACCACAAGCACCCATTATGCTACTAGTTGGGGAGTCAGCTGAGACTGTAGGGGCATTGGCACTGCCAGCCGCCCACAACATCCCTAGCAGAGTGGGTGCTCTGGGTTGGAACCCATCTAAAAATTGAAAAATGGCCAGCTCCCGCATGGGAGAGAGCTGAGGGCCATGGGATTGTTGCCCCACCCACAGCCTCCAATTATCCCAGGGTCCGGAAAACAAATGTCTCCATGAAATTCCAATAGTAATATTTAAACAAAATTTTAGCAATTGTCCTATTCAGATTTTGTTTGCCCTTCTCACAGTGGGGTGCAGGGTCAGCCCTCTCCAGCCACTGGCATACCCCACTATATGCAAAGCTATTTTTCTCTTGCAGATTGCACACCTACATTGAAAAGGTAGTCCAGGGACTTCTGTCCTAATATATGCTTTATCGTGAAGCAAAAACAGCTTGGGCGTATATCTATTATTTTAATTTGAAAGATCCTGGCAGCTCCACTTTCACAGCTACCAGGGTCCTCCTTTCTCATCAAATGTGAGCATTGCATGCATAATTAATTATTTTTTTTGAAAACAAAATATTCAAGCATTGACATACCCAATAGGTCTGACCTTTGCTAGCAGGTGCAATGGGTAAGTTGTTTTATTGCAAGAATATGAGGCACACATGGTGTAGTGAAATGTACCGTTAGTTGTGTGGTCTACAAAAGTGATGGGTCCACATTTGCACTCCACTGGGAACTAAACACCCCGTTCTAGCAAGTGACTCTCTCAGGGTAGCGGAGCAGAGCAGTCCAAGGCCTACTCAAGGGCGGTGGTGTGAGCTAGTAATCTCTATTTGCTGGCACGCAATAAATAAATGAGTGTCCAGTCTGTGCTTTTTTCATAGGAAAAAGTTAAAATAAAAGTATTACACATACACTACTCAATGCTACTCATTAATTTACAAATATACAAAAAGCTGGCGGAAATATCTTTCCCTGACATTTGATAATCACCTCTAACTTCCTAAAGGGGTCAAGTTTACCAAATCACATGTCAAGAATTATTTTAGGCGTAAATCATACCCGTGGATAAATGCTCCTATCGATGGTAATAAATCACATACCTCTTAATATACATTTTGATCACTGTTAACATGATTATTAAAATACAGCATTTACAAAACAAACCTACCATGGGTCTTGTACTTTTTGAATACTTTCACCTATTGGAAACGCAATTATCAAAACAGTCCCAGAGGGCTTCACCTTTGGTTCACAAAGCATGTAACCATAAACAATGCCCCTAGAGAATTCCAGTACAGTATGTACATTATTTCAAGAACCTTCAGGCCACACTGAACGTGACCATAACTTAGCCCCTAAAGGGCAAAGAAAAACATGTTCACAATTTTAGACAACTTTAGGCTACAGTAGTTCGAGCCATACACTTTGCCCCTAGAAAGCGCTGTACTCCTAGCTAAAGAGCACATGTTCCAGCCTTAGGAATGTTTAAAAACTTGATGGAAATCCTGGGTGGGTCATCCTGTTTGGGTCTCACTAAAATTAGGGTCCGTACTGTTGATAAAATACTTCGGCCCTTGGGGAAAAGTCTGCTGCCTCTACAGCCCCCCTGCAATCTTTTTGTGTGGTTGATGGTGTCCCTGCCATCCTGGGGCCACAATGAGGAGATAAAAAGTGTGCAAAATCATAGAGCCTCGCAGGGCATTATGGGGCTCTCCTCCAGAGCAATGAATATTTGATTTGCGGCTCTGGGCGTTTTATTTGGTATGCACCGCAGTGACCTGCCACGAGGCGTGTCCTTTCACTTGTTTTATTTTTTAGGTTTTGCCTGCAAGTGCGCACGTAGTGCGCATGCGCTAAAAAACCTTTTGAGTTGTATGTGGGATCGATGACCCGCCTCTGTCTCTCATTGGCTAGCTCCATAAATGGAGGCTAGCCATTGGGAGACAGAGGCTGTCAATCACGCTTTCTCGGGGAAAACGCGATTCGGGGGCGTTTCTCTGGCTTTTTTTAAGTCTCGCCCCTTTGTCCCGGGCCGCGCTGTGATTGGCTGCCGGCCCGGGACACTCCCGTGACGTCATTTCCCGGGCCGCGCTGTGATTGGCTGCCGGCCCGGGACACCCCCGTGACGTCAGCCAATCACAGCACGGCCCGGGACCTGACTTGTTAGGTTTTGCCTCGGCGATGTGCGCCAAAAAACCTCATGAGATGAAAAAGGGCTCGGGTATACGCCTCCTGCTCCCATTGGCTAGCTCCATAAATGGAGGCTAGCCATTGGGAGCTGAATCTGTCTGTCAACGCGGACCAGATTCGGAGGCGTTCCCGGACCCGTTTTCGTGTTTTCTTCCGTAGGCGTTTTCACTCCAGCTGGGCGTTTTTTTGATGTCTGTTTCTTCCGGCCGGCCAATCCCTGCGCGGCCGGCCGGCCGGAAGTCCCGCCCCCCGCTGCCCCGGTCGGCCAATCCCTGCGCGGCCGGCCGGAAGTCCCGCCCCCGCAGCCCGGGAGACAGGAGAACAACCATGGCGGGCGCTCTGCCGGGTTCCCGTGAGCTGAGGGAGCCCGGCGGCATCAGAGGCGGGAGAGCCCTGCAGCACCACCACGCCGCCCGCAGTGAGTAGTGCCTCGGCTAATCGGTGTTTTTTTAGGGTTGGACCCTTTTGTCTGTGAGCAGGGATTGAAGCAGAAACAACGCCAGCAAAGGGCGACAACGGCGCTGTTTTTTCTATTTAGTGACGGCAGCGAGTTAGGTGCAAGGTGAATAGGGGCGGACATTATATAACATTTATGAGAAGGGGCGAGGGCGCCCCATTACTTGTGCAGCTGTGGCACCGGGGCCCAGGGGGGTTTAGAGGAGCCCACTTCACTCCAGCTGGGGGTTGCGGGACCCTTGCACGTCCTTGCACCCTTGCTGGATGGGGAGGAGTACGGCTGATGGGTGAGCACGGCTCAGAAATGCATCTCTACTGGGAGAGAGACGGGCCGACGGGGAGAGGCAAGGAAAACAGCAACTTGTTGGGTGACAAAGATAAGCAGATCATAGTGAGTGGGAGGGAGGCGAATGGATATTATGAGAGAGAAGGGACGAGTGCGCGGAGAGAGGACAGGCTGAGGCTGCCGAAAGCAAAACGCGACCCAGTGAGAGGAGCAGGAGATAGATGGGCGGAAAAAAGAGAGAGCGGGGACTGATGAGGGAGAGGGGACCAGCTGAGGAGAAAGAGAGGAGGGACAAACGAGGGACGGAGATTATGGGCTGGTGTGAAGGAGAGCAGTGTGCAGGCACTGGTGACAGACGGACAGATATTAACGAGGGAGAGAGGACAGACGGACGAAACGGAGAGGAGGGTCGAATTTGGGGGGTGGGCGGCGAGAGCAGACTGGCGAATGGAGAACTACAACTAGAGTTGAGAGAGAGGCCCAATGATGAAAAGCGGAGCCCGGACTAGTGGGGAGAGGCAGGTGAAAAGGTGAGCAGAGGACCAGTGAGTGGAGCGGGGACGGCCTGCTGAGAGAAGCGCAGCCAGGAGGCAGTGTGGGAGCGGGGACAGACGGATGAAATGCAGAGCGGATACCAACGAGGGAGAGGCAGGACAGACGAATGCGAGTGAAAGCAGGGGGCCGGGGGGGGGTCGAATGGTGAATGGATACAAAATACCAGTGTGGGGAGAGTGGCAGACGGGGGAAAGGTTCACGGGAGCTAGTGAGCAGGAGAGGGCACGGTGAAGAAGAAGAGCGCGGGGAGAGTAGATATGCGGATGAAAGGAGGAACGAGCAGGGAACACTGACAGGAGAGTAGACTGACTGACTGGGGACAGACTGGTTAAAAGAGAGCAGGAGCTAGTGAGTGAGAGGCGACAGGCGGGAGGCAGAGCGGGGATGTGTGAGCGGAGAGTGGTCGGCTGGTGAAAGGAGAGGACAAACTAGTAGGGCAGTTGCGGGCAGATGAGTGAAAGAGAGCACGGACTAATAGGAGAGGGGGAGGGCAGACGTATAAACGGGGTGCAGAGACGAATGAGCAAGAGATAGATTTTGGACTGATAAAAAGGACAGTAGGAAGAGATAAAGGAGTGAGAATACGGATTAAATGGGGAGCAGGTACTAATGAGGGAGAGGGGACGGGCGAAGATGAATGAACAGGTGTAAAGGACAGCAGGGGCCAGTGAGGAAAGACTGAGGACAGGGAGAGGGCGAACTCATGAGAAAAGAAAGGTGAGCTATGGCTGGGAGTAGAAACGGTGGTGATGCTCAGCTCGAGTTATGGCACACACTGGATGCTGGTGTAACGCAGGCCCCGGCAGCCCCAGCGACGCGATGGAGGGGGGCGGGATATCCACTGAGAGTGCCCCTACATGTCAGCGGCCCTCCATCAGTCCTCCATGTGCCCCTGTTGCCTGCTTGTGCCTCAGTGTGCCCCTGTTGCCTGCTTGTGCCTCCGTGTGCCCCTGTTGCCTGCTTGTGCCTCCGTGTGCCCCTGTTGCCTGCTTGTGCCTCCGTGTGCCCCTGTTGCCTGCTTGTGTCTCCGTGTGCCCCTGTTGCCTGATTGTGCCTCCGTGTGCCCCTGTTGCCTGCTTGTGCCTCCGTGTGCCCCTGTTGCCTGCTTGTGCCCCTGTTGCCTGCTTGTGCCTCCGTGTGCCCCTGTTGCCTGCTTGTGCCTCCAATTTCGTGCCCCTGTCGCCTGCTTGTGCGTTCGTTTTCGTGCCCCTGTTGCCTGCTTGTGCCTCCGTGTGCCCCTGTTGCCTGCTTGTGCCTCCGTGTGCCCCTGTTGCCTGCTTGTGCCTCCGTGTGCCCCTGTTGCCTGCTTGTGCCTCCGTGTGCCCCTGTTGCCTGCTTGTGACTCCGTGTGCCCCTGTTGCCTGCTTGTGCCTGCTGTGTGGGTGTGTGTGGAGGGCTCTGTGTGGGTGTGTGTGGAGTGCTTTGTGTGGCTGTGTGTGTGGGGGGCTTTGTGTGGCTGTGTGTGTGGGGGGCTTTGTGTGGCTGTGTGTGTGGGGGGCTCTGTGTGGCTGTGTGTGGGGGGCTCTGTGTGGGTGTGTGAGTGGGGAGGCTCTGTGTGTGTGTTTGTGTGTGTCATTTGCGAGAGATAAAGCTAGTGGCATTGTAAATGACAATGCCATTTATTTATGTTAAAAAAACATAAATAAAAATAATGTCAAGAGCAATGCCAATAGCTCTAACTTTAACAAAGGCAAAACCATTGCATTGTAAATGCTTGTTTTAGGGAGTGATCAGTCCAACCCGATTACCCCTGTGTGCACCTCGGTTGGGGGGCAGGCCAGGGTGCCCACGTCAGGCTGCTCCCCCCGCCAGCCCTTCATGTGGGCAGCAATCCTCTGTGCTGCTACCGGAGCCGACAGTAGCAGTTTTCTTTTTCAACCTGCTCCTGTGTGCAAGATTTGATCTGTGATGTTTGCCTCCCACTCTGACCAGACATGGGCACAGGGAGCGGAACAGGTTCACCAGTGATGCACTCTGACAACTTATGCAGCTTTGTCGAGGTCCAAAGTAGGGATCCCAGGCCTGATCTTTCCTCTCCTGTGGGGTAAGTGCGATGGCACTCCCCATTGCCAAGGCCATCCGGGGCCCGGAGTTGGGGATCCTAGCCACACCAATCCGCACACTGACTTGGGGTTGGGATCCCTAAGCCCCCTGAGAGCTTCGGAGGGGGCTAACTCATTGCCCCTCCCTGCTTATAAAAATCATGAATTCTCCTTGTGGTGACCCTCGGGTCCTTGCCCACCTGGCCTCCAAACTTTGCGAGAGCTGGCTTCACTGTCTGCCTGCACCAGCCTTTCTCCTTGGTTTCGTGCGGGGCCTCTATCCTAATTGGAGCAGAAGCCCAGTATGTATCCCACCTAGTCCATAGGGGGAATAAGGGAACCAGATTCCCTGGTCCTGGAGAGGGCCCCACTGGTCCTGAGGTCAACTGAAGTTAAAGTCCTTGGTCCAAATGGCATCAAGGATTTCTTTCTTCCAATTGTCCATGGTTGCTGGCTCCAGTCCCAGTGTTCAGCACAAAGTCACAACAAAGAGAGAGCTCTTCTCTTGCACAAGACTTTTTACATGGGGGTGGTATGTTTCAGTAGTGAGGCACCTCTTGCCTATCCTGGAGTGTCACATCACCACACCTCTCTGTCCCTGTCCCAACCTTTCGGCACTGCTTGTGGGGACATTTCAAAATGGTGTCATCCAGGAGTCACTTGCCACATCTGGTCTTGGAGCCTCAGCTCTGCCCCTCGCTGACATCACTGCCAAGGCCTTTCCCACTAAATCTTCAAAGGTAGCCCCCTGCTGTAGTGTCTCCCGAGGTCTGGGCTCCCTTCTTTTCTCCATGGGCTTGGGCGGGCCTATCCCCGGTACAGTTTGAAAGCTGAATGATTGATGCAGAGCATTTCCCCATACTCCTTTTCTCCTCAGGAGAAGAGCAACACACTATTAAGAGCTCTCATTGTGTGGGGAGGTCTTTATTCCTGCCGCAGGAGAGAAATGTAATTATCTTGGCACAGCACAGTGACAAATCCTGGGTTCTGATCCTGAGCTGAGCCAGAGAAATATAACAATCCTGGATGACCCATAAGCTGTACAGATATCTTTTTGGAACTTGCAGCATTGATTTTCCTGCACAGGTTACACCCCAATTAAATATGTCTGTGGTCTCTGTAGGCCAAAGGGAAGTGAAGCTGCACTTTGAGGCAGCCCTCTACATAGGCGTATAATGGAGTGTCTCTTCAGACAAGACAGTAAATCACACTGACTTTCCCTATGAGTGCACACTAACAATATGAGGCCTACCCCAGGTCAATATCAAATCCTGCAATGTCCCCTCTGTGCCAGGATACCTGTGAGCAGTTACCGGGCAGCGCACCTCAGGAGTCTGCCATGCGCTGCCCTTACACATGTGCACACACTTGTGAACATATGTTCATGTGTAACCAGCCAGGTGCTCCTTACACTTACTATGTTGCAGCAGCCTTATCTTACAAGGCAGACACTGGATGTAAACAAGTGCTGTCCATTTATCATGAGTTTACTGTGGGTGAGTCACAGGTTATGAGGCTCCCCCACAGTAAAAGGTTGAAAACCAGGTGAACAAAAATCTAGGCAGATTAGATGGGCAGAACCCATCGTCTCACAAATGCTGCTGCCAGCTGATTCTCACAGGAAAGAAATAACCACTATGCATAGGTATTCTTATTCCAAGTCAGTGATAACAAGTGATGAAGGATTCTGACCAGACATCCTACTTTCCAGTTGTCTGCTACCCCAAATACCGTACGCTGGCCGTTGGTCGCTAAGACCACCTACCTCACACAGCCATGAGGCCACCTCTCCGTATTGGGACCCAGACTGCAAGTTGAACCCTCCTAGTTTTATGTTTGATGCATCTAGGTCACTAACTACCTATATAGACTGAGCAAAACAAGGCCTACCCTTGCCCAGGGTCATGCAACACTATGCTCACCACTCTTTAGGACAACGGTTCAGTGCCTCAGCACTGATGCCTCCACACTAGTTAGGTCTAGAACCTATCCCCTGGGACACTGGCTCATCTCCCTCTGGAGTCCACTACCCTCTCTCATCCAGGTCTCAACATCCTGGGGATGTAGACTCCTTTGACTCTCACCAACAGCATGAACTGGGGGGCCTGTAGCTGCCACCACCCTTGTGGGATTACTGCCCTCCCTAAAGGAGAACAGCCCACTCATGAAACTTGGTACCTCCCCTTTGCGGAGAAGCACCCTTGGCCCTTGGCCTGGCTCCCTGATGGGATACCTGTCCAGCCCATGCCTCACCACCGCACTGGCAAGTGTCGGGGAGGGCTGAGGTTGCCTCATAGGTCTACACTGTCATCCTCCACATTAGAACATCTGTCCTATTCTGGGTGCACCTAAAGTGCACCCTTCAGAAGTCTGCTTGGCAAAGGCCTCTGTGCCCACATGTAACCAGCCAGTTGCCCCTTATCCTTGCTGTACGTGGCAGCGATCTTATCTCAAAAGGTGGACACTGACAGTAAACATGTGTATCCAATTACATTGAGTTTAACATGGGTGAGTCACAGATTATGAGGCTCCCCCATAGTAAAAGGTCAAAAACCAGGGGATCACAAAATTTAAAATTCTGGGCGGATTAGATGGGCAGAAACGATTGTCATACACATGGGCATCCATCTTGAATGTTGTTTAGCTTTGTTAAAAAAATATTGAAAGATCGCACCCTATGCAGACATATGGGCACACAGAGGCATTTGTCTTTGAATGTTTTTTCTAGTACATTTTTACAAAAACAATTACCCAAAAAAAGCATTTGCAAAGCCCACCGTCAGCTGACGTATGGCCTTTGCCATATGATTATTTATAACTATAATGACGTAGGAAAACATAATATTCATGTTATGTTAGGTAAATTATGTTCCATATTTGCTACAATCTGCTTCCTTTGTATACATGCAACTTTAGAGATCTGCAAAAATAGCACACAGCATATACACACTGTTGGAACTGGCCCTTCTTGCAGGGTCATCCTCAAACTTTTTGCTTCTTCCTCCATTATTTTTCCTGACCCGTGGCTGTTGGCAATAGGACTCTGCGCACTATACCACTGCTGATCAGTGCTAAAGTGCATATGCTCTCTGTGTAAATTGTATTGTAATTGGATATACATGATTGGCATATTTGTATCACCATGAAGTCCCTAGTTAAGTGCACTGGGTGTGCCAGGGCTGGTGATGACAAATGCTACTAGTGGGCCTGCAGCACTGATTGTGCCACCCACATGAGTAGCCCTAAAATGGTGTCTCAGGCCTGTCATCTGCAGTGCCTGTGTGCAGTCTGTGAACTGCCATGTCCTCCTGGTCAGTGTCCCCACTGACCAGTCCTAACCCTTCCCTTTTTGTGCACATTGGTTACCCCTATGGAAGGCTCAAGGTACCCCTCTGGGCAGGGTACAGTGTATGTGAAAGCTAGAGCATGTACTGGTGCAGGTGACATGCTCTGGTAGTGAATTACAGCCATTTTCGTTTTTCACTGCTGCAATGCTATCTTGCTCCATAGGCTATCATGGGGGATGCTGGCTACAGTGGCTACCAGCATTTCTTCCCATAGGAACAAGATAGGACATAAAAGTCTGGTATCCCTGAACTCAGAATTTAATAACACATCTTTTAGGAAAGGTGGTTTTTAACTCCTGTGTTTAAGAATAGCACTTTTAGAAAGTTGCTGTTCTCTTGTCTGACCTTTCTTTGTGCCCTAGGCTGAATGACTACATTTGCAACTTGAGTGGTGGGAGGAGTTAGCACCTGGGCCTGAATAGGACTGTGCCCACCCCCCACAGTGCTGGCTCCACCCCCTGTGGTGCGTCTGATGTCTCTGCCCTGCACTGTGAAAGGAGAGAAGGAATCATGTCAACAAAGTGCTCCAGGGCTGTGCTTTCTCTCCACAATGCTAGCTCCACCTCCTGCTGGGCGGGTGACGACCCTGCTCCTCTCTCTGAAAGGAAAGGAGATGCCAGGAAAACAAAGTGCTCAAGAAACATCCAGAACTGGCTCAGACCGGGCTCAGGGCCCACTTGCACAAAGAGAACAAAGACTTTTAGGGGTATAAGTACAGGACCCCTGACAACATAAAAGTAGATCATCCTGGAATCAAGAAGGAACCTCTGCCAAGGAGAAAGCTGACACTGAAGAAGGAAGATTGTCCAGCTGTTGCTCTGCTGGATTGCCCTGCTGTTGCTTTGCTGCCAAGGAGAGGGGAATGACTTTGCTTTGTGCTGTGTCCCCTTGCTTGAAGGAATCTCCAAGGGCCTGAGAAGAGCCGGCTCCCTGTTATGAAGTCCCAGGAATATAAGGACTTCACCCCCAGCTTTCCCTGAGCTCTACTGAGAGCGAGGAAATTCCCGCTGCTACGAAGGTCAAGATCGTCGCAGCGCCTGTTGCCGCTGTCAGAGCCGTCTCATCCTTCGTTTGCGGGACGCACCCAATCGGTGCGGGAAATCTAACATCGCTGCGAGTGTCGTCGCAGAGCCTGTCATCGCTAGGTGAGATCGTCGCACCGCCTGCTTGCGGACAGCATCACGTCGCTGCGAGAGTCATCGCCGAAGCCATCGCATCGAGGAGCTGCGAGAGAGAGAAGATCCCCGCTGGTCCGCGCATCGTCGCCCTCGGAGATCGTCGCACCTCCCAAGATCGTCGCATCGTGCCTTTGCGAGAACAAACTTCCTACAGAACCTACGCACCGGAATCCATACAAGTGGCCTTCCTCCCCATACAGACCAGATTCGTCGCAACACGCCCGCTGCTGCAGCTGGGCTGCCGCAAACGCCTCCCCAGGGTCTCAGGAGCAACGCATCGCTTGTTTTCCACTGCACCAGCTTCTGCTTTTGGAACTTTGTCGCAACTAAAGGTACTGTGAGCTAAACGTGACGAAACTGTGAACTTTTCACGTAACTGTGGATTATTTTATCGCAACCTAAAGAATTTTAACGCAACCTGATGAATTTGTATCGCAACCTTAAGAACTCTTTTGAAACCATATTCTTGAACTGTGTATGTTGGATTTTTGTCATTTTGGTCTTGTGTAGTTTAGATTAAAAACCTTTATTTTTCTAAACTGTTGTGGAGTCAGTTTGTTGTGTTTTCACTGTGTTACTGTGAGTGTTGGTACAAATACTTTACACATTGCCTCTGGTTAGCCTAGACTGCTTGTGCCAAGCTACCTAGAGGGTGAGCAGGGGTTCTCTCAGAGGGTTTCCTCTTTACCCTGACTAGAAGCAAGGGTCCCTATTTGGACAGTGGTCCTACCCCTCCAACTAGAGACCCCCATTTCTAACACACACACACAGACACACAGAGGCATGCAGCCATATTTCAGCACTGAAACAATTTGACATGTGCTTTAAAAGCTAGTGTCTAACCCATACTGCTTTGGCTAGGAATTGTATAAAGCAGCCAATGTAATTGTGTAAAACCGAAAACATGTCAATTAATATAATTGTTATTGTAACCATGCAGAATGTTCAAATCAGATGTGATGTCTGTGGTTTGGTAGTGGCATGAACTAATTGAACGAAACATCTCATCGTAATGTATTTGGCAAACGTTTTTTAGAAAAAATGTAGCTGAGAAACATTATATACTTTTAATGCATTTTGTTTTTTATACTCTACCATTGAGGGGAGTCTAACCAAACTCAGGGGCAGATTTACATACATTAAGCGCAACGCCATGCTACAAGACAACTTGCTTCGATATGTCAAAAGGAGATTCCAGGAATGTGCCATATTTAATTACATGTGGCGCATTTCTGCTCTCTCTCGCTGTGCTAGTTTACATATTGCAGCCTAGCGCCAATGCAGGCACTCTTGTGCATGGAGGAAGGGAGCCTGCATTACATGCAGGAATGTTTTTGTGCAGAAACGGGCACTTTCGAGCACAAAACCAATACTCTGAAGCATTTTCCTCTTTCTATGTGCGCTGCAGAATAAAGATATTTCCCCTTGTTACGCCTAACCTGCGACAGCATTGAATTTTTACGCTTTCCCAGGTTTACTATTGGACATACCATGGGTGGATGAGTGGGAACACCCACACTCCACACATGGAATGCCGTTCCAGAGCAGAGTAATGCAAGACAGTGACTTGCCCTTCCTTGAATTACTCCAGATTTACTATGCCATTCAGAGTCACATAAGCGAGCTCTATGTGGCATAATAAATCTGACATAAGGGCTTGCATCGCTTTCCGTCACCCTGCGTGAATCAATGGCGATACAAGCCCATAAGTAAATCTGGCCCTCCACCTTAAAAATGACATCACGATTTGGCGGCTTCAAAAACATGTAGTGCAAATCATCAGACTCCACACAGAACTGTGAAGGTGTATCATTTTATTTTCTTCTCCAAGTATATTTAAATATGGCTTACTGTTGTCCAGGTGGTTTGCCTTGATGATTTTTTCTGAAAATTCTGATATACTGGAGCACTCAATCTAAAGAAAAGCAAAAGAAAGAAAGATGCGTCTAAATCATGCACAAGACACCCCATATATACTCTACTCAGTACAATAATGCAGTGGTAGCAGAAATACTAGTTTTATTATTTATATAATCTTAATATGTAGCATAGAAGCTTTGAGCAGATGCTGTATAACTTCTATACATTTTGTTTTATTGGCTACCTTTAGCAATGTATAAACTATTGTTGCCCACGCTTTCAAATCATCAAAAGACAAAATAAGTTTTGAAAGGGCGACTTATTCTCCACTTTGACCTCTCAAGCATGCAGCAATCTACAAATCCTATCCTGTCTCTCAAACTCTACACTATTTACATAACACTGACAACATCTCTTAGAAACACATTTGAATTTAAAACTCGTCATATACCCTGGCAATGCTCAGATTGTGTCTTTCATCAATTGAAACCTGCATGATTAATCAAACTTTCTGTTACTGCTTTCCCAAAATCTCACAAACCTGAATAAAGTCTTGATCTACTTGTTCCAAAGCAGGTTCATGTGGACTGGAAACCTCCACCTATTTCTTCTATATTCATCTGGCCTTGTGAATTAGAATAGCCCTACCCATATCTACATAAAATTGTGCATGGTAGCAACCACCTCCATTTCTGTGTACAAGCCAAAATCATTTATACAGCATAGCCTACATCCCTAAATTCAGATTTTTCAGAAAAGTCCTAATCAACTTTTCTTAATGGACAGTGTATGTGGAGGCACTATCAGCAAAGGGGCAAAACAGAACTCAGGCCCGTAGTTGTCTCAATCTGAACTTTGAAAAGGCACCGTTGGTTCGTTCATGCTACCTTGGTCTTACTCAAGGTTTATCACAGTAGGAGGTCCCGGTGTTGCAGTACCTAGCAAGCACAGTGCACAGCAGGTAATAGAAAAAACATGATGTGTGTTGAAAAGTAGTTGAGAAAATAAGTTGAGAAAATAGTAAAAGCTAAGGGATGAAGGTAAAGGTGAAACTATCATTGATCATTTGAGGGAATTTAAAAATGATTAATTAAATTTGGTTTGGCCATAAATTGCTGATTCGCCACAAACACATCTGTTCTGACTATTGTGGTTTATCAACCGCCTTAGCTGACTGTCATGGTTTATTTTCTCCTTAGCAATTGGCCTTGTTCTGTGACACCTTCTCTGCCACACTGGTTGTGCTAGTATTATCTACATCTAAAAGGACTAATACTCAATGATCTAGCTATCTGGGCAAAGGTGTCTGATCACTTTATTGCTCATTTACTGAGACCGTATGGGCATGGAACAGTAAATAATGGCAGCTACATCTGAATGGGGCCTAAGCACAGATCTGGTCATTTCCTAGATCTCCTTCTTCCACCCCCTAGATCAATTAACGTAGCTAGGCCCACTCCTTTGCTCTGGTGGGATCACATCAAGAACGCTTTGAAGTTGCCACTGAGGAGTTAAAAATGGCCATGATAAGGAGGATAGGCTAATGAGCTGAGAACAATTCTATTATAGTCCACCTACAAGCCTTTTACCACCATATACCCTTTTATACATCTCAATACAAATACTCAATATTTTTCTTCTGTTATCTAAACAATTCATGCCTTCTTTCTGCCTTGATGATTGTGCCTAACCTTTTCACAGTACCTATATAGGAGACTGAGGGCTGCAGTGGTTGTCGATATTGATACAACTTACCCATAATCATGTGACTAAAAGCCTGATGTAGCTCAGGCCATGCTCTCCTTTGTGGCGTATATCTACTGATCCCTCTGAAAGAGGTTGCCAACATTATTACGCCTCCCTTAATGTCCTATCTCAATCCATTTGAATTTCTGGACCAATGGCTGTGTCATATATCTTACTACTTTTAGAATTTCGCCTTATGATATGTGGCAGTGTGACTAGATTATAGGTCCTGAGGAAAGTTTCAACACCTGTTTAAGGTAAATATTTTTTCAGTTCAACCAGGAGGTAGTTTTAATCCTCTCCTTTCACTTACCATTGCACTCTGCACCTCACACCTATACCACTCACACAATAGCATTCAGTCAAAGAGCTCCTCTCCAGCGAGGGAGTTGTAGCCCACATCATTAACTCTGTTATGGTGTGAGGAGGAACCCTATGACGTAGCCTGCCACGTAATGGTGAGTGAGGAATTTAGTCCTAAAAAGACAGACATCTATGGAGCCACCAAGATTGAGTCCAGAACCGGAGCACCTTTTGTGTTGTACAAGGATTTAGGGAGTCAGTATGGTAAGTCTTTAATAGAACTCCCTGGTCCTCTTGTGGTTTTGCTTTGAAAGTAACGAATCAAGTGAAGCTTCTAGGGACAATTAACTCCCTGAAAACCTTTCAGAGATAGAGCAATAGACCTACGCTGGCAGACAGAAAGGCCGGGTGCAGTAATAGCTGCCTATTTATCTTAGAATGTGGGAGAGATATAAAGGGGAGTGTCGGAATGTGGGACAGGTCAGGGAACAGGAATAACAGGATTGCCATTACAAAGAACTGCCTGGCCACCAGAGTGGCATACTTATTTTTAACATTAATGTAGAGCCAGGAGTGCCTTTGAGGGAGATTGGTTCCCACCCCTGGTGTCTCTTCTTACCACTTGAGGGTACCCCCGCTCAAAATTACCAGGATTGGTTGTCCAGAGGGGTGGTAAAATAATTCCTGTGTGTAGAGTCAGAACCCCACACACTGAAGCAAAAAAAGGGATTTATTGGGCTGAGTGCTTCAGTATGTTATACACTGCCATCTGTGGCCTGGTCTACAAGGACCCTCTCCTAGCAGGCTGGAAGCTTTAGCTGTGATTAGCAGAAAGATATCCAGCATCTAGAAATGATTGCCACTTCTTTCCCTATGGAAGACCATGAGGCCACTTCTTTCCCTATGGAAGATCATGAGAAGGTATCTAGGCTAGTCATGACATTGGGAGGAAGGGCCGGACTGGCTGTAGCAAGCACCGGGCATTTCTCCGGTGTGCCGGAGGGGTGGGGGCGGTTTTGTGTCTTTGGGGGACGGTTTTGCAGCAGTGCTGCAATATCGGCCCCCTGTAACAAAAGCAGTAGCGGTGCGTCTTGCTAGCACCTACACCATTCTTTCGTCCCTCCTTCTCTCAGGGCTGGTTGCTGTTCCCAGTTCTGCCCTGTCGGCAGGTTAATAATTCCGTATCAGTATGAAACACTGCTTTGTATACTGAAGTCAATACATCAGTTGAGCCTGGAGGAAAAGGTATATGGCTTTATGGAGCCTTGCCTAGCAAAACAAATCAGCTGTGCCCTTTCAAGGTGCTAAAAAAAGTGACTATGTTTCAAGTAAAACCCCAAGAACAAAAAAAGATGGCAAAGTGATGCGAGTGACAAGAGGGTTTTACCAGCTACATTTTAATGTATGTACTAGCCAAGACCTTTTTATTTTACTAAAATTCCAATGCATATTTATTTCTAGGGGCTTTCAACCAGTCAGCTTCACCCACTGATTTGCTGTTGTGTCATTCACATTTTCCTTCTACCTACTACAGCATATATCGAGTGGCAGTAGGACAGCCCGTGTAAGCCATTAGATAACTTCAATGTTAGTGACAGCATTCTGCTTTTTCACGAGGAGCATATTCTCACACATAGTAGTTCACTTCAGTGCCAGGAACTACGGTGTAAATAAGTGCCTTTCTGACATAAAAATATATATGTTCTTGAAGCCATTTATTTTTGTCTTTTTAGCAAGATTCCAGCAGCTCTACAAACAATAAAGTTCCACAAATACCTTGACAAAATAGAACAAGGACTGACAGTCAAAATGCTGGCAGTCAGTGCCAAGTCTACTGGCTTTGCCAACGCTTGTTCAAGTATGTCCCGCTCAGAGATTTTGGTGCCAAAACATAAAGCTTTAGCAGGAAGTTGAGGAAAAAACAGAGTCCAGGCCGTCTACAACATCTTGTGTTGTCCTGCTGGAAGATTGGAACTTCATTGAAAAAGACTGTTGGAAATTACCTCTTTTGTGTTGTATTCACCCATATTTTTGTCTGAACATGTTTTTGTTGGCCATTAAACTGCCAACCAGTTGTAAAATGCTTGTACCTTACTTTCTATAAACATGATAACATTGGCATACACCTACCTGGCATATTTAATTTGCTTTTAATTTTCCAGTAAAGTTTACTACCTCTACACAGGACCTATAAATGAAATACTACCAGTGGGCGGACACATTAATTGCGCCACCCGATAAAGTAGCCCTGTAAAAACCTTTCTCCAGGCCTACCACTGCAGCCTGGGTGTGTAGTTTTAAACTGCCACTTAGACCTGTCAAAATCACCCTTTTGACAGGCCTAAACCTTCGTTTTTTAATAGCTCTAATTCACCTCTAAAGTAGACATTATTGCTCAATAAGGCAGAATGCAAGGTATTTAAAAGTATGTCATGGGGAAAATAAAATTTTACATGTCCTGGCAATGAAAACCCCCAAAAACATTGTTCACTATGGCAGCTTAGCTTTCCCATAGTCTAACACTGGTTTACGCTACTAGACTTAATAAGTGGTACATTCAGTTTGGAAACAGCTAGAAATATAATTCAAAAGCACATTTTAATAGTAATTTAAAATCCAATTTAATGATAATGTCAGATTTTACATTACTATTTTAGAAACAACACTTTTAGAAAGTTTTCTTCCCGCTTAAAACCAAAACTACTTTTTGCCAGTGTCCAGCTGCCACCTTACTTCTGATGGCTCCCTTGTGGTAAGATGTGTATTTCTCCCAGACAATGGACAAAGGGGCCTGGGCGTGGAGAAGGAGTTTTCCTCGTTAACAGGATTGCCGGGGCAGGGTTAGCTGTGCCCCGCCCCTTACTGAGCCTTAACTGATGTCTATTCTGTCACTGGCAGATGAAGCTCACACCCATGCCTGTCTCTATTTTATCTTTAGAGTCAGGTTGGCCCAAAACCCACCAGGTGGGGAGGTTACTGCAAAGAACTGTTTTAGAGGGTGGACAAAGGATTGCTCCATCCCACAGGCTAGCACTGGGCATAAAAATAACATCCCTAGAATGCACCACACTTCTGTACCTTTGGAGAGTCAGTAGAAGGACTGCCCTGTTGTCTGAACCATCAAGAAAGACTGGACCTGCTTGTCTTGAACCCAGGACCTCATAAGTGACTCCAAGAGTCAGTCGTCTTACCACCTGTTTTTAGGGCACAGCGAACTTCCAGGGTCTTTTCCTTCTTTGCAGTTGACAAGTCCCAACTGGATCCGACCTGGTCCCCTCTGCTGGTCTCTGTGAGAATGAATCCTGATCCCTATGTACTCCTCTCTGCCTAACTGAAAGTTTCACCAGACTTGATGCCGAGCATGTACACTCCCTTCATTGACAGTTTTCTCAATGCTGAGCAGCACCCAATTGACATCTTCCCCGGACTAGAGGCCAAGCATCACCCGGTCAACTGCTTCACCAGACCCGACACCGAGCAGCATTTGAGCAATGCTCATAAACTTCGTTGATGACTTTACCTGGTCGGGTGCTGAGCAGCATCCAATTTACTCAAGAACTTGCACAGTGGCTCCCCATTGTTGTTGACTCCTTTGATCGATCCTACCTGCTGCCCAGTCCCACTGAAGACTTTTGACCTTCATAAAATTTCTGAAGCCCGAAGGTAACTTTCCACTGGAACAAACCTGGTCTTTCTATTCAACCGGCCATCCATCGCATTTGTCCTTACCTTTTGACTTTTAGATGGTCTAGCAAGACCATATACCTGAGGTTGGCACTTTATGCTTTTGGCACCATAGACATTAAAAATTAATATCTCCAGTTCTACTTATAGAAATGTTGTTGTTTGTTCTATTTTATTTATTAAAATATTCCCTAGTTTTCTAAATGGGTTTAGGAATTTTTTTGTGTTGTGTTTTCACTTTATTACTGTTTGAATGCTACATGAATACTTTGCGCATTTTCTCTAAGTTAAGCCTGGCTGCTCTGTGCCATAGCTACCAGGGCAGAGAGCACAAGTTTATTTACTGACTTTTGCGATTCACTCTGACAAGGACTGTATTTGTTATTATTTAAGATCAGTTCAAGCCCCCTCAACTAATACTCCAATTTCTTACATAGACTGATATGGTTATTTGGAGCATAGTAGGAGGCCCACCAGCCCTCCTTGTCAGCAGAGGCCCTGGCCTCCATACCCCTATCAAAGGGCTGCCCACCGTGTTAACATATCCCCACCTCTCCGTTTCTTTCTCATTGCTTTTAGAGAATTCCCTGGCACCAAAGACCACAAGTATGCTGAGCATGTTTTACTCCTTCTTGGCCTTACACGGCATACTTTTTTGTTTTAGTGAAACAAACCTTCGAAGGTGTTGTTCATTTCACTAAAACTGTAATCTAACTGCCATGGGAGACAGGAAATGCTCTTCCTTGACTTTAGCGCCACAGTAAACTTTTCTGTCTGGTTCTGCCATGCCTCAAATGTTAGGAAAAATGAATGATGGTTGCTTTACCCTAAATTGAGAGGTCAACCACCACTGTGACCCCTGGTGCCATTTTTTTTTTTACAAACGTCTTTGCTTCAATTAGTTTGGGAATTATGTTAGCTTGTTTCTTCAATTTGATGTTGGTTTAGTGTTGCTTAAATGTTTAAAATTCACTTTTCTGTGGTAAAGCCTCCTGCTTTGAGTCATTGCTACCAGAAGCGGTATTACACATAGTGTCCCTGGGGCACAACAGGGTTTTGTGCTGGCTTTTTGCTCCCAGGGGACACACTGGTATTACAGAAGGGGCTGTAGATGCTTGTGTGGCCTTTTCTGTAATACTGATAGCACTGGTGCACATGTAGCACAAGTGCTATCTTCAGAGTGCATTCCCTCATCTACATGGGAGTGTAACCCCACGCAAATGAGGGAATTACTTTGCCTCTGCGCCCACACCATATTACAGACTTGGGCACAGAGGCAAACATGCCCTTGGGAGGCACGCTGAAAGTGCGTCACAAAGTCTGCCACAAAAAGGTGGAGCACTATAAGGGCGCCCCCTGAGGGCAGACCTCAGGAGGGGGTAAGGTGATCTGGTGGACCCCAGGCATCCCCTGGCAGGGAAGTGCAGTCCCTCGCTGTACCTGCCTGCTAGGCGATCTCACTCCTCTTTTTAAAGTGCAAGCGAATTGCTGCCTGCGCAGAGACACAAGGAGCAGCTTTGAAACAGCTGCTCGGTATTTCACTGAATGAGCTTCCTCCAGGGCAGCGTAAATTGGCAGCTGCTCTAAGGGCATAGCATGCATCATGAAAGGACGGACTTTCCCTGTTTGCACCTTGTGCACCTTCTTAAAGGTTGCAGAAAACAGGAAAAGTGTGCCCTAATTGTCATATGGACCCCATTGATGATGCTCAGGTTTTCTCACTGCAACTGCGTTTTGAGGTAGCAAGATATTAGATTAGACATTTGGTGGGAACTTTTCCCCAAGCAAATAATGCGTAGATTCGCAATCATTGAGGGCCCGATTCCCAAAGGTAAACTTCCACTTTTGTGTAAATGTACTTTTTTTGGTATTCACAAACTACAATGTATTAGTAACTTTACGACTGCGGAGACTTCTCCTTCTGTAACCCCTGATCTCTTTATTTCCTCGCAGGCCTATGGATGTAGGTGAGCTGTTATGTTACCTGGTTAAAAATCAATAAAATTCGATGTAATCCTTAAGAAATAGTACAGGACTATCTTTTTTATGTGTGGACTTCTCCACCCCGATTGTGCAGTTACTATTAAATTGTAGTTTGTGAATATAGAAAAAGAGTTCACGTACATAAAAGTATAAGTTTACCTTTACGAATCAGCCCCTATCTTTCTTTGAGTTAAAAAAACAGATCTTTTTCAGATTATTTGCTTTTTTATGACAGCTGTCCACCTCAGTGCCAGGACACCCCCTGGGTTATTAGAATGCTCTACCAACAAAAGTTGAATCAACTGTAAATTTAATTGAGAGTTGTTTCTTATGTGAACAAAGTAGCAGTAGAGATTTTTTACGCTCATTTATCGGGAGCCAATTAAGTGTACTCTAATAAAGAAATGGTCAACACTATTCTTGTTTTTGATATAAAATGCTCTAAAAATTTTCATTGTCCTGCTATCTGAAAGGAAAGAAGTCATATGTAATAATTTGGTGAAATTTCTTGAATGCTTTCATGGCAGTGGTTACAATTTAATGCAAGCTTTAAATAGGCAGTGGTTACAATTCATTGCAAGCATTAACACGCTATATAATAAATCCTGGTAAAGAATGTTTCATAGTTAAGGATCTCTGACCCTTGGATAGACACTGCACTTATTGATTTCTTTGAATGCAAAACTTCTTTTCTACCTACGTCAATGAAATACTTGCACTTGCAGGTTGACCAGTCAAACTGTCAGCAATTCATTGCTTCGATCACACTCCCACAGGCGTTGGTGTAAATAAATGCTGCAGCTGGGTATTCATGAAAAACGACACTTAAAATGCTAAGAATGCTTCCTTTTCGAAAGCCTACTGCAAATATTAATGTAAAGCACACATTCAAGCCGAAAATAAATTGATTCTGAGCCAGCAAATGATTACTATTACTACTTAAACATCTTAAATTGTGATCATAATGACAGTCAGTGGCAGCTCGCACAGGTAAGGATGTGGTGCAGCGGGGCGGGGATGGGTGGGAGGATAGTGGAATGTGACATACGACGGGGAAGTGGAGAGTAAATAAATAAATAAATAAATAAAAACACTTACTTTGCGCTCGCAGCATCGCCGACTCGGGAATGCTTCGTGAGCAAAGTCAGGCCCGGACTGGCCATAGCGGGCACCGGGCAATCCCCCGGTGCACCGCACCGATGGGGGCCGGTTTTGGGCCCCTGGGGGCCGTTTTTGTTACAGGGCCGTTTTTGCAGCATAGCTGCAAAAGTGTCCCTGTACCAACATCGGCCGAAAACCGGCTCGGGCAAAGAGCTCGGCGGCACCTTCAACCGAGCACTTTGCCGGGCCGGTTGTGGTTCCCAGTCCAGCCCTGAGCAAAGTAAGTGCTTTTATTAATTTATTTCTTAACTCTCCACTTCCCCGTTGTATGTCACACTCCACTACCTCCACCCACCCCGCCCGTCGCCACCTCACCACCCCACAGTGTTACCTGTGCAAGCCGCCACTCATAGTAGTAAACAGCAACCTGAATTGAAGTAGGACACAAATATGGGCCCAATATACATTTTGGTGCACAGCCTATTTCTCCGCCAAAGCGAGGGAGTACATTATGGAGGTGCGGACCACCATATTTTGAAATAGCTGCTGGCCCATTTTCAGATTAACATGAACTACCATTACAGAGGCTCCTGCCAATATGTCGTCAGTTTGACAGATGACTCCGTCATGACAAACGTACACTTTTTTTTTCAAAAAGAAAATCTCAAAGCAGGATTTTCTTTTTCAAAATGAAAATAATACTGCCTGACATGGAAAGGGGGGGCATTGAGCAATTTTCAGTTCCCCTTAACAGCTTAACACCTGTTTTTCGTGGAGATGATGGGGATTGAAAAATGGCCCTATGTCTACCCATTTCAATTAGGTGCATGGACAAATAGCCACATCTCCGATGGCCCTTACTCCATCGGGCTGTCAGAGGAGTTTGATCAAGGCGTCAAATTATGATTCAAATTTACCAAATCATTATGTTGGCAAAGAGGGAAGTCTGCCGCCTCTGTAACAGATGTCCCTCCATGCCAGCATATAAATCAGGCCCAATGTTTTCAATTAAGCGATTTCCTCTGTAAAATATACCAATCACAAAAGAACTGTCTTTTTGCAGAGCAAACGATATTCAGAACGTCTTACCCCATACACCTTCTTGGCACCTGCCTTCGCAGCAAACATTGAAAGTATTCCAGTACCACTGCCAACATCAAGAACAACCTTATCCTTAAAAACATGTTTATTGTGGTACATGGCATTTCTGTACGTTAGTGTACGAACTTCGTCCTTTAACATTTCCTGAAAAAAATAAATATATATGTATGTCTGCCATGAATTCACCAAAGAAAACTTCAATGCCCACAATCCATACTATCTGAGCAAATTTTCAATTCACAATATACAATCCCAGATAAAGCCTTTTTTCATTGCATATCATTCTACATCAACAAACTAAAGACAATACAGTATACTAACATTCTTAGACATGACGAGAGATCAAGCACGATTTACTGTTTAAAGAGGCGACATAATAATAAAAATTAAATAGCACGACAAAAAAGTTTTATGTTGCTTCATATATTCCATCATGCAAAGTTTACATAAATCATGTTTTGTACAGTGGAAGGCAGTGAAACCGAACCCTCAATGTGTTAAGCAACCCTGCCCCAGATAGTTAACCCACATTCCCCTTCACTGAGTGGTGTGCCAAAAAAGAACCAGCAAACTTGAATTTCACAAGGCCAGCAACATTCTTCTGCAGTTTGTAGGATGGGATTCAATTTGGCCTAGACGTTATTGATGCATCAATGATAATTGGAGTAGCTGCTGCTGCCCAACTCATAAATAACTGCTTGGTGAAGGCAGTGCCTAATTTGAGCCAGTGGTTGCTGGTGGGGGGCACTGGCACTTATTTTTGGGGACCAGCACTTATTTTTCTGCAACAAACATTGACCGGGAGCAAAATACGGAAAATCAAACAAAGCGAAAATATGTAGAAAGAGGAAAATGGCAAAACCGTCAGAAAGGGAGAACGCAGGAGCATGTCAGAGTAAGATAAAGGGACAGGGAGTGTCTCGTAGTAAATTAAAGAGGTGGTTTCAATACTACACAGCCCTGGTAATCTGTGCACCGACGTTTAATTGGCCCTCATGCTACTACAAATAAAGCACAGAGTAATTGGTTATAAGCTGCAAGTTCTCACATAGAGGGCAGGTGAATGTCTCTAAAAGAGTTATCGCCTGGGCAGAGTTTTACACAACATCCTTTGACTCAGTAAGCCTAAGTCACCACCAGTCACTCCGAGTTACTCCAAAAGCCATCACCACCTGAGGAACCATCCAGACACTTCAATCCAGGACAAGCTCCAAAGCCTCACTCTATGCACTCACTCAAGAAACCCAAAATCCATTGCAAGAGAACCACCATATTTACATTCTCCATACTGTTTGTGGGAGATGGCTTCTATTGGAGAAAGTATTCACACCACATCCTCTAATCATGGAAAGAACAATTGAAATCATTCATTTGGGCCCGATTCACAAAGGTAAAGTTAGATTCCTTATGCCTGCTTGGAGCGGGCGGAAGGAGTGATGCAGCACAGTGAGGATAGGCCTCCCGATACATTGCTGGAGTTGCGTTGTGCATGCAGCACAACTCCAGAATTGCGTGACTTTTGCGCCAACAGTTGTGTCAGAATTTCGGATACATCTGTGAATCCTTGCGCCATGGTGAGCGTATTGTAAATACGGCACATCCATGGTGGCACAAGGGTTTCTCAGGGTGGAGCAGGGAAAGTGACGCATCTCTACAGATGCGTCACTTTCCTGTAAATCTGCCCCCAGACATTTAACTCTCTCTAGCAGGTTTCAGCTTTTTGTCTTTTGTGATGGTTTTCCGTCTTTCTTTTCTCCGTCTTCGTGCTGTGTGTATTTTTACTCTCTTACTCTGTGCTCTCGGTATTTGGCTGAGGCAATAAAAATAAGTGCTGGTCCCCAAAAATTAGTGCAGGTGGCCCGACCGGAATACACTCGTTCAAATTAAGCACTGACACTGGCTAAACCTGCTGACATATTGGCAGTGTGCCCTAATATAAGCAAGGAAAATGCCACCCACACCAACCCTCTCCAAGCAACAGCCATTATTAGGTGAGTTGGGCCTCTATCTTCGCTGGGCGTCAGTGTCACGGCACGAGGGATTGCTGCGCCCGTGATGGCTGCAGGAGCCCTGTTGATCCCGTGGCTCTCTGAATAAAACTCTGCTTACTAGGATTTGTCTGAAGTGTCTGCAGTGCTGCCGGCGGAAACGTCTGCAATACTGCTGTTTCCAGCTATAATATTGACTGATAAACAAAAATGCCATATTTCTTACATAAGAAGTAAATGCTTCCTGGGATTAGAGAAGATTGATTTCATGAAGGCTTGTTAAGGCAATGTCTGGAATATGCCCCATCACCCTGAACAGTGCTCCAGTGCTAAATTTTGGGTGCAAGGCTGTCTCTGCAAGGGTAAAGGTTTCGTTTTTGGCCAGGGAGCATCTGTGAAAACCGACTGTTCTTGCTGTGAAAGGTTAGGTTTAGAGCATGGGTACTCACAAACTTTCTCTCGGGGGCCAAATTTACAGTGTGGTTTGTGTCCGAGGGCAGCACCGGTGGGGGCGGGGTCAGAGGGGGAGGGGGCAGGTCTAAAGCAAAAACAAATTGTGACCACGAGGTTAAACACAGGTCCCTGCAGCAGACACCTTCGTCCACTGAGCCACCAGACCCAGCATACACACATCTTTCTCTCTCTCCCTCCTTCTCTCCCTCCTTCTGTGTCCCTCCCTCTCCCTCTGTGTCTCCCTCCCTCTCCCTACCTCTCCCTCCCTCTGTGTCTCCCTCCCTCCCTCTGTGTCTCCCTCCCTCCCGGTGTGTCTCCCTCCCTGTCTCCCTCCCTCCCTCTGTGTCTCCCTCCTTGTCTCCCACTCTCCCTATGTGTCTCCCTCCCTGACTCCCACTCTCTGTTTCCCTCCCTCTGTGTCTCCCTCCCAGTCTCCCACTCTCCCTCTGTGACTCCCTCCCTGTCTCCGACTCTCCCTCTGTGACTCCCTCCCTGTCTCCCACTCTCTGTTTCCCTCCCTCTGTGTCTCCCTCCCTCTGTGTATCCCTCTCTCCCGGTGTGTCTCCCTCCCTGTCTCCCACTCTCCCTCTGTGTCTCCCTCCCAGACTCCCACTCTCTGTTTCCCTCCCTCTGTGTCTCCCTTCTCCCTCCCTCTGTGTCTCCCTCTGTGTCTCCCTTCGTGTCTCCCTCCCTCCCTCTGTCTCTCCCTCCCTGTCTCCCACTCTCTGTTTCCCTCCCTCTGTGTCTCCCTCCCTGTCTCCCTCCCTGTCTCCCACTCTCCCTCTGTGTCTCCCTCCCTGACTCCCACTCTCTGTTTCCCTCCCTCTGTGTCTCCCTCCCAGTCTCCCACTCTCCCTCTGTGACTCCCTCCCTGTCTCCCACTCTCCCTCTGTGTCTCCCTCCCAGACTCCCACTCTCTGTTTCCCTCCCTCTGTGTCTCCCTTCTCCCTCCCTCTGTGTCTCCCTCTGTGTCTCCCTTCGTGTCTCCCTCCCTCCCTCTGTCTCTCCCTCCCTGTCTCCCACTCTCTGTTTCCCTCCCTCTGTGTCTCCCTCTGTGTCTCCCTCCCTGTCTCCCACTCTCCCTCTGTGACTCCCTCCCTGTCTCCCACTCTCTGTTTCCCTCCCTCTGTGTCTCCCTCCCTCTGTGTATCCCTCTCTCCCTCTGTGTCTCCCTCCCTGTCTCCCACTCTCCCTCTGTGTCTCCCTCCCTGTCTCCCACTCTCTGTTTCCCTCCCTCTGTCTCCCTCCCTCCCTCCCTCCCTCTGTGTCTCCCTCCGTGTCTCCCTCCCTCCCTCTGTGTCTCCCTCCCTGTCTCCCACTCTCTGTTTCCCTCTCTCCCTCTGTGTCTCCCTCCCTTCCTCTACCTCCCTCCCTTCCTCTGTCTGTCTCCCTCCCTCCCTCTGTGACTCCCTCCGTGTCTCCCTCCCTCCCTCTGTGTCTCCCTCCCTGTCTCCTACTCTCTGTTTCCCTCCCTCCCTCTGTGTCTCCCTCCCTCCTTCCCTCTGTGTCCCCCTCCCTGTCTCCCAATCTGTTTCCCTACCTCCCTTTGTGTCTTCCTCCCTCCCTCTGTGTCTCCCTCCCTCCCTCTCTCTGTGTCTACCTCCCTCCCTCTGTGTCTCCCTCCCTCCCTCTGTGTCTCCCTCCCTCCCGGTGTGTCTCCCTCCCTGTCTCTGTGTCTACCTCCCTCCCTCTGTGTCTCCCTCCCTCCCTCTGTGTCTCCCTCCCTCCCGGTGTGTCTCCCTCCCTGTCTCCCACTCTCCCTCTGTGTCTCCCTCCCAGACTCCCACTCTCTGTTTCCCTCCCTCTGTGTCTCCCTTCTCCCTCCCTCTGTGTCTCCCTCTGTGTCTCCCTTCGTGTCTCCCTCCCTCCCTCTGTCTCTCCCTCCCTGTCTCCCACTCTCTGTTTCCCTCCCTCTGTGTCTCCCTCTGTGTCTCCCTCCCTGTCTCCCACTCTCCCTCTGTGTCTCCCTCCCTGACTCCCACTCTCTGTTTCCCTCCCTCTGTTTCTCCCTCCCAGTCTCCCACTCTCCCTCTGTGACTCCCTCCCTGTCTCCCACTCTCCCTCTGTGTCTCCCTCCCAGACTCCCACTCTCTGTTTCCCTCCCTCTGTGTCTCCCTTCTCCCTCCCTCTGTGTCTCCCTCTGTGTCTCCCTTCGTGTCTCCCTCCCTCCCTCTGTCTCTCCCTCCCTGTCTCCCACTCTCTGTTTCCCTCCCTCTGTGTCTCCCTCTGTGTCTCCCTCCCTGTCTCCCACTCTCCCTCTGTGACTCCCTCCCTGTCTCCCACTCTCTGTTTCCCTCCCTCTGTGTCTCCCTCCCTCTGTGTATCCCTCTCTCCCTCTGTGTCTCCCTCCCTGTCTCCCACTCTCCCTCTGTGTCTCCCTCCCTGTCTCCCACTCTCCCTCTGTGTCTCCCTCCCAGTCTCCCACTCTCCCTCTGTGACTCCCTCCCTGTCTCCCACTCTCTGTTTCCCTCCCTCTGTGTCTCCCTCTGTGTCTCCCTCCCTGTCTCCCACTCTCCCTCTGTGTCTCCCTCCCTGACTCCCACTCTCTGTTTCCCTCCCTATGTGTCTCCCTCCCAGTCTCCCACTCTCCCTCTGTGACTCCCTCCCTGTCTCCCACTCTCCCTCTGTGTCTCCCTCCCAGACTCCCACTCTCTGTTTCCCTCCCTCTGTGTCTCCCTTCTCCCTCCCTCTGTGTCTCCCTCTGTGTCTCCCTTCGTGTCTCCCTCCCTCCCTCTGTCTCTCCCTCCCTGTCTCCCACTCTCTGTTTCCCTCCCTCTGTGTCTCCCTCTGTGTCTCCCTCCCTGTCTCCCACTCTCCCTCTGTGACTCCCTCCCTGTCTCCCACTCTCTGTTTCCCTCCCTCTGTGTCTCCCTCCCTCTGTGTATCCCTCTCTCCCTCTGTGTCTCCCTCCCTGTCTCCCACTCTCCCTCTGTGTCTCCATCCCTGTCTCCCACTCTCCCTCTGTGTCTCCCTCCCAGTCTCCCACTCTCCCTCTGTGACTCCCTCCCTGTCTCCCACTCTCTGTTTCCCTCCCTCTGTCTCCCTCCTTCCCTTCCTCTGTGTCTCCCTCCGTGTCTCCCTCCCTCCCTCTGTGTCTCCCTCCCTGTCTCCCACTCTCTGTTTCCCTCTCTCCCTCTGTGTCTCCCTCCCTTCCTCTACCTCCCTCCCTTCCTCTGTCTGTCTCCCTCCCTCCCTCTGTGACTCCCTCCGTGTCTCCCTCCCTCCCTCTGTGTCTCCCTCCCTGTCTCCTACTCTCTGTTTCCCTCCCTCCCTCTGTGTCTCCCTCCCTCCTTCCCTCTGTGTCTCCCTCCCTGTCTCCCAATCTGTTTCCCTACCTCCCTTTGTGTCTTCCTCCCTCCCTCTGTGTCTCCCTCCCTCCCTGTCTCCCTCCCTCTCTCTGCGTCTACCTCCCTCCCTCTGTGTCTCCCTCCCTCCCTCTGTGTCTCCCTCCCTCCCTCTGTGTCTCCCTCCCTCCCGGTGTGTCTCCCTCCCTGTCTCCCACTCTCCCTCTGTGTCTCCCTCCCAGACTCCCACTCTCTGTTTCCCTCCCTCTGTGTCTCCCTTCTCCCTCCCTCTGTGTCTCCCTCTGTGTCTCCCTTCGTGTCTCCCTCCCTCCCTCTGTCTCTCCCTCCCTGTCTCCCACTCTCTGTTTCCCTCCCTCTGTGTCTCCCTCTGTGTCTCCCTCCCTGTCTCCCACTCTCCCTCTGTGTCTCCCTCCCTGACTCCCACTCTCTGTTTCCCTCCCTCTGTGTCTCCCTCCCAGTCTCCCACTCTCCCTCTGTGACTCCCTCCCTGTCTCCCACTCTCCCTCTGTGTCTCCCTCCCAGACTCCCACTCTCTGTTTCCCTCCCGCTGTGTCTCCCTTCTCCCTCCCTCTGTGTCTCCCTCTGTGTCTCCCTTCGTGTCTCCCTCCCTCCCTCTGTCTCTCCCTCCCTGTCTCCCACTCTCTGTTTCCCTCCCTCTGTGTCTCCCTCCCTGTCTCCCACTCTCCCTCTGTGACTCCCTCCCTGTCTCCCACTCTCTGTTTCCCTCCCTCTGTGTCTCCCTCCCTCTGTGTATCCCTCTCTCCCTCTGTGTCTCCCTCCCTGTCTCCCACTCCCCCTCTGTGTCTCCCTCCCTGTCTCCCACTCTCCCTCTGTGTCTCCCTCCCAGTCTCCCACTCTCCCTCTGTGACTCCCTCCCTGTCTCCCACTCTCTGTTTCCCTCCCTCTGTGTCTCCCTCTGTGTCTCCCTCCCTGTCTCCCACTCTCCCTCTGTGTCTCCCTCCCTGACTCCCACTCTCTGTTTCCCTCCCTCTGTGTCTCCCTCTGTGTCTCCCACTCTCCCTCTGTGACTCCCTCCCTGTCTCCCACTCTCCCTCTGTGTCTCCCTCCCAGACTCCCACTCTCTGTTTCCCTCCCTCTGTGTCTCCCTTCTCCCTCCTTCTGTGTCTCCCTCTGTGTCTCCCTTCGTGTCTCCCTCCCTCCCTCTGTCTCTCCCTCCCTGTCTCCCACTCTCTGTTTCCCTCCCTCTGTGTCTCCCTCTGTGTCTCCCTCCCTGTCTCCCACTCTCCCTCTGTGACTCCCTCCCTGTCTCCCACTCTCTGTTTCCCTCCCTCTGTGTCTCCCTCCCTCTGTGTATCCCTCTCTCCCTCTGTGTCTCCCTCCCTGTCTCCCACTCTCCCTCTGTGTCTCCCTCCCTGTCTCCCACTCTCCCTCTGTGTCTCCCTCCCAGTCTCCCACTCTCCCTCTGTGACTCCCTCCCTGTCTCCCACTCTCTGTTTCCCTCCCTCTGTCTCCCTCCCTCCCTCCCTCCCTCTGTGTCTCCCTCCGTGTCTCCCTCCCTCCCTCTGTGTCTCCCTCCCTGTCTCCCACTCTCTGTTTCCCTCTCTCCCTCTGTGTATCCCTCCCTTCCTCTACCTCCCTCCCTTCCTCTGTCTGTCTCCCTCCCTCCCTCTGTGACTCCCTCCGTGTCTCCCTCCCTCCCTCTGTGTCTCCCTCCCTGTCTCCTACTCTCTGTTTCCCTCCCTCCCTCTGTGTCTCCCTCCCTCCTTCCCTCTGTGTCTCCCTCCCTGTCTCCCAATCTGTTTCCCTACCTCCCTTTGTGTCTTCCTCCCTCCCTCTGTGTCTCCCTCCCTCTCTCTGTGTCTACCTCCCTCCCTCTGTGTCTCCCTCCCTCCCTCTGTGTCTCCCTCCCTCCCGGTGTGTCTCCCTCCCTGTCTCTGTGTCTACCTCCCTCCCTCTGTGTCTCCCTCCCTCCCTCTGTGTCTCCCTCCCTCCCGGTGTGTCTCCCTCCCTGTCTCTGTGTCTACCTCCCTCCCTCCCTGTCTCCCACTCTCCCTCTGTGTCTCCCTCCCTCTCTCTGTGTCTACCTCCCTCCCTCTGTGTCTCCCTCCCTCCCTCTGTGTCTCCCTCCCTCTCTCTGTGTCTACCTCCCTCCCTCTGTGTCTCCCTCCCTCCCGGTGTGTCTCCCTCCCTGTCTCCCACTCTCCTTCTGTGTCTTCCTCCCTGTCTCCCACTCTCCCTCTGTGTCTCCCTCCCTCCCGGTGTGTCTCCCTCCCTGTCTCTGTGTCTACCTCCCTCCCTCCCTGTCTCCCACTCTCCCTCTGTGTCTCCCTCCCTCTCTCTGTGTCTACCTCCCTCCCTCTGTGTCTCCCTCCCTCCCTCTGTGTCTCCCTCCCTCTCACTGTGTCTACCTCCCTCCCTCTGTGTCTTCCTCCCTCCTGGTGTGTCTCCCTCCCTGTCTCCCACTCTCCTTCTGTGTCTCCCTCCCTGTCTCCCACTCTCCCTCTGTGTCTCCCTCCCTGTCTCCCACTCTCCCTCTGTGTCTCCCTCCCTGTCTCCCACTCTCCCTCTGTGTCTCCCTCCCTGTCACCCACTCTCTGTTTCCCTCCCTCTGTGTCTCCCTCCCTCCCTCCCTCTGTGTCTCCCTCCCTCCTTCTGTGTCCCCCTCCCTGTCTCCCACTCTCTGTTTCCCTCCCTCCCTCTGTGTCTCCCTCCCTCCCTGTCTCCCTCCCTCTCTCTGTGTCTCCCTCCCTCCCTCCCTCTGTGTCTCCCTCCCTGTCTCCCACTCTCTGTTTCTCTCCCTCCCTCTGTGTCTCCCTCCTGCCCTCTCTCTGTGTCTCCCTTCTCCCTTCCTCTGTGTCTCCTCCCCTCCCTCTGTGTCTCCCTCCCTCCCTGTCTCCCTCCCTCTCTCTGAGACAGCTTCCCCGGCTGCGCGCACACAGCCCCACCAAGTACTTCATGGGTCTTTAAAATACCATTTACATGTTAATTATGCTTTGTTGAATTTCACCCCTTAGGCCCCTGCAGCTCCCCTCTGACAATCACTGGAATCCCCCGGGCCCCCACAGAGCAGAGTCTGAGTACGCGCTGCTGCAGCTGTATTTGCGAACACTATTTAATTTATCTATTTTTTAACACAGGTGTCTGCAATGTCCGCGGGCCGCCCAGGAAGGCTTGCCGGGCCGCCACCGGCCCGCGGGCCGTACTATGAGTACCCCTGGTTTAGGGCATGAAGCATTCCTATGGCAATTACTCAAGAAGTGATAAAGAAACTGTTCACATTTTAGACAAAAAGTTGCTGTTCTGTATCTCTATGGGAATAATGCGCTGTCAATTATGGTGATGTTCCAGGGGTTAACATTTGAAAAGTTAAATATAAGTGTAAAACACTACTCTGCGATATCCCTTTCAGTTTAAATTTTATTTTGTTTTGCTTGATATAATATTGTTTATTTTGTGCTATATGTTTAAAATGCAAATGCGATTTAGCATCATGAATCACACAAAACGCATGTTGCACTTTTGGCATTGCATGCTTTAGTTTATTGTAGTTTTACCGTCTGTCACGCGCTGGGTCGACATACACTGGGAATTAGATATGCAGCTATGCAATCAGTCACTGCACCTGACATGTGCCCCACCTGTCCCCATGGCCCTTGGACCCTGCACAGGCCACACACTTGCCACCTCTGATGCCATGGCCCCTATCAATATATGCACGTTGTTCGTGAGAGGCAGTCACAGTCCTTCCCATAGATATTTCATTTACTCATATCTTAAGCCTGACACTACATACAGATCGTCCAGCACAGTGGCACTTGGTGGATGCGTGGAGGCACAGAAATCCACACGACAGGAAATATTCTGGGGCCCATGGGCTTAATCGGCTAATGGTATCTGATGACCTCCTACCGGTTGTAGTGGAGACTCAATATCTTGGGAGGGCCCACTCAGACCATCACCCCCCCACAACTTACTACTAGATTAGAATAATGGCACGCCACCGATCTCTAGATGGCACCTACAACCGGATACACTACTGGATGGGACATTCCGGGAGACACTGAGCATGACCATGGCGCCAAATTTTGAGGACAATGCAGGCACCGCTTCGTCACCATTGGTGGAGTGGGACGCTTTTAAGACTGTGATCCGGGTGCACTGCCTAGGTACGCAGGCTGGCATGCTTAAACAGCTGTAGAAAGACCTTACCATTTTGGAGGGGAGAATGGCATACCACGAGTGAAAAGGAGTGGAGGGTTCAAACGCGCATAGTAGGGAAGAACACGCTCGATTACTAGAAAGACTCCGCTGCCTTATTCATGTGGCACATTTGGCACGCACGCATCACTCAGGCGGTAAGGCTGGTAGGAACCTTGCAGGGCTGATCCAACAGGGTGACGCCGCCTAGCCCATCACCTCACTTTGCTCTATACAGGGCACTGTGATATACTCTCAGGATATACACCGGGAATTTACGGCTCATTATACTACTTTATACAAGTTGTACATTTTAGCCACACCTGATCATATTCATAGGTATCTAGAAGACAATGCCATACTGCAGATTACACCAGAGCAAAGATTTGAATTGGATGACCCCATTTTGCTAGACAAAATCTGGGCAGGTATATGCTTATTGGAGTCTTGTAAAACTCCTGGGCCGGAAGGTCTACCTGCGCAGTTCTACAAGGCCTACTAAAAGGTCTTGGTGCCCCAACTAAAGAAGATTTATGGCGCCTCAATGGTGGACTCTGCTCTTTCTAACTCATATAATAAGGTACTGCTGATCTCTCTCCCTAAACCTGGAAGAAACTCGGAAGTGCTGGGCTCATATAGGCCATTGGCTTTGCTCAATACGGACTACAAGATCCTACCATCCATTATTGTAGCACGACTGGCCCCATTAGTACGGACCCTGGTGCATGCGGAACAAAATGGCTTTGTCCCCACCAGAAGCACAGCCCTTAATATCCGCAGAACCTTCAGGGTGTAACACTATGCAGCAGACACTTGGCCCCACCCCAGCTGCTTGGTCTTAGATTTAGAAAAGGCCTTTGACTCCCTAGAGTAGCAGTACCTCTCAGAGGAGTTGCGGGGTATGGGTTGGGTGACACATTCTTACACATGGTCTGGCTGCAGCCCTCTGTCAGAGTCCAGGCGGACCGATTGATATCGGACAGCATTCGGATACAAAGAGGCACAAGGCAAGCCTGCACTGTATCGCTGCTCCTTTTCTCACTTGCCATGGAGCCACTGGCAGTGTGCCTTCGCAGGGAGGGTGCAGACTGGGGCATTCGGTTGGGGGACAGCTTACATGCTGTCTCTCTATACGCTGCTGATCTACTACTATACTTGAGGGCTTCCCACAACATCCTGCTACCATTGCAGACGGATGTATGACATTACAATGCATGCTTTTACATCGCATGCCTTTACAACGCGGTTTTTACAACGCAAACCTTTACAACGCATAGAGCTTTGGGGTGCTGGATAGTGAATAGTTTAATTTACTATTCCAACTCCAGTCCCCGTGGACACTAGGGAAGGTGTTGGACAGTAAATTAAACTTATTCCCTATCCTAGAGCGCCCCCCAGCGCAATGCGTTGTAATGGTTTGCGTTGTAAAAGTTGCGTCGTAAGGGCACTGCGTGGTAAAAGTTGCGTTGTAAAGGATGTTTCCCATTGCATACACTCTCCAGGATTTCAAAAGGGTATCGGGTCTCCGGGTGAACTGGGCAAACTCAGGACTATACCCCTTTCAGGATTAAACCAATGATCCCAATGTCTGCATGAACAATTTCTCTCTCCGTTGGCACCAATCCACGTTCCACTACCTTGGCATTTTCAAATACAGAGACCCCACTGATATCATGTAGGGAAATCTGATTAGAGCCATATCTACCATCGGGGCACAGATCTAGTTTTGGAAGTCACTTCTATTGAACGTGATGGGCAGAATAGCACTGTCCAAGATGGTAGTGTTACCAAAATTGTTGGACTACTTTTCCAATCTTCCGGTCTATGTCCCGGTCAGTGTATTTCATGATCTAGAACGATTGATCCGGGACCTCATCTGGAACACAAGTCGGCCTCAGATAGCGCTATGGAAACTCCATGCTCCTATTAGCAGGGGGGTCTGGCAGTCCCCAACCTGGAGCTGTATTTCCTAGAGGCACAATTACAGTGGGTGACAAAATGGTTGGCGGGTCTCTGCCTGGATGACATGGCCACCACACATCGCTGTGGTCCCAATCCCAGATATGTCAGTTGTTCCAAACCACTGCTCGACCCCAGCATCCATCACAGATCTGACATTTCCTGGCACACCGTTGCTATAGAAGGAGCTTGCACCTCACTAGGAACACGTTCCCTTATGTTTCCAACAGGGTGCTGGTACATTGGCATGCATCGGACCTACACACACTGGCTGATCTTTACGCCAAAGGCGCCCTGATACCCTTCAGGAACCTGGCAGAGCATTATAATTTATACCAACAGGCCAATTTTTACTACATAATTCCATCACAAGATCACTCACTGCAGCATGGGACGACATCCCCACTGAACCAGAGATGCACCTCCTGTTGCAATACTTACATGTCATGGGTAACGGGACCCACATAGTACACTGGTGGCGGGGGCGTTACTCATCCACGCGACACAACCTCTAACGTCCCTTCACTCAAAGTGGGAAGCAGACAAGGGAAACCCATGGACAGACTGTGAATGGAACATGATATTAGCTACCCACACAAGTATACCACGGAACTCCAGATTCAGACTTATACCGACATATATTATACAGAGAACGTATCTCTCCCCAGCAAAATTAAATAAATAATTTCATACGACCACCTAGGCATGCCCTTACTGTCTACAGACAAATGCAGACCTTCTTCACATGCTGTGCTCCTGTTCCTCCTTACATACATACTGGCAGGAAATCACTGTGGCACTCACAACATGCAGTGACAGAGTACTACCACAAACATGGGAGGTGTGCTGTTAGGTTTTTACCCCAGACCAAAGAGGCATAAGGTCGCATCCAGGTTTATCGACCTAGGCCTCATAGTAGCAAAGAGGCTGATCACTGAAAGATGGAAGCATGCCGACCCCCCCCCCCCCTTCCCCCCCCTCCCCGCAGTTGCCAGCTAAAAAAACTCACTCCTCCTATGGGCGTGAGCAGAAAGTACGTCATTGCATAGGGAGGAAATAACTGGGCTACGAAAATACCCTATTGCACAGTTTTGGGACACTATAATCATGGATTTGACACATGCAGACACGGAGGCTGGGGGTAGCCCTTCACACGTGGCTGGACGATGGGACATGGACACTGGCCCACGGATGCACGTCTCCCTAGGCTTGAGTGAAACCGAGCATTGTTGTAGGAGAGGCGGCCATGCCATATGTGAGCCAGGGAAGGGGAGACCCAGCTGCTTATCCCCTCAGACACTTGGGGGACAGGGTAGTATGTTTAGTACAGGGTAGATGGGATGGCAGGACATTTCCCCTACATATTCTGACCCGGGCGTGACGATTAGACAATGGTTTTCTTCCTTTATTTTTATGTTTGATTTTTGGATCATAAATTGTTTCTGATTTTGCCTCAACTTTCTACTCCAAATTGGATAATCAGCTACAGACATCCATGTGAAAAGATGGGAAAGGGTGAACATTTTCCTTTTAACTGATTGGACATAAAAGTGCGATCCTTCTGATAAATACTCGGATATAATGCAAGACAAAAAAAAAATGTGTCACACAAAACACAAAGAAAAATGTTCAGCATGTGTCTGGCGCAAATGGTGCTGTCTGTACAGCTAGCATTGCAAATGTTTAATTTACAAATGCGTAAATAGTCTGTGTCATTGAAACGTGGGTGTGAAAAGGCACTATAAAGGAACAAGCACAACTAATTGGCAAGTGCCAAATTACCAAGGACTGGCAATGCAAATTAGATAATATTGTACAAAAATATAGATTCTACTAAGATTTGTAGTGACTAACAACACAGAAACTAATAACTTTCTACAGTTTACTCAGGTCAACATTTGCCCTGTTTCCAACAATGCGTAAACTGGGTGTTTTAAGAAATCAACGCTTCATGGTCGGCGACTGGCTGCCGCCCCCCCCCCCCCCATCCGACACCCAGCACCCAGAACATGAACATGAGGCATGTTATCTTTGGAAGGCGGGGGCTAGTCCCCCGGCCGTATTTATTAAGATATGAAATTAAAAAAGGTTTTAATTGCATGGTCAACAATTTATACAAAAATCAGCAGCACATTAGATACAATATCGTCAACAAGTTTGAGCGGCTAACCTTAACAAAGACTCTAATACATGTTGTTTCGTAACCGAATCTAACATCCTCATCTTGATTTCTGTACATTTCTGGCCATATGGCAAGGTCGCTAACCGGTGTCAGGTCCTACAAGCTGCGCCTCACCTAGAGATGTGCGCATGCGCAGCCGTGCCCGGTAATTGCCCAGTCTACGCCGTGAACTCCATTTACCCACTAAAGGAGGGCCCTTACTCTGCGCCATCCGGTGACGTCATGAGTATGCGCGCGTGGGGTGGCTACCAGCCTAAGGAAAGCGTGACTACTCCGACCCGCGCCCCTTTGAAGCATCAATTACCTTGCCCCTGGAGTTCTAGGAGTGGCCAATGGCCCCTCCCCCTGGGCGGGAACCTCCATAGGATGATGCCCGCCCCCTCAGACCTTAAAATTATGTGCTCACCGGTCATGACCTTACCGCCACAGGCCAGCATTGTTAACCGACGATCTGGCCTCCCCCCATCTAGACCCAATTCAGGAGCGCGCTTGTTTGTCAAATCCCTCCAACCAGGCCCAGAGATTATCAGACCACAAGACATTCCCCGCCTCATTCAGGTGAACTCCATCCCCCAAGTAGTACTGTCTGCCCCAGATACACCCATGTGGAATCGTCTGCAACAGGGGGGTTCAAAACAGCTTGTCCAACTGTGTGTTGATCCTCTTTACCGAGTGATTCAATGCCCTGACCGAATCCCCCCCTCGCCACTGCCATCGAGGTATGAGTTGCGACTATACTACCGTGCAACCCGGGCAGGTCCTGGCCATCCACCCCGCAGTTGAGATAATCTCTTCAATCAGAATGCGCCTCCCCAGTTTGGCCAAATCATTCTCCCCCAGGTGAAGTATCACCACTGACGGGGGGACGTGCTGGCGCGCTAATAGCCCCTGGAAGAAGTCCCTAAACTGGTTGAGACATAAACCCCCTCTCCCGAAGAACGAGATGTCAAACCCCAGTTGCGCAGCCCTTTTCTTACGGTCTCCTGAAAGAAAAACACATTCGGCCCGTCTCACATAGGAGTGACCCACAATCCAAACAATTTTCCTGTTTTGATCCCGATGTTTGGTCCGCGATGATGTAGGTCGACGGCAAGTTCCTCCCCTGCGTAACAGGTCTGAGAAACTGCAAGAAAACGGAAACAAACCTGGCGTGAGTACCATCTTGTCACAACATGTCAATCCGCACATATCGTTTGTAACATTCTGAGGACCATCTCCCAATTTTCTTCACCTTCTCCACTGGGAGGCCCGTTGCCACTGCCTCAGTTGCTGCACCAATTCTAAAGGAGTGAGTGCCAAAATCTTTGGGGTCAAGACCTGCTTGTCTGACAGTCAGCCCCAATACCCTCCTGAACTGGTACCTAGTCAAGGGCGTACCGTCGGCGTGACAGAGCAGTGCACCGCCCGCCGTGCCCCCCCGCCGCCCATGGAACACTTCCACATGCCCCACTGGGCAGCAAGGATTGGCAAGGGCCCGGTGGAGCACTATGGTGTGACCCCGTGACTCCTGGTCAGTCTTTGATTTCTGAATGGTCACCCACATGGTGTCCTCCTTTATCCTTACACCAGCCCCTTGTATGCCGCCCTGTAGATCAGTCTTGGACCCTGCCACTAACTCGCCAATTCTCAGTGCCCCATAGAATGCCAAGGAAAATGCAGCTTTGAAAAGAAGTACCTCCCACTCCGAGCTACAGACACTGTCCAGTGCGACCAGTAAAGCCGTCAGCCGTGCTAGCCCGATGGGCCTTCTCTTATCTACTTGGGGACCTTGTAAACGGCGCCAACCCCTCAAGGCCTTGCGCTTGCGCACCATAAAGGTGTTAGTAGGATCACGCATGCCCCTAGCTTGAGCAAAGAATGATACCGCTGCCCTATGCCTGTTCGCAGCTGCTACTGAACGTCCTACCTTATGCATCCATTCTAAATAGGCCGCTAAGCCGTCCTCCTGCGCCCATAGCACCTCCCATTGCTGACCCAAGAAAGCACAGTAAGACAAAAACGCCCCTTCGTAAGCCGTCTTTGTCCTGGGGGCTAAGCTAGCAACCACGAGGTCCTGTAATCTGGTACTGCTGGGAAGTGCGCTGGCGAGGGGTCTGCTGTAGGAAGATGCTCCCTGAAAACCCGCATTTTAAAGCGAGAGAGGGAGTCAGCTGCATTATTGAGAATGCCAGGGACATGCTTGGCCTTGAAAACTACATTCCATTTTAAGCACTGCAACACAATCTCTTTTATCAGACGCAGTATGAAAGGACATCGTGCCCCTGTTGGTTTATACATTCCACTACTGTCATGTTGTCTGACCAAAACACCACTGATTGATTACATAAGTGTTCAGGCCAAACCTTAAAATGCCACCCATATTGGGAAGAGTTCCAGGAAGCCAATGTTAGTGGTCAGACCCCAAGTTCTCCATACTTCCGGCCAACGTTGTGCGACCCACCTGTTCCCCAGGATGGCGCCAAAGCCCACACTACCAGCAGCGTCTGTCCATAGACCCAACTCTGCTGATGTTGCGGGAGGGCCGGGCCACACTACCCTGCCATTGAAATCCTCCAGGAATGCCATCCATATGAGCATATCCTGGCGAATCTCAGACGACAGCCTTGTGCGGTGATGTTTCTCCCGTAGTCCTTTCATTGCTTGGGCGATGGAGCGTGAGAAAGGGCGTGCCATAGGGATGACCCTCAGCGCGAAGTTCAGTTGCCCTACCACCTCCTGTAATTGCTGCAAAGTAACCTTGTCTTTGCGTAAGCATAGACGTAGCGCTGTTCTGAATTTGTCCACTTTGTCCCTGGGCAATCTGAAACATCCCTCCACAGAATCAATCTCAATGCCAAGAAATTCCAAGCAGGTGGCCGGGCCAACAGTCTTCCCCGGCGCAAGCGGAACCCCAAAAGCCCGCATGAGCACGCAAAATTCCTGCAATGCCCAAGCACACTCCTGAGAGCCCGCCGTACCCAAGAAAAGAAAATCATCTAAATAATGCATGACCTGCTGATGGCCCGTCTCTTGTCTCATGGCCCATTCCAGGAAAGAGCTAAACATCTCAAAGTATGCACATGATATAGAGCAGCCCATGGGCATGCATTTATCCATGTAGAACTTGTCCCCAAACGTAAAACCTAGGAGATGATGATCAGCCGGGTGAACCGGGAGGAGACGGAAAGCTGATTCAATGTCTGACTTCGCCATCATCGCCCCCGGCCCCATGGCTTGCAACAAGTTAACCGCCTGGTCGAAGGAGGCATACTTAACAGTACAAATACCCTCCTCAATGGCATCGTTCAATGATGCGCCTCTGGGTGCTGAGAGGTTGTGGATCAATCTGAACTGACCCTTCTCTTTTTTGGGAACTACTCCTAATGGTGAACACACAAAATTGGGGACAGGCACCTCGGTGAAAGGGCCAGCTATCCTGCCTAGAGATAATTCCTTTTCAATTTTTGCAGCCACCACTGCTGGGTTGTGTTTCACCGATAATTGGTTCTTGCAGTGTGCACTGCCTGTGTATCCCCCGCAGGGATCCTAAAGCCTTGGGAGAAACCTTCCTGGAGTAAGGTGGCCGTTGCGTGGTCCGGGTATCTATTTAACCATGGGATCATTGCTAACACATCTACTGGCGTGGGGGTACCTAACTGGTTTGTATTACAGTGGCTTTCCCCTTCCCCTTTGACCCGTGTTCCCGTGTTTGGACCTGCAGGATGTTTCTGGATGTGAGGGGTGACCACAGGACGAACATGCATGTCTAAACTTACAGGTGCCCGGGGCCCTTGTGCAGGTGCGCCTATTAAAGTCCCAGCACACCCCCTTTTTCTCTGCACCGCCGGCCCTAAACTTCCCGGGTACCTCACCCGCTTGGGGGGGCCGAAAGGGCTGTTGGGGTCTCGCGGAGAACACCCTGACCGCACTGTTGGCCTGAGGGGGGGGTGAACTATCTGAAAACTGCTTATGCCATGACATTGAATCAACCGTATCCCATGCCAATGACGGGTTAAATTCTAACGCTTTCCTGAAATTCACATCGTACCCTTTCCAAGCATCCCCAGAGTACTGTTCACTCCAACCCACAATCCTGCTGTTGTAGCACGCCAATGGCGCCTGGATATTAGGAGGTTGTTCGGCCTTGATAGCTGTGAATACTGCAAAAGCCCTGATCCAGTTAAGTAGCGTTTCCTCCACCCTAAATCTAGAACACTGTGCCCTCCATTCACTTGGATGCATCCACTCTTTCAGTGTCTTCGCATGCTCCATCTCCCTATTATCCAGCAACAATGAAAAAATGTACACATACTTATCGGCCCAAATCATCTCTTTCACAGACTGCGACACATGTTGTGCTAAATTCTCCCTCCTAGAAGGTAAAGAACCCTCCCCCAAGAGAGGCAGTGCCACCTCCTTACCATTTTCAGGCACCTGGACCGATTGCCCACTAACTCCATTCGGCTCGGCGAGACTGGAACCTGCGAGGGAAGAAGATGAGGGCAATGCAACACTGTCGGCCACTGTTGCCGATCTAACCTTTTCAACAAACTTTGCCGCCTCTGCCGCATGATCTGAAGAAGTCGGAACCCCCCCCCCTTCTGTAGCCATGGCATCAAGGCGTTATCTGAGACAACAATTCAGGGGGCATTGAATCTAGGTTACCTGCTGGGACAGCGGGTGCCACTGGGGTTATGCCCGGTGGTACTGGCGTAATAGGCAAGGCGGGTGCCGGTTGCGGCAAGGCTGTAACCGGGATCGGGACCACCGGTGAGGGGGCAGGCCCAGCAGCTCGGGGCCCTGGTGGAATGGCAGGAGCCGGCGCGGCGGGGGCTGGAAGTACCGGCATTGGTGTCATAGGGGGTGGGATGACCGCTAAAGGTGTGATGGGTATCGGGACTACCGGCCCAGGGGCAGGTGCAGCATACCTGGGTTTTTTGGGCTTGGACTTCTTAGGCGGGGTAACAAAATCCCCCCTTGGCAATGGTGCCGACCTCTGGCGAATAGGCCTACCCGATGGGCCAGGGGGGTCATCAAACCTCTCGTTAATCCGTGCCTCCAATTCATCAACCTTCCCCAGCCGTTTATTAATTTCGCCCATTTCACGCATCATTGCCCGCATCATAACCTCCATCTTGGACCCTCCTTTACCACCCAGCAATCCTGGCATGTTAAAACTGAACAAACAGCTGCCTACTCTCCTAGTGACACCACTGACCAAACTTGTGTACCTGTACAAGATGGAGGATCTCCAGGGGGCTTTCAGCACTACGCAACGGCAACCGCAACACCACCGGCTTATCCAGTTATGTAAGGGGTGGGTAAACCTAGTGTAGAACCACCCGGCGGCTACCAGGAGCAATGAAATGCTAGCCCCCCGTTCTCCTCTTACCGATAAATCCTGCGTGCACACGGCCGGTATTGGATCAGCAACGGCGTCTTATGTCCCCTTCTGTGAGCAAATCGCACCAATAATGTCGTTAAATGCCTAGAATAGAATATTATATCAATACCGTGGTATATAAGGCAGGAGCAGATTAATGAACACCAACCCTGAATTTATTGGGGGCTTAACCCTCACCGTTAACTTTTGTGATGTGCCAAAACACCAAATTGTTGTATCAATAAATTGCACAATAACACCCACTTATGCCAAGGACATTTATCATACAGTAAATAGCACTTTCTTTTAATGTCGAATCCCCAATTTACCAAAAAATTGCCCACTTTCATTGAGGTCTCCCCTCCAGGTCCTGCCCTGGTCGACCCTGCTTCACTTCCCTTTGTGTCAGCTGCACCAAACTCACTTGTAATAGAAAGCGCGGGGAAAACACAAGCGCAAACCAGGCGGCAATCCTTCCCGTGCCGCTATGAAGGCGGGAAATAAAATTCCCCCGTACTGCCCCACACTAAAGGATTTTTACCGCCCAAATCGTCCGGGTCTGCGTGAGTGCTCAAAACCGGTCTCTTCTACCCTAATTAACCAGCGCGTTCACGGGTCCCCGATCCGGCGCCCCCCCGCAAAATACCTCTTCTTGTTGCGCAGCCCGACCGACCACAGGGAAAAAACCTTGCTCTCCGATCCGCTCACCAACCGCCCCGTGTCCCGGTGACCTCAGCGCGAGGTGGACTTGCTCGCGATGCTGCTACGAGTAACTCGGCAGCCCCGGAACGTGGAATCTGCCAAAAAACAAGCCGGAAAGGTCAATACACCAAGCAGCCCCGAGCGCGGGGCACCACACACTGTGTGGAGGGCTCGTCACGATAAACCTCAGCGCGATGCCTTGGAACCTGCAAAACAAAGCAAGAAGATTTAAAAAACCAAGAAGCCCCGAGCACGGGGCACAACGTGCTGTGGGGGAGTGTCCAGGGACAAGGGGGTCTCCTGGGCGCTCCCCACCTCTTTATTCTCAAGGGGCCGGACGGGGTGGCGACGCCCCCCCCGCCCAGCCCCTCCAGCAGCACGCCCCCCTGACCCGGACATCCTACCCTGGTATCCGGGTCAGGGAGGGCGCCGGCCAATCGGTGGTGGGCCGCGCCCAAGGGCCCGCCCCCACCACCGAGAGGCACCAAGGAGGGGGGAGGCGGTCGCCGCGCCGCCATGCGGGCGGGTGGGCCGAGGGCCCCCCCTTTTCATTCTAGGGTGTCTTTGTGAAGGTGTGAGGTAACAGTGATGTTTCTAGACTTGTTGTCAGTCTCAAAAGGTCTTGCACCAATATGTCTGGTGGCATGTTATAAAACTATCTAATGCTAGTGTGCTGTTACCTGAGTGTATCAACACATCAGTGGTGTTGGTACTGTAGTTTTGCCAGTGGAGGCATCCTTTTTAGAATGCACAGGCCGTCGCCCACTGTGGTGTCATGCTTCATCATTGGGCCAAGCTTGTCAAGCTCTGCAATGCTCAGTGGGGCTCTTCGAGGGGGCTCTTTGCTAGAGAACTTTCTGCCCCAAACTGATCAAAATTTCTCTACAGATGCATCACTTTCCTGTAAATCTGCCCCCTGCCATTTAACTCTCTCTAGCAGGTTTCAGGTTTTTGTCTTTTGTGATGGTTTTCCGTCTTTCTTTTCTCCGTCTTCGTGCTGTGTGTATTTTTACTCTCTTACTCTGTGCTCTCGGTATTTGTCTGAGGCAATAAAAATAAGTGCTGGTCCCCAAAAATTAATGCAGGTGGCCCGACCGGAATCCACTGGTTCAAATTAAGCACTGACACTGGCTAAAACTGCAGACAGATTGGCAGTGTGCCCTAATATAAGCAAGGAAAATGCCACCCACACCAACCCTCTCCAAGCAACAGCCATTATTAGGTGAGTTGGGCCTCTATCTTCGCTGGGCGTCAGTGTCACGGCACTAGGGATTGCTGCGCCCGTGATGGCTGCAGGGGCCCTGTTGATCCCGTGGCTCTCTGAATAAAACTCTGCTTACTAGGATTTGTCTGAAGTGTCTGCAGTGCTGCCGGCGGAAACGTCTGCAATACTGCTGTTTCCAGCTATAAACAAAAAAGGCATATTTCCGACATAAGAAGTAAATGCTCCCTGGGATTAGAGAAGATTGTTTTCAGGAATGTTTGTTAAGGCAATGTCTGGAACATGCCCCATCACCCTAAACAGTGCTCAAGTGCTATATTTTGGGTGCAAGGCTATCTCTGCAAGGGTAAAGGTGGCGTTTTGGGCCAGGGAGCAAACTGACTGTTCTTTTCCTCTTGCTGCAAAAGGTTATGTTTAGAGCATACATCGTTCCTATGGGAATTACTCAAAAAGCGATGAAGAAACTTGTCACATTTTAGACAAAATGTCACTGTTCTGTATCTCTATGGGAATAATGCACTGTCAAATATGCCCACGTTTTAGGGGTTAATATTTGAAAAGTTAAATATGAGTGTAAAACACTACTCTGCGCAATCCCTTTTAGTTTAAATTTTATTTTGGTTTGCTTGATATAATATGTTTTATTTTGTGCTATTTGTTTAAAATACAAATGCGATTTAGCAACATGAGTGACACAAAACGCAAAGAAAAATGTTTAACATGGGTCTGGTGCAAATAGCGCTGGTCTGTACAGATAACCGTACAAATGTTTAATTTACAAATACGTAAATAGTGTGTGTCTTTGAAAAGTGGGTGAGAAAAGTTATCCAGTCACTTTCAGAGTTCAATTGAGTGGGTAGTTTCTCCACGATCCGCTCCACAATGTATGTAATTATCCACTATGGCTATTGATCTAAGTATCAATGTCCTACGAAATAAACAACCCCGTACTTATGACTTTTTTTTAAATATGTATCTCTCTGCTAGTTTGCAATCTTGAGAAGCAGCTCCATGGCACTCTAAGGTGCCCATCAATTATTAGCAATGGGTGTGGTTACTCCCTTTGATTATGAATATGATAGTACCAGTAGTTGCATTTTAAAGTTAACATGAGATTCCTGATGCCCCAGGTAAAACTCTCTTTGAATACATTTCAAACTTTTTACTTTATACACATGACCACCAAAGCTGTGCAGGAATAATTGTCTGCACATTCAAGAACTAATTCCTAAGGTAGATGATGACAATTACACAAGGTCCTGATGAACTGCCATTGTTTTTCAAGGAGCACTTATGTCATGAAACATGTTGACCTTGTTTTAATAACCAAAGGTCCATTGTCCCCTTAGAGGTTCTTAGTACTGTTTTCGATCTCTGGCATGGGTTTTCTTTGGATAATAAATATTGGTTTATGTCAACCCATATTGGCAACCCATAGCCAATTTTAATCCTCCTTCCCAATCTACCACACCCGTTTTAGAGATATGCCCAGGATGAAACTCAATTGTCAAATTTTGATCAGTTTAGGGCAGAAAGTTCTCTAGCAAAGAGCCCCACTGAGCATTGCAGCGCCCGCCAAGCGAGGAGCACGACCCTATGATGAAGCATGTAAATGTGGGATTCTTGTAAATGTGGGATTCTTGTAAAGCGCACTGTTACTCTACCCGAGTGTCCTGGCGCTGTAGACCGCTGGGGAACCCGTCCTGGTTTTCCCTGTGAGATGGTCCCTTTCTGGGTATCTCCAAGGTGAAACCAGGCATCCCCGGCGTCTGTGGGGGGCCGTTGTAGAGATGAGGCAAGCTTAATGCCCAGAGTTACCGAGTGTGTTCTCTGGTTAGAGTAGGCACTGAGGCGAGAATTATCGAGTCCGTTGACCCTGGTCCAAGACCCTGCCGCGTCGGGAATTGAACCCTGGTCCCAGGCCATTCTCTGCTTACAGGTCTGCCCCCTCTAACCAGTGAGCCACACCTCCCCACTACAGTGGGCGACGGCCTGTGCATTCTAAAAAGAATGCCTCCACTGACAGACCTATAGTACCAACACCAATGATGTGTTGATATACTCAGGTAACAGCACACTAGCATTAGATAATTTTATAAAATGCTACCAGATATAAGTTTGTTGGAACATCCAGCTGCTTGGTTGTCGTGGTCATTCAGATTGCTGCTATGCCTGTGAAACCATAGGAACTGACTGTATGGTAAGTTCTGTTTCAGAGCTTTAGGGTAATGACTGTCATACCTTAAAAGTCTGTTACGATCAGTCTTTTGGTGGTATGTTCTTGTTGGTAATGGTTCTTTTTCAATCTTGATAGTGAGATTCAAAAAGGCGATAAAAGGAACAGATACATTTGACAGCGGATCCTCATATGCCAACTAGGGGTGGGCGATAAATTCTGCTTTGCTGTCGGAGTTGGCGAAGTTTTGGTCACTCTGTGTTATGCATGTAACACAGAGTTCCGGCCAAATTCAGCCATCCGCTGCATGGCAGAGTTATTTCTCATCAGTGGATCGTCAATGGTAAGTTGACGAGCGAGAATTGGCAACCCCTAGTGCAATTTGAAGTCAGTAGGTGGGCACCCAGTGAGATTTTCCCAACGCGGGCGGTAGCATGTGGTCACAACAGTACGAGGTGTGAAAGCTGCCGCTTGAGTGGAAAATCTACCTGAGCCACAACAAAGAAACTAACTGTGGTTTGGCATTACCAGAGACTAACAAATTTCAAATATTTATTTATTTTATTATTTACTTTTGACCTTATAAAGTGTACTGTCGCCAACTGGTATCCTGGAGCTTGTCATAACAGCTGGGGGAGATTAAGAAGAGGCGATGAAACCACCATAAGAGTTACCTGTAGTAACAAAACTACAGGAATAGGTGGCTAAATTCCAATTACTTGGGGAACAGACAAGTTTTCAGCACACACCCCAAAACTTCAATAGGACAAATATACAATATGAAGCGTGCATGTAAAAATACAGACCATTGTGGACCTTTTCCTCTGTGTAGTTTATAATTTAGGAACAAGAGATATGTTTTCTAACTTCTGAGAGAGCGCAAACTGAGATAAATGTATGAGTACATCACACTTACCTATAGTAAGCACAAGTCATGATGAGAAATGCCATGAGTGCTAATAGTATATGAAATTATATTCTAAATGTATAGCTAATATAGAGATTTAAGTAGAAGTGGAACTAATACAGAAATGTGTGACTTTATATGATTTTATTAGACGTGATTATTTTGAATCTATGTCGTGTAGCTGTTAACATATAAGATGGTCTGTGGTAAAACGCAGAACGTGGTAGGCCTCAGGGCCAGAGCTGGAGCTAAAAGGGAAGGTGTTTCTTTTCACGACACAGATTGTTTAACGTTTTTGGTCATTGCATTAATGGGCCATGATTTAGAGTAATGTTTTCTAAATAATAGAATAAGAGTTTTAACATGCTTTAATTAAATGAAGAAATTGAATGCTATAATCATAATATGAAATATTGTAGGCCTGAAATGTTTTAGCATTGATTTACACGTACATGTCTGGGCTGAGAAATGTTGCAAGCCTTTTTAGAAGTCTATGAGAGTTGGGTTCTTGGCGGCAGATATCTGTCTGCAACAGGAAAGGGGGGATCCAATTATAAGTGAATGAATAGAGGTCTGTTCAGTAGACGGCCCAGACATGGAGGAGGGTTCTGGAATGTTTAAGGGGTATCAGCGGGCCGGAGAAGAGACTGAGAAGCAAGGTCAACTCTAACGTCTGAGGCCCAATACAAAGCATCATGGAAAAAGCCTGAAGTTGCACCACGTGAGAGGCGTTTCGCAAGGGGCGTCTCAAATGTTGTTGACTGTTTTGTATTAGGGACAGCACCCCTGGGTGGAGTTAGAGCAGAGACCTGAGGACCCTTTAGAGAGCGGATGGGTAGGCAGTGAGGGGTCATGACTGGAGAACTTTAGGTTTTCACCAAGAGACTTAGAGTGGGTGACTTCCCTTGGGGGTCATTCATTGCTGACACCTTTGTTAGGTTGGGATTTGGTTAAGTAGGGATACCATCTAGAACAGGGTAGGGACGCCTAACCTGTGTTTGTTTCCTCCAACCTAAATGAAGGAGAGATATGCGTCTATGCTGATAGCTTTGCTATTTTTAGAACTTGTGTTAGTGATTTCTGTTGCTCGTCTGAGGGCTTTTCGAGAGCACATGTATGTAATTGGACCTGTGTATCTCGTGAATCTCATTCTGAGATGCTTGTATTTGCAGCTCATTATATCTTTACAATAAACTTTTGAAACCTAGAAGTTGTCCGTGATCTTTGAGAGCAGAGTCCTTTCTTGGGTGAACTAATTTGCAGATAGGTGTACTGTTTCCTTCCAAGACAGGCAATAAAGGTTCAGTCGACCAGATCGAGGTTTGGATCAATAGATATAAGGTATCGATCAAAATCTCGCCCTTTCAGTTGGTAGCTATAGAGGATGGTTGCCTTCTTGAGGACGGTGACCTAGGCCAGGTTAGCTTACCCCAAGGCCCCTAGAAATCGATGATCGGAAGAACAGCCCGCAGATGAAGATCCGGATGACGTGAGACAGAAAAAAGCAGCAGTATCGGTCGAGAGTGAGTATAAAGGGTTATGCGTGTTAGATTGCGGTGTTTTTGTATTGTGTCTATGTTGTAATGTCTGGCGGAGTTGAATGTCTGTAGAGTGACTGTGGAACAGGTTGTGAGCGCGCGCAACCGGTGGAAATCTTAAGTTCAAAGAGAGCTTAAGTGGTTCGGGTGTATCGGACACCCAGAGTAATTGTCAACTAGTGTGAAGGGGGTCATGAGGTACCATTGATCACCCGAGAGACCGAGATAGGGGGAACGTAAGAGTGAGTGCGTGAGTAACGGACGCTGGTCGGAAGTTACTGTGTGTGTAAGCAACCTATCAGAGAGACGATAGACATCTCGTCAGTTGTGTTGACAATTACAGATAGACTGTGGACGTACAGTCGAGAGAAGTGACCGCTTGGTCGGAAGTAGTCATTTTTCAGTGTATGAATGGGACGCATGCATAACCGGGAGACGAGTTGAGAAAGGAGGGGTGCTGCTGCGAAGCGGAGAAAAGAGACGTCAGGTGGTGTCGCGCAGTGATTGGCTGACAGGAGAAAGACCGCGCTGTGATAGGCCAGCTAGCGAACACGTCATACAGGGTCGCGACGTGATTGGCTGACAGGAGAAAGACCGCGCTGTGATAGGCCAAGCTAGCAAAGCCGCGACAGGATTGGTGGATTGTCATCAGGAAGTAAACAGAGTAGCGAGGCTGGATTTTGTGCGCATAATTATGAAGTGTTTTAAATGGTTGAAAGCGCTGTTTAAGAAAGAGAGGCGAGGATCGTATGAAGGGGAAGAAGCCCCGCCGGAGGGTACGCCAGCTCGTTATATGGCAGTAAATGTTGGGTTGCATACGATCCTTTGGATATCAGAGTGGAGTAAGATTACTGAAGGAAACGAGGAACTGACGTTCCCGAAGTACGGGACGTTCAGATTAGAGGTGTTACATCGATTGAAATCAGTCATGACCTCAAAGAGACCCTTGCCTAGACCAACCCAGTTTGAAGCCCTTGAAGCATGGCTTAGGGCAGCGCATGAAAGGAATATGAACAGACGACAAGAAAGGGTGAAACGCTCGGTGCAGGCTGCAGAGGTTCCAGCGTGCCAGGGCCCTTGCCATGACCTGTATCCTGGGGACTGGGTCCTGGTGAAGAAACATGTGAGAAGAAGCTGCTTGGATATTCGTTGGCGTGGGCCCTACCAGGTCATCCTGATCACAAGTACAGCTGTAAAGGTGGGAGGCCTGCCCAACTGGATACACGCGTCGCATACGAAAAGGGTTCCAGCACCTCTGGAAACAGCTCCTCTCTCGGATGGACGTCCAGCTGAGGACCAAGAAGCCATAGAGGGGGCTAGCCAAGCTGTAGAGGTGCCAGTGGAAGCAGGGAACGAGTCTGACCAAGCTGAGGACGGTCAGTACAACAGCGAAACAGAAGACGCTACAGAAGGAGAAGACAGCTGGGAGTACGAGTCTGACCCTGACAGGTCTGAAAGAGAGCGAGAACAGACCAGAAGGAGAAGGAGTAGAAGGGCACTTGGAGAAGCAAATTGGCCGCAAAGAAGAAGTTCTAGCCTGAGGTCAACTCCAGAAGCAACCCTTCCTCCGATATCAGAAGACTCAGACCCAGAAGAAGGTGCTCAGGGCGCTGAGGCACCGGACCGAAGAAGGTCAAGAAGAGTGCGCGTGCCTAACAGAAGATACTCCACACCTGAGTGGACATATCTGGCGACAAATGTCTGTGAAACCGGAGACAGGGAGGATCCGAGCGGTGGTGGTGTCCAGTTCTGAGCCCATTATCACCGTGGAAATACAACTGTTGGTACCCGGTGTCGAACAAGAAGGGTCACTAACATTCGTGCTCCCTAGACCTCCCCGCCTCAGCAAGTTAAAACACATGTTTCTTACAGAATTGAAATTCCCCGACTTTGGTACCACGATAACAGCACATGAAGAGCATACTCTTCGCATGGAAATATTGAACTATGCTATTGAAGCTGCAACCACAAATCTAATAGTCGATTGTTAAAGGACTTTTGTAAATAAAGCAAGCAGAAGAAAAGAAGATTACCTAGCGCCCAGGAAGCAGAGAATTTTAGGGAACCCCTTGAGTGGATGGAGAAGGGCTAGGGTTGTCTTTTTGAACTGTGAAAGGACTTTTTGCGAAAAAGGCTGTCAGCCTCCAGCTGTGTGGATTCTAAAGACAAAAAAGGATTGAAAGAGACTGTAAAGGAACGAGAGGAAAAGAACTTTTTTTGCAAAGAGAAAGGGAAAAGCTAGATTGTCTGACGAAATGGAGGCCGGCACCCCGAACCGCAGAGCTAAATGTATAATAGGTACACTAATAGTAGGAGTGATAATATTAATAGCTTTAGTGGTAACAATTTCTTATGTAAAGGGACATGAGGAAGAGGTAAAGGTAACTGATGCGAATTCTGTAGTAACACTTACACCCACTGTTGCAGGTGAGAAAAGGGAAAACACTCAAGAGAAAGCGTTATTGGCTGCAGAAGCCCGCAGGTTACATGTAGACGAGTCCCAAGGAGACTTTAGGTCAAATGCTTATGCTAAACTTTTGTATGAATACGTGGATGCCATGGAGGTTAAGGATTGCTACGTCTGCATGCAGTTGCCTGCGTCTGTAGATGAAGGAATTCGATATCATCACCTCCCTCTGACATATGGCATTACATGTAGCTTATTGCTTAGTATATTTTATGAGAGAGATAGTTTTGAATACTATTTCTCCAATTATGATTCTGTGTTGCCAGAAGTCCCGAATTATAAGCAGATGAATAAATGGGATTACTGGAAGAGTGAAGACAGATTGGCCAAGTTCTTCATTCCTTGGATTACCTTAGATACTTCACATGCCCGTAGAAATAATCTGACATGCAAGGTGTCAGAAGTCGAGAAAAAGTTCATAGGGCAGGTGGATGATCGTTACAGGAGACAAAAGATTTTGAAAAAATCAGGACAAGGGAAATTAGATTGGACCGAGGAAGAGAAGTCACACAAGAGAAAGGGTAGTAGTGGTCCAATAGCTTTAGATAAAGCGCAGAAAGGAAAGTTATGTCTTCACCGAGCCAAAACGTATTATGAAAATGTATACGTGGGTGAAGTTGACTGTGAACATGCTTTTAATTTAGAGTACTACACTAAGGATTTCCTGAAGGGAATGCAAGTAATTCCAAATGTGTATTTTGTATGTGGAAGAAATGCTTACGTGAGACTACCTGACAACTGGTATGGATCATGTTACTTGGCAATTGTCTTCCCCAAAATATATCATGCACAAGACTTATTGATCATTGAGGGCCAGACATCATCGAGGGGAAGGAGAGATTTAGGCGATGCAGAAATGGTTGGAGATGTCTTTGGAGCTATGTTCCCTCTTTTGGGAATAATCCTTAATGATGTTAAAATTAGACGACTGGCAACAGTTGTCGACAGGTTGTCTGCCAGCACTGCTCAGTCCTTAATGCTGGTAGAAGGAGAGATGCAATCGATAAGGGCTATGGTTCTTCAAAATCGGCTTGCATTAGATGTCTTATTAGCAAAAGAGGGCGGAGTCTGTAAGGCTTTGAAGGTTCAGGAATGTTGCACTTACATTCCAGACCTTTCAAAACCCCTTGAGAAAGTTATTAAGAACATAACTAATATACACAAAGAGATCGAAGACTTGAGTAGAGAAAATGTCTGGGAAAAGGTGGGCCACGGAATGAGTACAGTTGGAGGGTGGTTTTCCACCTTAGGCAAAAGCTTTATTTGGTATATCCTAAAGCCTATCATCATAATATTGATCTGTGGGATAATATTGTGGGGATTGGTGAGGGTATTCAAATGGTACAGAGCAAGAAGGTCAGAAAGGGCCCAAAGAGAACAGTTGCAGAGATTGGCTGCCATACAAGATAATCAGTACAGGAGCCTGAGAGCTCTGGAAGCGCAGAGAATGCCAGCAATAACTGCAGTTTAAATGTTAGTGATGACCCCGAGAGGTCATCAAAGGGGGGAACTGAGAGAGCGCAAACTGAGATAAATGTATGAGTACATCACACTTACCTATAGTAAGCACAAGTCATGATGAGAAATGCCATGAGTGCTAATAGTATATGAAATTATATTCTAAATGTATAGCTAATATAGAGATTTAAGTAGAAGTGGAACTAATACAGAAATGTGTGACTTTATATGATTTTATTAGACGTGATTATTTTGAATCTATGTCGTGTAGCTGTTAACATATAAGATGGTCTGTGGTAAAACGCAGAACGTGGTAGGCCTCAGGGCCAGAGCTGGAGCTAAAAGGGAAGGTGTTTCTTTTCACGACACAGATTGTTTAACGTTTTTGGTCATTGCATTAATGGGCCATGATTTAGAGTAATGTTTTCTAAATAATAGAATAAGAGTTTTAACATGCTTTAATTAAATGAAGAAATTGAATGCTATAATCATAATATGAAATATTGTAGGCCTGAAATGTTTTAGCATTGATTTACACGTACATGTCTGGGCTGAGAAATGTTGCAAGCCTTTTTAGAAGTCTATGAGAGTTGGGTTCTTGGCGGCAGATATCTGTCTGCAACAGGAAAGGGGGGATCCAATTATAAGTGAATGAATAGAGGTCTGTTCAGTAGACGGCCCAGACATGGAGGAGGGTTCTGGAATGTTTAAGGGGTATCAGCGGGCCGGAGAAGAGACTGAGAAGCAAGGTCAACTCTAACGTCTGAGGCCCAATACAAAGCATCATGGAAAAAGCCTGAAGTTGCACCACGTGAGAGGCGTTTCGCAAGGGGCGTCTCAAATGTTGTTGACTGTTTTGTATTAGGGACAGCACCCCTGGGTGGAGTTAGAGCAGAGACCTGAGGACCCTTTAGAGAGCGGATGGGTAGGCAGTGAGGGGTCATGACTGGAGAACTTTAGGTTTTCACCAAGAGACTTAGAGTGGGTGACTTCCCTTGGGGGTCATTCATTGCTGACACCTTTGTTAGGTTGGGATTTGGTTAAGTAGGGATACCATCTAGAACAGGGTAGGGACGCCTAACCTGTGTTTGTTTCCTCCAACCTAAATGAAGGAGAGATATGCGTCTATGCTGATAGCTTTGCTATTTTTAGAACTTGTGTTAGTGATTTCTGTTGCTCGTCTGAGGGCTTTTCGAGAGCACATGTATGTAATTGGACCTGTGTATCTCGTGAATCTCATTCTGAGATGCTTGTATTTGCAGCTCATTATATCTTTACAATAAACTTTTGAAACCTAGAAGTTGTCCGTGATCTTTGAGAGCAGAGTCCTTTCTTGGGTGAACTAATTTGCAGATAGGTGTACTGTTTCCTTCCAAGACAGGCAATAAAGGTTCAGTCGACCAGATCGAGGTTTGGATCAATAGATATAAGGTATCGATCAAAATCTCGCCCTTTCACTTCGTATGGGTCTTCTCTTGCCGATTTTGTTCAAAATTTCACACCATGCTTTGTGTGTGCATCAAGACATGCACACACCTGAAAGCCCCCACTTTTATCCTTGCAGATCACCACAATGCATTTAGACAACCTATAAAACCATTTAAATTGGACACACAATAAGGAAAATAACGTGACAAACAGTACCACCAATACAAGGAGTTGGCCTAACGGCTAGGGCGCTCGACCTTGGACCCGGGGATCTGGGTTCGAGTCTCGGTAACAACGCCAAACATTCTTTGATTCTGGGCAAATCACTTAATCTCCCCGTGCCTAACAAAAATGAATGTGTGTCCTCATGTTACGTAACTGGTGCTATGTAGAGCCCTCTGATACCCAATTTGGGTCAAGTTCGCGCTATATAAAACTCTGCAAAAAAAAAAAACCAAGTAACAAACAGTGCACACACAAGTGCCACATAGAGGTCTGTCTTGTGACCTATTTATAGTGTGTACTAGTTAGGCTCCATAAAGCGACAGGGGCGGGCTATCCCTGTAGTCATACACTAAGGGAAAAAGAAAATAATGGAATAAGGATTCCATTTAACATTTCTGTCCTCCCGTCCAAGACTGTCCCAATTAGAATGCCTCCAAGACTTACTTTATCAAGAGACGTCATCCAGTGTTCTGACCTACTTTGTTACTCTTGCGCCGTGAATGTTACCAAGTCTCGTTCAGAGCTGTTTTTAAATAGATTTGCAGTTAATGCGGAGCGTGCTGTGCAACTCGCAGGCTCTGCATGTGTTCAAGGGCATGGTGGTTCCCAAAGGAAGCTGGGAATTGCAGTCCCGCATAATGTTTTCACTGTTATCCATTGTTTAATTCATGAACGACAAAGCGCCTGTTTGTCATTATGGTGGCAGCTAGAAAATAGGCTGGGGCAGTAACAAAAACTAATTTGCAGATCGTTTTCAAAGTAATATCCTATGGGCACGGGAAACACTTCAAGCACTACAAATCGAATCTTGTCTAATTTCTCTGTAATGACAGAAATTTAAGGAAATGGTGCTAAAGAAATGCCTCAATTAATCAGGTTGCATTATATAACAGGCATCAGAAAGTTCTGTAGGCTCAGCTGGTGATATCCATACTCACTCATCTCTATTTCCTGGTCCTTGCACCCAGTAAATCTGCAAGGACCTCTCCAAATACACTTTAACGCCTGATTCGCTTATCTCTGCCATGGCCGCCTTATTATGTTGTTTTAAAGGGAAACAGACAAACAAGGTCTGAGGTGGCCATTAAGTCAAAACCCAACAATTGCAACTGGATTCTCTTTTAGTACTTCCCTGTGGGGTTATAAAAAGCGTTGGAGTTCATAGATGATAGTGCATTTAGTAGTGGATTTTAAAACGATTGCAACAATTGACCAAATTATAATTCTGGGAAACGTAGGAAACAGGAAATGGCTTCAGGATACAGTAATTTATAATAGTCAATAAATGATTCATGCACCATATTCTAAATGTTTTGTGGGGGTTATCAAGTCTGTTGTTCTAATTTTAGCAGAACATGCAGGATTCCTCTCCAGTTTGGTTTGTAAAACAACAATCTCCCACCTTCCCCGTTAAATTCCTAACAGGGCTGCGTAGCCAAACACACAGCATTTTCTGTTCTAACCAAATGTTCCTGTTGATTTCATATGTAAGTTTGTTTACAGTTCGACGTTCTTTAAAGTTTCTTCAGACAGTTGATTTTACTTGTATCATGTTGTCTCAATAAAGGTACATAAAAGGTTGCAACGGTCAGCGGCAGTTCCACCACTATGGCGAAGAAGCTCGCCTCAGAAACCCAAAGAAAAATAAAATATAATGATAATAAACTGTGTTTTTTATCCTTTTATTGTGTGTCCTGGAGTCTTGGAGGGGGTGTGCGGGGGATAACAGGCACCAACAGGTGTGGTATGCACTGCTATCAGTGCTCCCACCTTTTTAATTTTCAGGAAACTGCTGAAAACATGGCTTTTTAATATCTAGTCTTCCTTTTCTTCTTTCTGTGCCACTATGCCGAATCAGCGCCAAGACACCCACGGGTATTTGTGCACTTTAGAAATGTGTTAACATAACATAACAGATGACAGTTTGGTCAGCCGTCTCAGGCTGGCCAAGCAGTCATGCACACTTTGCATGTCCTCCTCTCAGGCTGCATTACAACCTCGGTGGAGAACATGCCCTGGCTCCCAGTACCTGGCTGAGCGCCAAAAAACAGTGCTCAGACAATCACAACTCTGCAGTGCAGCGTTGTGATCGGCTCAGGGAAGACTGAGTGCTTCCTGCTGCTGGCTGGCGCAGAGCGAGGACAGGAGGGGCGACGAGAAGAGACGCACTGGCAAGGAGGTACGTTTTTTATTTTTTTTATTAGCCCCCTGCCCCCTACGCCCACACCCCTGATCCGTGCCACCCGCCACTGGGGGTCAGGGTGTGCCGCAGCAAATCCAGCCGCAGGCAGTTTATCTTTTCAAACTCCTATATGAGCTTGCACACATTACTCACTCACTCCATCATATTTAAGGCAGTTGTTTATGTCTCGCCACTTTTAAGTTTAACCAGCTGCCACTGACCAATAACTAGTTATTTAACAAGGAATTAATTAGTTTTTTCATTTTTTTAAAAATCAGGAAAACAGTCATAAGGGTGCTGAAAAGGGTATTTTTCTCACCCATTGGTTGTGAGACTCATCAATATTTATCAGCAGGACTCGAGGGTGTTAGAATTGCTTGACCTGTCTGATATCCTTTTACACATGATTTGTTTAACCCCTTGCGTGCTCGTGACGCAACCGTTCCGTCACGAGCCTCGGGTGGGCTGTGCTGGTGATGGAACGGTTCCGTCACGGCCCACTCACAGTGCGTGTGCGGCGCGAATTCCGCGCCTGCGCTGAGCATTCTATTAGGCGGGCGGGGCTGTGACGGAACCGTTCCGTCACAAGCACAGCCCGTCCGAGGCTCGTGACGGAGCGGTTCCGTCACGAGTACGGGAGCGCCGTGCGGCCACCCCTCCCCCTTAGCACTGCGGCAGAATAGCCGCCGCAGCTAAGGGGTTAAAGGGCATGAAGATTCACATTGCACCCCTTTACAATTAGTATTGTGTGGGTAGAGTTCTAAAAAAGTTGAGTTCCTTGGTTAATGGAGGGATTGAACCCAGAATGCATTGTAATTCTCTTTCAATCAGATTTCAACTTAAAAAATTCTACCTTCTGCTCCTGAAACGGTAGCAAACTCTTTAAGTCATAGCAGGAAAATCACTGTAGTTTGGCAGAGCTCCCGCTCCAGCAATTCATCAGTTCTCCCCTCTCACTGAAAGGTGGATGGACTGCTAGGTTTTTCAGTGATAGAGCAGAGCTGAATTTGCTGTCAGAAACCTTTGTCTGGTGCCGAGTTGCAAGAAAGCTATCAGAGTGTGAACATCAGAAGCTTAATCCTAATTCAAGTGGACCTTCTGGCATGTTTTCATCCCACTGGATGCGCGGGAAAACTAGCAATGACCACAACAAGGTCAAAAAGCTCCTTGTACATTAGAAGGAAAGGGCTGACATTATGAATAACACTGAAAAACCTCACATCAAAACTGACGGAACCACAGGAAGTCCTCTCCTTTAGGTAGCACCTGCCAAAAGTCTCCCTACAATAACCTACGGCAGCTAATCGATCCACAGCAGGGATGCCAAACTATTGAGCAGCATCGTAGTTCAATTCAATTCAATTCAATTCAATAAAACTTTATTCAAATCTTTGTTGGATTCATAAAAGAGCACACATTTTAACAATTATATTCACATTTATAAAAATATAAAATGATCTTTGGTAAAGAACTTCAACAGACCACATCATTAAGTAATCCCACTTAATCATGTGGTACATTATACCCAGAGCCATTCTTCACCCAGTTTCATAAACCAGTTGGTCTAAAAATGTTAAGGATTTCCTTCTTTGAATGGCTCGAGTTATAAAACCAACAATAGCACTACAGATTAATTCATTCTCAAGGGTACATATGAATTTCATTGCATCCTTATAGAAAAATTGTTTCTGTAAGATAAAAATTGGATGTAAAAATTGTTTTCTAATATCTTGGTAACACTTACAAAACAATATAAAATGCATTGTTGTTTGGTTGGCTTTTCCCTCACATGGGCATTTATGTTCTATTTTGTGCCATTTATTCAGTTTACGGAAAGAGACCAATTCATGGGCTATACTCAGCCGCATCCGTGTCAAATAAAATCTATTCTGCATTTTTGTGACTTTTACCAAATAGTTTGGGAGGCCAAGTGACTCATTGTTAGCCGCATATCCTAATATGCTAACTTTTCCTTCCTCTCTCCCAGCTCTTACTTGGCTTACTCTCTCCAAATACTGTTTCTTCACATCATTCTTAAAAAATTGTAGTATGGCTGTGTTTTTTTTTACCAATAAGTCTCTGTTAATGCTCTTTAGAAGGCTGTCCATATATGCTAGCCAAGGTATCTTGTTTGTATTGTCTAGAGATAGACAATCCGTGATAACATCCCTAGTACATTTTAAACCTTCCTTGCACCAGATGTTATGCCAAGCACAAAGCACTCTTACTTGGATTAGATCAGTGACATACAATGCGTCTCATTCTTTTTGCAGGATATATGTTGACGTAGATCTTGGGGCAGCCAGCATAAGGCACGGGAAGTAGTTTACAGAGGTTTACAGTCCATTACAATTGGCATTACCCTATACTAAGGAACCCTAGGTAGCTACAGGTAAACATTTGCTACTGTATACTTTTAACATATCCGAATGGGTTTACTGTCTATCTTATTGCACAATCTAAAAATCGCCTCTATAGTTCTAATCAATTTGAGTCTAGTCTGGTCTAGATAGGGGACCAATTGCAATTAAAGGTGAATAGAACACCCAAATAAGAGAAATTTTGAACTTCAGTTAGTTAATGTTTCCTGACATAATGGGTCTTTTTCTTGACCCTGCCTTTACCACATGCCATCACAAAGGTTTTGGTGAGGTTTAATTTTAGGTCCCTCTGCTCCATGTATGAATCAAATGCTTCAATCATCTTTTGCAGTCCATTTGCAGTTCTCGAGATTAGGATGGCATCGTCTGCATACAGGAGTAGAGGGGTCAGTCTCTCATCTATTTCCGGGGCATCTGTGTTGATGTTCTGAAGGGTTTTATCGACTCCATTTATATATAATCAAAATAAAAGTGGAGCAATGACACACACTTGACGTATTCCCCTTGATACCTTAAAGTTTGTGGTGCATTCCCCTCCCCTTCCATATCTTACTCTAGATGTCAGCCTTGTGGGAGAAATGATATAATATCGGCAGGGGCGCCTATCTCCGTCATAACCTCCTATAACTTGACATCATTTACACAATCAAATGCAGAACTCATGTCTGTAAAGCATAGGTGGATATTTTTTTCCTTTGTCATAGTGTATTTATTTATAATTAGGTGTAAATGTAATCATTGCTCTACCATCCCCATATCCCTCCAGGAACCATATTGGGTTTCAGTCAAGATGTTATTGTCGTTTACCCAATTCTCCAGTTTTTCCAATACTATACGCCCCATGATCTTAGCAGATGAGTCCAGAAGGGATATGGGGCGGTAGTATCTTGCATTACGTCGGTTACCCTTTTTAAAGATTGGGACGATAATACTATCTGTCCAGGTCTTAGGAATGTGGCTGTTAGCAGCAGCATTACAGACCTGTGTTAAAATGGGTGCCCACAGCTCTAAATATTTTTTATACGCATCAGCTGGTACCCAATTGGGTCCAGTGGCCTTTCCCTGCTTCATCCTATTTATTGCCATGGTGACTTCCTCCAATCTATTTTTTCCAAGAGGGGTCACGGCAATAGGGGAGGGCTGTTCTATATTATTAATAGACGCATTGAAAATTCCACTAAAATGAGTGAGCATCTTAGTTAAAGCGTACACAATCATGTTCAGTCTCCCAAAATACACCTCACCAGCTCAAATAAGGCTGGAGTTCAGCTTATACAACTATCCTTGGCCAGGCACAGTGCTACATCATCTGCTGGAACAAGATCAGATCCTCCTCCTCCAACACCTTAAACCAACTTTTATGGCAAGACCTTCAGCAGAGGGACATATTTCCAGCTATCTTCAAGAATCTTTGGCAACCTCTGATCTATGCAATACACAGATCCAGCATGAAACCTTTAACCCCTTCGCTGCAGCGACAATTCCGCCGCAGCGCTAGGGGGAGGGGGGGCCGAGCGGCGCTCGCATGCTCGTGACGGAGCCGCTCGGTCACGAGCCTCGGTTGAGCTGTGCTCATGACGGAGCGGTTCCGTCATGGCTCCGCCCGCTCAATGGAGCGTCCAGCGCAGGCGCGGAATTCGCGACGCGCAGGCGCGCCGAGCGGGCCATGACGGAACCGCTCCGTCATGAGCACAGCTCAACCGAGGCTCATGACGGAGCGGCTCCGTCATGAGCATGGAAGCAGTTAAGAAACTGGTTTGGAAATTGCAAAACACTTGCACCTCAAAAATACTTCAACTAGGCCTACCCCAAAACATTAGAAAATTATATTTTTGAGGCACCGTCTGGGTCTTCTCCTGTGCGCCTGGAACCTCCCATCCTGGCTGAGGACGTCAACCCAAACTTCTTGCTGCTTGTGTGACACCGGAACAGGAGACATTTTGCAATTATTCTGCACCTGCAAGGAGCTGCTGCAGGAAAGGAGACAGCTGCAAAAGGCCCCCTTCAAACAGAGGGAAATTCGCTCATGGAGGCAAGTGGTGCTGGCATGGTTTGATCCAGGGGCCTCAAACCTGAACTGCAGACTGGCAAGATTTCTTATGCTAGCGGAACAAAAAATGTCAGTAGCCTCTGACCAAAGAGGAAGCCAGGCCACTAGTTGAAGGCACACTAGAAAACCACTACACAGTGTGTACCAGCAACATACTCGGCCCCAGCCCCTTACGCAAAGACTCTGACTTTTAAATGACAATGCTACTCTTTGTAACTTAATTTAAGCAATTTCCAAATGTTTTACAATTACTTCTATACGGTGCTTCTACTAGGCATTTGCACGTAGCACTGTATTTTATTGTGTGCTCTTATTGTTTTATAGGATGCTCTTTTTGTATTGCAATAGTTTTCAGTAACTATCCAAATGGAAATAAACTTAAACTTAATCCTTGCACATCAGAAACATGAGCTTTTTTCCAGAAGCAAATATTTTCTTTCAAAAAGGAAAAACCATGGAAACCCACTTAGCTTAGATTTTTGTCACAATTGCTCACTGAAGCAGCTTCTATCTCACTATGCAGAGGGTGAGCTGCTGCATGGCAGTCAGAGGTGGGACCTATAGGGTCAAACAGTGGCACTGAAAGTGCGCCATGGGCCCTAATGCAAGGAAGGGAATTCTCACTGCCAGATCACCCTTCCTACAAAGGACGAGATTCATTGAACAGTTCACTTTCAATACATTTCATAAGAAATGTTACTCTCTGTTTCCATTTCCTAGTTTATCTTGCCATGCACCATTTCTGCACAACGTCGTTGGCGTCCCTCATTCACCTTGAAGTTTTAGCTTTACCCAAATGTCGCTCGCTTAGCAGAGCGGTGCCTTTTTTTAAATGAATCTCAAAAACCCCTTCGAGTCCAAGTGAGGTTGATGCTTCCAGTGTTAGGGTTGGTGGTGTACAAATTAGATTTGTTTTGTGAAATATTGTAAAATGTATGTGAATTTTCGTCAATTTGATTTCTTGATATTTTGCAAGAAAATTGAACGTGAGGGCATATATCTCTTTCGAAGGTCATATATGGGCTGGAGATTGGAACGAGTAGAAATTACGTCTCCTCCGACACATTTTCTGCGCAGACAAGACTTTTGTGAGCAAAAAGAATGAGGACATTTGTGATGTTTAAGTGAAAACTAATCACAGCCCTAGTAAGGCCACTGGGAAGTTTTTCTTGGAACATCAATGTTCTTCCTAGTTCTGTTATAAAGTCATATTTTTAAATTTTGCGACATATTTTACAATCAGAAAGCTGACATTCGATGTTGGTGATACAAGGAGACGTATTACCTGACAGCTACCTAATAATTATTTAGAAGAGTATTGGACAGAGGCAGTACTCCATAATGCCAGTACCTCATGCTCTGAAGTAAAAGTATTGAAATAATTTATCTGTACATACATGATGGCCATCTTGCAACGTTTTTTTTCAATACTTTATGAAAAAATCTACAAGATGGCCACTGTGCATACCAGGGTGCCCCCCTCACTCCTGGCCATTACAGATCCTGTATCCAGTTCTGTACATTTTACCCTAGATATCATTAAATACAGCTGTGAGGCAAATCAGCTTATGGAAGCAAAGCAAAACTACAACACCCAGAATGCATTAGTAGACTATCATACAAAGTTCAGTACTGGAAATAGAGTCCGTGATGACCTGGAGCAAGGTGTTCACCTTGGTGCATGCACTACAGCTATCTTCTAATGGTTTTTCGTATATCATAGAAATGCATGCAACACTGACTCAGTGGCCATCTGAGAAACAAAATATTCGCAAGACCAATAGGCCAATTCCTGGTATCAATAGCGATACCTAGATTTTACCAATGCTTGATTTTTTCCTTATGCTTAAATAACCACTTCTACTTTATAATCAGCACTTCCCATAATTTTTCAAAGGTGTAATTTATTATAGCATTTAGGTAGTCAATGCAATGTTTTATTTTTTGATTCGTCCATGTTATACAGTGCTGTATCATTATACTGGGCAGTGGGGGGTTGGGAGGGTTGAGCTGCTTGCAAACACCAAGATAAGGAAAAAACATGAAAGACGAAGAATATGTCAGGCAGTTAGATGATAAGGTTCCATTAATGAACAATTCGATTGGATAATGGCATATAAACAGATAACCACCTGGAAAGGACTCCGTATCACATTAAACTGCTTGTTGAATTACAGATAAGAGCCTTATAATTAATGAAGCACATGGGCTAAGGGAAACCTGCATGTTATGTGAATATGTGCAGTGCGCAAATTAATATAGCTTCAAGGCCAAGTGCGTACAAAGAGATGAGAGGAGACCTCCTTGTATGGCTGGAAAGCCAAACTTCCAAAGTTGATTAAAATGCCAGGAGAGGTAAAACGATATATAGAGGAGCAGGGCTTGAACTTAAAAGGATAAGAACAAAACGTGCGTGCAGATCACACATATGTACTGAACATGCAAAGGCCATGGTATAAGTACTATTCGCTGTCCAAAACAAAATATTAAGGAGTAGGGCGTGAATTTAAAATGATATAATCAAAGCAGGTATCAAGGGTGCAAATCTGAACCGAATAGGGAGAGGGTGTGATATAGATACAACTCCTCCCTGCCCCGTGATACAGTGTCAATTGTTTCCAGCTCTGGCATCTCAAGGTCAGCGTACCTCCACACTGCAACATGCACTGTTGAGGCATGCCCTTTTAAGCAGGCACTGCTCTCATGTTTTGCAGGTAACCTTGATGCTGTTGATTCATGCTGAATTGCCTTTCTGTCTTATATTTAAGTATTCATGAACGCCTAGATTTGAAAACCCCATTCAAGATTAATTTCGATGCATAAACTTTTCTGTTTTAGCAGGGTAGATTATAATGCTTCATAAAAATGTTTGTTTTCACAAGGCCTTCTCATGCTGTAGTCATTAGTTTTTTTTCTCTGCATTTACAGAATGATCCAAGCTTCGAGATGACTGAACTTCAACATCATTGGAACTATTTGCGAACATTTGACAGGGAGTATAGTATGGCGGAAAGGTTTTAAGGACCGACAGGTCAGTGATAGACCACCCGCCATTTCTAGATGTCTCTACCTACTTGGCGGGATCTCTATGATAAAGATGCTTCCACCAGTTTGGTGGACCGACTTTCGGCGCTCTTGAATGCCAAACAGGCTGACATTTTTTTTGTCCTGTTCAGCATTTTATTAAAAAAAGTAAAAGACAAGAGTTTTGTCCTTCAATGTATGGTATAGTTTTACATTTTCCTTTCTGGCCCTAGCTTGGTACATCACCTCACCCTAAATAGGAAGGACAACCAAAGTGTGACCTGTCCATCCTCCCAGTCAAGAGTTTCTGATGGTGGACTAAACAGAGGCTTTGCCATTAGAAGCTCTTTGGCTTCCCTGACTCTAAATGAGGCAGAAGAACCACAAATTTGAAGGGATGGGAACACAGTAAATGTATGGCAGTGCTCCCGTCCAGTAGAAAAGAAATATTGGAAACATTTTTATATTTAGTATTAATGTAAACTAATTGCAATTAATAATTCTAAATGTAGGACAAAAATACTACAGCACTTTTAACTTCATATTTAAATAAATCTTCAAGTAATGGAAACATAATAAATTAAACATATTTTTTATAAGTTTAAAATAAAAATAAATTCTCATCTAAAGACAAAATTATTTTTGTTATGGATTAAGAGTTATTCAAAGTGATGCAGAGAATTAATACAATTAATGTAGTTATATATTTTTTAATATTTTACATAACTGCTTAACTACAAAAGAAAGTATTAACATATTTTATCATTTAATATCGAATATGTACATTTTATACTTTTTTAACAAATAATTATATTTATTTTTAATGTTAACTCATTTAAGAACTGTCATTTAATTTAACATTATTCCCTATGGGGTTTTATTTTAATTCCCTACCGCCATTATTTTCTTTTGGAAGTGTTGCAGTACCTATGGTTGACCATGTGTGGTGCAGGGCTTACTACTGGTGTTTTGTGATTTCTTTTGGTAGTAAATGACACTTGGATTTTATGAATAGCCAAAAGTTGTAAACTTACTCAAATGTGTAAATTATCTTTGGGAATTGGGCCCTCCTAATTCATTTCTGCTTGGATAACACTTTGGTACATAAACTGTAGTTCAATCCAGGATTTTCCTTTCCCCCGTCCAAGGCAGGGGATGGGGTATTTTACACTGATGCTTATTAGTGGACTAGCAAGATATATGATTTCCTGTGATTTAGGGGTGTTATTTCTTATCCTGATACATATAGTGAGGGGATGAAGAAGCTGGAGAGCATATGGATAATATTTCCCTCAATGTAGTGGCAGAGGGTAAAAAGCTATGCTGCACTTTGGGAGACAATCAACAGCTGGGGTTAGTGATGATGTACAAGGATGTCTACAGTCTGTCTCAGGAATTATAAGTTGCTCTCCCTTGTGGAAAGGAGCTGGTGAACCTTGTGGAAAATCTCTTCCCTACATTATATCTTGGACTCGGAGATAGAAAGTGTGCTACCGGGATAATTTATATCCTTCACTCCTCTCTATAGGGTTTATGAGAATGTTGCTGTGCTCAGTTAAAATGTGCCCATCACCCTATTGGCGAGGATAAAGATATTGAAATGTTCTCCCTCATAAGGTGTAGAATTGCAGTTATCTGTCTTTGTCCAGGAGGACTGCACTTCCAGCCAGTGGAGACCTGTCCAAAAGTCTGTTGAAAGTGGGCAGGCCATGTTGCAGAGTGTGTTCAATTACTCTCACTTGCCACTACAGTAAAGTACAAGAGGCTTCAGAGTGATCCAACCTTGTGGAACTTATTACACAGGTAAGGGATTGGGGGACAATTTGACTACAACAGTGTGTCTTGGAAATATTTTGTTTCTTACTCATGTGGCATAAGTGTGACAAGGGGTGCAATTCAGTTGATAGAGATCTGTACCTCGTGTCAGTATCAAGAGGACAAGATGTTGAAGCTTGGCTCAAGGAGGCTATATCGCTCATCTTAGTGGCAGAACATAAGAAAATGTTTCTTATCCTCACCTATAAAGAGCAGCAGTGAAGCAACAGGTGGTATTTCGGTGGTTGCATCAATGGTACAAGCATATCAGGAGTTCTAATGGTGATGTTGTTAGAGATGCATTGAGTCATGCAGGTGATTCGTTTTTAGGGTGACAGGAGATTGAGGAGCAGCCAGGGGAACAAGGAGCAACACTTATGTGCAGTGATATTCCGTTCCTGAAAGTTGTGCAAAGGATAACATAAGTGTAGCTCTGTCTTGGGGAATTTAAGGCTTCTTATAAATAGCATTGGTAAAAGGCTGTCTGGGAAACACCCGGATCATGTGCTGCAGGACCTATGTTGTTTTTAGGTTGCCCAGCTACAGCAGTCTAGTTTATGTGTAGTGTAGTCTACGTTCTTCCTTTGGCCCCTTATATAGTAAATGAGGATCGGCATTGCTGTATAAAAAGCTTATTGTCTTTAATCTAGTAACATGACAGGAGTAGCCTTCAAATTCAGGCAGGATCTGGGGAGTAAGTTAGCCATTGTCAGCATAACAAAAGTGTGAAAATCCATAGAGTGGTCCAGGAATAATTTTTCCACAACTTAATACGAAGCAGGGGAATAAAATTGTTTAATTATGACCAAAGGTATTTTCTTCCGCGTCCAGGTGGTCGCAGGAGTGAGAATATGCAGTGTAATGGGAAAAAAGTATGAATTCATGGTGCAATTTCAAATTCAAGTGTGTCTCTCCTATGTTCTGTGGAGAACCTTACAGAGGTTCCTTCCCTTTGTTGGTCAGCTCTCTGCAAGTCTGGTATTCATTTATTGCAATACTTTCATTGATGTAAATTCAGATGATGTTGTATCATACACAAAAATTAGATTTACGCAAATGTGTGTATTTCGTTTCACTGGGCATGATCATAAACTCATTGTATGTACATAATTCATCAATAGTACCTTCCCCTGGCCTGATTGTGGGTGGTCCAAGCTGACCTCAAGAACCTCAGACATGCACACCTTGATGAGGTGAACTTGAATGATGTTTGATCTCGTCTATGGTCTCATAGGACACAGCAATGTTTAATCCAGCAATAAAAGCTGATCGTCTAAAAACCTATGATGAGAGTAAAGTGGTGATGCTGATGGTCAATGCTGAATATGCCTATCACATGGTGCGTGGTTGTGCCTGTACTTTGCTTCCTGCTCCAACCTTCTATCTAGTTATCATGTGATCATGTAGGGGTATATGTAGCCCAAGCTGGGGTGTAAAACAAGGCAGTGGGAATGCATAGGAACTGGTCCAACAGGTAACCCTCCTGCACTCATGGCAGTTGTGAGAAAGTGGTTGATTATTTGAGTGGATTGGGGTAATAAATTCGCTATCCTGTTAGGTTCAGTCAAATGCTTTGGTAATTTAAACCTGAGCCCAACCCATGACAAATATGGCACAGAGCAAACAGGCTTAACTTAACGAAAATATACAAATATTAAAGCAGTACCAAACCATTTAAAAACATCAAAAACACCATACAATACAGATCCCACTCCAATGTATTGAAGGAGACAAAAATAATAAGTAAAGTGTAATAAGTTGTGTTGCTGGTTGAGGGGGAGGGAACCCTACTCAAGCACCAATCACAATTCTTGTCAGGGGGAAGTCACAAGCAAACCCCAAATTAACCTGTGCTCATCCTCTGGTAACTTGGCACAGAACATCACTAAAAACCATAATAACAAAAACACCACTTAAAAATTATCCCATACCAGATTAGAAGAACAGAGTACATTTTACTAAATAAAATAAGACCAAAATGAAAAAACTTCCAATCACTGGAACCGGAGATACGGAGGTTGAAAGATTTCAGGAAAAATATCACCAAAAAGCACAAACCACCAGGTGTGTTTATCGTGCTGTTGTGGGGATTCTGCACATACACAGAACTATGCGCAGGAAAACAGGACCGCAGTGTGTGGGGGCTAAGCCTTCCTACCGCCTCAGTACCCAAAATCCCAGAACCGACAAGCTATAGTGTCTCATTCGTTCTCTTACATAATCACAAAGCTACAAATGATTAGACTACCCAGAACACAACACTCCCAACTCTCTCAGGAATCACAGTAGAAAGACATACTCTTTCGCTCACTCTCTCATATTAGTCCACAATAACAATAGACAGAGTCACTGTTATAGTTCAAAATATTTATTTTAACTATAGTGCTCTTTAATCCCTTGTGTGCTGGTGACGAGCTGAGCTCGTCATGAGGCACAGCGCAGCTGCACTCATGACGAGCTGAGCTCGTCACAGCCGTTGGAACGTTGCACGCGGGGATAATTTCCACGCTGTGCTGAACGTTCTAAAAATGGGTGGGGCCATGACGAACTCAGCTCGTCATGAGTGCAGCTGCGCTGTGCCTCATGACGAGATGAGATCATCACCAGCACGGTGGCGCCGCGCACGGCCCTCCTCCCCGCACAGGAGGTGAAAACCCCCCACAGGGAAGGGGTTAATGCAGTATACAAGCTACTACCAGAAGCAAAATGCATAAACCTAAAACAGTTAGCAATATAGCAAGTCCATAGACTATGAAAGATGGGGATGTTATGACAGACAGTGGATAAAGGACTGTAAGGCCTAACCATCCTCCCCTTGAAAAGAAGAAGCTTTATTATATAAAAGAAGATATCTGGGCTTTGTCAGCAGACCCCATACCTTAGTGCCTAGATGGTAGTTTTACATCATAGGACCAGCATAGCTCTTCTCCCTGGCAAGGTCCCTCTCCAAGTGTGTGTTAAACCAACATGCCATCCCATAATATCAAAACATGAGTCTTCAGCAAACGTAGCTGTGTTAGCGTGGTTTGTCTAGGAGCTAGGGACTGACCAGAACAGAATACCAAGGGGCATTGTTTATCGACCTTGCACAGTGTGTTCAGACTAAACTCTAGGAACAGGCAGAGAACGCAGAAAGCGGACAGTTCTCATGTGAAAGGCACAAACAAAGTATTACAAAGTTGATTCCTGGTTGCAGAGCATTGAGAGGTCCTGTATCAAGGATGCTTCGCATAGCTGAGGCGAGGCGTCGGTTCAATCAGAGAAGTGAGGTCCTGTGCCGGCTTCAAAGATCCTGTCCATGATGACACAGCAGCAGCTCCTATGCAGGTTGCAAGGTAGATGTGGAGTCCTTGTACTAAGAGAATACTCGCAGCAGAGGTGATGCTTCAGTTTTGCTCAGGGTTGCTACACATATCAAAGGAGACCCGTTGATTCTGCTGGATTCACAGATGGGCTGGCAGAGCACCTTCAGGCCCACTTCCAAGGGCCCAGGACTGGGGTGGCACCAATTGGCAGAGTAGAACTCACAGTTGCAGAGTCCAGATGCTGGTCACTAGCTTTGGAGTAACTCTGTTGGTCCTAAGTACAGGTTGCAGGTCCACTACATGTTACCAATGTGAGGGGCCAGCAGGCAGCAAATCAGCACAGCAGGCAGCAGTCCTTCAGGGCAGCAGTCCATCAGCACAGCAGCCCTTCTTCCTGACAGAGTGTTCCACGGGTCCAGAAGTGTACTGAAGAGTTGGAGTCTGAGGTCTACTGTTTATACCAGGTGCCTTCTTTGAAACGAGAGAAGCTTCAAGAGGTTTCTCCTCGAAGTGCACAGGTTTCCTGCCTCCCCTGCCCCGGCGCCAGACTAACAATTGAGGGTATGCAGCTCTCTGTGTGGAGGCAGACCGGAGCCTATTGAAGTGTTAGTAGGACTGTTCCCAGCTCCTCCCACCCATCCTTCCAGTGATGGCACATTAAAGCTCTCTATTTTGAGTGGCTGTTTAGGAGGAATAGATGGAGGAATAGACAAAACTCAACTGCCAGCTACACCAAGTCATGTGACCCACAGACAGGCTACAGACACTAAAAGGCTAAGGCAGGAAAATGCTAACTTTCTAAAAGTAAACAACTTGCAATGTTCCCTAGCTAAAACTATTCTGTCAACACGTTTTAGTGAGATCAGGTAATTACATTTTCTTAACTTTTTATGATTTTTCTTCTCACTTTATATTTATCGAATACATTTCAAAAACACATCATCATATTAATCAGGCCACATGTTTGTATGAGGCATATTTCGGCAGCACTGTGGCTGCACATCACATTTCCAAAACAACTTTTATTAATAAAAATAAGTAATTTGTCCGGAAACCATGGGTCAAAAGCATCCAACATCTTGAAATATATATCCAACATGAACATAAATTCACGGATCGTTGTAAACGTTACATACCTGAATTCACATATCCATATTACATTTATACCAGTCAAATGATTTCATTGATAGTGAGATCTGTTGTCGCAGGGTTTCTGTTCTCACACAGAACTGTGCACAGAGGAGTGGAACCTCGGCGAATTAGGGTGACCCAAAACACACCTTAGTACCCAACTCACCCCTTACCGAGCTAGCTACAGTGTCTCATTGGACATATCAAACTCCCAATGTTTAGACAAACCAGAACATGAACTTACTGTACCTCAGGGTACGTGGAACTCATGAACACTCTTTCGTTATATTATCATTACAAACCAGAACATGGAGTAAAGAAGACACATGTGCATTTGAAATGTTTATTTACTAATGCCGTCTTCTCAGGCGCAGTATCTTAGATAATACAAGTATACTTATTATCAGTAGCAAAATTACCAGCATAGTTACTAAGACATAAAAAGCGAATGGTGACAGCATGTTAACATACTGTAATGAATAAGAGTTAACAACACTTATATCTCACCCACCCTAACACATATATTATATTATTAGCTAAGAAGGTCTCTTTGGGTTGTTTTAGGGCGGGCCCATACCTTAGTGTCCTAGCATGAAGGAATCACATCAGCATACACCAGCTCTCTCTGCATGTGCACCGCATCAAGTGTGTTCTATGTGTATCGTGCAAAGCAATATCAATCCCGCCTGAAGCCAGAGTTGGCAAAGGCTGCACTTGTGTTATGACTATGAAGGCGTGGAGATCAGACCTCATAACAATTCCATATCGTGTTGTTCCTGAAACTTCAGCACTCTTCGTGCAGACATAGTTTATTAAGCAAAGCTGATATCAGAGCAATAACATATTATTCTCACATACACCACGGCAAACTACTAGGTTGAAAGTTAAGTCAACAATTAAGTGTCGTGTGCAGAAGTTGCAAGAAAGAAAAATGGCGTTTAAACCTCAAATGCACCTATGCTAACTTAACACGATATAAGGATATACAGGAGCTATATGACACCCCCCCATGATCCGAGAACGGACTAAATATGATAACAGAAGAGCCATCACATGAGAGCAGAACTCAACAGTAAACGAGCATGAATCAAAACTAAACCTTAAAAAGGTAATGCTAAAAAATAGGCCAAAAATATAATGTGGCCCAAGCCAATAGGCAAGTAAAAAAAATATTCTTGACAAATAAGTCACAAAAATCAATGAAATGCTATAAATCAGCACGTCAATCCGAAGCAGTGTCTATGATAAAACTGTATATGAAAAGTAAGCAGCAACTGCCTCCAATAGGAAATCACTGTTCTCATCCGAAAATAGTTCAGCCATCCAATTTAAAAGATGAAAGGAACATACATGTACTCCCAGCACCGGATCCTCTATAACCATCAGAGGACAGCTCGGTAGGTTTTCAAGAAAACTTAGTTCCAAGAAAGTCTGTGCTGCCGACAATATATCCCAGGGACCCATTAGTCCATGCGCCACTGCTAAGGCCATAATCCTCTCGTCAGAACAAAGCAACTCGTGAGCAATGATAGGACTCATCAGCTGATTAAAATCGGCGTCAGAAGAAACCGGTCCGCAGAGACACAAATCAATGGCCCAATGGAAATCACAAGTCAGGCAGTGAAATACAGGCTGGACACAGGTGAAGTAGGAGAATCGAAAAGATAATCCATATGCCGTGCTCAATGTCGCTAACGGCAATGTGCCATAATATTCAAGCATGCGGTTGCGAAACCGCGTCAGTAGCTGTTGCGCGGGGTCTTGCACAGGAAGGACATCCATATTTAAAGAGACAAAAAACCACTAGCGCGCCAGCTGCTAATGCAAGTAAAAATGGGAACCCTCCAAACAAGGATGAAAAAATAGAATGGAAGAAAGCAGGGATGACTCCAAAAATCTTTTCAAATGAAGTCACGAGACCACAGCTAACAACTTTAAAAAAATGTGCAAGGCCTTTTGTGGAGGATGCGTTAAAGATAGTTCGAACCATCGCTCCGAAATGCAAAGGCAAATCAGTATTCAAAAGAGCCTGCACCTCTGTACGGGTGTTTGCAATGTGAAGCACGAAAGTTTCACGGGCCGAGCTCAAGGCCACCTCTTTCTGGGACAAAAGAGCCCTTATTCTTGCCATGCCGCTGAATTCTGCTCCCAAGGTTGGTATCTGTGGCCAGATGGAAGACTCCCTATGTTCACGTGTGGGAGGATAAAGCACATTTCTGCAGCAAATAACCCGCTCACTTACTGTTACTATGAAAGCTATACCTTTAATTAACCCACAACAGTTTTCATTATTGAGCATTAAATAACTACCATTCTCTAATAATTTAAACGTGGGGATGATTGCAGGAACAGGCGTGGCGTGTAAAACGCAAGCCATATTCGGTCGGTCCTTGTTGCATGAACCGTGTAACTGTATGTGTCTACACATTAAAGAATGATCAGGCGTCTCAGTGCACTCCTCCCCAGTCAGATAAACTTCCTGGTCATCCTTAAAACATCTGTATGTGTACGGGAGTGACCAGACTTCATGAAGGAAACCGCTACCTAAAGGTTCATAACGACCTATGGGTACATATTTCATACAATTTGAAAACTTATATAAAGCAAAAGGCAGTGTTATTAAACCGTGGATAAGCCACGTTGCAGCAGTGGCTTCAGCCACTGAAAAAGGTAAAGATTCTAACCTTTCAATATGTAACATAGAAAAGGAAGCATCACGCATTGAAAGTAAGCGTTGTTTGTCAGTCAAATTAAACGGTGCAAACAAAGAAGAAACGTTCATGTACCCCCAGGGAACTTTACCCATTTTCAGAGTTTGAAGGGTCCAAGCAAACTGCATGACTGATCGTAATTGATTTTGACCATGGTATAATACCGACACTTCATCATGTACAATATCGACGACTGACGACACAATATTATCCAATGTGTAAATTCTAGAGGAAAGCACATTAATGCTATTGTCAACAACTGCAAGCACTTTCTCAAGATTTGCTTGATCAATAGCCCTAAGGCGTGTAGCAGCCTCAATCTGTGATAGCTTCCAAATTTCATTGTAAACCCCATATAACCACCTTTTCGACCTGCCACTAGCCGGGCCTTTAATGAAATCATTCAAGTCCACTTCTGCATTTAGTTTAGAAAGGTGATCCTTAACCGCAGGTAAAGTTGAATGTTTCAGCCAATTTTGACACAATTTGCCTACAGAATACGAGGTGACAGTATGACCTAAGCCAAACCTGGGATCAGATCTAACAGCTTTAAAACCGTCAGTTAAATTCAAAAATCTATGTTGGCAAGAATCCGCACTACGGTGCCAAAGCAGCCAACCCTTAGGATTCATACTGGAAATGTTAAAGGAAGAATTAAGAAGTAGAGTCTGTAATTCTCTAATGGACAACTGAGTAAAATTACTCCAACCATCATATTCTTCCAATTCCGGGAAAGAAGGAGTGTTTAACTTTTTAGAAGTAGCCAATCCAAAGCATGTGGTCTGGGAAATCGTTTCATTCAGAAACAACATATGATTCGGGATGAGACATGCACGGTGCAAAGCCTCAGTGCCTTGTACCTGCCAGGCCCTTGAACCCCAAACCGATTTAAGGTCTATTGTATCCTTCCACAACTCATAGCCTCCAGTAACTAATTGATCAAGGAAGGCCTTCGAATACAACAATTTAGTATCGGTAAGTCTAACCTTGGACATTGGCATTGTTCGAAACTTAAAATAAAAGGACTCGGGATTGGTCTGATTAAAGTCAGTGAAGTAAGTATACTTTTTCAGAAATGTTTCAGAACTCCCCTGATGAGGCGCTGGGCAATGTTCCCACTGAGTAAAGTTAACAGAATCCCTTCTGGATGATGTTTTGTGTAAGAAGTGATTGCCATAATGTTGGTAACAGAATAATTCACCATAATTAGCAGATTCTAAATATAAATCCTCAGCATCAAATGCAGCATAGTACTGCAAATCAGAAAATAAACTTTCTACAGCATTGACATCCCAGTCATCAGAACGAATGTTTTGTTTCACCACATCCCCCATATTCACTCTAAGTACATTAGGGACATTAACGACTTCCGTTGGGCCATGAATCTGAAACCGAACTGCAACCCACACGATTCCATCAAGGACAGGCCATGCTGTGATGTTAACCAAAGTCAAGTCTCTTTTAAATCTGTGTGTAGAATGGGACGAGGAAAGCGGGGCCAAAGTTCCATTCAGATGAGTAATGCAAGTTCTCTCCTCGACATAGTGTCCATTCATGATTCGAAAAAAATAAAACACAAAACCAATTGACATAAAAAGGTAAACTGAAAAAAGGACCAGCCAAATGTATGTCCAAGGGGGTATCAAAAAATGTTTTTTAAACAGGCTAGCATAAACTGCAATTCGAGAGGGTTTCTTCGAGGCAAGGGAAGCAGAGTCAAATGAAAATCTGGATTCAGTGGCTAAACGTGCTTGCAGGTCAGGCATGGACAAATCAGTGGGGTAGGTATAGTCTATCTCATCAATGTTAGTTCCGGGTAAATTATTTAATAACGGACTGGAAACAGCAGGTAATTCGAAGGCCACTTCAGGTTCAATATTAGAAGCAGTGGGCATAACTGAATTTCTCACAATGGAAGGACAGGAAACAGCCGGAGTCATGCTAAGAAGAATCGGCCACTCTGTGTATCTTGACATTGTCAATTGAAATAAACCTGTTTTCCTTACGACCAGGAAGTGGTGGTAAAATGACTGTTCTTGTGCCCTTCACTCCAAGGACTGGAACCGGAGCTCGATAGGAAGGACCAAATTCTTTCTTGTTATCGATCTTCTCTCGAACCAGTTCGCCAACTCGGGGTAGCCAGCCAATTACCGGGATCTGCAACGCATCATCCGACGTGGAGGGAAAATGTTCCTTTGCAAGACTGTCTCTGGTCTTTTGTAGATTCTGTAAAACATTGCAATGTTCATCTGCGTCAAAGGAAGTGGCGCGAACCACACAGTCTAGACCGTCAAGGTCAGGGACGTACATCTTGATGCCAAAGAGCATTTCGTATGGGGTCCGCCCACCCAGAGACCTTCTAGGGAGATTATTAAGAGCACGCTGCACGCCATAGAGGTGAGCCAGCCAGTTTCTGCCAGTGCCTATAACTCGGGCTGTCAAAGATTGCTTTAAATCACGGTTCATTCGCTCAACTACACTGTTACCCTCAGGTCTGTAGGGAGACGAAAACTTGACTTGGACCCCCAACGAAATCATGGCATCCTTATACGCCTTAGAGGCGAAAGCCGGACCCTGATCCGAATGGAAGGTACCACAGGCAAAAATCCCTATAAAGACACGCAAATCTCTAATGACAGTCCGTGAATCAGCGCTGCGATGTGGCCATACCCACACAAAGCGTGTGCATGAGTCAACTGCTACTAAGATGTACTCATACGCAGTATCAGATGAAAAAGGACCGCAGTGATCTAAATAAACACAACCTAGTGGTTTATTAGAAATGTACAACTGAGTCTGTGGCGGACGCGTAGCAGTGGAAGGTTTAATCTGCTGGCATATGTCACAAAGAAGGACATAATCACGCGTCTGTTTGTACAGTCCCCGCCACCAGAAACGTTGTAGTAATTGAGTAACAGTGGCAGAGACGCCCGCATGCGCAGACGCCACACCTTCATGTGCCGCTGTAATCAAGTCTGCTCTGCGATCCGAGTTGGGAATCAGCCGTTCCCCAACGTCAGGAATTGTCACAAAAGGAACCTTTTCGGGACTTAAGTGGTATTTGTACTTCGAAGGGAATCCCGCAGGATGTTTACTTCCCTTCTCAGAGGCAGCAACTGCCGCCAAGATGTCGCTATCAATCTTTGTTTTCGATCTAGTAACCGCTGCAACTAAGTATGTAGATACTGCTGATTTCGCCGCTTCATCAGCAAGCGAATTGCCAACAGCGTGTACTCCCACGCGCTGATGACCGAGAGTATGAATCACATAAACGAGTGGCAACATAGCCTTAAGCTCTGCCACTCGAACCCAGATCATTTTATGTTTTATTGTGCTACCCTTGGAATCATGAAAATCATTTTGAATCCAAAAGAACAAGTTCTCATTGTAAGACTGGACACAGTAGTAAGAATCACTTACAATCATAGTTGTAACACTTGGATCTGCGTACTCCAACGCTAGTAAAAGAGCACGAAGCTCAGCCAATTGTGCAGTGCAATCGCCCAGGGGCAACGTGTGTACCTCCCTGGAAATGAATTCATCGTTCAACATAGCACCAACCACAATAGCACATGCGGAAACGTAGGCATGTTTAGAGCCATGCGCAACCTGCGCCGACCCATCAGTGTAAATGATGCAATGGAAGTCCTCCAAAGGTCGCATAGCCAGAGGAGCAGGATGAACGAACTCATACTGCAAGTACTCTTGCGACCGTAAAGAGGCGTCAAAAATAAACGTGACATCCGTGGACGTCAATGACGCTGCCCATTGAATCCACCGTGGGTGCAAAGCTTTAGAATTTGGTACACTGGCTTTCGTGACTGCCTCCAAATGAGGACAGGGTGTTACCACTAACATGCGCTTCCCCTGTGACAGAGCTCGTTCTTTAAGAATCGCCATCTGTACAGCAGTTAAAACTTTCTCCACAGTGGGAAACCGCAATTCAGCCGAAGTGTACAAGTGTGACTTGTAAGCAATAGGCACTGTGTCTCCTTCATTAAAAGTCAGGTACGTGAAACCCACCGCCCCTGGAATTATACTTATCACCAGGTTGGTGTGGTTATCACGAGTCAGTAAATATGTAGAAGCGAGCAGATCAGCCTGCAAGGATTGCAAAATGGCTGAATGCTCAGGCAGCCAGCATGATTTTGAGAAAGTAGGTTGTATTAATGCATACAACGGCTTGATACGCTGGGCATATTCCGGAATGTATGTCCTTCCGAAATTCAAAAAGCCCAGTAAAGATTGTAATTTTTTCAGTGTTGTAGGAGCGCGCAATTGTGCGCACTTCTCTAAGAAGTGAGGAGCCAAACCTCTACCTTCATTGTTGAGCTCATAGCCCAAAAACAACACTGTGTGTTCAGCAATGTGCGATTTTGCAAAGTTAAATTTGTAACCCATGTCAGCGAAGTTACAAATAACAGAATTTACACGACACAGATGCTCCCAAATATCGTCGTCTGTGAGATATATGTCATCCACATACGAAAAAGCATCAGGGTCGAGTGCCTCCAGAATAGAGACAATGCGAGCGGTAAATATACCAGGACTATTCTTATAGCCCATTGGAAGACGCCGGAATTGTTTTTGGACTCCAGCGCTCGTAAAACTGGTCCATTGGGAGCTAAAGCTGTCCAATCTGTGGGCATAAAAACCGTTGGATATGTCAAGCGTTGTCTTGAAACGCTTACGCACGAGACTATCCACAAGGGCAGAGCCGTGAGTATTCTGTACTGCACAGTTACGGCAATGCGAGTTTAAATGCCGGTAATCCAAAACCAAACGATATGATCCGTCAGGTTTGTTCACAGTAAAAAGGGGATTATTCATCGGTGACACACACGTTTCAATAACTCCCTGATATTCCAATTGTTCAAGGATTTCCGCGACGGAAGATTTTGCTTCACGCCTAATGGGATATTGAGGTTGAGGCTGCGGCTGAGACCGCAACGGAATTTCGTGGCAAGGCGACAATTTATCCCAACCACATTGGTTACGGTACAGAGCAGGCGCGAGAGCTCGAGCCCACTCTTCTGCAAAATGCTGCGCATGCTCTTTCGAGACAGTGTTCGCGAAACTGGGGAGGATCACCTCCTCCCCTCGCGGCGCCGCGAGCACAAAAGGTGGGGGCCAGTCAGCCTCCGAAAGTAAAATATCATATGTAGAAGACAGATTTTCCCAAAATACACCTTTAACGGTACGCTGTATGTCACCTTCAATTAACAGGACAATTTCATAAAGTCTTTCAGGGGGAGCAAGTCTCGTATCCGCTGTTTCTATCACAACGTAGACATCAGTCGCTGTCACCCTCAGTAGTGGACGCAGCGCCTCTCTGACTATGGTTATCTCCGCCGCGCTGTCCAGCAAGGTCAGAGCCCACGTCAGATTCCGAAGCCGCGTTCTCACTATCTGTGGCATATCGATGCGCTGTTAAGGCTGCGACTTTCTTTTTCGCAAACTGCGGTCTCTTAGGCGTAGAATCCTCCTGCTTCACTGCGCCGTCCGTTTGGCGGGACTGACCACGTCCTTGTTGGCCACCACGTCCACCCCCTCCTCCACCGGACTTCGGGGCCGATGTTTCCTGAAAGGAACGAGGAGAGCGTTGATCAGAACCCTGAAATCGATCAGGTGATTTAATCATCGCGCGATCGCGCAAATCATAAACTTTCTCTGTCGGCGCAGGAGTCTGTAGTGCAGGAAAAGAATCCTGAGTCTGCTTATATTGCTTCCCCTGTGTCTGTTTTTTAGGCCAATTCTGTTTTTTGGACTTAGGCTGGACATCTGCAACTGCAGATTGTCCCTGAGGTTGTTTTTTCTCCTTTACTGAAAAATATTTCAGACCTCTACTTGTGCGGCCAATTGTCTTATAAGCGGCCACAACAATCTTTGCTAACTGACGGGGTTTATCGGCATCGGGCAGAGCAGCCAAAGCGTTCGACACCTGAAAGTTCACAGCATCTCCTTTAACATTGGAGAGTATGAGATCACTTACAATCTCAAAAGAACCACACAGGCGCATACCCAATTCAACCGCTGCCTCTGGACCGTGATCATTCTGAACACGTTTAATGATGTCAGGCAGGGCATTCATAGACGGGGTGCCGAAGCACCTCGTATAAACGGCCGCAAATGTTTTTCCCCAGCTTTCACAGTCAACAAGTTCAGGAGTTAAATCCTTCGGTAAAGTAATCGTCAACATTCTATGCTTATCAGCAGGAGTAGAATTCGGAAAAACCGCCTCCAGTTGATCAAACTTCTCTGCTAGCCAGAACGGGAAGTCATCGTTGTCAACTGGACGTGCACCAAAAACCGAATTTACCATCACTGGATTGAGACGCATACCGCCTCGATCCATGGGAACGGCCGCACCCCCCTGGGGACCACCAGGCAGGTGGCGACCAATGTATTGCACTAATGCTCGAATCACGGAAATGGAAACAACATGTAGCCTACGAATTTCCTGCAGGGTACAGGCGCCGTGATTCGGGTGCGGGGTAAAACCACCCAACGCAGGCCAATTTGTACCTGGAATTGAGAGTGGACCTAACCTCGCAGCGGATAAAGAGTGGGGGAGGGCGCCATCAAACCAAACTCGATTCTGCCAATGATCAATAGGTATTTCCAATGCCCTGTACGGTGTATACTCAGCCGGGACAGCTGAGGCGGTGTAGGAGTGGAACAAACCAGAAGTTGCGTCCACAGCCGGAAACGTAACCCAAGAGTAAAACAACTCGAAAGGGAACGCCGGATCTGCACACACCACGAAAATCACAGCCATCCCATCTACCGGTACTTGGTACGTCTGAAGATGATTGCGCACCGCCACGTGACTATGCTGCGCAATGGCTACCGCCGCCATGACAACACTGGAAACAAGAAAATACAAAGAATACTTTGTAGCACAACTGGGTAGTAATTCAAATAAACCGTTTAAGAAAGAATCAAGCTTGAATAAGACCTATTTCAAAAAATAGGTAGGCTTCACCGACACCCCGCTTTCCGGAAACGGAGGCGAAGGGGTTAAGGTTAGAACGATATACTACTCGAGTGTCATGAAATAAGACCACCGAAACCGTTGGGCGCCATGTCGCAGGGTTTCTGTTCTCACACAGAACTGTGCACAGAGGAGTGGAACCTCGGCGAATTAGGGTGACCCAAAACACACCTTAGTACCCAACTCACCCCTTACCGAGCTAGCTACAGTGTCTCATTGGACATATCAAACTCCCAATGTTTAGACAAACCAGAACATGAACTTACTGTACCTCAGGGTACGTGGAACTCATGAACACTCTTTCGTTATATTATCATTACAAACCAGAACATGGAGTAAAGAAGACACATGTGCATTTGAAATGTTTATTTACTAATGCCGTCTTCTCAGGCGCAGTATCTTAGATAATACAAGTATACTTATTATCAGTAGCAAAATTACCAGCATAGTTACTAAGACATAAAAAGCGAATGGTGACAGCATGTTAACATACTGTAATGAATAAGAGTTAACAACACTTATATCTCAGCCACCCTAACACATATATTATATTATTAGCTAAGAAGGTCTCTTTGGGTTGTTTTAGGGCGGGCCCATACCTTAGTGTCCTAGCATGAAGGAATCACATCAGCATACACCAGCTCTCTCTGCATGTGCACCGCATCAAGTGTGTTCTATGTGTATCGTGCAAAGCAATATCAATCCCGCCTGAAGCCAGAGTTGGCAAAGGCTGCACTTGTGTTATGACTATGAAGGCGTGGAGATCAGACCTCATAACAATTCCATATCGTGTTGTTCCTGAAACTTCAGCACTCTTCGTGCAGACATAGTTTATTAAGCAAAGCTGATATCAGAGCAATAACATATTATTCTCACATACACCACGGCAAACTACTAGGTTGAAAGTTAAGTCAACAATTAAGTGTCGTGTGCAGAAGTTGCAAGAAAGAAAAATGGCATTTAAACCTCAAATGCACCTATGCTAACTTAACACGATATAAGGATATACAGGAGCTATATGACACTGTATTATTAAATTCCAGCTACAGTGGTTATTTTGTGCACTTTGTTGGGATAGGCTACCAATCTCTTCTTTTCAGGATAGCCCACATGCAGTTGTCACAATTATTACAAATACCTTCCAATGAATGTTCGTCGACGCGTTGCATTTTGAACCTCCTTTTGTTTTTTGGGGGGGGGGGGTTGAATAAAAATGAATGTTGGATTCCTGTCGCTCTATATAAAAATGAACTGTGGTAACTGTTTATAGGATTTGGAAATTGCTTTTTACCTTAAGCTCCCTGTCAAGATTTATATTGGCCGTTTTAAGCAAATACTTCTGGTTGATTCCACTCAAATACCTTTCCTTGTGAGATTTTTATTGTGTGACTTCTCCTTTGAGTCTGTACAAATAGTAGAGCATACTTTCATTAAAAAATGCCACTTGTGTTCAAACATCAGGTTTCGACAAAACGTTTGAAATCAAGCCCCAATCCTGTGTCTGGTGCATTTAGAAAAAAAGCGTTCTCATATTTCTGAGTTTGTCTGCACATTTCAATTTTACGTCTGGAGCTTAACTGCTTTTGAAATGCTCTATATGAGTTCAGTTCCTAACTTTGTAACAAATCACTTGGACACATTCCCTAATTAGATTTAACTCCGTGACTTGGTGCTTTTTATTTCTTAATTGCTTAGCTTTTCACATTACTCTGTGTCCATGGTTATATTTATTATGCAGCTTCCTCGGTGATTGAATGTCCAAGCGCTTCATAACCTTTATCTAAACATGAGTTTAAACTTACTGTAAAGATTTTCTGCTGCCTGGATAGTTCTCCGGTGTCCTCTGGTTTGTCCATCCATTAAGAAATGCTGTGTTTGTTTGTCAGGCCTAAATAATTGAGGGCCTATTATTTCACCCAATTCAATCAATCAATCAATCAGGTCATTTATAGAGCGCACTACTCACCCGTAGGGTCTCAAGGCGCTGGGTGGGGGGGGCGCCGTTTACTGCTCGAACAGCCAGGTCTTGAGCTTCTTCCTGAAGGAGAGGTGGTCTTGGGTCAGGCGCAGGTCGGTCGGGAGTGAGTTCCAGGTCTTGGCAGCCAGGTAGGAGAAGGATCTTCCTCCTGTTGTCGCTCTTCGGATGCGGGGGACGGCGGCGAGGGCGTGGTTGGTTGATCTGAGGAGGCGCTTGGGAGTGTAGAAGTTGATCCGGTTGTTGAGGTAGCTCGGGCCTTGGTCGTGTAGGGCTTTGTGCGCGTGGGTGAGGAGACGGAAGGTGATTCTCTTGTTGACCGGGAGCCAGTGCAGATCCCTCAGGTGTCCGGAGATGTGGCTGCGTCGGGGGATGTCAAGGATGAGTCTGGCCGAGGCGTTCTGGATCCACTGGAGTCTCTTCTGGAGTTTGGCCGTGGTTCCGGCGTAGAGGGCGTTGCCGTAGTCCAGTCGGCTGGTGACGAGGGCCTGGGTGACCGTCTGCCGCGTCTCGGTGGGGATCCACCGGAAGATCTTACGTAGCATGCGCAGGATGTTGAAGCAAGACGAGGAGACGGCGTTTACTTGTCTGGTCATGGAGAGGGAGGAGTCCAGGATGAAGCCCAGGTTGCGTGCGTGGTCCGTCGGTTTGGGTGAGGTGCCCAGGGCGGGGGGCCACCAGGAGTCGTCCCAGGCGGAGGGCGAGGAGCCCAGGATGAGGACCTCCGTCTTGTCCGAGTTCAGTTTCAGGCGGCTGGTCGTCATCCATTCGGCTACATCCTTCATCCCTTCGTGCAGGTTGGCTCTGGCGGTGGCGGGGTCGTTGGTCAGGGAGAGGATCAGCTGGGTGTCGTCGGCGTAGGAGATTATGTTGAGGTTGTGTTGGCGTGCGATGGCCGCGAGGGGGCTCATGTAGACGTTGAAGAGGGTGGGGCTCAGTGAGGATCCTTGAGGGACGCCGCAGATGACTTTGGTGGCCTCTGACTTGTACGGTGGTAGGCGGACTCTCTGTGTTCTTCCGTCGAGGAAGGAGGTGATCCATTCCAGTGCCTTCTCCTGGATTCCGATGTTGCCGAGGCGCTGTACTAGGGTGCGGTGGCAGACAGTGTCGAAAGCCGCGGAGAGGTCCAGGAGGATGAGGGCCGCTGTTTCTCCGTTGTCCATCAGAGTTCGAAGGTCATCGGTGGCAGCGATGAGGGCGGTCTCGGTTCTGTGGTTCGCTCGGAAGCCCGACTGTGAGGGGTCGAGGGATCCATTCGTCTCGAGGAAGGCGGCCAGCTGTTTGTTGACGGTCTTCTCGATGACTTTGGCCGGGAACGGGAGGAGCGAGATGGGACGGTAGTTCTTGAGGTCGGTGGGGTCTGCAGTGGGTTTCTTGAGAAGAGCGCTGAGTTCGGCGTGCTTCCAGCTCTCAGGGAAGGTGGCGGTGTCGAAGGAGGTGTTGATGATGTCCCGCAGGTGGGGTGCGATGACAGCGTCGGCCTTGTTGAAGACGTGGTGAGGGCAGGGGTCAGTCGGAGATCCGGAATGGATGGAGTTCATGGTGCGGATGGTGTCTTCGGTGCTGATCGGGGTCCAGGTGCGGAGGGTGGTGGTGGGTGGCGTCGTTGTGGTTGTGGCTTGCGTTGATTGGTTGTTGAAGCTGTTGTGTATGTCCGTGATTTTGTTGTGGAAGTAGGACGCGAGGGAGTTGCAGAGGTCTTGCGACGGGGTGATGTCATTGTTTCCGGCGTTGGGGTTGGAGAGCTCTTTCACGATGTTGAAGAGTTCCTTGCAGTTGTGTGCGTTGTTGTCCAGTCGATCCTTGTAAGTATTTTTCTTGGTGGCGCGAATCAGTTGGTGGTGTTTCCGGGTGGCGAGCTTGAGGGTGGTCATGTTGTCCGTCGTTGGTTCTCTTCTCCAGGCTTTCTCGAGGACTCGACAGTTCTTCTTGGAGCTCTTGAGTTCGTTGGTGAACCATGGTGTTTTTCTGCTGCCGGGTCTGCTGGGTGGGGTTCTCAGAGGGGCGAGTTCGTCCGCGCAGTCGTTGATGCACTTCGTGAGGTTGTCGGCGGCCTGGCTGGGGTTCGCTGAGTTGGCGGGAGGGTGCTGGCTCAGGGAGGCGGTGAGCTGGTCGGCTGTGATCTTGTTCCAGCTTCTTCGGGCAACCTGTTGCTGGTGGTGGTGGATCGTCGTTCTTCTGAAGGTGAAGTGGACGCAGCTGTGGTCCGTCCAGTGGAGTCCTGTTGCGTGGCTGAAGGTGACGTCTTTGCTGGATGAGAAGACGGCGTCGAGTGTGTGTCCGGCGAGGTGGGTGGGGGTGGTCACCAGTTGCTTGAGTCCGAGGTTGGCGAGGTTGTCGAGCAGGCTGATGGTGTTGCGGTCGTTGTTGTTCTCCAGGTGGAAGTTGAGGTCCCCCAGGAGGATGTAGTCAGCGGAGGGGAGGGCATGCGGGCTGATGAAGTCGGCGAAGTCCTCGCTGAATCCTGTGCGTGGTCCCGGGGGTCGGTAGATCAGGGTGCCTCTGAGGGTGGTGTTCGGGTTGGTGTGGATCTGGAAGTGCAGGTGTTCAGCGGTGGTGAGGGTGTCGTCGGTGTTGGTCGTGATGCGGATGGTGTCTCTGTGGATGATGGCGATGCCTCCTCCCGTCTGGTTGGTGGTGCGGTCCCTCCGGGTGATCTTGTAGCCCTCTGGGATGGCGATGGCGATGTCGGGCGCTGAGGAGGCGTTCATCCAGGTCTCGGTGAAGAAGGCAACGTCGTGGGCGGTGGTGTCGAGGAGGTTCCAGAGTTCTACGGCGTGTCTGTGGACGGAGCGGGTGTTGAGCAGGATGCACTTGAGGTGGTTGCTGCTGGTGTTCGGCTTGGCGGGTGCATGGAAGGTCCGGATGCAGGTGAACTTGCAGGCGTGGCAGCTGAAGGGTCCGTGGGTGTGCTTCGGGGCGGCTCGGTGACATCCTGGGGTGCGGCCGGTGTTGAGTGCGATGAGATCGGCGGCGCTGTAGGTTCGTCGGGTCGGCTTCCGTCGGTGGGGGGCGCGGTCCAGGCGCGGACGGGCGCAGACGGGCTTACCTTTGGCGTGCCTTCGGCGCACAATCGGCGCGCCCGCTGCGCGTCAACGCTGCGCGTTCGCACGGTCGCCATTTAAGGCGAAGTGCGCGGGTGGGCGGGGCAGCTGGGAGGCGGGAGCGGGGAGGGAACACAAGGAGAAGAAGGGCGGGGTCGGCGGTGGTGGCGGGAAGCGGGGGCGGCGAGGGAGGCGGGAAACAGGACGGGGGACGGCGAAACAAGCACAATTTACAGTTAAAAGGCTAAACACGGGGAAAGACTAAAAGAAGCAGAAACAAGCACAATTTACAGTTAAAACAGGCTAAACACGGGGAGAGACTAAAAGAAGCAGAAACAAGCACAATTTACAGTTAAAACAGGCTAAACACGGGGAGAGACTAAAAGAAGCAGAAACAAGCACAATTTACAGTTAAAACAGGCTAAACACGGGGAAAGACTAAAAGAAGCGGAAACAAGCACAAATGACTGTCAAAACAGGCAGCGAGGCAGGCAGCGAGGCAGGGCACAGCGGAGGGGCACACGCAGCAGCTGGTGGCCGTGCGGCGCGGGGGTGTCCCACAAGTGGGTCACACTCACCTGTGCCGCACGGTCGCCATTTAAGGCGAAGTGCGCGGGTGGGCGGGGCAGCTGGGAGGCGGGAGCGGGGAGGGAACACAAGGAGAAGAAGGGCGGGGTCGGCGGTGGTGGCGGGAAGCGGGGGCGGTGAGGGAGGCGGGAAACAGGACGGGGGACGGCGAAACAAGCACAATTTACAGTTAAAAGGCTAAACACGGGGAAAGACTAAAAGAAGCAGAAACAAGCACAATTTACAGTTAAACAGGCTAAACACGGGGAGAGACTAAAAGAAGCAGAAACAAGCACAATTTACAGTTAAAACAGGCTAAACACGGGGAGAGACTAAAAGAAGCAGAAACAAGCACAATTTACAGTTAAAACAGGCTAAACACGGGGAAAGACTAAAAGCAGCGGAAACAAGCACAAATGACTGTCAAAACAGGCAGCGAGGCAGGCAGCGAGGCAGGGCACAGCGGAGGGGCACACGCAGCAGCTGGTGGCCGTGCGGCGCGGGGGTGTCCCCAATTGAATGCTGATCATCATAATTGTGAATATGTTATTCTTTACTTCTTGATGTCCAGTGTCCACGACAGCCTGCTGATTTTCTTACATTCTAGGTGGGGCAGACTTTGTTATGTATCCTATTGATAATGTGCTGTCAACAGTCTTAACACCAACTAGCCTGCAGTAACAAAGTACACTAAATAACCCCTATAGCTGGACTTGGAAAAGAGAGTTTACGAAGGAGATTGATAATAAAGATCTCACTATTAATGAAATCATTTGACTGGTATAAATGTAATATGGATATGGAATATGTGTTGTTGGGTATATATTTCAAGATGTTGAATGTTTTTGACCCATAGCTTGGGCACAAATTACTTATTAAAAAAAGTTGATTTGGAAATGTAATTTGCAGCCAGAGAGTACTGCTGAAATGTGCCTTTACACACACATGTTGTCCGATTAATTTGAAAAGGTGTTTTTGAAATATATTTGAAAAATATAAAGTTACATTCTAATTCAGTTTCTAGGTCCTCCCTCTCTTTTGTCCTTTGTTTATTCAGGGCGGAATTGAATGCTATACAGTTTCCCCGGAAGATGGCTTTAAAAGCGTCCCAGTTAGTGAATAGAGAGGTGTTCTCTGGTGCGTTCAGAGCAAAAAAGTCAGTTATCGTTTCCCGAAGTTCAGTGCAGGACACTCTGTTCCTCGTGAGGGAGGCCAGAAAATACCATTTGGGGTGGCGGATACACTTGCACCCCACGTCAGATATATCAAGAACAGGCTGCGGTCAGACACCGAAAGGGGAAAGATCTTGGCCTCCCGAAGGCTTCCCTATAAAGTTTGACTAATAAATATATAATGGAGTCTGGAATAAGTGCGGTGCACATGAGAATAAAAAGTGTAGTCTCGCGTTTGGGGGTACAGAGTCCGCCAGGCATCTCTAAGGCCCATGTCCTGTAACTGTTGTTTAGCTCCTGCGGAGAAGGAACTAATGTCCGGTCTATGGGAATGGGTGCTATCTAGGTCGGCTTGCCATGTCCAGTTAAAATCCTCTTGTAAAATTGTGGGCCCTTCTGCAAAGTCTTGTATTTTTGGGAGCGATGTGTTTAAAAACGCTGTCTGCCCTGTGTTGGGTGCGTATGTTGGGATAAATGTACACATGTTACCCCTCAGGATCCCCTTAACCATGACTAATCGACCTTCCTTATCCGTCCGGATGTCAGCCAGTTGAAATTTGGTGGAGTGGTGGAAGAGGAGTGCCACCCCCCAGTGTTTGGTGGGCGTGGAAGACCTGTAAATCAGCGTGCAGTGTTTGTGGCGAAAGCGTGTGTCTTCTGCCCTGGAAAGTTGTGTCTCCTGTATTGGCACTATATCAAGGTGATGGTCAATAAGATATTTCCAGACTTTTTGTCTCTTCTGGGGGGAATTGAGACCCTTCACATTCCATGAGCCTATCGTGAGTATCACCTGTCCTCTGACAACCCCCCTCTCCGTTCCCGTATACCAATGCCTCATATATATATTCAGCATTATGCCCTTGGTGTCGAGGTTTCTACAGTGTTGTCTGCCATAGGAAATACAGCGTACTTGTGACGCGTTCTCGAAGTATGACATTAAAAAGCTGCCACCACTCCCAAAACCCTTCCCCTTCCAACAAACTCAGCATAAGAAAAAACAACATTACCAACTGTAACATGTGTCAGATCTATGTCAGTTCTCCGATGGTGGGTTGAGGAACCCTGTTAAACATGTTGGGGGGACTATGGGACCGGGGTCCCGGTCCGCGCCCGTCCCGCTTGTTTGAAGAAGCGGTATATGCCTACTTAATAGAATCAATGCAATCTAGCTGATCCTGAGTGGCCAGTTCTCCAAAGGCAGGAAACGGCAATCGGGCCATAGGTGAGTCCGAGTCAGGCCCTCCAGTCCGATGCAATGGTGAACAGGGTCCTGTGGGAGCACGGGTTGTAGCTGAATTCAGTTCTGTGGGTGACCTGTGATTATAACACCCCTTGCGGGGTCAGCATGCCCGTGAGATTTTATCAGCTCATTGCAGCCAGACCCATATGTGGTGGTGTATAGCATTTTAGGACCCTAGTGTAATTTTCCCGGTTCATGCCCTTATATAGCTATAAATCACCATATCCTTATGAAGGCATAGAAATCATAACCATATTTAAACATAGCTCATGCAGTCCAAATACCGCAGGGCTACTTCCACTAGTTCCGAAAATCCACAACAATTTCTTGGAAAACTCGGCTTCAGCAGCTAGGGACTTCCCCTTGCCTGAATACCGACTTGTCCAAGAACTCATGGAGTTTTCAAAGAACTGAGACTCTTTGATGACGTTATTATGTCCACCTTTACTTCAATCTCGGCACCTTCAAGGTATAAATATGCCCACCCTTGCTATAGCAAACACACGGTGGTTTGGGGCAGTTCGACTATCTACTTGCCCGACGCATCCGGCTACAGCAAGTGCCGAAGGAAGCCGACCCTCCAGCAGACGCACTGAGAGAGACGCTGTCTTTTCTCTTGCCGAGAAATCCAGCTCCAGTGTTTCCAAGCTACCTTTGCGGGTTGTTGGGAAATCGCGTCCTGAGACTGACCTCCTTCATTCTAAAACCAAGGTACGGAACTGATTAGACCCTAAGAGAAATCTTGGATAGATTCTTGGCAAAGAATACTAAATTTATGCTACACCTCACTTACTTCTTCCCTCATACTAGAATTAGGTTAGGTACATCAGGGTAGGCGTATTTTAGAAGCACCAGTTGAGTACTTTTTAGCCTTTGTTATTTATGTATGTATTTATCTATGGTCTAGGAACCATACAATGCTCTTACAGTATTATTTTATTCTACTCTTCTTACTGAGTGAGTGAGTGAGTGAGTGCTGGTATTTGTAAAGCGCACTAATGCCGAGGCGTCTTGGCGCTGTGTAGGGTAACATGCTGAAGAACTTGCCACCATCCTATTTAGTAAAGAGCCATGTTTTAATTTCCTTCCTGAACCGCAAATGATTGGGGATTTGCCTTAGATGTTGAGGTAATGCATTCCAAAGATTCGAGGCCAGATGTGAGAAGCTCTTCCCTCCCCAACTTTGTCTGTTAATCTTAGACACCACAACCAGCCCGCGAGAGGCAGACCTCAGCGGACAGGTTGGCGTGTACCTTGAAAACAGATGTTGGAGATCGGAGGCCCCCCTCCCGCCAATGCTTTGTGCACTAAACACAGCGCTTTGAAGTCAATCCTACTCTGGACTGGAAGCCAGTGTAGCTGCCTAATGGCCTGTGAAGTAGAATGGTGTTTGGGCAGACCGAGTAGCAATCTGGCAGAGGCATTCTGGATAGACTGGAGTTTGGCCAGTTGTGCACACCCTGCTCCCAGATAGAGGGCATTGCCATAATCTATTCTTGAAAAGATAGTGGCAATTAAAACTGATTTCCTAAGATGGTAAGGGATAAACGGCAAGATCTTTCTCAGCCCTTTAAGCACAAAGAAACATGCAGACACTACCTGGTTCACCTGGGACTTCCAAGCCAGATCTTTGTCAAAAATGAACCCAAGGTTCCTTGCTTTCACCACTGGTACCGGACAGGCTCCGGCCGTCGTAGGCCACCAGTTGTGGTTCCAGATGGAGGCTTTCTGTCCAAATTCTAGGACTTCTGTCTTCTCTGTATTCAGTTTTAAAAAATTAGAGTTCATCCACTGCATGACTGCCGACATACAGACGGCGAAATCAGCGGGCTTGACGTCTACAGAGTGGGACATGGAGACAATCAGCTGAGTGTCATCAGCGTATGACACCAGCTTAAAGCCGAGGTTCTTTATTATCTTGGCCAAAGGGGAGACATAAATATTAAACAAGGTAGGAGATAACGCAGAGCCCTGAGGAACTCCTCCCGGTAGAGTAAAGATGTCTGACTGATGGCCATTCCAGGAAACAACTTGCTCCCTGTCCGACAGAAAAGAGCAGAGGAGATCCAACGCTAGTCCTTTGACACCGATATCCTGCAGCCGTTGGATAAGTACCTCATAGTTTACGGTGTCAAAGTCCGCCGTTAGATCCAATAGAATCAACGTGACCCTACCTCCCTCATCCATTCCCATCCAGATTTCTTCCGCTGCCCTCAGCAGGGCAGTTTCCGTGGAATGATTTGCCCTGAAGCCATGTTGGGTGCTATCAAGAATATGCCATGCCTCTAGAAATGCAGATAATTCAGTGTTCATGGCTTTTTCCACTAGCTTGGCTGGCAGCGGCAAGCAGGAGTTGGGACGGTAGCTCTTCTCCTCTGAGGGGTCTAGCTTGGGCTTCTTCAACAAAGGCCGAATACAGGCCTTTTTCCAGGATAGTGGATAAACTCCCGAGCTCAGGACCTGATTCAAAACCGGCAGTAGTAGAGCACTTAATTCTGCCGGTGCCAAGTGGAGCACAAAAGGTGGACAGGGATCCATTGGAGAGCCTGACTTGGTGTTCATCAGTGAATCGGCCAGCATGTTGGCATCCAACGGGGAAAACGATGAGAGAGCACCTTGTGCTTTACATACACCGTCGCCCCTGCTTTGCTCTGGCAGTGTCTTATCTGCATTATACTTTGCAACCAGTATTACGATTGTAGCAGTTAATTTCTTATGCATGAGAAAGAAGGCTGTTCAATAAATACTCTTTTATTGAAAACGCCCGTCTCTCCATTTTCTCTGCACCCTTGGTGAAACGAAGCATGCACGAATGACTGAGTAAAATATTTATCTATTGTTTCCACGACACTGAAGATCAGCATTATCTTGGGGAAACAAAGTTGTCATGTTTATGCGGTTGTCAGAAACTAAATCCCTTCTTGTGAACTCGAGAAAGTTTCTAGTGACCTCTGAGCTAGCTGGCACTCACAATTAAGTCTAATATATTTAATAGTGACCTAGTAGACATAAGTCCTACGTCACATCTATAGGATATATTATTCCAATATGCAGAGCCTATTGGGAATATAGGAACTACACTACAGTGGCACGTCATCACTCAGTCCAGAGGTCAATGTTTACATACTGATTATATGCTCCCAGCAAGTGGGCATGAACCAGTGTCCTGCACCCAAGAGCAATTCCTTTAACGGTAGGTGGATGCCCCCCATGCGTGTGTCATTTACAGTTTCCCCTTGAAGATGTAGACCATTGTGACCTATTGGAGCCATTTCCATCTGCCCTTTGACTTGCGCTGTGTATGGTTCAGCGTCAGCCATAGGTAGGTCCAGTAGGGCCAACCCTTTTTTCAATTCTGTGATGTGGCTCTGTTTGTTTTTATATTCAAAGCTTAACCCAAAAGGATATGTCCAACTGTATCTAATTTTGTCATCGCACAGTTTTCCGTAATGGGGCGAAATTGCTGCCGCAGCGCCAAACTTGCAGGTGCGAGATCCTGATAGATAGTGCAGGAGTGTTCTTGGAAGGATACCATGGCTTTTTTCTGCGCCACCAACAGAACTGTTTCCTTCACTTTGTAGGAGTGTAATTTGGCGAGGACTTCCCTTGGTCGTTTCCTGTGACCCGACATTGGGCTTCCGACCTGGTAGACCCTTTCCAGCTTGATCTTAAGGAGTTGTGGACTGACGATTTCTGCAAACAGGCCTTCAAGAAAGGCTTCAAGATCGGACCCCTCGGTCCCTTCTTCAGGTCGCGGATTCGTAGGTTCCCTCTCCGGGCCCTGTTTTCTAAGTCTTCCACTTTTAATTGAGTGAAGCGTAGCTGATCCTGGAGTGTTTGCATCTCGTCTTGCATGGCGGATGTGCGTTTTTCCACCTCCTGGGTCTGAGCCTCTAGGTCCATTACTCTGAGACCCACTGAGTCTACATCCTGTTGGAGGGCGGCCAGTCTCTCATTAAGATCTGTCTTTAATTGGGCAATGGAGGTCTTGATATCTTGGCCTAGTTCTGTACGAAACTCCATTTCAAATTCCCACAGGGAGGTCATGAGGTCTTCTTTTGTGAGGGCCATATCTTCTGTCCCCTCGGTACAGTCTAATGGTGTATGTTTATCTAATGGTGTATGTTTATCTACAAGTGGGAAACAAGTAGAGACCTTGGTCACTGACTTAGGTAGCGTTTTCTTCAGCAGCATAGAGGAAAGTCCTGTGGAACTTCCATTAGGGGGGTGAGGGGGACCCAGGGCTGCAGCGGGTGTCGGTGCATGCCTCGCAGTATGGAACTTGTTGGGGGGATATCAACAGAAAGTGTGTCTCTCACCAGCTATGAAGTCGACACAGCAGGCTCCCCTGTCGCTCCATAGATTATCACATAGTGATCGTGGTCCCTGGATCCTTCACCTCAACCGCTTAGTATTCAGTCGCCCTCTTGGCCGGTGGGCAGTAATGAGACGTCTCCCTCTGTGAAGCTCACCGCAATACTGGAAGGTCTTCGGGCCACCAGAGTAGCCCACATCTCTCATCTGCGTGGCAAAGCGTCTAAACTCTGGGCGCAGCACAGAGAGTGTTATACTGTCACCTCCACCGCTGCTGGAATGGCCATATCCCCATTAGCTCTCATCCCTGGTTCATGTCTGCATATGGTCGCTGCTTCTCTGGGGCAACAATGTCCTGTGGCGATACAGCGTATATCCTCCTGCATGGTGCACCTCCCAGCAAGGTGCCCCCTTAGTAATGAACGCAATCAGGCCTCCGATTGAGCAGAGCAGAACCCCCTCCCCGAGGCGCAGCTCTGACATCGCCGCCATCTTAGGGTCAGGCATGACGTGCAGTCAGGTCTCCTATCTTGCAAGCGCTTCCAAGTTCCTCTTGTTGGGGCATTGACCCATAGGGCAGCACCTAAGCTCCCCCACACCGCCCCAGAGTTCCAACTCACCCCCTGCCATCAGCAGCCTCGCGTGATCCGATGGGTGTCCACGGAGAGACAGGTCCGGCCATGGCAACTTCTCCCACCCGCCCGATTCACCAGTAACTGGGTGGCGCTTCTCCAATGATCAGCGGGACAGACAGATGGGCAAGGTCAGCGAGGTCTTGCTGGAGATCCAGTCCCACAGGCACCCTCTTAGTGTTCATGCACCCGCATTGTCAGGAGAGCGGCCGGCACCATCTTAGGTGGTTCCGTGGGCGACTCTGCAGGGCTCCGCAATGTGCCACAGAGACAGTTATGCTTCGATTCGGTGGGGTCTCCACATGCTCCGGGCCTGGGGCTCTCCGGCGGTAGGTTCCGCGATCTCTGTAGTGGCGTATGGTAGTAGGCAGCTGGCCGGAACCACTGGGCTGACCGGGAGCCGAGACAATCTACGTCTGCTCGGCCATCTTGCCCAGCCATGCCCAAAAATATTAAATTAAAAGAAAAATCATGAAAAGATTAAGAAAATTAAATCACTTGATCTTATGGAAAAGTGTTGATTGAATAACTTCAGCTAGGGAACATTTCAAGTTTTTTTGTTGTATTGTGGCCCATCCAAGCTGACTCTAAAAGCCCAACCCTTTTCTAAAAAAAAACTTTTTGGAAAGTTTAATTTTCAAAATTGTAATTGAAAATCTGACTTCACCTTAAGTGAGGATTTTCCATTACAACACTAAACATGAACTTCGCATCTGTTCCCATTTGGAAGTTACAGCCTATTAAATATACTAAGGTAGCCCCAATGTTATCCTATGTGAGAGGTAGGCCTAGCAGTAGTGAAAAACAAATGTAATTATTTTTCTCTACTAGGATATGTAAAACTTAGAAGTACATGTCCATCTTTTTAAAACACTGCACCTTGCCCTCTGGGCTGTTCAGGGCCTACCCTAGGGGTGACTTACGTGCATTAAAAAGGTAGGGATAGGCCAAAAGGTATATTTTTTTCAGGTCGACATGGCAGTTTAAAACTGCACATGCAACTACAATGGTAGGCTTGAGACATTCTTTTAAGGTCTACTTAAGTGGGTGGCACAATCAGTGCTGCAGGCCTACTAATACCCTTTAACCCCTTCCGTGCGGCCTCGATTCCCCCCGTGTGCGGCAGCCGCACGTACAGGGCGGGGCCGTGACGAACCCCAGCTGTCATCAGCACACGAGCACCGTGGAGCGTGACGGCTCGGGTTCGTCACCAGCATGGAAGGGGTTAATATACACGGGCTGGCAGGGTATTTGTGCACTTCCAGAAGTTTCTCCTCACTTCAAAGGCACAAGTATACTGTGCTGTTGAAAGGGCTGACACTCTGCTGGAAAGGCTACTCTGCTGGACTCCTGCTTTGCTGTGCTGACCTGCTGATATCTTGCCTGGGTGAGAAGGACCCGGAGCTGCATCTCTTGAACGCAGAGTAACTCCAAGGGCTAGTTGGCTGGCCTTGCATCTGCCCCTGGCTCTGCCAGCTGGGAGTCTACCCTGCCAAGTGATGCCACCCCAATCCTGGCCATTTGTAAGTGCTGAGCAGAGCTGACACGTCTTTTCTGCTAAGCGGCATTTCCTATGGCTGAACCAACACATCTCTTCAGCCAGGCACTGCATTCCTCGAGCAGCAGCAACGCATTGGTGCTGCTGCTGCATGGATTGGGCCTAGCGTAGAAGGTCCACATCACCCCCGCATCTTCAGAACCGATGAGTTGACACATCTCAAACCTAGGTCCTCCGAGCTCTCGTCAACAGCAGCTCTATGGCAACGCCGGCCTCTGCATCGCAGCTCACTGGAATCAATGCATCACCTTGGCTTCGTGCCACATCCTTCAGAGCCCGGACTTCACATCACAAGCCCCATAAACGGAATCCTAAACAACTATGTAGCAGAGCAGGACTTCACACCACAGCTTCTCCACATCTGGGAACCAATGAAATGCTTTGAGTGCGCAGCACTTCTTCTCCTCAGAATCATGCAATGCTCCGCAACCAGGACTTACGGTACTTTGTTCAGTGACCCTAACCTGGTCCATGTAGCCAGCCCACACTGACTACAGTGGTGATGCAGCGCGCACAACGAAATTCGATTTATTTATTTATATGTTTACTTACCTCTAATCCGCCGTAATCCGTAGTTTACTACCCCCCACCCTCCTCCTCCCCCGCCCTACATCAGCACCTAGCAGCACTCCCACCACAGGCCGCTACTGATTTTAACAAGTAACACTGCAGGTTAAAACTGCAGCAGTCAGTCTACAATGGTACACTTGAAGCCATGTTTACCTTGTCACGCTAATGGAGGGCATGATTACTGCTGCAGTCCACAAGTGACATGTAACTTTCCATGCCCTGGGTGCACTTTCAATATCATATACTATAACCTTATAGGGAAATTAAATTCGCCAATCAGGGATTAGCCAATTACTACATGTTTAGGGATCAGAACACATACACTGGATACTGGTCAGCAGTGCCCAAGTGTGCATAGCCTAAAACCAGCAATAACATTCAACAAAAAATGTGAGTGACTATGCAAGGGGAATTTTCTAACAGCTTTGTCAGAGTTCCAGCTGCAGGATATATGAATAAGTCTGCAATGAGGAGGAATGAGCAGTCAGGGGAGAAGTGTGAAAGGAGTACAGAAGGCACAGAGAATATGGCGCATGTGGTGGCCCTGATGTTATGTCTGTCTGAAGAGGGTGGGATTTGAAAGGGCACAGCACTGCCCCTCCACATGTGCTGCATTAGGCCAGGCAGGACTGGGGCGCACGGATCAGAGATAAAAATGCATGGTCAAAAGACCATACCAGCTTTCATTGGGCCATCCAGGGGTGTGGCTTGGCAGTCAATCATGGCAGCCTTGAATTAAGTCGGATCCGCACTTCCACTGAATGTCCTTCATTCATTCTGCCCTATCCTTCCTCATCCTGCCTCAACACACTGCTGACCCTGCTTCTAAATCCAGGGGACCATCAGCACACAGTCCACAACATCAAGGAGGCTGTTAGAGACACTGTGGGCCTGGGCGAGTGAGTGCACAGACCAAAGCTGAGACTCGAGTTATTTTGAAGGCTGCTGTGGCCTGAAGGTGATAGGGATGAGGAGTGCCTCTACTGTGCCCTGGGGAAGTTCATAAGAAAGAATGGTGGTCAGAGGGGTTACCGCAAGGGAGTGGAGGTGGCTGCTATGGGGCGATGCCTCCCAGACACTGCCTTGTAGGGCACTTGAGTCACAGTGCCAATGAGCGCTGCCTGAAGGGGTCTCTTGGGTGGGATCCTCCCAGACACTGGAGAGACCGGGGCAGTGCATGGTGGCTGGGAGGGCCTCAAATGGCCTGTTTTCTCCTGGGCTTGGTGAGCCATTGCATTAAGACAACTCAATCCCTAGCTTGCCGGCTGGGCCCAATGCACAATATCTCAAGTCTCTTGCCTGCTAATGCCAACTGAAATCCCATGTTATGATTAATATGCTGACTTGGACTAGTAACAGCCCAGCAGTCCGAGACCTTGCTGGGACTTAAAGAGTGTGCCCATCTGCAGGGATCAAAGAGAGGAGACTCCCAACCAGATCTGTGTTCAGACATACACGAACACTTGGGAGTGGTCCAATGAATCAGGAGAGATGAATAGGCCGCGCCTAGTAGGACTGAGTGAGCGGTGCAGCGGCCTGACCCGACACAGCGTAGTGCACATGAAAGCGACCCGACTGTGTGCTTGTAACTGACTATAGGGTGGTGTATGTTCTGCTACGGTCATGTAACGATTGCACCAGGGCAGTTGCAACGAAATAGGCTTGCCCCGGGCCTTGTTGCATACAAAAGGCGACTATAGGATCAAGGAAGTACTTTGAATCCGCCCCGCTTGGCCTGACTTCTTGCCATTGTGAAGGACAGGGTTAGGGCCATGTCTGGACAAGTGAAAATGGGCAAATTTAATAAGCCTGCTCCAATTCCATCTGGATCTGGTGAAACAGCGGATTTTAAGGGAGCATCCCTCCAGGTGTTTAAGGGCTCCCACAAAGAATTAGATTAAAAGATTGAGGTAGTGGGCACTTAGCTCTCACTTCCTAAGTGAGATTCAAAGAACCTTACTACACGAACAGCGGAAGTGAAACATCGCATCTCTACTATTGAGGATAAACTAAACCCAGTGATCAAGGAACGTAAACTGCTACAAAGGTTGACAGCTATCTTGGAACGGAGGGTAGAGGATGCCGATGGCCAATCCCATCAGCACAATTGATGGCATTTAGGCCTATCAGTAGACTCGAAGGGTCTAAAACCAGTAGTCTTCCTCATGGGCTGGTTCGGATCATGGACGGCATCATCGGATCTGTCACCATGTTTTATTATAGAAAGGGCGCACAGGGTGCTTTCGTATAAGCCTCTATCCCAGGCCTATCCTCACCACCATATTATGAGGATACTGAGCTATATTGACAGTGAGGCAATCCTGCGGCAGGTCTGTCAACAACCAGACCTGAGCTGCCCCTCAGCAAAAGTCATGCTGGTCCCAGATTACACCAACAAACCCCAGCATAAATTCTTCCTTGGGGTGAAACAAAAACAGGAAAACCTCCAGTTATCACGTATGTAACTTTACCCTGCACATTTGAAAGTTCTGTTCCAGGGCAAATCATATTTCTTCAACACCCTGTAATCGGCATGGGACTGGCTGAAAGAAAGGAAACAATTCAGTACAAATCTGGTTGAACCCCTAACTTCCTGTGATGAGTAAGATCCAAACCACGGCTCACACACACTGGCAAGTGCCCTGATGAGATTAAACAGGCACTGCAAAGGTTCCAGGGCAAGGGGGACACATTGAGAGGATGATACTATCCCAGTGGACTCTGGTAATCATGTCAGAACACAACTTTCCTGCGAGACTAGTGCTGAACTTCAATAGGGCCCAGGCGACCAGGAACATGGGTACAGACCCCGAGCAGTGAGTTTGCAAAAATTTGATATATTAGTAATAGCAGGATGGACTTTTTGATATGTACAAAGCCAGTGTATAACGGAACAGAATCTTTGAGACGGACACTCTATCTCATTCTGTTATTACACATTTTTTGTGTCTACTTTTCTTTCCCATAGTAGACACTTTACCAGTTTTGTAAAGGTTATTGTCAAGATGGGTGACAGATGCTTCACATTCAGAAGTCTGGGGTGGAGGGAGTTCGAAACAGGGAAGTTTTTAGTTTATGTTCACTAAGGTACAGGTGGTGCACAACCATAAAAGATGACTATGCCTCCTCATGCCAGCCAACATAACACATTACAAAAGGGACCCATAGTACAAAATCCAAACATGGAACATTATTGACCTGAATGATAATATAAAGAGAGGGGTGGAGCTTTGCAAGGCCAGTGCCCTTCGCCACGCAGGACTACTCCTCCAAGAGACCCATCTCCTGGGCAGTAACTGTGCATTCTTGGGCCATTTTGCACGTTTTCCTGGGGGATCTAGAGGAGAGGCAATCAGTTGCCAGACAAATATCCATAGGGCACTTTCTCCGGATTACAGGCACTGTAGTAGGGAGGGTATACTCCACCAGCCTTGAAGAACCAAACTCCATGCTTATAAAAGCCATAGTTTTTTTTTTCATTTTTTTTTCCAAAAAGAATTAACTGGCCACCAGTTTTGGAACTGCTAGTTACTCATGCAGATTTGGAAATACAACGCATCACGTCATTGCATTTCACTTTCACAGTTGTATTAATACAACTTAATTTCAAGTTTGAAATTAAGTTGAATTAATACAACTGTGAAAGTAAAATGTAATGACGTGATGCGTTGTATTTCCAAATCTGCATGAGTAACTAGCAGTTTCAAAACTGGTGGCCAGGTAATTCTTTTTGAAAAAATATTGCACGTCCTGCCGGGCACCCGAAACGGACGTAACCCCTATAGTTTAAAAATATAAAAGCCATTGCTGCAGCCTCAGAATGGCATGCTATAAGTTGGCTTGATTTTAATATTCTCATGCAAGCATCCCTCGACACTGAAGACACAAAAACCATATGGAGAGGGGCTATACTGGGCAACTGGGCCGACTCAATAGGGCTAAATGATGCGTAGAGATACTTACATCCTGATATTAGAGAATAGCCCCACTTCTCATGACCCCACGCTTCCTACTCCAGACTAGTCTACATATTTCTCCTGATGGCAGACTTGAGCGGACTTGCAGGGGTCAAGGCTGTGATGATGCATCCAAGAGTGGTGTCCTACCACTCCCCAGTCAAAATACATTTTCGAGGCCTAGAGCCTTCACACTGGTTGTCTCAAAGACGCAGACTACTGCAATAACACCAGAGAAGGGATTACAGACTACTTTAAGCTGCATACCTCCCAGGAATGGACCCACACGAATCTCTGGGAAGTTATGAAGATGGTGATATAGTGGGGAAGTGCATAGATAGAGAAAGGGAATGTCAATCCCTAGAATAGCAACTCCAAGCCCAGGAAACACAGCAAATCTACTCGCCTACTCCCCTGACAGAACAAGCAACAGCTGGAGGCCATCCGACTGGCTCTAAACCATAAACAGATTTTGGGCAGCACTAAAAGTGACACAACATAATATATACAAATTTGGAGAGAAATCAGAAAAGTGTGTATAATGGCTAACCTATAGGGAAGCTGGTTCTCGATGGGTGCCAAGCTTGGAGGCGGCCTCAGGCAAAATGGTCTATGATGCCCAGGGAGTGGCGAGCGCATTTGCAGACTACACATGTAGCTCCCAACCGCCTGCAGCGCTGGAAGTCCAACACCACAACATAGGTGACTTTACAGTTCCCAGGCTCTTATTAGAGAGTAAGAGCACAATGGATTTTCCAATTACAGCATCACAGGATATGCCCAGAGCGAAAGCACCCTGTACTAATGGCTACATAGCATAAATCTCCTAGATATTTTCCCCTAACATAATCCCCCAAAATGGAGATGTTCAATGAGGCCCTCAGGACTGAAACCCTCTTCTCAGAAATACCAAACACAACAGTGGTCTTGGTTCCTAAGCCAAACAAATCATTGACAGCAAACAATGTTAAGGCGAAGATGCTGGCGTAGGCACTCTCTGTGCGGTTGTGGAAGTTGATACATTTCCTGATCAACCATGATCAGAATGGTGTCATGCCAGCAAGAGGAACATGACACAGCATTTGTAGACCCCACAATATACTAGCAGACATACAAATCTACAATAATAGCCCAGATACATTTTGAGAAAGCATATGACACAGTCGAATGGCTATTGGTTCACTCTGTCCTGGAGTGCATGAACTTTGGAACCTACTTCTGAAAGTGCGTATGTCTACTTTAGAGTGGCCCTGGATGAGGGTGAGAGTCAATGGTGCATTATTCCAGAGAATTTGAATCCAGAGAGGATACCAGACAAGGTTGCCCCCTGTCCAATGCCTTAATGCCCTCATGGCCAAGCCACTGGCTGAATGAGTCATGCGAGATGTCTAACTGTGGGGATTGAGGTGGGTGGATGGCGCGGAGGACCGTATATTCACCTATGCAGACGTTGACCTGATGTTCATGCGTGGACCAGAGGCCCTGATTAATACATATTCTGCTGGTATGTGGAGACGTATCAGGCCTAAAGGTGAACAGGGGAAAATTATGACCCCTTGACCACTTCTCCTACCAGAGAACCATCCAAAACCCTGACATTCGACAGATGCAGGTCCCCTTGAACTATTTGGGATGGAGATGTTGAATGATCCTGGAATTTACCGAGAGTTGAACATAGCGGCTCTTGAAAGTAAAGTTCGAACCACAGGTCGTGCACGAGTTCACTCCCCCTCAATCTCTCAGGACATAATTCATTATTTGAAAGGATCACACTCCCCCATCTGCTATTAATCTTCCAAAACTACCCACACAAGATACCACCCAGGTAGTTTAGCAAATGACAATATAAGAGCACCAACTACGTCTTGGGTGATTCCTGTGTGAGGGTAGCAGATGCTTAGGGGCCCATTACGATGTCAAGCGGATTGCCTCCGCCAGGCTGGCGGTAGCCACCACCGGCCTAGCGGAGGCAATCCGCCTGACAACCACACTAGTTTCCCCCCCCCGCCATATTAGTATGGCGGGGGGACCTCGGCGGATGGAAAGACCGTCCGCCGCTTCTCCGCCCCGGTCGCCTTGCGGCCGGGGAGGAAAAGGAATAATATGGTGGCGGTGTCTATCAGACACCGCCAGCCATATTAGGATGGTTGTATTTAGGTGCCTTTCCGCGGCGGCGATGCCGTCATGGAAAGGCATGCGGTCTTCACTCTGGGGGCCCACTGTGGGCCTCCAGAGTGAAGGAGAGGTGGGGGGTGCACACGGATTTGCATTTACAAAGCGGAAGGCACCGCGCGGTGCCTGCGGCTTTGTAATTGCAAATGCTAAAAATACAGGATGTGCCCGCCACTGTGGCAGACACATCCTAATACCCCCCACGGAACCCCCGCCCTTATGGCGGGCGGTCCCTATTACCACGAGAATGACGGGTGGGCAAAGTCCGCCCACCATCCTAATGACCCCCTTAGTGTGCTCAGCCACGATTAGATGGAGGTCTGGGGGCAGTAGATATACAATTGTACTACTGGGCAGCATACATGCTTCACATTAAATGATAGGATATTCTATGACAGAGGAGACCCAGCCATCAGACTGGAAGTTGCAGGGTTCAGGGACTCTGCCCCTTGGTCCTGGCTTTGCGGCATGAAAACTCCTCCACAGGTACCCTTGATCACAGCTTTCTCTGTTGAGTGATGGCACAGGACTCTGTAGTTGATGCGTTGGAGCAAGAAACTCACTAGGCAGACACCATTATGAGAAGGATTCTACATACACTGCTCCTGCAAGGATTCCACAAATGGGACAGGATAGACATTTGTAAACTAGGGAAGAGGGTCTTCAGAGAACAGACCTCCAAATGTGACTTACACTGATCACTATTCTTTCAGTACCTACAACTGAGACACGCCCTAGAATAAGTGGAGAATGACTCCAAACCACTCCCCAAATACAAAATGTCTGTTACCCAAACATATGATGGTGGAAACTGGCAAAAAAGACATATCACAGTAATCCCACGCTCAATACCATGACTTCCCTGGGGACACATTTTCCACTGACATTGGACAGTTGGATGAGGAGGACTGGACAAAAGTCACAATGGTAATCAAACATTAGTGCTTGCAGCACCCATCAAACTAATCAAATTCAATCAGGTCTACTTTACACCCCGCAAATATGGCTGATGGGTAGGGCCCGACCCTTGGATTCTGTTGGTGTGGAGCCCACACAAGGGACTGGGTTTACACCATGTGGAAATGCCTGATCATATGCAAATACTGGGATAGAATCCTTTTCATACCAGAGGAGGCAATAGGCTTCCCAATAGAGTGATATTTCAAAATAGGTTTACTGAGTATATTCCCGGGGGTATACAGACAAAATATCGAGTTCAAAATATCGAATTACACAAATATCGACTTCAAAATATAGAATGTACAAAATATCGCCTGGACAGAATATAGTCATCAAAAATATTGTTTTTAAGGTAAGTAATGTAATATCGATTTTTATAAATATAGAAAGTTAAAATATCGAAGTATATAATATAGGTTATTAAAATATCGAATTTTTTAGTGTTTTGTATGTTAGTATATGTGTGCAAAGTGTATATTTTTTTAAATTTATTTGAAGTAATGAATTTTATGTTATTTAATTTTTGCGTAATTTAATTCTGTAGCGGGTTGTGGGTTTATAGGGGAATAGGGTGGGAAGTAATTTAATTATAATTAATTAAATATGTTAATTTATTTATTGGTATTTATTTTGAATACATTGTTAATTCATTTTTAATTGGTAATTAATTAATTCTTAATTAGTAATTATTTGTATTAATTGATTAATTGATAATTATGTGAATTTTATTAAATTTTTTTCTGTAGCGGGTTGTGGGTTTATAGGGGAATAGGGTGGGAAGTAATTTAATTTCAATTAATTCAATATTTTAATTTATATATTGGTATTTATTTTGAAAAATGTGTTAATCAATTTTTAATTGGTAATTAATTAATTCTTAATTGGTAATTTATTTTTATTAATGGATTAATTGATAATTATGTGAATTTAATTAATTTATTTTCTGTAGCGGGTTGCGGGTTTATAGGGGAATAGGGTGGGAAGTTATTTAATTGTAATTAATTAAATGTTTGTATTTATTTATTGGTATTTATTTTTAATTAATTGGTAATTAAATTTTATTTTTTAATTGATTAATTATTATATTGTATTAAATTGGTATTTACTTTTAATTATTTTTTTATTGGTATTGATATTTAATTTATATTTATTAATCTATTAAATATTTACTTTCTCTGCTGTTAAGCTCACTAGAGTGGGAATAGTAATTTTTACCCCTATGTTATCCAACGCTTTCCCTACTGTTGCACTCTGGAGTGGGAATAGTAATTTTTACCCCTACGCTATCCAACGCTTTCCCCACTGTTGCACTCACTGGAGTGGGAATAGTAATTTTTACCCCTACGCTATCCAACGCTTTCCCTACTGTTGCACTCACTGGAGTGGGAATAGTAATTTTTACCCCTACGCTATCCAACGCTTACCCTACTGTTGCTCTCTCTGGAGTGGGAATAGTAAATGTTACCCCTACGCTATCCAACGCTTTCCCTACTGTTGCACTCACTGGAGTGGGAATAGTAATTTTTACCCCTACGCTATCCAACGCTTTCCCTACTGTTGCACTCTCTGGAGTGGGAATAGTAAATTTTACCCCTACGCTATCCAACGCTTTCCCTACTGTTGCACTCACTGGAGTGGGAATAGTAATTTGTACCCCTACGCTATCCAACGCTTTCCCTACTGTTGCACTCACTGGAGTGGGAATAGTAATTTTTACCCCTACGCTACCCAACGTTTTCCCTACTGTTGCTTTCACTGGAGTGGGAATAGTAATTTTTACCCCTACGCTATCCAACGCTTTTCTTACTGTTGCACTCACTGGAGTGGGAATAGTAATTTTTACCCCCACGCTATCCAAAGCTTTCCCTACTGTTGCACTCACTAGAGTAGGAATAGTAAATGTTATCCTCCTGCTATCCTATGGTAAAAATATTGTATGTTTTTTATTAATATCATGTGAATATATAAATATGTTTTAAAAAATAAAATTTTATTGTTTTTTTAGCTTTAATTATTTTATAATTTTAAGGTTATTTAAGTATTTGTAAGTATTTTTTAGTTAATTGTTTTTAATATTTAAATTACTATTAAGACATTTACAAAAAATCAATATTTTTACTATCTATATTATTTTTAAACGATATTTTTGATTCGATATTTTTTTACTACCTGTTTGTAGATAGGAATTCGATATTTTTGTAGTCGATATTTTATCCTCGATATTTTTGTATGTCTATATAGTGTGTACTCGATATTATGTCAGTGATCCATTCCCGGGATATCATGGCCTCTGGGGACAGCTGATCTAGTGGGGATTGGGTGTGTACTTTTCATATGAGATACAACTCAATATTGTAGATCCAAGGAGGAGCCAAGCCGGCATCGAAGATGGCCGCCCAGTCCCCCGGCTCCGTGTACCATCTCCTCCCGGAGGTGCCTTCGGCCTGAGATCCTGTGTCACAAGGGCAGGCACGGGCGCAGGAGCGGTTCCGGTGCACGATGGAGCGTCCCCGGGGTTTCTACCACCTCTACACGGGGAGAAACGGACGGCGGCGTCTGCGGCCTGGGGCGGCTTTAAGACCGGGACCTCGGCTACCTGCGGGGCCGGCCACTAATTCAACAACACCGGCCACTAGTCACAGTGAGGGTCCGGTCGGCTCCGGATTGCTTCAGACCGGCCGATTTTCGGCTCGCTCACTTCTCTGCTTGGGGGCATGAGTTGAAGATTGCCCCCTCATGATTCCCCTGGGTCGTTTGTCCCCCCTTTTTTGGGAATTTCTCGTTTGCCGCCGAGGACCGTGGGCTTTCCTGTCCCGCTATTTGCGGGAGACTCCCGAATTCGAGCCCGACCGCGATTGCTACTGCGCCCCCCCCCCCGGCAGCTGTGTATTGGCCATGTCTTCACTGTTTGGGTGCCCGGCTGGTGCTACCATGATGTTTGATGCCCTGCCGCACGTGCCCCGGCCCCGGACTATGTTGGTGCTCCCTCGGAACGTAGAGAGGAGGACATAGTGCTGTATCCATGCTGCTGAGTCCTGATCTGTTTTTCATCCTGTGGCGGACGGGAGCTTTAACGCAGAAGACGTGGAGTGGAACTGGGTCCTGGTGTTCTCCTGGCTGCTCTAGCTGATCTACACAATACCTTGTGGCAGGATGCCCGTCCACTGTGAGATGCGCTGGGAGGTATCGATTTTGTGTTGGAACTATGGAGCCCGTGTGGTTTGTGGGCGCACAGTAGTATGTTTCACTTCGTACCCGGACGTGACAATATGGCGCCTGCACTGTTATCCTGAACCTCTGGACGCGGGCGCTCGAGAGATCCCCAGTTTGTGACATTCGTGGCCTAGAACTATCCGTGGGCTCCTGCTTGGAACTGAGCGCTGGAACTCTTTCCACACCACGTTGTTGGTGTCTTCGATTCTGCTCCAATCACGTTTTCATCCTGCGACACTCCTTCCCTGTTCTGCTTTGCGGCTTACGATGTGGCAGTCATGTTGTTGCGATAGTTGGGTCATCGTAGTATGTGCGGGACGGGGCAAGGATAGACGATGTTTCCTCAGTTTTTATGCTTCCTGCTTGCGGATTCCTGTGGGATGTCTGACATTTTGTCTTATATTGTTGCCACGGTGGGCTGCTCCTGTGCCTAGTGCATTGTCCTCTTATATTGTTGTGGGCGAAGGTGTTGTACGTTCTGTCCCTCTATTATATTTGCAGAGGGGGAGGCCGGGGGACTGATAGAGGGCTCCCCTCCCGCTTTTTCTTTCTTTCTTTTCTTCCCTCGCTTGGGTTCTTTTAGTCTGGACGGGTGGTTGTTTCTTTTCTCTTTCTTCTAAATCTCGGGTTCATACAGCGGGCGACAGGCACACTGCTGAGGGGGAGGCCGTAGCCGGAGGCAGGAGTGCAGGGTGGGGGGTATTCTCTGTTTTTCTCTTTCCTTTTTCAGTTACTAGGGCCTCTTTTTCTCTCTTGCTTTCCTTGGGTTTCTTTTTCCGTTCTTCTTTTCTTCTTTTTGGGATTCTGAGTAGTAGGTAGTTTACCGGATGTTTTTATGTTTCAAGCCAGTATGGGGGAGGTTATCATCGTGTCTCGTTTTTGATTCAGCGGGCAAGTGCTGCATTGGAGGGCGTGATGTGCTGTTTGTTGCCTATCCTGTTTAGTGCGCGTTAGTGTCTGCGCCCTGCCTGCAGTGGTCCCAAATGTGTATATCCTGAATTGCGATGTTCCCTCTCTCTGGTGCTGCTAGATTGTATGCTGTCGGATCCTGCTCTATCTCTGAACCCTTTAAAAAAATGAAAACATAACCTCTTTTATCCTGGTGCCGTTATGGTGCAACAGTATCCTGGGTGTTGATGTGGACTTTGGGAGGCGGGTGGTATGTGTATCGACTTTCTGACTTGCATTGCCCGTCTCTGTGATATTGACCGGATGTGGTTTTTGTCAGCCTGTAATTGTGTCCACCTTATTTACAATAAAGGTGTTAAAAAAAATAAAAAAAAAATATTGTAGATCCACGGTACTCCTACCAGTCCAGGAGAGTGTAGGGGCTTGGACGGCTATGCAAATGCAGGATAAGCAGTTTATAAATCAAGCAACTGTCCACATAAAGCAATAAATATAATATTTTTTAAATTGAGATTGGCCCGTCTAGAGCACTTTGCTCTGTCAGTTCCAGAATGTGTAGATTGGCCCGTCTAGAGCACTTTGCTCTGTCAGTTCCAGAATGTGTATACTTAGCGCAGTGCTTAGTGCTACCAAGCTTTCTGCTTTGCATCTATTGAGGCCTTCTAAATTCCTGCATTTCTCTGCAAAACCAGAAAACGTGTTAAAGTAACTCAAAGCTCATGAAAGCATTATTTAGAAAAACATTTAGAAGCAATTATAGTTATCTGTAGTGTAGCTGAGGTTCTGTGGAGTGTAAGTAGGGTGCAAACATTCAAACTAGTGAACGGTGGATGGGGGCAAGGTTTGGTATGAGGAAGTATAGGTAGGAGTGGTACAAGCATCTGGGGGATTCTATGATTCTTCTTCCCCGCTTGGCTTCGTTTAATTTAATGCTGATCAGTCTGGCAAGGCCACTGGTGTAGCAAAACTACATGAAGTGGCCGGAAGGGTAACTCTTCAAAGGGTCATGTAAATACTAGGACAAAGGGGAGGAGCCCTCTCTTTCCTACATGCTTGCCATTTGGTGGAAGTGGCGGGAAACAGGGGTAATTCAGTGCCAAGACCACCATTCAAACTGCCAGACCAGCAACAGGTTAAAAGGCAATAGCAGCAGCAACTCTCTCACAAACCACCACTGGGAAATGAAACCCACCCACCCACACCAAGACGAGACAGAAGAAGGTTCACATGGCAAGATCACCTCAACAGGGGACTTCAACTGGTGGTTGGCCTAACCAGGACCCACACCCAGAACCCAAGCTAGGATCCTCAGAATATTCCTCAAGGTTCCATGATGAAATATCGATTACTAAAACATCGACCTACAAAAATATCGCCACAAATACATCGTCTACAAAAATATCGTAACCATATACTTAAACAAGGATTTACACAAATATCGATATTTTTTTATCGACTACTCTAATATCGTTAACAATTATATCAACTACATAAATATCGACTACTACATTATCGACAATATTTAAAATAACATTACCTTCTACACTAATATCGACAACACTAATATCGACTACCTTTCTACTTATATTAATATAAAAAAATATCGTCATTTTCTTTATAACCTTATATACACATTACCTTTCTGTTATTCACTTTTTCATAGTTATTTAAATTCAAAAAAAGCTTTTCTAACATATATGTATATACAATATGTATTATTTATTTATATATAATAAGAAAAAATACATTAGTAATATAAAGTATGTATGACGTTACAACGCATACTTTTACAACACATACCTTTCCAACGAAATTTTTACAACGCAAAAACCATTACAACGCATGTATTTACAACGCATGTTTTTACAACACAGGTACCTTTACAACGCATACCATTACAACGTAAGTATTAGTAAATATATAATAATTTTTTTAATATAAATTAATTAAAATGAATAGATTTTAATTAAATTTAATTTAATTTAATTTAATTTAATTTATTTAATTAATATATTTTTTTTACCCTGTACCCCTGTACCCCAAAAACACAAAACTGAGCCTGAACCCTAAAAATACCCCTTTACCTAAAAACTAAAAACTGACCCTGACCCCTTAAAATACCCCTTTACCCAAAAAGTAAAAACTGACCCTGAACCTTAAAAATACCTCTTTACCCAAAAACTGAAAACTGACCCTGAAACCTAAAAATTCCCCTTTAACCAAAAACTGAAAACTGACCCTGAACCCTAAAAATACCCCTTTACCCAAAAACAGAAAACTGACCCTGAACCCTAAAAATACCCCTTTACCCAAAAACTGAAAACTGATCCTGAACCCTAAAAATACCCCTTTACCCAAAAACGTAAAACTGACCCTGAACCCTAAAAATACCCCTTTACCCAAAAACTGAAAACTGACCCTGAACCCTGAATTTCAAATTTCAAATTTAAATATTGAAATTTCAAATTTCGAATTTTTTATAAATTTTTACATAATTTTCACAATTTTATAATTTTTAACCCAAACTTTGTTTTTGTGTTTTTGGAATCATTCTTAGCATATATATGATAACAAATACACAAACATAAAATATTACACACTTGACTTATTTTAATATAATTTAAAAATCAATTTTCTAATTTCAAATTTCAAATTTCAAATTTAAATATTGAAATTTCAAATTTCGTATTTTTTATAGCAATTTAATTTTGTATTAAACACTATATAAATAAAACCCACACTTAATTACAAAATTATTATATAATACATTCAATTTCAATTAAATATAATATTTTTTCGTATTTCAATTTATAATTTTTTGTAATTAAATTTAAATTTTATGAAACATATTTTAATATACTACCCACCCTTATCCCCTATATCACCAACAACCCGCTACTAAATCTTTTTAAAAACCCATTAAATAAATAATTCTGTTATTTAAAATAAATTTCAAATTTCGCCATTCAAAATAAAAAATAAATAAAAAATTTCTAATTTTTTACCATTCTATACATATTATTTACACTACTTTTTTAAATTACTACCCACCCTTATCCCCTATAATACCAATAACCCGCTCCTAAAATATTTACAAACATGTAATTTTTTTTTACATTTTGATCCCTATAATAATAAAAATAGACATTTAATTAATAATATTTAAACATAAAACAAATTTTTCTACACTTATATAACACATTCAATTATTTTGTCGATATTATATTCCACGATATTTCTCTAAACGATATTCAATACAACGATATTTTATTTTGACGATATTTTTGTCATTATACAAAATCGATATTTACAACAACGATATTTACTTCAACAATATTTTTTAAATTCGATATTCTTACCTCGCTATTTATGCTAGTCGATATTATCCAGTCGATATTCCTGCTTTATACCATTCCTCAAAAGCAAACTTGACATGACCACACAAGTGAATGCTGGTACTGTATCTGGATTCCACACCCTGAATATTTTCAAACGACTTCCAAGCAACACTTGGAAAACTGTCACTTATGTCCTAGTCACCAGAAACTTAGACTAGGGGAACATCGCTTATGCTAGGATCACCAACTTACTGCAAGCCTACAAACCAGTATTTGGCAGCCAGACTCATCCTCAACCTGCAACACAGAACTCACATCTCACCACACCTCAGGGAACTACACTGGCTCCCAACACACAAACATGTTCAATTCAAACTCATCAAACACACATGGAAGACATGGAAGACATTACATGACCCAGGCTCCATCTACCTAAACAGCCACATCTCTTTCCACCAACCACCCAGACACCTCCACTCTGCAGGACTACTACTCGCACACATCCAAAGCATACACAAAACTAGATCAGGATGACAAGTGTACTCTTGCATCGCTCCTAAATCGTGGACGACCTTCTACTCCACATCAGAGCCTACTCCTCTGTTCTTGAATTCCACAAGAGGTTTAAGAACAAACCTACATTAGGCAGGTCTAGGCAAACACACCTGCTCAGTGCCAGGATACCCTCATGGGTGATAGCACACTTTCCAGATATACATAACATAACTTATCACTTCATTCCAAGATGCTTGGATGCTGAATTTTGAATGACCAAGAGCAGTTACTCTACGGACCACAAACTTATGTTGCAAGAATAATCACTATGTATATAGGTCACAACTTGATGTTGAGGGACAGTCTCATTTATTCTAAGTGTACTATATTAAGGCAGACCGTATACCCCAAAGAACCATCTTGTCACGTCAATGACCAGAATGGGGCAACTATGTACCTGAGTGATGGGTGGATGGCTTGAGTGTTTCTGTGGCCCTGCTCTGGGATCACCTTCATCAAAGAGGGCAAGGTCAGGATGAGAGGAGGCAAAGGAAAAATTAGGAGTGCCATCGGATTTGCTGTAAGATATTTGAGCTCTGGAATGCAAATTCATTATTGGCTGCCACTGAGATTTTTTTATGGAATCCACACTCCGCCTAAGCCCATAGGTCATTACCCACCTTGAGGCCCATTTGCATTTCCCTTTGTGTGGTTCTTTATAAAGTGGAGAGTCTGGAAGGTACTGAGCAGAGAGTAGGAAGCAACACTTATGTGGATATTAGGGTGACTATTGAATGCACTTTGTCATAATAGAATCTTGCTCATATGAATGCAGAACATTTGGATAGAATTTTCCCAGTGTTGCTCTTGTTTATTGACAGTCTGTAGGTTTAACCTATTTTCAGAGTGAATGCAATAGATATAACTCCAGTACTTGTCCCAAATCCTTATACCTAGGAGGAACTGTTGGGTTGATTTGTCCCTCTATGTCAAAATTATAAACTTCAGTGTACTGTCAACGAAGTTCCCTTAGTACAAATATTCTTCACAACTGTGTGCTGTCTCTTTATAGCACTCCCCCAGGAATTGGTCACTAGCCTTTTTTCTTTTTCATTTAGGCTCTGGATTCGGGTAACAGAAACTTGGGTGGTTGGTCCTCGGAGCTCCAATACACATGACCCTAAGAACAGAACTGCAGCAGATCATCTAGAGATGAGGGACCCATCCTACGAAGCGCAAATAAAGGCATTGCAGCGACTTCTGGGCATTGTTAAAGTACTAAATTACACCTAAAATGGCCTCCTCCAAAATGTGAGGATTATATGATCCCGCATTTGTGAGATTTCATGAGAACTTGTGCAGAGGGTCAGATTGCCTGGTGAGGACCACGAGCCTGAGTATGTTAAGACACAACCAAGAGAGTGTTTATCTAGAGAAGAGACCATGTAAAACACAGAATCGGCCTGTAAAGAAGCATTGTCTTGGGCTATGATTATTATTACTATTATTACTATTATTATTATTATTATTATTATTATTATTATTATTATTATAAAAAAAAGTATTGTATATTGCTCAGTTACCCAAACAGGGTTTCCCGGCACTTGGGCATCAGGTCGGGTCTTAGAACATCCAGGTCTTCACTTCAGGTTTTTGTGAAAGAGAGTCAGTGATATGCAACTTCTCAGAGACTCAGTTATGGTATTCCACAGCACAAGTATGAGAAGGAGCAACCTCCCTTATGTGCCAGTTTGACTTTAGGGACTGTGCAAAGGGGCAGGTTACTTGAAAGTAGTGGACAGGTGTGCTGATAGGGTGCCACAAGTTCTTGTAGGTACCATGGACTAGCACTTGACCTGGCCTTTTGCACGTAGCATAATGCTTTAAACTGTATCTGTTTTTCGACTGTGACCAATGAATCTCTCAGATATGGCCTGACACAGAGGCATGTTTAGGGAGTCGTTATAGAAGCCTGGAGGCAGCGTTCTGTACTACTTGATGATGTACAGTAGAGGCCTTGTCTGTCCCTAGACAGAGCATTTTTCAGTTGGCCATTCTTGATAAGATTAATGCTAGAATAACCGTCCTTTGGGCTGATAAAATCCAGATAATTCTTTTCAGCCATTTCAGGACCATAAAACAAGTTGGTGCTACCTTGACCACCTAAGGCTTCATCAACAACTTCTCATGCACCCAAAAGTCAAGGTTTTTTACCTTGGGTTTTGGTTCAGGAAGAGCACTCAAGGCTTCTGACCAGGGCTGCGGGCAAAAAGGAAGGGGTTTCTTACCCAGCAATTATACTTTGGTCTTATCGCCATCGAGTTGGAGCGAATAACTGTTCATCCAAGTAACAATCATACCCAGGCAGGAGTTCAAGGCCTGAGAGTTGTTGCCCTAGCAGATGACACGGAAAGGATAATTTGAGTGTCATATGTGTAGGAGAACAGGGTAAGGCCAGAGCTTTCCACCAAGTTTGCAATTGTGAGGAGATAGATATTAAATAACATCAGACTTAGGGCTGATCCATGAGGAACTCCAGAGGCAAGGGTGTGTGGTTTGGATGAAGCACTGGCCAAAAAGCCTTGGAAGGTGCAGTCTTTTAGAAAAAAGGTAATGGAGGATTAGGCTTTCTTTGAAGACCCAAGCTCAACAATTTCTCTGGTAGAATGGTGTGTTGCACAGTATCAAAGACTGTGCTAAGATCGAGTAAAATCAGTGCGGCCATCCCATCCTTAGTCAGAAGGCATTTTAGATGTTCTATGACTCCCAAAAGGGCAGATTTGGTACAGTGGCCTGCTCTGAACTTTGAGGATCCAATACATTTTGAGAATCCACAAAGGTGGGTAGTTGTGTGTTAAAATGTTTCTGTATAATTTTGGAAAAGATGGGAAGCATCGAAATTGGTCTGTAATTTGGCTAATTGGAGGGATCCAGGTTAGGCGCCTATAACAGGAGCAGGACCATCCTGTGCTTCCATGCCTGTGGAATGTGTCCCTCTTGTAGAGAAGAGTTGAGGAGCCCTTCCAAAAGAAGTATGAGATGTGGGTCCAATGTGCTAAGCTTGGCTGGAGGAAGAGGGTCTCACAGGGAGCAATACTTTATTGATTGAAGCAAAGAGAGACAAGCATTTACAATGCAATAGGGCTTGCAGCATTAAAGTTTGAGTTATTGGCATTGTGTATGACAATGCGTTGCATACATTTTCCGAAAACTCTGAATTGGTGTATAAAGATGATTTGCAAACTGTCATATGTTGAGTGAGGGTGTGTGAGGGTGTGTGAGGGTGTGTGAGGGTGAAAAAGGGTGTGTGAGGGTGTGGGGGTGTGAGGGTGTGGGGGTGTTGGGGTGTGAGGGTGAGGGGGTGAGGGGGTGATAGGGGGGTGAGGGTGTGGGGGTGTATGGGGGTGAGGGGTGCGAAGGTGAGGGGGTGTGAGGGTGATGGGGTGTGAGGGTAAGGGGGTGTGTGAGTGGGTGTGTGAGGGTGAGGGGGGTGAGGGTGTGAGGGTGAGGGCGTGTGAGGGTGTAAGGGTGAGTGAGGGTGTGTAGGTTTGAGAGGGTGTGAGGGTGAGGGGGTTTGAGGGTGAGGGTGTTTGAGGGTGAGGAGGTGTGAGGGTGAAGAGTGAAGCATTGTGCAGCGTGCACATAGTAAGGGTGATGCAGTACCCCCAAAATAAACATGCTGGAATTCTGAAAATAAATGAGCAATAAAATGCTTTTACATTTTTTTTTTAACTTGTCATATTTGCTGCGCTTTAAAAGATGGTCAAATGTCAGGCTTTTTTGGAAAGTTGGTACTTGTTGTTTTAACGTGGAGTGTCGAGTTTACTTTTCTTTCTCCGAATGTAAAGATAGAGGATTTTGTAAAGCAAACTGACAATCTTGCTGGGAAGCAGGGAATGAAAAGAAAGGCTAAATTATGCCAGTTTGTATTTTTTAAAAATAACAATTAAATACCTATAAATGCACCAAATATTTCAAGCCATATCAGCAGTTGCGGCGTAAGACGTAAGCAAAAACGAAACCGTGGCCAAAAACGAAACTTGCCGTGGGGCGGGACTTCCGTCTTTGGAAGCCCGCGCCCACGGAGTGGCTGGCCAGAAAAGCAGTGCTCGTGACACGGGGCTCCCATGCCCGAGGGAGAGCCCCGCGGAGGATGCATTAGTCCGGAGTGGCGGTAAGTGGGGTTGGGGGGAGGGGGATGCCCGTGTGTGTATGGTGCGCTGGTGTGTGTGGGTATGTGTGTGACGGCGGGGGTGTCTGTATGCGTTGGTGCATGTGCTTGTGTGTAGGTGCGCCTGTGTGTGTGCGCATGCGTGCAGGGGGAGGTGTGGCTGTGTGGTACAGCTTTCCAGGAGAGGAGACAGGAGCTGGGCACAGCGAGCGCGTTCACGTGCGGGTGGTCCGCTCAATTCCGAGCGCGCGTCCAGCTCCTGTCCCCTCTCCTGGAAAGCAGACTCGCTCACGATAGGGTCTCTGGCGAGACCGCGCTTCGCGCGGTTAACGCCACAAGCCCTAAAAAAGGAAGGAGTCCATCGTGGCCCATGAGTTCATTTTCTGACAAGCTTGTGCATCGTCCAAGATGTCTGCCTCCTCGGTAGGAGAGTGCATCCATAAGCTGATACTAGGAGTGCTATCGTCCGACTGAGATTCTTTCATACGAGCAGCCTTCAGAAAGTGTTGAATGTCAGTCACCGTTTAAACAATAAAGTGGGCCTACTCCTCATAATGTAACTGTGTCAGTACAGGAGAAGGACATACGTTGCTCTGACCAGAGAGTTCCTTAAACTACTCTGAAGAGTGTTTTAGAGCAGTTTTGAGCTGTAGAGATTTTATCTGAAGAGTGCGTGGCCCGAGCATATCTGCAACGCCAATGTGAATAATGTACATTCAACATTAATGTGACTACAGTATATTTTAATAACCCTTCTGAAAAATGACTAAAATTATGGCAAGGCCACCCTTCCCCATTTTGAATTGATAAATTTACAGAAAAAACTTTCATCCCTAGTATTTCATTCTACTAAATCAAAAACTCCCTTAAAGTTTATTTTAAAACTCTCAAATTGTGTCTAACATAATAAGTGGTAAAGGTACAAAATGTATGAGAATGTCATACAGTATTACTTTTATTCCTAAAACACTTTAGTGTGACATATAACGTGTGACTACCAGCCTTTATGATTGATGTATACTAGGATTCAGTTTTGAAAAGGCAATTCACCATAAGTGTGATTATTTCTTCTAACCAGAATATATTGTGGGTGGATAATTACCATTGAATTTATTATTGATTATACCATACTAGATTTTAAAATTAGTTAGTAATGGTGTGTGATCATGATGTAATTCTTACTCGAGATCAATCTGGATTGTTCAGCAAAATGTTCTAAATAATTAAAGAAAACTGAACACGAAATATATTTAGAAAATGGTTTATAACTTTTATAATTCATGAAGGGTAATATTCAATCTCTATTAAGGAGTAGAGAATAGCTCTAGAGGCTATACCAGCCGTGCCTCCATCTTAGAATGATCTCACACCAGAAAACACTTGGAGGGAAAATGGCTCAAGCCTTCTACAGTGATGGTAAGCCAAGGTGACTACACGCCGGTCAGTGCAGCTTGCATGATGTAGATGCAATCTGCTATTGGTCTCACAGGGTGGCATCGGGGCTAACAGGCTCCCAGTCTTGAGCACAGCATCTGTTGTTAGGCATTGTATGCCATGCTGTCTAATTCACCATTGCAGGTGTGAACACACATCGTATCTCACTACATGCAGCATGTGTTAGCTTAGCTATCAGACTCTCTCACCACACACTGCCTGTCTCACCACACCTGCATAGTAATGCATGTCTCACCGAATACTGCCTGTCTCATCACAGCCGTATAATGCTGTATGTCTCACCATAGCCACATGTTACACAAAGTACTGCAGGGTCTCAGCGCTGAATAACACACACCAGGCGCTGGACACAACATACTAGTCTTCTCTCACCATACAGAGCCCATCATGCCCATCTTGCACTCTGTGTGCTCCACATTCTGCATGCTTGTTTCACCACACACTAATCTTCTTGAAGCATGCATGCGAATTGTAGTCACAGTTCTTCTAATCAGGAAGCCCACCCTTCATTTTTCAATGGACCCAACAGATTTGCGTGCCAGTTGCTTTTCAGTTAAAAGTTCGGGCTGACGCATGTTCATGAGTAAGAACCTTCAATCTAACTGTGGCCTGCCAGATGTGAGGGTTCGGTGGAATAATAATGGATTTACTGCGAGAGAAGAGCCATTCTGCATTCTTCAGCAGTAATACAAAGGATCACAGTGGGTTTGCGTTATTTGGGCTGCTCACAGCAGTCTCTACCATTGTTACCAGCTGGCAGCTGAATGAAAGGGTTCTGGCTGGCACAGATCAGACTTCTGAGAGCAGCGCAACCACCCAAGGGTAACATCCCACGGTTCCCACCCAAGGTTAACATCCAAATCACAAACCAGACGCCCACACATGTGGGGATGGGACCGCAGCTGACTGACAAAAAGTAACACGTCCTCAAGACTAGGACAACAAATTTGGAGGCAGTGTGTATTCATAAATATGTTTTCCTTAACTTGCTCCAAAAACCCTGAAATCCTAAAGATGGCAACCTAGACAACTGGCAGCACTGCAAGGCCATAATGAAACCTGGTGCGCTAAACACATGGCAGCTATGTATAAACCTGAACACTGGCGGCTCCTCCGCTAAGGCGGAGGAGCGTCGCCCCACTGCTCTTCGACAGCAGCGTCCCGTTAAGGTTAGAGTAGTGAGGTGGTGGGACCAGGTGAGTGGGATGTCGACAGACGACAACCAGGGGAAATTAATTATTTATTTCATTTTGCCTGGTGATAGAGCGGCATGTTATTTTGAAATTGTAGGGGTGCATTTTGCAATGCAGGGTGCACTACAAAATTCGTTTTATTAATTAAATTGGTTATTTACCTTTAATTATCCATACTCCAGTTTTTGCACCCCCCACCCTGGCCCTCCCCCGCCCCGCCCCGCCTCTCCGACCAACCGAAACTCCCTCCACAGGCCGTGGCTGTTTGGATGGAGCTGAAGTTTCATTGGAAAAATACAGGAGAGAAGACCTGCTGAAGGGGGGTGTTTAGGGCGTGTTTAACGTTTTTGGGATTTTGTACTAGGGACTGTACCCCGAGGGTGGAGAGAGGAGAAGGCTAGAGGGGAAGCAAGAAGGAGCATTTTAGAACGAGCTCTGTAGCCATGGAAAGTGAGTGTACTTCTTGGGAAGTCTTCACTGCTGACACCTTTTCTCTTGCCTGTGTGGGAATGTTAAGTAGGGATGTCACCTTAGAGTTAGTGTAGGGACAGACTAATATTCTATTCTTTCCTTTGGGCGAATACAGCAAAGACTTCAAGCAGGGATTATCATCATTGCCTGACGCTTTTGGAATTAACACTGATAATAATCCTGAGTCGTATGAGACTTCTGCATAGGGTTATGTTTGTATTAGTGCCCGTCTATTTTCTTAACCTCTTGCTGAGGGATGTATGTCGTTACGCATGCTTTTTCCACACATGCCTTTACAACGCAGGTTTTACAACGCAAGTCGTTACAACGACTTGCGATGGGGTGCGCTGGATAGTGAATAGTTTAATTTACTATTCCAACACCGGTCCCCATGGATAGTAGGGAAGGGTTTGGATAGTAAATTAAACTATTCCCTATCCTGCAGCGCCCTCCAGCGCAAGTCGTTGTAACGACTTGTGTTGTAATTCCTGCGTTGTAAAGGTACTGCGTGGAAAAAGTTTCGTTGTAAAGGATGTTTCCCCTTGCTGAGGTACCTGTATGTCCAGTTATTTTTGGCTTTGTAATAAACCTTTAAAAATGGATTTTGTAGTCAGTGGTACTTTAAATTGGATTGATTTGGTTTTATACAAAATGTTTGTGAATTTGATGTACTTCCCTTTACACTTTTTAGCAGACTAAAAACGGTCCAGTCGACCAGGGATTCTAAAGATTGGTAAAATAAAGAAAATCTAGATAAGAACCTGCTGCGACACTGGTCATGGTCCGTCAAAATCCCCCTCACCCGGCCCCATCATTTTTACCTGTATGGGCCGCGGCTGCTCTTTGAGCAGTGCAAACATTAAAAATAAAATGATAATAACAGGAGGTTATTATAATTTTATTTTTACTTGCGGTACTCTGAGTCAGGTCGGGGCAGGGCGGGACGGGGTGGGGCGGTGCTGAGCTCGCCACCGTGAGGAGTGGTTTGCGCTCCCTAAATGCGCATGACTGTTTGGCTGGCCCTCTTGGTCTGGCCAAACAGTCATGCGCACTTAGCATGTTCTCCACCTGGCTGTGTTGCACACCCCGATGGAGAACATGCCAAGGCTCCCAGGCACTACGTGAGCGGCCAAACAGGCCACTCAGACCAATCACGACGCTGCTCATGCATTTCTCCTAACTTTCAGACCAATCACGGCGCTGCTCATGCATTTCTCCTAACTTTCTTCAGCCGAAACAGAAACACCCAGGCTCCCGGGCTGGGAGAGTCTGGGAGCCTGGGTGTTTCTGTTTCTGCTGAAGTTTCAAGTGAGGATGGAGGAGAGGTGGCATGGGCGGCCGAAGGTAAGTTTATTTGTTTTCACTACCTCCATTCTGAGGCAGCTACCACTGACCCTGATGTGCATTCCAAATGGCTACCTTTTGCTTGCACACTTTAACTGCACACTTGATTATCTATTTTAATCACTAGAAATAGGGGGGTGGCCACGGACATCTAAGGTTCAGAGGGAAAGTATGTTTAGGAATAGATTTTAAAAAGGTTCCATAATCTCTTTTCATAAATAATTAAGAGCGTTTCCAAAACTTAGGGCCATATGTATCAAGCAAATTCGCATTCGCAAACGCCAAAATTCACAGAATTTCGGCGTTTGCGAATGCGAATTTGCTAAATGGTATGTATTAAGGAAAATCTGGTGCAAAACAAGGAATCGCAAAATTTGCGATTCCTTATTTTGCATTTGCATTTAAGGAATTGCAAATTTTGCGATTCCTTAAATGCAATGTATGAAGCAAAAAAAAATTTAAATTGTCCTTAAGGAATCGCAAATTACCACCAACTTCAAGTTGGTGGTAAGTTGCGAATTCCTTGAAAAATGCACATTTTTCCATTTTCCAAAGTGCCATGTGACGCACATACATGCCCTTAGGGCAAGTATGTGCGGCACATGTGCACCCATGCTTATTTTAGGGGTACAACAGGGTGTCCTTTGGACACCCCTGCACCCTTTAAATTATTCTCAATTTGCGATTCTCAGATAGAGAATCGCAAATTGAGAATAACTTCCCATTCATTCCTATGGGCCTCCTGGCCCATAGAAATGAATGGGAAAGTATTCCTTAATTGCGATTTGCAATTTGCTAATCGCAATTAAGGAATACTAAGAATTTGCAAAAAAATTGCTAATTTGTACATACATCCCAATTTGCGATTCTGAAATTACTATTTCAGAATCGCAATTCAGGTTGAAGATACATATGGCCCTTAAAGACATACTTTACTTTCACATGCCTCCCTCCGCCTGCTGTCTCTGAAACAGGCAGGCAACACCTACAGTCCTGATAGTTAGGGCGTACAGTTGTACAGACATTGAATAGCCACTGAAGAGCTGGAAGCATTGTTTCTTGGCAGGGGGCTCAGCCTGTTACACCTCTTCAAAGCAGAACAGATGAGTTCTAACGATACACTCCGCCCTCTCCGACCCTCTTAGTCTTCCCTCTTTAGTCTCCTTCCCGTAAGCAGTGAACGAGGGCCTGGATTACACTTTTGTCCGGACTCCAAAGTGAACCTTTGCCCGCCAGTTGTGGAGGGAGGCTTTGGCTCAGATTGGCTGCGAGTTAGCCAGCCACTCCCAGCAGTGTACACTGCCAACGGGCGACATAGGTTATTACTTCCTGAGTCAATTTGATGAAAGACTGTGAAGGGGTTCTTGCATTTCCACCTGCTGGTAAGTGAAATAAATTGGGAGGAACATTATCTTAGTTTGAACAAACTTTTGACTTTTCTTGGGGCAAATTATTGCACTTGCGTAAAAACAAGTATGGACTGTCTAAGAAACGAATAGAATATCTGGGACATTTGACTACAGGGTGGGGCCAGCCAAGGATGGAAGTGTTGAAAGCGATTGATGGGGGCTCTATTCTGATGAATAAAGAGAGGTTGTTGTAATTTCTCAGGCTAAGCACATTTTATACTTTGTTTATTGATACTTTGTCAATGATAACAGATCATTTCACAAGATTGTTAAGAAAGAAAAGTACATTTAAATTGGTGGATGAAAAAATTGAGGCATTTTGATTGTTAAAGAAAACGTTGTCATAAGCACTGTTACTTCAGTCTTTTTGTTGGACTTGGCCCTTTTTGCAGGGTCATCCCCGAACTTTTTGCCTTCTTCCTAGTAAGATTGGTTTACACCTGTTTGGCGTATTTAATTGACCTATCAGTCCTTAGTAAAGTGGCATCTCATATACCCAGGGCCAGTCAATTAAATGCTACTGGTGGGTTTGCAGCGCAGATTGCGCCGCCCACCAAAGTAGCCTTTCAAACCTGTCTCAGGCCATTGCAGGGCCTGCATGCGCAGTTTACTGTCGCTGTGACGTGGCACATAAAATGGGTGCCACGTCTGTGACTCCCCTTTCACTACAGGTCAGTCACCCCTAAGGTAGGCCCTAGCTAGCCCTATGGGCAGAGTGCATTGTAGGTAACAGGCAGGACATGTGCCTTAACTGTGTGGCGTGTCTAGGTAGTGACAAACAGCCATTTTGATTTCTCACTGCTGTGAGGGTGCCCTCTCATATGAATGCATTGGGGATTCCCTGATATGTGTTTCAGTGGTAATTCCTGATCTGCGAGGAGCAGAGGAATCAAGTTTAGTATGTTTGGAAGAGTGGTAATAAATGCTGGGTAATGGTGTGTGCAGGTTTATTATCCCTATTTTGGAAATGCCACTTTGAGAAGTTGCCATTTTTGTGTGCTATATGTCTTTGTGCCTGCCTGTTGTGTATTGCATGTCTGGCTCTGGAGTGACAGGGGCTGGGGAGGTGCAGTGGCTCCAGAGGGGCTGGGTGAGTTAGAGCTAGGTTGAATAGGCCCATCTAAATTTGGAGTAGTGAGAGGAGTAGCACCTGAGACTGAATGGGACTGTGCCTGCCTTCTACAATGCTGGCTCCGCCCCCCCATGGTGGGTCAGGGGCCAGAGCCTAACTAACAAAAGGAGTTGTTGTGCACCTGAAAAGAGGGGTGTAAGTGCCCCCCAGAACTGGTTTCGACCGGGCACAGAGCTCTGTGCCAGGGGGAAGAACAAAGACAATCATGGTATAAATATTGGGGCTGTGACCACATGTGGGTGTGCTGCTGGGTGCTTACTTGAAGCCTGCGACTGGCAGGCTGCTGGACTGGCAAGAGGATCCGCCACTGGGACTTTTCCTTGGGAGCTGCTTGCTGAAGGGACTTCCCCAATGCCCAGGGACCATGTGTGCTGGCCTACTGCCTGTGCTCTAAGCCAGAGTGCTCCATTGTTCTTGGGGGGTCGGGGGGAGCCCGAAAGGAGCGATGTAGACTGCTCCTGCAAACTGGCCTAGGAGCCCCCGGTGTGTTCCACTTTGTAGGAGGGAACTTCCCAGAGTGCGGGGTTGGAGGAACTACCCAAAGACGGGCCGCATCATCTCGGGCAGCCCTGCGGGGAGAGAGGGCCGTTCATACCCTCAGCCAACATGTCCCCACTGCAGCACATGTTGGGCGCTTTGATTTTGAACCTCTAAGAGGCTCTACCTTGCTGAAAGAAGAAGTCGGAGTCCCATTGGGCTCTCATCCGGAAAATAGAAGTCAGTCGAGGAGAGCCTAACCTGGGGCGTGGCCAGCCGGAGGAGGTATTGCCGCACAAGAAGACCAGAAGTCAGGCAGCAGCTGCCTGGTTGTGTGCGGGGCTCCTGGGAGAACAGGAGAGTCCTGCATGACTACAAGCGTGGCCATAGTCCGGAGGAGATGAAGGGGACTGAGACTTTGATCCGGGTCCCACTGCTACTGTGCCTTGCCGAAGGAGGCTGATCTTGGGTGGGGACCCCCCTGGAAGTCTTGCCGCGGGAAACGTGATGCAGACTACGGAACCTCCGGGGCTCAGTGAGACCGCCCCTGTGTGAGCTGGTGAGTGTCCCGGGGAACAAAGTGCCCTTCCAAGTGTGCGGGCCATACTGTAGTGACCCAGCCCGAGGGGCCATTACAGGGATTCGCCCATGTGCTTTTGTTCCACCAATGCACTTCTCCCTATCTTTGTCAGAAGCTCGCCACTGTGGATGCACGTGGCCAAGGGCAGCTGCATATTTGGTCCGAGGGCCATATTTGTCCTATGGGCGCATTGCGGGATGAGCCCGGGACGGGACCCCCGCTTAGAAATAAGCTGACCTACGGGACAACTTCGAAGGGCATATAGGAATACCGGTTGGGGGCACGCAGATGCAGCAGGGCCCCGCCTCCGTATGAGAAGCCCCATGACATGTGGAAAACAAGCACAGGAGCACTATCTTAGGTTTCTGCTGCTGAGGAGGTAGGCCTATGGTGGGCCCGTTGGAATGGTTATGTTTTACATAATATGCTCTGTAATGCCTACTATACTGTGCTAGGCCTAAGGCCTCATGCATTGGTATGGTGGGCCTGTTATTAGTGTTTACTAAGGCACACTGCTGGGTATGATGTCGCTGAAGGTGCCCTATTGCCAGTAGAGACTGGTTGTTTCATCAACTGTGATGGTTATGCCTAAGAGGGGTCTGATGTATTGATGATGTTCGTCCTCCTGATTGATGCATAATGTGGTTTATGCCTAATGTGATTGCCTAATGTGATTGATGCATAACGTGTTTATGCTAGGTGCCTTTAACAGTAGTTACTGGTTATTTTATTACTTACCTGTTCTAATGGTGATGACAGTGGCCTGATTGGTCCTGTAATGTATATAATCCCCTTTAAAGTAACACTTATTGCCAGGTGGCGCAGTGTATATATGTGAGTGCATTCTAAGGTGTTTTATGAGTAATACAAAGGCTATTTTTTATATACCCTTGTCTGGAGTTTCTTTTGTGGTGTGCCTAGTGGGTTGCTGCTGTGTGAGTGTGTTGCACAAACGCTCTACACATTGCCTCTGGGATAAGCCTGACTGCTCTGCCAAGCTACCAAGGGGGTGAGAAGGGGTTATCTTCGGTATGTAACTCCCTTGCCCTGACTAGAGTGGTGGTTTCCGCCTGGCTGAGGTGCTTGAACAAGCCAACCAGAAATCCCATTTCTAACACTTTTGATCCCACGATAACAGTTTGTTTTACCTGGACGTTAGTGATAATTAATTAGGAGCTATGCTTGCTCAAAGTGGTAGTACTCGGGAAAGGAGTGTGGCATTTGCTTCATGTATGCTAAAACGTGTGATACAATACTCCATCATAGAGAAGGACATTTTGGTATGTGGGTGGGCTGTACAAAAACTTGGGAATCATATATGGGGTGCAAATTTATGCTCAAGACAGACCTGCACTCCTCAACTGTATGCTGAATGGAGTAATTGTACATTCAGCATGGACCACAGCTAGACTAGCCAAACATAGCACAAAACTCTTAGTGTAAGACTTTTGTGTGGAGTACTTTGCTTGAAAAGATAACAAGAAAGCATGTTTTTTTTCTTTAGGTTTACATTATTTACCCGAATTATGATGAACAGAGTGATAAGGACAATGATGTGGAATGTCTGATAGCCTCTGATGAGTTAGCCATTGGGGGGGAGAAGGAACAGAGTAGGACCATTGAGAAAGATGGAGTAATATTGAATGCGTTGAATTTCATCAAGGCCTAAAGAAACGTGTCTAGCGCAGGACCAACAAAGTTTTGCTAAAGTCTCAGCAGAGTTGTGTTTTGAGGTTGAGTACTGCAGTGAGGTGATAAACTTATGCTGCTAGTGAAAGTCGGAAGCAGTCTAGATGATCTGGTCCATAAGAGACATTGTGCAATGACTCTTGGTTAAAACAAGTTCCAAGAATCGCATTGGTGATATCAGATGTATAGGGATGTTGAGTTGAAGGTTCAGAGCTGTGGTGTGTGTAATTTGGCTGAAAAGAAGTTGAAGTGTCCTCAGGTACCTATGATATCCATTCAGCTTCCTGAAGGCCCATGGATTAAGGAAGGCATTGATTTCCTGAGGCCATTACATGTGAAGCCCGCCCGCCATCCTAATGGGGCCTAAGTGTCTACGTGCCTTTATTGTGGGGAGTGCATCGCTTGGTTAACCATATTCAGACCCCCCAGAATATTGCGGCATGGATTAGCAAATTTAGCAGCACAAATATGGAAATTTAGTGCCACATATATGGAAATTTAGCTGTATTTTTGTGGCACTTTATTTTACTCATAATCATTCATTTTCAGCCTGAAATCAATGGAAACAGTTTTAGCAGAGTATTCCACTTCGAATTAAGTATGGGCGAATTTTACGGATCTGCGGTCCGCGAATTCGCGCGAAATCACAAAAAAATCGATTTGCACTCTACTCAACTGGAGTGCTTTCTACTGGCTAATCCAGTAAGTGCTACATCGTTGGGTAAATGTAAAGTGCTTTTCCTACACTACAGCTGCGTAAAGGGCCAGAGATTTGTCTCCACTGACCATGTGTGCCTGTAACTCTGCCACCGCGCCAAAAGGCCCCGAGGTCCCTTGAGTGAGCTGTCCATCATAGTTGGGAAAGAGCGGGAAGACGTTTGATACCGCTAGTGTGTGGTGCGGGGCCAAACGGGCGGGGCTTCTATGCCTGTCACTGTCAATATGCGTCTTGTGTATAAAGGGTCAGAGAGCGAGCAGGGCAGCAGGTGAGGAGAAATCAGCCTCCTGGGCACAGGAACTACACGGGGATTGCGCTCGAGAAACTCAGGGATTCAAAGACCTCCCTCGAGTATTACAGCTAATTTTCGACAGCAGATATAGGGTAAAACCACACTTGCCCAGCCTCGACCATGCTCACTAATGTTTTGGGCTGATAAAAACGTTACTGAATTTGAGCTTCAGCTCGGGCATCTGCTTTACTTATATCTGTAAGTGCTTCCTGTTGAGGTTTAATTTTTGGCCCACAGGAAGCACTTACAGAGTTAAGGCAGGTGCCCGAGTTGAAGCTAACTTTGTAACCATTTTAGAATGGCGCCAGCAAGCTGCAATAGCTGAAGTTGCGACTTGCAAGTAAGCAGCTTCAACTCTGGCAGCTTGCCGGCGCCATTCTAAAATGGTTACAAAGTTAGCTTCAACTCGAGCACCTGCCTTAACTGTAAGTGCTTCCTGTGGGCCCAAAAAAAATCTGCCCACGAGCGAATTTGGGATTTTTTGGCAATTTCGCGAGATTCGCGGATCGCGAAATTGCCGAAAATATGCAAATTCCGCAAGCGTAACGGATTTTTGGCCCACAGTTACTTTGAATAGGCAACCTGGGATATGGAACAGAGAAAGCAGCCCACAGGTGAAGGCTGGTATCCCTTGGAAATGCAATCCTTCATTTGCTTTAGTATAGGTTCTGAGAAGCCCATCAAAGATGGCCTGGTAGCATCCCATAGGAAATGGTATGCTAGAACCTACCTTAGTGTATGCTCTTGGGGTCCAGATTGGAGGGACAGGGAGATAGCCAAATAAATTGAAATCATGCAACCAGTCACAGTATATGACCCGTGGAATCCACTTAGGAGCAGCAGAGGAGAAAATCACAATAAAGGCACTATACAACTGTGTAATACTTCAAGCCAAATTGCAAAATCCTGGAGAGTCTGGCTAGGGCTCTGACCGTTTATGTTTTCAAGGGTGAAGGGGGTGGGGGGGCACAACGTTATAACATTTGCAATGTAATAGGATTCATATTTACGTGTGTTCAAGCTATTGTCATTGTAAATGACATTGCCATTTATTTATGTTTTAAAAGCCAAAACAAATAAAAGGCATTGTGACTTCTTTTCACCTGATCTGCCCCATTGGGTTCACTGCCTGCCTCCTAAGTGTCCTGTTCTGATCCCTTGTCTCCATGGTACCCATCACCTTGCTGCCCATTAATTACCTGCCTGTATCCCATTCTGCCCCCAAGATGGTCCCTTCCTGTTTACCTTTCCTCTACTCCCTGCTTTTATCCAGCTGCCACCTCATCAACTCATATCCTGGTCTTACCTTGTCACTTCACTTGATGCCTGGAAAATGTCCTCCTATCTCTTGATTTCCACCTGCACTAGGTTCTGCCCTAAGGTGCTCACTGCTATCCCCCTCCTTCCTGCCTTTGTCCTCATCTCATCTACTTGTGCTGCCTTTTGCGCCCCAATGCCAGACACCTTTCGTCCGCCTGGCCCTTACGTGTGCCAACTCTGTTACCAGGAAGTTTGCCGCCTGCCCTTCTCTCGCCTGCCACCTACATTTGTCATGTTGCGATTACCATACCAGTTCCTTCACTGGGTTTCGCTCCCAAGATGTCATCTTTCTGCCTGAGTTTGCTATGATAAAGGCACCCTCTTAAAATGTGGAAGAAGCGCCTCCCCATGAAACTTAGTCACCAGCAGTTACTGTCTCATTGTGCGCATTGCCGATTTTGCGGGCACTTTAATAAAAATGGAGGCATTTTTGCAAAACTGCCCATTTTGCGGGCACTTTTGTGAAAATCACAGAATTTTTACAAAAGTGCTGCTTCGCTGCAAACCGCGAAATCGCGAAATCCTGGAGGATCTGCATATTGATGTCCAGTACTTCTGCCCTCTTTAGCTGGCCATGGCCTAATCGTTCATCTAATTAAAGGTAATTACCACTAGCAACTGAGGAGTGGGAATGATGGGATAGTGATTATACCTGTTTGGAGTCGGTGACCCACCCCACATCTGAATTGTGTCCTTAGTGTGAAATTCCAATAGCAGGACATTTCGAAAACTGAAGACTGTGTGAATATTTTTATCTATTACTAACCAAAAGATAAATGTTACCTCATGGATTCCAAAGTGCGCATAAGAATCAAAGTAATAATCTCTTGACGTCATCTCGTCCGGCTTCAAGAACTTCGAGATCTTTCCTCGTCCTGGGCAAGTCAGCTGTAAGGACGAGTGTAGAACAGACTGGACTGGCTTTGGAATGACCACTGGCTGGATGGGCTGAGAGGGTGCGCTGCAAATCTGAAAAATGAAGGGAAGAGTGTTTTAAATGCAACATTCTCAGAGCATTTAAACTTTACACAACAATCTGTCTGGAAAATGGTTTCAATGTCTTGTCAATTTATCAGCAAATTCCCAAATACCCCAATGAAGCACAGTCACAGAGAAATGCTTTGTACTCAAAGCTTACAAAAATAAGCATTGGCCTAGCCAATAGGTCTCGTCTTGGGGACCTTTTGTGTTGAGAAATATAGTACATTATCCTCGGTGCTGCGCCGCCAGGGATTGAATAGCTATACAATTGCTATACACTGGGTCATATAGTCTGATTCAAAAATGCGTGCTTGCCCCCAGAAACATTTATGGACACAGTCCCAGGCTTTTTAAGGCAGAAACAGGAAGGTAAATGCCTCGGTGCAAGTCAACAGCACTAAAACATTGTGTGTGAGACTGTATCCCTTGGGTATTGAACAGTCTGACAAATCAGCGTCAGGAGCAAGTTACACTTAACACAATAAGATGACAGAGTAAACACACCTCCTGTTGAAAACTATACATTGAATTTACAAGTACAATTGTTTGAGTAGTGCTTGAACCTTGCTCCACGTGAGTTCATGTTCTGCCACTGTTCACAACATTGTTTTGGAGTCTCAAAAATAATTTTACTGCATTACCCAGTCTCCACTTTAAATGATGACTTGTGACGTCTAACTGAAATGTGACTCTTATGGCACCCTCCCAGGCTTTAGAGGCCATAAAACAATAAAATATACATTTGCCTTTTCCTGTCCTGTCTTGCAAACACCATAAAGGAGGCCATCTCCTGAAAGTGCTGCTGTTCAAATACCCTCGTGTTTGTGGGAGGACACAAACTTGTGCATTACTGTAAAATAATGAAATGCACATAGAACATTTTTCTTTGAGAGTTAGCGTGTACAAGACTAATTGAGAAATCTTCACCCACAACAATACAATATTCGCTAAAAACTGTCTTCACATTTTAAGTAACTATTAGATCCTTAGGCGAATGTTTTTTTATTATTATTTTTTTTTAAAACTGTCAGCATAGTATGTCAGATGTTGGGACCATCACTTCGACTTACCCCAAAGAGACTTGGGTAGTATGCAGTACGCTATTAATACAGGAATAAAACAACTTAAACTGACCTACCAAAATTAAGAGTAGCCTAAAAAGGTATCACTGTGTGTTTTTTACACAACCAACCGAGATTTGGCTCAGCCACAACAAACTAACATGGATTTTTGAGGCAGGTCCACGAAGCTAAGCAGACATGAGGGATAAAATCATTAAACAAAAACTAGAGTATGTTAACATTAAAAGCTGTAGAAAATAATGTAATTCTGTGTGCAGAGCATAAGCCAGCCCCTAAACATATGTGCTGTGCAAAATTTGTAAAATACAATATATGGCAAGCTCCATGCAGTGATATTTTTAAATGTTATTCTGAACTAGTCAAAAAAGAAAACTTGTTTTAGACATAAAAGTGGGTGCTGGCACCTTACAGCTGAGTGCACTTTGTCATTTGACAGTGAAGTATTATCACGTTGCCAGAAAAGGAATTGATTTTCTGCCAGCACTGCAGTGTTGTGGGTGTGCTGTGCAGTAAATATGTGTTCTGAAGTAAATAAGTCTACCTTTTAATCAAAAAGACAGTCCCAGCCAGGATGCAGACTTGGGGCAAGAAGCAAATTCCACCCGCAAACTAACTTGGCCAGAGCGCTAAATTATTTGTCGCTGATTAGTGCATGAACCCTGCGCAGATGAGCATCACCGCCATTCGGACTCCTCGTTTATTCCATCAATCGGCAGGAACAGAAGCCTGCTGCAGACCAGGCTGGAGGGATTGATTTGATCTAACTGCATATTTAAGCTATTGCTTCACTGTGGAGAAGTTAAATGAAGGGTATATGAGGCAGGGGCACGAAGATAAGCAGACATTAGGGATAAAATCATTAAACAAAAAACTACAGTTTGTTAACATATATGCAGGCTCAGGGCAAGAAGTGAATTCTTAGAAGTTTGTCATTGTTTAAGCAAGCTAGGAGCTGTAAACAAGTTGTGCACCCGCATCAAACATGAACACGAAAAAAAAGAGTTGCAGAAAAAAGACACTTGAAGACAAGTGGAAACCTCCCAGTAGTTAGTCCCTACTCCATGGACGTGACCAAGCAGTGAAAAGGAGGAACAAATAAAGAGATAAAGTACTACCAAAGGAGCGATTTTTAACATTACAACGAATGACTAAAAGTCAAGGGACTGGCTGCAAGCCCACAAACTGATTACAGCATGTCTCTAAGAGACAGCGCAATCGCTGCCTAAGCTCAACCTAATAACAGTAAATAATTTCCTTAAATGGCAATTTCAGGTGACCACGAAAATGCTTTTCACAATCACTTTTTTTCAGTCAGATTTTTCTGAACTAGCTACATTTTCATCTTTTAAACAATTGAGAGGTTTAAGTTGGGTGCAGATAAATGCCTCTGCATTGCAGGAAGGAACGAAAGACATGTCAAACTAAAGCGCAGAAAGATATGATGAGAAACAGAAAGAACTGCAGAAAGTCGTTGGAAGTGTGAGGGAGCATAAGCCTGGGAGGATTAGGTTTGGAGGGCGCTGGCTAAAGAAGATGGAATAAAATAACAAGAGAGGGACAGAAAAAGGTGGAGTGAGAGAAAGAGATGGAAGGCGCAAATGTTCAATGAAAAAAGGAATGGAAAAGAAATGCAAAGCTGATCGAAAATTAGAATACTTGGTGCAATGATTTTTGGAAAGAAGAAGGGAATGAAAGAATAAGTAACATTAGCGGAACAGTAGTTCATAAAAAACAAATAATAAGACAACATTAAAGATTGTTAAATATATATATAATATGAAATGGCTGTGTTTGAAAAATGGTTAATCAGCCTCACAAAAGCATGAAATGTTTTAAAACATGTCTGAAACCTTTAATCCAAAGCTTGTTTCAGGAACTGTAAAGTGGAAAATCTGTGTACTTTATTAAAATGCACGCCATGTGTCAGTAACATTTTAACATGTAATGCACGTCCTTCTGCCTTCTAAAAATAGACTCTGTCAGTATTGCTCTTAGGCACGCAGCAGTCACCTCTAAATCTTGTACAGAAAATTGTTAACATTTCATTTTCATTTCTTGCAGGGATTCTGTTTTTTTAACATTGCTCCAGCGCTTGTTCCTGCTGATCCTTTAATGACATGTATTTTCACATGACCTTTCTAATGTTAATTCCTTTTACTCACAGTATAACACATCACATGAAGTCTTTTTTTCTTTGGCATTTATATCGTTATAATGTTCACATTTGTGTCCTTACGCTTTGGTTGTTCAAAGAGGACTTGCTTTTCTCTTTGTTGCCATATTGTTGATAAGAAAAGCGTTCATCCATAATAAAGGCAATAAAGTAGTTTGCACACCTAAGTTCAGAACAGATGTGCAAATGGCATGATTTAGAGGGTAAATTTAATTTCAAGAAACACGACTTTACACTCCTAATTCGATGTCGTGTCGTTAAGAGTTATCCCTCCCAAAGCTGAATAATAAAAAAAAAAGTTAGCCAGTGAATTTGCTCTTGGCCAGAGATTTTCACACACATTACACAATGCCCTACAGGAAACCTTGGTGAACTTCTGACATCACCATCTGACATCCATATTCAGATCTAGACCCCATCCCCAATAATTACCAACACCTAGAGGGAAACCATCTCTTTGTTTTTAGGCAGTATTGGTTTTGCCATGCTCACTGTACACAACTGTGCCTTCTAAATACCGGAAACCAGACAATTCTTGCCCTGGAGGAAAATGTTAGTCCTTTTCACAAAGTTGGCCATCAGTACATCAAATACAACTGGGATCCTGGCCTGATCGAACTAGTACAGTCAACCGTGAACTACACTCATTTTTTTTCTATTTTGAATCCCCCAAACTCATCAGAGACAGAAACCGCTTCAATCAATCAATCAATCAATCAAGGCATTTATATAGCGCACTACTCACCCGGAGGGTCTCAAGGCGCTGGGGGAGGGGGGCCGCTACTGCTCGAACAGCCAGGTCTTGAGTTGCTTCCTGAAGGCGAGGTGGTCTTGGGTCAGGCGGAGGTGGGTCGGAAGGGAGTTCCAGGTCTTGGCGGCCAGGTAGGAGAAGGACCTTCCTCCTGTGGTGGCTCTTTGGATGCGGGGGACGGCGGCGAGGGCGTGGCTGGTCGATCGAAGCTGGCGTTTGGGAGCGTAGAAGTTGAGCCGGCTGTTGAGGTATCCTGGGCCTTGGTTGTGTAGGGCTTTGTGTGCGTGGGTGAGGAGCCGGAAGGTGATTCTCTTGTTGACCGGGAGCCAGTGTAGGTCTCTCAGGTGTCCGGAGATGTGGCTTCGGCGGGGGATGTCTAGGATGAGTCGTGCTGAGGTGTTCTGGATCCGCTGGAGTCTCTTCTGGAGTTTGGCGGTGGTTCCGGCGTAGAGGGAGTTGCCGTAGTCCAGACGGCTGGTGACGAGGGCCTGGGTGACCGTCTTCCTGGTCTCGGTGGGGATCCATCGGAAGATCTTACGTAGCATGCGCAGGATGTTGAAGCACGACGAGAGACACCGTTGACTTGTCTGGTCATGGAGAGGGAGGAGTCCAGGATGAAGCCCAGGTTGCGTGCGTGGTCTGTTGGTTTGGGTGCGCTACCCAGGGCGGGGGGCCACCAGGAGTCGTCCCAGGTGGAGGGTGAGGATCCCAGGATGAGGACCTCCGTCTTGTCCGAGTTCAGTTTCAGGCGGCTGTTCGACATCCATTTGGCTACGTCTGTCATCCCTTCGTGCAGGTTGGCTCTGGCGGTGGTGGGGTCGTTGGTGAGGGATAGGATCAGCTGGGTGTCGTCGGCGTAGGAGATGATGTTAAGGTTGTGCTGGCGTGCGATGGCTGCGAGGGGGCTCATGTAAACGTTGAAGAGTGTTGGGCTGAGCGAGGAGCCTTGCGGAACGCCGCAGATGACTTCGGTGGCCTCTGATCTGAACGGGGGAGGTGGACTCTCTGTGTCCTTCCGGCGAGGAAGGAGATGATCCACTCCAGTGCCTTCTCCTGGATTCCGACGTTGCTGAGGCGCTGTACTAGGGTACGGTGGCAGACAGTGTCGAAGGCCGCGGAGAGGTCCAGGAGGATGAGGGCCTCTGTTTCTCCGTTGTCGAGCAGGGCTCGGATGTCATCGGTAGCTGCGATCAGGGCGGTCTCGGTGCTGTGGTTGGCCCGGAAGCCAGACTGCGAGAGGTCGAGGGAACCGTTCGTCTCGAGGTAGGCGGCCAGTTGCTTGTTGACGGTCTTCTCGATGACTTTTGCCGGAAACGGGAGTAGCGAGATGGGGCGGTAGTTCTTGAGGTCGGTGGGGTCGGCTGATGGTTTCTTGAGTAGAGCGCTGAGTTCGGCGTGTTTCCAGCTCTCCGGGAAGGTGGCGATGTCGAAGGAGGTGTTGATGATGTCCCGCAGGTGGGGTGCGATGACAGCGTCGGCCTTGTTGAAGACGTGGTGAGGGCAGGGGTCTGTCGGAGATCCGGAGTGGATGGAGTTCATCGTGCGGATGGTGTTTTCGGTGCTGATCGGGGTCCAGGCGCGGAGGGTGGTGGTGGGGGGCGGTGGTTCGGTCGCGGCGTGCGTCGGTTGGGTGCTGAAGCTGTTGTGTATGTCCGCGATCTTGTTGTAGAAGTAGGAGGCGAGGGAGTTGCAGAGGTCTTGCGAAGGGGTGATGTCGTTGTTTCCGGCGTTGGGGTTGGAGAGCTCTTTCACGATGTTGAAGAGTTCCTTGCTGTTGTGTGCGTTGTTATCCAGTCGTTCCTTGAATGCGGTTTTCTTGGTGGCGTGGATCAGTTGGTGGTGTTTTCGGGTGGCGAGCTTGAGGGCAGTCATGTTGTCCGGTGTTGGGTCTCTGCGCCAGGTTTTCTCGAGTGCTCTGCAGTTCTTCTTGGAGCTCTTGAGTTTGTCGTTGAACCATGGGGCTTTCTTGCTGCCGGGTCTGCTCGGCTGGGTCTTCAGAGGGGCGAGGTCGTCTGGGCAGTCGTTGATCCATTTCGTGAGGTTGGTGGCCGCTTGGCTGGGGTTCGTTGTGCTGGTGGGAGGGTTCTTGCTCAGGGAAGTAGCGAGCTGGTCTGCAGTGATCTTGTTCCAGCTTCTGCGGGGAACCTGTTGCTGGTGATGGTGGAGCGTGGTCCTTCTGAAGCTGTAGTGGACGCAGCTGTGGTCCGTCCAGTGGAGTCCCGAGGCGTGGCTGAAAGCGATGTCCTTGCTGGAAGAGAAGACTGGGTCGAGTGTGTGTCCGGCGTAGTGGGTGGGGGTGTCCACCAGTTGATTGAGTCCGAGGTTGGCGAGGTTGTCCAGCAGGGTGGTGGTGTTGCGGTCGTTGTTGTTCTCCAGGTGGAAGTTGAGGTCCCCGAGGAGGATGTAGTCGGCGGAGAGGAGGGCGTGTGGGCTGATGAAGTCGGCGATGTCTTTGCTGAATTGTGTGCGTGGTCCCGGGGGTCTGTAGACGAGGGTGCCTCTGAGGGTGGTCTTGGGGTTGACGTGGATCTGGAAGTGCAGGTGTTCGGCGGGTGCGAGGGTGTCGTCGGTGTTTGTCGTGATGCGGATGGTGTTCCTGTGGATGATGGCGATGCCTCCTCCTGTCTGGTTGGCGTGGTCCCTCCGGGTGATCTTGTAACCGTCCGGGATGGCGATGGCTATGTCGGGCGCTGAGGAGGCGTTCATCCAGGTTTCCGTGAGGAAGGCGACGTCTGGGGCTGTGGTGTCGAGCAGGTTCCAGAGTTCGACGGCGTGTCTGTGGACGGAGCGGGTGTTAAGCAGGATGCACTTCAGGTGGGTGCTGTTGGTGTTCGGCTTGGTGGGTACTGGTGTGGTGTGGGTCCGGTTGCAGGTGAACTTGCAGGAGTGGCAGGTGAAGGGTCCGTGGGTGCGTCTCGGTGTAGCTCGGTAGCAACCCGGGGTTCTGCCGGTGTTGAGTGCGATGAGTTCGGTGGTGTCGTAGGTCCGTCGGGTCGGCTTCTGTCGGTGGGGGCCAGGGGTCCTGGCGCTGGGTGCGGGCCAGGCGCGGACGGGCGCAGACGGGTTTACCTTTGGCGCGCCCGCTGCGCGTGCACGCTGCGCTTACGCATGGACTCCGCCATAAATGGCGTAGTGGGGGGCAGAGTGGGGGTGGGGCAGCTGGGAGGCGGGAGCGGGGTGGACCACTGGGCGGGAATGACGAACGAAGCTGGGCGGGGCCGCAGGGGAGCAGCGGCGGGGAGCGGGGAGGGTGACAAGCGGCGGGAAGGACACGAGGACGGCACAGGAGGCACAATATGGGGACAAAACAGGTCAACACAATACAGCAACAAAAATCACAAGCAACGCTGAAACACAGGTGAAAGGAAACGCTAAGGCGATCAGGGGCACAAGCAGGAGGTGAGCCGGTAGAGTGACGGTCCAGGCACACGCCTGTGCGAGGCAGCAGCGGAGGGGTCGGGGGTCACGGCACTCAGCGAGGGAGCTGCGCGGTGTGTGGAGCGACCAGCCCTGCAGGCAGGGGCAAAGGTCACCAGTTCAGTTTCATTGAGGTTGTAGGTAGCCCTTGTGAAATACGCTACATCCAAGGAACACACATATGCACATGCGCGCCCACACGAGATCTGTTCTATAGAAACTTGTTACTGAAAGTTATGTATAGGAACACAAAGCTGCACGAAGGACGAACACTGCCCCACAGCTCATAATAAGTTTTTCATTAATACAGCCTAGACTATTGATTGAACTTCTAATAATGTACCCAGGGTGTTAGGCGGGCCCTTGCAGCCTGACTTGGTGGCCAAGCTTGCTGTTGCCAGAGGATCACACAGGTATATTTGGAGTCGCAGAGGCTTGCTCCAAGAACAAGCTTCAGACCTGGAATATTGGTTACAAGCAGATTTGGTGAAACAAGACTAGGGCTTTGGGAGGGGTGACCGACCGGCGGGAGACCTGCTCCTCCCGGGGAGTTTTGGGTTGGGGGGAGGGGGGCAGCCACCACCTCAGTTGGGCCGGTTGGGCTGGTTAGGCTATTTTTGGGCTCGGTGGGCTTACGTTGGGCTGGTTTTGGGCTTGGGGGGTATATATATGGAAATTTTGTGTCACTCCACATTATTTGGTGGAAGTGACACAGCAGCCGGGCCTGGGTAGCGCTGTCTCAGGCCTGTGCCACAGCAGGCCTGCGCCCCCACTTTACGGCCACAGTTACTTAGCATTTCAAATTACTTCACAAGTCCGGAACCCTCCTTTTACTACATATAGGTCACCCCTAAGGTAGGCCCTAGGTAGCCCTATGGGTAGGGTGCTGTGCCTGCCTTTCACAATGCTATCTCTGTGTCTAGAGCCAGGGCTGGGGATTGGCTGTTGGTGTTGTGCACTTCTAACATTTGTATTAACGTTACCTCAACATCATAGATATTGTGGGTATAAGTACAGGGGCTCTGACCCCATGATTTTAGAAACTGCGTGGGACTTGTAACTAGGGGCCCGATTCACAGAACTAACTTAAGACAAAATCCTAAACTTACTACTATTTTGGTATTCACAGAAGGCACTTACTCATTTTGGTATTCACAGAAGGCACTTACTCACTTCGGTATTCACAGAAGTTAGGAGTCCTAACTTTAGGACTCCTAAATGCCCTCTGTGAATACCGAAAGTCTTAAAGTTAGGATTTTTCTCAATTTAGTAGTAGTAAAGTTAGGACTCCTAACTTTAGGACTCCTAAATGCCTTCTGTGAATACCGAAAGTCTTAAAATTTGGATTTTTTTCAATTTAGTAGTAGTAAAGTTAGGACTCCTAACTTTAGGACTCCTAAATGCCTTCAGTGAATACCGAAAGTCTTAAAGTTAGGATTTTTCTCAATTTAGTAGTAGTAAAGTTAGGACTCCTAACTTTAGGACTCCTAAATGCCTTCTGTGAATACCGAAAGTCTTAACATTTGGATTTTTCTCAATTTAGTAGTAGTAAAGTTAGGACTCCTAACTTTAGGACTCCTAAATGCCTTCTGTGAATACCGAAAGTCTTAAAATTAGGATTTTTCTCAGTTTAGTAGTAGTAAAGTTAGGACTCCTAACTTTAGAACTCCTAAATGCCTGCTGTAAATACCAAAAGTCTTAAAATTAGGATTTTTCACAATTTAGTAGTAGTAAAGTTAGGACTCCTAACTTTAGAACTCCTAAATGCCTGCTGTAAATACCAAAAGTCTTAAAATTAGGATTTTTCTCAATTTAGTAGTAGTAAAGTTAGGAATCCTAACTTTATGACTCCTAAATGCCTTCTGTGAATACCGAAAGTCCTAAAATTAGGATTTTTCTCAATTTAGTAGTAGTAAAGTTAGGAATCCTAACTTTATGACTCCTAAATGCCTTCTGTGAATACCGAAAGTCTTAAAATTAGGATTTTTCTCAGTTTAGTAGTAGTAAAGTTAGGACTCCTAACTTTAGAACTCCTAAATGCCTGCTGTAAATACCAAAAGTCTTAAAATTAGGATTTTTCACAATTTAGTAGTAGTAAAGTTAGGACTCCTAACTTTAGAACTCCTAAATGCCTGCTGTAAATACCAAAAGTCTTAAAATTAGGATTTTTCTCAATTTAGTAGTAGTAAAGTTAGGAATCCTAACTTTATGACTCCTAAATGCCTTCTGTGAATACCGAAAGTCTTAAAATTAGGATTTTTCTCAGATTAGTAGTAGTAAAGTTAGGACTCCTAACTTTAGAACTCCTAAATGCCTGCTATAAATACTGAAAGTCTTTAAATTAGGATTTTTCTCAATTTAGTAGTAGTAAAGTTAGGACTCCTAACTTTATGACTCCTAAATGCCTTCTGTGAATACCGAAAGTCTTAAAATTAGGATTTTTCTCAGTTTAGTAGTAGTAAAGTGGAGAAACATCCTAATTTTAAGACTTTCGGTATTCACAGAAGGCATTTAGGAGTCCTAACTTTACTACTATTAAATCGAGAAAAATCCTAACTTTAAAACTTTCGGTATTCACAGAAGGCATTTAGGAGTCCTAAAGTTAGGACTCCTAACTTCTGTGAATTCAGAAATGAGTAAGTGCCTTCTGTGAATACCAAAATGAGTAAGTGCCTTCTGTGAATACCAAAATAGTAGTAAGTTTAGGATTTTGTCTTAAGTTATTTCTGTGAATCGGGCCCTAGATGCTGCTGGCTCTGCAGAATGCACCTCACCAGAAGAAACTGTTATGCTGCCAGGAGGAACCACCATTGAACTCCCTTGCTTGTTGTGCTGGCCTGAGGGGCTACAAGAAGGACTGCCACTTTCTTTCAAGGAGCCTGATGTGCTGGCCTGCTGCTTGTTCCCTGCTTTATGCCACCCAGTTGTTCTACAGGATGATGGGGTAGTGTGGCCCCTCATTGTTTTGCTATGAGTGTGTGGGGAAGCTTTGGTAAGAAAGTGCGAGTGGAGCACTATCCCTTTCAGAGAAGAGCTGCCTGTATCAGCGCATATTTAGCGCTTTATTGTCCAGGTCCTGGTGTACAAACAGTGCGTGGTGGGTGCTGTTACAGCTTATTTGCCCTTTAACTCCCCAGCCGGGTGAGCATTTCTCCAGGCCCCACAAATAGCGCAATGGAGTATTGTCTCAATTTTTAGGTGAAGGACACCAACGCCCGAATGTGGAAGCGCTTCCAACTTTCCTCAAATCTGAGAGCAGTGTGTCCTTTCATCCATTTGGCCCCCTCCAACAGAAGAAATCATGATGTGCAGGGTGCTGTGCTAAGGTGCCATCCCCCTTACAGGGAAGATCATCGCTGCCTGACAGGAACCACCCCGAGAGTCTCCTTTATCTGACAGGCTTCTGATTACCTGCATGGGCTGCAATTTTCATTGCTGGTAAATTGGAGTAATTTGCTTGAAAGGCACATGGCATCTATCCACCTCCAAAACACAGACGTCGAGCAGCCCGGACAACGAGGGCATGTGCTTGTGGCTGGGGGGGTGTCATTGATTGCCTCTGGGGTCTCTCTAGTGGGCTGGGCCACTGCATGAGGCCGTGCCGCCCCCAGATTCCCTAATCCTAAGGGAAGTGGTGTGGAACACCTGTTCCTGGCTCGGGGAGCCCGAGGGAATTTTTAGGGAAGCTGAAACCAACCCGCACTCCTTCACGGGTGGCTTCTTTTTGACAGGAGCCACTACTTGAGGACTCGCTGCACCCATACCTTAGGGGCACCATCTTTTTCTCCACTGTAGTCTTCATGGTAAGACCTTGATGGAAGACTTCCTGAAATTACCTCATTCATTGTTTTCGGTGGGCAGGTGGCCCTTTAGCCTATGTTTGGGAACCACATTATCGTATAGTGTGTATTAGAAGCACAGAAGCACTATGCTTATGGTGATACTCGTTGTTCCCTTATTGCAATTGGTGATTTATGTACAATGATGTTTGGTAACCCATGTGTTTTCTCTTCCTGACATACCTGTTGCATTTTGTGCCCTGATTTATGATGTATGAAGTTTGATGCATTACAATGACAGGATAACAAGTATTATTTCAGAGGCACATTATGTGGATAGTGATGGTTTTGTTTTAGGACATGTGCAATATATAAGTCTGTACTTTATTGCACTAACTGTGATGTGATGACAATTGCCTAGTTGGCAAAGATATTTATGATTTTTGTGGTTTGGTCTAAGTGGTGTGTATATTGTGCAAACACTCTACACATTGCCTCTGCGTGACTCCTCTGCCAAGCAATCAAGGGAGTGAGCAGCAGCTAGCCTGGGTGTGTTACTCCCTTACCCTGACTACAGTGGTGGGTTCTACCTGGCTTAGGTGCAAACCCCAGCCAACCAGATTTCTAACAAAGATTATTAAGGAACTCAATACCAAAGCAATGGTAGAATTTTTATCATCGTTGGTTGAGAGGGAAGGCTTTCCCCAGGTTATAGTCACAGACAGTGGGTGCAGTTTAAATTAAACCCCATGCAAGAATTCATTGATGACCATGGCATTCCGCATCTCACTATAATTCTGTATAGTCACCAAGGTAACAGGATTGTAACAAGCATTTTCAATGCAATAGGTCTCGCATTAGGAAAGTTTGAGCTATTGGTATTATAAATGACACATTTTTTTAATATGTGTTGGCTTTGAAAATATATAAATTAATAGCATCGTTATACACAAAGCCAATAGCTTACACTTTCCTAATGCGAGTCCCATTGGCTGTGGCAATGCTTGTTGGTATCAAGCAAGGACAGTGCTGTTGTGGTGCTGAGTGATGATGTGGTGGTGTATTAGAGTGATGTGGTGGTGTCCCAGAGTGATGTGGTGGTGTCCCTGAGTGATGTGGTGGTGTTACTGAGTGATGTGGTGGTGTGCCCAGAGTGATGTGGTTGTGTCCCCGAGTGATGTGGTGGTATCCACGACTGATGTGGTGGTGTCCCCGAGTGATGTGGTGGTGTCCCCGAGTGATGTGGTGGTGTCCCCGAGTGATGTGGTGGTTTTCCCGAGTGATGTGGTGGTGTCCCTGAGTGATGTAGTGTTGTCCCCGAGTGATGTGGTGGTTTACCTGAGTGATGTGGTGGTGCCACTGAGTGATGTGGTGGTGTCCCTGAGTAATGTGGTGGTGTCCCTGAGTGATGTGGTGGTGCCCCTGAGTGGTGCCCCTGAGTGATGTGGTGGTGCCCCTGAGCGGTGCCCCTGAGTGATGTGGTGGTGTCCCAGAGTGATGTGGTGGTGTCCCCGAGTGATGTGGTGGTGTTCCCGAGTGATGTGGTGGTGTTCCCAGAGTGATGTGGTGGTGTCCCCGAGTGATGTGGTGGTGTCCCCGAGTGATGTGGTGGTGTCCCTGTGTGATGTGGTGGTGTTCCCGAGTGACATGGTGGTGTCCCCGAGTGACGTGGTGGTGTCCCCGAGTGATGTGGTGGAGTGTGGAGTTGGAGTTGGAGGGTGGAGTTGGAGGGTGGAGTTGGAGTTGGAGGGTGGAGTTGGAGAGTGGAGTTGGAGGGTGGAGTTGGAGTTGGAGGGTGGAGTTGGAGTTGGAGGGTGGAGTTGGAGGGTGGAGTTGGAGGGTGGAGTTGGAGGGTGGAGGGTGGAGTTTGAGGGTGGAGTTGGAGTGTAGACGGTGGAGTTGGAGGGTGGAGTTGGAGGGTGGAGTTGGAGTTGGAGGGTGGAGTTGGAGGGTGGAGGGTGGAGTTGGAGGGTGGAGTTAGAGTTGGAGGGTCTGGTCAGAGGAGGATACATTAACTATATACATGCTGGAGTGAGAGGCATAGGTAGCTAACAGCATAGTATGGTTAGGTTTGGAATCATGTCAGCAGTGAATAGTAGCGGAAACAAAGGTCAGGCCAAAGATGCAGTGCTGGCACGCTGAAAAAACGTTCACCTCTTGCACAAAATAATAGTAAAACAAACGCATCACCTAGAAGTCTAGGTTAAATTTAGTGTCCCAGCTAGAATATTTTTTAATCCTTCTGAAAAAAGATTGTTGTCTGTACACAATACATCCACAAATCATACACCTGGAGTAAGAGGGCAACTGTTGATGACGTTTCTGAGACTCCAGTACAGCCCGAGTGGCTCTCGGCGGCCGATAGTGTTAAAAAATGCTATAAAACTAAATATATATATAGTGTATCCAAACACATTTGCATTCTGAGGTAGTTTAAAATATGTTTGGAGTCAGATTGCCAGATTCTGGCAGAGCTGCGGTCTCCGGTTTAAACCTGCCCTGGAGGTCGCCACAAATATTTACACACAGGTCTCTTATTTGTTGTGTTTTCCAAGGCAAACGTGGTGAATCTAGACTTTACCATTGGCAATGTACATTGCCACACCGTCCCCACATAAATAAATGTTAACGATTTTAACATAAGCCTTTCACCAGTCCAAACGTTTAACATTGAAGTAGGGACACTGCTGGCTTAAAATAGGGTAACGTAGCGCAGCGCTACTACAGGCAAACTCCATACAGACTTGGCATTCAGGACGGACACAGCAGGAAACGAGGAGTGATTATGGGGAAGTACCAAAACAAGCTTTCGCTTTGATGTGGTGAGAAGAAAGAGTGTAAGTGAGAAATGGCAGAGGGAAAAAGAGCCACTTGTGAACGAGAAGTAGGTAGTGAGTGCGCAATGAGAGTTAAGAAGAGACAGAGCGAATGTAAATAAAGAAACTTTGAGCAAGGGGGTGAGCGCTGTCATTTTTATAGCGTCCATCACAGAGTCAAAGCCTGGTGGGGGGGCGGGGTGCGAGTGAGTGGGAGGGAACGGGCCAAGCACGCGCTGGAGAAGCGAGACAGAGCGAATGTAAATAAAGAAACTTTGAGTAAGGTGTGAGCGCTGTCATTTATATAGCATCCATCACAGAGTCAAAGCCTGGTGGGAAGGGGGTGGGATGTGAGCGAGTGGGAGGGAACGGGCCAAGCGCGCGCTGGAGAAGCGTCACGGTTGCATGCATCACAGAGTCGAAGCCTGGTGGGGGGGCAGGATGCGAGCGAGTGGGAGGGAACGGGGCAAGCACGCGCTGGAGAAGCGTCACTGTTGAAAAGTTAACATGCATTGTAGGAAATCCGGCTGGTTCAAGAGATTTTGGTGCAGATGTAATAGGTTTCAAGTAATTAAAATTACTCGACCTAAAAAGGGTTAACCACATGGTGAAAGAGACGATCCAGTTGGCTTTGGGGACTGGGGCAGATGTGATGAGGGCAGTCCAGGATAGGCTGTGAAGCTGTTGTAACAGACAACATGCCTCTACAGTTTTTGTGCTCTTTGAGTTATTGAGAGGGATGCGTTCGTCCTGTTATTTATCTCCACATGGATGCTAGATAAGACGGCATCAAGTCTGACAATTCCTAAGTGTGAGAAGTGTGGTGCAAGGTGAGCAAGAAGACAGTGAAGTCCAAGGCAAGGTATGACACCTGTGACAATGTCAAGGAGGTGATCTTTCATGTCGGAGATGTGGTGAAGAGTAAGAGGCTCTAAGGGAAAAAAACTTGGCTCCGAATTCTTCCCTGCTTCATGGGTGGTGAAAGTGTCCAATCATTCCATTTTGGTGCAAAAAGGTAAATGGTAGAGTAAAAGTAAGGTGGCCCACATCAGAGAGAGCATTGGGTGTAGTCATACAAATGAAGAAGGGAATTTTGTGGCCAGGTTTGATGCATGTGGGGAAAAACCACTGGGAGAGATCATTGGTAATTAATGATGTTGCTTGGTGGTTGTGTGGCACTGGTCAAACTGAGTTACGGACAGATGCGGGTTGAGATTTCCAGCCTTTGCACGCAAGTATGCCATCACTCAGTACTGTTGCTGGCCCTGCTAGTGAAGAGGGTGGTTGTGGTCAGCATGGGGTATCTGAACTCAGTGGCTCTTCACCCAAACCTAATGACACTACATCAGCTGTTGGAAGGGTACGCAACTTTAGGAATACTGTCTTCCCCTCATACTTACATGAATATGTATTTTTATTTTGTTGCTTTTATTTGAATTTACGCCTATCTATTCTGTATTTTTGGCCAATGTATTTATCTCTCGTTTAGGTTTGTTAAGAGGGAAGATGTGTTGTGGGCTTAAAATAGTTCTATTTGTAATGAAACTTTGTATTAGAATGTCACCAAAGCAATCCTGGTGGAGCGTTCTGGGTCAGACAGGTATTCTGTCCGGGATGAGCTGCAAGGGTGCTCGTGTGCTGTTGTGTCTCAAATTAAACCACAAATTTCTGAAACCCCTTCCTGTTTCCTGTTGTACTTTACAACACTCGGATTAGGGACACAGTTTGATTTAGTTGTGCACGGAACAAATTACCCAGGCATACAACGAAGTACTAAATTCTCCTTTAAGTGAGTATAAACACAATGACTTCTGTAGAAAATGTTTCTCCTTGATTATATAACATTGAAGTTAAACGATCAAGTCAGCACTGAGTAAATCCATTTGGCTGTATGTGTGTCTTGTCAATCAATAAGTCATATCCGATCGCATACATTTTTTTAAAGTTTGACCTTAGAAATCACATGCTACCAAAATCTAAAGAGCAGTTCCAGAATACTTGTATTTATTGATTGCCTATTTCAATACATTTCTACTACCTCTGACCCACATTGAGTGTTACTTAAACATATCTCAAGGACGTAGCTTCAAGATGGGTGTTTGCGGGGCGACAACCCCCAAACAAATGCATACTTGACTTAATTATTGGGTCTGGGCGCCTACAGTCACATCTGCAATCGTTATCTCAGTTTATTTTGTATCTTGAGACAAAAATGAAAGACAAAACAGTGACCTTTGATGTACAAAGAGAGAAAGATGTCCATCTGGTTGCTGAATTTCAAAATGTGAAACCAAGTATCATGGAATCCATACCAGCTTCCCAGCATGTCAAAATTGTTTGAAACTAGGCAAATATTTTATTTTATAAAGCCTCTTTTTTTATGCACTGGTCTGGCGAGACATTTAGTGAGTGGCTTTTAAAAGTGCCACCAGACGCTTTTGTCGGCCACCAGCTTCCGGTTACGCTCACAAGTGCGCTCGCAGCCGCCAGCTTTCAGCGCCTGATCTCGATCAGTTTCACTTTCGTGCACACACAACACCCGCTTCTCCCCCTCCCCCACCACAGATCGACTCTCGCGGCCTCTCTTGCGCGCGGCCAATGCTTGTTATTTAATTTAAGTCAACAAGGGGACCCCAAATGAGTCAGCATAGGACCTCGGGGAGCATACTATTTCAAAGCCCTGTTTTGTCTTTTGTTCTCCTCACTGTATTGATCTATATGTGTCTGGGTACAGGCTTGTGCTCCACTACGGTGATTTGTTGAAGGAATCCTTTTCTGTGCATTGTTTCATTAAGTAAAGATTAAGACCTCTGTCCGGCTGGACATGTCACATTGAATATAGAATCGATTGTGTCTATATTTATTGCCTTAAAAACATCTCTTTTGCATGAAATGTTATTTAACTGCAACTATGTCAAATTATAATTTTAATGTTGGCACTCTACAATTACATTACCTAAAAGCACGTTTACGGTTCACCATGACCTGCCTGAAATAATTTAAAAGTCGACTCTATCCTTGTACCATTAACGTTTACCCTCTCCATGCACTTTAAATGATTTCTGTACTCTGGACCGCATCATAAAAACTCTAACCATATTGGTTGTGGGCAAAGGGAACAGCAGCATCCTCTGTACAAGGGGAATTCCTATGTCAAAAGCTGGTCTAGTGTTACGAAATGTCTCTTTGACAGAAGTTTACGACATCAAATCGTCATCTCGGAGCCCCGCCCACATGTCGTGAAGACTGCTGGTGGGTCAGTTGGGAGGCTGGTGATCGCCGGTAGCTTGAGGCCTTCCAGTAATGTTGTTACCTAGTGCCTTCCTTTGAGACGTCGCGGCTGTGAACAACTGGCAGCGGGTAGAACATGTCCCATCAATGCGGGAGCAGCCTGCGAGGCGCAAAAAGTGATATCTGATGATAAACCTGAGATGTGGGCGTTTTAATCTAGTGTACAGGAAAGGCATGGTGTCTGTGGGTGCTAAAAGAGCATGTGGGTTGGTTTGGCATTCACTTGCAATGGCCATTAGTGCAAATGTTATATTGCTCACAAGTCATTGCTATTATCAAGTAGCAGTCTAATTACTATTGGTTTGCATGAATTAATTTGACGGTGTATCCTAATTGCATATTAAATATTTTGTGTTAGTTCCATTACTTGGCATAAAATGATCCGTTCGTCATGAAAGGTGAGGTTTCGATTTAAATTTACCGTAGCACCGGAGACTGGTATAAATGGTCCTGGTGTTGAGCGGACCCTTATGGACAAGGACAATTTCACTTATATTTTTTTCCCTGCTCCCTAACATCTTCACCTCAGGGATTGATATCTATTAACACCAGTATGTAGGTCAGACCATCACCATCCAGAGCACCACATCTTCATTATTTGTTAATGCCATTAGGGCCTGAGACCAATTACCTTAATAGAAACACAGAATAACATAATTTCTTAACGTGTGGAGCTGGCCATTTCTCGTTGTTCACAAATATCTTCTAACCTACACTGCTTATCCTGCAATCTTTCACGTCTCTTGTCATGCATGGTTTTGAAGCTGAACTCTGGTCTAGCAGGAGGATGAATTTCGGATTCTACCCATCCTGTGTTGTTGACTCCCCAACACTGGTGCGTGAAGATTACATGCAAGTAAATGTAAGTGAAAATACCGTCAAAGTGAGACTCCATATTTTGCTCCATTCTCGTGCACGTAGTATGCAGACATCGAGATATGTAACCGGGTCACTGCAATTATGATCTTCGCCCTCTCTGTATATAATTATTCAGTTTCGGTGGGAAGCAACAGCTGTGCATGAGATGGAACCTAATGCTGGACACTTCATACAACATGACTGTTCGTTTTTCATTTGTTGATTTGCTTCATTCTGAGATCAGTTTATCTTATGACCACATATGGTCTGACATGAGATTGACAAGGGAATGATGCAATTTGGATTTTGAGGTAGTTCCATTACATGGGCATAATTCATTTTCTGCAAAAACATTGAAAGGATACTTTTCTTCTGCTCACACTCCCATCTGTGCTCCGTCATATGCTCCAATAATTCATCAGAAGCCTGGTAAGGCCATCAATATGTATCAGATTAGTGAACAGCTTTGTCCTACAAATTAACTGAAGTAGATTTTTGACATAAGTCAGACACACATTCCTAAGGCCTGGGACAGTGGTAAACAGTCATTTATATTAGACTGATAGTACCTCCTCAGGTCTTGACCAGATTGGGAGCAAAAGTAAAATGGGAGCCAGTTTGATGGAATCTCCAATATACTGCACACCTAATTCCATATGCGCGATTGAAGCAGGGGTGCTCCTGGGAAGTAATAATAATATTCGTACACATTTATTTAAACTATCTTGTAAAACTGCTTGATCAGATTAGCCCCATATGCCAGAACGATAAGTAGCTGTAGGAATAGGTCTCACTTTGTAAATATTAAGAGCAGCACCCAACCTAAGGGACCCTAATTTGGAACCAAGTTTAACAAGCATTGGCATAGCAAATCGGTCTCACTTTTGGGACCTTATTAGTATTTAGTTATGCAGCACAATATCCTTGGTGCAACAACATAAACTGTTGTATGGTTAAACATGTATAAGGTCCCAAAGGCGAGACCTATTGGCTATGCCAATGTTTGTCTTTATTATCACACAGGAGTGCACGTTTAAATTCTTGAATTCAGAATGTGAACTGTACCGTGACTGCTACAGCTGTAGTAAGAATCTAGCAACTTTTAGGGTTTACAAAACTAATGTCTTGCCTCTTAGTTAACCAATGACATTGTTGTTGGGGAGGCAAGTCATGAATGTTTCTACAAACTAACTTTTCATAAATGTCTGTCTTTACGTTGATACAACTGATGTACTGTGGTGAAACTCTTACCCATGTTAAAGAAATACACTTTTTTGAATTTTGAAGAGACTATATCAAGTTTTTACCTCATGTTTGTTGCACAATATGCAAGCCAACCTTTTTAATGCTTGGCTTGTTCACAGACATCTAGCGCCCAGTGAGATCCATGGTTCAGCTCTGGCTTGGCTGGCCCTATTAATTTACCTGCACGCCCTCCTCTATTTGTGACTCAGGCTTAGTATATGGGTCAGCCACTTGATGAAATGATTTGTAAATGGTGAGAACTAGAAGCATGGAGCCCTTCCCACATGCTCCGATTTGACAACTCAACCATCAAGGCTTCTTGTAGCAGAGATCAAGAAGATGTTTGCAGTGAAAATACTTTTAAAGTAAGTGATCCCAGGACAGGGACTCCAGTCTCTGGTGTTTTACATGACCATAGTCATGAGTTTCCTTGGAGAACTACCACGCTCAATTGGAACGGACAGGGTCCTAACTGGGCCTGGTAGTTCAGCGTGGGTATTTGAGGTGTGAAACCCCTCAAATGTATTCTTGGTTTGGTAGTTGGCTTGGGGCCCTGGGTCAGAGCTGCCATGTCTGTGTCAGTTTCTCTTATTGTTGTCATTTCACAAAGAAGTTTTAACATGTTAATTTTTTGGATAGAGATCTTCAACATATAAAGTGACAGATTTAGCAAAATAGTTGTACATTTTTCCACATAAAAGTACTACTTTATTGGATGCAAATCTACTAAATGTTGGTGTTCACAAGCATTGGCAATAGTAGGCTTAGAAAGCTGCACCCTTCACAAGTTTCCAGGCTTACTACTGCCACTCAAACAGATGAAATGGGATGGGATGAGTGCTTGCAAATAGTCTAACCCATGGGTAATTGAACATTTTCGCGGGGGCCGAAAAGTTTAGTCTTTGGTGTGACAGCGGGCTTTACTGATGCCAGCAGGGTGGTGGTGGGGTGGGAAGTAAAGTTTGTGTAGGTGAAGTGACACATGTACATCTAGTGGCTGTACTGAATTGCACAATGTAGAATTAGAAAACCTGGGATGAATTCCAGCTTCCCCACTTGACCAAATTGTGTGATCCTGGGAAAACATTTTATTTCAATTTCCCTCCTTTTCCTTCATTAACACATATAAGAGGACCTTGAAATACATGACTTCAGGATGTACATTACTTCAGGATGTGTGTTGTACAAAACATTCTCCTGTGTTTGTATTTAATCACTAATTGCATTGTTGTCTGGGTGATTGTTTCTAATTTCATATTTGAAAACTGTCACTTTACAAAAATAAAATTCTGAATGCACCGCTATAATCTGATTTACTAAGGTGAAATGCTTCTGCAGGTTAATGAAATACTCTTTATGAATTTAAAGAGACTATCGTATTTTAAATTTGCTGTCTTTAAAAATGAAGGTGTTCCTAAAGTTAAGGGGTGCAGTACATCATATTTGCTTCCTTTCTTTAACTGCAATTAACCTTTAAATAAATGCTTGCTGTTTATTTAACATGTTTTTTCTGTTAGTACTGAGTCAATTGAACAGTATCCCAATGCTGCTGTTGCCCAGGGGGCTGCATGTAAAGGTCAGGAGGGCTGTATGCGCCACCCAAGCCGTACTTTGAGCATCACTGGTCTAACCAGTGGCAATCTCTCTGTAGTATTCCAACCCATCATTTTTTGCCCACTGTGCCACTCTAGACAGAGGCCCATCTAATGCAAATCAGTACTGACTCTGTTCCCAATGGAAACTGCCAATCACGAATCTTAGGCATCTCACCCCTCCACCCTGCAGCCCATTGCTTTTTTAGTCGGGACATTTGAGATACAAACCCCCTCACCCCCATCTCACTGACTACTGCATGCTGTATGGCAAGTATACTGACAATAGCAACATAAAAAAGACTGAGGTCTGTAAGTGAAATATTTACTTGCATACTACACATCCAGTACGGAATGAAAGAGTTAATATAGCATTTCATGGCTCAGAGACAGAATTGCTACCAGTTAACACAGTAACAAATCAGCTTGTCCTCTTCACTTGGATACAGTCGCTAAACTCCTCTCTTGGCTGTATCAAGTCAAAGGTTTTATGTCACCTTTGGTACCATCTTTAATTAAGCTCTCTTGTGCACCCTCAAATTACTGTGTCATAACAAGCTCAAGACACTGGGTTTAGTAAGCAAACAATAGTATCCCAATAATCTATGAACAATAAATGAAAGTCCTCAATTCAATAATCAAAGCTGCCCAAAGACAATTGCAACTTACCTTATTTGGTTGTATGAAAACGTTCACCCTCAAATGGACAAAACAAGGCCTTCTGTCTCATAGTCCATGTCTAAATTTTAAACATGGCTTCGACTCTCAGGGCCTGATTCACAGAATGAATTTAAGACTCAATCCTAAACTTACTACTATTTTGGTATTCACAGAATGCACTTACTCCTTTTGACATTCACAGAATGATTTTACTACTTTTGGTATTCACAGAAGTTAGGATTTTGTCTTAAATTTGTCTTAAGACAGACTTAAGTTAGGATTTTGTCTTAAGTCTGTCTTAAATCTGTCTTATGACAAACTTAAGACAAAATCCTAACTTCTGTGAATACCAAAAGTAGTAAGTTCATTCTGTGAATGCCAAAAGTAGTAAGTGCATTATGTGAATACCAAAATAGTAGTAAGTTTAGGATTGAGTCTTAAGTTCATTCTGTGAATCGGGCCCTCAAGCCGGACTGCTTTCAAACCCATTTCCTTAAACCCTACTTGCTCATAACATTAAAGCCTTACGCTTGTTTGATCGATACACAACTTCTACACTGCTCCACTAGGGAAATTGTACTCAACAAATCATCATGTCTAGGAAGAAACACCGCTAGGGGAGAAAACCTTTCATCTATCTGGTACCCAGACTCTGGAATGCTCTTTCTCGCGTCTAACTAGAAACCAAGGGGACAATTTACGAAAATCCTGGTAGCAAGATGTGTTGTTCCTGTTATTGCGTCCCGCCACTTTCTCTGTGAAAGCCTTGTCCCTGCCTCCTAGAACAGCACTTAGAAACCGCAATTGCTTCAGCTGCTCTCTAAAAATGTTAAACGTTCTACAAATCTGATCAATAAAGATGAATTGAGTACACGTGTCTGGTATCCTTAATATGGTGAAGTCTGAATTTGCGTTGTGTTGTAACAAAGAAAATAGAAGCAGAATCCGTATAAAATATTTTTATACAGATAAATTAATGCTTTAAAATTTCAAGGTGGACCAACGTTGGCACACCACCTGAAAGAAACGAGTCCTGTATAGACGAGGGGTACAGACTCCTCAAAAAATGCTACAAAGTAAAAGCCATGCATGAGGGAAAACTCTTGGTCGAGTTTTTCTTGTCCTGATTAATAACCGATGCTACCAAGCACGTAAAAAATGCGTTAGCTTGGTGACAGGAAGTAAACATTGTGAGGAGCTGGAAAACAACGGTCCTCAATAAAAGTTTTAAGAAAAATGGCGCTAACCTAAAAATGCACCTTAATTACAGTATCAGTATGCCAGTTGTCCAGGGATTACCCTATATATCCGATTCCTGTGGGGAGCCATTTTAGGTCATCAAACATCTGTCAGCCTCAGATGATACAATTTCGATACAATAGGCTATTAATATGCATGACGCCTTTTGATCAGAAGCTTTCGAAAAGCTTCATCTAGGTGCAGGAAAGTAAGTATGCGTGCGCCTTTTAAATACGCTTAATTTTCTAATGAATAAAAAAATGATCATTAATTCTAAGAAAAATATTAACCTCAAACCTACATTGGGACTTTGCTGGAATATTTTTGTCTTCGCCGATACGAGGTTCTTGTCATCCCCAAAGACATCAAAGGTGAGGTTGTAGGCGTGACTAGATAGCTACATCGTCAATACGTAAACAATACGTCTTCCACTAAAGCTAAATGGATCTATTATTTGAAATTTGCATGAACTGTTATTGATTTCAATGTTTATTTTTAATGGAGCTTGAAAACAAAGACTTCATTTGTGACGGATGATTAAATTTGCAGGATGCTGTAATTACAGCCCATTTCTAGACACAAGTATACCAGGATTACAGGCATCTGAGTGACAGTAGCCATTTACTGCATCCTGTTACTAACAATCCCCCTGACACACAACGAACATCCAAGAAGGTATAAACAGATGCAAATGTCTCTGATCCATCTGCATTTCACTCAATCTTCTGAGATTAATTGCACGTAGAATAAAAAGACTTGACTGAAATGCAATGTATTGCATTGAAATATGCAAGGTGTTAGTACTTTTACAAATTAAAGTGGCAATTTTGAACATACCAGCAACGCCTTTCAAAGAAAAAATTTCTTGCAATTCGGTGACCAGCTATTTTCTGCTATCCTCTGTGTTTCAGACATTTTTGGGAAATATTCAGCAGACGTGCCAGTAACACTGCACACATCCTGTCGGTTTCTGACAAGATGTCTGGCTTCTCACTCAGCCTTTTGAGAGATCTGAGAGTGATTTCTATAGCTAGTATTGACCTGCCTTTCGACATATTTTATTAACGTTTTGCACTGGAGCTCAAGACGGTAACGAATGAAAAGTGTTGCAGTAAATAAAGACAATTATATCTACTGCCACACCTTCAGAACTCTTAATTATGACGATTTACACGGCCACAAAGTACACCCCTAAAGGTATCAATATAATGATTGTACTTAATAAGTCATAAAAGTACAAAGTCGGCACAGTAACTATTCAAATGTTACCTAAAACCTAAATAAATTATGTGTTTAAAACAGTAAATTTCATATTTGCAATAAATACAATAGGGTGAGTATTAAAACAGTTTCTTAATGCACAGATAAATCAATAATTTAAAAGGAACGGAATTGCCTAAAACCAGAAAGATGAAAAGCCCAGTACAAATCATCAGTACTTCTTATTCATCTGCGCTGCAGAATGACGTCGTAGGTTTAGAAAGCATTTTGACTAAAAATTGACTAATCCAAAAAGCATGTTTCTGAAGACAACTAAATGTACTAGAGTTTCCTAGCAGCAGAATATAATTTGCAAAACAACACAAAGTGAGTTGTGCTTTCCTTTGAATAACATGGAATTCCTAGACCAATGGGGACAGTCAGGAAACAAGACAAGAAGATGCATGCAGTGTGAAGCATGTCAGATAACATATGCGTTGGGGTTTCTTTACCTAAAGGTTATAGGGCTCTGGCCAACTACTGTCAGTACATTTATATGAGAGGTCTCCGAGATCTTATGTGATTCAATCATAAATGTAGGTTTTTTTAGCCGAAATTAAAATTAGTTGTTTGACCCTTTCTCTTGCTGCCAGCCCCAAAGATTCTAGCTATAGGAAGAACTCAAGAACTTCAACATAAAAACGTTTCTTTTACATAAGTACGCCGAATGGTCCATAGAGCATTGTCCAAAGACTACATACCTCAAAAAGATTGCCTCCTGTTTAGCCCAAAAAGAGATCTAGAATAACAATGGACTCATTTTGATTAGGTCCCCAAAATAAGGCAACTCCAGCTCACTGTGACAGACTTAAGTAGAACACTCACGGGGAGTGGATAGTAGTCTTCACAGAAAGTTATTCTCCACAGTCTGCAAGATTTCCTCTTCTGAGTGGACCCAAAGTCCATCTCCATATGTAAACACACACAGGCACCTACTCTTGTAGATGGTCAACAGCTCCTTTATGCATCTGTGATCTTGAGAACTGTTGGTGCCTCATATTTTGTAAGTGGCCTCAGCAAACCCCTGGCGTTCAATGTGACACCCAAATAAGTAAAACTCTTCAACCGCCCACTGTAATATCATCAACATAGTTGGCTTCTTTTGTGTTTTTCTGCTAACATATTAGTGTGAATGTTTTAGTTAGGTTGGTGACCAAATCAAAGCCCCTCATAAAATAAACAAAACCGTCCTATAGACCCTGAAGGACATTAGCAGTCCTGGCCAACAGGACTGCATAATCCACATGCAGCAGGATGAGGAAGGGGTTTGCCCATTTAGGGCATGTGTTTTCCATTCCTCACAAAGTTGTACCAATATATGTACCGTATAAAAAGGAACTGTGCTAGGACATATCCATGGGGACCCCTGTTTTCGAGTTGATAGATTCTATGACCTCAGCACATGGGTTGTTGCGTACCTTTGCTATACAATCCTGATTAATTTCTATCAGCAAGGAAATTAGGGATTCTTCAACCCCCATCTCTGCTATCATGGATCAGAGCTTCGATCTGTTAACTGTGTTAAAATTACAGCTCAGGTCCATGGATACCAGATGCACTGCACCCCTTTTATCTTTTGAACATTTTCCCAATGAACTGGTATAAGGTAAGGCCTTACTCCACTGTCCCATACCATGGAGGAATCTCTACTGAAATTCTAAATTAATTGTATTGTCTTTGGCCTAGGCTTCCGATCTTTCTATCTATCTATAATTATTATCAATATTATGATAATGATTATTATTATTGTTGTTAATATTATTTATTGTTATTGTCCAAAGTGTCCTGGTGCAAGGAATATTGCACAAAAAGGATCTTGGCCTTTTTAGAATCTAACGTTTTTTATTAAGCAGCAACATATCAATAAACACAGCTGGGCTGCCTATGTCTATCACAATGTCATGAGTTAAGTAATAGGTGAGGTCATAAGCAGTGCATTGCGAGGGCGTAAGGTATAGTTAGCTCAGATAACTATAACCACTGAATCTCTCTGGTTTTGTGCACATACAATCTGAGTATAAATATATGTCCCTGTAACGTTTGGCTTTATCAGTGAAATGTTAATGTTTTTTAAATCCCATTTCCTAACTATAATGCCCTTGTAACCTTTCGTTTGTTCTGTGATATTCCATGTGTTTTAATTTTATTTCCTAACTATAACATCCCTGTAACCTTTGTTTTTTTAGTGAATTTCTAACATTTTTAAAACATTTAAATTACATTTTTGAACTCTAACTTATAACCTTAAGGGATGGGTGTGTAAATGGCTGCATGTGTTGATGAGTGGGTGTGAATGGCTACATGAGTCTGTGAGTGAGTGTGTGAGTGTCTTTGTGAGTCAGTAAGTGGGTGTGTGAGTCAGTGGCTGTATGTGTTGGTGAGTTGATGTGTGAGTTGCTGTATGGGTTTGAGAGTGGGTGTGTGAGTGCCTTTGTGGGTCTGTGAGTGGGTGTATGACTGTCTGAGTGGGTCTGTCAGTGGGTGTGTGTCTGTCTGAGTGCATCTGTCAGTGAGTGTCAGAGTATCTGAGTGGGTCTGTGAGAGGGTGTGAGGGTGGCTTAGTTGGTCTGTTAGTGGATGTCTGAGGGGTTTTTGAGTGGGTGTGTGAGTGTCTGAGTAGGTCTAAGAGTGGGTGTGAGAGTGTCCAAGTGGGTCTGTGAGTGGATCTATGAGTGTTTTAGTGCATCTATGAATGCATATATATATATATTAAAAATGTCATGGCCATTCATAGATCCGCTGAGAGTTTACACGAGGGGGGGGGGGGGGTCACCCTAAGCATTGAGATGGATCTGTGAATCCTCACACATTGAAAAAGCATAATTTTGGGGCATGTTGTTGTCCATCAGGAGTCCCTCACAGACCCCTATATTGCACCCATAGAGTCAGGGTACCTCTACCCTGATCCCTTCTATTACATTTGATGTACATTTTCTCAGCCGAAAGAGTAATCTTTGACCAGTGCCCCCTTCTAATGGAACTAGAAATGGTAAACCTGGCTCTGCTGTCCAAAAACTTGGAGCATAAATGTATCCAGATTTATTTTACAGGACACAATATCTGGCCTTTAGATCTCATATAAACAACAGAACTATAGCCTAGGCACAAATCTTGTATCCTAAGGATAGGTGTCATGGAGGTTGCTGTTGAGGAGGAAATCTCTCTGGCCAGAAGAAAAATTAAGATCCCAGAATGATAGTTTGAGTGTTCAATCAGAGATCCTACAACACAATTCAATAGACGGTCTACTAAATGTCTAATAGGAGCACACAGAATAGAGCAATTTGCCCTAAATAACCTTGTTACCAAAACACATACAAATTAGGTTGCCTAACATGGTGTCAGTATACACATAGATGGAAACAGAGGTAGCATAAATAGCCAGATCCACTCTCCTGGGTCAATAGGGCAACTTATACGCCCACTTGATTTTTTTTTTAAACTGATTTTATTGGTTTCATGTATTCATCTTGCACATACATATTAATCATCAACCATCAATTTGAATCAGTCCCTTCAGTGGTCTTCTCCTCTCTGCCCCTCTTGAACTATTCAATACGACTACTGTAATATATTATGGAGATAATTTATCAGTAACCTTAAACTGCTATTCTTACTTACTACCAAAATACCCCCAACTGTCGATAATCCCCTCTCCCCCTCTCCCCTCACCGGTGTGTGTAACTTCTGCCACATCTTGTTGTCTTGTGTCAAAAAGCAGCTACAATTGACCTTGTCTCTCAATGTACCTGTTATAGCTAGGGAGCTCCCTGCTACCTCGTTTGTCTTCTTCCTACTCTTCCTCTATCTGGTAATCCTGTAAAGCTTGTACTATCGTTTCCCATGCCGTCGCTGCCTCCAGTGCTCTTTCATTATTAAGCCGTCTCACCTGCTGGTATCTAATTGCACTCTCGCTGCTCGCCCACTTTAAAAGCTCGGCCCTCCATCTCTAGCTACTAGGTCCCTCCTTCGCCATCCAATGCCTTGTTATTTCTCTTTTTGCCAGTAAGAGCCCCATGTCAAACTTACTCATTACCTTGGTTTTAAATGTGTGAGAGAACCAGTGCAAAACGCATGTGGCCATGTCAAAGGTCAGATGCCGCTCCGTAGTGGTAATTAGAGTGTCTCCCACGTCCTCCCAATAGGTTCCTATCCCTGGGCAGGACCATAACATGTGCTCCAGTTCTACTTCTGTCCTTGCACATCGAGCGAGGGCACGCTGCCTCTTCTACTTTAAAATATTTTTTGATTCTCCCTGGTGTTAAATATGCCCTATGGAGTATATAGAAATGCACCAGCTGGAATCTTGCGTTCCTCGTACTCTTCCAAGCTCTACGCATTATCTGTACCCAGGCCGTCTCAGGAATGGGTTTCCCTATGTCTACTTCCCATTTTTCTCTCAGGGTTTCTAAGGGTGCTAGCCCTTCATTTATCATTCTGGAGTATAGGCAGGAGACCGCCTTGAAGGTCCCTGCTGCCATCATGGTGTATTGGCACGCCATTGTTGTCTTAGGTTCTGCCAACCCTTCTCGCCATTGTGTTTGCAGCGCCCCTGTCAGTGCTGCATGTATAAGAAATCCTCCTCTTGATAGGTCGTATCTCTCCTGTAGCACCTGATAGGGTGGCATTACTCCATCCTCATATAGATCTCCAATTACCTGGATCCCTGCGTTTTCCCATTTCTGTAGTGGCGTCCAGTCGCCGCCGTGTGGTAGCGCTGTTGCCATCCCCAATGGGATTTTGGGCGCATAAGGGTGCAAAACTCCCGCCCTGCGCTGGGTTCGATTCCAACACAGTCTCAGTGTTTTTTCCTCCATAGAAAGATCCCTAAGGTCCAGCTTTTGCTGCATAACTATGAAAGAGAGGATGTGGCGTCGGATTTCCCTACCTCTTTGGTGTTCAGGGCCTCTAAATTCCTTTGCTACTGCCTGCGTCAGTATCTGGAATTGGGCCGCCAAATAATACAGCTCAAAATCAGGGACCGCCAGCCCTCCCTCAGCTTTGGGCCTAATTAACGTTGCTTGAGCGACTCTCCGTCTACCAGTTTCCCACAGGAACCCCACTATGAGCGATTTCAACAATTTAAACACTGAGCACGGGACCCATATCGGCAGTGTTCTAAAAAAGTACAGTAGCTTAGGAAGCTCTATAATTTTTTAAAAAGCTATTCGGCCCGTCACTGACAGCGGGAGAGTAGCCCAGAAGGCCATAGTACCTTTTAGTGCTCTCACGCATCTCCCCACATTTCCCTCCAGCATATCAGTGGCATTGTGATAGACATGTACCCCCAGGTATGCCAAACAAGTCAGTTCCCACCGCACCTATCAATGTGTAATGGGTTGGAGCCCTCCCTGCTTCACCGGAAACAGACATGTTTTTAACCAGTTCACTCCCAGCCCTGATATGTCTCCAAACTCTGAGAGCAAATTTGCTTCTCCCTCCAGTGCTCTCCCTGCATCCTCGAGAAATATCATCAGATCATCAGCGTACAGCGATATGTACTGTCGATCTCCCCTATTCCACAAGCCGTCATAGTGCTTGCCCAATCTAGCCTTTGCTGCCAGCGGCTCTATTGCCAGGGCAAATAACAAGGGGGAGAGCGAGCACCCCTGTCTCGTTCCTCGAGCTACTGGGTTTTGAGATGATATCAGCGATCCAACGTGCACTCTAGCCACAGCAGACATGTACAATACTTAAGACCACACCACAAAGTCGGTTCCCAGGCCAAAATGCTCCATCGTCTTATATAAATATAGCCATTCTAAGCTGTCAAAGGCTTTCTCGATATCTACAGACAACACCATTGGTTGTCGCTCTCCTGGCTGTTCTTCCTCAAGTATCCACACCAATCTCCTAACATTAGTGGACGTGTTCCTAGTCGGGATAAACCCGGCTTGATCTTCGTGGATTAGCGAGGTCATATGCTTTAAAAGGCGGGTCGCCAAAATTCTGCTCAATATTTTGTAGTCGGTATTCAACATTGATAATGGGCGGTAGGAGGCCGTGTTTGTCCTCTCTCGACCAGGTTTCAAAAGCAGGATCACCAGGGCCTCCCGCATGGAGTTAGGTAGTCAACCTAATTCTTTTGCCTCCTTGTAGACCTCCAGGAGCCTCAGTGCCAGCAAATCCACATACTTGCAGTAGAACTCTATCGGCACTCCTTCTACTCCTGGCGTTTTATTTCGGGCCATGTGCTTGATAGCACTCCGAACTTCCCCCATCGTTATGTCCTGGCCCAAGCATTATGCTTGCTCCTCCTCCAATTCTGGGAGTGTTACTCCACTCAGAAAGGAGTCGATTTCAAGGTCTTCCGCCACCAACGAGCTTCCGTATAGTTCCTCGTAATACTGCAAAAAACAGTGTAGAATCTCGTTTTGGGTGTAGACCACCTCCCCGTCATCATCCTCTAGGGCCAATATAGGGGAGCCCCTCTTTGTCGGATTGGCCAACCAAGCTAGTAATGTTCCTGCCCTGTCCCCTTCTGCGTTTACCCTCGCAGTGTAAGCCCTGTAGTCAAAGCATCGCAATCTCTCAACCTCCGCTGCCACCTCTTCTTTCGCTGCCTTAATCTCCACATGAATTTCAGGATGACCAGGCCTTGCTAGTTCTGCCTTGCCCAGTCTAACCTCGGCCCGGTTACATCTTGTAGCAACATCTTTCGCACCGCTACGTGTTTTCCGATGCAGATCCCCCTTATGACTACCTTAAAGGCGTCCCATTCTATCGCCCTTGTGGAGGCCGATCCAGCATTCTCTGTGAAATAATGGGTTATTCCTTTGCTCACTTCCCCCTGAAAAATCGGGTCCTCTAGCGTTTCAGGCCGTAGTCTCCAAGTGTGGATATTCGACACCCCCGTCATCCAGTGCATAGTGAATAGCAGTGGATTGTGATCATTGATCGTCCCTGAATGTGCCCGATCTCGTCCGATCTCGGAAGCTAAGCAGGGTCGGGCCTGGTTAGTACTTGGATGGGAGACCGCCTGGGAATACCAGGTGCTGTAGGCACAAGCCTACGGCCATACCACCCTGAATGCGCCCGATCTCGTCCGATCTCGGAAGCTAAGCAGGGTCGGGCCTGGTTAGTACTTGGATGGGAGACCGCCTGGGAATACCAGGTGCTGTAGGCACGTCCTAGTGAGATATTCAGTATGCATCACTGAGGGCAAGCACAACACCGTGCCTAGACGGACATGTAGATCATGCATCGCAGAAAAGTAGGAATAGTCCAGTTCGAGTGGCTGATGTGTGCGCCACACGTCCACCAGGTTCCATCTGTTCTGCCAGTCTAGCCTACTTTTAGTCAATCTGTGGACAGGGGAATCAGCTAGTGGGGGTGTGATCTAACCAACGATATATCTGCTATGGAGTTAAAATCCCCCCCCATTACCACAGAACCTGCAAAATAATGTGCTAACGAGCAAGATCATTGCCCCAAGAAGCGAGAATGATCAACTTTAGGTGCGTAAACGCTGCAGAGTGCTATGTCCCTGCCATGGAGTCTGCCTTCTATGGCCACAAACCTGCCTGCCAGGTCTATTGTCTGCTTTGTCACCTGGAAAGGAACTCCTGCTCTAATCCAGATCAGTGCTCCCCATGCAAATGCTGAGTAGGTGGTGTTAAATACCTGCCCTCTCCATCTTCTCTGCAGTGCTATACCATCCGCCCTGGTAAGGAGTTTCTTGGAGTAGCACTATGTGGATCCTTCTGCAAACTAAATATGCGTGTATCTTGTGGCACCGTGTCATCGTATGAAGCCCCCTCACATTCCAGGTAATGCATCGTAAATCAGCTGTATCTCCCATCGCTAACGTGTAACATCTGCATCTCAAGTCGTACTTTAGGAACCACACCTGTGAACCCCCAAACCCAACTCCCCTCCCAACAAACTAACCTACCTACCCCCCCAAGAACAGGACCTAGAACCGAACAGCTAGTCCCCATCCAAACCATTGCAACATCTAACACATGTCTAAGCCCAGCAGCAGTCGCTGAGGGCATGCCTTATGGGCAACGAGGGGGACTTTGTGCCGACGGACCGCCGCCCAACCTCTGTGCACCTCCCGCCCTGAATTAGCCCCAAATAAATAAAAGCATCACTCATCGCCACCCCCCAATCGCCACCTGATCCCCTCGTGGACATTTAGCAATTAGTGCACACGAAACTCAGACCCCTTGGAGGATATATACTTCGCCATCTCCCATGACTTTTACTAATACCATGTTCTACCTCTAGACCGTGTCCTCAGAATTTCTCATCCTCTCCCAGCAACATCATGTTCGTTTCCCCAGGTACTTTAACCTTCGTCCAACATCCCATCTGCTGTCACTGGTGTGATCTTCGGCAGTCGTACGCTATCCGCTTCCGAGTTTTCCGTGTGGGATTATTCTATGTCCTTCTGCGAATCAGTACCTCCCGGGGACCGCATCTCCTGTTCACCCGACATAGCTGAGACCACCTCCAGCACCCTTCGCTGCTCCGCCTCCGCCTGCGACACCGAGGGCCTCCTCAAGCCCCGCCTTCTCTGTCGAAGTCTTTGCAATTTTCGTTGTGGTAATCCTTCTGGGATGTTTTGCACCCTTTGTTCTTGGCCATCCTTCCCAGCTCTGTAGGATTACAGCCAAGCGCAGGCGTCATCCGGAGTATCATGGAAACATGTTTTGCCATCTACGATTATCCTTAACCTGGCCGAGAATAGCAGGGAGTACTGAAGTCCCTCTTCCCTCAGTTCTCTCTTGATGGCCAGGAAGGATGACCGGCGTCGCTGGGTTTCAAAGGTATAGTCCGGGAATAGGTTGACCCTACTGTTCCCAACGTGATAGGGTCCATCCGTGCGTGCCTTCTGGAGCAGCAGGTCTCTGTCCCGGAAGTGCAACAGTCAGGCTACCACTGGTCGCGGGGGTCGCCCCTGTTGAGGTGGACTGGCCGGTACTCTGTGCGCTAGTTCTAGAGTGTAGAAAGTAGATAGACCTTCCGGCGCCACTACTGATTTCAGCCAGGTCTCGAGATATTGTACCATGTCCAGTCCCTCCGCCTTTTCAGGAAGACCCACTATGCGGATGTTGTTCAGTCGATTCCTGCCTTCGGCATCTACAGCCCCCCTCTCCAGCACACCAATACGATCCAAAGCATTAGCCATCGTGGCCTTCAGTTCTTTCTGCCCCGGTTCGACGACCCGAATCGCTCCCTCAACTAGCTTTACTCTCTCCACCAATTTAGCATGATCTGCCTGCAGTAGACCCAAGCCTGTGGCGACCTGCGCTATGTCTTGTTGAAGAGCAGCGCGGGAGTCCGCTATTGCCGTCAGAATTTTGTCGAATTGGTGTTGCAGGTTAAGGTCCTGCGGCTCCTCAGACCCATCTTGTTCTGTCTGTCCAGGGGGTTCGCTGTCCAACAATGGCTGAGCTCGTCTTTCTTCCCCTTCAATTTCCCCATGTTTAGGAGCGTCAGCAGCTATCTCACCCACTCCACGTGATCTGGTCGAAGCTATATAGTCCTTTGCCGGGCAATCTCTCTGTCAGCACCCCCCGAGTCAAAAGCTCAGCCATGCGACTTTCCTCCCACCGTATTGGTGCTAAATCCAGGCGTAGAAGTACATCAGTGTGGCATAGTACCACGAAAACCATTCATTTCTAGGGCTGCCAGTGCTTTTCCAATTTAAATATACATTTTGATTCAGCCAGTTGTTTAGTTCACATCCGCCTCCAAGAAATATCCTCAGGGATCTGCCAGCCGGGCAACCGATTGGGCTTCTGTCTCTTCCTGGCTCAAACCATTTCAGGCTGCTCCTCTGTTTCTTCTCAGTCAAGCCCCCTCCACCAGCTTCTAGGTCTGCTGTTCTGGCTGCGGCAGCACTCGATCTTTAGTGGTTTAGCTATTGATGCCGGGCACAACTCCCCTCAGTGTCTCTTCTCCTGGGGAGCTACTCGCTCAGCCTCGCCACAACCTTGTGCCCACTGCTGCTCCTCCTGCTGCTGGGTCTGGGGCCCCCTTGACGCCCCCTGCGGATCTTCCGTGTTCTGGGCATCGGCGTCCCACAACCAGCCGTTAATCCCACAAGGATACTCCCCGGGGGCTCAACGGGCCACGACTAACGCCTGGCTCCACTCCCCACCCCAGATCACACAGCGCGGCAGTCCCGGGATCCTGCGCCCACCTCCGCAGCTCGCGGACATGGGCCCCGCCACACCCCGCTCACCAGTGTCAGGTTGGGCCTCTTGCACACCCCAGGGGCCGTCCTCGTCTCCCGGCTTAGGTGGGCAATGTTCTCCGTTCTCGATGGCGCCTCGGTTTCTCCCACCGTAACTCCGCACAGCTCGCGGCCGCTCTGCAGGTGATCTCTAGCCTGATCACGGGCCGCTCGTAATGGGGGCTAGCTCCGCACCTCTCCTCTGTCTCCTTCCTGAAATCGGGGGCCCACAGGGCGCTGCTAACGTCCACTCTGCCTCTGCTTATAGCCCGCGCCAGGAAGCGGCTGCCGCCGCAATAGCAGCTCTCTGGAGTTCCATTTCACTTTGCGGCCACCACCTTGGGATCGCCGTCCCTCAATCACCAGCCGGATTACTGGTGAAAATATTTAGGATTTCGCTTGACTCGATTTCGAGCTCCGGCTCAGGCAGGCGCGGTCGGTTCTCCCACCCTTTGGTGGCGGTAGGGGGTCCGATATCACTTTTGGTCAGGATAATTGAGGGCTCAGTTGTGGAGCTCGTTGTTCAGGCGGCTTCTTCCATCGGCTCCCAAGCCATGCCCCTCCTTATACTCTCACCTGATAGCGATGTTCGAAAACTTTGACCCTTTCCTTATCAACCTGTATCAATCAAACTATGTCAAGCCCAACGGGGGGAGGTACTCATCCTAGATCTCCTACCCATACCTTGACTTTCAGGTGAGGGGAGGCAGTCACTATAAGTGGAAATAACAGCTAAGTAAATCAGCCTCCATAGGTTTTAGGCAGGGAAAATGTAACTTTCTAAAAGTACTTTTTCCTTAATATGTAATACAAATCAGACTTCACCAGTGAAGTGGGCATTTAACCCCTTCGACGCTCATGACGAGCTGGGCTCGTCATGCAGTAGCCTCCTGCTACGCTCATGACGAGCCCAGCTCGTCATGAATGTGCGAGGATCGCGAAATCCCAGCACAGCAGGGGAATTCCCATAGCATCCAAGAGGTTAATACATAATACAATAGATTCCTAGCTGGAAATAGCATTATTTCATTTAATATTGCAAGGTACTCTTTAGTATAGAACAGCCATGCTTACTGCAGTAAAACTAGTTTGTAGGGCCTTTTCACTGTCAAGACATGTTTATCATTACAGTTCTACATGTTCTAGTTCTAAATACCATGGCGTGTGGGCAGTAGGCCCTACATAGGGGTGCCATATTAATATATTTAAAAAGAAGGCTCTGACCTGTCAAAAGGGGTTATTTAGACAGATTGAATTGTGGTGAGGGTGGTGATATTGAGAGTGGTAGCGGGGGGTGAGGACGATGAAGGTGAGGGTTTGATGGGCAGTATAATGCCTTTAAGCTGGAGACTGGTGTAGCTTTCCAAGCTCATTGCCAATGTTTTTGAATTCCTAAAAGTAGTACATTTTCACCCATTCAAGGAGCCATTCTTTTGTTTGCTGATTTACTACTTTTTTGGAAAACCAGTCGCTATATACATATTTCAGATCTCGATCCAAAACAGTTAACAAGTTAAAACCTCTTAGTAAAATGACAACAATAAGAAAAACCAATATTGGCATAACAGTGCCAACTCGGGGCTCTACAGATGCAACTACCAAACCAACGAATGGATTTGAGGGGTGTCACAGCTCAACCACCCATGCTGAAGCTACACCCCTACCTGTCACACCTGGGCCTGTTAGTTCTGCCTGGGAACTTATAACATGTCCAACACAAGGGGATCTGAAGTTCTTGTCCTGTGATCAGCTATTTTAAATCTATTTTCACTGCATGCACTCTTCTACATCTCTGCTGCAAGAAGCCTTGATGGTAGAGTTGTCAAATTGGTGCATGTAGGAAGTGACAAAACACAACGTTTTTGGAGCACACAAGCACAAATAAAGTCTAAATTATGTAAAGTCATAAAATACACAAAGCAAATTTTTTTCACAATAAACAATCGGGCTCTTGTAGTTCTTGTCTTTATTTTCAAACACATTCCAATCCCTTGTGCCAACGCGTTTCGCTGTGGTTGTGTAAACCTGCGGCTTCGTCAGGGCTCGCTGCAGTAATTCTCACTGGTAATATCAATCCTCAAATGGTTATAGCTTCAGAGTCCAGATTAAGGTTTCCCATGGAACTCAAATCTCAGCAGACAAATAAATGTGGCAAATATAGTCTTAAATAAATACCAGATAGAATCCTCTAATTCATAATAAGTGAATCCGGCTATACAAATTCCTGTCAGGCCGATATTGTGCACTGTAATATCCCGTGTCTATTAGAAGTGTCGTGAGGCAAAATCCTTATTTAACCTCTTATCAGTAAATTCGAAACTCCTGGTCGCGTCCAGCCCATGTACAGGCGCCTGTACACGGGCTGGGCGCGACCGGGAGTGTGTTGCTTTACCACGCAGAAGTATTTCACCTTAGTACATCAGTTTATATCACTGCATAGACAGACATTTATTAAAATAGATAGTTTTCTGAAACATTCATGGGTCACTTTCTAGTGAAAATAAAATTAGATAACTAAGAGGAAAGTCAGTAGTCTTGTAAAACCAAAACCTGGCCTAGATTCTTACTATAAATGGAGCAACAATATAGCCTATTTAATTAAAAATAGAGAGGCCTGTGCATTGCATATTCGATATTCAAGAATTTAAAAATAAGCTCATGTGTGAGAATTAAGAAAAAGGAAGATCTGTGAAATAAAATATTTGCCTATGATCACTCAATTCAGACATGCAGGGCAGCCGGTATTGATTCCAGGTTATCTGGTTTCACATTTTGAAATTTGGCCACCAGATGTTTGTCTATGTCCCTCTCTCTCTCTTCCTCTGTGTATTTCAAAGGTCTCTGTTTTGTCTTTCATTCTTGTCTCAATATACAAGAAAAACCAACACAGTGATAGCAGATCTGACTTAGGGCCCCAAGACACAACTACCAAGCCAAGTATGCATTTTCTTTTGGAGGAGTCACAGCCCGAACACCCCCTTTAAAGCTACCCCTCGGCAAATCTCATCTCGTTAGGAATGGAAAGAGGAAGACAGGTAAAAAGGCTATTTTGCTACTGTCTTCAGAATTTCATTTTCATGTAGCCAAATAGCATTATTGTTACTCACTTATCTGATGATCAGTTAATGATTCTAATGCCTTCCGTTTACTCATATTTCACTTGTGTAGCCTTTTGTTAAGGACAGCCGCGGGCCGTGGAGGGAGTTACGGCGGGGCAGGGAGGCGGGGAGCGGGAGGGGCGGGTGGAGGTACCTAAAACCTGGCATATGGATAATTGCAGGTAAGTACACAATTTAATTAATAAAACGAAATTCGTAGCACGCACTGCATCGCAAAATGCGTTGCTGTGCGCGCTATGAAATTCGTTTTAATAATTAAATTGTGTACTTACCTGCAATTATCCATATGCCAGGTTTTAGGTACCTCCACCCCGCCCCTCCCCCTCCCCGCCTCCCTGCCCCACCGTAACTCCCTCCACGGCCCGTGGCTGGTTAAGGAATGCACCTTGCCATGGGCAACTAACACCATATGTGAAAGCTATGTCCAATGTGCAGCACTCTGTGCCTTTTTGTCTTCTCTCTATGCTGCTCCTACTTGGCAGGCAATCAGGCCTTTTGGGTATCATGTGCACTCTGAAGGGCAATCCAAATGCCAGTTAGCTTTTAAGTGACATGTCGTGCTGCAGACAGTGAGTTCCACCTTACCTGCTCCTGATGGAAATTCTTGAACCTCATCCACCTCCAACTTGTAAGAGAAGTAAGCCCAAGTTGAGGAATACCAACTACCAATTACAGAAGCCTTTCACTCAAATTCTGGGGAAATACCCATATTTCCATGGTCAACTACTAGATTAGGAGTGGCCCACCTCGCCTCAAGCATTCATAAGTATAGGCAAATCTAATAGGTCTCATCTTTATAATATGAGTGCCAAGCTAGCAGCTTTGCCAGTGCTTGTTTGTATCACATTGTTTAAAGTAAAAGAAAATACACTTCAAAACACTGGAAGAAAAGTAAACACATTTCATAAGGCATTTCAAAACACCTTTTCTTACTGCACAATTTAGCCAACTCTGCCATATAATTATTCCTTGTTAAAGATTTCATTTGTTCCATGTTGGAATATTTAGGAATTCTAGACATTGAAATTTCATGGAATTAGTTGTAGTGTAAAGAGTTCAAGATGTGGAAGAGCAGGTTGTGTTGTTTTTATCAGTTAATTATGTTTTATATCAAGAGTTTTGTGAAGTAAATGATGAATCTAATTAGTAAACATTCACATTTCAGATAGATCACGAAAGCATTTTTCATAAAATAGAACAACCTATCACAGGAAATGACATCATATGACCTTTGGCCCTTCATCGTTCCAAGCAGTGATGTCACAATACCTTAATCCTGATGACACCTCGAAAATTAACATTGCTGAAGTTACATACTTGCATAATAATTATGATATATTCTTTTATGGGAGAACAAGTTGTATTGGTTTCTCTTGAGAACATTTTGGAAAAATTGAGCTTTACTAGTGTATTTTAATGCACAATTCACAAGTACATTTGCTAAAAAGCCATATGCTCTAAAAGAACACTCACTGAATATTCAAGTCCTTTCATGGGTTGCCAAAAACAGACATCTGACAGTATCCATGAGTTCACCCAATTATGTCTTTAAAATATCTATGGGTGCCCCCTTATGTCAACAATTACCTCCATTGCTAGGACCAGCATTAAGCCGTAGGGGCCCCTTTTGCCCAAACATTACATACAATATACCAGGGCACAAATGTTCCTAATACTGCAGCTCTTGCACTATGGGGGTCCCTTATATCAAAGGTTATGTCTAATATGGCAAGGACATATCATTAACCGCATGCGCGCGGCTGCGATTTTCGCGCTGTGCGACTTTTTGAAAAAAAACGCGTTACATGACGAGCTGAGCTCGTCATGAGCATGCGAGCGGCGCAACTCATGACGAGCTCAGCTCGTCATGAGCACGGAAGGGGTTAAAACAAAGGGAGGAGGAAGAGGATAGACCGGGTTTGTTCTCCTCAATTGAATCTTGTTATATCAAACAAAGAACCCAGTAGTGTTACACCTAATAACTCTCCATTTCAAGAAAAACAAGGTTTTTCTTGTAAAACCCTCACCCTCCAGAGTTACCCCTTGGTGGCATGTTTCATCATCTGGTCCATCCCGATCCACTATGGATCGAAGTGTGCTGCGACCTATGATCTATGTGGGAACACTTTATTCGATGATAAAGAAGATGTTTATATGTGCGGAGTGGAGGATAGTGATGTGCTATGGTGCAGTTTAGAAATACTTGGCTCTTATTCCTGCCTCTAGTCGGTATGGTTAAATACTAGGGGGTTATTAGAAAGACAAGTTCATAATGTGGCTGCCATCCTATGGGTCAACATATTTCAAGCTGTGCCTCTATTGCTATTCTTCAGGGCCATGGGAAACTAGTTCCTTGGTACCACTCCTGTATGCTATTCGCCGAAAACATGCTACTTGCATGCCATGCCACATTGTGAACATACATACATTTACAACCAAATTGTTGTTCTTCATTTTTCTCTCTTTGGAGTTATAAAAGGAAAGTTAGGTGCAAATAACAAGAGTGCGCATCAACAAAATGCGGTCCCCGGGGAAAGCCCACAGAAAGTGCACAGTAGGTGCATCCAACGAGGGTGAGGGTTTCAGAAGGAAAACCTTGTTTTTCCTGACATGGAGAGTTATTAGGTGTAACACTACTGGGTAATATGTCAAGGACTACATTTTGTCATAGTTAGCCCCATGACCTTGCCACAGTTGTCGTCCCATATGGCAAGAATTTCCTCCAATGTTCCATCACAAGCTATTTGCCACAGGTGCCAACTATGCCAAGAATTTCCTCCATTGCTGGCATTTTTTCATGGGTGCTCCATGCCAAAATATCCCTGCAGAGTGCCAGTAGTAGCATTTTTGCAGAGGGTATCTCATATGAAAATATTGCCACCAGTATTCGAGTGACAACATTTTGTCAAGGGTGCTTCTATATGCCAAGAAGCATGCCAGGTCCAACAGCAGATCTGCAAGCCTAACAACACATGCTCAGTTGTATTCACTTATTCACTCCCATTCTATCATTAGCACCGACTTGCACTCATTCAGTTTCACATACTCTTGTGCACTCACTGTCACCCTGAGTCACTCATTCACAATCTCTCACTCACTCTTACTCTGACTCACTTATACCTACTCACTCATTTTGACACACACACATACATCCACGATTCAATATACAAACCTACATGCTCACATATATATATGCTCTCTCACCCACACGCAAACCTACAACATACATTAAAAACAATTTATTTTTCTTATCTAAGATGCCAGTGAAGGTCCAGATCTTGGTGCTCCACTTTTTATTACACTAATGGTGAATATTAAACAATCATTCACTATTAATGTAATAAGAATGAATAGAAAACAAGGTAAGAGCTTGACTCTGGTAATGAGAGACACTCCTGTGTTCTTGGCGATGAATTTGCCACCTCCAACGTGAGGGGTTGCAAAGGCAGTGTCAGGAGTAGCAAGGGGCAAGCTAAGGGTCACAACTGCAACCCGTGGCTACCACTGGCGTAACAAAACTAGAAGGGTCCTCCCTGCAAGGCATATGGAGGGGCCCCCTCAGGGCTCAATCAGGAGCTCTGGAGCCAGAGTGCTGTGCTGAGGGGGCCCCCGCACCGCAGGGGCTGCGGGGGCCTGTGTTACGCCCCTGCTGGCTACCCCTAATTGAGGTTGATGCCTGAAAGTGCTCTACACTTTACTTTTGATATATTTAAATGTGATTTCAGGAATATTAAACAGAGATATCTTATTTCACACAATGGGAGGTTTGTTCCCGGTTCTTCTCTGCAGAGCTAATTTATGCAATGCCAGGGGTAGCAAGGGGCAAGCTAAGGGTCGCAACTGCAAACCCTGACTACCCCTAAATGAGGTTGATGCCTGAAAGTACTCTAGACTTTACTTTTGATTTATTTTAATGTGATTTCAGGAATATTAAACAAAGGTATCTTATTTCACATAATGGGAGCTTTGTTCCCAGCTGCTTGCTGCAGAGCGAATGTATCCTGTTATTTTCAAAGATAAATTTACAGACACGAGCAGCTACAGGGACATATGCTGCACACCCAAATTAGCAGTTGGACTGAGTTCAGCTGTTTGAAGCATCTCAATTTTCATAATTAGGCCGATGACTGGTAAATGTAGAATTCTTAAGATGTTTCACTCTCAGGCTGACAATTAAGGTTTTATCATACCATATATTATGCGCCGCACGCCTAATGTTTTCATGCAAATTACATAATAACATAACTGGAGCAGATCCTGCTCATTTAGCTAATTCTAGTGAGATTTTCTGATACTTAGAAGATGTTGTGCAACTTATTTACATTGCAAAAAATGAAAGTCACGACTTGTGTTGAAACACAGAAAAGTCATTAAGTTAACTACAACTCATGGGCTGTGTTGTTCATTATTATATAACACAACCTAGTGAAATTGTGTTTATTATCACTGTTTTTTACAGTCCTACTGCAAATAGGATTCATGAGAATCAATACAAGAGAGACATGTCTTTCTACCGCTGTACAGAATAAAATATTTCTAATCAAACAGGGACGGGATGTTGTGTTGGCGAATGTTGATGATGAAACTACTGCACAATCTATTACAATGGGCTCACTATGTGTCTGAATCAAGCAGCAAAACCATATGAAGCCAACTGAGTGTCAGCTGGCTCCCAGTAGATGCAAAAATACAGATCAATGCTCTTGGTCCCATGCTCTAGGCTTTATCTTATTTCCCACCAGCCCTCGACGACCACGTTTCTGGAGACAGCAGGATTACTACATAGTCCAGGAAGGGCTCACTTGTAAGCCATCAGTATCTCTACGGGTTGTATGGAATTGTTTGGTGAAGTCACCATGACCACATTTGAGAAACCGATGGAAAGTGGACCACCGTGACCACATTTGAGATATTCCGCTCTCCAGGGAACAGTTCCTGACATACAGAGTGAAAGTGGTGTAAATACGACGGAAATGGATAACAGGGGACGCTGAGCTTCAGAAACATTAATTTGTGCACATGCTGTACACTACGGGGAATGGAAGAAGGCTAATAACTCAGATACATCGCTCACCCCTGAGGATCAACTAGGCCTCTCTGGAGGGACTGGGGGACAAATTGGAGCTGGACGTGGGAAAGGGCTCAACAATACTGAACGGAACAGAATAGTGACCTGTCTAAAAGAGGTCTCCAGTAACACCAGATGTATTTACATTCAGTGTAAATTTTTGCATAGGCCTGCCTTACCCCACATAAAACTAGTAAAAGATAATCCATTTCGTCTGCAAACTGTCCATGCTGTGAAGCACTCCAGCGGTATTCCAGAATATGGTTTGAATTGGTCATTTGATCATTTTTATTTGACTTTCTTATGCATAATCAACTTTCAATATCCATGGATAGCATGGCAACTAGCCTGTTAAGTCCTGAGAACACCATTCCAGAGAAGTAACAAACTAAAATAAGTCTTAATTTTCTCGTCACCTTAGAAGTCTTACATAATATACTATATGATTGTACTGATGTTTTTATTGCCCATTGTATTTTAGAAGAAATAGTGTCAGCAAATACTTGTTAAAGAGCTTGCTTTTACCTACTCTTCTATCTTCCTATTCCAGTCCTAAAACAATGCACAATTCTCCTCCTCCACAGAAACCTATTTCCTACCCAAGTCCAGAAAAATTCCTCCAAGATGGAACCTATTTCCCAGCATGCTTAGAAGGAGGAATTATAAATGACCATGTCCTCGTCCAGAGAAGCAAGACACTGTTACTTAGAAAGTAGTATTAATATTTTTTTTACTGTTTGTCTGGATTTAACTTACTTTTCTTCCCACTTGAGACTTGCTGCAATAGTCTGTAAGTTAAAATGGTCCTTTCTGAAAGGCGTAGACCATGCCTAATTTATTTTGGTAGCCCGTAGTACAATCAGCAAAATAAGTTTCTCTCTTCTCTGCTTACTGAAACACAAAGCGTTTCCTTTTTTCTTTTGCTGACTACAGTACACTGCCTGACTCCAGGATGGCAGTTCCAACGAGAGTTTGGGAATCACATTACTTGGTTTCTTTAGAAACAAGTTGGAGTCAGGAAGTGGTATCTCCCAATTCATCATGTGCGGCGGCAGCTTCATTTGGGTGATAGCAGGTACTTCTGGAGCTAATCCTACAGAGGCTCCTACTCTTGCAGCACTTCAGCAGATCATCAATGAAGCAGTTAAAGCTGGTTTTCGAGCAGGAGAGGATGCTATCTGTCCACCTTCCAAGGTGCTGTGATCAGAGTGTGCATCTATTCAGACCTTCAGAGGATCAGCTATGAATTTGATGGCTGTAGTGGCTTCTAGAATTTTAAGAAGTTGTTTTTTTAAAACGTCGATCTCCCCCTCACCAGTTCCATCCATCGGTTGTGTCTAAGTGCTCAAATCATTAATGAGGCTTCCTTTCAAGCCATTGCAAACTACTGATCTTAAGTTTCTTTCAACCAATGTTCTGTTCCTGGTTTCTATCTATTCAGGCCGGAGGATCAGTGAAATTGGAGCAATACTTACTTCTCCGCCATTCTTGAGGATTTGTGACAAAGAGTTAATCCTCCTTCCAAGCCTGCTTTTCCATCCAAGGAGTCTGTCTAAATTCCACTGTCAAAAATACATTGTTCTACCAATTTTCTATCCTAATCCAACTACTACAGAAGAGGTAAAACATCATAATTTGTATGTCTTTAGAGCAATTTCAATTTACCTGGATAGAACAAGGTTCTTCCGTAAGGTTGATTCCCTGTTTGTGACTAACGGGCTTTCTGGGAAGGGTCTTCAGCCTTCATCATTTACTCTATCAAGGTGGATCAAGTTTTCGATCATTCAGTCTTATGACTCATCTGAAATCTCTCTCTCCTCTACGGTCCAAGGCAGACCAACAAGAAGCATAGGATCCACTTGGGAAAAGTTTAAAGGGGCATCCCTAAGAGACATCTGTAATGTCGCAACATGGGCTTCTCCATATACTAATGTTTACCATTACTGCCTTCAATTGGGGATGGCGGCATCATCTGAATTGAGTCCACATGTTTTGTCGCCAGTTCATGTTGTTTAATTCATGCAGTTGGTATTTAAGAAGAATGGAAGAATAGTACTTTCTGGAACAAGAGTATGGCACACTTTGGACAAAGTGGTCATACCTGCCAGTGTCTCCCTGCATCCCATTGGTCAGGGGTGCCCCACTGCTTGACACCCAGTAGTGCTGTATAAATGTTGGTGAGTTGCCAAGCAACACAGATCTACTGCCTGAAACTACAAGGAGAAGAAGGAATGCCCTGCTGGAACTCTGATCTGCACCCAAAGGACCTGATACACAATCTGTTACTATAGCCCTAAGGACTTTGACTTCACAAGGATTAAGGAGTGGACTTCCTCAAAGCTACAGGTTAACAGAGAATACCTACATTATCTCCACCAAGAAGTCCCCGTCCTTGAGTGTGTGCAGGGACATTTTTAATGATTTGGCCAGGTGCATTGTTAGAAATCTAATCTCAACATCCAATGGACCATCTCAGAGCTACTAGACCCCTGGACTGGTGTTTTGTACACTTTGAACCTACAAAAGGAGCTTTAGAAAAAATGTCCAGAAGTTTGGAGCAACTTTTGGAAAACGCTCCACAAGATGACCGACTCATTGACAAAAGTCAAGCTGCCGACTTCAAAGCGCGACTCAGCCTGGATTTTGGGTTCATCCCACTGAAAGCTCTGAAGCTCCAGCCATTGACTGGACTTCCAACAGTTGACCGGGGCCTCCTGCAGAATCAAGCCAACAACATGAATGTGGATCCAGCTACATGAAGAGGCTGCTCGACGTCAAGAGCAAAGTTTCTAAATGCGAAGGTAAAATGTTAACTGAGGCCTCCCGCTTAGTGTATCTGACCCGGGCTCTATTGCAGCCAGCCTCAAACTTTGCCTGTGTCCCGGTCAAGTACGACCAGATGTCCCAAGGTTTTTAAGCCGTACAGTGTTAATTCTTTATCCTGTTCCCTAAATTGGATTTTTGTCATTTTGGTATCTATTTGTTCATAAAAATATTACTTTTTGTTATAAATTGGTGTTGGATTTTATTATGTATTGTGTCTTACTTAATTTATGGGTGTTTTTAAATGCTCTACACAACGTCTCCTAAGTTAAGCCTGCCTGCTTGTTGCCAGCTACCAAGGGTTGAGCAAGGGAATTATTTATTGTAACCTTGACTGAACCTTTAGTAGGCACCTACTAGTGGTAGACGCCAACCTATTATTACTAATAAACCACTTTACAACCAACACTTTCACTTCTTTTAATAGAAAAAAATACTAGTAAGGACGTAGTAGAACGTCATACTATGAGAAAAGCAGGCTACTTAGTTCTTAAAGTGCAATGAACGAAAGTGATAGCAAAGCTGGGGGTGCTGCACATTCTTAATGAGTGGTGCATGGTAGCAGTAATGAGAATGCTATTGGTTGCTTGGTGACTTGTGATGCACCCACTTGCTTATTATAAAGAAATTACATCATGACTGAACTGTAATGGAATGGAATGAGGATTTGTAGAGCGCGATGGCTACCCAGGGGCGTCCCAGCGCTGTAGGGAACTTGAGCTAATCCGGAGGGGTAGGAAGAGGGAGGCTAGGTTTGGTTTTAAACAGAGGTTTTGCTGAATAACCAGGTTTTGAGAGTTTTTTGGAAGGTGAGGAGGTTGGGTTCGGATCTGAGATTGAGAGGGAGGGAGTTCCAGATCTTGGCCAGGTTGTAGGAGAGCGAACGACCACCACATCTGGCCTTCCTGATGCGTGGTACTGAGGCGAGGTAGGAGGTCGCAGATCTGAGAGAACGAGTGGGCTGGTAGGTTTTCACAAGGGGAGAGTTAATGGCGGGGCCTGTTCCCCAGTAAGAGCGGTGTGCAATGCACATGCTCTTAAACTCGATTCTAGATCTCACCGGGAGCCAGTGAAGATCTCTCAGTCTGGCTCTTACTGACGTTCGGAGTCGGTACGAAAAAAGGGAAATCAACACATAATTCAAAAGGTTTAGAAAGAAAGGTTAATCAAAAAGCGTTCTGGAAATGCATTGTTTTATTCACTATGCATCCATATCGTCACAGTCACGTAATTCATTTGTGAATATCAGAATACACACTCAATTTGTCATAGGTTTATGTGCCCATAGGGAGAAGGAAAAGGGAAAGGAAGGTAGTAAAGTTAGCATAGAATTGTGACTCACTATACATTTAATAGAAACAAAATTACATTGAAATTCATGTATGAGTTCAAAAATGATCCCTATCCACAACAGGGTCATATACAATGTCCGCAATGTCAGGTGCTTGTTCAGAAAGTTCAAGCTCCTATAAAGCCGTATATATCATGCTGGTACTAGGAGTTGAAGAAGGGTAGAGGAACAGTCTACGTTTCGACCCAGGAATCGATGTAGGATAGTTGGTCCTTACAGAGAGGGTCTTCTTCAGGACATACGGGGTGGGGGGATGGGCAAGCCTCCTAGGGTGAAAGGAGAGCAGAGTCAGACTTTACTTAGTGTAGGGCAACAGTGTCCCTAAGATAACCGTAGCGGGGAAATGACAGGCCGCCCGGGAACAGCGTTAAAAACATACTGAGGACTATAGAGGTTGTCTGTGAGGACTGTTACCTGCTGTGTATTGCAAGTAAGCGTATGACCAGCACGGTCATAAACAAATCGTAGGGTTACGGATTGCGGAAATCTAAATTTCAATCGGTGTGATCCAAATCTAAAGAGGAACATAAGAATTTTTTAAAAATTTTTTTAAAAAATATATTGATCACCACTCAGAGCAAACCAAACTGCTATTAACTCTAAGCCAACTATATCCGGTCATACCTTAGTTAGAAATATCAAGTAGTGCAGAGAGGAACTATCTTTGTGTGTCAGAAACGGCTCAACTGATTTCCGAGTCCGTATCTAAAGTAAAGAGAACAAGTGGAGACTGATATGATAAATGAGCTGCCCCACCGTAAATGCTGGCAGATGTCCAAAAAGAGGGGGGTTGTGTTAGGTCTTACCCATGAGAGCCGGTCCTTCAGCGTGGGACGGGTGTCTCAGAGGAGCGACTCCAAAGTGCTACTGCCTGGAGGGGGCGGGGGTTGGGGCGAGCATGAATAACTTCGCCGTCGTCTCTGAGTTAAAAGAGTGAATCGGCGATTAATAATAAAGTAAACAAGGTTTTGTGGGGGAGAGCGTAATAGTTGTAACGCATTTACCTCTCAGTGCGTCTTCGAGATGTTCGAGCCCGGAGGGCGGGGGTGGGGCGGTCTCGTGTGACTTCGCCGTGGTATCTGAATCAATAAAGTGAATCAGAGGTTAGATTGCATTAAATTAACCAAGGGGCTCCTCAAAGAAGCGTGATAGTTAAGGGCATTTACCTCTTGCTGTAATTCTCTCTGCAGTGACCGGGAATCCTCGCGGGCAAACACAGCTCCGTAACCAGGAAGTGTCCTGGCGGGGGCGTGGCAACTCAATATATATGGAGTTAACAAGGTAAAGGAAGGACTAAAATTAAGTAACTTAGCAACCGTCTGGATGTAAACAAATATACACGGAGTCAGCAAGTTAAGGACTCAAAGTCAGTAACCTAGCAACCGTCTTAGTGTGAACAGATGGCGGACCAACTCACTGAACATTGTGTGGATGTTGATAATATAAGCATAACGTATATGAACGATACCTATAAAAACGAAGTTCATGATTTAACAAAAGTATTGACCTCAGACACCACGTGTATTCATAATGTACATTGTGTTCGCTAAAGCGAATAGGACATATGACTCAATTATCCCATATTGGCATGGACCTGCCGACAAGGCGGTCAAAATGCATGATCAAAGGTTAGGTCACTACAATATATTGGATTTGATGGTAAAGTCACATACATATGGTAACACACTGATAGCTAATATCTAAGATACTGCATAGGACATTCCGATAGTGTTGAATTCAGATAATTAGCATGAAACTGCCAACATGAGTAAGGTTGGTTGATGTGCACGTACCTACCAACATGGTGGTAAAGGTGCACATAAATAACCAAACTTCTTAAGGGTATCATAAATTGGCCAGTTGGGCAAAGGTATTCTCAGATTCATTTAACCCATTGTTCACTGAGTTGAAAAAAGTAATCCATTTTAATTCCCTGACATTCAGGATCGGGGCTATACTACCTCCCCTAGGACCCAGTTTAACCTGTTCTAGGATGACCCATCTCAAGCTTTCTGGTAAATGGTTCTTCGCAATACAGTGTTCTACCATCGGGGCCCCCTGTACCTTGCATTTGATCCTACTGCAGTGTTGGAGAAACCTCACTTTTGCACGTTGTTGTGTCTGTCCAACGTAGGGTAAATCACATGGACATATAATGCAGTATATCACATTGGTTGTGTTACAGTTGGTATGAGATTTGAGAGTTACTCGTAGTTGTTTGTGAATGAATTCTTTTGTTTGAATGGTCGCGGGGCATGCTTTACAGGAACCACATCTGAAGTGTCCCATGATTGGAGGGAGATTCCACATTGCGGTGATTGTGGGTTCCGAAACAGTGTCAAGAAGTGAACAGACCACATGGTCACGAATGTTCTTCGCCTTCTTAAAGGAATGTAATGGCAGATCTTTACTGCCAAGGTCCTCCGAAATCAAATTCCAATGATTGTTAATCACCTTCTTTATGGAATTACTCTGGGTGGAGAAAGTTGTCACACAAATTAAGCGGTCCTCTGTGTTGCTTTTGTGCTCCTTAGGCTGTAACAGGATATCTCGGTGATTGAACCATGCTCTTTTCCTGGCCTTTGTGGTTAATCGTTTTGGATAGCCACGTTCTATTAGCCGCGCCTTTAGGACTTCCGATTGTTCCATGTAGTCCTCTTGCTTGCTGCAATTTCGGCGTATTCGCAAGAATTGCCCGAAAGGCAGATTGTCCCTCAGACCTCTGGGGTGGTGGCTGGAGTATTGGAGCAGCGAGTTCCTTTCCGTCGGCTTCCGGAACAGAGTCGTATGTAGTACATCATCCTCAGCGATGATGGTGATGTCCAAGAAGTTCACAGATGTTTTATCATATTGTATGGTGAACTGAATATCCTGAGATCTTCTATTTAGCCAATTGTAGAAGTCTTGAATTCCTGTCTCAGTACCTGTCCAGATTAGGAGAATATCGTCGATATATCTCATCCACATACGTATGTTCGATCTGTATGGATTGATGTCATTCAACACAAAAGTCTCTTCAAATGTAGACATGAAGATTATGGCCAGGTCAGGCGCAAAGGCAGCCCCCATAGCCACGCCTTTGGTCTGTAGGTAGAAGAGATTTTGAAATATGAAGAAGTTCTTCTTCATGGCAATTTTGAGGAGCTGGACAATGAATGAAGTGGGTACCTGGACCGGGGCCTCTCTTTTGTTGAGTGCGAGTGTGGCCACGACAAGTGCTTCATCTTGGGGTATGCTTGTATAAAGTGACACAATGTCACACGTCGCCAGTAGCTCTTGTTGAGAATCAAATGGGCTTCCGTCCACCAAATTGATGGTGTGTGTAGTGTCCCGGATGTAGGTTGCGGTGTCTTCGGCTAGAGGTTTTAGAAAGAAATCTATATATTTACATAGAGGTTCCAGTATCGAGCCACAGCCGGAGACAATTGGTCGTCCCGGTGGTCGATTCAAGTCTTTATGCACCTTCGGCAAAGTGTAAATTGTTGGTATCCTAGGATCTTTTTGATTCAGAAATCCAAATTCTTTATCCGATAAAAAACCTTTGTCCAGGCCCTCCTGAGTGGTTCTTAGTATTTCATTGGCCAAATCTCTGGAGGGGTCACCAGGCAGTCTCCTGTAGCTGATCCCGTCTCCTAGTTGTCTCAGGATTTCATTCTTGTAGTCTTCCACATCCTGAACTACAATGGCTCCGCCCTTGTCGGCGGGTTTGACAACCACGGTTTTGTTTTCTTTCAGGGACATTAACGCCTGTTTCTCAGCCCTACTCGTGTTGAACTTGATATATTTCCTCTCGTCCAGGATCCTCTTTACATCCCGTGTGACAAGGCTTTCATAGGCCAGGATTCGTTGGGTCATAGTGTGGGTCGGCGGAACAAAAGTTGAAGGGACCCTGAGCCCAGTCGTGGAAGAGGGGCGTTGCATCGGTCTGTCTTTAAAGAAATATCTGAGTCTGATCTTTCGGAAAAAATTATGTAGTTCTGCCAGAGTGTTGAAAGTATTGGGTAATGCGGTAGGTACAAAAGATAACCCGCGATTAAGCACTCTCAGTTCCTCTTTATTCAGTACATATTTCGAAATGTTGATCACAGGGGACGGTACATCTCTCACCACCTGTAGTTCTTTCTGCGGGTCGATCTCTCCCCGTGTTCTTCTTGGGCCGGGAAGTTCACCTGTTTCATCCCTCTGCCTCTGCCCGAGTCCCATTCTTCCCTCGAGTTCTGTTGGCCTCTGCCCGACCCTCTGGTCCAGTTGTTGCCTCTTCCCCGTGGGGGTCTCCAACCACCCTGTCCTAAAAAAGAGTTCTGTTGGTAGGGGGGGCCGTATGTTCCTTGGTATCCGCTGGGTCCGGCTTGTTCTGTGTCTTCACCTGAACTATAAGAAGAGTCTGAGAAGGTTGTGAAGTTCCTTCTCCCTCCCCTGTAGGCACCACGTCCACGGTTGGTAAATCTACCCTGGGAGTCCTGTCGGTAATACTCTTCTTGAAGATAAGGATATGTCTTCTTCTTGTCATACAGTTTCAGGTCTCGTGCAAGTTTCTCCAATTTTTTCTTTATAGTCGTTGTTTCAAAGTCTTGTAATGTGGATACAAGTTTGGTGAGAGCTTCCTTGGAGTTAGTTAGAGTTGAGTCACTTGTTATTTCTGCCTTTAGATCAGCGATTTGTTTTGTTAGGACGGAAATTTGTTCATTGGCGGTTTCGATGCCAAGCACCATCCAGTGTCGCGAACAATTGTTCGCGACAAAACTGAAACCCTCCCTGAATTTCGGGACGTCGACAAAAATTGCCGGTTCCACCTTAACCTGTAAGCCTACAGGGATGATGTTAGACGTCAAGCATTGTGCAAGAAAGTGTCCGTGCAATTTTGTTCTGATGAGTTTCTTCTCAAGGCGTTCCAGGTTACTGATTTTATCATTCAATGTGAAGTCCAAATTAGGTATATTAGATGAAAGAAAATTATTAGCTGGATCCGTAAGAAGTTGTTTAATATAGTCCTCAGTATAGGATAGAATTTCTTTGTCTGCCATTGAACATTGGTTGTGAATCCCACAGTGATACACTTATTATTATTTGAGTAAAAGAGAAAACCTCGCAGACCAGCGTCTGCCCGAAGTATGTATTATAAAACAGGGTTGGACCCAGAAGTCAAAGGGACCTGGGTAGTTAATTGTTATGAACAGAGGGGTCCCCCACTTATATGGAGTCGGTACGAAAAAAGGGAAATCAACACATAATTCAAAAGGTTTAGAAAGAAAGGTTAATCAAAAAGCGTTCTGGAAATGCATTGTTTTATTCACTATGCATCCATATCGTCACAGTCACGTAATTCATTTGTGAATATCAGAATACACACTCAATTTGTCATAGGTTTATGTGCCCATAGGGAGAAGGAAAAGGGAAAGGAAGGTAGTAAAGTTAGCATAGAATTGTGACTCACTATACATTTAATAGAAACAAAATTACATTGAAATTCATGTATGAGTTCAAAAATGATCCCTATCCACAACAGGGTCATATACAATGTCCGCAATGTCAGGTGCTTGTTCAGAAAGTTCAAGCTCCTATAAAGCCGTATATATCATGCTGGTACTAGGAGTTGAAGAAGGGTAGAGGAACAGTCTACGTTTCGACCCAGGAATCGATGTAGGATAGTTGGTCCTTACAGAGAGGGTCTTCTTCAGGACATACGGGGTGGGGGGATGGGCAAGCTCATTTATCATATCAGTCTCCACTTGTTCTCTTTACTTTAGATACGGACTCGGAAATCAGTTGAGCCGTTTCTGACACACAAAGATAGTTCCTCTCTGCACTACTTGATATTTCTAACTAAGGTATGACCGGATATAGTTGGCTTAGAGTTAATAGCAGTTTGGTTTGCTCTGAGTGGTGATCAATATATTTTTTAAAAAATTTTTTAAAAAATTCTTATGTTCCTCTTTAGATTTGGATCACACCGATTGAAATTTAGATTTCCGCAATCCGTAACCCTACGATTTGTTTATGACCGTGCTGGTCATACGCTTACTTGCAATACACAGCAGGTAACAGTCCTCACAGACAACCTCTATAGTCCTCAGTATGTTTTTAACGCTGTTCCCGGGCGGCCTGTCATTTCCCCGCTACGGTTATCTTAGGGACACTGTTGCCCTACACTAAGTAAAGTCTGACTCTGCTCTCCTTTCACCCTAGGAGGCTTGCCCATCCCCCCACCCCGTATGTCCTGAAGAAGACCCTCTCTGTAAGGACCAACTATCCTACATCGATTCCTGGGTCGAAACGTAGACTGTTCCTCTACCCTTCTTCAACTCCTAGTACCAGCATGATATATACGGCTTTATAGGAGCTTGAACTTTCTGAACAAGCACCTGACATTGCGGACATTGTATATGACCCTGTTGTGGATAGGGATCATTTTTGAACTCATACATGAATTTCAATGTAATTTTGTTTCTATTAAATGTATAGTGAGTCACAATTCTATGCTAACTTTACTACCTTCCTTTCCCTTTTCCTTCTCCCTATGGGCACATAAACCTATGACAAATTGAGTGTGTATTCTGATATTCACAAATGAATTACGTGACTGTGACGATATGGATGCATAGTGAATAAAACAATGCATTTCCAGAACGCTTTTTGATTAACCTTTCTTTCTAAACCTTTTGAATTATGTGTTGATTTCCCTTTTTTCGTACCGACTCCATATAAGTGGGGGACCCCTCTGTTCATAACAATTAACTACCCAGGTCCCTTTGACTTCTGGGTCCAACCCTGTTTTATAATACATACTTCGGGCAGACGCTGGTCTGCGAGGTTTTCTCTTTTACTCAAATAATAATAAGTGTATCACTGTGGGATTCACAACCAATGTTCAATGGCAGACAAAGAAATTCTATCCTATACTGAGGACTATATTAAACAACTTCTTACGGATCCAGCTAATAATTTTCTTTCATCTAATATACCTAATTTGGACTTCACATTGAATGATAAAATCAGTAACCTGGAACGCCTTGAGAAGAAACTCATCAGAACAAAATTGCACGGACACTTTCTTGCACAATGCTTGACGTCTAACATCATCCCTGTAGGCTTACAGGTTAAGGTGGAACCGGCAATTTTTGTCGACGTCCCGAAATTCAGGGAGGGTTTCAGTTTTGTCGCGAACAATTGTTCGCGACACTGGATGGTGCTTGGCATCGAAACCGCCAATGAACAAATTTCCGTCCTAACAAAACAAATCGCTGATCTAAAGGCAGAAATAACAAGTGACTCAACTCTAACTAACTCCAAGGAAGCTCTCACCAAACTTGTATCCACATTACAAGACTTTGAAACAACGACTATAAAGAAAAAATTGGAGAAACTTGCACGAGACCTGAAACTGTATGACAAGAAGAAGACATATCCTTATCTTCAAGAAGAGTATTACCGACAGGACTCCCAGGGTAGATTTACCAACCGTGGACGTGGTGCCTACAGGGGAGGGAGAAGGAACTTCACAACCTTCTCAGACTCTTCTTATAGTTCAGGTGAAGACACAGAACAAGCCGGACCCAGCGGATACCAAGGAACATACGGCCCCCCCTACCAACAGAACTCTTTTTTAGGACAGGGTGGTTGGAGACCCCCACGGGGAAGAGGCAACAACTGGACCAGAGGGTCGGGCAGAGGCCAACAGAACTCGAGGGAAGAATGGGACTCGGGCAGAGGCAGAGGGATGAAACAGGTGAACTTCCCGGCCCAAGAAGAACACGGGGAGAGATCGACCCGCAGAAAGAACTACAGGTGGTGAGAGATGTACCGTCCCCTGTGATCAACATTTCGAAATATGTACTGAATAAAGAGGAACTGAGAGTGCTTAATCGCGGGTTATCTTTTGTACCTACCGCATTACCCAATACTTTCAACACTCTGGCAGAACTACATAATTTTTTCCGAAAGATCAGACTCAGATATTTCTTTAAAGACAGACCGATGCAACGCCCCTCTTCCACGACTGGGCTCAGGGTCCCTTCAACTTTTGTTCCGCCGACCCACACTATGACCCAACGAATCCTGGCCTATGAAAGCCTTGTCACACGGGATGTAAAGAGGATCCTGGACGAGAGGAAATATATCAAGTTCAACACGAGTAGGGCTGAGAAACAGGCGTTAATGTCCCTGAAAGAAAACAAAACCGTGGTTGTCAAACCCGCCGACAAGGGCGGAGCCATTGTAGTTCAGGATGTGGAAGACTACAAGAATGAAATCCTGAGACAACTAGGAGACGGGATCAGCTACAGGAGACTGCCTGGTGACCCCTCCAGAGATTTGGCCAATGAAATACTAAGAACCACTCAGGAGGGCCTGGACAAAGGTTTTTTATCGGATAAAGAATTTGGATTTCTGAATCAAAAAGATCCTAGGATACCAACAATTTACACTTTGCCGAAGGTGCATAAAGACTTGAATCGACCACCGGGACGACCAATTGTCTCCGGCTGTGGCTCGATACTGGAACCTCTATGTAAATATATAGATTTCTTTCTAAAACCTCTAGCCGAAGACACCGCAACCTACATCCGGGACACTACACACACCATCAATTTGGTGGACGGAAGCCCATTTGATTCTCAACAAGAGCTACTGGCGACGTGTGACATTGTGTCACTTTATACAAGCATACCCCAAGATGAAGCACTTGTCGTGGCCACACTCGCACTCAACAAAAGAGAGGCCCCGGTCCAGGTACCCACTTCATTCATTGTCCAGCTCCTCAAAATTGCCATGAAGAAGAACTTCTTCATATTTCAAAATCTCTTCTACCTACAGACCAAAGGCGTGGCTATGGGGGCTGCCTTTGCGCCTGACCTGGCCATAATCTTCATGTCTACATTTGAAGAGACTTTTGTGTTGAATGACATCAATCCATACAGATCGAACATACGTATGTGGATGAGATATATCGACGATATTCTCCTAATCTGGACAGGTACTGAGACAGGAATTCAAGACTTCTACAATTGGCTAAATAGAAGATCTCAGGATATTCAGTTCACCATACAATATGATAAAACATCTGTGAACTTCTTGGACATCACCATCATCGCTGAGGATGATGTACTACATACGACTCTGTTCCGGAAGCCGACGGAAAGGAACTCGCTGCTCCAATACTCCAGCCACCACCCCAGAGGTCTGAGGGACAATCTGCCTTTCGGGCAATTCTTGCGAATACGCCGAAATTGCAGCAAGCAAGAGGACTACATGGAACAATCGGAAGTCCTAAAGGCGCGGCTAATAGAACGTGGCTATCCAAAACGCTTAACCACAAAGGCCAGGAAAAGAGCATGGTTCAATCACCGAGATATCCTGTTACAGCCTAAGGAGCACAAAAGCAACACAGAGGACCGCTTAATTTGTGTGACAACTTTCTCCACCCAGAGTAATTCCATAAAGAAGGTGATTAACAATCATTGGAATTTGATTTCGGAGGACCTTGGCAGTAAAGATCTGCCATTACATTCCTTTAAGAAGGCGAAGAACATTCGTGACCATGTGGTCTGTTCACTTCTTGACACTGTTTCGGAACCCACAATCACCGCAATGTGGAATCTCCCTCCAATCATGGGACACTTCAGATGTGGTTCCTGTAAAGCATGCCCCGCGACCATTCAAACAAAAGAATTCATTCACAAACAACTACGAGTAACTCTCAAATCTCATACCAACTGTAACACAACCAATGTGATATACTGCATTATATGTCCATGTGATTTACCCTACGTTGGACAGACACAACAACGTGCAAAAGTGAGGTTTCTCCAACACTGCAGTAGGATCAAATGCAAGGTACAGGGGGCCCCGATGGTAGAACACTGTATTGCGAAGAACCATTTACCAGAAAGCTTGAGATGGGTCATCCTAGAACAGGTTAAACTGGGTCCTAGGGGAGGTAGTATAGCCCCGATCCTGAATGTCAGGGAATTAAAATGGATTACTTTTTTCAACTCAGTGAACAATGGGTTAAATGAATCTGAGAATACCTTTGCCCAACTGGCCAATTTATGATACCCTTAAGAAGTTTGGTTATTTATGTGCACCTTTACCACCATGTTGGTAGGTACGTGCACATCAACCAACCTTACTCATGTTGGCAGTTTCATGCTAATTATCTGAATTCAACACTATCGGAATGTCCTATGCAGTATCTTAGATATTAGCTATCAGTGTGTTACCATATGTATGTGACTTTACCATCAAATCCAATATATTGTAGTGACCTAACCTTTGATCATGCATTTTGACCGCCTTGTCGGCAGGTCCATGCCAATATGGGATAATTGAGTCATATGTCCTATTCGCTTTAGCGAACACAATGTACATTATGAATACACGTGGTGTCTGAGGTCAATACTTTTGTTAAATCATGAACTTCGTTTTTATAGGTATCGTTCATATACGTTATGCTTATATTATCAACATCCACACAATGTTCAGTGAGTTGGTCCGCCATCTGTTCACACTAAGACGGTTGCTAGGTTACTGACTTTGAGTCCTTAACTTGCTGACTCCGTGTATATTTGTTTACATCCAGACGGTTGCTAAGTTACTTAATTTTAGTCCTTCCTTTACCTTGTTAACTCCATATATATTGAGTTGCCACGCCCCCGCCAGGACACTTCCTGGTTACGGAGCTGTGTTTGCCCGCGAGGATTCCCGGTCACTGCAGAGAGAATTACAGCAAGAGGTAAATGCCCTTAACTATCACGCTTCTTTGAGGAGCCCCTTGGTTAATTTAATGCAATCTAACCTCTGATTCACTTTATTGATTCAGATACCACGGCGAAGTCACACGAGACCGCCCCACCCCCGCCCTCCGGGCTCGAACATCTCGAAGACGCACTGAGAGGTAAATGCGTTACAACTATTACGCTCTCCCCCACAAAACCTTGTTTACTTTATTATTAATCGCCGATTCACTCTTTTAACTCAGAGACGACGGCGAAGTTATTCATGCTCGCCCCAACCCCCGCCCCCTCCAGGCAGTAGCACTTTGGAGTCGCTCCTCTGAGACACCCGTCCCACGCTGAAGGACCGGCTCTCATGGGTAAGACCTAACACAACCCCCCTCTTTTTGGACATCTGCCAGCATTTACGGTGGGGCAGCTCATTTATCATATCAGTCTCCACTTGTTCTCTTTACTTTAGATACGGACTCGGAAATCAGTTGAGCCGTTTCTGACACACAAAGATAGTTCCTCTCTGCACTACTTGATATTTCTAACTAAGGTATGACCGGATATAGTTGGCTTAGAGTTAATAGCAGTTTGGTTTGCTCTGAGTGGTGATCAATATATTTTTTAAAAAATTTTTTAAAAAATTCTTATGTTCCTCTTTAGATTTGGATCACACCGATTGAAATTTAGATTTCCGCAATCCGTAACCCTACGATTTGTTTATGACCGTGCTGGTCATACGCTTACTTGCAATACACAGCAGGTAACAGTCCTCACAGACAACCTCTATAGTCCTCAGTATGTTTTTAACGCTGTTCCCGGGCGGCCTGTCATTTCCCCGCTACGGTTATCTTAGGGACACTGTTGCCCTACACTAAGTAAAGTCTGACTCTGCTCTCCTTTCACCCTAGGAGGCTTGCCCATCCCCCCACCCCGTATGTCCTGAAGAAGACCCTCTCTGTAAGGACCAACTATCCTACATCGATTCCTGGGTCGAAACGTAGACTGTTCCTCTACCCTTCTTCAACTCCTAGTACCAGCATGATATATACGGCTTTATAGGAGCTTGAACTTTCTGAACAAGCACCTGACATTGCGGACATTGTATATGACCCTGTTGTGGATAGGGATCATTTTTGAACTCATACATGAATTTCAATGTAATTTTGTTTCTATTAAATGTATAGTGAGTCACAATTCTATGCTAACTTTACTACCTTCCTTTCCCTTTTCCTTCTCCCTATGGGCACATAAACCTATGACAAATTGAGTGTGTATTCTGATATTCACAAATGAATTACGTGACTGTGACGATATGGATGCATAGTGAATAAAACAATGCATTTCCAGAACGCTTTTTGATTAACCTTTCTTTCTAAACCTTTTGAATTATGTGTTGATTTCCCTTTTTTCGTACCGACTCCATATAAGTGGGGGACCCCTCTGTTCATAACAATTAACTACCCAGGTCCCTTTGACTTCTGGGTCCAACCCTGTTTTATAATTCTTACTGACGTTCGGCGGGGGATATCCAGAAGAATTCTTGCTGCGCAATTTTGAATAACCTGGAGTCTGTTGATTGTGGATTGGGGTGCTCCAAGATATAAGGCATTTCCACAGTGGAGGCGGGAGAGGATCAGTCCTTGAACCACGATTCGTCTTGAGTGGAATGGAAGCAAAGGGAGAATTTTGCGGAGCAGTCTCATCAGCCCAAAACAGGTCGCAGCTAGCTTAGTGGCCTGATGGTTGAAGGACAGAGTGTGGTCAAGCCAGATGCCCAGGCTCTTGATTTTCTCCTTGGGTTGCGGGGGGTTGCCTAAGCAGGAGGGCCAGATGGAGTCGATGGTTTTGGCGATGTTATTAACCAGGAGCATTATCTCAGTTTTTTCCCCATTAAGCCTAAGACAAGAGCTGGACATCCAGGTGGCGACTGCTTCCAGACATCTGTGTAGGCTGTGTTGAGAGTTTAGGGGGGGGTCCAGAGATACCACTAGCTGCGTGTCGTCCGCATAGGAAACGATCTTTACACCAAATGGGCGTACAGAACGAAAATTAAACTTGGCTTGTCTTTGTTCTGCTCTGTTTTGATAGTTGTAGCTGTACAGTGCCAAGGAAAAAGGAGATATCTATGGATTTTTTTTTATTTCTTGCACTCCTTGGGTGATTATTTCCATGTTTCTATTGCGCTTTAAACAAAAAAAACTTACTTGTATTAAACTGCTTCTAATATCATTTTAAAACAGATAGCTATTTTGATGTGTATATTTTTGCACTAGAGATTCAATGTTTATTCTTCATGTTTGCAAATATACTCTATTTTTCTCTGTCATGTAAAAGAGCTACATACCAAGGATTTAAGTGGTTTGTGGGGAAGGTGATGCTGTGACAATGTATTATAAGGAATAAAATACTTTGTGCTGTAAATGACTTTTGTGAGCACCCTCAGAGTTCTATAACCTTAAGAAGGAACTCCGCCTTCAGCATCCTCTCTATATAGTCATGGAACGCCTCGCTAACTTGCAAAATTCGTGTAATGTAGCAGGGGGAACCCTATCCCATATATTATATGACCAGCCTGTTGGGAATGGCAGGGAGATGCCGGCAGCTCTGTAAAGTAAATGAGTATCTTTGAAGGATAAACCTTGTCAAACAAGGACTCTTTTTGGCCTTCATGTCAAACAAGAAGACCACAAAAAAGAAAACGTGCACAAAGTTGGACTGCTTTCATTCCTTCTGAATGCCATCCCTCTTAATGCAAACTGAAAGTAATGATGAGGCAAAATGCTGTCACTCATACTGTCTGACACTCAACATATCTAATGGCTTTCCCGTGGGCTGATCAAACGTGACAATTGAAAGAAAGCAAATGAGAGAAGGAGGCTGCTCCCTTCTCCGTCTATGTATGTTGTCCTGGGGCTGAGCCAAAATGTGAATGAGACTGTGACAATTCAATGGCTTAATGGGGCAGGCTCAAAGCCTCTTTATTTGGTGCACAGCTTTCATTTTGTCGTAGAAATATCACTGGACACCAATGTTGTGCCAAAAATATTGTATTGTCAACAATATCATGGGACTGAATGTCACAGCTAAGAATATTGTTTTGCGTTTAATTGTTTGTATATATATATACATATTCTCCACAACTATTTTCTTCACAGAAAAGCTCGCACTAAGGAATAGTTGAACCACAGTTTATTACAGCAAAGTAACGCGCTTCGACAGCAAAAGCTGTCTTGGTTACACCAAGACAGCTTTTGCTGTCGAAACGCGCTACTTTGCTGTAATAAACTGTGGTTCAACTATTCCTTAGTGCGAGCTTTTCTGTGAAGAAAATAGTTGTGGAGAATTGAATTTACCGAGTGACCCGCTCGGTTTCTGCTCGCCATCTGTCAACGGGCTGCGGATTTCGGGAAACGGGTCTCCTTTCCTATGCATATATATACATATACATATTATAGTTATATATTATTGTTTTTAAATTGTTGTCTTATGTCTTAATACTTTTTGTGTCATAAGTAAATATAATCTTAATGTTAGTTATGTGTAATTATATTATTGAATTTTTGATTTGGAAATATATTTAAAAAATGGATTCTGATTTTCATTTGAATGTATTTATTTATTGGTGGGTTGTTGGGTTTGTATGGAAGTGGGGAAGGAATATTTTTTAATATGTTTTATAATTATTCATACATAGTTTATTTCATCATCAGCATACAATCGTTATTTTGGAATGTATAGAAATCCATAACAAAACAAATTCATTAAAAAATATATACAATTAAGACTCAAACAACTGCCTTTGCTTATCACCTACATTAAAAAAAATCTGCGCTCATCATGTAGCGATTGCAAATATATCAAGGCTGGCCAGATCCGAGTAAAGTTAAGTAATTTTAACAATAGGATTATACAATTCTTCTAAAGATGCTTATAATACCCACAAACATGACAAATGCAGGGTACCTCTCCGGACCGCAAGTATGTTCCAAGTTCAGCCTGAACATTGTTACCAATGGTTGCCATTGGTAAGAGTACTTAGATATTATTGCTCAGTGTGTAACATGGCTTTTAGAGGTTCCTTGGTGCTATCAGAGGATTATACAATTCCTGCAATTCCCTATCATCTCATTGATTGGGCAAAAAGGTGCTTTTGATCTAAACCAAATTCTTTTTAGTGATGATCTCAGGATTCTCTAAAAGTTCGGGTCACCCCAAGGCTGTTAATGTCCTCTTGACATAATTCAGTCAGGGAATATTCAGAGCCCTCTCTAAAGAAAGACAGTCCTTTAAAATAACCAAATTTAGCTTGGTTTCCATCACTTGACCAGACAGAGATTCATAAGAAAGGAGGACAAAGGGATAATACGGCGCTGATGTAGCCATGATCAAATTCTAAATCAATCAATCAATCACATATTTGTAGAGCGCACTAATCACCCGTAAGGATATCAAGGCACTGAGCGGGGGTGGGGTACAGCTACTGCTCAAACAGCCAGGTCTTGAGAAGTCTCCTGAAGGTCAGCAGGTTCTGGGTCTGTTGCAGCTGTGTGGGGAGGGTGTTCCATGTCTTGGCCGCGAGGTAGAAGAATGATCTGCCGCCGGTGGAGTTCCTGTGGATGCGTGGGATGGCGGCGAGGGTGAGTTCAGCAGAGCGCAGCTGGCGTTTCGGGGTGTAGAAGGTGAGACACTTGTTGAGGTATGCTTGTCAGGTGTTGTGTAGTGCTCTGTGGGCCTGGGTGAGGAGCTTGAAGGTGATCCTCTTGTTGACCGGGAGCCAGTGCAGGTCTCTCAGGTACTGCTGCAATTTCTATTTGCTAACGGTTGTCCAATACCAGGGCGACTCACACCAACTAACCAATCAGAGCACTCCTACGTTATTAGTGTCTCAACCAATACCAACACAGGTCACAACAATCAACTAATCACGGTTCTCTAAGCACCCGCTTTATGACCAATGCCAGCACAGCTTTTTGTGACGTCAGTATTACTCTTTCTATTGACCCCCCCATTACAAAATAATAGAGCAATGTATTTTCTAGGTTTTTCTTAACCAGAATCTTGTTAATAACAACATAAAACAATGCTACCTTGTCTGTTCCGCTAATAAAATAGATAGTCTTCACTTCAAAAAGAGATTCTTTCACTTCGAGTAAAATAATGACCAGCGATATTCTACATCCAAACAAGCTACAGGAGGGCTTGGTACTCCTCTAGGGATACTAGCCAAAGTTTTGGAAGAGGACTTTCACATGGAAAGAGGTCTTGGTACTCCTTTGGGTATGTAAGGCCAGAGTTTCCGAAATGGACCCTTCACTATTACATACAAAAATCTACTCCCAAACAAATGGTCCCTAATATAACACCTACAGCCTTTCGCTGTTCAGTATTTTGACAACAGTCAAAAGTACTTCTCCAGTTTGATAGCTTATTCACACTCCTCTTCTGCCTATGTCAGGCTAAATAACATTATCCCGGTATCTCAGGTAACTCCGTACCCGCAATTCTAGACAACATAGAACAATACACTAACTCTTCATATTAGAAAACAAATAATCAATTATCGATAATTATTACCAAACTAATCAATAATCAACCATCCTCTGCTACCAAAAACTGATCCAGCACCAATCAGGGATCAACAATCAATAACAACACATCAATCACAGACCCATACACATTTACCCAAAATCTGCTGAATGATGCTGTGTGAGTTTCAAGACTAATGAACACTTAAAATCAGTTGTTCATTATACAGACTCGTGTCTAACACTCAAAATGCATAACTGAGTCTGCATATCAACTTCTTTCCTCTGGTCGATGGACCTAAAGTTGAGAAGTTATTGGCAATAATAAGAACTATCTATCCATCTACATTTCTAAATAAGCACAAACTCGATGTAAGGTTAATAATGTTTATCACCACATAATGTAGTAAATAAGAGCTCAACATGTAAAGATTCACAAGCAAACAATGCAATAATCGCAGTGAGAGAGAGAACATTTATCAAAGCAAACAGTGTCAAACTCATATCAAATTAATAAAATGCACATAAAGTAGATAGACGTAGAGACAAAAGTTTCAGAGACAAAATACATTTGCAAATTACTAAGCGAAATTTGGATCATGTAGCTATACTAACCTAAGGAAATGGAGTAATACCATGGCGATAGCAGGGGTCACCTGAGGCAGATTCAGGGAACAAAAATTATCAGGATACTTGATATAGGACAGGAACAGGAAAACAGGTAGGCCTCAGCAAAACCAAAGGAAAGTGACGATCTCCCTCTGGACTTTTCTCCAACCACTCTTTCTCCAATGCTTCTTAACCACCTCCCTAGGGCACTTCAATTATACCCTAAAACCTACATGTCCAGCCCACAGCTGTTGAACCATTTACAGAAACTCGGTCTCTCATTGGCTGATTTGGGGGGTGTTCTATCACATCACCCAGTCATGTTCATATTTTCATAGCGTTCTTTGTTCAACATATTTCTAATTACGCTAACTGCGTTTTATGAATACTCATTTTCTTTGGCAAGTAACGTGTTGTAAAGCACAACACTGTCTTTGTTCAACACTGCTGCTTCTGAGGGAGATGTTTTTATATTTCCTCTCGTTCTCATGGTCATCCTTCTGTTACTTGGTAGACAAACAAATGTTCTTGAAGGTTATCAGCCTTTGTCTTCACCATCCTCTCTCAGAGCTCTATTTTTTACTTAATTATTCTTAATGATTTTCTTTTAACCCACTACTGGCATACCGAAATGTAGGCCCATGTGTGCTTCTCTACAATGAACGAAACATAGACATTATTAATTTCTTGAAATGTACTCTCACTGTTTACCACCCACCATTGCATTCTCCCACATTACGTTCCTAGCAAGAGCATTAATTTGCAAAAGCAGCATTATTTTATTTTTGAAGGAAAGCAAAACGCAAATGTGGCCTAGTCTGGCAAGCTTTAGTCTCATATTAGTGCACGCATGCGCAAAGCATTTCACTTTGTTTTCGTGTTTGTGCACGTTAATTTTACAACACACTGTTAGTAAATATTACTGAGCAGTTAATTCGAGCAGGTTTTATTTTCTCAAAACCCTGCTCCTTCACAGGCTCCTTAACAGTAAAAACTAGGTTAAATTCATGTACGGGGGTGTTTAACATTTCCCCTTTCCTAGAGTGTTCGATTTGTAGAGCACCATCTATTGTGCACGGTGATGAGTTTTTTGATCTAGGGTAGTTTCCTTTACCTAGAAGTAGAATAACATCCCTCAAAAAGCCAGATTCATACTTGTTCCTTTATATCGCTTCAAGAAGGCTCTCAAAGTATGTGAGTGCTGTGCATTCCTCTGCAAAAAGTTGTAGTTAGAAAATAAGTAACATTAATTTATATGTTTTAGTAAAGTTAGTAATACCTCTATCAAATTAGGGGAGGCGCTGTGTATCTCTTTCTGCATACATTCTAAAGAGAGCAATGCTAATATAATTACCCCCCTTTAGCTCTGTCAGAGGGGAGGCTGCTGCAAAACAAGAACTAAAATCATTCATAAAAAACGTGCTTGTTGTCCCCCAGGTTTCTTGAAACCCAAATTAGACTATATCTCTTGATAACATCAAGCCAGTCCTTATCATTTCTCTTACTGTCCAGACCCGCTATGTTCCAGCGGAGAATATCTAGAAAATTAGAAACCAAACAATCTGTTGTATTAAGTAATCTATTCTTATAAAATCGACTTTCCCCCTTATGTTATTTTCAAGTCAGTCATTATTTTCAAGAGTACTCAAGGTCACAAATCTGGTGGATTTTCACATGGTAAGGATATAGCTGTATAGCCCGCCATAGTGGGCTACACCAGCCATCAAATGCCTACTCTAAAAAGGGGGCCAGCCTTTAATGGGTAGTGTAGCCCACTACGGTTGGCTATAAGGCTATTAGAACATTATGCCCCTTGAAGGCAGAATGTCCTAATTAGAAAAACAAAGGCATCGGAGACCAGGGGGTTAAAATCATGGAAGTTCCGAAGCCTTTATTTCACATCTGTTGCCATGACCTATCAGCTGTATGCAGGGCCACAGTGGTTAGCTGTTGAACATTCACAGCAATAGTTGTGTAAGGGGGCTGAAGTGATCCCCTTGTTATTCCTGAACTTGGCTAAATTGCTTTTTCATGTTCAGTTGAATCAGGGAGACCCAGGCATATATATAAAACATATTTAAACTTTAGAGAAGCACACAGTCACTGGATGATGTCGTCAGTGATGTCATTTGAGATGTCATCAGTGATGTCACTGACCATGTCATGAATGATGTAATATGTGACGTCATCAGCAGTGCTTTGTAGGGGCGAGAGTTATAGTTAGCTGAACTAAATATAATGGGGAATTTCTATGGTTTTGTACGAATGAAATGTCCAACTAACTATAATGTCCCTGAAACCTATGGTTTTTTCAGTGAATTTCTAAGGTTTTTTAAATGCTAATTTCCAACTATAACGTGCCTGAAACCTATGTTTTTTTCAGTGAATTTCAATGTTTTTTTAAATGCTAATTTCTAACTATGCCTACAAAGTTAGGACATGTGAAGAAAGAGGAAGAAAAGCGCAGCAAGAAGCAAGACAAATACAGAAAGAGGCAACAGAAGTCCAGAAAAACTGAGAAAAGTGCAAGAAGAAGCAAGAGATGTGCAGAAAGAACCAACAGAAGAGCAAAAAGTACTCCTGTGCATCCAACTTTTTAGTGACGGGTACTGGTGGTAAGTGACTCTGAATAACCAGGACCGGAGCCAGTGCTGTGCTAAAAGACACTTAGAATGAATAAAGTGAAAACACCTACATACACTAGGGATCACTATGCGTTGGGGTACCCCTGCAATTAGCATGACCTCCTCTGTATTTGCCATGAGTTAGGGCTTGGGTCATTGCATGAGTACATTGGTAGTGACTGGACTATTAGATGTTGCAAGGACAGTGCATGGTGATTTTATAACTGCTTGGGTTTTGGCAGAGTGATTGGATAAGTGCATGACGCTAGATGGTTGATTTGAGGAGTGCCTGGGTAGTGACAGAGGGATTTCTGGAGTGCATGGGTACAAGCTGGGTAATTGGAGGAGTAAATCAGTACTGTGTAGGTGGATAGAGGTCTGCATGGGTAGTGCACAGTGGCTTGTAGCAGTGCATGTGTTAGTGCCTGGGTCACTCCATGAGTGCATGGGTACTGACTGGAAGATTAGAGTACTGCAAGGAGAGTGCATGGTACATTTATAAGTGCCTGGGTTTTGGTGGAGTGATTGGATAAGTAAATGGTGTTCTCTGGGTGATTGGAGTAGTGCATGGGTAGTGACAGGATGATTAGAGTGATGCAAGGAGAGTGCATTGTGAATTTATAAGTGCTTGGGTTTTGGTGGAGTGATTGCATAAGTACGCACATGTCACATCAGGCCCCACACCCTCCCTTTCCCACTGTGCAAACTCACCCCCTGGTGCGTTATAAATTGGGGGATTAGGGCCCCTTGAGTCCTGAAGGTCCCTGGGGGCCAACTAGCCCACAAGCTACCTCCAGTAAGTGCCACAGAGCTAGTTGGCCCCCAGGGACCCTCAGGTTTCAAGGGGACTTAATCCCCCAACTTAAAATGGGCCACAGGTGCGTTTGCACAGTGGTGCAGGGAGGGGACGGGCCTGATGTGTTTGCACACTTGTCCCTGGGACAAGTGTGCAAATGCACCCTGTGGTGCATTTTAAGTTTGGGGATTAAGTCCCCTTGAATCCTGAGGGTCCCTGGGAGCCAACTAGCCCACCAGGTACCTCCTGTATGTGCCAGGGACCTGCGTTGCAGAGAGGTGTTCAGAGGCCACGCCTCTTTTTACACTTCTCTGCAACGCAGCTCTTTGGCGCTTACTGGAGGTACCTGGTGGGCTAGCTAGCCCTCAGGGACCCTCAGGATTGAAGGGGACTTATTCCCCTAATTTACAATGTGCCAGGGGGTGCATTTGCACACTTGGTATGTCAGGCCCCGTCCCCTCCCTGCACCACTGTGCAAATGCGCCCCCTGTCGCGTTGTAGATTGGGGGATTAATTCCCCTTGAGTCCTGAGGGTCCCTGGGGGCCAACTAGCCCACCAGGTACCTCCAATAAGCGCCAAAGAGCTGCGTTGCAGAGAGGTGTAAAAAGAGGCGTGGCCTCTGAACACCTCTCTGCAACGCAGGTCCCTGGCGCATACTGGAGGTACCTGGTGGGCTAGTTGGCTCCGAGGGACCCTCAGGATTCAAGGGGACTTAATTCCCTAACTTAAAATGCACCACAGGGCGAATTTGTACACTTGTCACATCAGGCCCCGTCCCCAGGTCTCTGACTCTGATTGACCCCCAGACCAGTGGGGCACACCCCCTGAGGACCAGTTGGGTGAAAAATCGGGCGTCAGCGCAAGGAAAGAGTTCTGCCCAGAGAGACAACAAAGTGAAAGGCTGGTGCAGGAAGCCCATGAAACTAGCTCCCTACAAAGTTTCATCTTTGAGGCCAGGAAGCCTTCAGAAAGTACTTCAGATGGCAAGGACTCACATCAGGAGCAAAAAGAGGCCAGGATTATCAAAAGCGGCCCAACGGGGCACTAGATATGCCCTTGTGATGTTTTAGAGACCTTTAACTTATTTTTGGCGAAAAATCTTATGGGACTCTGCCACCGTACTTGTTTTCTGCCTCGGGGTGGGCCAGGGCCTGTCGAGCTTCGACCACAAGGAGTGGGAGGGAACCAGGACCTCATTGCTGGGACCCGAAGAAACAAGGGAGCACCGTCTCACCCCCTCCTCTGCAAATCCCAGAAAGGGGGACCAGAACCCCATCCCTGGGCCCCAAGAAGAGTGCTGGCGAGGGAGTGCTGTTGCGCTTCCTCGTGAGTGTGGGAATGGGGCCCAGGACACCATTCATGGGCCCAGTGCACAGAAGAGAAGGGGGAGTGATGCACCTCACATGGCCTGCCTTCCCCTCTTCCAGTGCCTGCATCTGGTGGGAGCAGGAAGGCCAGACCACGATTGCATGTCTGCCTGCAGGAGCGTGCAGACCAGAGTGTTGTTGCCAAAACCCGTTGCAGCATGTGAGAGTGCTGCTCATGCGGAGAGCTTGTGAAGACAGCAGAGGTTGGGTTCCCCAGGTTGTCTTCCAACAAAAAGGATGCAGGGGGGCTGCCTGGGTGGAACCCAGCACCCCGAGAAAACTAAAGCATGGCGCGAGGCCTTTTAAAGATAAATGAGAAAACAAAGGGAAATTCACTGTGGTTCTTCCCGGCACAGCCAGAAAGCCACTGTTCAAACATGTACGAAAGCGTGGAGTAGCACCTCATAATGCCCTGCGTCGATGCCCGTATTTCAAAATCACTCATTTTGGCTTTGTGGTGACCCCAGAAGAACAGTCTCACCACCAAAAGTGTCCACCAGTGCGGCGGGAGCTGCAGGAGCAAAGCAGCCTCCCCCCCAAATAATTCAAAAGTCCCATCCCTAAGTTTGGTGGGTCTAGTTGGGTTTTTAAACATTCCCCAGCTGGAGCTTTGGCTCTTCAGTTGGGAATGCTGCGCCCACTGGGAGCAAAGATTATGGCTGCAGGTCTTCCGGCCTCAAATGGTACAATGGTGAACATTCATGTTGGGAGACACCCTTTTGGGAAGAAAGGTGGTTATTACACGTGTGTTTACAAAAATTATGGGAATTCAAAGTGTATACCGAAAACAGTCCATAATTACATAGTGATGTAGTTATGAAGGTGATGCCCTTAGGGGCTGTATTTGAATTGCTGTATTTATGCTGAATACGCAAATCACCCCAACATGCATATACATTATTCTTGCAAATGTTTTATTTAACAATGAGACTGACAGACACTCATACTCAAAATTTGCATGCTTTATTGCCAGTATTTAGTGCCCTAAGCCAGGGTTATATGTAAATATTGCCATTATTCCGAAGATGAAATGCTTGTAGAGATAATGAGGGTGATAGGCACTTGCTTTGGTACCAGTATTAAGTGCTCTTACTCCAAGTTATGTTCAATCCTCGCATTTAGGGACAAGAAAATATTTTTTATATGATTTGTGGATCTAAATCTCCCATTGGGAAGGACAAGAATGTTTACACAATGTCACTCAAAAGTAGTTCCATCAGCTTGTGTATATTTGTGTATTGCGGCACAGTATTGAGTAGTGTGTTTGTAATAAATGTACTTATTCCTTTTTAAAAAGAAAAAGCACAGATTGGACAATCATTTATTGAGTGTTATTGTTGTGTATCTGGGAATTGGGATTGCTAGTCCACACCAGCTGTCTTGAGTAGACCTAGGGCTGCTCTGCAATGCTACCCTATGAGAGTCAAGTGCTACAATGGGTTGATTGGTGCCAAGTGGAGGACAAATGTAGACCATTAATTGTGCAGATCACAAAACTAATGACGCATTTTCTAACACTTGCGAATTTTTGAAAACTATACACCTATGGGAATCCAGGTCGAGGGTGACTTGCATGGCTCCAATCAGGTTCTTTTTACCTAGACAAAAAAAATACATTTTCCTCACATTCCTTTGATGCAAAGTTCTGAAACCTGACAAGAGCCATGAATTTCCTTCCAACCAGAATCTCCTGGTAAAAACGTTACCTACATTTTGTGGGTAGGCCAAGTGCATGCAAGAGGAAACTGCGCAAAGCGCAAGATGGATACATCACATTTTTCCACTCAAAACTGACCCTTTTTTTTCCCCATGGTGGACAGCCCCAACCCAAAATGCACGTTAAAAATAGACCTTGGTGTTTAGTGACCTCTCTGGCCCCGGGGTAGATCAGGGATAATTATCTCCATCTTCCCCGTGGGGTGGGGCAGAAAGACTGATCTGGTATGGGAATGGAGGGAGCACAAGTCCTTTCCCAGGGTGCTGCTTCCCCAAACTCCCTGGTGTCTAGTGGCTGAATCCCTGCTTGGAGATCCCTCTCTTCTGGTGATCCCCCAAGCAGGGATCCACTGGAGACAGATATCACTAGAAAGGGCAGATTCACCCCTTTTCAGCAATACCTCTGTCACCCCAATCAGTTTTCAGGGAGCTGAGATATACCCCCCAAGCACTGATGTAATGAAAGTAAAATGAGCCCAAAAAAAGACTCAGGCTGCTTGGGAAGTGCAATCAATCAATCAATCAGAGTTTTATAAAGCGTGCTACTCACTTGTGAGGGTCTAAAGGCGCTGGGGTTCAGTCGAAGAGCCAGGTCTAGAGGTTCTTCCTGGAGGTGTGCAGGGTAGGGAAGTCTGATGTTGACTGGGAGCTCGTTCTAAGCCTTGGCTATGAAGTAGGAGAAGGCTCTTCCACCTGCTCTGTTTCTGCCAATTCGTGGGGTCTCTGCTAGGGTGAGGTCGGTGGAGTGGAAGTTCCTTTTGGGTATGTGGAAGGAGACTCTCTTGTTGTGGTATTTGGGTCCGGTGTTGCGGAGGAATTTGTAGGCGTGGGTAAGTAGTTTGAAGGTTACTCGCTTATTGACGGGGAGTCAGTGGAGGTCTCGTAGTTGTTGGGTCATGTGTTTGTGTCGTGGGTTTCCGAGGACGAATCTGGCTGCGGTGTTCTGGACGGTTTGGAGCTTGTGCAGGAGAGTTCTGTTGATTTCGGCGAAGAGGGCATTGCCGTAGTCCAGTCTGCTGGTTATGAGTGCATGGGTGACGGTCTTTCTGCATTCAGGGGGGATCCATTTGAAAGTCTTGCGGAGGATGCGGAGGCAGTTGAAGCAGTTGGAAGCGACTGAGTTGATCTGGCAGGTCATGGTGAGGGAGGAGTCTAGGATGATGCCGAGGTTCTGTGCGTGGGATGGGTGGGCTCCCGAGGGCGGAAGGCCACCAAGTGTTGTCCCAAGCAGTGGTGGAGGATCCAAGGACGAGGACCTCTGTCTTCTATGAGTTGAGCTTCAGGCAGCTGTTGTTTATCCAGGCTGCGACGTCCTTCATTTCTTCCTGGAAGCAGAGTCTGGTGTCTTCGGGGTTCTTCATGAGGGAGAGGATGAGCTCGGTGTCGTCAGCGTAGGATACTATGCTGAGCCCATGCTGTCTGACGATGGCGGCGATGGGGGTCATGTACATATTGAAGAGCGTGGGATTGAGCTAGGAACCTTGGGGTACTCCGCAGTTGATCTCTGTGGGATTGTAGAGGAAGGGTGGGAGTCTGATCCTCTGGGTTCTGCCGGCGAGAAAGGATCGGATCCAGTTGAGGGCGGTTTCTTGTATCCCGACGTTGTTGGATCTGGCTGTGAGAGGGTGATGAGAGATGGTGTCAAAGGCTGTGGAGAGGTCTTGTAGGATGAGGACCACTGTGTGGGCCTGGTCGAGTAGCATGAGGACGTCATCAATGGCAGCGAGGAGGGCGGTCTCGGAACTGTGGTTGCTGCGGAATCTGGACTGGGAGGGGTCTAGGATGGCGTTCTCTTCGATGAAGGCGGACAGCTGGGTGTTTACGAATCTCTCGGTGACTTTGGCAGCGAAGGGGAGGAGAGAGGTGGGCCGGTAGTTTTTCAGGTCCGTCAGGTCGGCCGAGGGCTTCTTGAGGAGGGGTTTGACCTCTGCTCACTTCCAGTCATCGGGGAAGATGCCGGATTCGAAGGAGGCGTTAATGGCCCAGCCTAGTTTGGGTGCTACGGTGGCGACGGCTCTTTGGTAGATGTGCAGTGGGCAGGGGACCGTGGGGGCTCCTGGATAGGTGTTCTTCATGGTCGTGGCAGTGTCTTCAGTAGTAGCAGATTTCCAGGTGGTAATGGTCGGCTGGTTGTCGGTCGTGGGGAGGGGGTAGTGTCCAGAGTCTGTTTGCTGAAGTTGTCATAGAGGGCCATGATTTTCAAGTGGAAGGAGGAGCTGAGCTTGTTGCAGAGGTCCTGGAATGGTGTGACATCTGTGGTTTCGCTGGGGAGTTTGGTGAATTTCTGTGTGACGTTGAAGAGTTCTTTGGCGTTAGTTGCGTTAGTGTGGATTTTGTTCATGATGAAGGTCCGCTTAGTGGCTCTTATGCGCTGGTGGTATTCATTCAGGGCGTTCCTGTAGTTGTTCTCGAGCAGCCTGAGCTTAAAAAATAATAAGCGACTCCTTATGGTGCATAGCACCAAAGCGGCCTTTACATGCCTCCCTAGTATCGGACAATGGCCTAAACCCGCACTGACATCTCTGACTGGACCTAAATGAAGTTATTGTTTGTGATAAACTTCCATCCACTCCAATAAATAACATATATGATATATTCACTGAAAAAACAAAGGTTAAAGTAATGTTCGAGTGAGGTGAAATGTCAGTTAAAACGTAACATTATAAACTAAAAAGAATTGACATTTACCAGTCATAGGTAACTGTGGTAACTATAAATTCCACCCCTACTATGCACTGTTTATGACCTCACATATTACATCACTCACAATATGTTCAATAACATCATTGATGACAATTTTTTTACCATACCATACCTACATCACTGAAACGTTTTTTCTGTGAACTTCTAGGGTTTTTTTTTTAATGTGAACTAAAGTAACCTCCTTTGCAGGCATTCAAGACCCCAGGGTAAGCATGGAAGCATGTCAATATATAAAAGACAAGCCTATTGGCTTTGTCAAGGCGTTACTATGTAAATATACAAGACAAGTATTTTGGCTCCATCAATGCGTCCCCACTGCAGTATATAAATTAAAGTCTATTGGCTTTGTGAAGGGTCCACACATCAACATATTAAGGTAAGCCTATTGACATTATGTTGGGGTTCAAGATTACCACCAATAGAAAACATAGCCACATTCAATGAAATTCAGATCAATAAACCATTCATATTCCAGATGACATTAAACATGTTTCAGAGTATTTTGTATATACTCCTCAGGCCACATAGTTAATGCAGCCATAGTGCCAACTGTGGTGAAAACGCTGAAGGCAAAGTGTTTAAGTAAGTAAGATTTATTCTCAAGGTTACACAGTTGTGGTGACACAGGTAGTGTTACCTCCACCAGCAACAGTTTGACAACAACCTTCGCATTTCAAAGCATAACATTCACTGCACAGATAATCATTCTATGGGCACACATAGCAACATTAGAACATTCTAAGAGAACGTTCATCCTATGGTTCTCCAACACAGTAAATTCTAAGGTAGCATGCACAATACATATAAAATAACATTTAATAGCATCTGCTCCGATGGCGATAGACTTTCATAAATAAGCCCTTTGGTGTCATTCATTTCAGCTATTTTAGCAATAGTTTTGTTCAGTTTTCGTATGGGAAATTACATTACAAAATCAAATTTTGGACCCCCCCCCTTTTTCTTATCACCCGCATCACGGATCAACCCAAAACTTTCCAGGAAGGAGCTGATTTGGCTTAAACGTTTTATTGGAAAGTTTCATTGCGATTTGTCCAACGGCGCTAAACTTATTATATATAAATACATATTTATGTTATTTGATTAGTAAATACTTTTTTAATAATATTTATTCTCTGTTTTGATAATCTTCATTTTTTTATTAACTGTATTATATGTATGTTAAATACATTATATGTATGTAATATATTTGTCTAACTATATTAGTTTGCTTTTAAAAAAAAATGGAATGGAATGGCAATAGTAAATCTAGTAAATAGTAAGTCCAAAACTTTCCTTACTGTTGCATATTTTGTAGTGGGAATAGGGAAAACCCTGGCCTTACTAAAGCCCAATTATTTCCCTTCTGTTGTTAAGATTGGAGTAGAAATAGTACATTTAACTCCTCCAAAGCCCAACACTTTCCTTACGGTAGCTCCTCCGTCACCACTGCTGTGTTCGAGCCCATCCATTCTGGATTCCTGATGCCGACCATGATCATCAACCGCAACATGTATGCCTAAAGCCAAGAATTTACTCGCTATTTGCACGGCTTCCCAGTGACTCTCCAGCAAGCAGCAATGTTTTTGCAATTGTAAAACGTCCTGGTAGGCACCAAGGGCCTTATTTATGAAGGCCTTGCGCCGACGATGCGTCACTTTTAACATTGGAAAAAGTGGCGTATCGGTGGCGCAAGGCTTTCATAAATGAGGCCCCATGTCTTTACATTTCGCTTATGGGATTTGCTGCTAGCAGTCCGCTCGTATGTCTCCCGCCTCTCCTTTTGCTCCTACATGCTATACAGAAGGGTCCCTAGTAGGAGGCGGAATCCTGCTACTGTACTGGTTCCCTGGGCCAGCGGGAGGGAACGGGCACACAGCAGGATGTGTATACCAGCCCGGTGAAGCCCAGGCATTGGGAGCACAGTGTCCATTGGAGAAGGGTGGACTCTAGCATTAAGAAATTAATGGACTAATGCCTCATTGGTGAAACCAGTAGAAACTGTCCCTCTAGCTCTGCAAAAAATTAGCTAGGAATGCACCTCAGTATTTGTGTCTCTTAAACCAATATTGACAGAAAGGGGACGTGATCATATATTTTACAAAGGAGGTTGGTCATGTAAATCTGTGATCAGTGAGCAAAGGTCCAAGAAAGCTAGATACGCCCAAAACTGGAGGATTGTCTTCAAGGAATATACCAAGACCCATGTGGTAGACCTTGTAGATGGTAGTAAAACAATTCAAATATGTTGATTAGGGAGCAAAGTAATTCATAGAGCACAAGGGGCAGGGGCAAAAACCATCACAGAGGAAGAAAGTGATTCAACAGGGGAACGCTGGAAAGACAAAGAAAGAGTAATGAAGAAGAAACCCTCACTCGGGAGGTAGTCAAGTATGGAGAGGCTTAACTAGGGGCTGCCAATAAAGGTAGTGAAGTGTGATAATTGTATACCTTCTGTCCCAGGGTAGGGGGGTTGACTAGGCTGGGGTCGGTTTCCACCGGGATTGCTAACGGGGAGGACGATAAGTGAGAGGCTGAATCTTTCAGTAGAGATTTTAACGAAGGCTTTATTTTGATATAACAGCGTCTTTGCCGACTGGTTATTAGTTCTCTGGCAAACGCTGCGGGGTCAAATGGCGTCTTCCGCGATGAATCCAGCTTGCTTCAAGGAGGACTCTGTGCAGGCTTTGTCTCTGGACCTCTCCGACTCCAGGGCGTGTTGAAAGAGGGAGAGAGAGAGACCGTGTCAGATAGCAGCACGAGACCATACAAGTCGGCGGGACCGGGGGTGAGGGAAACCGGTGAAGTGGTGCAGTATGTACACGCCGTGCGGGAGGTGCTCGTGTAGGAAGGGGGTTTAAGGCTGGGAGCTTTACAAGGGGCTATACAATCACTCAGGAGGCTGGACTCGGCGTCCCACCCAACCCGCCACTCGGCCCCGTACCTGTTGGAGCCACGCCCCTCTCGTGGGAGCGTGGCGGAGCGAAGCGTGAAATCGGTGGCCTCCTGGCTTTGGGTCCGCTTCTCCTTCTCCGCTCTCCGTCTCTCGTCTCGGTTCTCCTTCTCCCTACTCCTCTCCGTACTCCGCGCTCGATTCACCTTTCTCCGCCGGGGAAACGCCGTCCGTTGCTTCCGGGGCTGGTCTCCCTTTTGAAGTTCCCTCCTGTCTGTAGATGGGCGGGGCTAAGTCGTCCCATGCCGCATAGTTAAAGGGTCCGCCACACACAGTCTCGTTCGGTCAGCATGATTCCGGCTCCTCATTCCAAGGGGGGTCAGGCGGCTGTTGGGAAGCAAAGGAAGTGGGTAACAGGGGAGTGGTGGACCACCAGTCAGTGTTTCGTTCCTCTCCAGGCAGACTCGCCCCGTCACATACCTCCCCCCGTGGCATCTCCCGATCGGGGAGAGGAAACACACGGGAGAGAAAGTCTGCGTTCCCATTCTCCCTTCCCTTGCGGTGCATTACAGTAAAGGTGTATGGTTGCAATGAGAGGATCCATCGTAGTACCCTAGTATTGTTGCTGCTGTTTTGGTGCATCCACTTCAGGGGAGCGTGGTCGGTATGGAGGATGAATGGTTTCCCTTCTAAGTAATAGCGCAATTTCTCTACGGCCCATTTAATGGCTAGACCCTCCCTCTCAATGGTGGAGTACCTGCCTTCTCAGGGAAAAAGCTTCCTGCTGATGTATAACACTGGATGCTCCTGCCCATCAGTACCTGTCTGGGACAATACTGCGCCTATGCCTACGCTGGAGGCATCGGTGGCGAGTATAAAGGGCTTGCCGAAATCCGGGGACATTAGTACTGGGGCCGAGGTCATGGTCTCTTTTAGGAGGTGAAAAGCCCTAAGGGCCTCCGGGGAGGGATGCGTTATATCCCTGGTTTTGGTCTCTTTGCGCAAGAGGTCTGTCAAGGGGGCGGTCACCTCTGCGAACCTGTCAATAAAGCGGTGGTAGTAGCCTATTAGGCCTAGGAAGGCTCTCAGGTCCCTTTTATTGTTTGGGAAGGGAACATTGGCTATGGCTTTCACCTTCTCGCTTTGGGGAGCGATGGTTCCATCCCCCAAGACGTACCCCAGATACTTGACGCTGGTAAAGGCTGCTCTGGATTTTTTTGAGTTAATGTGCAGCCCTGCTCGACGTAGTGCAGTGAGAATGGTTCGAAGATGGCTCAGGTGTTCCTCCCAATCCCTGCTGTAGATTACAATATTATCCAAATATGCAGAGCTGAAAGCTGAGTAGGGCTGCAAGACATTGTTCATGAGTCTCTGGAATGTCGCCGGGGCCCCATGAAGGCCAAAGGGGAGGACTGTGAATTCATATAGTCCGTTCTCCGTTGCGAAGGCTGTTTTCTTGCGGTCCTCCTCAAGAAGAGGTACCTGCCAGTACCCCTTCGTGAGGTCGATGGTCGTGATGTACTGCGCATCACCGATTTTTTCAATTAATTCGTCCACCCTCGGAATAGGGTAAGTGTTGAAATTAGAGATTGCGTTTAAGGCCCTAAAATCCATACATAAACATTTGGATCCGTCCGGCTTTGGTATCATAACGATGGGTGATGACCATTGACTCGTGGAGGGGCGTATCACTCCCAATTTGAGCATTTCCTGTACTTCTTTCTGTACGGCCTCACGTCGGGCCGCAGGGATCCGGTAGGGTCTCTGTTTCACGGTTTTTTCCTGGTGGGGTTTCGATACAGTGTTCTATGCGGTCCGTTCTCCCGGGCAGGTCCGAAAAAACGTCTGAAAATGGCCTCAGTCCATCGTGCAAGCTAGTCATCATTGACACCGTTAGCTTCGGGTTTACCACAAGTTGATCCAGGGTGAAGGAGGCCGATTGGGAGGATGCCTCAATCCATTGGGTCCCCTGGGGTACAGGCCCCAGCCATTCCTTCAACAGATTTATGTGATAGGTCTGGGTCTTTCTGGACGAGAGATGTAGGCGATACGTTGTCTGTCCTATCGTTTCGATGACCTGAAAAGGCCCCTGCCACACATTCTTGGACTTGCTGCTTAATGAGGGCAACTATACCAGCGCCCATTTTCCTTTGTCGATTTTTCTTAACTTCTTGCCTTTGTCGTAGTTCTTTTTATATCTGTCCTGATGGTGTTCCAGACTGGTGTGGGCTAAGTTCCATAGTTTGCCCAACCGGGATCGCAGTTGGGTGGTATATTCCAACATGTTCTTTTGTTCTTGGACCTCTTGGTTTCTCACAGGTCCTTGGTCATTTCGAGGAGGGACCGGGGGAGGCGCCCGTATAACAACTCAAAAGACGAGCAACCCAGGCTGCTTTGTTTCTGGGCTCTTAAAACATACAGGGCCAAAGGTAGCAGCCGGTCCCAGTTCGTGCCCTCGGAAGATAGCATCTTCTTCAAGGTAGACTTGAGGGTTTGGTTATACCTTTCGACAAGGCCATCGGTTTGTGGATGGTATACCGAGGTTCTCAGATGTTTTATTCCCAGGGATTTACATACTTCCTTCATGAGTTTGGAAGTGAAGGGGGTGCCCTGATCCGTCAACACCTCTTTCGGAAAACCGACGCGGGCCAACAGCTCCACGAACTTCTCCGCAATCGCTGATGTGTTGGTGGTCCTCAGGGGAAAGGCCTCCACAAACCTAGTGGCATAATCCACGAGGAACAGTGCGTATAGATGTCCTTTTGTGGATCGGGGCAACGGCCCGATGATGTCCATACCCACTCGTTCGAAGGGAACACCGATGATAGGCATGGGTTGCAGCGGCGCGGCTCTGGGGCGATGGGTATTCCTCCTCTGGCATACATCGCACTTGGAACAATAATCCTGTACATCCCGGTAAATACCCGGCCAGAAGAAGTGTCGGATGATGCTCTCGGTGGTCTTTTCTTTTTCCGCATGGCCTGCCGTTAGATGGGTGTGTGCAAAGAAGAGCACTTGTTCCCTGAAGGAGGCCGGTACTAACAATTGACAGCTGCTGCTCTCTGTAGCCTGTCTATACAGCAGGTCGTTTTTGGTCAGGAATCGGGGGTACGTCTGGGAAGAGGTTCCTTGACTGTTGTGAGCACTTTCCCAGGCGTTGTACAGTGTTCTGTCTTCGGCCTGCGCAAAACGGAAGCTTCTATCTATTTCCCAGGGCTCTGGGGTTATGAACGCGGGAGAGGGTCCTTCCTTCCTGGAGGGGGACACTGTGGGCTTCTCCCTAAAAAGGGACAAGAACTCGGGGTTGTCTATGCCTAAAATCATATCTTCAGGCATGGTATCTACCACTCCTACCCTGATGGTACAAGGAGCCCTCTCCGGGATCTCTACGGCTATGGAGGCCAAAGGGTACGGCTTCACGTCTCCGTGTACACAGCATATATATACCTGGGCTTCCTGTATATACTGTTCTGGTAGGACAAAGCGCTCCTGTATCACAGACTGTTTGCACCCCGAATCATGGAGGGCCCTCACTCCAAAACCATTCATCCTCATACTCACGTAGAAGGAACTGCCCAGTTCGGCTGAATACATCACAGTCTTAGGGAGATATCCATCCTCCATCGGCTCCTCAGGGGGTCTCTTGCGGGGGCACATCGTCGCGATGTGGCCCCACTCCCCACAGTCATAGCATTGTGGCCCTTTGAACATCGGGGACATCATTCCTGATGATCAGGGTCTTGTGGCTTCGGTTGCTGGTCGGGGTCTTTTCTCGACTTTAAGGGGTGGGAGATTCTTGTTGATCTTCTCGTTTTCCCCAGTGCTGAGTCTAGGCTGGGCCCTGGCATAGTGAGCAGCCATTTCGATGGCCTGTTCTACGTCCAACCCGGCGTGTTGGCGCAGCCACCTTTGCGTTGCATACGGCAGGGCGTCCATAAACTGTTCCAAGTATATCTTGATGAGGATTTCCTCTTTACTACATACCTCCGGTTTTAACCATTTATTGGCGGCCATCCGCAGTTTAAAGAATAAGGTCTTAGGATTCTCTCCAGGCAGGCCTCTTTCTTTCCTGAATTTTACTCGGTAGGCTTCTTGATCCAAGCCCAGGTGATCCAATATCACTTCCTTCACTACTCCGTAAGGAGTGTTTCCCAGGGGGTTCGCAGCTTGGTAGGTGGATTGCACCTCCCCTGTCAGGAGGGGGGCGAGAAAGAACGGCCACTTGTCCTCGGGCCACCCTAAGGCCCTGGCGGCCCTTTCAAAATTCAGTAAGAAGGCATCCGGGTCGTCCCCCTGTATGTATTTTTGTAATGCAATACCGGTAGGATGGGGGGTGTGCCCTCGGGCTTCGCCTGCTGAGATCGGGATGGGAGGCGGCACATTCTTCAGGCCTTCTATTTGAGCCGTTATCGAGGTTTTGAACAGTTCCCTGTCCGCTTGAGCCGAGGACATCTGTCTTTCCGCAGCCCACTCGAGCTTTTGTTGGCCTTTAATGAGGTGCTCAATGAGGGTGTCCATCTTGTTACTACAGACGTGGGATGTTGCCGATCCCATTTCTGACACCACGTGTCCCAGGGTAGGGGGGTTGACTAGGCTGGGGTCGATTTCCACCGGGATTGCTAAGGGGGAGGACGATAAGTGAGAGGCTGAATCTTTCAGTAGAGATTTTAACGAAGGCTTTATTTTGATATAACAGCGTCTTTGCCGACTGGTTATTTGTTCTCTGGCAAACACTGCGGGGCCAAAGGGCGTCTTCCGCAATGAATCCAGCTTGCTTCAAGGAGGACTCTGTGCAGGCTTCGTCTCTGGACCTCTCCGACTCCAGGGCGTGTTGAAAGAGGGAGAGAGAGAGACCGAGTCAGATAGCAGCACGAGACCATACAAGTTGGCGGGACCGGGGGTGAGGGAAACCGGTGAAGTGGTGCAGTATGTACACACCGTGAGGGAGGTGCTCGTGTAGGAAGGGGGTTTAAGGCTGGGAGCTTTACAAGGGCTATACAATCACTCAGGAGGCTGGACTCGGCGTCCCACCCAACCCGCCACTCGGCCCCGTACCTGTTGGAGCCACGCCCCTCCCGTGGGAGCGTGGCGGGGTGAAGCGTGAAATCGGTGGCCTCCTGGCTATGGGTCCGCTTCTCCTTCTCCGCTCTCCGTCTCTCGTCTCGGTTCTCCTTCTCCCGACTCCTCTCCGTACTCCGCGCTCGATTCACCTTTCTCCGCTGGGGAAACGCCGTCCGCTGCTTCCGGGGCTGGTCTCCCTTTTGAAGTTCCCTCCTGTCTGTAGATGGGCGGGGCTAAGTCATCCCAGGCCGCATAGTTAAAGGGTCCGCCGCACACAGTCTCGCTCGGCCAGCATGATTCCGGCTCCTCATTCCAAGGGGGGTCAGGCGGCTGTTAGGAAGCAAAGGAAGTGGGTAACAGGGGAGTGGTGGACCACCAGTCAGTGTTTCGTTCCTCTCCAGGCAGACTCGCCCCGTCACACCTTCCCAAAATCAAACTTGTCGATGTATATTGATGTACTGAAAATAGGGGAAGGTAAGGTCAAAACTAAGACCTCTAATTATAGGTAGTCTCCTGGGGATATTTAGGAATTGCAAATCATTTGCATCAGTCACATCAGAGGATATTAGTAGAGTAGGTTTCGTGTTAACAAAGGAAGGAAATAAAAAAACAAAGATTGTATGAAGGTCAAGATTAGTAAGCGTTCTGTTGGTTAAGGAAAAAATGGAATTGAATGAGAAAGGGATTCAGATACCAGATAAAAAAGTTGAAAGCCTTCAGCTGGCTTCATTTCTCCAATGCCACTCAGTTATGTCTTTAGAACAAATTAGGGAAGTATGGCTGGAGGAAAAGTGATTAAAAGGGGGCCCAAATGGTGACGAGAGGAGGGAAAGGTTACAAATTAGAATCTATAGCAACACTAACAATCAAAATGCAGCTGCAAGTTACCTTAATCGGGTGAATTATGGGGAAGATGTGATTGTGGAGGGAGCACTGAGAGATATAGATTAGCTAAAGATCTGATCCCCACATGGCCTCAGAGTAGTGAGTTGAAATGCTCATGGATTGAAAAGGTTAATGAATACATGATCCTGGTAGAAAGTGAAATGATCTGTACTCAAGACGCATGGCTGTATGGGGAGATGATAAACATTGAGGGCTTCTCTAAATAAGCTTATATTCCTAAAGGAATACTCTAGGGTGCCCCTTGGAGGGGCAGTTAACCCTAGCCTCCAAAAAGGAAGTAAAAGATGTAAAACCTTTGTCCACAAATTGTGAACTGTTACAAATATGTAAAATTGACCTTTATCAAAACCTGTGCTAATGAGGACTACCTGATTGTAGTAAATGTTTATGTTCATATGGAAAATAGCATCTATAATGAAATCTTACTGGGTAGTTTCTTAGAATCCATACAGGAATACATGTATGTTTCTTCAAAGAGTCTGATATTTATAATGGGTGATTGCTACGCCAGAAGAACCCTGTATAATACCTGGAATTACTTTACCGATCTCTTGATGGCCCACAGTATACCATCTGGAGTTTTCCCCACCTGTAGTGGTATAAAAATGGTTACAAAGTGGCCTAACGTGATGCAAAACCTAGGTTCAGTTTGTTAAAATTATAATTTCCGTAATGACATTCCAGATGCGAAAGCCTTTTGCATTGGATCTTAGAAATTCCCCATTGATTTTGTGTGTGTTTTAGCATCGCATTTTCATGTAATCACAGATTTAAGGTGTTAGAAATAGATGGTAGTGACCATCTACCAATTGAAGACCAATGCCAAATGTTGTTCTATAGAATTAAAGAGAGGGTGGTAGTCACAGACGTTACTGTCCCATGAAGATAAAAAACTAGACCAGGAGAAAGAGAGTTTGGTTGTTAGTTAAAATACAATTAGAAGCCAAAGGGGTTGCCCAAACCCCCAAAATTGCTGATGTATCATCATAGTACTCTGAATTAAAGGAGAATGATTACCAGTTTTGGAGCATGGAAAAACGATAAACGAGAATACAACAGCATAGAAAGTAGGCCCCAATCAGAATAGTTGGTTTGATTGGAGTGCCATAAATTAGAATGTCAGTTAAGGATGGTTGCTGGGAGCAAGAAAATAATAGTATTAATGATGGGGAAGAGCACACATTAAAATAAGCATATAAAAGGACAATCAAAGAGAAAGAAATGGCTTTCTATAATTCTAATTAGATGGAAATGCTTGAAGCAATTGCCTCTAAGGATTCTAGAGACTTTTCGAAATTGGTTCATCTAGGTATGGGAAATAACCTACCAACACCAGACTGTATGGGATCAGATGAGGCCTGGAAAAAGTATTTAGAAGATGCGTATGTAAAAGGATATCCAGTGCTTCACTCAGGGGTCCATGAGGTAGATTATGAGCTTTTACATTGCCATACAGTTAAACATATAAAAGAGATTATAAAGGTTCTATCTCTGTCAAGAGCAACAGGACTTGATAACCTCCCAGCTATAATAGTAGAAACCAACTTAGATTGGTGCAGTCACATTTTCTTCATATTATTTAGAGCAATAATTCTCATGGTTGTAATCACAGAAGATTAGGTGCAATAATCAAACCCATACATAAAAAGGGGCCAGTCTTTGAACCAAAGAATTATAGACTAATTAGCCTAATGGATGTGGGGGACAAAGTGCATGGCAAGTTTATCTTAAGGAGATTGAAAGAATGGGTGGATGACAAATCCAAGATCCTGGAAGAGCAGGGTGGTTTTTAAGATGTCTACTCAACTCTGAATCCCTGTTTTAGTCTGTGGTCATTGACGAAAAGGCAACAGATTTTATGGGGAACTTATTTTGTTGTTTCATTGACTTCTGAGCAGCCTTTTATATGGTGAATCAGGAGTTATTATAGGACAATCTGGAGAAGCCAGGAATCGCTGGGGTGCTATCAAGTATTTTGAAGAAATTTCACCAGGGTAATTGTGTCCAAGTTGTGTTAGATAAGGATGTCACACTAACAAAGAGAAATGAGATCAGAAATGGCTTGAACAGGGTTGTGTTTTAGCTTTGACTCGGTTCACACTTTAATTAAGGGACTTACCTGAATGGAGACGGCGTCCTTGTTGCCCAAGATAGGTGGGCCTCACCTTCCTTGTTTGTATGCTATATGGTCTAGAGTTTATGGATACGATCCAAATTGGGCTCCAGAGTAAATCAGACACGTTTAGAAGGTATATAGCCAATAAGAAACTTATGGTAAATATGGAAAACCAAAAACATTGGTGTTCAGGGAGGAGAAGAAAGAGTTTAAATGTGATCTAGGTAAGGCAATGATTGAGCAAGTGTCAATGTATTGAAATCAGGGCATGTACTTTACATAAGTTAAGTTGTAAAATGCATTGCAAAGCAGATGAAGCTAATGCTATGCTAACTATATTCAGGTTAGGCAATTTGAGGAAGGAGTTTGGGGGACCTGACTTAGAACGTGTCCTAACCACATTTAAAGAAATTATCCAGTCAAAATGGTTATATGGTGCAAAACTCCTGTTTCTGAGTGGGATGCATAGTTGGGAATCGATGGACTGTGCTTAAAAGGGTGTAGAGATGGGACCTCTGACCCTGCTCCCAGGCAGGTTGCTCCTCACGCTGCTGCACAGCTCTGCCTGCATTGTTTTTGCCTAATCTTGTATTTTTCTCCTGTGCCTAACTTGCTTTCTTGCCCAGACTTGTTTTTACTCCTCTGTGTCTGTACTTGCTTTCTTGCCCAGACTTGATTTTATTCCTCTCTGCATGTACTTGTTTTCTTGCCCAGACTTGTTTTTATTTCTCTGTGCCTGTACTTGCTTTCTTGCCCAGACTTGTTTTATTCCTCTGTGCCTGTCCTTGCTTTCTTGCCCAGACTTGTTTTTATTCTTCCCCGCCCCGCTCCCGCCTCCCAGCTGCTCCTCCATCCCACATCCCTCAAATGGAGGCCACGCAGCGGACGCGCTGAAGCGCCCAGCGAATGCCATGATGCCCGACATCGCTACAATGCCAGAATCCTCCATGCACTCAACAACAGACGATCACACACCTGTTTCCTGGCTGCCCTGAAGCACACCCACGGAGCTTTCACCTGCCGGAACTGCAGCTGCACAAGCAACCGCACCACCATGCTGGCGACCAGGAAAGAACCCAACCACCTCAGATGCATCCTTCTCAACACCTGCTCCACCTGCAAACACACCGTTGAACTCTGGGACCTACCTGACTCAACCTCCCCAGGCGTCACCTTCCTGACGGAGACCTGGCTGAACCCTGCCTCGGCACCCGACATAGCCATAGCCATCCCATAAGGCTAAAAGATCACCCGAAGGTACCGCACCAACGAAGCAGGAGGAGGAATCCAGCTGGTTCACTGAAGACCTCCAGGCCTCCAAGCAAACTTGCCGAAAGCTGGAGAAGATCTGGCTCTGTGAACGAACACCAGACAGCTGCGCAGCCCACAAGAATGCCACCCGCAGACACCATCACCTCATCAGATCCGCCAAAAGGGCCTCCTTCAACAACAACGCGCACAACAGTAAAAAGCTCTTCAACATCATCAGGGAACTCTCCAACCCCAGCTCCAACACCAGCGGCATCCCACCCTCGCAAGACCTCTGCGACTCGCTGGCCACCTTCTTCCACCGCAAGACATCCACGACAGCTTCAACGCCACGACCGTCCAGACACCAACTGCCCCCACGACCACCATCCGCACCAACCGTCTGCTCTCCTGGACCAACATCAACAACAATGACATCATCAAGATCATAAACACCATCCACTCCGGATCTCTGTCAGACCCATGCCCACACCACATCTTCAACAAAGCCAGCACAACCATCGCACCCCATCTCCGGAAAGTCATCAACACCTCCTTCGAGACAGCAACCTTCCCAGAGAGCTGGAAGCACGCCCAGATCAACACCTTACTCAAGAAACCCAATGCGGACCCCAAGGACCTCAAGAACTTCTGGCCCATCTCCCTCCTCCCGTTCCCGGCAAAGGTCACCGAGAAGACCGTTAACGAACAACTGACCCGCTACCTCGAGGAGAACAACATCCTGGACCCATCCCAGTCCTGGTTCCGCAGCTACCACAGCACTGAGACTGCCCTCATCGCCGCCACCGATGACATCAAGTCCCTGCTGGACAACGGAGAGATGGCAGCCCTCATCCTCCTGGACAAGTCAGCCGCCTTCGACATGGGCTACTACCACACACTACAAACACGCCTCCACAACACCAGGATCCAAGAGAAGGCCCTGGACTGGACCACCTCCTTCCTCTCCGGCAGAACACAGAGCATCCGCCTTCCCCCCTTTCGATCCGAAGCCACCGAGATCATCTGCGGCGTACCCCAGGGCTCCTCCCTCAGCCCAACTCTGTTTAACATCTACATGGCACAGCTCGCCCACGTCGCCCGTCGGCACGACCTCAACATCATCTCCTACGTCGATGACACCCAGCTGATACTCTCCCTCACCAAGGACCCCCACACCGACAAAACCAACCTTCACTAAGGAATCAAGGCCGTCGCTGAATGGATGAGGAACAGCTGACTAAAGCTGAACTCGGACAAGACGGAGGTCCTCATCCTCGGATCCACCCCTTTGGCCTTGGACGACCCCTGGTGGCCGGCTGCACTGGGAACCGTCCTAACACCCACCGACCACGCACGTAACCTAGGGGTCATCCTCGACTCCACCCTCTCCATGACTAAACAGGTCAATGCCGTCTCCTCCTCCTGCCTGAACACTCTCCCCATGCTCCACAGGATCTACAAGTGGATCCCCACTGAAACGAGAAGAAAGGTCACCCAAGCCCTCGTCAGCAGCAGGTTGGACTACGGAAACGCCCTCTATGCAGGAGCCTCGGCCAAACTCCTGAGACTGCTCCTTTTTTTTTAATTTTTTTTAATTTTTTTTTTTTAATTTTCTTTTAAAATTTTCCTACAAGATTCCTGTATATGTTACAGCACAATACTGCAATACATCAAGTTATTATCTTTCATAACCACATTACAGCATGCTTCTAATACATAACATCATAACTTCGTAAGAAGACCCCCAAATAGGCATAAAATATATCTCCAAGCAGACAAAGAAAAAAAATTAGAGATAAATGAGATAAATAAGTAAGCACACAACCATACAGGACAGGGAAAGATACAAATCTTGCATATTGAGCTAACCTTCATTAAATGCCAGGCCTTATGTAGCAGGTGTCAACACTTCCCCCGCATGTCCCATCCCCACCCTGTGACTTTTCCAGTTTATGATAGGCTGCCATATTCTTTGACCTAATAGCTTAGCTTTCCTGCCTTTCCTATCATAGATCGCCTTTTCTAGATTATACATAGCAAGTAGGCTTGCAATCCATACTTGAAACGGGGGGGGGGGAGCCTTGTCCAGCCAGGTCCTTGCTATGCATATTCGGAGTCCCGCCTGGGATACAAACATAAATTCTATTGGCAATCCATCTGCCATATCCCCAACCCCCAAAATGATTAATTCATCTGTAAGCTTTATCTTAATCTTAAGCGTGGTGTCCATAAACTCCTCAATAGCGTTTTTTAAGGTGTACAATTGAGGACATCGTGCAAACATATGTACGATGTCTGCTTCAGTTGAGTTGCATCGGGGGCATGTTATTCCAGTCGTGCCACCCCATTGGGCAATTCTAGCCGGAGTGTGGTACAGTGAGTATACCGTTTTAAAATGTTGTGATTGTAAAGTAGCTGAGCATAGTACCGTTCTTCCCAGATCCAGAGATGTCTGAAAGCTTGCTGGATCTGCCCCCAGTTTTTCTATCCATTTTAGGGCATATTTCCCCCTGTCATCAATTTTACTTGCTTTCAGCTCCGCATACAGCTGCCTAATGGTGCACATGTTAGGGCCTTCTATATACTCCATGATTTTACATTGACCCAGCCCTACAGGCCCACCCTGTTTTTGCAAAAGGAAACTTCTGATTTGCAAGTATTTGTAGAAACAGCGCGGATCTAGCCCGAACTTTGCTTGCAGCTCCCCAAACTGTAATATACTCCCCTGGCTGTCCAATAAGTTACCCACTTTCCCGATCCCCTTGCTATTCCAGTCCTTCATTATAGAATCCCTAAAAATATCCCTTGGTAGTGAGCAGTTCGTGTACATTCGTGTATAGTTATTATACCTTCCTAATCCAATTGTCTTTATAACCCCTTTCCAAACCCTATATGCCGCCATCAGTGTCTTGAATCGTGTGTGCTTAAAATAACTAAAATCAATTCTCTGCCCCCTCACCCAAAAGTGTGGTGTAAACATTAGTGAATCCCGAGCCACCCTCCACTGTATGTCCTGAGCCCCCCCCCCTATCAGCCCCTGACAGTACTGCAGGGCAGCAGCCCAGTAATAAAGCCTAAAGTCTGGTGCACCCCAGCCACCCCTTTCTCTTGATACCGTTAGGTGTCGATAGGCTCTCCTTGTCTTCCCCTGAGCCCATATAAAATTATTCAAAATTGCTTCCAGTTTATTAAACCATATATTGTCAAAGAATAGCGGGATGGCTCTAAATAGATAGAGGAGCTTCGGGAATGTTACCATCTTTATTACGTTAATACGCCCCATTAGGGTCAGGTGCAGATTGTTAATCCTTTCAGTGTTCTCTTTTACTTTTTCCAGCAGGGGACCCATGTTTATCTCCACTAACCTATCTAGGTCAGTTGTAATCTTTACTCCTAAGTACGTAGCTTCTTTGACCACTCTAATATCCTGAAAATTAACCAAATTTTTCTGTACAATCTGTGTCTTTTCTTTGTTTAGGGAATAGCCCGACACTCCACCAAAGGCTGCGGCCTCCTGTTCTATTTCTAAAATTGCCGATTCCGGGTCTGGCGTGACCACCGCCACGTCGTCTGCGTAGGCGAGTATTTTATACTCATGACTATGTAGCTTTACCGGACAGATATTGGTATTCCCTACCAGCCTACGCAGAAGAGGGTCCAGATATAACGCAAAGAGCAGTGGCGAGGCCGGACAGCCCTGCCGGGTGCCGCGTCTTATTCGGATTTCGGCAGTATACCCTCTATTTATCCTCACTTTTGCCATAGGTTCCATATAGAGAGCCTGTATGGCCTTAATAAAACCTACACCCATACCAAACCAACCCAAGACCTTCCAAAGATATCCCCAGGAGACCCTGTCGAAGGCCTTCTCTGCATCTAAAAAAATTGCTGAGACAGGGTCCCCCGTGGCTCCTGCTGCATCCAATATGGTGACCATTTGTCTTGTGTGCTGGGTGGTGCCTTTCCCTGGTATAAAGCCGTGCTGTGTTACATAAACTAAGCCCTCAATCACCTTACTTAGCCTTTGTGAGAGTGTCTTAGAATAGATTTTTGCGTCAGCATTCATAAGTGTAATTGGTCTATACGACTCTGGCTCCAAATGTGGCTCATTTTTTTTCAAAATTACTATTATGTTTGCTCCGGCCCAGGACCGAGGAATAGCTTCCCCCCTCTGTGCATGCATTAATGTCTCCAGCATATCAATCCCCAGGGTGTCCCAAAAGGTTTTATAAAATTCTGCTGGGATTTGATCAGGCCCTGCTGCCTTCCCTGACGGAAGTTTGGTTACTGCGTTTTGAACTTCCTTCAACGTCAATGGCATCTCCAATGCTTCTCTCCTCTCATCACTCAGCCCCTCATGTGGAATACCTGTTAGATAATCCTCTATCTCAGCCTCTACATTACCCAGATCTTGATCATATAGATCAGAGTAAAATTCCCTAAAGACTTCCCGCACATCCTCTACCTTGTTCACCACCCTTCCCCCTCTATCCTTAATTTCTTTTATTTCACCAGCTGCCATATTTTGCCTAATGCGGACTGCTAAGAGATGGCCTACCCTCTCATTAAATTCGTAGCATTTTTCTTTTTTCGTCAAATAGTTGCTTGCTGCTTTATTTGCCAAGCTCTCACTAGCCTCGGATTTTTTCAGCTCAATCTCCAGTAAGATCTCCCCCAATGGTTCATGCCTGAAAGCTGCTTGAATAAGTTGCTCTTCCAATTCCATCAGATCCTTCAGTCTTTCAATTAATGCTGATTTTTCCCTTTTACCCCTATGGAGTGTATAGGCCAGTGTTTCCCCCCTTACCCCTGCTTTAAAAGCATCCCAGACCATCCCCGCAGCTGCCGTACCTCTATTCTCCTCCCAGAACTGCCTAATCCATACCCTCATTTTGTTCACATAATCTTCTTCCCTGAGTAACCCTCTCTCAAACGTCCAGTTATACTCTTTATGTTCTTCCCTAGAGTTCTGGGGGATAGTTACTACTAAAGGATTATGGTCTGAGAAGACGCGAGGGAGTCTCTCTATTTGTATATCAGACACTAATGAACTAGAGACCAAAAAATAATCCAATCTAGCTATCACCCTATGAGGAGCAGAGTAAAAAGTACTGCCTGTCCCGGTTGGATTGTTGGCTGCCCAGACATCTACCAATGCATTGTGATATATTAAGTTACCAATAGCCTTTCGTGTTTTCTTTTTACGATCCCCCTGAGCCCCCCCACCCGACAGACCCAACCCTAACATGCCATTAACATTAAAATCCCCACAGCAGATCACGGGTTCTGACCAGAGGGCTAGTTCCACATCTATGAAGTCAAATACTTCGGGTTCATCGTCATTTGAACCGTAAATGGAGACAATAGTGTAACATCCCGCAGATGTTTCCCCTTCGATCATGACCCATCTCCCCCCATCATCTTCCTTTTTCTTCTTCACCTGTAAGAGACCCTTTTTAGCGATTATAGCAACGCCTTTTGTTTTGGAATCCTGCTGCGTATGTGCTAAGACCTCATAGCCAAGCTGATCCATGAGGTATTTATCCTTACCCCTCACATGTGTCTCCTGAAAGCATATAACATCCACCTTCAGTAGCCTGAGCATCGCTGCAACCTTCTGCCTTTTCCCGCCTTCATTTAGCCCACAGATATTAATAGAAGCAATTTTTAACGCCATCTAATCTTAAAAGATGAACTATCCAGTCGCCTTTCTCTTGATGTATCTAATACCAGTTTGTCCTTATGTATCATCCTCTCTTGTGCTGCACATTTCCATAATTCATTGCCACCCCTCCCTCCCTCCCCCTTTAACCCCCCTCCCTTGCCTATCCCCCCCTACTACAGGCAAATAGGTCAATCATGACCTATGTGTGACCGCTTCACTGTTGTAGTGTCGCCTCCCCCTCCTCCCCTTCTTTCCTTTAAGTCATCACCCAGTCTGCTGACATATCCATTACTATCCTATACTCTCCTATGCATTGCTCTATGCTTCCTTGACAGGCTCTTTGCCTCTATTATTCCTTCCCTTTTGGGTCTCCGTGATCTCTGCAAGGTACTCGCCTGCCTTAATTTCGGAAAAGAACATTCTGACGCGACCCCCTGTAATGACTTTTAGTTTCGCGGGGAACATCAAGTACGCTTCAGATCCCTGTCGCTGGAAGGGAGTAATAAGTTGTCTAAGCTTCCATCTCCGTTCAACTGTCGCATGACAGAAGTCTGGTCTTGAAAAAAAAGTAACCCCCTCAAATGATCTCTTTTTATCTGTTCTCGCCGTCTCCATAATTTCCTGCCTGGCCAGAAAATTCCCATAGAAGACTAGCATAGCCCTTGGCAATGAGTCCTGGCTGCCCCCTCTTGACTTTTTCTGCGTCAGTGGAAATCTGTGAGCTCTCTGAACTTCAGATTCCCATTCCCACTGCGCCTCTGGGAATGCTCCTTTCAGCAACTTGACTACATACCCTCTTGGATCCTTCCCTTCCACCCCCTCTTCCAGGCCAAGAAGTCTCAAGTTATTCCGCCGCTGGCGGTTCTCAAAATCCTCCAGCTTCCATTTCAGGTCCTCGACCACCTTCCCTTGCTCCGTTTTGTACGTCTGCCAGTCCGTTACCTCGTCCTCCAACCTGCCAGTCCTTTCTTCCACTTGGACAACTCTCTCTTCCACTTCTTCATATTTTTTATTCATTTTCCTAATGCTTGCTTGAATTTTTTTGGTATCCTGTCTGGCTCTCCGGCTTTCCGTTCTGGCCTCTGCGTGCATTTGTTTCAGCATGTTAAACATTCCATCTAATGTAGCATGCGATGTTGATTCAGCATTGGTATCCTGAGAGGCATGAATAGCATGAGTAGGAGCCCCCTCCTCTGCGTATTGCTCCTGGTACCCTTTAGAAGTATTGCCATAATCCCAAAGTAATTTCCTATTTATACTAGATGCCGATCTGTCCCTGTCTCGTCCTAGTACTGATCTCCTTTTCTTCTGTGTTTTCTTGCCTCCGGAGGTGCTAGAGCAGGATCCCTCTGACTCGGTAGATAATTCTGTAGCGCTATCCTCCTCTTCTTCCGTACGCACTTGTGAGGAGTCAGAGCCTTCAGTCACTGAGTAAAACTTCTCCCCTTCTGGGGATCGAACTCTCCTTCCCTCAACCCCCTTGTGCCCCTGCTTGGAATTACGACTTTCAACACTTTTCATACTGCCCCAGGTCCCAGTCAGCAGCAGTGAGTTATTACCTCCAGGGGGGGGGGCGAGATCGACCTGCATTAAGGCTTCTAGCATTTGGGAGTTATTGTAATTTTCTGTGTCCCTCAAGCCTGCCCCGTCTCCTCCAGCTCCTCCAACTCCCCTCTGCTCACCGTGGGTGTGCTCAGTGTGTTCTCCTTTCCCAGCGCGGCTTCCGCGGGAGGCGTGTGCAACAGGAGCTCCTGTTGCTTGGCAACCGCCGTGCTTGCGTCCTCGAGGACGGTGAGAGCCGCTCCAGCGTTCGCTTCCATGGAGGCCTCTGAAGCCTCTGAAGCCTCGGGAACCTGAATCCCCGGTTGGGTTTTGCCGGCGAAAGCCTCCGTCACGGTAAGCTGCCTCGGGTCTTTGATAACAGTGGTAGTGATCGCATGCTTCAAGCCTCTGCCTTCTTTAGGCGCGCCGCCCTCCAAGTTCGAGTGCCGCTGCTGTTGTCCTCTGGTGCCAGGAGCGCTAGCCTGCGCTGCTGCCTTATCGACTTTGTCTTTACCGGCTTTCTCTATTTTTTCCGCCTTCCTGGACTGTTGGGATTTTAGGAGGGTGCTGCTTGCATGGATAGTTTTTTTGCTTGTATTTGGTAGCTTCGGGACTGCGCCTGAGCGATGTGCCATTTCCACGGCTGCTCTAACTCTGTCCCCCCAAGCGCACAATTTCCTCCAGTGCCTCCCGAGGAAGACGAGAGTTGACGAAAGGGATTTCCGAACTGTCTTGGCTGTAAGAAAAAGAATGCTAGTGCGCCCTTCTTTCTGGATTCTGCCAAGTCCTTGAAAAAGCAGCATATCCGTTCAGACTGCCATCCACATATTACGAGGGTCAGGAGAGGGAGTCAATGCGACTACCCTCTACAGCAGCTTAGCGGCCATCTTGCCCCTGCAGTCTCTCCTGAGACTGCTCCAAGGCATCAAGAATGCCTCTGCATGCCTGATCCTCGCAATCCCTCGCCGCAGCCACATCACACACCACCTGGGAGACCTGCAATGGCTCCCGGTCAATAGGAGGATAACCTTCAATCTCCTCACCCATGCACACAAGGCACACCACAACACCGGACCAACGTACCTCAACAGATGACTCAGCTTCTACACCTCCACCCGCCACCTCCGCTCCGCCGACCTCGCCCTCACCTCAGTCCCCCCCCTTCCGAAGAGCGACCTCCGGCGGCAGATCGTTCTCCCACCTCGCCGCCAAGACCTGGAGCACCCTCCCCATCCATCTTCGGCAGACCCAAGACCTGCTGACTTCCAGAAAACTCCTTAAGACCTGGCTTTTCGAGCAGTAGCAGCATTCCCCCCCCCAGCACCTTGAGACCCTCACAGGTGAGTAGTGCGCTTTACAAATGATATGATTTATTGATTGACTGACATCTTGGAAGTGTCTCACTGAAAAGGCTATGATGAGATTATGGAATGGGTTATTAAAATTCGGACAGAACAAGATATCCTTGCTTTGTAGAAATGAGATATTGAAGATTGAGTAAAAATGGGTTTTGAATTTGAGTCAAAGTTTATTAATTGTAAAAGAGCAGTATTCCTTTGACTCCCCGGGTATGAAGTTCCACTCAAACTCTCGAAAAATGAAATAGGGACTTTATATTTATTCACCTGAAGACGTCGACTTCTTTATATTGAACTCCTGGAAGGATTGTGCCCTCTTTCCCTATTTATCACTATTGAGAAATACTGATATGAGGCAAGACATTCTTACATTTCCGATAGGCATTAATCCCTGGTATTCCTTCATAGAGACTGCCGAGGGGTTATAAGGAAATGGTGGCTTCTGTAATTGTGGATCTGTAGATTTTTAAAACGAGTTTTAAATAAATATAGCGTAAACTCTCACATTTGTATCTTCTTCACTTTTGTGATACAGTATGTGCAATAGGGGTCTTATCTGCAATCAAGGAGAGACTGATGGATTTATCATGATGTGTTAATCTTAGGATAAGAAAGGGGTCAATTGTATAATTATTCTCAACAGTGATTTTATTCAAACTGTATCTCAGTTGATTTGTATTATTGACGGTCGTAAACATTTTATATATATTTTAAATGTATTAGTGGAAGAAGTCCGACTTTAAAAGCTGCACTGAAAAACAACCCAGGCTCTTATCTAGGCAGGAAGATCTCAGTTCTATTGAAGCATCTAACATCAACATTCAGGTCCTACTGAACTCCTACAGAGAAAAGTACTGTGTTAAGAAAGCCAATACTCAAGCAGAGCCTATTTGCAAGACTAATGGCTCTTCCAATCAAAGACGTAAACGGCTGCTGGAAGTCACTAGCAAATGCCAGGCGATGCAGATTATGTCACTCAGAAGAGGAAACCTTGGCGCATCTGAGCTGCATGCGCCCTGTCCTTTTAAATGGATGCTGCACTTTACTAAAGCCTCCTTTCCTAAAATGCTCTACACGCACATGCAGCGAGGCAAAAGATCTCTTTTTCAACCCCCAAACACCCACGGAGTTGGCAAGATTCGCCATATCCATTAAGCAGTCAAAACAGCTACTAAAACAAAGCAGTCATTTGGCCCTTTTTTTGCAGATATCTGAACCCAGGTGGATTAAGAAAAGCTGACACTCCGAGGGACAAACAGCGCTCAGCACTTTAACTGACGTCGCAAACTCGAGGGCCCAGAACTCAGCAATATCAACCCTGGTCCCTGCCATGGACCAGTTGTGAACCAGGGACTATTGTTTACAAGCAGCACATCGCACCTTAGTGGAACCGCCTCTAGGTTGCCTGTCCATAAGCCTGAGAAGCACAGTTCATTCCCTCACAATATTTCGCTAGCTGATCCTGTCACCCATCCCGGGTGCCTAAAACTGCCACAAGCATGGGCTCCGGCCAACAGACTCCTTTTGACATTCCTGACCCCGTCTTGACAAACCAGCATTTCAGCACCGCTGACACATTAAAAGCACAGAATATGTACTATAATCAGCACTCTGCACTTTAGAGACTCTGGGGCACATGCATCAAGGTAGGCAATTGCGATTCCTTCATTGCGATTATTAAGGAATCGCAGTTATGGAATCACAATTGCCTATGCATGTAGGTTTCGCTAAAATATTAGCAATTCCTACATATTCCTTAATATTGAATAGCAAATTGCGATTCGCAGTTAATGAATAGCTTCCCATTCATTCCTATGGGCCAAGAGGCCCACAGGAATGAATGGGAATTGTGTGCGCAATTTGCGAGTACCAAATAGGTACTTGCACATTGCGCATCCAATTTAAAAAATGCAAGGAGGCCAAAAGGCTACCCTGATGCACCCCCGAAATTGGAATGCGTGCACATGTGGTGCACTCACATGCCCCAAGGGCATGTGTGTGTGCCACAAGGCACTTTGAAAAATGCACTTTTGTGCAATTTTCAAAGTCTTTGAAAATTACCATCAACTTGCAGTTGATAGTGATTAGCGTTTCCTAAATGCAAAGACGCATTTAGGAAAGGCTTGTTGCATCCCAAATAGGGAATCGCAATTTGTAAGTCCCTAAAAGCATTTGCAATTTAGGTGATCGCAATTTTTTACGATTACCTATTTTGCGTATTTGCATTTGGGTTGATTCTGTGAATCGGCCCATTTGCGACCGGTATTTTGGTAGTTGCGTCTGCCCCTCTGAGCTTTCTGCTGGCCGCATGGGTGATGAATGCTGTTTTAGCATTTTTTTTACGTCTCCAAATTTTTTAACAATTTTAGCTATTTGAAACAAATAAAGAATTACTTACTCACTAGTAAATGTGACTCTTCCAAAGTCCAACATTTTCCTTACTGTTGTTCAGGATGGAGTGGGAATTGTTAATATGTTTTTTCTAATTTAATATTAAATTGTATTAAAGTTTTATTTTTTTATACTGTATATTTTTACTTTTTGGTGTCATAATATTTTTATAAAATCATATTTTCAAGTTTAATATTTGTATTCTATATGTTTATTTTAATATTAATTTCTATTAATATTTTGCTCTTAGCATTTGTATTTATGTTTAATTATTCAAGATTATTTAGTATTTTATTTATTTCCATATTTGTTCATTATTTTTTACATGTACTTTAAAGTATATATTTTTATAATTTTAGGTGAATCTACGCATTTACATCTTTTCTATAATATATTATTAATGCAATATTTTTTTAAGTGAATATATGTTTTTAAGTTACTTTAATGTTTATATATGCAATTCAATAAACACACCTAATTAATAACAATATTTTGGGCCCCAATATTTTAGCAGTCCTTGTTTTTGCAATTTACTTAAAAAATATGTAAAGTTACATCTTCTGGAACTCAAGGGCTGTTTTATTCTAGTATTTAATACGTCATCTATTCCTGAAAAGAATTAAGGACCATTTGTATTTACAAAGTTATTCAGAACTAATACTTTGTGTTCGGTATAAACAAAGCATTGCTTACCTCCAGTGGCGGCTCGCCATGGGAGTGCTGCGGGGTGGGGAAGGGGTACGGTGGGGGGGTGGTGGAGTCCGACATACGGCGGACAGGACTAAGGTACTAAGGTAAGTAATTAAATAAATAAAACAATTTGCCTTACGCACGCTGCATCGCCGAGTTGGCAGTGCAGCATGCGTAAGGTAAATTGTTTTATTTATTTAATTACTTACCTTAGTTCTGTCCGTCATATGTCAGACTCCTATACCCCTCCACCCTGTCCCACCCTGCCCCTCCCCGCCACACCGCCCGCAGCACTCCCACGGCAAGCCGCCACTGCTTACCTCATACCACTCGTAGTATTTTCAGAGTTAGCAAAATGCTTGCATGCAAAGTATATACTTGCCAGGTTTATCAATGGGGGCTTAAATTTAGTGCATTACCTGGTTAAAAAAAAATAACATTTGTAGAGACCAATGGCTTTCTTGGGATCCTGCCGTTGGTGCTGACAAATGCCAGGGTCGCACCAGGAAAACTAGATTTGGTTCTGTGTTATGCTTCTTCCTTCACCCACCCTACAGTTCTGGCTTATCTCACTCTTGCAGTTTCTTTGCCACCCCGTTGCCCTATATTTTGCTTCTTTCTTCCTGCTTTGACTTTCTCTCTCACTCTGGTTCAAAATTTGATGATGAGAAATAGACTGCAGTCTCCAAAAAGGAGCTCTGGTACCCAGTATCTGCAAACACCAACCAGTACAATGCACTGCAATTGACACAAAGACAGAATTCTGTAGGAAATGTAATTAAATTGCTATTTGACGACTTTAATCCTGGTCCTCTTAAAATGAAAGACTGATCAATCGTCATCATATGAAAAACTATATATAAGAATATAAACAACCACATCTTTTCTGGAAAGACGCATGCAATTATCATATAATATTGCCAGTTCGGAGAATGTTTGATTTACTGTGGAATCACTAGAAGCTGAAGCCTTGACGATGCAGCTCTGCAGTGTTTACGAAGGAAAGGGTTCAGCTGGTTGGTTGAAGACTTTCTAGCAGAGCAGTGTTTATAGCTCCACTGGCGCGTGTCCAAGCAGGTGACTGCAGATGCATTAGCTTGAATTAGTCAATTTGTGATTATGACAAATAAAATGAAATGGAGGTGCGAATCTCTTGAGGGGGGCATGGGTGACGAATACTTCAGCAATCTGCCAGATATAAAGAGAGCAGGAGCCGAAGAGGGAAAACATCGAGCAGATGAAAGACATTGCTTCTCCCTTTACAGATTAACAGTACAGAAATACGAGGATACCCAGTGGGAATCAGAACGAAGCAGCAACTGGGCAGCTGTGAGTGCTTTCCTAAGAAAGGCAACTTGTGGAACTTAATGTGTACGGCCCAGCCAGGCCGGGGATTGCACCTTTGCAGGATTCATGGCAAGTCCTGTGGCGCGAGATGATTTTGCGCTACCTTGGAACAGCAAGATGTGCTTTACTTATGGGGGCACTTTTAATGGATGAACATTTGACTGAATAAAGAAGGTATGCTGCTTACAAATATACAAGTGTCCTTTGCTTCTGACCCACATGGGTTTAATTTGCACTCCAACGCCCATGATGCAACATTTCAAATGCCCGGATGGGCGTGATACTTAAAGAGGGGATAATCAGTTGGTGAAGTTTTGAAACAATCACTGCAGAGCATGCGGCCTCTGAGGAAAGAGTCTATCTCTGAAACGCGTCAGGCGAGGCATGCAAGAAGATTGCATTTGTCTTTCAATTAAAGGTGTCCCTGCGCTTTGAAAAACTCTTGCTGTGAGTGCTTTCCTAAGAAAGGCAACTTGTGGAACTATATATATAGATGAAAGAAATGTAAATCATCAGGCGATAAACAACAGTCATTTGTCAAGGAGTCTCGCTTCAGCTTTTGGTTAAAATTAGAAATATGAAACATATTTCTACAAGTTGGTATCGCTTCATATGTAATGACCTTATGGTGTATCACCCAATGGACTCGCAATTAATTTAGAAATATAGGGTCGGATGTACGACTGTATGGTTGAAAAATACTTGTCATAAATTGCGGTCAGTATTTTTGCGACCAGTAAAGGTTTTTAAGAACATACTATGTACTATTACGTCAGTTCTAGTGGGTTGCAATCCGAACTACCTCATTAATTCTACAGATATAGGTATCATATAGCAACTCAATACAGTTGGAGACCATCACAAGTATGGCGACCTGCTGGGGCCAATAGACCACAATGCAATTGTCTTTCATTAAAGTAAACTTTTCTTTTTACAATGTTTGAAAAGAAAAGTTTTCTTTTTTGTTTGTTGAAGATTTAGCAATGTGACCACTACCTACTCTTCAAGAAACTTTTCTTTTTTTTACATTTACAAAGGAAAAGAGGTAACAAGGGAACCTTTTTCCTTTTGTAAATGCATTACTACCTCCTTTGAAGCATCTGTAAAATATTAATATTTTCTACCAGATTTCAGTCGCAAAACAAATTATACTTTAGATACTGAGTCAGTATTTGGAATGGACCCCTACAACATGCCCCTTCCAGATAAAGAATAGGTATCCATTTGCAATTCCATTTTTGGAGTCTGAAAACATTTTACAACTCCTTTAAAGAGATTAGTTCAGATTAGTACATATGAAAAGGCTTTTTAATGGTCGCAAATGCTGAATGAGAGCATTTCTATATGGCCTATAATTAGGTCATTATCACATCTCCACAGAAAGTCAGTACCTTCAGAATAGCCACGGACTTTCAATTAAAGTTTTGTGGATACACTGGTAAGTAGGGTGACTCTGCAGACTAAGTATTTGCCCCCGATTTCACAGTACAAATGAGTCAACAGTGCCACATGTTTTTATGTAATGTGTCGTCAATGCTAAATGCAACACTTGCCATTAATACCAAAATGCCTAGACTTCATTCCACCTTCAATAACACATGTTATTTAAGTGCATAAAAACAATTCATTTTGGCATATCCCATAAGGTAAATTTTAGTATCAAATTCTAAAACCTATTTTGAGTAGTTAAACTAATGAAGACATGCATTTTATATCCACGAAATATTTTCTTTGTAGCCCGAGCCGATATTTCTTTATGTTTTTATCAGCTTTCTAAGAATTTAGTAAGTTAAAAAGATACACAACTTGGGATCATTCACATCAACTACTCATAGAAATGATGAGGTATGCTAAAACTGCATGCCGTGAATAAATGGCGCCTAATGCAATTTCGCATGAGTGTCATTGCCTCCCTGGTAGGTTTGTCCTTGAAAATTCATCATGAAAGGAAACCAAGCCAACCAATAGTGCCCAGTGATTTAATTATGATAAATGTGGCAGATACTCCATCTTTTAAATCATATTAATTCTTTCTCTTTTGTCCCCAGAGGTAAAATACTTTTCACTGTGAATAACGCCTTACAAATTGAATGGGGCATTTCCATAAGGTATTACACCGGCAAGTCACAAAATAAATGTCCAAGCATTTCCTCTGTAGTATAGGGTTGGAAAAGGTTTGTGAATTCTAACTATCTCTACAATTAATGGTGATAATGATTTGTTCATTAGTATTTTTCAGTTATGGTTAATTTCATATGAGCTGCAAACATGTTCTGCTATGTGTATATGAGCAGACTATCTGAGTTACAGATCTTTCAGATGCACATCAGAACAAGTGAATAACAGAATGCATGTGCTGGGGATGTAGGCATGAGGAACTGCGCATTTTTAAACACCCCATACTTACCTTAATCAGTATGTCCACAATTCTCTAGATCAGAGACAGTATTAAGCCTCAACTTCATAAGGCAATATGTCCCCGTGTTAAGACACTTCCAAATGCATTAAAATATAAAACAGTGCCGTCAATTAAATGAATTGGCCGAATCAACAACTAAGTTCAGGATCAGTGGAATAGGTAAAAGGTATTATTACAAAATTAGAAAATAATGTGATACAGAATCAATTCTATAACAGCTCTCAGTGAATAGGGCACTACAGAGAAATGCAAAATCAAATATTAGTCTAAGTCCAAAGTGGGAAGTGAAATCAAACGGACAGCTTCCCAAGTAGAACAGGAAAGTCTCCTAGTTCACCCCCAAAATTGACAGTTTTTATATATTGTTTTCGCATGTTAAATTTACAGAACTGCAGAATCACTGCAGTGTGAGCAAATGTATCATTCATCAGCAAATCAGAGCACCGGAAAATGACTCGTCATATTGCTTTCACACCTGAGCACTATCCCACTACATGAATAATTATTCCGCCCCCTTCTATGCTTATGTCATCCATAGATGCTATAACAAACTAGATACATGAACAACAATGTGTTATTATTAATGACTAGGCACATAGATCTAGTGGAAAGACCTTGAAGAAATAGTTGCAGTTTCCTGACTGAGGCGGGGAAAGTTCATCGAAGGTGGCCTGAACAATAAGAATGGAAATAAACAAATAATATTCTACTTGACTTTGTACTGCAGAAATGACAGCCTCTGAAATGTGGGGGGGGGGGGGATGAGAGCATGAGTGACAAGAGTACCTTCCATTTTGGACAAAATGGAATTCAGGTCCAAATTGAGGCCTATTAACAATTGTCAGAACATTTCCTCATCTGCACATGTTAGAGAATTTGTTCCAAAAATACCAATATTGTATCATTGTATACATGTGTAATCAAGTGTGAAAATGCATTCTGCATGTTTTTAATGATGCACAAAATGTAAACGCACAAACAGACATAAATGTCATCTGCTGCGGCAGCGCTTGGCAGGCCTGCTGCAGTGCCTGGAATGTTCGATTACTTCATTAGCTTTCATCCAGAGTAGGTTCTGAAATGTTCATCCATTTAAGCAGGAAGGATTATGATTTAAAAGGAGAGTGTCCGCCAAGTTTATCGCAATTTTAGTACTGGAAATGATTCCATCAAAATACAATATTAACTGCAGCAGTGAATGTATTTGGCTCAGTTTCCTTTCATGATTAATTTCTCAGGGTAATCCTATCATGAGGCTGTGCCACTGATTCTCAATTGCAGTAGGTGCCATGTATTCATTGTAGAAATGACTTTCGCTGAACTGTCGAAAGTGAGGGTTTGAGGAACTGAAAGCCTCCTCTGAATCAGGTTTCACTGTAACTTTCACTCTGTTTAAGAGAAACCTTGAAACGTTTTTGGTGCTTTGTCTCATCATGAGAGACACATTTCTAATTTCTTGCATTTTCCTTTCTGCCATCTCTTACATTCATATAGCGGCTCAGTAACAGAAGATTTTTCCTGCCACAAGTTAGGCTTGCAATTTGATTCCCTGTTGTCAATGCCAAACGGTGTGGCTTAAAACTGTGAGTGCCTCTTCAGTCACTGTTGAGTTTAGGCATATATAACTCATGTATGCGCTCTTTATCTCAATCTGACACTTTTGCCTTCATTCATCCACTAGCTGACACATTTTTACATTCACCAATCCACAATACACATATACACATGCAAACCCAACACACATATGCAGGACAAATTAAAAGAATAACATTATAAAAATGTAAAGAATGATGTCACATAGGGTGGTTGGCCTTTGCTTGTAATAGAAAATAAGAAAATGAAATACAGCAGTGGGTTGACAATTTTGTTATGGTTTTGTGCATTGTTTATCATTAAGTTCTGACATGGCCACCACATTTAGGAGCAATGTACCTGCCATCATGGAACAGTGAATCAATGATACTCCATGCACAAAATAATTCCAAGATGGCCACCAAGTCAACATCGGAAGTAATCATGGAATGTTAATGTGACTAGAGAATCATAGTTGTGCCAATTCATAACGGAAGCCTTCTTAAAATATTAAAACAGTACTAGACTATGGATCATTCCAGGGAAGCCCCCAATTTTAGAAGCTGTGATAATGTGGGATGTGGCTTGTTGCAAATTAAGTGACAGGCAAGTGTGTGGTACAGTAGTGCACCATGGGTGCTCAAAAGAAATAAAAAAACAAATGAAAAAGGAGAAGGAGAAGGAGAATAAAACAAGAAAATAGAAAACTAATGGACGGGCCAACCAGCCCAGGTAATGGAGCACTCTGAGATTCAGGTGAATGTGTATATGTTCAATACTGTGTTGGATGATATGGCCCGTGCAGTGTTGGCGCTCACTATTGACGGTACTATTCTGTTCAAACATGTCTGATTATGGTGTTGAAAGGAGGAGGAATCATCCACTCCTTTCAATTGTGATCAATAGGGATCTAACTGACAATTACACGCATGCCCGAGCACACATACAGTGTTCAACATGTGCTGTATTTAAGACAGGACATTGCAAAATATTAGTCTACAATCATTTCTAGTGTTTTCATATTCATTCTTTGATCCAGCCAACACGTGTTTCATTGTCCGCGAATACCCCACAACTTCCTCAGGGCTGTATTGACACGAAATTTGGTCACACACAGCGGCCATACTGGAAGCCGATCTGAGACGTTGAAAATGCCTGAGCATGAAAGTGCAATCAAGAGCAATTACTCAATGCCGGTAAAAACTTTCTTAGACACACAACGCAATTCGATTCAACACGGATATCGGATCCCATAAAGGGCTAATAAATTGGAACGTCTTTACATTTCCCTGCCTCCTATGGCTGGGATGGAATTATAACAGGCACAGAGGTTTATGACCAAATTTTGCCTTGATACAGCCCTGAGGAAGTTGTGGGGTATTCCCGGACGACAAAACACGTGTTGGCTGGATCAAAGAATGACAATTAAAACAGAAGAAATGATTGCACACTAATATTGTGCAATGTCCTGTCTTAAATATAGCACATTTTGAACATTGTATGCGTGCTCGGGCATGCATGTAGATGTGTATATCCTATGTGGTAAACTACCATCACTAATTGGGCAACAGAGCCAATTTCTAAATTGGACGGACCTATTTCCAAAGCTATATGCTGTCACGTTCAGACATAGAATATGAATCACAATCAAACAGACCAATGGCTGAAGCATTGCTCAATGGGCTGTTAAAAGAACCAACTTGGACTGCTGTATTCAGCATGAGCTTTCTGGCACTACATCCATCAGGCACAGAGTCTAACAGGCATGCAGTCATAAATTACAAGTGTGCACAAAAGAACATTTGTAAAAATGGTCTACAACCCATTTAAAGAAGGCCTAACAAGTATTATTCCAGTCCAAAATTCTCTACCCCCAAAGTTTGTCTAAACTCCATGCCTTGTATTTTAATCTGTGAGATTCAATGGAACAAAAACCTGCCTCCGGGCATTGACACAGTATAATGACAATGCAATAAAAATGTCAGACCTACTACCTTTGTCATAATTTTACATAATAAACAGATCAAACCATTCACATCTAACATATGATATAATCGATTTGCCACCATAAGCACTTCAGATCAGTTATGTTGGGAATAAAACTTCCAGCAATATTATTAGGTGAAATACAATCACTATGTTTCAGCAAAAGCACCCAACCTCTGCCCAATCTAGTGCTGTTGGAAGGAATATCAACATGTTGGTGGAGCAAAAGGCCTTCTCTCAGTGGTGTTACTTAAAGCTCATTTTAACTTGAGCATGCAAGATCCGGCAACAGAAGCACTGTCTAACCACACGTAAAAATGGTTTTATACGCTCTCATACAACAGAACTCAAAAGCTTTGATTTGTTGACACTCAATGTGACCCCATCCATTCTTGCACATTTAGTCTTCCATTCACTACTTCCTGATTTTATTCACTGACATTTTGGACAGTATGAATGAATTCTCTCGACTTGTTTGCCATAGTCATACCTGTCATTCAAGGAATTGAAATGTAACATTTTTAAGGTTGCTTTTATGCTGACACACAATCAAATTCAGTTATGATATTTACAGAATTGTGAAGGAAAATCAGTTAGCACCCTAGAAAGCTACCATATGCAATGTCTATTTGCTCAGTCACACTTGTGCATGGTTATATGAAAAAAGGAAGAAAGCAAGTTCAAAAATGCACTGAGTCTCCAGTTTGTATTATTTTCATATTCTCATCATAGTCATTGTGACCAATATTGAAAAATAATCTGAGGACAATTGCTTCAAAATACTTATTGACTATCAGAGGAGCTGTCATTTACCTTTTTCAAGATGTGCCACCATTCTGCTTTATAAAGAAACTGTGTTACAATACCACTTAACACATAATGCAACTTCCAACAGCCTCCAGGAAAGCCACTGATTGGAAAAGCCAGTTGAAAGGTGGTTAGTTGATAGTACTCAAAATTTAATGATATATTGACACGAGTGTAGTGTGGTACATATAGTCTTACAATGTTCATTTTCATAATTTCATGATATAACTATGCTTAAAATATGAAGATGTAAATTGAAAAACATCAGGAAATCATTAAGATTTTGGCGGAGTTGGAGCACCACTATAAACTGAGAGTGTTTCTGCCCCACCAACTTTGTAGCTCCATGTTCTATTTAGAGTACATGAAGGTCTGGGTTTACAGCAGCAAACTGATTGTCTCTGACTCTGCCAATGTGCACTCTTGATCTGGTGGCTCATCACCACTGGTCCCCCATATTACAGTGCTGTTTAACCTTACATATTTCAGACAGGGTGAGCATCACTCACTTTGCCTACTCTGGGTTGCAACGCGAGACATGGCAGTCTTGGGTAGAGAAAATGTACAATGACCTCAATCCATGGCATCAGGGACATTTATTTATTGGTTTTCTGAAGACATTCTCCTACATTGTGAGTTTATTTTCAGAAAACATATAAAGTTGGCGAGCAGGTGCCCCAAACATGGCACATGCTTGCCAAAGGAACAATGTCTTCAATTGGGCCACTGCAGTGGACACTCCACTGAAGGCAAATTGCTGGTGACTCTTTAGCTGGGAAATTGGGGCTAACCCAAGGCTGTACAAGAGCCCCGCAACTTACAAGAAAGAACTGGGAGCCACAGTTAATCCCAATACCTGAGAAACATTTGACTATAATATTCTTAGAACATTTTGATGGAAATGCTAATTGAATAACTGCACCAACCAGAATGCACTGTCTCTTTCGTAATCTCTTTTGGCTTATGCAGCTATGGTTTACAGATATGCAAGGCATGCTTGCACTTAATTTGTGAACTCGCCCATGGTATTTAGTCTCCATTACCTATTTTTTTATTTTTGGGTTCAGTTATATTGAAACCGAAATATGTTGACATCGATGACTGAAATAAAAAGTTTAATGAATAAATCAAATCCTGCTTATGCAGTATGTGCTATAAGGTAAATAAGTAGAGTTTGCTATTGCAATTTAGCAGACACAATATTTAACAAATTGGGTCATTGCTTGAGGGTGGTGTTACGCCCCACTCAGGCAGCAACCATAATCCTTGTCAGGATGAACCACAAACTTCACTAAGTTACCGTGCATTTTACCATTAGTAGCTTGGCACAAAAGCAGTCTGGCTTAACTTAGGAGCAGTGTGTTAAGTATTAATGCAGTACTTAAACAGTATTAAAGTGAGAACACAATACAAGAAAAATCATGCACACATTTTGGAAAATTGTAAAAAGAATAATGAATAAAATGACAACAATATAAATTAAATCCAAAAGTAGAACCTGATATATGCATCTTAATGTTTTCAGTGAAAAATAAAGACTAAAACATTTGCTTGTATCTGGTTGCTCAAGACTGGGACAAAGTCAAAAATTAGGGCAGAAGGCGCTAAAGCGTGGTTCAGATGCATGAGTTGGAGTGGGCCCGGTCTTACCTTTGGACTTTAAAGTGATTTAGAAGAAAAGTCTAGAAGAAAGAAGAGCTCAGCAGGGTCTGCAGGTTGTGTCCAAGGACGAGTCATCATCACCGAAGATAACAGGATGAGGTCACAGTGAAGCCATTGACTATATGGTGGGGAAAAGAGGCTGGATTTCCAGGCTGAGTAGCTCATCGTCATCAATGGTAAGCCTGTCGCCATCATGCCCGGTGAAGATTTTTACCGTCAGACTTAGATAACCTTTTGGAAGTTAAAAACTTCCAGTGGGACGAAGCTGCAAAGCATAGCCGAAGAGGCTGGATACTGTCACTCGGAGATCCTACTGGCCAGTTTTTGCTGCTGTGGAGAAAAACATAGCGGGATCTGTCGCAAAATCAGGCTGACCAGTGATGCACCTTTGGCCGAGTAGCTGGTAGTTAGGTCTTCTGCTGATTCTTCTGCCACTTTTTGGTGAAAATGTTTCTAAGTACCAACCTTTAGGGTTCGGCAGGAGTAGTACCTGTAACACCACTTCCAAGGCTCCAGGATCAGGCAACACCACTTGGGGGTGATGACTCACCCCAGCCATGGCCAGGAGCAGGGTTGAAGGTCTTTGGAGCTTGTTATGTCCCTTTAGTTCACACATGAGGCCAGCCATATGGCCCTTGGAGTCACTCTGGTAGTCCTGGGTAAAAGGAGATGGCCCTCTCACCTTCCGTATCAAGGCATGCCTCAAGCAGCAGGACAGTCCTCTGAAGAACATGGCAAGCCACGAGCAGCAGGGCAGTCCTCAGAAGAACAAGACAAGCCTCAAGCAGCAGGAAAGTCCTCTGGTATCAGAAGGGCAGTCATCTGAAGAACAAGGCAAGCCTCATTGGAGCACAAGGCAGCTCTTCTGAAGTCTTCTACAGTCTAGGAGTGTAATGAAGAGGTGTTCCGAGGGTCCGTTATTTATACTTGATGCCAGCCTTTGAATTGGGTTATGCTTCTAGACTACCCCCACATCTGATTCTGGAAAGTTCTTCCCTTCCCCTGCCAAGGCTCCAGGAAGTCTAGGGTGACAAAAGACTGGTATCAGGTTCCTTTGTATGTGTGCTGGAGGTTGCCTTTTGAAGTGTAACTAGGGCAGGGAACAGTTATTTTCCCAGTCATCTGGATAGGATTGCCCTCTCCCAACTACACGCAGGGGTATACAACCTTTACCACGCATTTTTTACCACGCACTACCATTACAACGCGGTTTTTACCACGCATACCATTACAACGCATTGCGCTGGGGGGCGCTCTAGGATAAGGAATAGGTTAATTTACTATCCAATAACCTTCCCTAGTGTCCACGGGGACTGGAGTTGGAATAGTAAATTAAACTATTCACTATCCAGCACCCCAAAGCGCTATGCGTTGTAATGGTATGCGTGGTAAAAACCGCGTTGTAATGGTATGCGTGGTAAAAGTATGCGTTGTAACGTCATACATCCCACTCAGGTTCTATTGTTCCCTGTCATGGCCCAAAATGCATTCCAGATGGAGGAGCACTTAACAGTCCCGGCAGCTGGAAACTCCTAGAAGGACTACAATCTTACTTTACCACATGTAAAACTTAAGAACAGATGTCCTACTTTTCAAATACAATGTACCCTGCCATATAGGCTGTCTAAGGCCTACCTTATGAGTGAATATACATTTTAAAAAGTATGGTTTAGACCTGGCAAAAGGTTTATTTTGTGAGGTCAAATTGGCAGTTTTGAACTATTCTACATTCTGCAATTGCAGGCATGAGAGATGTTTTAAAGTGCTACGTTAGTGGGTGGCACAATGAGTGCTGTAAGGCTACAAGTAGTATTTAAGTCACATGCCATGGGTACATATAGTACCATATTCTAGGGACCTATAAATAAATTAAATGTGCAATAAGGTGTAGGCCAAGTTTGCCATGTTCTAGGGAGAGAGCATAATCACTTTAGCACTGTTTAGCAGTGGTGAAGTGCATAGAATCCTAATGCCAACAGAAACCAATTTTAAAAAACAGGAGCGATGAAAGCTAAATATTTGGGGGTGGCCCTGCTGAGAGGGCCAATTCCAACACCATTTTATGGTTTAGTCACGTATGACAGGAAAACATGATTCAGTTCATTGTGAAGCACAGACAAGTGTATTTGTGTGTGCAGGGCCTACATTAACTGAAATAATTATTTAGTTAGTGCATGGACTGCAGACAGTACAGCTCAGAAACACTTAGAAGTAAATTACCTCTCTGTATTTTTGAGCTGTGCTGTCTGTAGCTCACGATTAACTCAAGAGAGTTTCTGTTTCAATGTATGCGCTATAGAAAGGGCAATTAAGGTAAAAGCAAAATTGCAGAACTAACTGTGTTTCCCCTCCACTCTGAACATCATTATAATATTATGGCACTTGCAGCCATATCATGAACAGCTAGGCTGACTCTGCGCAGTTTCGAGCAATACTTTTTATGCATCTATTTTGTTTAAAGTGCATACATATAACTCAGAATTTCTCAAAGGTAATGTAGTAACTGTGGGCTGTTCAAGTCGGAAACAGTGAACAGTGAGCATAAAACTGGGAGGTGGTCTATGCTCTGAACAAACACATCACTCGAGGATCTGTCACTTGGTGTTTTTTCTGAAGTTCTGTGCTTTTTAGGTCGAGCATCGAGACCCTCTTGTATACTTTAGTATACCTCTTGTGCTTACTTGAATGTGGACACGAGTCGGACGCGCGCTTTTTCAGTGTCAGATTTGTCCGTGTGAACGCGCTTTTGTATCTGGCTGCTGGCAGCTTGCTGGAGACATCTTCAGTGCTTTCGGTTTCTAAGTACGTGTCTGCTGGCGTTCTGCTGTCGTGAGCGTGCTCGCTTCACAAGGGCGCACCCTCTTAAGCTTCGGCTGAAAGGCTCGTGTTTAATACCCTTTGCCTCCCATCCGCACAAACAGACCGATGCGCTAAAGGCCAATAAACTAGATTTATTAAGATGTACTTGCATTTTCTTTAATTCAACAGAATCTAGCCTATGAGCTCCTCATTTACAAGAAGTACGAGCGCCTGATTTTATTCGACTGGAAAACTGTTAAGGCAGCGGGTTTCAGTGGACATAAATCAAATGCAATAATGTTGTTGCAGTTTTGTCCTGCTTGAGCGGACTTTGAAGCAGAGTTAAAAGTATTATGCCTCACAAACTGCACTGCCTGGCAGTAGCTGCGCCTCCTACATTTGAGTTACAGGTTTGCGAAATTACGTGATATTCCCCTTGATAAGGAGGAGTCAGGTTGGGCAAAGCACTGTGGATGAATGAAATCGACTCATGAGTGAGGCTTTGTTATTGTTTATTGCTGAACCATAAACTTTTGAAAAATGTCCAAAACATATCATTCTGTGACGAACTCTGGACCGGTATTAGCTACTATAGAATTTAACACAAGTTAGTGCATCCGGAACCAATCCAGTGTGACACGCCGGTTACCATCCTGGAGCACGTGCTGGAGGTCTTATGAACCTTGTAGATGGATCTGGAAGTCTGCACAGAGATGGACCATTGACAAAGGTGAGTGTTGGTTGCATTAGCATAAGCTCTGGCTTGTCTAGCGATATTTGTGCATGAGTCCATTGGAGTCACAATGGGAGGGGGGCAGGCGCATCATCCAAATAAGGAGAGTTAGCGTGTCGATGAACCCACTGTTGAGAAGGTACAGGTTTATGAATAATTAGTGTTTCACCTATAATCGTTATTGCTATCCTCATGTGAAGGGCATATGTGCACGTGCCCAAGGGATTCCCTCATCATCCTAAGAAAAGCTTAAGAAAGTTACAGATGTATTTCTATTGTAAATGCCCAAAATTTAATCACAGGACCTCTTTGGTTAAATTAAAACACAATATAAGAAAGAGGCAAAAACACTCTCTCTCTCTCTCTCTCTCTCTCTCTCTCTCTTTCTCTCTCTCTCTCTCTCTCTCTCTCTCTCTCTCTCGCTCTGTCTCTCTCTCTCTCTCTGTCTCTCTCCTCCCTCTCTCTCTCTCTCTCCTCCCCTCCCTCTCTCTCTCTCTATCTCTCTCCTCCCCTCCCTCTCTCTCTCTCTCTCTCTCTCTCCTCCCCTCCCTCTCTCTCTCTCTCTCTCTCCTCCCCTCCCTCTCTCTCTCTCTCTCCTCCCCTCCCTCTCTCTCTCTCTCTCTCCTCCCCTCTCCCTCTCTCTCTCTCTCCTCCCCTCCCCCCCCCAGCACGGAATACAGTACCACTGTGATCACAAAATTCTTAAGCACCCTGCAACACTGGAGATTTACAGGAATCCAAACACCAGCGTAAAGTACTCGAACAACAATGACGTCTGTCTTATAAATGTCACAAAAAATGTTAATATTTCACTTCTGTTCTTGGATTTTCTTGAAAATACAACACATATTGCATTACAAAAGCTATAGGTGTCACATTTGTGAAAGTTAAAACTATGGGCATTGTAAATGACAAAGCTATTAATTTCGCTATTTTCAAAACCAACACATAAATAAAAAATATGTCATTTACAATACCAATAGCTCAAACTTTCCTAATGCGAGACCTATTGCATTGCAAATGCTTGTTGTGAAATGTGTAGATGAAACCTGCATTACTCTCTTTGGAGGCAAAACGACTGACAAGTATTAAGCCTGTATTTTAGCCAGTTTTCATCAGGCTGCAATTATTTATCTGATTTCTAAATGAACATATAAATCGCAATTTGTAATGATTTACTGGATGTAATTTTACTGCAAGACCTGAGGGTCGTATTAAAGTTTCTTAACTCGGTAGCTGTGTCATATCAGCCACACATCACCGAAAAATTACACTTCCTAGCAAAACTTCAGTCACAAACTACAGGCTGAAGGGGAAGTGAAACCACCAGTCAGTCAAGAGCTTAGTTTATATATAGCAGTCGCAAAGGAAATATCAGACTCTTTTCTTGCTGCTCAGCTATGATTTATGTACTCCACACCAATTCTTTCTATATTGTATTGTTAGGAATCTTTTGTTATTGCATATCTGAGAGTATGTTAAGCTCTGTTGTTAAGCATAGTTGTTCTCTCATTTGCTTTGTTTCGATATATTTCTTTTTTTTGTCAAATCTGTTTATTGGCATTTATATATTTCGACATAACATTAGGTGCATCATTGTAATTAATATCGCTTTTCAACTTTGCCTGGCTCGACTATGCGCTGACAATGTGGCAAAACAATGAGGCGCTATAACAGTACACAGAAATAGCATGTAGGTAAATCTTGGGCGCCCAGGCATGCCCTCAGTATAAAAGAGTCAATGCGTCCCATCGCTGTGTCGAGAGACAAGTCTTACATGTGCAGCACAACTGCAAATAAAAAGCATTTGCAACAAAACAGGAACATCAAACTGCGGCACTGTCACCGAGATACATTGCAATTCGTACCCATTCCCATCCCTCAAGCCTGCCCCCCCCTCTGTCCTACCCGCTCCCCCTCAGCGCGCATGCCTCTATTTCTACTGCTTCCTCTCCGCAGTTTCATTGTTGTGCACCAGTCAGCGTGTCAGGTGTGTCGTCCACTACGCACTCCTCCCGTCCACCCGCTGTACCTGCCTGGTCTCCCACCACCCCCTCTCCCCTGGTGCTCTCTGCTGGCTGCAGAGCATTAAGCATGCGCTCCCATTGCTCCACCATAGGTTCCCTGCGGAATCCACTGTTTCCTCCCTCCGGATGGCAGTCCATTCTACCCAGGCCCACGACAAGAGGAACAGAATCCATGCCTGTACTTTGGGTGAGTCACTCGTCTTCCATCTCCTAGTGAGGAGTCGTGTTGCTGTTACCATCCCCAAATCCAGAAAGCGGGACAATGCCTTATCCTTGGGCGACCGCTTGAAATGGTGTAAGAGTTACTCAGGCCAGTTACAAGGGGCGGTGCGGCCGGTGCATTGCGTAAGCAGTACACTAAGGTCCCTCCAGTAGGTGCCAAGTCAGGGGCAGTGCCACAGAAGATGAAGGAGGTTCGCGTTCACCTCACCACACCTAGGGCAAGACGCGTCCGTCCTGTGAAAATATTTATTTATTAAGTCGGGGGTAAGATAGGCCCTGTGAACTATATATACTTGGATTTGGCGAAAGCGCATATTTCTGGGGATGCGCACCGGGCTTTTAAGAATCTTCCCCCACTCTTTGTCTGCCAGCGCTCGCCCCATATCTCGCCCCCACTTTCCGCGGAGTGGGGTCAGGTCTAGTTCCGTGTGCATCCGTAGGGATGCAGCAAACCACTTAATTAGATGCCTGCCCCTGCCCATGACATGCAGATAGTGTACCGTCAAGTGCTGCGTTGGCTCCTCTGCAACATCACCCCATCTATCCGCCATGCGGGCCGTGAGGGAGCGGTGCATTAGGAACCCCCCAGGGCGGAGCCCGACGTCTGTGACTAGTGTCTTGTTGGGTATCAATGCTCCCTCTTGATATAAGTCACCTAACGTCTGGACATCCGCTTCCTGCCACCGTTCCAGCATGGAGTGCGTGAGGACCCCTTCGCCCCCTGGCTAGCCTTCCAGTGGCACCGCAGGTGCGTATGGGAACACCTTTCTCGTAAGGTGCAGTGCCCTGCGGAAGCATTTATATGCCACCGCCAGCAACAGCGGGGTGGAGCGCGCCGGTGCCGCTAACGGATGGGACAGCGTGGTAATCCGCTCCAGAGTGTAGGGTGGCTCATTAGTGGCAGTGTCTTCTCGTCCCCTGTCCGCTAACCAGCGGGCAATCCATTGGAGCTGCGCTGCCAGGTAATAGTGCTCAAAACAGGGAGCGGCCAACCCACTTTTGTCCGTGGGCAAGAATAGTTTCCCGAGAGCCAGACAGTGTCGGGACGCGCCCCAAATAAAGTCACGCAGCATCTTGTTAGGTTTGGAGAAGAAGGACGCGGGTATGAACAAAGGCAGATTCGCGAAATAGTATAAAAGGCGAGGGAGCATCACCATTTTGGCAAGTGCCACTCTGCCTGTGGGTGCCAGGGGGAGCGTGGACCAGAAGCCAATCTGGGTGTTAAGCGCCGTCACAGCTCGTCACAGATTCCGTCTAACAGGTCTGCCGGCTGGCGGTAGATCTGGATCCCCAGATACTTAAACGTGTCCGCCCGCCACTGGACTCGTGTGCCACGTAGGCTGTACTCTGGATCAGCCACCTCGCTGCTAAATGTGTAGAGGCACGACTTGCCTGCATTTACTCGGAGCCCTGATAGAACTGCGAAGGGGCTTAACAAGTGGGCCAGCAGCTCTGGTATGTGGCCCAAGTCTCGGACAAAGACCAATAGGTCATCGGCATACAAAGACACCTGATGAACACCATCACCCAGTGGGATACCATGTGCCAGGAGTTGTCTCATGGCCGCAGCTAAGGGCTCCATGGCCAACGCAAACAGCAGCGGTGACAGAGGACACCCCTGACGGGTACCCCTGCCCACCGCCACTGCTTCCGAGATATACGGCCCCAACTAGACGCGGATCACAGGGTTCTTATACAAGAGTCCCACCATCTGCAGGAAGTTCGCTTCCAGTTCGTACGCCTCCAACACCGACGACAAATAACCCCACTCAAGGCAATCAAAGGCCTTTTCTAGGTCCAGCACCAGGCACCCCGCTCTGGGCCAGGCCTTCGTCCCTTCCGCCGCTACCCTGAAATACCTTCTGAGGTTCAGGGACGTGGACCTCGCTGGTACAAAACCGTTTTGATCCGGATGGACTGAATGTGGAACCGTCGGCGCCAGACGCTCTGCAAGGATTTTGGCGAGTATCTTGTAGTCAGTGTTAAGTATCGCCAGTGGGCGATAGGAGCCCAAGGACATGGGGTCTCTGTCGGGCTTAGGTAGGGACACTAAAAATGCTTCCCGCAGAGATGGTGGGAGTTCACCCGCGTCGATCGATGCCCTGTACACCTGAAGGAGCCCAGGCGCTGGGATGTCCTTATTCGCTTTATAATATTTGGACGGTAGGCCATCAGGCCACGGTGTTTTCCCAGTCACCAGTGCTTGGATTGCGTCTCCCACTTCCTCCAGTGTGAGCGGGGCACCAAGCTCTGCTTTCTGACTCTCTGTGGCGGTAGGCAGCGCGGCCGACTCCAGGAATTCAGCCAACGTATGTGTATGGCCAGTGCCTCGGGCTCTGTAAAGATCCCAATAGTGCTTGGTCAGTGCTCGGTGGATCTCGCGTTGCGCGTATACCACTGTCCCGCCCCCTGTGCGAATGGCACCAATCGGGGTATTGCGCTCTGCTTTCTGCACCAGCCAGGCCGACAAGCGGCCAGCTCTATCTGCATTGGCATGCGTCTTGGCGGTGTGCGCTGCACAGTTGTGACATCGCAGCCGTTCGATTAGTACCGCATGCTCTCCGCGAAGTTCCCCAAGTTGTTGCGCATGCCTGCCTGCCCCTTCTCCTTCCCTTTCATATCGTAGGAGCTCGGATTCTATGCGGGCCAGGGATGCGGACGCTTGTGCGCGGATGTTCCATGTGGCACCTATGCAGTGCCCACGGATAGTCACCTTGTGGGCATCCCATTCCACCATGGGATCACTTGCTGAGTCCTCGTTCTCTTCAAAATAGGATAAAATGGCCGTGCCCAGCGAAGATCTAAACTCGACGTCTTCTAACGCGGCCAGCTGTAGCCGCCATGTGGGCACCGGAGGTCGGTCCGCCTCCCAGCTAATTTGGAACCATAGGGGGTTGTGATGTGAGTGCGTTCTACCTAGGTATTCCGACTTAGTCAGGAGCGGGAGCAAGGTCTGGGAGCCTACTATTCGATCCAGACGGACATGGAGATCGTGTACCGCCGAGTAGTATGAGTATGTTTTGTCCGTAGGGTGCTGCGCGCGCCAAAGATCGTGTATGTCCCAGTGCAATACCCAGTCCCTTAGAGCCTGCGCTGTCGATGTCGCTGCCACTGCGCAGAGGGGTGGGAAGGAGCGGTCTAAGTGTGTGTCTAGTACCATGTTGAAGTCTCCACCTAGCAGCCAGGGGAGGCCCACGTACCACTGAAGGATGAGGCTTAAGGATGCCAGGAAGGCAGGTTGATCCGTATTAGGGGCATAAATAGAACCCAACAGTATCTCCTGTCCTTTGAGCCTCCCCCTTGCAAAGGAGTACCTCCCCTCTGGGTCTACCTGCGTGTCAGCGCATGTAAAGGGGACGCCTGCCCTTACCCATATCAAGGTGCCGCGCGCTTGCGCTGAGTAAGTCGTGCCATGAATCTGCCCTCTCCAGCGTCTGCGGAGTCGCTCCAGGTCCACTCGGGACATATGGGTCTCCTGGAGAAGCGCGATCCCCACCTTGTGCCGCTGCATACAGGCAAAGACAGAGTACCGGCGCGACGGGGTGTGCATGCCGCAGATGTTCCATGTCATAATGTTGGTGCACGCCATGTTTTGTACTGTAGTGCAGCCACCCGGGTGGCCAGGGGGGTTGCCATGCTGGGCCAAGGGACGGGCTCTCGGGTGGAAATCTCTAAGTGCCGCTTCTGAAAAATGTAAATCAAAACTAACATTGTAACATTATGGGCGAGTTCCCAACGGGGCATGCGTCCAAACTGGGTAATGTGACGTGTCCGCAACTCAAGCGTATGCGGTGAAGCGCGCCGCCAGTAGTGTCATCGGGGTGCTCCCTCACCTAAGGCCCTTAGAGTTTCTGAGGTGTGGTTGGTAAAACTAATCAGTGAGGCGCACTGGGCTAGCATGAGCCACCCATGGGGACCACCCCATGCATCAGATGCTAAACCTCTCCCAAATCAAGACGCAGCTGTATATCCGTGACGCGCTAGTGACTCCTAATTCTAAGCCTACGCGAGGCACCAGAGCCATCAGCTAAACATACCAGCATGTTGCAGCGGACATATAAAGGATACTGTGGACATTTTGCTGAACACAGGCAGTACAGCAGTCTATCTCAAGTCCGCCATCAGTTACATTATGAAGTCAGCTGTCTGAGGCGTCACCACCGGCAGCATGGTGTCATCCGACATCACGGTGGACGGTGAGGATGATCCACTCGCGTCTATTTCACTCTGTTGCCTGTGGTCCGGGCCTCTGTTCACATTCACCGCTCCCAATGTCGTGACTGCCTCAAGTGACTCCTGCCGCTCCTGCCGCTACTGCCGCATCTTCTCTGGACTGGGCGCAGCCTGTCCCAGGCCTGTGCCTCGCCGGGCCCCTCTCTTCCTCCTCCGTCTCCTGGAGCGCTGTTCTTGCCATCCGCCCTCTTCTGGGCCCGCCGGTCTCGTCCCCGACCACTGCCCTGTCTCCTCCAGCCAGTCCCAAACTTCCGATGGAGCCTCGAAGAAGCGAGTGCCCTCCTTGGTGACTACTCGCAAACGGGAGGGGAACAACAATGAATAGAGCAGTTCCAGTTTCCGCAGCTGTTTCTTTACTGCCATGTATGAGCCATGTCTCTCCTGCACTGTTCCTGTGTAGTCTGGAAAGAACATCACGTGGCTGTTGCCCACCTTGAGGTTACTCATCTTCCGAGTTTCTCGGAGCACCGTGCCCCGGTCCCGATAGTTGAGAAGCTTGAAGAGGAACGGGGGAGGCCGAGCTCCTGGCCTCTGGGCTTGCGCCAGCACCCTGTGCACCCTTTCCACCACGAAGTGCGGGGACAATGTTCCAGCTAGCAGGAGCGTCCGCAGCCAGGCCTCCGTGTATTGTTCGGGGTCCTTTCTTTCTTCTCCCTCCGGCAGGCCTACCACTCGGACATTATTGCGCCAAGAGCGTCCTTCTGCATCCTCCGCGCGGTCCTCTAGTGCGTGGACTCTGTCGATCCAATCTTGTAGAGCTGAGGCATGGCTGTGCACCACAGGTTGCAGTTCCTGGACCGTTTGGCGTTGCGCAGCTACTGACTCCGACAGTTTACGGTGGTCCGCATGCAGCAGCATGAAGTCAGATGTGACTTTATCTATCCGTACTTCCAGAGAGGACTTAGTTTGCTCCAGGGTAGTCCCAATGCGTTCCACCGCTGCTAGAACAGTGTCCATTTTGGCCGCTAGAGTGGCTGTGGGCACCATGACCATTCGTCTCTGCTCCTGCGGGGGGTCGGGCCGCTCGCTTCCTGCTGTTTCGCCTGCGTCTTGTCCCTAAGCCTGCCCATTGCAAGCTGCTGCGCCGTGGGCATCAACACGACTGGCTCAAGTAGTCAATGTTGTGCATCGACTAGGGGGGGAAAAATCAGCTGGATTAGGCCTCCACCGCCAGAAGCCGCCGCCAAAATGTTCAAGGACAGTCCGTCTCCCAGACGGCTCCAAGTCTCCTGTGTGTGCCCACTCTCAATAGGGCGTGTGTGTACAGGCAGCGACCCCCCCCAGATGCACCGCAGCTCCAGCAGTGCAGGGCGGGGCCCTCCTCCCCAGCTCCCTGCCTCGGACGTGGCCCCAATGTCTAGCGGTATCAGCGGGGGGGAGCGTCAGAGGCCTCACGGTGCAGGGATGGGCGAAATGGCGCTCGGTACAAGATGGCGCCCAAGTATCTGGTGCTGTGGTCTGTCTCACCCTCTTTGCCCCACAATCCACAGCCTCTGCTGTCCTCCTGCACCTCTCAATTCCGGCTCCAATGACCAGAGCCTCCGCAGTCGCAAAGCGGCGTTTTAAATGGCAGGCAAGCAGTGTCCCCTGTCTCAGTTACCCATCGGGCGATGGCACACAGCACCAGCAGCGTCGGGCGGCAGCCTCCCACTCCGACCAACAGGCTCTCACCAGTGTCAAGTCTCGTCCTCGCCCCTGCAGCACGTTATGGGCCCGCTGCAGCGCTCCGCAGGCCCCCAGACTTCACTGCCGGCCAGACGCGTGCGTTGCGGGTTGCGTTTTAAGTCCTCTCCGCACTGCCAATTTAATTGGGGCTGGCGGGCGGCCAGATCCCCTACCTCCGCCGCACTCTCTTTCAGCCGGGTGCTCCTGAAGACGCGCAAGGTGGGGGGCCCCCCTCGCCTTACCGCGGTGCTGGTCCGCGGTTCGCCTCCGCCTTTTCCAAGTGCCCCAGGGCCTGCCACTTCAGCTGCAGTCGCTCCAGACCCTTTACTCGGGCCCCCTCTCGGCCTCCCCAGACGTCACCCTTCAATTCCTCTTTCGCTCTGGGGCCACCGCCGCTTGCCGCAACACGCCACAGGAGCCTGAGGCTCAAGTCAGGGCTCGATTCTCTCCGTCCCCCTCTTCCACTCTGGCGCCGGGAGACGTCCTGTGTGCAAGGCCCTGGGCAAGTTTCGCGCCTTTCGGCTTTCCCCGCTCTGGTGCAGTCTGATGGCCGCTCTTTCACCACCACCGCCTCGATTCTCGGCGAGTCTCACACCGACGGATTCCCCAGCCGGTCCCACGTCCATTCCACCCGGTGTATGGAAATTGGAAACACTCTCTCAGGATAATATTAGGAGAATTCAGGGCCCCACAGACGGAGCTCTAGAAAGTCGCGTCCGCCATGGTGCTTGGCTGGCCACATCCCCCCTTTGTTTCTATATATTTAGATAGATATTTGGGTATTGTTTTTCCTTTCGTGGTCCGACTAATGGCACACTATCTTTTATGCACTGACACTTTTTTTTTAAAGCAATGACAAGGACACTGCAATGACCAGCATGTATTTCAAATGCAGAATAGATTGAGCACGGTAGCACTTTACTCATTATAGGTCCCATCATTGTACACATGCATTTATGGTGTGCACTTGGGACATCTGTTCATGCCTTTCAGAGAAAGCATTAGCGATAACATTCGAAGGGGGAATGGTTGATTTTTGTGCACATAGAAGTCAGATAATAGTTATGAAAGGTCCGAATTTTAAGAGGAAACATTGATAAACAAATCCTATGCATTTTCCTTGAAATTTCTGTTTTTAAGTTCAAGGCGTGAGATATTGGCTTTTTGGGTCTGTGCAATTACTTACAATTCGACCCTCACCTGCAGGTAGTAGCAGGCTGCACACATTACAATTTAAAGGTGTGGACTCCTTTGTTGAGCCTGTCTCTGTAGCCAGATATAATCAGACTTCAACCAAAAGAGTCACAGTCTAAACATGTGGATTCACATAAGCTCCAGGAGACTTTTATACAATCGATTGACAACGGTATCAGTGTTTTGATTAATATTTTTTTACCCCCTAAAGATATTCACACTCAGTCAATGCTTTAGCCCTGATGTCGAGACAAAGAAAAGTGTAGTAATCTTCTATGTTGTTGTGGGAGCCTGGAACACTGTGTTCAGTGCATTTCACATTCCGATGTGGACTGGGGATTCGACTTCTGGACAGTTGTTGCTGACTGGTCAGAGGGAGAGCCACGATCCTTCCACTCTGCTAATTTCTACAATAAACAACTTGTCTGAACTTACCTTGGGGTTGGTTCTATGTTAACTAACTTACTACAAAAAACAGTAATGATATTTTGGAGAATGCACAAAATGATGATAATGATAATTATGATACCAGTGATTCAGACAATTATAACTGAGAGGATTTCCGTACTTTTGGTATTGTGATTAGCAGTTTTCAACTGTACAAAGTTCACAGTATTTAATCAATCTCTTGAACTTTATGTCTGGAGGTAGAATGCACAAAGAAGAAATAACCCAATGTTGCTCTGAAGAATGCACAAAGTATGAACATAATAATTATGGTACCACTGGTTTAGACAATGATACAGGGATGATTCCAGTACTTTCTAATTTGGCCCTGACCCACCAAAAAGACACAATGTTTATTGCCCTGTCCCTAATGGGAAGAGTATCACAGAACTAGTGGTAATCATTTTAGATGCAAATGTTAATCCTATATTTCATCCTTCTGTTATTCAACTACCCAGTTCCACAGTGACCCTGTATGAGATCTCAGAATAGCTACCCTTTGCACCAGAGGTGGGAGGGTCATTTGTGGCTGTTGGACTTGGCCCTTTTTGGCTAAAGGTCGCTAAACCTTTTTGCCATTCCCCTAGACCTTTTTTCTGACATGGTGTTGCCAACTTAGATGCTTTGGGCACTTTGCCACTGCTGATCAGTGGCAAAGTGCAAGTGCTTCCTGTATAAAGTGTTATGGTAATTGTTTGTCCCTGATTGGTATGTTTGCCTAACTAGTAAAGTTTCAAGCAAAGTGCACTATGGGTGCAAGGGCTGGTAATGCAAATGCTACTAGTGGACCTGCAGCACTAATTGTGCCACCCACACAGGTAGCACTTAAGAGAGAACTCAGGCCTGCCACTGCAGGGCCTGTACGCAGTTTGTTAAACAGCCATGTTGTCCTGACAAGTGCACCCACTTTCCAGGCCTAACCCTTACCTTTTTTTGCACATCAGACACCCCTATGGTAGGGCCAAGGTCCCCCCTGGGCAGTGTATGTGAAAGGTAGGACATGTACTAAGGGGTGTACCATGTCCTGACAGTGAAATACCCTCCATTTCGTTTTTCACTTCTGCAAGGCCATCTAGCCCATAGGAAGAATGGGGGAGGCTGTGTAATATGTTTCCAGACCATCTTCCAATAGGCTTAAGATGGAGAGGTGAAGTTTAGTGTGTCTGAACTCACAATTTAATAACACATCTGTTTGTGAAGGTGGTTTTTGCATTGTGTGTTTAGAAACCACTCTTTTAGAAGAGGCTGGGTTTTTGTGTTCTGACATTTCTGTGTGTTTCTGTCTGGATGTGGATTGACTGTCTGGGTTTAAATGTGATAGGCTCTGGGGAATGTCTTGACCCAGGGGAGGAGGTGAGACAGCAACAGGCTGACCTGCATCTGGCGTGTAGGGGGGAGGAGTAGCCCCTGGAGGTGAAGAGGCCTGGGCGGCTGCCATAAAACAATGGTTCCATCTCCTGTTGAGTGATTAATTATCCAGACCCCCACTATCAAAGGAAGAAGGTGTGTCTGCTAGGGAGACCCTGAGAACTGGTTTGCACAGGGGTCAGTGCCCCCCTGAACACAAACACTTTAAAGACATTCAGGGGTATAACTAGGAGAGCTGAAACCCCTGGACTTTGGAATGGAACTGATCAAGAATGTAAACTACTTTGTGGTAAAGAGGAAGCTCTGCCAAGGAAGAAACAGCTGAAGAGACTGAAGGCAAGGACTGACCCTTGCTGTGTGTTCTGGGGCTGGCCTGCAGTTTGTTGATTTAACCAAGGAGATGCTAATGGGACTTTGCTGTGTGCTGTGCCCCCTGTTTGAAAGGACTTTGCTGTGTGAGGGCCCAAGGAGAACTGGCTCCCTGTTGTGGAAACTCAGGAACACAAATGTTTCCAGGTGTGTCTCAGCGATGCTGTGTGCATGTGCTTTCTGCAGCCTGAGACCCTTGTAAGAATTGCCCTGTGATCGTGGGCACCAGGAGTCCAAGTGAGTCTCAGCGATGCTGTGTGCTTTGTGCAGCCTGAGACCTTCGTGAGGATCGTCCTGTGATCGTGTGCACCCGGAATCCAAGTGAGTCTCAGCGACGCTGTGTGTGTGTGCTTTGTGTGGCCTGAGACCTTCGTGAGGATTGCCCTGTGATCGTGTGCACCCGGAATTCAAGTGTGTCTTAGCGACTCTGTGTATGTGTGCTTTTTGCAGCATGAGACCCTCTTAAGAATTGCTCTGGGATCATGGGCACCAGGAATCCAAGTGAGTCTCAGCAACGCTGTAGGCGTGTGGTTTGTGCAGCCTGAGACTGTCGTGAGGATCGTCCTGTGATCGTGCGCACCCGAAATCCAAGTGAGCTTGTGCTTTGTGCAGCCTCAGACTTTCGTGAGGATTGCCCTGTGATTGTGTGCACACAGAACTCAAGGAAGTCTTAGCGATGCTGGGTGCGTGTGCTTCGTGCAGCCTGAGACCTTCGTGAAGATTGCCCTCTGACCGTGCACACCCGGAGGTCAAATGAGTCCCAGAGACGCTGTGTGAGTGTGCCCTGTTGCACCATGAGATCCTCATCATTGCCATCAGCCTGGACCAGCATCCCCAGAGGAGCCGTGTAGCCGGCCCGAGCCTGCCTTTGCCAAGAAGGGACCTCGAACCATCCCCATTGGAGGTGTCCAAGTTCCACTGCCCAAAATCAATGAAGTCGCATCAAAGGCCCAAGTCGCGAGGAGAAGAGAGGAGAGCGAGGCTGCACCCCCCAGGTAACGCTCAGCGAGTGTGCGTGTGTCTCCGCCTGGGGCGGGGTGTGGGCTCGGAGAGAAACGCTCTTGGTCTTTCCCATTCTTGCGGTGCGATCCTCTGCTCAAGCTCGTATCGCGGCTTGTACTTGCCAAGGAGTGGCAGTAACGAGGCCGGAGTATGGAGCTGCACTCTGTTTTCCACCATACCAGTGGTGGGGGCACATTTTAGCAGAAGCTGAGCGCGAGTCAGTAAGAGTGGCATAGAGACCATTCAGAGCATCGTGATCGGTGCCAGAGTACATTATTGTTGCATTACGCATTGCATTATTTTTACATGACGAACTGCCTTATTACGAATTGCATTATTTTGGCATCACAAACTGCCTGATTGCTGCATAACGAACTGCATTATTTTGACATTACAAAGTGCCTGATTATTGCATTACGAACTGCATAGCATTGCTTTAGAACTGCATTGGATCATACAGAATTTCTCATTAATACTGCGAGAACCTACAAGGGCTTGCTGGCCTAATAACCGGCAAGGTGAAATATTACAAATACGCATATGTTGGACTTTTATCGTGTGGTCTCATCGTATCTCTTTTCTTTTATAAACATATAATTGTTTTGATTATGAAACTCGTGTGGAGTCCATTTGTGGTGTCATCATTGGGTTGCTGAGAGCGTGGTTGCAAATACTTTACACCTCTGCCTTGAAGATAAGCCTGCTTGTGCCAAGCTACCGAGGGGGTGAGCAGGGGCTATCTGAGAAGGTGTCCTTCTTTTCCCTGACTTGGAAGCAAGGGTCTCTCTTTGGACTAAGGTACCTACCTCTGCCAACTAGAGATCCCCAGTTCTAACATGGCCTAAATATTTGTGCAAACAAAATGGGTATAAATGTCGAGGTTTTCCAACACTATGCACATTAAAGTAATCTCTGAAGAGGGGGTTTGGCAAACATGTTTTGGGCTACACCAGTAGATCTAGGAACTGCTGTGCCAACCATTACCACTTCAGTAACATCTTACAACACTAACCATGTGGTGGCCAATTTTAGCAATAGCAATGGTCTTTCTTCTTTCCCCAAAGGAGAATGGGACAATAATTCCCCTACAAAAGAGAACAAGGTAGAGTTTATTTCCAAAGGTCAGCATCCTGCTTTGTTTCCCTCTGTAAATTGGTTGCAAAATGTTTTTCTTCAAAGTTAGCAAGAAATGTCAGATAATTACTCAGTTCTTCAATCCATACAGGATTTTTCAAACATGTTATTTTCTTTTTTGCTTCAAGGATTTCTCCATGTGTAATTAATTTATGTGTAGAAGAATCTGAGATCATATACATGTAGGCAAGCTTCTTTCGAAGGGAGCTATAGAAAGGTGTTCCCTCCATCCAACGGGTTTTGTGTCCAAATTTATTCAAAGGAAATGTATAAGAAAAAAACACAAAAACAGTTACTTCAAAATGTAGGTCATTGCTCATCTCACATGTCTTTTACCAAGGGAATGGATGGAGAAGCTCCATCGTATAGACTGTTACCTCTTTGTCTGGAATACATGAGGTTTGTTTAATTTCATTAGCACACCATGTTTACCAATATAAGGCTCACCACTCTGATTTTGTCTTCTACTCCATGTCTAACAAGTTTCTATTTGGGATTTAAATGTTACAATTTCCAGAATCTAGGATAACCTTGATATAAAATAAATAAGGATGAAGTTACACTCTCTCTGAAGCAATTGGCCACAATTGTGGGGCTTTTGGCACAGTCTAGTTTGGCCTCATTTCCATGACCCCTTTATTACCATGCATGCTAATGTCTCAAGAACAAACATTTACAGAAGGGTCTATCTTTAGAGTCCAAGAGCCTCATTTATGAGGTGTTGCTGTCGGGCAGCACAGCAGGCCTTCCTGATGCACTGCCCTACCGCAAAAAAAAGGGCAGGAATAAGCCGTATCTATGAGATACAGCGCATTCCTGTCCCTTTCCTCTCTGTCGGCATACTAAGGGCGGCCATGCGCCAACGCAGGCACCTTTGCATTATGGTGCAAGGGTGTCTGCATTGCGGGGGTGATTATTTTTGTGCAGGAAGGAAAACCTTCCTGCATAAAAACAATCACAAAAGGCTTTTTCCTCTTTCTATGTGTGCTGCACAATCCAGCACACATAGAAAAAGGAAAAATGAGGAGAAATAAAGATATTTCTCCTCGTTGTGCCTCCCTTACACCTCCACTGGGATGGCGTACGTGCTTGGTACTCCCTCAGATTTCATGATTTCTCGTAAATTTGAGGCAGTGTCAAAAGCCATGGATGGTGCTGGGAACGCCCCCAGCAGCACCCATGGAACACCCCTTTAATGCAGAAAACTATGTTAAAGAGAATGATATTTACGAGGCAGAATTAAGTAAAAAAAAGTAGGTTAGTGGTGCCTCATAATTATGAAGCAGGCTCCTGTGCCACGGAACATCATAAATGAGGCCCTAAGTACCGTTAGACAAAGATACTCAAGAGGAGATTACGTGGTGGCCAGACCATTAAGTTTTCTGGAATGCTTACATCATCTTCATCAGATCTCCAGATCTAGTTAATCACTTGCCCGCCTGTGAAGATGAGATCCTGGAAGAGTTTAGTACTCAACTAGTGGGGCACAATCTTAAAAAGAATTATCAATGCATATGAAATGTTTAAATTCTTTGAAGGCTCCTTTGTCTTCAGGTTTGCCAAGGGCAAGGTACATTTCCCCATACGTTTGTGGATGGATAACATTTCCATAGTCCAATACATAAACTATCAGGGTGGTGTCAAATCCGTGGGAGGTGCCAAGTCTAAACACCTGATATAGTTGGCAGAGACATTTTGGGAGCTCTTGTTAGTTAGAGTAAACCTCCTTATTGACATTCAATTTCAATTTAGTCTTTATTTCGATTCATACAATTATTACAGACACATATAATGACGACATAACGGTTAGAAACTTCCTACAAAAATACATCGATTTCATAAAGACTATAGCACCTAAAAAAAATCCCTACAAAATTATTAAATAAATTATATTACTAAAAACAATAAAACAGTACAATACAACAATCAATTTCCCATCTCATAATCTAGCTATCTCGTATGTGCTTAGTCATAAAAACACTTACTAGTCCATACAGTGTTATACCTGCCTTCATATACTGATGAACAATGATTCCAATGAGCAAGCAATAATGTGGGCTTATCCTCTCATTTAGATCCTGAAGAACCCCTCAGTGTTCCTTGCTTCTCTGGCACTTTGCTCGAATTCCCCACGTCCAGCTCAGGAATTTGGCTGTAGCCACTGCTATAGGTTCGTGTGTATTGGTTTGCAATATATGATATGGAACGATACTTGATCTTGTGCCCATATTGGCACAAATTGGCTTGAGCCATTTGTTCCTGGGATGCTTGTAAGTGGACACACAAACAAGATATGAAGGACTGTTTCATCCTGCATTAGACACGATTATTGGCATTCACATGGTGGCAGATTCCTACTCCAGTGTCTTAATGTCAGGAGACTTTATCCAATAGATTTCCAAACGCTGAATCATCAGTGAGAACAGTTGGCAAAGGACCTTTACCTTCATGTTTGAACTCCTAATTTCCCCAGTTTTCCAGTATCTGTTTGCCATATACATTTCTTCTAAGATTGGTCACATTTATACATTTCCTCTTATATTTTCCAAGTGCCTGGCTCAGATCCTCATACCGAAGGGCTGATGTTTCTGACTTCCCTACTCTGGATGTCACAGGTCTGATTTCGATGTCTCAAAACAGATGGCCATGGATATTCCTGTAGTGCTTCCATTTCAATCTCACCCCCTTCATAATCCCCACAGCAAGAGTCACAATTAATCTACAGCTGATGTATTTGAAACCTTCTCGTATTCTTGGGCACTGACTAACCTTTTACCTTCATGTGTTAGCCTCGTACAATCTTCCTGGGCCCCGGGTCCAAGTAAGGCTTACAGGAACGTTTGGAGTTGCTTGGTGTGTGGAAAGGAATCACTATTTCATTTTAGGAATTTGTCTGCTCAGTTCTGAATGTCCTTGCCTCTTTGGTTTCTCAAGGTAAGACTTTCAAGAGTATTAGTGGCTACATATTAGCTATTCTGCTGACCCTGAGATTTCAGAGGGCAAACTCACAGAGGAATGCCCTTTAGTCTGTAAATTGATGTGGTATATGAGATATTCCAGCTTCTAAACTCCATTATTCCTCAATGTGGGATGTCAAACTAATTCCTAAAAATTAATTATTATCATCGTACAACTAGCCTACCTAATCTGTTTAAGTTCTCTTTGAAAGAGTCTCAAATGATAGGGCTCATGGTGTTTCCTCAAGACATTATTCTCTTTCAAGAGCGCTCTTTTATATTACCAGATGCATGAAGAATAACTCCACTCGTCTTGAGTATTCTTATTTTCCTTCTCATGCAAAGTTCTCAGTAATATGACCTTAACCACTATGAACTAAATACTATTGATTTAAGAACATCTTTATTTATTAATCTTTAAAAAATATACTCCTGCATCTTCTCCTACTTTAGCCAGATGGCCTAAGGCTATGTCTCCAGCTGAAAGAGATACAAATAACCAATCAGGCTCATTCCACCAGAGGCGAGAGAACCAGAGCCTTTTAGCTGAACAAGGCTAGATTGTTTCCCAGATCTGCAGATTGGTCCAGAATATCAACATTCAGGATGTCGTATTGTTAACCAGTGGCTCATTCATTTTTAGTCATAGTGAGCAGACTTTAAACAAGCATAATATGAGTGTTCGGTCTTGCAATAAAATGCAGATTTTCCTTCCTAGAACTGTGAAGAAAAGGTCTGATTTTATTAAAGGCAAGGAGGCTAATATTATCCCTTCACTGTCTCTAGCTTCTTTCTTTCACATTTTATTGCTCCAATTTCTTTTTTTCTACGACTTTGTATCAATAGAACACATAAGAAGCTCAAGTGTCCAGACCTCTGGATATTCCTGACGAAAATACTGTATTTTTCACTTTTCTAAGTAGGCCAGGAGCATTCTACATTTAATTGGGTTGCTAATACTTTCAATAACTCATTACATAATGTGCAAATTAGATTAGGCCAAGTCCCACTTTTGAAGAGGTCACCTACTAATGCAGAAATAAAGATAGAAAGATGTTATTTTAAGACACGCCTGATGCAGTTTAAGTAAAATAGTATGTAGGGATTAAGAAACCATTTTCACTCAAAATCATTTCCACACTTAATTTTTCTAAAGTCAGGAAGTTAAAAGTTACAGATGTTGCCGCTTTATTACCAATATAACGCTGAGCGATTACACATAAGGTAATTATTCATTGAATGTATGTTCCATGATATTGCATGCAATAACTACTATAACATAAATTAGTATACAGTATAAAATATTGGAGTTCTGTCTAATATATTCTTCTAGATTTGGTTAAAATCTTTCAAGAAAAAAACGAGAAAGAAAAAAAAATAATGTCACAATTAATCTTCAGTGGAGCCCCAGGACACACTCATTTACCAACTTATTGTTTGTTGATACTCGTTAGTGCTACTGCCGCCAAGGTGAGCTGTAATTCTAAAGATGCAAACTCCACAGGAGGAACGGTTCTCTTAATAACATGCATTTTAATGCAATGTACTCCCCGCCACCTCCCCATGGTACCTAATATTACTGCACCACAACATGAACATCATAAAAGGAAATGAAGCCATTTATATATGATTTGAGAAGAGAGGACTTAATGGATGTCAAGAACTTAACTCCATGATGATAAAAAAAAGCTGGAGTATAAATAGAGTGAAATATTTGTTACTACAAAATCTCCATACTTACATTTTAAACATTTCAAATGACCGGTTTGCACTCAATGGCATTTCAACCGAGTATCTTGCTCTTGTGGGGTTTTGAGGCTGCCTCTAACTATTCGAGCGTGGTTCTTTAATGCTAGCACGTGCTTTCGGTCTGCATCAAACTGCCCTTAGTTCTTCGATGCTAAATGCAGACACAAGTGTGTGAAGCAGTATGCTTGGGTTGGTTAAAAGATGGCAAGGTGGTGAAACCACAGCTTCCATCTCACTTCACTATGTATGTCTGACAACCTACCTCACGCGTGGTCAAAGCAGTAATATTATGCAGGGCCACTGTAATTATTCGATTGTGCAGCGACTTTCGCATAATTATAGATGTGCCTCACTTGCCACATAATCCATCATCTGCTGCATAATCTGCAGATTTTAACAAAAAAAATTGCTTCTAGATCAAACGGTTCAAAAGTTCCTAAAAAGGCAGCAGCGCGTGTTGACAAGCAGTAGAAGGCCTTTTGTAAAGGTTGACTGGTCACCCTTCTGTTGCTTATTGCTATATATTGGTATTTAACTAGTACCAATGCCGAGAAAGTGTTAACAACACAAGTCTGTGCACATTTGCACAAGACAAATCTCTATGTGAGAGCTACACCAGTGCATTCACTAATTATTTATGACTCCCTTCCGTTGTCAACCAGTGGTTGAAAATAGAGGGAGCTGTCGCTGTGGCAGAGGATGTGGCCTAACGGCCAGAGCCTCTGATTTTGTAGCTGGTGGGCGAGGTTCCAGTCTCGGAGTCGGCTCAACATCCTGTGATTTTGGGCATATCACTTGATCTCCCTATGCATACCAAAAAATGAATGCGTCCTTGTGTAATGTAACTGGTGCTCATGTAACGCCTCCAATACGTTCACGGGCGAGGTCGTGCTACATTACTGTTCAGTGCGTGAAAAGCAAAGCAGTGTTTTCCTTTCACTTGTCAGGCCGGTGCCACCAACAAGTTATTGTCACTGACCCTTAGCCCTATAGGTACACAAATAAGTCTAAAAATAACACCCATCGATCCGGCCCCTGAAGCGAGGCACGCTTGACATTCCCAGAGCTGCTTTATGTGCATCTTTCACCTTGTCTGTTGTTCGTGAAGGGATTCCACAGAGAAGGAAGAGTGCCACAGTCCCTGCAGGCCTGGGAGCTAGCTTTTATCACCTTTGGAATCAAGTGAGCTTCAGATGTCTGCTGTCAATATGCACCCTTCAGCCAGCCTTAGACTTGGCCTCACTGCTCACGAGAGACAGGGGATGGCACCAGAGGAAGTGGGAGAAAGAAAGGGAAGACATTTATAATGAAGTGACACATTTAATATATGATTGTAACATGTTATTGTCTGGATGAGTTTTGTATGGGGATGAAATAGTTGATTTTTCAAAGAAGGAAAGGAGTACAATAAATATCCCGTTGTACTTCTATATCTTGAATTCTGGACATACATAAAACACGAAAGAATTCCTAGAGTGTATTACTTTTCACTTACTTCCACATCTGAACATTTTTATTAAAGATTTCAAAGTTTGCTTTTTCCTAGAGCACTCTCCGGCCCCCCACCCCAGTGCAAAATAACATCTAAGTGTAGAAATGAAAATTAACGTAAGATCCTAAGAACATTTTCTCAGTTGAAAAAACATGCATAATCCATATAAAAGGTTACTCATTTGAAAAAACTCAATAATTTATTAAGATTCTTCATGTATTGGGGTTAGACCCATGTGAAATTATTTGCACAACAAAAGGCCCTCAAATTTGTATCCTCTACACTTGGAGTAAATACCGAAAAAGTTCACTGACTTTGTTAATTATTTCACTTACAAGCCAGGAGTATTTGAACCCCAAAAATGTGGTGTATGATCAATACAAATTATGTCTGAATCCCACTTATTCTAATTTGATACTTCAAGCAATGAAGACATGTCAAGACATGCCAGAACTTCCATGGACTGACCGCCAATGTGGCAGATGGTGACGAAGCCTGACAAATATAGAATTGGCAATGAAATAATCACTGTACAAATGATCAAATGTCCCGCAAGGGGATGTCCAACACAATAGTTCCTAGGGGACCACCCAGCTATTCTACTGACTTTCTTCCCTCAAAACCCGTCATGATCTTGGCTGCCCTCAGGCACCCCATCTACCCCTTACTACAGTGGTCGGATTTCTAATTCCCTGGTGCAAGGATTTAGTTTGATGCACCAATATGAATTAAAAATCTGTTGGACCATGACCCTTACACAACCCAATGGGCACTAGTGTGCAGGATGTGTATTATGGTCATTTTTAGGGTGACTAGATGAGTTCAAGCACACAGTGGTTCTCCCAACCCTCTTTTGTAAATGAATAATATATTCAAAACGGCACTAAGAAAGGGATGATATACTTTAAAATATTTATTTCTAAAACCCAAGTCTAGAACATAAAATATGAATACTAACCAAACAGAATGCAAAAATATATGCAGCAGTCCATGACATGGCCAGCGAAAACAATATGAACATTCCTAACATTGTTAGCATCCTAACAGCATATAGTTACTTCTAAGCACTATGCTAGATTTTAGCAGAAGCAATAAACAGCAAGTATATAACTCGAGTTTCTCCACATTGATCAGGATAAGGATAAGGAGTGCAAGGCTGAACGCCACTTCTCTGCAACCCTCCCAGAGTCACCTCCAAACAAATTTGCTGTAGCTGGAAACTGGTCTAGCATGCATGAAATTAGGTTATTGGTTGAGAAAACCCTATTGAAACTTCAACCACAATTTCTGTCAGGGTGAGACACAAGCAAACCTCAAATTAACCTCTGCTCAACCTTCTGGCAGCTTGGCACTACAGCAGTCAGGATTAACTTAGGGGCAATGTGTAAAGTATTGATGCATCACTTAAAACAGCAATAAAGTGAAAACACCACCCAAGGAAAATTCCTCACCAATTTAGAAAAATAGAGAATAATTAAGAAGAATTAAATAAATGTTTAAGACCCAAACGACAAACATCTGATTAATAGAACTGGAGATATGTAATATTAAAGTTGTAAGTGAAAATAGGGTCTAACCTATTTTGGGCTTGTACGACCCCCACACTCGCCACCTGGTAGTTCAAGCCACAATTTTGGGCAGGATGGACTATTGCAACAGTTTTCTCCTTGGCGCTAATAAATCGGTGACCAATTGGTTCCAGCGCAACTTAAATGCTGAAGCCTGTACTCTACTCGCTATACTTAAGGACAGTTCTACTTCTAGTGCATTGTGCCATCTCCATTGGCTGCCTATTGAGCAAAGAATCCAGTTCAAAGCTCTCTGTGTCATGATATAAAATATTGGCCGAGGTCGGTCCTGAGATTCTCATTAATCTATGTCTTCCATACATTCCCACCCGTGCTCTGCGAGCCACCACCTGCTGCAGGTGCCGCGTTTCTGTAGAGCAAGAACGGGGGTCGTTCATTTAAGGTACAAGCACCTACCTTTTGGAACACGCTGCCTCTCTCCATCAGGACCATTCCCCAATCACCTGGACTTTAGAAAGGCAGTAAAGACATGGTTGTTCCAGTAGCAGGAGTCTCATATGCATCACCGTACCTTAACGCTGGGACAGCCATGCGCTCTACAAATCGCCTAACATAACATAACATAACATAACAGAGTCTAGAAGCACAATGCACCAACTGTGGCTATCTGGTCATGCCAGACAGCGTTTTCGCGCAGACCGGAAACAGGGTCAAATTAGGCCCCCTTGAACAAAGTACCTTAAATCCTGGTGGCAGAGCATTGAAAGATCCCACTTCGAAGATGTATTGCGCAGCTGCGGATCCGAGGCGATGTGAGGCGGTGATGCGAAGTCCTGTGTCAACTTTGAAGTTGCCTTTGACGAGGAATTTGCAATGCAAAGTCCTGCATTGAAGATGCCTCACTCACTGGTGGTTCCAAAGAAGCTGTGGGCTGCAATGCTGAGTCCTGCATCACCGTCGAGGATGCCATTGACGAGCGCCTTGAGATGCAAAGACCAGTGTGGAGAATGCGTCACGCCGTGACAGTTCCAAATTGGGGCTGTGAGGAGATGCATCGCGTTGCCTTGGTTCCAACCACAGAAACAGCTGGGGTGGCAGAGCACTCTCAGGGCCACTTACAATAATCCAGGAGCAAGATGGCGCCACTGGGAGGGGGTAGAGCACACAGCAGATGGAGTCCAGGTGCTCGGTTCAAGTTGATAGGAGTGTTTTCGGTCCCTTAAGTCAACGAGCACTTGGAGTCACTCTGGTGGTACTGGGTTCAAGATACAAATCCGGGTCTTTAACACAGGCAGCAGGGCAGTAGGGGAGCATGGGATCAGGCTAACAAGGCAGCAGGGCAACAGAGTGGCAGTCCTTCTTGCAGAGGAGGACAGCAGCCCTTCTGAGTCTTCCACAGGTCCATGTGTGTACTGAAGAGTTGGGTCTAAGGGTTCATTCTTTATAACCGATTTCCCCGTTTAATGTAGGAGACGGTTCTGGTGGTTTCCACCACTAGAGGTGTTTGACATTTCCTGCCTTCCTGCCCTGGCACAGGCTTGGCTAGGGTCACAAAAATCTAGTGTTAAACCCTTTGTGAATGCATGTGTGGTAGGAGACAGCTTCTCCCCCTCATCAGGTTAGAGATGGCTCAATCTTGCCAACACATATTCTCGTTTCTATCAATGTCTGGAAGCAATAAACAAAGATCAACTGCCAGCTGCACCTAGACATGTAAGGCAAGATATAGGCTGCAGGGACCAAATGCTTAAGACAAGAAAATGCTTCCTTTCTAAAGGTAGCAATTTCAGAATTGTGACTTTAAATCTGACTTTACAATTAAAATTCCCATTTTTAGATACTAAACTCGACATTCCCACCTGATCCCAACTGAAAGTTAACGCTTATTAAATGAAATGAGTTAACCCAATGTAATCTAATGGGAGACGTAGACCTTGCAGTAGTGAAAAATGATTGTAAGAGTTTTTCATTGCCAGGACATATAACACTTGAAAGTGCATGTCCAATGTTTAAATACACTGCACCCTGTCCTATGGGCTATATGAGGCCTACCCTTGATGTGACCTACATGTAAAGCGAAGGATGCTCCTTCTTGCACCTGGCAGCCAAGGCTTGGAACAACCTTCATCTCCACCTAAGAACTGCACAGTCACTCTGGTCATTCAAAAGAGAACTAAAGATTTGGATCTTTGAATTATCAAACTTCCATGCAGCAGCCAACATCTTCAGTGACTTGAGACCCTAACGGGTGATGTGTTGTGCTATATAAATGATTGATATGAATTAAAATCAAAGGTTTAGGCCTGGCAAAATGTTTATATTGCCAGGTCAAAATGGCAATTTAAAACTGCACACACAGGCTGCAATGGCAGGCCTGAGACATTACTGACAGGCTTCTGTTAGACATGAATCCTTGATGTGGTTTCCCCTGTCTTTTTGCCTCTACCTCCTGTAGTTTTGACTATATGCTGGACTTTGTTCTTGCTGGTATTTTAACTCTGGGTACTTTACCACTGCTGTTGAATACCAAAGTGCAAGTGCTGCCGTATAAATTGTGATTATGTTTGCTTATCAATAATTGGCATATTCGATTTACTGGTATGTCCCTAGTAAAGTGCGCTGTGTGTGCCCAGGGTCTGTAAATCAAATATTACTAGTGGGCCTACAGCACTAATTGTGCCACCCACATGAGTAGCTCTGCAAATATATTTCAGGGCTGCCACTGCAGTGTATGCATGGGCAGTTTTTAACTGCCATTTCAACCTGGCAAGTGCACTCCCACTTGCCAGGCCCAAACCTTCCCTTTTATTACATGTAAAGCACCCCTAAGGTAGGCCCAAGGTAGCCCTCTTGACAGGTTGCAGTGTATGTGAAAGGTAGGACAAATATTGATGTGCTTTACATATCCTGATTGTGAAACACTTGCAACTGTGTTTTTCACTCTTGTAAGGACTAGCTCTCCCATAGGTTATCATTGTAGCTGCCTTGTAACCCTTTCCAAGTGTAACTTTCAATTGGGAAGAGATATAGATTTGGAGTTAGGGTTCCCTGAACTCAGGATTTTACATTGCATCTTTCTGTGAAGATGGTTTTATAAATTTGCTTGTTTGAAAATGCCACTTTTAGAAAGTGGGCATTTTCTTGCTTCACCATCCTGTGCCTCTGCTTGCCTGTGGAATCCACATCGGGTTTGGACTGACATCTGGGCCGTTTGTTCATTCACTCTAGACAGTCACACAAAAGGAGCTGAAGTGTGATCTGAGGTGTGCCCTTCATATCCTGATTGCTCATCACCAGGCTGACGGGCCTTCCAGAGCTAGAGTGGTGGGAGAAATTGTCACTGACAACAGAATAGGGCTGTGCCTGTCCACTCATAATGCTGTCTCCAACCCCCTCTAGTCTGTTTGTAACCAAGTCAGGGCAAGGTAGGATCTTTGCAAAGGAAAGACTTTCCTTTGAAGTATGGCTACTTCAAAGGCAGAAACAAGTATAAGTATTGGTCAACCGCATCTTTTTAGAAAACTTCTGGACTGAGGACTCCGCCAAGAAGAGCTGAAGAGCCGTCAGGAGGTGTACTGCCCCTTTGCTGTTTTGCTTTGCTGAATGAGAAGGCGCTAGTCTCCATTCTTCCTCACATTTTCTAATAAACTTTCTTTCTTCGTTATGTTCTTTTGAGAACCAAGGATGGGTTTTGGTCTCAATATTTTGCACTTCATTGATGCGCATTTGTCAATAAGGGATTTCATGCAGGAGTTGTATTTGTCATTGTATTTGTCAAGGTGAGGTGTAATCAAAATTTGGGTAGGAAAGGCCAAGCTGGCCATGGCTTCTGTGTCAAGGTTGGATGTGTGCCTGAACCATATTCTATTTTTCTTGGGTTGCCCAGATGTTTTGGTGTAAGACCCAGATAGGAAGAATGGGATCTACATGTGGTCAGACAAGTCGACTGGAATGGGGCTGTAGGATTGTAGTTTGAAGGAATTGGAGATTATCTGGTCAAGAATTACATCTTTGTGGTGTGTGAGTTTATGACAGTGTTGTTGGAGATCATTGTCTTGAGAAAGGAGGTAAAGTGTCCACATAGCCGTTCCCCTCATTTCTTCAGTGGATGTTGAAGTCTCTAAGAAAGATAGTGTTGTCCGAGCTGATTAGTTGAGAGGTGAAGTGATCCAAGCATTCTTTGATAAAGGAATTGTTTAGACACAGTGAATGGTAAATCATATTCAGTCTGATGTTAGAGGTAGGGAATGTAGGCATTTCTACTGACATACATTTGAAAGACTGAATCTGAGTTGTTAGGGGGGTCCTTCATTTGAATGAGTGCAAACCCCCACTTTGTTTATCTTCCCGGTCTCCATGCAAAATTGAGGAATCAGGATGATGCAGAAGGTCTAGAGCGTGGCTAGATGAGTTTTTGAGCCATGTTTTGGTGAGGATCAGGATATCAAGATTATGGGCCATGTTCGAACCCAATATCTCTAGACAGAGTTTGACTGCAGACCGACAATTGAATAGCATGCAGTTCAGGGAGAAGCTGTGGTCTTTCTCACTTGGCTGTTCAGGGAGGGAAGTTGGGATGTGTATCAAGTTAAGAGGGGATGATCATACACCGGGATGGTGCATGAGTTTGACTGTTGTCTGAGATGATGTTGGAAACCGGTTGCCCACTGCAGGAAAAGAGAAGGAGGGGTAGGATACATTGAAGCTGTGTAACTCTCTAGGAGATAGGATAGGTCTGAGTTGTCTAGAGGAGATTGTGTCCGTTTAGGCCTGGGTAGACAGCTGTCTCTAGGTATTATGGAATGTTCAAGGGGGAGGCAGCAGGGTTTTTTTGGAGCAGCAGCATTGAGAGGACAGAGAGTCGCTTAGATGGGATTGAGCAGATGAGAGGATGTCAATTCTTTGACAGAGGTGTGAGAACGAGGAAAAGAGCTTGTTGAACAGAGGCCAGTTATGTTCATCAATTATGGTTGGGCAAGATGTCGGTTGTTGGTATCTGGTGTTGGGAGAAGTTGGGCAGTGTGCAATAAAAGTGGGGAGGGAGAATGAGGCTTATGGGTCGACTGTGGGAGAAGAAGCAGGTGGAGGAGGTAAGCAGAGGAAAAGAAAAATGTTTTGTGTGAGATTGGAGAGGAACGGTGCGGAGATGGTCTGTTGGGGTTGGTGTTCAAGGCCTGGTGTTGGTAGTGAGCAATGTGTTGAGGGGGGCATATTGGATTGCAGGAGAGACTGGGGAGAGAGGAGTTGTCTGGTTGGACCATAAGGGGAGGAGAGTGAGTAAGGGGTGTTATGGATGTATGGAGGAGGGGAGCAAGGACTATCGTCGGAGGGATTGAGGGTGAGACAAATAAAGTCGATCTTTTTCAGGATTGTGTCGTTGGCTTGGAACATGATTTTCCTGTTGTTTTAGATTGAGATAGAAAGGCTGCCCCAGATGCAAAGGGCAAAGCATTTGAGTATTCATCCAAAGGGTATGTTAGAAAGAGAGGAGGATGGGAGAAAATTGTATAAGTCAGTGTTGTGTTTGAAGAGGAGGAGGTTGGTTTTGAGCTATACCTATACTATTGCCTTTGTGTTGGCAATGGTATAGATCTACAAATTAGGCTTCAGAATAATCTCTCAAGGTCCTATGTTTCAGGTTTTTCATCGCGTATTTGGAAACATTTGAGGAGTATTTGATCTTGAAAGCATTGGTGCCAGACATGGAAAGGCTTGATGGTGGGGATCTGGGGGCAGAGGGTGTCACTGTTATGTTGGAGGCTGATGCCAGATGGAAACTAATAGGTATGATTTAGACAACCATTGCTAAGGTAAAGATGGGTGTTGGGCAGTCATCCGCTGCCTTGTGAAGCACACTTCATTCTTAGGGGTCGAAGGACATGATCCCAATGTCATCGGTATGTCTGTTGCAGCTCTTCCCTTGTCCAGATTTTGTAGAAGGACTGCAGAGTGTCACCTGTGATATTCATGACATTGTGAGCTCGCTTAAGAGAGAGAGAGAGAGAATGTGTGTGGGGGGATGTATTTGTGTGTGAGTATTTGTGTGTTTATATACATAATATGCAGCCAAAGCTCTTTGTAAATCACTCAGTAAAATACTAGTCAGAGGAAGATGAATACTGTTTATCAACACCAGTAGTAATGATTGAACTGAGAGAAAGAAGTAAACCTCAACAATATTTGTAAGGGGGTTATTAGATCTTTATAAATCCACCTAAGACCTATTATGGACAATTGTTACTGTCATCTGCTAATGTGCTTTTAGAGTTTTATCCTTTTTTAGCAGGAAGTGACTTTGCTTTTTTCTGAAATACTTTACTATAAACTCCTAGCTAACCCATTTTACTCTTAAACCATGCACCAGTAATAACATACTTTTATATATTCCCCCCTCAACCATCCTCCAATCTATGGAAATGTAATAATTCTTTACTCTCAGATACAAGTTTTTCCTCCTTTATTATAACGTATACCAATGATTTTTTCTTAGACATCAAAATCCTCCTATACACCCCCAACTCCTTTGGTAAGTAGTATTATTGTTCAAACAAATCTCTTCTCTTGGTCTGTATAGGTCCAGAAGTTCCAGTAATTACTACTATGTAAGTAGTTAGCCAAGTCCTCAGTACTGTCTCCACATAGACAATAAACTCTAAGGGTGAACAAAATACAACCATTAACAGATTTTGGATGGGAAAGAAAGTACCTCATTCAGTAAACCCATAGGTTTCTCTCAGAAGAAGAGTTATACAAACCTAATGCATTAGTAGCTAGCCCCAACATATTGGTGCCTTAGTTTCACTAAAGTCCAAAAAGTAAGTCTGTTTTTCAGAGAATGAGGTATGCAAGTATGGCGAAGTCTAAGAAAAGAAAAAGTTATCGTAATTAAGAAAAAACACGTTTGAAGGGAAAATGCAGGCTTTTTGAAAAAGGTAAACTTCTCAGCATTGACAGTGACACTTGCTAATATGACCTACATCTCAAATAAGCAGGCATAAACCCTTATGTAGAAGCAGAGTAAGCACTACTACCTCTGTACTTTGCAAATGTTTCCATCCCAGTTTTTAAAAATCTTCCCCATATGTTATCTTCCCCTTTTTCCTAACATATACGACAAAGGACATCCAACGAAGGACTTAAAGAATAAGGCTGTCAAACTCTACAGCGTGTTCACATCTGATGCGTCCTTTCTCCACAAACTAATCAAGGTTAAAAGCTAGGCACCGTCTAACCATAGCACACCATTCTGGACCTCTGAAATTTTGAAAATTGGACGAATAATACCAAAATAGGATTATCCCTACATTTGAGATCGGCTGATCTCAGATCAAGCTCATTTCAATTCTAGGTCATGAGGAGAACCAAACAAAGTCACTTTCTGGGTTCAAAAAGCATTGACCATAGTATGACCTTCCAAGTGTAAACAAATAGACTGTCAGGCTAACCTTCTATTGCATCTTGAATTGAACGGTTGTAAAAAGATTGATGAAATTACCTGGCTATCCTGTACAGCACACTGTTTTGTCACTGCCCAGACCATGGTTGTTAAAAAACTGTTTTAAATAACTTGCACCTATTTATGGTCTCTGTCTCTTTCCTGTTTTTTTAGTTTTGTATTTTTATACATCTTTGAATTTTGGAACTTGAGCTTCTTTACTTCCTTAAATGTATAATTTGTTGTCTATGTCGTCTTTTGTTGTCTAATAAGTGTGATGTATAACATAAGTAAATAACTGTCCATGTAATATATGGCTTTTTGTGTGGTTTAAGAAAATAAATGAGTTATATTACTTTTGTGCTGACCATTGAAAAATGGTTTCAAAAATTGACTGAGCGTTCTAATTGAAATGAAAGAATAAAAAAGAAATTAATATCCTATCACAATGAGTGTCACGTGTGATCACATGCAATGAATTCTGACTGTTCATCAGTACTGGCGTGTGTTTTGTTTTGATATTGATATTATTGGCCTAGCCTTAGTGATTAAGGGCCAACACCCTCTCTAGTTGATCATATATTTTATTTTTAGCCATCCTTTTATACTACCTTTTTAATGTCATTTTGAGTGACTGTTTCATAATGATACTTTACCCACCCATTATCATTCTCTCTTCCCACTTTCCCTTTCTCTTTACCCTCCATAATAATAATAATATTAATATTAATAATAATAATAATAATAATAATAATAATAATAATAATAATAATAATAATAATAATAAATACATCGTTATTCTGGATCAATTACAACCATAAAAGATACAATAAAAAATCATCATTACAAATCCAGTTTTGTTTTGATCCACAGGCGGCCCGCTAGATATTTGTCATTGCACAAAGTGTGAGTTCATTAGATAACAGCTGTAAATACATAAGCACTACTCTGGCTTGCCTAAACTTCATGGACTTTAAAGGGGGCAAAGAAACTGATGTTTTGGGAAGCTGGAATATTTACATAAAAGTACAAAATGTAACATGTCCTGTGAAGAGATAGAGTCGCACCCACAGGGTCCTCTCACATTTGGGTGAGCAAAACCTGACGGAGATGCCAAGAAATGGTGGAGCAGGTTTAACCCAAAACCTGTTGGTTGCACTTGTAAGGGTAGAGAGATAGTTTTCCCTACCCTGCACTGACTTTAACAAGGCATGAGCCCTCAGTTGGTTTCAAGAGCTTGGTGCACTGTTTTCACGGTGGGCAGAGGCATGTTTAAAAAACAATTATTTTACTGTGTTAAGGTCCTGAGGCCTTACAGAAAATGTGAAAGAAAAATATCTGTTCTACCTAGGGCAGAAAGGGACTCCTTGACATACTGTAACCATGGGATTTTAAAAGCACGCTCAAGAGACAAGCAGTCTGATTTGATCAAGCGATTTAGATTAAGTATATGTGTGAGAACTTTTACTGAAATTCGTGCAGGGGAAGGGGTAGAAATAGAATTGTTTGTGAAGGTGGGGGTTTCCCCATGTTATCCAATGGAAAAGAGATGGGTTGTGTTTGGGGATGCGTTTCTTGGATTGTTGCTCATAAAAATGTAGTTTTTGCTATTGTTCATTGTAGCTGGGGCGGTTGGCTGTGTGTGTGGGAAAGTTGATGGAAATTTGTGGGGTGGAAGGGGTGTAAATTGAATTATTTAGGAGGGTGGGGGTTCCCCATGATATCCAATGGACCTGATTTGGGATGCGTTCGGAGTGGCCTAGCTTCGATCTTTGTCTATAAAACATGTGTCCTCTCTAGACCATATCTTTACCCAACACAGTAAGCATAAAACTTCCTCAAAAATTATCTTATTCTTTATTCTAGATTACAGAATTTCTGTATCTTATTATTATATATGCATGTTTACTTTTTTTTGTTTTTATTATTTACACTTATTTATACAATTGTTTTTCTTTACACATGTTTATTATTTTGTAAACTTTATATTCCTCAATTAAAAATTTTAAAACAGAAAAAAACATGTTGCAGAGAAATGTGATTTCTTGTCTGAAAAGAGATCCTTACGTTTTAAAACAATTGAAATGAATATACGATGTAAGTCTTGCGTGAAACTGGCTAATAGGGAAAATAGTGTAGTAGAAAACTGTTGCCTTCAATAGTTGATATTTTTAGTTTTGTGTATGTTTTGATTTTAACGAAATAAACATTGTTTGAAATAAATATAAAAGCTAGAAAAATACTAGCATGTTGCACAGGGTAATTGTTGTAATTTTGAGCCACCTGAGGCATGAAAAAATTAAAAATGTGCCTAAAAGTAATGTCATGTTATGTTGTCCCACGTTAAGCTGTACTTTATTACAAATCAGATGCTGTCTGATTATCCTCTGAGTGCATGTTGCTACAATATCTGTTCACTTTTTTTCATATAGCAACTTCCAAGTATACACTGCGTGCACTGTTAATGGAGGGGATTAAAGGGGAAAGGGCAACCAAGTTGAAATAATAAAAAAAGTCTGTTCTTAATCCTTTTTCAGAAGCAATGCCTACACTGGGAGATCATTCCACAAAAATGGGAGCTGTAAACAGTAATATTCATCTCATGAAACATTAGAGCCAGCTGTGCATGCAATCACATGGCATGGGGAACCTGTTGCTTGGGTTTGCATTGGTCTGTATGGTTGCATTGATAGATAGTGCTATTGTTCAAGATGGCTCTGCGGCTCACAAAAATATCTTAAAGATTATTATGGATAGTGTTGGAAGCCACTGCATGTGCTTTAAATATAGGGAGGTGCAATCACATGGATTTACAACCAGGATCCCGCAGGTTGGTTTGTTATGAAACCATTGGCGCTCATGGAGGTCATTTGGAGGCAGTTACAGAAATTAATACAGGGCCGCCTTGCAAACAAAGTATTTATTATGAAGTAAACTTAAAAATATTTAGTATTGAGAGGGCAAAGGTGACATTTGAATGTTTAAATTGGCTATGCTCCATGTAGTTGTATTGCATCACTAGCACTAAATATAACCCATGCGAAATGGGGTTGCTGGTTGAGGGAGGGGGGGGAAACCCTACCCAAGCAGCTACTGCAATCCTTGTCAGAGTGAGGCACAAGCCAGCTCCAAATTAACTAGTGCTGCAAAATAAAAATCTGTCATCTGTTTGTTGCAGGATGTGCTTTGCAAAAAATAGATTGTGCTTCTATACTATTTTGATTCAAATCTGGGAGAAGACAAAATAAAGATCTCCTCAGGAAAAGCTTTAACCTCCAGAGTGATCTTATCATTATTATTATTCCTTGAGATTTTCTGGGCACACAAAGATTTCTGCAGCAGGTGCCTTACACCATAAGATATTTTAAAATGCAGATTTTGCAACCAATTAAGCAGAACAGATCTGTTGCCATGTTTCTCCTTGTTGCTAAATTCTTTGTGGCAGAGTTTTAAACAAAATAAATGTATTGGCAGAGGCCCAGATTTTGCATCGGGTTGTGCCACTTTTTTGACACAACCCTGGTGCAAAATCTCATTTGTTAAATCTCCTATTGCACTTAAATGTACTCATGATCGACCTGCTAAACATGTGTGATGTTTTCATATCTGATGTCACTTCTTGTAAGGTCATTTCTTGTGATGCTCTGTGCAATGAAATGCGATGTGACATCATGTTCTGTGATGTCACGTGCCATGATGTCACTTACATAGTGTCTAATTTGGTTGTTCCCCCACTTCCTTTTTAGAACTTGTGCTCTGCTCATCCCCCCAAGCATGCGCAGCTGATATATGTCTGCTGCTACTTGTTTTACTTAAAGCTAAGCAGGGAGAGCAGAACTCTCAGGTGGCAGAGGCTGCGTCGGAAAGACATTTTGCAACAAACCCACCGGCATTCGTGTCCGCTACAGCCCTACGGTTTCAGAGACCCTGGGTGCGCAGTAACTTGCACTTATATGCGGAAATTGCAAACACAACAGTGATGGACAGAATGTGGATCATTGTCACACATTCACCCCAGTCCAAAGATCTGGGCCCAAATCCATCGTTTTTCCACTCCACACCACCCTGGGTTAGACAATGGCGATATGCAAATCAGCGCTGACCCTGTGCCCCATGGGAACAGTCCAGTCCGAACTACAAAAGCCATGTCCTTCCCAGAACAGAATCAAGCATCCGAGGACCGGCCCGGTTTCGAGGTAACACCTCTCATCAGCCCGGCTAGCTTGACTCCAGTGGTGTGGAGTGCCTGGGACTCACGTCTGAGCATCCCCAGTACACTTAGAGCGGTAATTGCAAACACATCAGTGATGGACAGAATGTGGATCAATGTCACACATTCACCCCAGTCCAAAGATCTGGGCCCAAATCCATCGTTTTTCCACTCCACACCACCCTGGGTTAGACAATGGCGATATGCAAATCAGCGCTGACCCTGTGCCCCATGGGAACAGTCCAGTCCGAACTACAAAAGCCATGTCCTTCCCAGAACGGAATCAAGCATCCGAGGACCGGCCCGGTTTCGAGGTAACACCTCTCATCAGCCCGGCTAGCTTGACTCCAGTGGTGTGGAGTGCCTGGGACTCACGTCTGAGCATCCCCAGTACACTTAGAGCGGTAACTGCAAACACAACAGTGATGGACAGAATGTGGATCAATGTCACACATTCACCCCAGTCCAAAGATCTGGGCCCAAATCCATCGTTTTTCCACTCCACACCACCCTGGGTTAGACAATGGCGATATGCAAATCAGCGCTGACCCTGTGCCCCATGGGAACAGTCCAGTCCGAACTACAAAAGCCATGTCCTTCCCAGAACGGAATCAAGCATCCGAGGACCGGCCCGGTTTCGAGGTAACACCTCTCATCAGCCCGGCTAGCTTGACTCCAGTGGTGTGGAGTGCCTGGGACTCACGTCTGAGCATCCCCAGTACACTTAGAGCGGTAATTGCAAACACAACAGTGATGGACAGAATGTGGATCAATGTCACACATTCACCCCAGTCCAAAGATCTGGGCCCAAATCCATTGTTTTTCCACTCCACACCACCCTGGGTTAGACAATGGCGATATGCAAATCAGCGCTGACCCTGTGCCCCATGGGAACAGTCCAGTCCGAACTACAAAAGCCATGTCCTTCCCAGAACGGAATCAAGCATCCGAGGACCGGCCCGGTTTCGAGGTAACACCTCTCATCAGCCCGGCTAGCTTGACTCCAGTGGTGTGGAGTGCCTGGGACTCACGTCTGAGCATCCCCAGTACACTTAGAGCGGTAATTGCAAACACAACAGTGATGGACAGAATGTGGATCAATGTCACACATTCACCCCAGTCCAAAGATCTGGGCCCAAATCCATCGTTTTTCCACTCCACACCACCCTGGGTTAGACAATGGCGATATGCAAATCAGCGCTGACCCTGTGCCCCATGGGAACAGTCCAGTCCGAACTACAAAAGCCATGTCCTTCCCAGAACGGAATCAAGCATCCGAGGACCGGCCCGGTTTCGAGGTAACACCTCTCATCAGCCCGGCTAGCTTGACTCCAGTGGTGTGGAGTGCCTGGGACTCACTTCTGAGCATCCCCAGTACACTTAGAGCGGTAATTGCAAACACAACAGTGATGGACAGAATGTGGATCAATGTCACACATTCACCCCAGTCCAAAGATCTAGGCCCAAATCCATCGTTTTTCCACTCCACACCACCCTGGGTTAGACAATGGCGATATGCAAATCAGCGCTGACCCTGTGCCCCATGGGAAAAGTCCAGTCCGAACTACAAAAGCCATGTCCTTCCCAGAAAGGAATCAAGCATCCGAGGACCGGCCCGGTTTCGAGGTAACACCTCTCATCAGCCCGGCTAGCTTGACTCCAGTGGTGTGGAGTGCCTGGGACTCACGTCTGAGCATCCCCAGTACACTTAGAGCGGTAATTGCAAACACAACAGTGATGGACAGAATGTGGATCAATGTCACACATTCACCCCAGTCCAAAGATCTGGGCCCAAATCCATCGTTTTTCCACTCCACACCACCCTGGGTTAGACAATGGCGATATGCAAATCAGCGCTGACCCTGTGCCCCATGGGAACAGTCCAGTCCGAACTACAAAAGCCATGTCCTTCCCAGAACGGAATCAAGCATCCGAGGACCGGCCCGGTTTCGAGGTAACACCTCTCATCAGCCCGGCTAGCTTGACTCCAGTGGTGTGGAGTGCCTGGGACTCACGTCTGAGCATTCCCAGTACACTTAGAGCGGTAATTGCAAACACAACAGTGATGGACAGAATGTGGATCAATGTCACACATTCACCCCAGTCCAAAGATCTGGGCCCAAATCCATCGTTTTTCCACTCCACACCACCCTGGGTTAGACAATGGCGATATGCAAATCAGCGCTGACCCTGTGCCCCATGGGAACAGTCCAGTCCGAACTACAAAAGCCATGTCCTTCCCAGAACGGAATCAAGCATCCGAGGACCGGCCCGATTTCGAGGTAACACCTCTCATCAGCCCGGCTAGCTTGACTCCAGTGGTGTGGAGTGCCTGGGACTCACGTCTGAGCATCCCCAGTACACTTAGAGCGGTAATTGCAAACACAACAGTGATGGACAGAATGTGGATCAATGTCACACATTCACCCCAGTCCAAAGATCTGGGCCCAAATCCATCGTTTTTCCACTCCACACCACCCTGGGTTAGACAATGGCGATATGCAAATCAGCGCTGACCCTGTGCCCCATGGGAACAGTCCAGTCCGAACTACAAAAGCCATGTCCTTCCCAGAACGGAATCAAGCATCCGAGGACCGGCCCGGTTTCGAGGTAACACCTCTCATCAGCCCGGCTAGCTTGACTCCAGTGGTGTGGAGTGCCTGGGACTCACGTCTGAGCATCCCCAGTACACTTAGAGCGGTAATTGCAAACACAACAGTGATGGACAGAATGTGGATCAATGTCACACATTCACCCCAGTCCAAAGATCTGGGCCCAAATCCATCGTTTTTCCACTCCACACCACCCTGGGTTAGACAATGGCGATATGCAAATCAGCGCTGACCCTGTGCCCCATGGGAACAGTCCAGTCCGAATTACAAAAGCCATGTCCTTCCCAGAACGGAATCAAGCATCCGAGGACCGGCCCGGTTTCGAGGTAACACCTCTCATCAGCCCGGCTAGCTTGACTCCAGTGGTGTGGAGTGCCTGGGACTCACGTCTGAGCATTCCCAGTACACTTAGAGCGGTAATTGCAAACACAACAGTGATGGACAGAATGTGGATCAATGTCACACATTCACCCCAGTCCAAAGATCTGGGCCCAAATCCATCGATGGATGGTCCAAGGAAGACATGGCTTGGCAGTTCGGGCTGGACTGTTCCCATGAGGCACAGGGTCAGACTGATTTGCATAATGGCCATGTCTGAACTGGGGTGGCTAAGTGGGCTAAAGAATGGTGATGGATTAAACCCAGATCAGTTGACTGGGGGTGAGTGTTTGATTTGCTCAAACGCTCCGTCCATCATCCCCTTTTGTATCGACTTATATGCGGAAGGCCGCAGGAATGTAGAGCCATTTTCTAAATCTTTAATATCGCAAAAGGGCTTCGCAAGTGTGATGTTGCAGCAATGCAAAACACCCTTCAGATTCTACTGCTCAATCCTTCACGTAAGTCCCAGAAACACTAAAAAGTTTATGTTTTCTGCTATATCTTACAATAAATATATTCAATGCTTATGTCTGCTAGTGCTGTGGAACGTCTTAGCGTTAATTGAGGCAATAAACACTGCCAGCTGCCTGCGCCTCTTACTGGATCATGCTGAAATGGTAGTTATTTCGATTGTATAGTGTTCTGTCGAACTAATTGATGACTTATAGTAGAGTTTAAATGAAAATATTACGGCTTCTCTGTACAGAGACAAACCATAATTGGGAGTTTTATGAGATGAGACTTGAAGTCATAAAAAACATTTTGGTGTAAAAGCAGGCACATAAACAGGAGCCAGTTGCAACCAAGTGCACAGTAAAAACTCCAGAGATATACTACACAGGCAGGCCTCAAAGCAGCTGATTTGCTTCATCGGCACCTTAAAAAGCTTGGAAGCTTGAAGTGATAACGTCTTGCTGTCGCCAAACCTTTTCAGCTCCCGAAAAATTGCACATGAAAAAATGAAGATAGACAACTAAGGACTATACCACATAAAGAGGACCATACCACATAAAACAGATCATACCACATAAACACGTGCTTGATGAGGGAACAGGTAAATTGTTCAATGTCACTTTCTTTGCTTGCACCAAGTGATTGCACAAACCGACTCAGGATGGAATCATGCATTGATGAGAGAGCATTCCCAAACTAGGGAATTTCCCAATATAGAGTTAGGGGCTTATTATTAAGAGCCTTGCGTCACTTTTGCACCAGGTAAAGTGGCACAAGCATGAAGCAGGGCTCTCAATTCAATTTATGAAGCCATGCAAAGCCACCCTACGTGGCTATGACTGGCCTCATTAATCACGAGTAAGGCAATGCAGCGCAAATTTATTCATCACCTTACACTACACCGGGGTTGGGGGGGCGCCGCGTGTTGCAGTGGATTTTTTCCATGTAACACCCATGGGTTTTGAGGCTGCACCAGATTTACAAAATCTTGTAAACACGGGGTAGCATTAAAACTGTACACCTCCGGAGGTGAGGCACATTGAGGAGAAATATGTTTATTGCTCCTCGTGTTTTCCTCTTTCTATGTGTGCTGCATTCGAAGAGGAAAACTCCTTTTAGGATTATTTTTGTGAAGGCACCCCCTTTCTGCACAAAAACAATCCTGAATGCAATGGAGGCACCCTTGATCCATAGTTCAAGGATGCCTACGTTGGTGCTATGCTGCCAAAACAGCGCCAGCAGAGGGAGAAAGGACAGAAATGTACTGTATTGCTTAATACAGTGCATTCCTGCCCTTTCACTGTGGCTTAGGCAGGCAGTTCAGCTAGGTGCCCAAACCAAAATCCCAGAAATAAGCCCCATAGTACCAGCCACAGTGCAATCTGTGGACCATTCTACCGATGGTCTAAAATTAGCAAACCTACTCGGGGAAGGCAACCTATTGCAGTTCTCTCTTTAGAAGTGCAGTACAATGCAGGTCACATGACTCGTGTTGTGTTGACTTCTCTAAGACCTTTGATAGGGTTTTAGGGAATGCTTAAATTGGCACTTTCCGATTAGCCATTCAGATAGCTTGGTGAGAACATTACTCTTTGCAGAGACATGGGTGTAATCTTCAAGTCACACATTGAAATCATGGCAGGTCGACTCACTAATATATTATCATGAAGTCAATAATATCAGTACTATTAAAACGTGTTACTTGTACATCTGCTTGTGTCAAAGGAGAAATCAACATTTTGTGTATTTTATACACAGAGCTGATATCATTAATTAAATTGTCAGTCAGTATCCATAACATTATTTTTGTAGCATAATCATGCAAAAAACAGTAACGCGAAAAAGTGTGTGAGTTAAGGAACAAGATTTGGACTTGACCAGCTCGAGATTAATAGGTGTAAAAGTGAATAAGAACTGTCACAAGCCTCTGTTATTTTGGCACTTGTGCTTGGTTATGGGAAATACAGATGGTAATATATCACACATTTTCAGGTTATAAAAGTTTTGTTGATATATATATATATATATATATATATTTAAGTGGTTGTATGGGATCTGCAATGTGTGCAGTTCTCACACTATTTTTCTATTATCTCAACAATGTTTCACACACTGTATTCCTTGTGTGAGAAAATGCCCCCTTTAGCGTGGTCATCCCCATTAATGTCCTTTATTGCTGGTTTTTAGACTGCACATGGGGCGATGTTGTCCAGTGCCCATTGCACGTGCCCTGACCCTTAAATTCTGATAAAAAGGACTAACTCCTGATTTGCATATTTAACTCTCCTGTAAGGCCATAGTATATGGTGTAGAAACTACTTTCATGACATGGAGAGTGGAATGTCATCTGTGGACCGCAGCACTTATTGTGACAAGGAAAGCATGGCTTCAGGCCTACCAATGTAGTATGACTGCTGTAGTTAAAATCTACAGTCTGACTTGTAAAATAACCCTTTTGACAGGGGAAACCTTTCCTTTTAAATATTAAGAAGCCACCCACATGTACGCCTCGTATTTACAAGGTGGAGTACATAGTTATTAAAGGTGGGGCATGTTGAATTTAATGTTACTATGTCCTTACCTACAGTGACAAGGCCCGAAAAGCTATTTTCATCGTGGTAGGCTCTGGCTGTACTATATTAAAAAGTAAAGTACAGATTGAAATATGAATAATATTTTTGTCTCAGGTTTGGGACACATTGGAAAAATAGTTCAACCACTCTTTTAAATATTCTTTAAAGGCCCAATTCAAAGGTGAAGATGCATTTTTATTACATATATAGGAAAAGTAACTTTTATAAAATTACATTTTTCCTCCCTGAAGCTCCTGGAGGCTAATTTGCCTTAACTCTCGGGGGTTAGTGCTTCACCTTAATGAGGTATGTAAATTGCTCTCAGAGCAGAGCTAATGGCCTGGTGTGGGAGGTGTCTTTCTACCACATGCAGGAATATAATTTAGTGTGGACCCAGGAACATCAATAACTTGTAAATGGGCCAGCACTTTCATCAGCAAATTTAAAGTGAGACTTAGAGAAGGCAAACCTCAGTTTCCCCACCAGGCTGGCCAATTCCAGACAGAGGTAAGCTACCCCTAGATCCGGTTTCAAGTGACCACTGAGGGGGAAAATGCGTATTTTCATGGGCACACCTATAGATGGGTACACATGTTCTGCACAATGAAGAAAGGGTTTCCACAACTTGGATTTCAGGAGTAAAGTGCACTGTGGGATTGTTTGCAGAAGGGCAAACAGGATCTGCTGAAAAGGTGCCACTGGGTTCTTTTACCCCATTAGTTACCTCATTGGTGAGGGAAGAGCTAATGGCAACTATAATGTGGTAACCTAAGGCAGCTTTCCAGAAAACTTTCTGAACCCGTGGATGAACAGAAGAAGGCTGCTGAGTGAGTCCTGTGAGGAGACCTTAAGTTTGGACCTGCTCCCCCTTGCACCCATGACAAAGAGGTGGACACCAAGGGCCAATAGGCCAAACTTCTGTGTGGCTACAGAGACACAACTAGCTGGTAGGGGACAAATGGACCTGGACTACCCCATTATGGTGTCCTCTGCTAGAGTGAGTCTTGACCTTGTCAAAGGTCACCTGTGCACTGCTGCACCTATTGTGCCATCCACTAGTGTGACAAGGAAAGTGTGGCTTCAGGTGTATAAATGTAGCTTGACTGCTGCAGGTACAACATGTGGTCTAACCAGGCAAAATATCCCTTTTGTCAGGGAAAATCCTATCTTTTAAAAATTAATAGGTCACCCACATGTGGGCCTTGTAGCCCACAAGGTCAGATGTGTGGTATTTAAAAGATGTACATGAAGACATTTAATGTTACCATGTCCCTACTTACAGTGACAAGGCCCTAAAGTTATTTTCGCTGTGGAAAGCTCTGGCTTTTCTATCATCAAAACTAGAATACAGGTTGAAATATTAATTACGTTAACTCAGGTTTGAGTCAAATTAAAAAAATAGTTCAATCACTCTTTTTAATATTTATTTAAAGTCCAATTCAATGGTGTAATTGGATTTTTAATAAGTATTTAGGAAAAGTAACTGTTAGAAAATCACCTTTTTCCTTCCAAAAGCTCCTGGAGGCTAATTTGCATTACCTCTCTGACAACTGCTTAGCCAGTGCATGACATTAATGAGGTGTGAAAACTTCTCACAGAGCAGAGACAATGGCATGGGTGTGGGGAGATGTTTTTCTTCCCCTTGCAGGAAGAATAGTTAGAGTGGACACAGAAAATGTATTAACTTGTAAAGGGCCTGACCTTTAACTAGTAAATGTAAGGTGTGACCTGGAAAAGGTGAACATGTTTGTTTTTCAATGAGGCTGACTCTAAAACTATTGGGGAGATTTTTACCCCAGAACCGGTTTTGAGTAACCACATAGGAGGGCACTGCTCTTTTCCTTGGGCAAACTTACACATTTAGTAGAAAGGTGCACTATTGGATTTTTCCAGTAGGGCAAACAAGAACTGCTGAAGTAGTGGGGAGGGTTACCCCTAGGAACGTTTATCCCAGGAGGCAGGAACACCCCCTCCCACTAGCTAGTGCCAACCATAAATGTGGCACCTGAAGGTAACCTCTTCAGAGCAATTTTGATGCCTGTGAAGAACAGAGAAAGGACTGCACATGATATTTGAGACCTGTAAGGAGACCTGATACCACCCACATCCATGGCAAAGAAGTAAACGATCAGTTAGCAGACCTCTTCTATGGCTATGGGAACACAAGAAGCTTCAAGAGGCCTTTCTCCTGAGGTGACCTCCTGTCCTGTTACAACTGTGTCATAACTAACATGGGTTGAGCTCAGGTTTAAATGATTGAAACCACCGTCTGTACTCAATAGGTTAGTGACTTTATTGCTAGTGGTGGACTACGATCCTCCAACAACAAGCTTCAAGAGGCTGTTTCCTGAGGTGACCTCCTGTCCTGTTACAACTGTGTCATAGCTAACACAGGTTGAGCCCAGGTTTAAATTATTTAAACATTTTTCTGGACCCATTAACTTAGTGACTTTATTGCTTGTGGTGGACTACCATACACCCAAATTTATAATGCACTTTCTTATGCCTTGAACATTGTTGGAATGAGAGGAAGCCAGTTCACCATTCAGTTGCAACATTATATTAAAATAATGTGTTTAGCAATATAGGGGAGAATATCTGGTGACACTATGTAAGACTGATGAGTGCCTTGTCCATTAACTTAGAATATTCGCAATTAAGAGGAAAGGTGTGACAGGTATGTGTACATTTCTGACAGATCAGCAGACTATACTGCAGGCTTCTGGTAGACCATTATTTAAATGACAGGTATTCTCTTTTTGGTTAAACTGTTAATACTCACCCAGAGTAATGATTCACTTATTTCTATTGATTAATCAGGAATAATTGTCTAACCTCTGGGCTAGTGTGTAATAATGATCATTAACTATATTACTGTGATATATCTTGACTTCTACAAATACAAAGTGGAGGTCAGGCACAAACAAATAAAAGTACAAGAGTTACTGATAAGTGCTGAGAAATGTTGAGACTTGAGCAGAATTGATACTGACCCAACCCATGAGGAAGTTCACTAAGACCCTTATCCATTTTTCACCCTATGTGAGGGTACAAGGGTTGAGGGCTAAGGGAGCTTTAAATGGGGAGAAAAAATAACGTCGGTTAACCTCAATAGCTATGGATATATTGTGGCAAGTCCCATATCCACTAAGGATCTTAAAGGTATAATAGGATTTCTCATTGAACGCGCAAGCACCCGTCAATCCATGCATAGTCATTTGAGAGTCTTGTGCAATTCAAATTCCTCTATGCTCCAGTATCTTGCAAATTAATTGTGCTGACAAAGAGATGAATGTGCACTTATTACTGATAATAAAAAGCTGATGCAACAGGAGCAACATTTTGAATGGATTTTTTTTAAGTGTTTTTTATTGAAGTTCTTGGTGTCATTAAAACAGAGAAATACAGGCATATGATACAACAATCTTAGCATATAGCAAGATTTACAAAAATACAAACAAAAAAGCAAAAAAGACATACTTTTGGATCTTAATACTTTTGACCATAGTTACTCAAAGTATGATCTCCAAATTTTATCAAATTTTCTCACCCCTCCTATTTGTTGTGCATAAAGTGATTCACTCTTTCTAACTTTCTTCATTTTTTGGAGCCATGCCGGGAACAAAGGAACCTGTGTTGACCGCCAATTTTGTATTATCAGAGACCTTGCCACTGCCATTGCTATGTACACCAATTTTACCAAGTGGTCTGCAAGTTTGAGATCAGAATCATAACCATACAACATTAATTTAACATTGCAAGTAATCCTAATCTTATAATAAGTTTGAAGAAAAAAGAAAATCTCATTCCAGAATGGCTTAATTTTAAAGCAATGTACAGTTATGTGAGACCAATTGGCTGGAACAAATTGCAGGCATCTAAAACAGTTAGCTGAAGTATTTGCATACATTTTAGCAATGATAGCCGGAGTGCGATATAAAAGCCATTTGTTAAAAAACAGCATTCTGCGCCAGTTAGCACCTCTCAATATACTAAAATTTATTTATTTTTTACTCTTCCAAGTGTTAATGGATAGTCCATGGTTCTTCTGTTCCTGCCATTTTCTATTTGCTTTTAAGCTCAGATCCTCCTCCCTACTCTGTGCTAAGCACCGTTTCCATTCCCCGGGTTTCCTAGCCCGTATAGTCAAAAAGAGATCATTCCAAACTGAGTGGGGGTACTAATATGACTAGGGTCCAATTGTGCCAAAGTTTTATAAATCAAACTATAGGAACCTTTTAACAAAAAGTTGCCCCGGATTAAACGTGACATCTCTCCCTGGGTTATCCACGATCCATCCTTTAAAAAATCTGATAATATATTAAACCCAGCACGTTCCCAATTTACAACTATTTCTGATCCAATTTTAATCCCTGTAAAGGCAAAAACATTCATTAAAGGAGTCATTGAATGAAACTGCGGGAGAGAGTATCTTTTAAGCATGGCATCCCGTCTTTAAAAAAAACAATTCATGATCTTATATCGGACAAATTTAGGTTATTTAGGTACTTGAAGGGGGGAGGGAATTTGAACCTCACGACAAATTTGATAAAAAAATTAATTAATAAATACATCCGGACCGTGTAGTTCAATTTTAAATCTATCCAAATATTGTGCAAAATATGCATTATAGTAGTCTTTAAGATTTGGTAACGAAAGACCTCCTTGCTCTGTATCTGCATAGAGTGTACCTATTGCGATTCGAGGAGTTTTTTTACCCCACACAAAACCTGAAAACAGAGATTCTACTTTTGAAAAAAAGTACCAGGCAAGAAACAAGAAATGGTAGAAAATAAAAAGTTAAAAAGCAGAAGTACGGACATTTTAATCAGTGCAACCCGGCCCAGAATGGATAATGGCAGTGGGTTCCACCTAGCGAACATGGAGCGAACTCTCTGAAGAAGAGGATCAAAATTAAGTATATATAAATCTGAAACTGAAGCAGAGAACAATACCCCCAAATATCGTTTGGGTCTTGAATTTATACAACCGTGTAAGTCTGGATGTAGTTCTGGGTCTAAGCCCCCGCAAACCAAAATTTCCGTCTTTTTTTTATTGATCCGGTAGCCACCTAATACCTCAAATTCTTCAAAAATCTGTAGAGCATGAGTTTGAGATTGCAGGTCTGGTTTAATTAATAGCATGATGTCATCGCAATATAATTTAATTTTGGCCATAGAAATAATTGGGGGAGCAACATTCACACAGTTCCGAATAGCGACAGCTAGTGGCTCAATAAAAAAAGCAAAAAGAATAGGTGACAAAGGGCATCCCTGCCTCGTACCTCGTTGAACTAAAGCTGACCCCACCATAGCAGAATTGATAATCACTTTGGCTTTAGCACCGGTGTACAGATTTTGAATTAAACTAATAATTTGTCGAGGGATTCTAAAGTGCTCTAAAATGATGAAAAGTGTTGCCCAGAACACCAAATCAAAAGCTTTTTCTGAGTCTAATAGTAGAATTAAAGCTGGAACACCCCGTATCTCAAAATAATCTAACGCCTCAATCAAATAATGTGTGTTCGTAATTAATTAACAACCTGCGATAAAGCCATTTTGATCCGAGTGAATCAAATCGGCAGCAATAGTGTTAAAACGAGTTGATAGTAGTTTTGTTGTAATTTTGTAATCTAAATTTAATAATGTAATGGGTCTATATGAAATGGGGTCTTTAGATTCTTTCCACTTCTTCAGAAAGCTCCCTACCGTACCTTCACCCAAAGATCTGGAACTTGCCCACCATCCAGCATAGAATTTAGCAATTGCAATAACAAATCAGAAAAAGAACTAAAAAAGACTTTAAAAAATTCGGCGAGAAGCCCATCCGGGCCGCAAGCCTTACCAATTGGAAGGTCCTTAACCACTAACTCCAATTCTTCCTTAGAGAATGGACTCCTCATTATCTCCTGATCTGCTTGTGAGAGAAAGGGCATCGCATATCTGGCCAAAAAAGCGGAAAGTTGTCGTTGGTCTATATCGTGATGTTTACTCTAGATCTTTTGATAATGAGAGAGCATTATGGAGCCAATTGCCGCTGAATGTGATATCTCACTATGTGTAACGGGGCATTTTAAAGAACGAATCTGGTTTGCAGCGGCTTGCTCTTTAACCTGCCAGGCTAAGAATTTACCCGTAAAATTACTTTCCTCATAAATTGTTTGTGACTGTCAACGGAAAATTTCTTCGCTTTGTATGAATAGGTTAGAACTAAGTTCCCGTTTAGCTTCGTTTAATTGGTTTTGAACATTGCTCGAGGGATTAGATTGTCGTAGCAAAGTTAAAGCCTGGATTTTTTGTTGTAATGAATTCCTGGAATTCCTGGTGGCAGACCAATCAGCTGCATCCTTACCTATCACTATACCCCGAATAAAAGCTTTTAACGAATCCCAAATAATATGAAGAGGAGCCGTGCCAGAATAACGAGCAATAAAATCTGTAATCTCCAATTTAAGTAAAGTAACCCAATTTTCGTCTTGTAAATATGCCTTATTAAATACCCATCGCTTAGGGTCTCTTATATCTTCTCCCAAGGTGAACTCCATGGCTAACATCGCATGATCCGAAAAGCCATTATGAAAAATGTTCTGATAGGAAAAATGTAATTGCCTAGAGGCCAAAAAAAAGTCAATGCGGGAGGAGGACTTAAACCTGCCCGACCAGCAGGTAAAATCTTTTTTTTGTGGATTTTGTAAACACCATGGGTCACACAAGTCAAATATTGTCATGTTATTAGTGATTGATCTCCATGATTTAGGTTTAAGCTGTTTTTTTGAAGACGTAGTAGAGTCTAAATTTGTGTTCATAAGGATATTAAAATCCCCCCAATAACGATATCCCCTCCCACCATTAGCAATGATTGAAATAAATCCTCGTAAATCTGAGGGTTATAGTCCACTGGGGCATAGAAGCAAGCAAAGGTAATCGGCCTGTGTCTGTTCTTAACTAAACATGTAACCCAGCACCACCAGCCTGAGCCGCCCTCTTCTGACTGTATGATTTCAGCGTCCAAATTCCTATTTAAGAAGAGAGCCACCCCCTGTTGAGATACTATAGAGGGCGAAAACACTCGAAATGAGGCCCATATCTTAAACATGGAGATGTCATCAATTTTGGCAGCTGAAAGATGGGTCTCCTGCAGCATTATTACAGCAGGATTTTCGTTTTTGATCCATCACTCAATAGCTCGCATTTTTTTCTTATTATTTAGGCCATTAACATTGAAAGAAATTATTTTAAGGCCCCTACTGGTAGACATTTAAAATTATGATGTTTGACATAAACATTTCAACAATTATACGCAGTTTCTGTCCAAACAAATTTTCTCTTAGTCCTAATATATGGTGAAGAAACCCCTCGACCACATGGAAAAAAACACCACCAACAACCTCAATAACTTTTCCTTTTTTCACCCCGCCACCCGTGTCCCCCACCCCAACCTCCCACACCACACCCCATGGCCCTTCTCTACTCCTTCTACACCACCCCACGTTGGCCACAATGTCCTAACCCCTAACATAGAGGTGCCTTGTTGTTGCACTCCTCAACCCCCTGGCCCCCCTGCCCTGAACACTAACCCCGCCCAGCCCACAAGAACCTGAAAAATCTATTTGCAAATCCATACAGAGAAAAGGAAAACCAGACTAATTGCAGAAAAAGAAACCTATACATAGCTAAAATGTATTCAGGAAGGAAGACAGGTCTGTCCAAAAGAAGAAAAAGAAAGAAAAAAAAATTAATAAGTCGAGTCCTTCAAGACCTTCTAATCTTGTGAGATCCTACTAAGTAGCTCTTGTGCTTCATCCACGTCTGTCAGCATATAGAATTTGCCCTTATCCAGGACTTTGCGTTTTGATTGTTGAACAATCGTGGCTTAGGCGCCTTTGGCTTTAAATAGGTGAAGGATTTTAACAAATTCCTTCCTCCGCCGGACTACAGCGGCGGACATGTCTGCAAAAATTTAGCATTTAGTAGTAGCATTTGCAGCGAATTGTCTTTGTTTAAAGGCTTTGGAGAGAATTGTCTCTTTGATTCGAACGTCGGAAAAGTTCAGCAAAATGGTTCGGGGAAGTGTGGAATTAGGGAACGGCTGAGCTGGAACCCTATGGGCGCTGTTGATCGTTAAGTCACCTTTAAATTCAGGAATTACCTCATGTTGGAGAAAAGAAGTAACCCATTGCATCATATCAGACTCCTCTATTTTTTCCGGGACTCCTACTATTCTAAGATTTGACCTTCGATTATAATTTTCCAAATCATCTTGTTTGGTCTCCAGTTCTTTTGAAGTTTTGATAATGATTTGGACCTCCTTCTTGACTTCAGACATATGATCTTCCAGGCCAGAGATTCTAGTCTCGGCTTCTTGAAGACGAGCGGGGAAAGAGGACACTGAATTTTCGATTTTATCCAGACGTTGATGAATAACCGCCAGCTCAGCTTTTTGAAACTGCTTCATTTCCCTCACCTCGTCCAAAATCAAATTTAACATATCTTTAACTGATATCTGAAACTCCCCAACCGTCTCCATGTCCATCTCTAGAATTGGACTATGTGAATCGATGAGACCAGGGGAGCTGAGATCAACTTGGGACACTAGGGGTTTTGCTGAAGGATATGTTTCTTTACTGACAGATGAGAGACTTTTTTCGTGAGAAGGTAAGGAATTAGCTACAATTGTATCAGCAGATTTTAGCGCTGAACCGAAGTTTTCCGGAAGAGCCAAAGCGATAGATGTAGCTTGTATTTCTGAGATAGAGTTTGAGATCAGTCCGACGGCAGGCTGAGCCGAGCTGTTAAGTGCTGGCATACTAGATTTTTTCTCGAATAGAGGGAATTGTTTAGGAGCTTTGGGAGTCGCCGGTGTCTTCACTTCTTTAGATACCTGCAGGCCATTTGGAATAGGTTGCTCAATCTCATCTGTCAACATAGCCCTAAAATTGTCCACAACCTCTTCAGGTGCCTCTTGCACGGGGTTATTTCCTACATTAGGTTGAGTGAGCATAGTAAACACCGCTGCAGGAGACTCTTCCTCCTCCTCACCAGAACTCTCTGAGATATCGCCAAAGGCCACCTCCTTGCCTGTCTCTATGCCTGCTCGTTTAGCTGCTTCTTCCTCTTCTTTGACTTGCTGGCGACGTATTCTAGCCTTAGCGCTTGCAGTTAATAGTTTCCCCATCATGTAATTGCTTCAAATTATGCGTTAAAGAGGCCCAAAAAAAATGCAGTCCACAATCTGTTTATAGCAAAATGATCAACTGTTCGAAAAAAAGAGAAAAAATGTTTGAGAACACTCACCAAGAGATATTTAACGTATTTGAGCGTTTGTCAGGCAAGGAAGCACGCAGTTGAGGAACCCTCGGCCAAAGTCAGTGATTTCAAATTATTCCGGCTGTAAATTGGAACACGTAGTCCCTCCCGCACTGCGGCCGCTGTCTGATGTCCAAAGGCTATAAATATCGGGTACACAGACGGTAACGGCTCCTGACGCAAAGGATACTGGAACACGTAGTCCCTCCCGCACTGCGGCCGCTGCCTGATGTCCAAAGGCTACGGCGGCGGGGGGGACTAGCAATGGAGCAATGAAGATTGAAACAGATGTTTGAAAACACTCACCAAGAGGTATTTAACGTATTTGAGCGTTTCTCAGGCACGGAAGCACGCAGTTAAGGAACCCCCGGCCAAATTCTGTGATTTCCAAATTATTCCGGCTGTAAATTGGAACACGTAGTCCCTCCCGCACTGCGGCTGCTGCCTGATGTCCAAAGGCTACAGTGGCGGGGGGGGACTATCGATGAAGCAATGAAGATTTGAAACAGATGACGGGAGACAACAAACGGAAAAAGAAGCCGTAGCTTCTCTAATCCGAATTTGGCAACACTGTCTCTTTAAACCTGACAGCAGGCTCGTCCGTAAATCTGATCTTTGCACTCGCCGAGACAGCCTAACAACCAAGTCTCAGCGCTAACACCGCCACAGGATTCCCTGTCTGCATCTCCATCGGGACACCCGATCTACACCCGATCTACACCAGCTTCAAAAAGGGACTCGGACGAGAATCAGCAGGAGCCGCATAAACGCCACCTTCACATCACCGCCATCAACCTCGTGGGAGGGGAGGAGCAGGGAACAGGAAGCCCAGGTGCTACGTGGAGGCATGGAACTCCACCGTAGCCGAGAGCAGTATCTCACACTTAACACTGCAATATCGAGTCCAGTATCAATATGACAAAACTACAAACCTCAGACTGCAATCTACTATTGGATGACATGACTGCCATTTTGAATGGATATTGGTGGAAATTCTGAATGATTAGTAAAATATATCAGGGCCTATGAGTAAAAGTGGAATGATGAATTAAAGATTGAGAAAAAACACGGTGGGTAGGTGAATTCAAAAAAATTCAGTGGGAGTGTGACATGAAGATTATTGTGGGAATTAATGGCCCAGAAGCTGGAAAGTCCAATCAGGAGCTACCAAGGAAAGGGGATAATGCAGGTAAAATGAAGGAAGTGTATCAATTTCCGGTGCCTATTGCGCTCCTAAATCAGAGGAAATTATCATGAAAAGTGATTTGATCATAGGAATTAAGAGGAACACATAGAATAGCAATCAAAAAATGAAACAAAAAAAGATGACATAAGTGTCATAGTCTAAGAATATTTTTAAAATCCTATACTTACGTTCCAAAGTAATCAATAATGAAACATGCTATATTGAGGACTGCTTTAAAATGTGAAAGAATATTAGTCTCTAAATATTTTTACAATACCTACATGTTTTCTGGATGTCAAATCACATTTTCAAAAAAATCTAGTGTGACAAACGTGTGCCAAAATTCTATGACATCACCCAAAGGGATATTGTTTACAGGTTTATCCAATTTTACCTTGTTTTTTGGATCTGAGCAGAGCAGTTGGATACTGAATGATAGTCTTACCATGCAATCCTGGGAAAAATATCTAGGAGAAATGTGGGAACCTCTCTAAAAAATATGCTCTGTTTCTTAATTCTGGCATATTTACTTTCAATGTAATGGCTAAATCTGATATTTTAGGCATGGAATTAAGTGTAAAGTTTCTTTGTATCTATATTTTTGAAAATGCTCTCTAGCTATCCATCTATCTATCTATGTATCTATCTATGTATCTATCTATCTATCTATCTATCTATCTATGAGAAAACAGGGGTCTTTGGAGATGTCCCCCCATTTGTATTGCTCCCATTTGGACTACTAGATCCTGGTATTTGACTCTGACAGTGCACTGAAACATGCTAACAGTGCCAGTGCTCTCTCCCTAAAACTGTTATGTGTGAATTGGCAATCCTAATTGACAAAGACGTTACCCCCGTATAAGTCTCTAGTATATGATATTAAGGGTACTCAGGGCATAGGTGGTAAACGGGCCCCCAGGGCTGCAACACGGTTTTGTGCCACCCTTGGTGACCTAAGCAACTACTGACAGCAGGTCTGCCATCACAGACTACAGGAGCAGTGCAAAATGCTAGAACTTGTCAGTGCCCCACCATGTGCGACACAGTGAAATACACTAGCTTTACAATATGTCAAGCTCCTCTAAGGAGGGCCTCCTCAGCCCGGGAGTCAGGGTGCAGTATATTAAAGGCAAGGACATATAAGTGTAAGTGGAAACTACTATGATTGTTAGCGATCCATAGGATAACTTCTTGAGGTTGGCAGCTCCATTATGGTACTGCTGAAATATGTCATGTTTGGTATCTTCGTTTGTGCCTTGTCACCCTTGATGTGGATCTCATGCTCTGGGTGATGTGGCATGCACCTAGGTGGAGACCTTAGTGGTTGCCCACCTGGTTGCCATAGCTTCTCTGTGCTCTGGCTTGTCATCCCGTGCTTTCTCACACCTGCTGCCACCAAGTCAAGATTCTGACCTGCCAGGAAGTCTGATCACTCCCTGGAGTCAGGAACAAAGGCTTGGGCAAGCCTCCCAAGCAGACTAGTGAAGTGGCACATCAAGGCGGTGAGCTTCAAAGGCTGAACCACATCCTTTATGAAGCAGGGCTGACTCCCAGTGGAGGAAACTGTCCTCTCCCTGTCCCAGGCACATTTTCACCCAGGCAGGCAGGTAATTAGATATGCATCGAGGTGTACACCCATAGAAGCCTAGCCATTCCTCTAGGGGAAGCAGCCTGGTTTGTACACCACAATTTGATTTCTGTCATCTTTAGGAATGACAAAATAAAGGGTTCTATGTAGAAAAGGGGACCTACATCCCCGAATGTGGTCACCTCAGGGGAAGACTAGGTCAAGGGACTGGCTGTCCATTGTCTACTAGCTCCCACACCGATACTATCCATCTTGGATATACAATTCTTAGGAGGGATCGCTCAGTCGGCAAAGGAGGGGGTGTAGCGATCATTTTTAAGCAGGAATATACCTGCAATACAATCCCCATCAGGGAATTGGATGCTGCAGAATGCCTCGTTTTTCATTGTGCCCTTTCTGAACATCAATCTTTGACTCGAGTCCTAATATACAGGCCTCCTGGTCCAGCCGGTAATTTCTTGAGATCCATTAATGAGGCAAGCTCCCCCTGGTTCTCAGGTATAGCCACTTTCTGGTATTGGGAGACCTTAATATTCACCAGGACAAACCCACTGAGCACGAGGCTATCTCCTTGACTGAGTCCATTGCTATTTTTAACCTGTCCCCTTACGTTTCCCACCCCAAGCACATTAAGGGCCACACCCTCAACCACATTTTTCAAATTCCGAGATTGAGGTGGATCCGCCCTTTCCTTTAGTGTGGTCTGATCACTACCTTATCGGTTTCAAGGTCTACAGGTCTGCAAGGGGTCACCAGTCCCCGGTCGAGAAATGGGTTAATACTCAAAGACCTTTCCACCGGATTACTCCATCTGCTTTGTGTGAAGCGCTGGAAAACCACCCTCCGTTGCTATGTGGTGATCCTTAGAGTGATGCTCTCTGTCTCGAGACCTGGGTTCAGCACTACACTCATGCGCTCACCCCTATGCCCACTCACTTCCCCCAGACTCTTGGCTCTACCAGTGTCTTTGGAATGGACTAAACAACTTGCGTCTTTCTTCCACAACAAGATCAGGACCATTCAGAACTTCTTCTCAAGGGGGCCCTCTCTGGACCCTGTCCATGCCGACAATTTAGTTTCTGCGGCCCCTATTGATGGCTCGACTCTAGTACAGTTTCCCCACTCCAACTGGATGTTTCCCTGGAGATCATTAAAAGTGAGTCAGGCTCCACCACTAACCCCTGCCCATCTAATATGCTGGCCTCTGTGGCCAAGTCTATCAACCCTACGGCGAACAAGATTCTTAACTCTTCTCTTATGGCTGGCCACGTGCCTAGTATCTAGAAAAGCGTTGAAATTCTCTCACTGTTAAAAAAGCCCTCAGCTGACCCCTCTGTATCAGCAAAATATAGACCTATTTCACTTTTGCCTTTTTTTGCCAAGACCTTGAACTCAGTGATCTCCAACTATGCTGAAAACAATTAATCTCCTACATCAGAGCCAGTTGGGTTTTAGAACCAACTGAAGTACAAAGACGGCTCTACTTGAAGTCTCTGAGTGTATTAAGGAGAAGCTCGATCAGGGTGGGAGAGACATGCTGATTATATTGGACTTCTATGCGGCCTTTGATAACATGCCGCATGATAGACTCCTGAACAGGTTACAGGACTGTGATCTAGGTGGCATGGTTCTGAAGTGGTTTTCCTCCTTCCTGGAGGACAGACGCCAGGAAGTTTGGACTCCCCCTTACCAGCTCCCATCCCTATCCTGAAAGTGGGAATTCCCCAGGGCTCGATACTGAGTCCCACTCTTTTCAACCTTTACATGTCCCCCCTGCCTCCTCTGGCAGAAGCGTGCGGCACTAAAATGATCTCTTACTCAGATGACATGCAGCTTCTGTTTACCTGCGACAAGGGAGTGGACTTCGAAGGTGAAAAGATTAACTCATGTCTTTCGAAGGTGTTTTCCTGGCTGAGGTTGACTAGCTTGCATGTAATCCTGAGAAATCTGAGGTCATCTTTTTCAGATCTGCACCTGTGGCTGAGTGGAAACTGTGCTGGCCTCTCCTCTGTAAGCACTGTAAAAAATCTGGGCATCAAGATGGACAGCACCCTGTCGATGAGAGCACTGGTCCAGTCAGTTGCAGGCTCTTGTTTTAGACTTTTACTGATGCTTAGGGAATTTCTTCCCCTCTTGCCTCTTGCCTCTTCACCACAGGAGGACAGTTGTCCAGGCATTGATTATCTCCAGACTGGACTATGTTAACTTCTTGTACTTAGGCCTTCCCGAATATCTGCTTAAACACTTACAGGTTGTCCAGAACGCAGCCACACGTTCGATCCTCTTGCTCAAGCACAGGACTCATATTTCTCCTCATCTGAAGGCCTTACGTTGGCTTCCTGTAAAAGAGACAATCGGTTTTAAGGCTTTGGTACTCTTCTTTAAGACCCTGCAGGGAAATGGAGTGCAGTACCTCAGAAGGAGAGTCACACACTATGTGCATCCAACAACCTTCTTGAGGTCATCCACACTGAATTTGGCTTCCATCTCTAAGTTACACCACATCTGCTCTGGCGAACATTGCTTCCAGTTGCAGAGTGCCCGTGCCTGGAACCTCTTACCTCTGATGCTCAGGCGGATGTCTGATGTAACCATGTTCTGGAAAATGCTCAAAACTTGGCTTTTCCAAAACTCACCCCTGGCCCACCGAGCCTCCCGCTCGGTGGGGCAGCAGCAAGTCTGATTGGGCCTTTCAATGCCAGGACACTCTTTCTGAGTAGCTGGGTGCTTTATAAAAGCTCTTTCATTCATAACTACCACAAATCTGACCACAGAATCTCAGATTTGAACAACTTGCATCAAGGAAGGACCAAAAGGAGACCCATGTCGCAGACAACAGGACTTTTCCCATAGCACCAAAGCAAAAGATGTATACTTTGTCCCTGTGGCAAAAGACATGAAACTGAGAGAACAACACTCATCCTTCGCTAAAACTACTTGATAATCCCAGAGGGAGGGACTACTGTGGAAGCCAAAACTACCCTCAGACTCACCAGGACTAGTGCCACTAGTCCCCTGCAAACTGCACGTAAAAAAACTCACCAGATCCATAGAATAGCTGGCCACAGGGCTCTCCATGGGATCGCCCAAATCCAAGCATTCCAGTGCATTGTGGAAGCTGTAGCCTCACTTGCCATGAAGATTATTGCCGCTACCTCACTCCACTCGACCCAGTAATGTTCCAATACCTTTTCTCTGTGTTTACCATTGCTAATGCTTGTTGGTTGCCAATCTGGCAACTAACCCCCACACTTGACGCTGCATGGACAAGGAACTAACTCTGGGCAGTGAACTCCGCACCGCTCACGGTGTTAGTAGAGTTTTCTGCACTCCGCGTTACACAGAGATCGCGGAGTTCCAAAAAACTCTACTTCGCGTTGCGGAGCGGAGGTTTTTTCCTCGCTTGCGTTCCTCAGCATTAAGTTTGCGATGACGATCGAGGAAAATCAACCTCCCAGCGAGATTTTTCCTTGTTCGTGATCGTCAACTTCAAGTTGGCATGCGTGGCAAATCAACAACCCGGCGAGATTTCTCAATGCGGGGGGTCAGGTTTCTCATTGTGATGATCGCTTAAATTATTGAGCTGAGTTAGTAATTATTTTGGAATTTGATATTTGAATTGAGTAGATGAGAGCCATTTGATTTGGGATTTGAAAGTCTTAGAAAGAGGGATATGTTGTTACTCTAAGGCAAATGGGTGGGAGATTTGAAGGGTTAATTATGTTTTTTAATTAAGTGGGACATAGTCAGGCAATGTTTGGTAATGAATACCAGGAAGGTAATGTTGTCTATTGCACATATTTTTACCAGTCCAGATAAGAGATCAGATTAAATACTAAATGTACTTTACCTTAAGGCAAATGAAAGGGAAAACTGGAGAGTTTATTACCTATGACATAAAATGACCATAACGCAGCTATATATATATAAACTAGCAATGCCCAAGTGCGAGCGCGCACAAGCAGGACCACGGACACAATTGTTGCTGTTGCCAATGCTGGGTGCTTTATTTTGATCAACAAAGGTGCAGTCCCCAGACGTGTTTTGGACACAGATGGTGTCCTTGTTCACCTACATATTATATATATGTAATTTAATATATCTTTATATATTGGTGATAAGAAAAGGTGGAACAACTACTAGAGACTTGAGCTGAACTCAAGAACTTGCTAAACTCTAACCTTGCTTTACCTGTGACATAAAGTTGAAGATATTGTCAAGGAACCATTTGATGTAAGCTGTTGAATGATGTCAGTTCATTGGAAAGATGGTACTTGTTCTAATGTTAGTAATAAATGATTGTATTTTACAATAGTTACTGTTGTCATAATCAAAAATGTTATTCTATTTCATTGATTGTTTTTCATTTTTATTTTTCTGAGTATCCCGAAAAAAGTGAATAATCGCAAAACACGTGATGGTTGTTATCCCTTACTCTGTTTGAAGAATCATGGCTGTCGTGCATTATTTTGTTGAACAATCATGTGAAATTAGACATTCCTCTGTGACAATTAAATTAAATTTCTATGAAATATTAACAGTTCAAGGACTTTATATTGTCTCTCAGATAATAAGTTTTCATTTGTTGTTGAGTATTCATTTCTAGTTTGCAAATACTTTGAATTTCAATTGCATGGCTATATGCCATGTGAAAGAGCAGATTCTACGCACTGGTGAGCATCATGTTTTTGAAAGTCATGCTGTTAAGGACCTAAAGGGCCTCATTCGAGTATAAATGAGTTACATTTTGACTCTTATGTTTAAATCAAAGTCTCCATAAATATGCTCAATCGTCGGAATTCACAAAAATCCTATTGCTTTTGTGCAGATTTCACCTAGCACTAAAAGGGACATATTCAGTTATTATAGTCCTCTCATAGACGGATGATGCAAACTGATTATGAATTGTTCTTCAAAATATCTCCTCTGCATCCTTCAGAGTTTTCAAAATGCTTTTTCCACCATCTGTCAGGTGACTTTCACAGGGAGCTATCACTCATATGCCTCTTCCTTGTTTCCCCATGTAGAAATATATTGAATTTAACATCTATAATTTATATCAAACCCTTTCATGACAGGCCTCTGTGCTGCTTATTACTAGGAAACATCATCAGCCAGGTTGTGCTACTACCATCAAAGCAAAGAACATCAATCAAATATTATTCTCGTACTATACCCGAATTCGTGCTAATTCGACTATTAAAGTTAATATCATGTATACTATCGAGAACATGGCTAGTTAGTTTGCCCATACATGTTCCTCAGTACTGTACCAATTATCACCTCTCAAAAATAGAAAAATTAATTTGGAACATTTATTTATTTATTTATTTATTTATTTAAAAGGTTTTATATAGCGCTGGCTAGACCCGGAGGTATCAGAGCGCTTTACATGGGTATCAGACAATAAATAGCAGGTTACAGCTTTACAAAGGTTACACAGTTATTAGAGCATGGCAATTTTAGTTACAAGTAAGGTTGAGACAAATCCCATGAGAGATGGAAGAACAAGCAGTTAGCCATTTTGTAACACTAAGGGAGACAGCTGGAAAGACGATGGTGCAAAGCTTTAGACCCTGTTGATACAGCTAAGAGAAATTTACATCATACGCCCTAAATGAGAAATTTGGAAGGCAAGGACCAACTTCTACAGTGAAGGCATCTCCTCTACCCCTATCCTAAGGGTTAACTACCAGCCGCGGCCGGTAGTGGGAGTGCCGGCCGGACGATGACGTGGGGAGTGGGAGGGGCAAGGTGGGGGGGTAGTAATGTATGGATTACGGAGTTTAACAGGTAAGTAAACATAAAAATAAATAAAGCAAATTTCGTTAGGCACACTGCATCGCATTTGGTGATGCAGTGCACACAACAACATTTGTTTTATTTATTTTATGTTTACTTACCTGTTAAACTCCGTAATCCATACATTACTACCCCCCACCCTGCCCCTCCCCTTCCCCACGTCACCACCCGGCCGGTACTCCCACTACCGGCCGCGGCTGTCAACTATTTTAGATATACAAAGAAAAGGCAATACCCAAGAGTGAGAACGAAGGCCCTTCTAAATCATTATTTGACATGCCATCAAATTATTTTCCATAACAAATAAACCCTCCAAATCCGCATTGAGTCAGATGGCAATCAGCATACTGGCATCTTACCAGAAGCTCCCACTCCATCTGTACACAAACAGTTCTGATTGTAATTTGTCTCACCACAGGATGTCATTACACGTGTATCTAGCATTTAAATGTCAGGTTCAGTAAAAGACTACATAGGCACCATTGCTAATATCATAGCTTGCCTCATCAAAGCCTGAATGTTAAGGTTGTTTACTCAGAAGACTTCTTCTGACAAAACAACTTAAATTGACCTCCGTATCCTGGTCAATTATAGACAAGTTTCCATGTAACTGGTCCTAGCTAATGTAACTGAAACAAAGGCTTGCTAGGAATCAACGATGACATTGAGATAGGCAAGTTCCCAGGCAAGTTCCACTCAGGCTTTCGGCCTCTCTACATCACAGTAGCATCCTTTATGAATATTTGTGAATACAAGTTTATTAATTATGGATTTGAGGCCTGTCTGCTGTTATGGAGTTGTTAGAACTATCATATGCATTTGATGCCATGAATCATGCTTATGGTTCAGCAAACTGAGGTATGGCATGGTCGTCGCTAGCTCACTACAGTGCGTTAGACTGGACAGATTATATTCCTAGCATATGCCTTCAGAATGTGTCATCCCCCAAGGCTCAGCATTATCACCTTTGATGTTTAATCAGCATTTGTTGATTGTGACACAGCTAATGAAAGACAAAAGCATCCTGCACAAACTTTACACGGGTGACACACAATTCAGTAATGATTCTGGAGACAATGAAAGACTGTCAGGCTGCCCTTAATCTATCAAACACTTGGTGTGTGCCATTGGCCTCTGCCCATACAACAAAAAGACAAAACTCCTTCTACTAAATAAGGATAAAAACTCAGCCTTTGGTCCTAACTAGTACTAGGATTGCAGTCCTGCTCCTTTACTGGTATTAATGGCACATAATCTGGGAGTCATGTTTGACACTGATCTATCTCTCCTTCTACAGATAAAACATGTTGTGTCATTTTCTAATTACCATTCCTGGGCTAAACTCAAAATCCACTCAGCACTATAAACTCATTGAAAACTAGTAATTCAAGCAGTTGTTTTACCTAGAATGATCATGTTTATCAGCAAAGGCTCGGATTATGCCAGCTCACAACAATGCATAATCAAACCCAGCACAGATAATCCTGGTATAAAATGCAGTGTAGGGCAAGGTCCCGGTGCATTGGCCTGAACTTTTTAATGACCATAATCTTACCAGACTTTTAAGTTCCAATAAGGACCTAAGACTACAAATACCCAGCTAACATTTCTCCAAGTTTGGTGGAAATCACTAAAAGTTGCAAGCACCAGGTTATAGAACAAACTGACAAGAGTTATCTGATAGACAGTGGTCATGATTGTATTCACACAGAGATTTTAACAACAGGAATTGCACACAGATTTACAATATAATTTTTCCAAATTAATATTCGTTTACTATTGAATTCAAAAGTAGGATAAATCAAGTTTTGGTATCAGCCCAAAAGACAATAAAAACGAAGATTGCTAGGGCTTCATTGCAAAAGGTGTGCTAATCGTGATTTGGGTTCAAACAGAAGTTTGCACAAATGTAAAGTGTAAAATGTGTGCAAATAGTGCACAGTATCATCATTTTGTTTTCCACACAAATGTTCCCAAAAAACTGGCGTCCTTTGCGCAGGAAAAACTGTAGAATACAGAGTTTTGCAGCTTAGATTGGGAAAGTGTGCAGAACTTGGAATGTGATGGTAATTTTGCACCATGCAAAAACGAATCCCTTACCCCCCCTCTCTATTTCCCAGGGCTGAGTTACCTCTCTGGATTTCCTTTAATGAAAAAATTACCAAAAAAATTACCAACATCAATTGAAAGACTGAGAAATTAACATTAGCATTTTATATCTAAAGAAAAATGAACATGCATATGCTTTCAATCGAAAATGTAGGCATACAAATTAATGTAACTGTTAAATGCATCAACATTTTCCAGATGCATGCATTATTATGAGCCACGACATCCTGTGTCATTTAATTCACCTATTTGTTCGTAATCCTATTTCTTAATACCCTTTATTCCTATATTATAACGGCGTTAGCTCTCTATGACTATATCCTCATCATAATCAAAAGTACTCATAAAAACACAATAAAACATCACATCATTCTACATAGAACACCATTAAAACAACGAAGAATGGAACCATTATACAAAATGATCAAATTCAATGCATTCAATTACCTTTCCCCCAATCTAGTGCTGAAATAACCTTGTGCAAAATAGAAATAAAGTGCAGATTCATCATATATCCCTCGTATCACTTCAGAATAATAGTATTTATGAACCCTAAATACATGTTCAAAATATCAATTATCAACAATGCAGATTTTCATTTGCGCTTAACCTAACCATCCTTAAAAAACCTGGAGGCAAGTGCAAAATAGCTATATTCATGAACCCTTTATAATAAGGAACATATCAGTAGCCACTTTTTGGCTTGGATACATTTGTTTCACCAAATCCAAACCACCAAAAGGTTTCTTGAGATTGCATACACCCAACATCTGTTAGTATCAATACTGATTGATTGATTGATGCTTTATTTCGATATGCACATATCATAAAAGCAGTACAAAAAGATAAAAACAGCATGTCGAAATAAGTCAGACTGTACAAATGGAATGATAATTAAAACACGGTATGTCAGCATAAATTAGATAAAAAAGAATTAAATTGTTATGGACAGTCTTCTAAGTCTTATCAACCAAGCCCATTTTAAAAATTTTGCAACAGCACAAACAATAGGAGGGGCTGTGTTAGTTAAAAGAATCCGGAGGGCAACAGAATGCTGACGAGTCCCCAGTTCTCTGCAAATGGGGCCAAGCCAACGTGATCTGGGGCGACCATAGTCCGGGCATTCGAAAAGGAAGTGTGGCACCGTCTCTGGTTTGTCCGGACAAGAGGCACAAAAGCGTGAGGTGGGCTGGGCTTTATTCCACCTTGAACAGAGATCCGCCAAGGGCAAGGTTCCTAGCCGAAATTTAATGAACAAGGACCTATCCAAAGCAACTGTTATAATATCCATATATGGCTCATACAGGACAACGTCTTTGAACAACAGGAAAGCTGCGGTGGTTTTGCAATGCTGCTGGCTACTAGAGCGCTTCACGTCAACCCACTCCCAGAAAAGTTTTTTTAGAATCTTCTTTGGTGGAGCGGAGTGACTATGCCAGCAGGAGGCCAAACCCAATTCCCCTAAAAGATGTTTTATGTCCTTCAGCCATTTGATGCTACTCCAACCATCAGCATGCATTACTTCTGCCAGCCCATTGGCATACGATTGTAGCTCCGGGACCCTCCACAAGCGTGCCCAGAGCAGAAGGGGACGAAGCCGAGCCTGGTCCCTTATGGCTTTACAGCCAGTGTCCAAGAGCATTGGGATGGTCGGGCTGCTCGATGGAATAGCAAGAAGGTCCTTGATAAATTTATTTTCGGCCTTACTCAGTGAGTCGACTTTGCCCAAGCCCCACAGTTCCGATCCATAAAGAGAAGCAGGGACTGCACGAGCTTTGTAAATCTCCAGTATGGGTGCAACACAATGTTTTGAGGAGTTATTATACTCCTTAAGAAGGGCGCCCCCCACCCTTTTGTGGGCCAGAGTCATTTTATCGATGTGGGCAGTCCAGCTCATTGCATCATTAAGACGGATCCCCAGATAATCAAATTCCGCCACTCTTTCTAGAGGTATGGAGTTCAGAATTGGAGGGGGACCAAGTTTGCGGGGTGGGTGCATGACTAGGTACTTGGTCTTGTCTATGTTAATGACGAGGCCTTTAGTGGTACAGAAATCCTGGAAGCGGTTCAGCAAAGACTGTAAACCTTGGGGGGTTTTGGAGATGAGGAGGGTGTCGTCGGCGAACAACAGAGTTGGAATTTTTACTCCACCCAGGCTGGGAGCGTCTGATGGTTCGCCCAGTAGATGATCTACCACCCCGTTAATATAGAGGGAGAATAAGGTAGGGGCCAAAACACAGCCCTGTCTTACTCCCCTCTCGACCCTGATTTTATCGGTCTTTTCCCCATTCAGCCCCCATCTAACCTGGGCATAGGTGTTGGTGTGCAGGTTAATGAGGAGGTTCAATAGGTACGGGGGCATCCCTAAACCATGAAGCACCCTCCAAAGTTCCTCCCTTGGTACCAGGTCAAAGGCAGTCTTAAGGTCAATAAAGGCCAGATAGAGACTGCCTTTGCCCAGCACCACCACCTTCCAGTGTAACAACAAAAGCCTAAAGGCCTGTTCAATAGTTCCTGTACCTGAACGGAACCCAGCCTGCATGTCGGACAGAATGTGATTGTCGTCCACCCATTGAGTAATTCTCCCCAAGATGGTTTTCCCGGCCAATTTCTGGCTGGAGTCTATTAGGCTTATAGGCCTATAGTTCCCGGGTAACTCCTGACTGCCCTTTTTAAAAATGGGGACCACCTCCGCACCTCTCCAGGAGTCAGGCACAAGCCCTCCCCCCATGATTGCATTGAGGAGTGCTGAGATTAGAGCCCCCCATTCTTCCGGGTAAGCACGGAGGATGTCCCCCGGTAGGCCATCCGGGCCAGCTGCTTTCAAGGGGACCAAGGTTTTGATCTGCTTTGTTACATCAAGGGGGGAAAACAGATCCAGGTCACTGTCTAGAGTAAAGGCTGGGATTTTAAAGGGATCATTAAGGGGGCCTTCAACAGGAGAGTAAAGATTTTGGAAATGGGAAAACCAAGTCAGGGCATTGATCGCACAAGTCCTCTGGGAATCGTCGGGACGATTCCTTTTGCCCACCATGTCCCAAAAACCTTTAGCATCTTTCCCTCGACTGGCAGCCAGGAGGTCCTGCCAGAAGTTATCCTCCCATTCCATCCTAGCATTTTTCTGGCAGAGTGTGTAGTGTCTCCTGGCCTCCCTAGTCCTAAGCGGCAATTTGGACTTGACTGCCTCGATAAGAAGTGATTTCGCCTCCCTACACTTTTGGTTGTACCAGCCCTGACCCGGTCGTAGGCTGGGTTTCCTTCCGCTCGGGTGGGCTGGGACTACAAAGAGGTCGCCAATGGCCTGAATTATGACACAAAACCTAGGTGCCACCTCCATCAGCCCTTCCTCTTGGCAGTCAAGATTGGCCAGGGCTGAAACCAGAAGCTGCCTAATCGCAGAGGTTTTCTCCTCCGAAAGAGCCAGCTTCGCCCACTTTAGCCTTCGCCCACAGTTCGTGACCACTGACAGGTCTGGAGCGGGGTTGCAGGGAGAACCACTCACGGTGCTGTTGACGCACCTGTGGGAGAGGGTGAGGGACAGGAGATTGTGGTCACTCTCCACAGAAGGTAAAACTACCATGTCCTCCACCATGCCCCACAGGTGTATGTCAAGGAGGAAATAATCAATCCGTGACGTGTGTCCTGGCCTGTTATAGGTGTGCGCCCCTACTTTGTCGGACCTGGTTCTGCCATTGGCAGCTCTAAGCCCAAACTCCATAACTAAGGAGTTGATCTGGAGGGCCACTTCTGTCCACTTTTTAACAGGGCCAAGCTCGAGGGGAGGAATCCCCCACCCATTATCAAGATCCTCTTGATCTCCTAGGATGTCCAGATCCAGAGGCTCGAAAGTGCAGTTCAGATCACCTGCCAACAGTGTACAGGACCTGTATGGAGATGAGCGGAGTTGCGCTTCCAAGCAAGCTATAACTGGGGATTCTCTTCCCCCCTTAGTGCCACGGGCGTAAATGTTAAAAATGTTTAGAATGACTCTGCCCTGGGGATTTCTAAGCAAAATATTTAGGAGGTCAGGGCAGTTAGTGTCCTTCTCCTCCACCCTACAGTTAAGTTCGGTGGATACCCAGATTAACAGACCGCCAGAGGGACGGCCCCTACCAGTTGCACTTACTGCTGCCGGCAAAAAGTGGGTGGAATAACCCGCCTTGTGAAGGGGCACCCGACTCCAGGTTTCCTGGAACAGGCAAATGGAGTATTGCTCCACACGCTCGCTCCAATCCGGCAACGCCAGCTTCCCTTCGAGGCCCGCAACATTCCAGCTGAAAACCCTAATCTGGGGGTCCGTTACAGCTGCAATGCTACAATCCTCAACAGGGGATGACAAGTCCGCAGAACCCACATCAAGAGGACCAGGCGGAGAATTATGGGAAGCCCCAGTCTCCCCCTTCCTCTCTACAGACTCGGCCGTAGCCAGAGTCTGCAGTGGGGAGGAGGAGCCATTGGATCTGTGGTATGGTGTTGACCCAGCGACAAAGCCTGGGGCCACAACATCCTCCCCCGGAATATAACTGAGTCAACAACTCCCAGGTCCCCAGTTTGGTATCACTGGAGCTGGGCATAGCTGCTGAGAAAGAACTCCCGGGGTCAAAAGGCCGTGGGCAGTATTTTCCATCAGAAATTGGCCCCCTGGGCTGCCCATGAAGGAGGGTTGTCCAAGGTGGATGGAGGGGGTGGTCATAATAGACCGTGGGTAAAAAAATGTCAAATCGACTATGTCGATACCCGAACCAGCCGTGGATTGACCTTGGGAGCATATAAATTGGGCAACCCTAGCATCTTGGAAATTTACAACCACACAATCCCCTTCAAGCGATTTTTTCCCGTGTCCAATCCAACCCACCCTGCGTACACCAAGAATAATTCCATCCACTCCCGCAGGCAAGGGCCTGTTGGCTTTCAGCCAGTGGATGACCTTATTCTTTAGTGCCTGATGGTTTTCCCGCTGGGTACTCCCAATAGGGGGAACTTTCGTAAGGATGACAACATACGGGTGGCACTCAGGGGGGAGGTTAACTGGGGGGCACTTGCGTCTACTGTTCTGAGGAGGACCCAAGGGGAGCCGATTTGTAGGTGGGACGGGAATAGATGCAACCTTAGGAGTTGATGCGACACCACCAGTTGCATCAGATATGACAACCCCAGGTTGCGAAGTAGGGCCCGTCCCTCCCTTCTTGTGTTGCCTTGGGGCCTGGGTAGCCACCGGGGATATTGCTGCTGGGGAAAGGGTAGCATGCACGTGGGCAACACAAGTTGGAGCCTTCGGCTTTATCTGTCTAAGACTGACCTTTGGAGCAGCCAAGATCGTATTCCCAGGTGCAGGGTGCTTGGGCGGCTGCATCAGTTGGTCTCCCAGGGGGGGTCTCACTGGGACCTCTATCCTATTGGACTCATCTAACCTATCAGTCCTATCCTTACTGGACTTTGGCTGGTGCTTGAGAAGGGTCTTTAGGGCAAAGAAATTGTCCCTAGTAGCCTGCTCAAAGCAGTCAAGCCTTTCCCCCAACCTCTTGACCTGGTCTATAAGTGGCAACACAAGAGACTTGACCATCTTCTCAAACGCCTCCATAGAGTGACCCACGTTGTCCTGAACAGGCGTTAGTGGGGCCGACAAGAAAGGTGGTACTGTATCAATGACAGCCGGAGCGCAAATGGCTGTCCCTGTGGATACCGGTCCTGCGTTGCTCTGGGGGGGAGGACCCCTCAGGGGCGGGTACCTGGGATGGTTAGTGGTCTTAGATGGGCAACCCTTTCTAGTATAATTTGCCCTTTTCCCCTTCCTTTTGATAGGCTCCTGGATGGGTTGCTTTTTAGTCGGAGCTTGTGGGACGGGAGCAGGAACCTCAGGGCAGTGTAGGGACTGTATGCCGGGTGAGCCTACTAAAGAGAGCTCACTGCATGGATCCACAAGCACAGCACATGGACTGGTACTGTGGACACCAATCAGTGAGCTTTCAAACCCCTCTAAACCACCCATTGGAGGTGCAATAAGGGAATCCCCAGGCAAATCCCCAAGCAAAGGTGCAGGGGAAGTAGGATTTAGAGGGGACAACACTATTGCTGGCGATGGACTTTTAGCAAGAGGGAAGTCAAGTGAAAGGCGCCGTTCAGATATGGCAAGTTCATTGTCTATGACAGCCGCCACCCTTGTCAGGAATTTGTCCATAGAGCCAAACATAGCACCCCCGGGGGCACTCTCCCCGCAACCCCTCAAGGCCTTACCGGAGCGTGTTGACATGCTGAGATGCGGTACCACAGGTTGTAACCGGTACGGTAGATGGAAATGGGGTGGCCCTGCCCTGCCTCCTCCTGCCCCGGACGGCCACAGACGGCCCGCCCTCTGCCCGGGCTCCGCCCGGCGCTGCCCGCGCGCGTCCCGCGACGCGGAGGGAGAGCCTGGCCTTTGTAGCGCCTCCGGGCGCGAAGACAGCGGGAAACCGGAAGTGCGCGCTGAGCCCGCTGGGAGCTGTAGTCTCCAGCCGCGCTGATGGAGTGATGGCGGCGAGACTTACAGCGTTCCCCACCCAGGGACTGGCGCTGTGTGCAGGCGTGTGCTGGCGTGCAGGTAAGGGTCTCCTGGCTCCTGGCTTGTCCCCCGCTCCACCGAGGGAGAGCCTGGCCTTTGTAGCGCCTCCGGGCGCGAAGACAGCGGGAAACCGGAAGTGCGCGCTGAGCCCGCTGGGAGCTGTAGTCTCCAGCCGCGCTGATGGAGTGATGGCGGCGAGACTTACAGCGTTCCCCACCCAGGGACTGGCGCTGTGTGCAGGCGTGTGCTGGCGTGCAGGTAAGGGTCTCCTGGCTCCTGGCTTGTCCCCCGCTCCACCGAGGGAGAGCCTGGCCTTTGTAGCGCCTCCGGGCGCGAAGACAGCGGGAAACCGGAAGTGCGCGCTGAGCCCGCTGGGAGCTGTAGTCTCCAGCCGCGCTGATGGAGTGATGGCGGCGAGACTTACAGCGTTCCCCACCCAGGGACTGGCGCTGTGTGCAGGCGTGTGCTGGCGTGCAGGTAAGGGTCTCCTGGCTCCTGGCTTGTCCCCCGCTCCACCGAGGGAGAGCCTGGCCTTTGTAGCGCCTCCGGGCGCGAAGACAGCGGGAAACCGGAAGTGCGCGCTGAGCCCGCTGGGAGCTGTAGTCTCCAGCCGCGCTGATGGAGTGATGGCGGCGAGACTTACAGCGTTCCCCACCCAGGGACTGGCGCTGTGTGCAGGCGTGTGCTGGCGTGCAGGTAAGGGTCTCCTGGCTCCTGGCTTGTCCCCCGCTCCACCGAGGGAGAGCCTGGCCTTTGTAGCGCCTCCGGGCGCGAAGACAGCGGGAAACCGGAAGTGCGCGCTGAGCCCGCTGGGAGCTGTAGTCTCCAGCCGCGCTGATGGAGTGATGGCGGCGAGACTTACAGCGTTCCCCACCCAGGGACTGGCGCTGTGTGCAGGCGTGTGCTGGCGTGCAGGTAAGGGTCTCCTGGCTCCTGGCTTGTATCAATACTGAGAATCCTATATGCCTCAATATGCTAACTTGAGCCCAGTTTCCTACACCAGGACACGTTCTATTGCACTCGTTGCACTCCATAAGCTGGACAAAAGAATAGTGAGTGTATTAAGGATGCAGAAGCCCGTTCACAAGCAGGAAAATTATCTTCCTTAGGTCTTAGATCACCCCACTTTCTAAGTAAGACTCTTAGGGATTTGTTTTTCCAATTGCATGTACAGTTTACCAGCAAGTCGATGAGTTATTTCGTCAATCATGCTCTTGGACAGAGGGAATGGTTACAAATCAATAAACTCCACTGTCAATGATTATTTACAACTGCGAACAGTTTGAGCAGACACATATTTCCAATACAATCTGTTAAGGCCACTTTACAGAGTGAATTTAATTCCTCTGGAAATTTTCAAAATCTCCCCAGGCCCAGTTTCACCAACAATGTTTTAATAGAGCTCAACCACTGTATTTTCTGAGCACAAGTAGGGGCAATAAGATCCTTTATGCCCTCTAGATAAGCTCCTATAGCAGTCAAGGTCCATAAACGGTGCAAATATATTAAGGGTATAAAAGGGAGCTAATAAACTTGTTTTCAACTGCTGTCAGAATGCGAGTGTTCTCATGACCCCAAATTTCTGAAACGTGCAGGGCTCCCCCCAATGCATTAGTGTTACATATGTCTAGGGTTGGGGCAAATATCTTAGATATAGTCCATTTGTGAATCTTCGATATACTCGCAGTATGCTGGATTAAAGATAATTGTGTTTGTTGCATTTGCAAAACCCAGTTTCAGCTTGGGGTTAATTTTATGCCCAAATAATGAAAATTAGGGACCAAGTCAATTAGATCCTCACACACATATATTTGTCATCTGTGATTCTTCATTTTTGCAGGGCTGCAATTCATAAATTTGGTCTTCAAGCTATTTATCTCTAGCCCCTGTTCTACACAGACTGCATTAAAGTGGGTTAACAGCTGTGGTAAGCACTGGGGAGTTTTGGAAAGCAATAGCACGTTGTCAGTAAACAGCAGGGCGGGAATCCTCTGACCAGCTATTTTTGGTGAGCCACAACCACCCCAGCCAAGTAAATCTATATCCCCATTAACATAGAGAGAAAATAGGGTCAGAGAAAGCAAACAACCTTGCCTAAAGCCACACTAAATCTTTATTGGGTCAGTTAGTTATGGCCCTGTCTCCCCAACAAACTCGGGCATAGTTTTCTGCATGTAATTGCACCTGATGGCCAATAGATTTGAGGGAATACACATCCTATCCGAAACCATCCACAACTATACCTTAGGTCCAGATCGAAGGCTGCAACGCAAATCAACAAAGGCCACCTCTTGATTGCTGCAGTCTTCCAATAGATACAGTTGAAATGAAAGAGCTGATGTACAGTGCTTATGCCCCCTCTAAAATTCGCCTGATAGTTTAACATATCATTATTCTTCATCCACTCTTGGAGCTGAACTAGCACTTTTTTTTACAAAAGGCCTTCTGCAATGCACCTTCTAAACTAAGTGGCAGATAGTTACATGGATCATTATGTTGGATCTTCTTATAAATGAGTATATTCTCTGCCAACTACCAAGATAAAGGGCTCTCCCTTCACGTTAAAATTGCATTCAATGGGATATCGATATAACAATCCCATACTTCAGGATCGGTCAGGAAAAGGTCATTAGGGATCTTGACTGTCCCTGGTGCTTTGGACACTAGACTGGACTTAATAGCCATCTTAGTTTTGCTGAACTCAAAATCTAGAGTATGTCGATTTTCCAGCTTGGTAGCTAATAACAGATCCATAGCATCTCAACATGTTTCCTCTCTACCCGTGTACAGGTTACTAAAATGGGCCACCCAGTCTTGGGGTTGAACAAAATATTCCACATGCCTCCAGGTACCATTAACTCTGGTTGCAGCTATTTTCCAAAATGTTGTATTATCCTTGTTATTCATTGCACAATGCAAATTTTCCCATGAGGTGATCTCCCAATCACTTTTGGCTTTAGCCAGCTCCCTCCCATATATACTACTCTATACTTCACCAAATCACTCCTACACTAAGGGCCTTAATCCGAGTTTGGCGGTCCCTTGGAAATCAGTTTTGGTGGTGGTCTGAGTAAGTGAGCTTGGCTGTCCAACCATTGTATTGAGAGTTCGATGGGCTTCACGAAGACTGCCGCTAAACTGCTGAGACTACTAGAAGACCACTGGGTTTGCCGTTGGGGAAATGTACCCACCATAGGGCGGTACAGGGGAGGTGCACTGCCATGCGTATTCTGAGCTGCCTGATCCACGAGCAGACCGCAGCAGTCTGATTGCCTGCTTTAGGGTGGTGGTGACGAAGGATTTGGAGTGCGTACTCACTCCTTTCTTCTTCTTCCAGGCATATTCCGAAGTGGATCCCTTTCTCCATGTCCCCCCTTCACAGCAGGATCTTCACTCTTAGGAATAGGACCGTGCTTGCGGAGATCTTCAGGTCAGTCTTTTTCAAACCATATTCTGATTGTCAGGCCTGCCCATATATCGACTGAACCTCGGCTATAGGTTTATGGTATTTCTCCAAATATATCATGAAAATGTGTTCATCCAACACATATGCAGTCACAATGCACACACAGGCATCAATATATTTGTGAAAAAACTCACCACCAATGCAAAATCCCCGCCTCCATACTGCCGGCCCCGTGGTCAACTCGTAATACGGCAGTCTTTGGACCACCAACACTGTGGAAAGCTGGCGGGGGCGGACATGGTCCCACGGTGGCCGGACTACTACACTCGTAATAAGGCCCTTAGTATTAAATGTGGCTATTAAGCCTGCTTTCACTGTCCTACATGCTTTATTGTACCATGGCACATCCTTCAACTTTTTAATGTCACCCCTTTTACCTTAAGCTAACAGTTGTCTGATTGAGGAAACAAGAGCTTCATGGTCATCATGAAGGGCTGTTTTTCTATTCTCAAGGGAAAGGTCATTCAATTTCCCCACAACCACTACAACATTTCTAACTACTACTTTCAAAACCTCAGGGTTCTTAACTACCCATCCCCACAGGATGGCTTTTCTATTATTAGTATGAGAAATGTTCCCTACAGATGATTTACCTATAAACAGATGCCATTCTACTATATTTCCCAATAGGGTCAAGCTCAAAGGTGGAGTGGTCTGGTATATTAAAAGGATACCTGCCTTCACTATCTGAGGGCGTTCTCCCACTTGCTGCTTCTAAATCACATTTTAGTGCCAATGCCAAAAATTGGGTTGCCCTATGTATCTATTTTACTGGGGGTTGCTCTAGCCAGACAATTCTCCACTTACTATCTTCTTCGGATGTTAAATCTGGCAGAATAGCCACCAGCTCTTGAATGGTTATATGTAGATTACCTGCCACTATTAGGTTTCCTTTTCCAGTTAACTCTTCATTGTGAATATCCACCAGTATATCTGGAGAGTCAACAGTAATTTTATATTGAAGTGCTATCTTGACTAAAATCACTAGACCCTCCCGATGGTCTGCACCTGCCTGACTGGACAGCCTCTATACAATAGGATGTGAACCCATTCCTATGTTTAGGAGCTGTGCTCCAAAACTCATGAAAGAGACATACAGCATCTCCATCTATAATCAATCGCCAATCTAATCCAAGCTAATTCAGACAGATTTGTACTAATCCCAACTACATTCCAAGAGAACACTTTGATCAGTTTGGAAGGTCCATCTTTGGGACATAGAGGGTCACATGATTTAGAAGCCCCATCCATCCCATAAATAGTAATGGTCTTATCTTCAATTATCATTGGATTTGCCTCATTAATATTCATCATGAACATCTCCCACCATCTCTATTCACAGCTGAAAGGCCATAAATCCTCTGTATGTAACCAGAACCCTACTCTTAGCCCAACACACTGGTTCCCTTAGTTCCTTGCTACAACTATTCCAATCTAAATTTTCTCTGAATTGACCACTTGGCCGCAGTAAATCTGCTTCACTAGAACCTGTGTCCCTGAAATCTCCTGATCCCCTCGATCTATAACATGCAATGATTTGCCTTGAATTATTGCTGGAGCTTGAACTTTTTTATTCAATCTGGATTTGATTTTTCGCACTACAGATTTTATGTTCATCAGTAGACATAAGGCCATAAACTAGGCATTTGTGCTTAAAATCCACTCTCACAGTATTATAGGGGTCACCAGAGGTTTCAATCCTCTCAGCTCTTAAAATGTCACTTCTAAAATCTAATAGCAATTCCTAACATCCCGTAGCCAATGAATAACTTTCCCTGAACGTCCTTTACACGAACTGCAAGCTTTGGGACCAGAATTAAACTGATTTGGCCTTTATTGGATTGAACTGGGTTTCAAGTGTACTTCCTAGTGTATACCCTTCTATATGGGTATGATTGGGAGCAGTATGGATAGGGTTTTGCATGAATGGGTCATATATTACTAGGGGGCCGATTGCGATTCGGGAAAAACCGCTCCGAATAGCCGTTCGGAGCGTTTTTCCCGTATGAATCGTACCCTGGAACGTCCCCTGTATGTACGACGAAGTACGATTCGTACCAGGAGCCGTACTCTGTACAAGTCGTACAGAGACCGTACGACTCTAATCTCCGTACGATTCTCCCTCGGAACCCGCTGTACACGACATCTGTACGGTTCGCGGCTGGTTTTTACGACCTAGCAAGTACGATACGTGTCGGGTACGCACCGTACGACCCTTTTTCTACGGGAGCTGAAAACAGCCATAAAAGCAGAGTTTGCGCCGAAACAGGTACGGAATGCCCCCCCCGGGTACGGTGCATACCCCCCATGATCGCAGGGGTACGCACCGTACCCCTGCGATCATGGGGTGTACGAACCGTACCCCATGTACGATGGGTATACGAGCCGTACCCCATGTACGAAGGGTGTACGAGCTGTACCCCATGTACGATGGGTATACGAGCCGTACCCCATGTACGATGGGTGTACGAGCCGTACCCCATGTACGATGGGTGTACGAGCCGTTCTCCATGTACGATGGGTGTACGAGCCGTACCCCATGTACGATGGGTGTACGAGCCGTACCCCATGTACGATGGGTGTACGAGCCGAACCCCATGTACGATGTACATGGGGTTCGGCTCGTACACCCATCGTACATGGGGTACGGATCGTACACCCCATGATCGCAGGGGTACGGTGCATACCCCTGCGATCATTGGGGGTACGGACCGTACGGTGTGTATGTGTTTGTGTGCTTTTCCGTACGACTCGCCCTTACCTGACGTGCACCGTATGAATCGCGTCCTCATACCCCGGTCCGGATCGTACTCGTCAGGTCGTACGGCATGTGTACGAGTCGTACGGTTCACGGTTTCAGCCTTGCAATACGTACGGATCGCGACGATTCGGACGGATTCACGGAATACGGATCGTACTACGCGACTCGGACGGACACGATTCGTACGGAGAGGGCTCCGGGTACAAATCATACGGACGTTTTTTTTCCCGAATCGGAATCGACCCCCAGGTGTCCAACTCCATGTTTCCATCCGCATTGGAACTTCAATCGTTCCACCTCATAGGATTTCTGTTGCCTTTTCCTCCTCTCCTAATTGCATCAGTCTGCTTCTGGGATGGCTTTAACAGCTTAGTGGACTTTGGGGGTATGTGATTATTCAACAGGTTAAGTTAGATGTAAATGTAAATGTGTAAATGTATGAAACTTATATAGCGCAGGACTTACCCTGGGGCATCTCCGCGCTTGCTTAGGGAACCTGTCCTGGTATTCCCCTGTGAGAAACCCCGGCAGGGTATCCACAAGGTGAAAGCCAGGCATCCCGCCGCGAGGGGCCGATGTGGAGATTAAGCAAGCTATTGCCCAGAGTCGCAGAGTGTGACCCCGTGAGTCGAGTAGGCACCGGAGCGAGAATTGTCGAGACCGTGGAATTTATGAGCCCGAGACCCGCCGAGGCGGGGAATCGAACCCTGGTCCACGGTCGATCTCAGATTCCGGGTCTGCCGCCTCTAACCACTGAGCCACACTTCTCCACTGAGATTAGAACCTAAGATCAAAGATTTCCTTCAGTGCCTTTCTAAGGGGACCTTGCTGAGCCCTCTTGGTACCGTCCCATCCTGAATTGGTTTTGATTTGAAGCAATGCTTCAGCAACTTTTCTCTCCAACCTATTTTAACCTAGTTTGTTCACGAACCTCATCCCTAAAACCAAGTATGATATACACCAGACATTCCAGAACCAGTGGGTCACCTTATTTCTCACTGGGTTTCCCATTGGGTGTGATGTCTCCCCTCCCCTCCTTCAACCCATCCCTGCCCACTTCTTCTAAATGTAAGGAATAGTATTTGTTTTGACATTGAATTACCCAATTAGTATGCTCAGGCAGATGACCCTGCTATTGCCAAAGAAGATACCTCCTGGTAGTTACCTATTTGAGCATGTTGTGTCACCCAAATGGGTGCTTTTAACTCCTCAAACATTTTTTGTGGTACATTTATGTTCTTTGCTCAAGAGTGGGCAAGGGGTAACAGTGGGTGGTACAGTGGGGACAGTTCGGTAGTGGGATTTAAAATGTCTTCAACTTCCTACAGCAAATTATCAATCCTATTCATCCACAATGTTCCCCTGCTGAATGGAGTTTTTGTTTTCTGTTGTAGAGCCAGTGGCTACATCAGACGCTTTCCTTTACCCCATTTCAGTTGCTTAAAAAATACAACCTAATGGACAGGTAATGTCCACCCCACAAAAAGTTGGGGCACTCAGCTGCTACTGCACCAACTTAGGGAGCTCTAAAATTGCTTCAAATGAAGATGAAAGAACGAGGCACAGCAACTCAGTGCAAATGATTGATTGATGGATTACACTTAAACCAGATATAACACAGCCGTTCCCCAAAATTTAAAATATTTAAAAGCAACAGTATAACACAATTACATTAAAAATATTTTGATGGCACTCTCAATTACCCCTTTCATATGTCCATATGACAATAAGAAGTTAGTTCAAAGGTATTAAAGCACTAGGAAAGAGGAGCCAAAAATAATGGCAGTACCTTTTGCAAAATGTTAGAGAAGCGTGAGCTGTGTTTGCCGCTCCTCCTGGACTTGGTGAAGGGCTGCTGAGGATTTAGTCCGACCCCAGCAGCTTAGTCCACAAAGTCATGTTCTATGCAGTGGTTAAAGAGAAGCACTTATGAGTGTGGGCTGTGTGCCACTCCTCCTAGGCTTAGTGAGTGGCTGCTGAGAGGCATCGCCGCCCCTGCTGCGGAGTCCACAAAGTCTGTGTCTTACGCTGTGGTTAAACAGAAGAAGTGCTTATGGGCTGTGTGTGCGCCTCCTCCTGGCCTTGGCGGAGGGGTGCTGTGGGACATTGTGTTATGTGAATATGTATTAGTTATTAATATTATTTATGAAGTCATATGTCTTCACAGTGTGTTATACCAGGCTTAGGTGCATGTTGCACTATTACTAGTCCATAGTTGCCTGGGAGACTTGAATATTAATGCTCCTGAAGCTCTAGGCTGAGTCAGTTGAGATCCTGGTTTCTGATCATGGGAGATGATGTTGGAGAGACCCTGATAGATCAAGAGTGGTTAAAGGGTACGAACATAAAATCATTTTTATATCTAATGCTATTGCAGTTGTCCACAAAGTCAGAGGCAGGTTGAAAGAGCATCTCCACAAAGTATGTGTGGATGGCATTATTGAGCCTATAGATTCCTCCTTATGGGTTTCTCCCATATTTGTAGCTTTAATAAAAAAGTCAGAGAAACTTAGGCTCTGCAATGACTTAAGATCATTAAATAAAAACAATCAAGTTGATTGTTTCCCCTGCCACAATTTCAGGACATGTTGGCACCACTTAGTGGTACAAAAATTTGTTCTATGATTGATCTTAGACCGGCATATTCTCAGATAGAACTGTACAAAGATTCTCGAGATTTGTCAGCTTTCAATACCGCCTTTGGACCTTTTCGCTTTCTTGGAATGCTATTCGGTCTTGCTTAGGCGGCCTCCGTTTTTCAAAAATTTATGTTTCAACCTTTTGGGGGAAGAGAAGGATGTTTTGACATATCAGGTTGATATTTTAATCTCATCTGACTCAGTTCAGTCACACTTGGTCAAGTTACACAGAGTACTACGTATCCAGGAAATCAATTGCATAACGGAAAATAAATAAAAGTGTGAGTTCCTTGTGAAGGAAGTTGAGTATTTTGGTCATATTATCGCTTCAACTGGCATTTGACCTAAACAAGACCTCTTAAAAGCAATACGTGATTGTGCTCAACCCACAGAACAAGATCAGTTGAGGTCTTTTCTAGGATTATGTGAATATTATTCACTGTTTGAACATCATTTCGCACTAATGAGTGAACCATTAAGAAAACTAATCAGAAGTAACGCTAAGTTTAATTGGGAAATTGAACAGATGGTGGCATTTAATAATCTAAAAGATCAAATCATTATTGCCCCAGCTTTACATCTGTACAAAGATAATACAATGTATTTTGTTACAGTTGATGCCAGCAATTTAGGCTTTGGTGCTGTACTTAGTGAGATGGTGATAGTGTAGACAACACAGTGGTTTTTGCTTCTCATGGATTGTCTGCAGCAAAGAAGAACTACAGCACCATTGAGCAGGAAGCACTAGCCTGTGTGTGGGGTGTTCATCATTTTGCTACATATGTTTGGGGGAGATATTTTATAGTAGTCCCTGGTCACAAACCATTGGTCTTTATGTGGAATGACAAAGGGTTGGGGAATGCCAGTCTGAGACTTATTCCCCTCTTTCCAATACTATATGAATTCGACTTTACAATGGAACACATTCCTGATGGAAAGAATTGTAGGGCTTATTTTGAATCCAGATGCCCTACCAATACAAGTGTTGATGAGATGAGTGAAGAGGACAAGGAAATTGTTATTGGTTTGGTAGATTTTTTCGTGTTGGCGGTAGATGTCATAACTGGTCATGATTGGAAACAAGTGACTGCAGCTGATCATTGTCAGAATGTGATTAGAAGGTATGTCACTTGCAGCTGGCCTAGAGAAGGTCAAATTAGAGTGGAATTTAGATCTCTTTTCAAGATGAAGGAAGAGACGAGTGTAGAAGGATTTTTTCTTATGAGGGGATCCATGTTGATTCCCCTGCAATTTTAAGGAGTAAATTAGTTGTTATAACTTATCAGGGACATGTAGGAGTGACGGGGACAAAGAAACAATTGTGTTTGTACTACTCTTGACCAGGTATGGAGAGTTCTGTAGAAACTGTGATGGGTAACTGCAGATAGTGAGGTCAAGATGAGTAATCTCTTGGAACTTACAATACTCCATTGTGTCCAGTCACTTTTCTGCAATGGCCTTGGGAGAAACTTGGCATGGATTTTATTAGTCCTGTTGGGAGTTTGAATGGTGGATACAGATACATTTTGGTTGTGGTAGACTATTATTCTAAGTGAGTATCTTTTAAGTTCATGAGAGAACCTAACACTGATAACATCTTAGATTTTTTTTTAAAGATGTGTTTCAGTCAGAAGGGATTCCTGCATTTCTGATAGCAGATAGTGGAGTTCAATTTGTATCTGATGGCATGAAAGTGTTTCTGATGACCTTTGGAGTAAAACATCATACTACTGTTCTTTATAGTCCCCAAGGAAATGGTTGGGTGGAGAGAGTGAACCGTATATTGAAAGACAAGTTGCAGTTGGCTGTTTCCTCAGGTTTGCATGTGCAAGATGCGGTGAGTGCGAGAGAATGGTCGTAAAATAACAAGCCCCATTCTACCACAGGAGTAACTGTTTGCTTTATTGAGGGGGAGACATTCTTTTAATGAATTGTCCCCAGAATGAATGGTATCAAGATCCAGAGTTGAGGATCATATTCCCAGAAGTGATCAAGTGAGACGACCTGTAGAGATGAGTCAAGCTAAATCCAAGGTCAGGTATGATGATTTCAAACGGGCTAAGAAAAAAGACTTTATAGTGGGTGAACGGGTCAGAATTAGGAGGCGATTTAAGAAAGGTGGTTAAAAGTTCTCTAAGGAGACAACAATTGTTTAAGTTGACAAGCATGCAGTAATGGTTATAAGTGGTAAATAGTGGAGTAAAAGGAGAGTGGCCGTAGTCGAGGGAGGTAGTTTGGAGGAAGCAGGGATTTGTCAGGAAACTGAGTTTATGAATGAGGCACTGCGTGGAGAAGAAGATATTCTTGTGTAAAAGAGTTTCATTGATGCGGAAGTGAATGCTGATGGTCGTGAGGTGGAGGGAGTGGAACTGCAGGAGGGTACTGCGGGGAGAGACTTCAATGAGGAGCTGGGGCAGGCTGAGGAGGTAGTTGCAGCTCAGTCTGCTGGTACATCTATTCAAAGAACAGAAAAGTTGGGGTTTAAGCCTAAATATATTGAAGCCTATGTAATGTGACTCTTTGGTTCTTGGTTCTGTATTTTGAGGTTGTTTTAAAATAAGGAGAAGGTGTGTAATGTTGATATTTAAAAGGGGGAGATGTGTTATGTTCATATGTATAAGTTAATAAAAAAATTTATGAAGTCATTCGTCTTCACAGTGTGTTATAACGGGCTTAGGTGCATGTTGCACTATTACTAGTCCATAGTTGCCTGTGAGTCTGGAATGTTAATGCTCTTGAAGCTCCAGGCTGAGTCAGTTGAGATCCTGGTTGCTGATGATGGGAGATGGTGTTGGAGGGACCCCTGTGCTGACTTCCTAACTTCGGAATAATCTTGCTTCTACAAACTCCTTTGGAAGTGTTTGAATTCTCCTTTGTTCAATGTAACACATAGTCCACCCCAGCAGCGGAGTCCACAAAGCTGGCATCCTGCTCCATGGTTAAAAAGAACAGTTTAAGAGTGCGGGCTGTGTGTGCCCCTCCTCCTTGTCTTGGTGAGGGGCTGACGGGTGACCTAGTCCCAACCCAGCAGCGGAGTCCACCAAGTCAGCGATCATATGTCCTTCAGGGATTTCAATGCATTTTAACACACACCAGCCTCATGCATACCTCAGCATTGAGAATGTTGTCCTCAGAGCACACAACCTTCACATTGAGAATTCTGTCCCCAGAGAAACCAACCTTTGCTATTCTAAACACATTACGTGCGGTATTCTAAATCCTCTTGTTTGTGTACAAAGCTTTCTCCTGGGAATCCTGTCTTCAGAGCACAGCCATCACAGCCCAACTGTCTGTAAACTGAAGTCCGGTTTAAAAAGTGCGCTTTCTGGCCTACCTTGGATACAGATAAGTTATGTTACGACTTTGTGGTATAGCCCATTCCAAAGTTGATGAATCTGCAATCTGATATGCTTGTCTTTATCTCTGAGTTATCTACATTTACAATGTGTGATGGATTAAGAGTGGATGGAGCTTAAATATAATTGGAATGCCCAGGTCAGGGGGTATAACAGGGTCATATTAATGGAAGTGCCCCAGGGGCACAACGGGTATGGGCACCCTCTTTGTGCATTTCTGGGGCACATCTGTATTACAGAAGGGGCGAAGAGGCTTATGTAGCCTCTGCTGTAATACTTATGGCGCCTGTGCTATCCCAAGAGGACGTTCCCTCGGTGTGGCCCGTGCAAATGAGGGACTGTCTGTGCCTCTTCGCCAGCACCGTATTATGGACGTGGGTGCAAAGGCAAAGAAGCTGTAAAAAATGCACCCTGAAAGTGTGCCACAAAACAAGGCTCACTGTCAGTGTGCCCCCTGAGGGAAGCCCCCTCAAGAGATTTCTGGACATCCCCTTACTGGTAGGTGCAATCACTGCACCCGCCTATAATGGGATCTCACTCCATTTTTAAACGTGCAGGAGGTGTTCAGCCTGCACAGTGAAACATGGGGCGGCTTTGAAGCAGCCGCTCCGTATTTCAGTTGAATACGCTGCCTCTAGTTTGTGGCTGCCCGGAGGGAAGCACCTTCAACACAACAGAGTGCGCCTTCTCTGTTTGCGGCCAGCACACCTGTTTGAAAGTACGCCATGATGCACACAAGAAAAGTGCACCCTTATCATAATATGACCTGAGGTGCATTCATCGAGAAACCTTACATGCAGCAGTTTAAAGCTGTTCATCTGTTCAATTGAATGGAACTTCAGAGCCTGCAGAGAGATGGGATCTAGAGAAATTTCATCAGCCCGAAGAATGGCCTTTTAAATAGTATGGAAGTACTGCAGCCTTCATAGCTGTTGCAAGCTGTGAATTTGACAAGGCATCCCACATGTAGCAGTGGGAGAACCTCTGTGAGGCATGTTAAATTAGATTGACAATTGTGTTTACCTCTCAGGAGAGCATGAGTTGAAAACCAAGTAGGATCGTGAGGCTTCTTGCTTTTGGCTCTCAAGAAAATGGGTGCACGAGGTGCAGGGCCAAGTGAATAGGTAGGGTGTTACTCTTTGTCTGGCCCGGCCTATAGCTGGTGTTTTTGTTTTGTATCCATTGCAGCATCATACTCTGTCCTTCAATAGTGGCATATATGGTCGAGACATTATGTTATTTTTTTGCATGGCTGACTTGGCACCCGAGTCCATTTGCATAACCCCCACAGTGCCCCACTCCCACTTGTACAATACCTTCTCTCATATAGTATTCCTTCTCATGCCAAGAAAACCAACGTACACGCTCATCTTGTGGTGGTCATTTATTGGCCGCAGTTTATTAGGAATACAAGGAAACATATATATATATACTTTGCATATTTTTGCCTGTTAAGTCCTGGCAAACTTCCTTGTTATTGTCTCTTGGCCCTTCTGGGTCGTTTCCTTTGTTAGGTTGGATTTTTTGCGCTCCCTTTGCGCGGGAGGGAGTAGTTTCTGTCCCGGAGTTAGGCCACCTCGCTACCAAGTCCGATTCTTGTTGTGCCCTGCCTTCCGGCAGGGGCTGGGCTGCGAGTGCCGTCCCCGTTTGCTACTCCCCCCAATCTTTGGTAGGCCAACTTCCCAGCCGTGAGGCATCCCAGAGTGAGTGGTCCTACACACCTATTCTTAGGCCCAACTCACCCAGCCGTGAGGCATCTGAAGGTGAGTGGACCTATTCTGGCACACCGCCCTCCGGTGTGCCTCCCTACCAACCGTTATCAGCGTAGTTCTTCGCCGCTCGTTCCTCAGCCCTGCGACATTGCTGTTCCTTAGGTGTGGGTGGGTGGGTCAACAATTTGGGCTCAGACGCCGGTGCTGCTCCCCCGCTCCGATAAGATAGGAGCTTGCCTTGGGGGAGCAGTGCTTATATGCCCCCCCCCTTTGTCTTCCAGGCCAGGTCGGCCCCTGCCTATTGGGGGGGGGGCTCACCTCTCACCTCGGTCCCTATTGGCCAGCTCTTCTCCCGCGGCCGCTGTGTGAGGGGGGCGGGCGTCTCCTTTGTCCTGCTTCTTTTTGGCGCCCAAAAACTGGCCCCTACCAGTTGTGTCTGGGGGCACGGCGCTGGTTATGGCGCCGGCTCTCGAGCCCCCTTTGGGGGCAGCCTCTGCGAGTTCACGTGTATTTTTGTATGTACATTTAGAGCTTTGTACGGTCATGTTCAGTAGTTTAGACACTTTGACAAGAAGACATAGGAAAAAGTTGAAAGGAAAATGTAGTAAAAAATGGAGCTCATTCATATTCAATGGGGGCCACCGTTTAGAAATGACAGGATGCCCTTCGGGGCCAGGCCAGACAGCCTTTACTGTCTGCTAAAGGGAAGACTACAGGCTGCTCAGCTCCACCGTTGTGTGTTCTGTGAACCAATCCAGTGCTTTTCAGTTGTGGTACCTCCAACCCTTGGACTTTGAAAATGATCACGTTTTTCTGCCGTGACAGTTTATCTATAAACCTGGAAAGCCTGTACATTGCACACGGAAGATGTGGAAAGCAACGTGTGATTTAACCTTTAACATGGATCAAAATTATATTCGATTTCTTTGGTGAGACCTTGTCACTGAGGCATTGATGAGCCCGGAAGTACGACTTTTTAGTACTGCATCATGTACTCCCAAAATGCTTTGTGAGTCAGCACGAAGCTGTCCGCCCCCCTTCTCCCCCCGATTAGTAAAAGGACAAAGTGGACATAGTCAGTTCTATATGTACTAACTGTATATGAATATTCCTTTATTATGCTCATGTTACTTTCATTTTGGATGTTTAGGCTAGTTTACAGAGGCTTTAAGATATGGAATGCAGTACCACATCACTACTACTTCATGCACTCAAACGGGGCCGGGATCTCCGTGACAACAACGGTATCCCACTAAGCTATCCATATAAAATACAGTTCTGTGCTCTTCATAGTACGCGTTCTTTGCAGCAGGCATATTATCCTCCGCACTACTGTATGATGAGTCAAAACTTCCACTAGACAAACTCCAATCTCTCTCCAGCAGGAGCATTAATCATCAGAGGTTTTTTTGACATTTCAATTGTGGCCTGAAATCTGCAAAACACACAGGAAACTGAAGCATGTGCTTGTAAATCTAAGGTTATTGCTAAACACAGCGACCCAGAGGGTCAGCAATAGGTGCGGCTGCACCAGTCACACCACGCTAAACATGGCTATGTACTCAAATGCCCCTTACTACTCTGGTAGTTAAACAATGATGCTATAGGAATTAGAAGTAAAAAAAATGGATAGACGTTATAAAGATGTTAAAATGTGTACTTTCCTGAAGTCTCTCACAGTAGACATGAATGTGACAGGCCACCAGCTGAGAAATTCAACTTCATAAATATATGCTGTAACAGTATACCACAAACATATGTCTGTAAATTCAATAAACAAGTAAATCCTACGTGATTTTTAATCCGACACGCAAAGCAGCTCTAACTACAATTAATCACAAAGAACTACAATCATGGTGTCTATAAATCACGAATTCCCAGGATACCTAGGAGTCATGTGATTCGAGCTATATAGGAATATAGTGATACGGGTTGATATATGCAGGGATAATATTTGCCGCTGTCGATGATAGAGAAAAAAAGCTAGGTCCATCATCAAAAGTAGATTGAATCCTTCTGTTCTCACACGCATTGTAAAAACTACAGGAACGGGATTAAAGAACTACAATTCCCGTCATGCCCGTGAGTCACATGATTGATGTCACGAGCTCTGTGACACATTGGAGTTAAATATGGCGCGTTTCTACCGTTCGGCGCCCCAACAGACAGTTTGGACGACTGCCGGGAGACACCGACGGATAGGTGAGTGACGTCGAGAAAAACAGAGATGCACTTAATGCCTTAATGCCCTGAAACTGACAGGCCGAGGTGGCGTATCACTTGTGACGGCACACACGAGCTTTAGTTAAATAACTATGAGATAAGCTCGGCGAGGTTTGCGTGTATGAGATAAAAATTGCAGCATGCATGCTTTCTTATCAACTCTAACAATTTGAAAACAAAATATAAAAAAGAGTTGGTTTATAAAGTGCGCATGGAGACTGGATTTAACAACAAACACAGTTTTCCGGCGAGAATTTACTGACACAAATAAGAAGCCATAATTGTCATCTCTATCTTCACTTTTTTTTTGATTTAGAGCGGTGCTCCTCTAAACCTGAGCTGCAGCCAGGTGGGGTGAAGCGCAACAACCACAACTAATGGGTGAGTGGTTTGAATAAATGCAAACCCGCGAAAGATATGATTTAGACATATTGGGAAAATGAAAGAATGTAATATATCAATAAGGACACCTTTCTTTGAATGCAACATAATGCTGCCATTTGTTGTTTGTTTTTACATGTTGCTCCTGTGGGTGTCGTGTCCCCAACATGATGCGGTAATAGTATGTGGTTGAACATACAATCTGACCATTGCAGGTGATATCTTACAACGGGTCCTGAAGAAGGCATTGAAACTATTTCATTGATATGCTGAAACATGTTGACCGCTACTAACCACAGATATTATGTCACATCTGTGTTTGCACTTGGCTTTTAAATTTGGGAGACTGGGAGATAATAATAAACTATTGACATCTACCCAGCCTATCCAATTTTAGTTTTTCCTCCACTAATCACTTTTCACTTACCGTCACACTGCTTTTTCAGTAGCCACGTTAACACTGAGAATTCTTCTGATAACCTCCCTCTACTGACACATTTCATGCACATTTATAAACGGTCATGGTAACATCTGGCAGGCCGTTTTGTTTTGCCTCCTGGGCAAGGAGTACCCAAATGATGTAAAAGAGGGCGGTACAGTGTGGCTTCTGATGGGAATTTTTCCCTTTGCTCTTGAGTCTTAACTCAGTAATTATCACACTTAGTTACACTGTTTGTTCCCACTGTGTTATATGTATGGTGCTGGGGTCTGTATCCACAGTTGAGTGACAGATATGTTTTGACCTCTAGGTACTCTTCGTGTTACGAGTTATATGGATTGAGGCATGTACCTAGTGTGGGTCACTAAACTCGCCCTTGGACCCTCTGATTAATTGGTTTGGTTTATACTTAATTTTATCCCCTTCTGATGAGGGTTCGGGGGCTTTGTTGGTTAGGATATTAGCTATGGATCTCAGGTCCTGGGGCAGTTCTGTCCCACATCTGACAGTAGCTGAGATAGGCAATTCTTCCCATGGGCCTGGTTCCCACAGAAATCTTCGACATCTTGGACAATGTTGCCCGGAGCCTCCTCTTCCTTACGGAACCGTGGCTGACTGCAGAGTCGGCACTCAACATAACAAAAGCCATACCGGCAGGACACAAGATCGCACAAAAGGACTGCCAATAGATACCAATTGGAGGAATCCCAATTATTTTCAAATAAACCATCAGCTGCGCCAGAGCCAAAGAGAATGTGACCCCTTTTATGGAGTACCTACATTTCAAACTGTGAGTCTCTGCAACCTTCAGCAGGACCGGTACCCCAGTTTACCCCCTGCATGGACAAAAAGCAAGTTTAACCAAAAACATCACAGATTTTGTGATCCCTCTCATCATTGACTCCAAAAGCCTATATCCTCCTAGGAGACCTCAACTTCCATCTGGAAGACAGCAGTGATGCAACTCCATCACACCCCTCGAAAGCCTATCAAGCATCAGACTGACAAAGCATGTTGCCCACCCAAACACTCCACCAGACACACCCTCGACCATGTCTATGCCTCATTCAATGCCATTAAAGTCACCACAACTATGCCTCACACAACCCCAACTATGCCAATGCATACTTCAAGGTCAACATTCCTCGCCAAATAAAAAGAACCATCACTAGCTTGGCTAGCCACAGCTGGAGAAGCATCTCAAAATCATAGTGGTCCTACACCCTGTGCATGAACCAGCCCAACCACACCAGAAACATAAACAGCGACATCAAATAACTTGCAAGTGGATCACAGACTGCGCTGACTCCCTGGCACCGCTCGAACACAACAACCAAAACAGAATATGGAAGCAGGCAAGTTTATATACATAGAAATTCCATTCAATCAAACAATACAGCAAACAACTGGAAAGAAGATGGTGAATGAATCACAAAGAAACAGACAAGGACACATTCAAAGCGACCCTGAGATGCTAGCACCAGAAGATCAAAGAAATCAAGAAGAAGGCCCTAGCTGAGCGCATAGGTACCTGCTCCAATAGCTGTAAAGATATCTTCGTGATTGTCAAAGATTTAACAGCACCAGCTCCACCGCCAACAGAATCATCCCTTCCCAAGACATATGCGACAACCTATCAGAATTGTTTAGCAACAAAAATGATACTATCTATAACAATTTCAACCCTTAACCGGACTCCAGGAGCCTCACCTCCAACCTACTCACAAAAAAACCTCAGAAGCACCCTGCCCACATGGAAAACAATAATCACAGAATAAGCAGCCAACTTCACAGGAACTATCTGCTTCCGGGGCCCCAACGAACCCTTGCCCCACTACATCTATAACATGGATGCCATCCTTATCAGCAAAGAGCTCACCTGCATTGTGAACACCTCCATCACCACAGCAACATTCCCAGAGGCCTAGAGATATGCAACAGTTACCAGACTACTAAAGCAATCTTCAGCAGACTCTACAAGGCTATCAAACCACCACCCCATCTCCCTACTAGCTTACCCAGTCAAGGTCATGGAGACAGCCATCAACAAGCAATTAGCCCACTACCTTGACATAAACCAACTCCTGGACACCACTCTATCAGTCTTCTGACCCAAATACAGCACAGAGACTGACCTCATTGCTGCAACCGATGACAACAGGATGCTCCTCGACAAGAGAGAAACAGCAGCCCTCATCCAGCTTGTACTATCAGAGGCTTTTGACACCATCTCACACTCTGCAATCAGAAGACAATTAGAAAGAGGCATTCAAGGACCCACTCTCAACTGGATCATCTACACATTCCTCACAGGAAGAACACAAAAGTGCAGAATGCCAGCCTGCTTGTCAGAAGCCAGGAACCTCATCTATGGATCTCCTAAAGTTTATCTCTCAGTTTTACTTTGTTTAACATCTACATGACCCCACTGAAAATCAGATTGTACAGCATCAACATTCTATCCTACGCAGATGATGCCCAACTGATACTCTCCCTGAGGGATAAGATTCTTGTGACAAAATCCGGCTAAGCTACCAACATGACCATGGTAGCCACCTGGATGAGATCCACCTGTCTGAAACTCAACTAAGACTAGTTTGAAGTTGTGATTTTCAGAAGGAAGACCTCTTCTTGGGATATCACCTACTGACTGTCAGTCTTTGGTTCCACACCTACCCCCACCTCCCACAACAGAGCCCTAGCAATCATCCTAGACGACAGGCTCAATGTGAAAGCCCAGGTAAACGTGGTGACTTCCAACTGTTTCCATATTCTGGGGATGCTGCAAAAAATATTTAAGTGGCTACCAGAGAGCACCAGAAAAACAGTAACACGTCTTGATAACCAGCAGATTTGACTATGTTAAAGCAATCTTCGTGGGAATTGCGAAACAATGCCAGAAAATACTCCAAACCATCCAAAATGCTGCAGCAAGACCCAACCTACCACAGCCACATAACTCATCACTCCACACCGCAAGGAACTTCACAGTCTCCGTATACACAAATATACTCAGTTCAAGCCCATCTTTCAGAGCTGGTTTTCAGTCTTTTCATAAATCTTGAAACAGGTAGTCAATTGTAGCAATGACATTGGAGCTAGACTGCGCAGGCCAGTGCATGGAGGACCTGACACAGGCTGAGGGGAGTATTTGTAGTTCCCAACAATGTTCAGAAGGAGTGTGGGCAGGGGCTGGGCTCTTCAGAACCACATGTAGGTGAAGGTATTGTGTTTCAGGGCCTAGAATTATCATGTCTGGTATTTGAACACTTTTAAAAATGGCCGAGGTAATGCTTTGGTAAAAACAGAAAACTAGAAGCCTTAATTATGAGTGACCAAAGCATTACCTCAGCCATTTTGGGTAGTCTAAAAATACCAGACGTGGTACTTCTCGGCCCATAAAACAATACCTGCCCTTCGATATGGAGCTGCTGAGGTTGCAGGCATTCTAAATATTACTCTGTTGCCTATCAATCGAGCTCTGATTATGAGTAAGACTCCCAGACTAATGGTATTTGATTTTTTTACATTTCCATCTGCATTTATCAATATTTATTTTTTGCTGTTGAATTGATAATGATCCATATTTAGTTTAGGTTATGAGAATAAATTGAGTTGCAAAATGGTATATTACCACACTTTTGTAACTGATGAACATGCACTCATACTTTGATGCCTGTCATGTCTTAGCAAATTAGGCAGGCAAATATAACACGAAAACTGCTCTTTAAGCTAAATATTAGCATTATATTCAAATATATGTAAACATATTCCTATATTTAAGGGAATATCATCCTGATTTGAAATCCCCATGGTGTCTTTGGGCTTAGCAGGTGGTCTGAAATTCATGAAGGACAACAAGGAGAGTCACTCACAAGAAGCACTAATAGCTTGGTTGAGAGGCAAGAGAGAAATATTTAGAGAGTAGCTTAACACTATCCGTGAAATGTAATGTGTACACCTCTATATTGGTGTTTCTGCAACTTTTGTGCATAAAAACCTGAAAAGTTGATTTTTTTTATGTCATGTTCACAAATGAAGTATGAACCTCCCCACAACAGGAATTTTTTTGTGGAGAGTAATTTAAGTGAGATTTTCTTTTCACTTCTGGAAGAAAAGGTGTGCAACAAGAGAATTTCTAACATGGTATTTTCCTTGTGGACATCGGTACAGACAGTGTTTAAAATGTAAAAAGCATAAGGAACGATGCAAAAATATGTCCTTAAGAGTCTGCTACCTGTGCCGCTGAATGATAGGGTTGCCGAATAAGGACGGATTGAGTCAATCTCAGGTCTCCTTTTCCACAACTTACACTTCCCAATCCTTTTGCTTGCATTATCGGGTTCTTTTTCACCCCTGGTTTTGCCCTGTGTCCCTGTTCTTTTCCTGCTTTCTCTTTTTCGTGCCTTTCATTTTCTACCTCTCGGTCAATGTTTTAGGGTGAAAAATAAGTCCCTGTTCACAAAAATGAGTGCCAGTTTTTCCATCTGCAACCACCAGCACAAATTAAACACTGAGTTCAGGACATGGCAATATATAAAACAATCCTAATACTATTTTCTGCATTTCAGGAGTTTTTTTTATTTATTCATTTCTTTATGTTTTTTATAAAATGAGAACAAACACCCAAATGTAGGTTCATTGTAGCAGGAAAAAACATATAGATCTCAATTTAACAGTTAACAATGCCCACTTTAGCCAGATTCTATTCAACAAAATGCCAGGTCTTGATCAGCTTCCTCACTTTCACTATTGACTCTTCAGTTTTAATTTAGGGTGGAAGGGTGTGCCACAGTGTCACAGCAGCAACCAAGAAAGCTCTGTCTCGCAGTGCTGATCTGTGAAATCTAGGTTCATAAACCAGTAACAGCTGTTTCGATCTCAGATTGCGTATTGGAGAGTTAAGAGAAATGCCTTGTTAGAAGGCAATGGGGTATATTTCCAAGCCCCTAACACCACCGGAGCATCACTTTTTTGGACGCTCTGGTGGCACTGCTCTCTACCCCAGATTTACAAGGTGGCATTATTAATTTATCCTAGTATTTTCCGTTTTCAGCAGCACACACAGAAACAGCAAATCACCTTTAAAGAGTGTTTGTGGGCAGGAAGCTGTCCTTTCCTGCAAACAAACAATCACCCCTGCAGCGCAGGAATCCTTGCAAGATGGTGCTAGGTGAAACGCAGTGCTGTGCCTTATTTTTGTAAATTCGGCGCATCCCTACATATTGAAAATGTTGAGCGCGTCATAGCCAAATTTGGCATTACACAGTGCTCTAATATTTTTTGTTCATATCCCCCTAAGTTTTACCCAACCAAGACTTTACGAATTACGCACAATGCTTGAAAAATTGGTCCTTTCCTGAGCTGGCTGTCAGTGAACTTTAACTAGTGCTCCCGAGATGAAACTGAATTTCTCAATGTTTAATATCAGTCTGCCTGCTCGATTTTGTGCCGTTTCTAACTTTTTTTATGGATTTGTGGAAGTCCTAAATACAACGAGTAACAATATTCCAACCTTACAGTATTTCTATAGAGTCAGGACTACCATGTTCTCAATATCCTGAATTGCAGCACATACATGAGAATCACAGACCCTCTAAATTCAGTGCACTTAAAAACACATTGTCTATGTATATCTCTTGAGTCTAGTTTGTCAATGTATCTCTCGCAAAAAGCTATTACATGCTTTGCTTTTTTATTTTTGTGAACAATGTGTGCGGGGTTCAGATTTGACATTATGTTGCCATTGAACTGTTATTCTTTGTTTGTCGATTATGATTTGCCTCACTAATCAAGTCTGTGATCAGTTTTCTAACACTGCCTACGCCTCTGTTGAACAATGTAAACATCTCAATTCATTACTTTTACATTTTCCCTTAGCACCTATATGTAACCCGAAGAAAGTAGTCAATAATGCGCTGAAGGGGGAAAGCACGTTAAAGAGGATGGTTGAGATTTCTCGTGCAATCCCCCTCATGATAATGGACCAAGTGGATCACTTTAAAGCATGGTTATCACTTTCTTTCCTGAACTTTTAATACCATTCACACGGAGGTGATATCTTTGGAAATCCCAGATGCCATCAATAAGAAAGCCATTTGAAGGGTAGAAAAGTGTCTAACTATAGAGGATGCTAAGATGCTGTGCGGAGAAAGGGATGTCACAGGACTAGTGATGCATGGACTCAAAGAATGTGTAACTTGGCCAGCAATTGTCTTGCACTGTTTGCAGTCAGGATAGACCACACATACCCCTCCATGATTTGTATGCTGTTCTGCAAGGAGATGTGGCCTTTGGAGGAATATTTCCTGGCTCTGGGAGCCAGGTTTCAGGAGGTGGAGGAGAGGTGAGTGATACTTTCCTCGGTGTCCCGAAAGCTCTCTTTTTGGAAGAATATTTTAAAAAACTGAATAAACGGGACATTGCTCATTTCTATGTGGATAGAACTTTGGGAAATGTATTATTCCCAGAAAGAGAATACCTATTCAAATGTCATTACTAGTTTTTTGAACGGAGGGCACACCCAGGCTGCACATCCCTATGAAGAGCGCACGTAGTTTTAATTTGTAATTCAAAGAGGGAGTGTATCACACTTTGCTGAATTAGGAGGGCTGACACATAGGAGTGGTGTGGAGAGAGCGAAGGCGAGTGTTTTCTTGTGTTTGGCTACTGGGTCATACCAGTGGTGTAGCCTAGTTGGGCCAGAGAGTTCTTTTTCAGAGGGAACCATGTAGGTTCAGAGTGGCAAAGAACCGGAGGGTGTCCCTGCAGTTGCAGGCCCACGTCCGTGTTCTATCGCCCAAAGCAGGGAAGCCCATCAAGGGAGTGATTGGTCTGCCCTGCGTTTTGTCTGGAAGGGAGTTGTGTTGGACTTTGCCCTTTTGGCAGGTTCACCCCAAAACTTTTCACATTCTCCTAGCCTTTTTCCGTAACCTGGTGTTGGTGATTTTAAGCCTCTGAGCACTTTAGCACTGTAGTCCAGTGTAAAGTGCATGCGCTCTCTGTGTATGTGTGGTGAGATGGGCCTGCCCTCCTATAGGAATGCATGGAGGATATGTGTGTCCCTGGTAATTCCGGGCATGAGAGGAGTGCAGGGGCGAGTTTAGTATGTATTAACTCGTGAGAATAAATGTTGCGCAATGGTGCATGCAGATTTATGGTGACTGGTGGAGAAATGACACTTTTAGAAGTTGGCATTTCTGTGTGCTGTGTGTCTGCCTGCCTGATGTGAATTGCATGTCTGGTTTGTGATTGACAGGAGCTGAAGGGTGTGGGTGGCTCCAGGAGACAGGGTGAGTTAGCCCAGTGATGAATAGAGAGATCTTCATGCAGATGGGAGGGAGGAGTTGCACCTGGGACCTGAATAGGGCTGTGCCTTCCCTCCACAAAGCTGGCTCCACCCCCTGTGGTGCGTCAGATCACTGAGCCCCCACCTGACAAAGGGGAAAGGAGTTGGGCAAAACAAAGTGCTCCAAATCCCCCCTAAACAAGTTCTGACTGGTATTCCCAAGCCCTGTCCTGTGACACAAAGGGATTTCCTGATATAAATATAGGGGCTGTGACCCCATAAAAGTTGTTCAGTTCTAATCCAGAAGCCTGCCGTGGTGTGCTGCTGCTGGGGCCCAGGGCGGGCTGCCACGAAGGCTTGCATCCCTGGGCCCTGCACTGCCCTTTCATCCCTGAAGACCTCTTTGCGGGGATCTTTTTCTTCATCTCTTTATCCCAGAGCCTTAAGGACTTTAGGCTGCCCCAGCACCCTGTGAGCGCTTTGCTTTATTTTTAAGAGCACCTCGCTCTTTCTGCGCACTGGGAGCTTGCTACTTGGATTCCCCTGGGGCGCTGGAGCTTCGCTGCCCCGGGGCTGCACAGCGCTGCTGGGGAGAATCCCCAGCGTAGGGATTCCTCCATTATGCCTTTGATCGTGGGTGCCCACCCCGCTTTATATTCTAAATTAGGAGGGAGCCTACCCCTCATTGTCCGCTCTATCTTTATTTCAAAATAGCGGGTGCCCACCCCGCTTTGTATCTTTAATTCAGTGGGAGCCTACCCCTCAGTGTGCCAGGAGAAACGGAAACTGCCGGGCCACGTATCAGTGCGACGCAGAAAACAGGCACCATTGCCTGATTGTGGGCGGGCCTCGCAGGCGCCACTTTCGCCTTCCTCCGGCTGGGGGAAGTCGACTAGAAAGACCGGCCATTGCCCCTACGGGGCTCCCGTGGTGAAGAGGGAGCGCCGTGTGCCGCACCAGGATGCTGGATTCCAGGCGGGCCTCTCCTAAGCGGAGAGAGAGCCCCGTGTGTGCAGCCTTGGTGAAGTCCCGGTCCCAGAAGGAGGACCGGGTGAAGAGGAGGCCCCAGAGGAGCAGAAAGGCTTCCCCTTTGAGGTCCGTCAGTGCCGCGCCCAGCCGCCAGATGCCCCCGAGCATTTGCCAGTATTGTTGGTGCCTTTGAGGCACATTGCCAGTGCTTGGGGCATCCTGAGTGGATCCGCCGTTGCGGGCCGCTCCAACAAGGGGGGATTGCTGTTTGAAGGGCCAGAGGGGCATGTGTTCGCTCCAGTAGTGGCCATGTGTTTTTACAGTTGTCCCGCTTGTCAGTGGACAACTGCAACGTTTTGGGGGCAAGATTATTTAAAGAGAAGCCCCAGTGAGGCCCCTAGGGCATAGATGTGGCAGGGCCCCTTCACTGTATTCTCAGCTGTAGCGCACCAGCGCGGGCAGCTGCAACGTCCCACCTATGTTCTAAGGGCACCAGGAGTTTCCAGGCCTCATTTTAATATTCACAGCTGCCCAGCAAGTAGTGGGCAGCTGCACCGTTTAGGCCATTCTTTCTTTGGGGGACATGTCTTTTAAGTTAGGAATTGTTAGAACTGGGTGTCTCTAGTTGGCAGAGGTAAGTACCACTGTCCAAATAGGGACCCTTGCTTCTAGTCAGGGTAAGGAGGAAACACTCTTTATATAACCTCTGCTCACCCCCTTGGTAGCTTGGCACAAGCAGTCAGGCTTACCAAAGGCAATGTGTAAAGTATTTTACTAACACTCACAGTAAAACAGTGAAAACACCACAAACTGACTACACAACAAAAATATAAAGGTATTTAATCTAAAAAGACCAAAACGATAAAAATCCAACATACACAGTTCAAGAATATGGTTTCAAAAAGAGTTCTTAAGGTTGTGATAAAATAAGCCATAGTTGCGTGTAAAGTTCACAGTTGCGTCACGTTTTGCCAACAGTACCTTTTAAAAGCGACAAAGTTCCAAAGCAGAAGCTGGTGCGGTAGAAAACAAGCAATGCGTTGCTCCTGAGACCCTGGGGAGGCGATGCGACAACCCCGCTGCAGCAGCGGGCGTGTTGCGACGAATTTGCTCTGTATGGGGAGGAAGACGGATTTGTACGGGTTCCGGTGCGTAGGTTCCGTAGGAACTTTTCTCTCGCAAAGGCACGATGCGATGATCTTTGAAGTTGCGATGATCTCCGGGACGACGATGCGCCGACCAGCGGTGATCTTCCTCTCGCAGCTCCTCGATGCAATGGCTTCTGCGACAACACTCGCAGCGACATGATGTGGTCCGCAAGCAAGCGGTGCGACGATCTCCCCCAGTGACGACAGGCTCTGCGACGACACTTGCGGGGATGGTAATCTTCCCGCACCGGTCTGGTGCGTCCCGCAAATGAAGGATGCGACAAAACTTGCAGAAAGTCTTTAAAAGCTTGGTTTCCAGCTTCCCAACACAGGTACAACTTCCAGAGGCACCACAACTGGCCCACGCACTCTAGGAAGGACAGAACGCTCTCAGCAGAGTTCAGGGAAGCTAGGGGTGAAGTCCTTTTTTTCCTGGGACTTCAAAAACAGGGAGCCAGCTCTTCTCAGGACCTTGGTGATTCCTTCAAGCAAGGGTACACAGCACAAAGCAAAGTCCTTCCCCTCTCCTTGGCAGCAAAGCAACAGCAGGTCAGTCCAGCCGAGCAACAGCAGGACAGTCTTCCTTCTTCAGTTTCAGCTTTCTCCTTGGCAGAGGTTCCTTCTTGATTCCAGGATGATCTAATTTTCTATAGTCAGGGGTCAAGTACTTATACCCCTAAAAGTCTTTGATACCTTTGTGCAGGAGGGCTCTGAGCCCGTTCTGAAACAGTTCTGGGCGTTCATTGAGCACTTTGTTTTCTGGCCTCTCCTTTCCTTTCAGAGAGAGGGGCAGGGTTGTCAGCCACCCAGCAGGAGGTGGAGACAGCATTGTGGAAGGCAGGCACAGCCCTATTCAGGCCCAGGTGCTTCCCCCTCCCACTACTCTAGATGCAGATGGAGCTATTCAGCCCAGGGATGGCCCACTCAGACTCTGGGAGCCACCCAGCCCCTGTCACTCACAAACCAGAGAGTCAATTTGCAAACAGGCCAAGGCACACAGAAAGGTCAGACAAGAGAACAGCAACTTTCTAAAAGTGCTGTTCTCAAACACAGGATTTAAAAACAACCTTTCCTAAAAGTATGCTATTAAATTCTGAGTTCAGGGATACCAGACTTTTATGTCCTATCTTGCTCCTATGGGAAGATATGCTGATAGCCACTGTAGCCAGCATCCCCCATGATAGCATAAGGGGCAAGATAGCCTTACAATAGTGAAAAACGAAAATGGCTGTAATTCACTACCAGAGCATGTCACATGCACAAGTACATGCTCTACCTTTCACATACACTGCACCCTGCCCAAGGAGGTACCTTGGGCCTTCCATAGGAGTGACCAATGTGTACAGAAAGGGAAGGGTTAGGCCTGGCCAGTGGGGACACTGACCAGGAGGACATGGCAGTTCACAGACTGCACAGAGGTACTGCGGTGGCAGGCCTGAGAAACCATTTTAGGGCTACTCATGTGGGTGGCACAATCAGTGCTGCAGGCCCACTAGTAGCATCTGTTTTCACCAGCCCTAGCACACTCAGTGCACTTTACTAGGGACTTCTTGGGGACACAAATATGCCAATCATGGATAACCAATCATAATAACAATTTACACAGGGAGCACTTGCACTTTGACACTGAACAGCAGTGACAAAGTGCCCAAAGCATTGAAACCAGCAAAAACGAAATCCAGCACAGCATCAAAAATACAGGAGGTAGAGGCAAAAAGATAGGGGGAAACCACGCCAAAGATGCCAGGTCTAACAGGAGTGAGATGCACTCCTTTGCCCCATATCTTAACAGCTGCACAGCACTTAGTGCCAGCAGCAACGTTTAGGGCTGCGCAATTGTGCACTCTTGACTTCTGCTGCATTGGCAGCACGCCCTGACTCTTGGACATAGGGCATTTGAGCCCCTTTTGAAATGGCCAGTTGGCCAGGGGGACTGTTAAATTTATGGGGCGCCAGGCCCTGATGTGATGTATGTGGTGCTAGGAAATGTGATTCATGTAGTATGATTTACGCACCCTGTTTATACCTCTAAATGTGGTTCTTACGATTATGAGGCTGTTTTGCATATCATGGTTTATGCTAGTGAGATTGTGTTTCACTGTGAGATTTATGCCCCTAATGTGAGTTATGCTTAGGAGGTTAGGGTCTAATGCATTCAGATTTATGAGATGATTGCATAATGTGTTTATGCTTGGAGGTTGGCGCAGAAAGTAATTTGCATCTAATGGGATACTGTGCATAATGCAGTTTATGTCACAGGTTGATGCTGAGTACAGTGGTTACCAGTGATTACTGGTTGTACATTTATGATAAGTTTTACTTTTACTAAGTTCGCTTTGGGATGGTTCTGACAGTGGTCCAGTGGGCCCTGTCAGGTGTATAAAATCCCTTGTAGATTAACCCTGGGCGTAGTTCGCGAAGTAGAGCTACGTGTAGCTATGCGAAGTGCACTTCGCCCTACTCGAGCTACGCGTAGCTTCGATAACTGCGTAGTGCACTGTGCAAGATGCTATTCCCACTGATTGCACAGTGCCGGATGCTTGTCTGCACTGAGCAATCAGTGCAAACTGCATCTTGCACAGTGCAAGCGGTCGGTTTCTGCCGCTCGAGTAGATTTCGACTCGAGCAGAAGCTTTCTCAACGCGGACTGGTAGTTTCTCATCGCGAGTGGTCGCAAGCATACACAACCACTCGCAATGAGACACCTGACCTCCCCGTGTTGAGAAGCTCGCCGGGCGGTTTATTTTCCACGCTCGCGATCGGCAAGTTGATGTTGCTGAACGTGAACAAGGAAAAAGTCTTGCCAGGATGTCATTTTGCTTGCTCGCGGTCGCCAACTTGACGTTGAGGACCGCGAGCAAGCAAAAAATGACCGCTGCACTATGCAACGCTATGCGTGTTTGCACTGTGTTACGTGCAATTTGCGCAGTGCGAAGTAGCGCAAACTTCGCAAACTACACAAGCATAGCGTAGGGCTTTGCCCAGGCTTATTGTAGATATGACCTAGTGCCAGGTGGCACCATGTATATTATGTGATTACTATTCTAATGTGTTATGAGAATGCAAAGGCTAATTGTATATAACCTTGTGTGGAGTTCCTTTTGTAGTGTGCCTGGTATGTTGTTGCTGTGTGCGTGCGCAAATGCTTTCCACATTGCCTCCGGGATCAGCCTGTCTGCTCGTACCAAGCTACCAAGGGGGTGAGCAGGGGTTATCTTTGGCGTGCAACTCCCTTGCCCTGACTAGAGTGGCGGTTTCTGCCTAGCTTTGGTACACGTATCGTTTAAAAATATGTACTTTGTAAAAATATCGAATTTATTAAAATTAATGTAAAATTAAAAAAATATTAAATTTTAATAACTAAAATATACTTAAAAATACTTAAAGAACCTTAAAATTATAAAATTTTTAATTTAAGATATAAAAAAAATAATACAATTTAATTTCTTAAAACATATATATATATTACCATAATATTATTAAAAAATATACAATATTATTACCGTAGCCAGCTTCTCCATTGTATTACTTGATAAGTGAAACCCCTTACAATAGTCAAGCCCTGGGAGATCACAAACAGGGCCTACTTGTTTGTGTCATTGCCTAAGAAGCAAAGGAAACTCTTCACTTTGTGAGCATAATATGAAAATTGCAGGAGGAAATGTACTTGGCCTACTCTTTGACGGAGAGAAAGCCCGTTTTAACCAAACCCCAACAAATGTACCTTTCCCATTGGAACCGGATGTGCCCCAAGTGAGTCTGACCAAGTTGAGTCGTGCAGGCATTAGGAATTACTGCCAATTAACAGTATCTCTGTTTTATTCCCATTGGATTTTAGGAAGTTCTGATTCCTCAAAGTCTGCATGTCAGTTTATCAACCAATTAGTTTCTATAGAGAATCAGCTGCCATTTATCCATCCTGCTTATGAGCTGAATGTCATCAGTGTACATCACTGCTTGGCAGCCATGTTGATGAGCTGCAGTTAAACTATTATCCGGATGTTAAACAACAGTGGCAAACCAGGGGAGCCCTGCGTTATGCCACATTTAATTGGTGTGGCGTGGTACTATAAAGGTTGAACGGCTACAACTTGAGAGTAGTTGAAAAGACAGGGAATAAGCCAGTTGGTAACTGACTCAGACATATCTTCCTGAAATGCAGGATCAAGATGTAGTGGTCCATTGTATCAAAAGTGTGGACTGCCTCAGGAGGATCAGGCCAGCTGAGTCCCCCTCATGTGGGATGTTCCGCAGCTCATCAACCATATAATTCAAGGTGGATTCACTTCCCTGTTTCAGCTGGAAAACAATGTGCACTGGATCGAGGACATTTACCCATGTGATATTTGAGGACAGTTGTTCTATCACTCATTTTCCAACGATTTTCGTGTGTCGGAATCAGAGTTATGGGATGGTAGGTTTTCACTATGTGATTGTCCAGATTGTGTTTTGTTAGCAAATTACGAATGACTCTCTACTTTGCTTCTGCAACGACCTCCAGATATATCATTCTTCCATCACCCCGTCTATTGGGATAGGGAAGGAAAAGGAAGACCCCTTTCACGAAGAGCAGAAATGAATTAAATTGAAGCTGCGTCCAGAAGAGTACACATTTATAATACCCTCATATATGTTATGAATCTTGGTAAAATGACAGCTAAACTGTTACAAAATCCCTTCGAAAGAGGTATGGACTAACAGTACAAGAGGGATGGAGAAATGGATAAGGGCTTTGAAGAATTGTTTCGATAAGATGCTTGCATTTTGTTCATATTTATGATAGCTCTGCAAAGATGGGTCTGCTTTAGGCTTAGCAGGAGCTCTTTAGCAACCTCTCAGTTGAGCTTTGTAGAATGGCTAGGCGAGGTGCATAGTGTTTGTGCCATTTCCTATCCAGTTGCTGAGTTTGTATCTGTTCACTCCTCAGCTCTTCTGAGAACCAAGCATGTTTAATTTGCCCGATTGATTACAGCAGCGTTTCTTTGGGAGTGTTTTGCAAATAGTTGACGCAACGGAAGGATTGAGGTCTGCATGTGACATCTCAAACGCGCGAGTCAATTAACATTGACCCAGGCAGGAAAGTATCTGTGGCTTGTTCAGATTTTCCGGGAAGATGGAGGGGGAATTCCCTCCAGGTCCAGTGCTCAGCGTTATGAGCAGTGATCATGAAGTAATATCAACAATTACTCGGTTTCAACAAAATAGTTCCTGGTAGTCCAAAGTTTTATTGTGGTCTTCTTTATTTTGTAGTTTAAATCACTCGTGCAGCATGTTTATTTTTACAACTTCTCATGGCCAGATATGCCCATCCGAGCTTTTTTCTGGACACGTTTAGAATAAGCATAAACCAACTTCATTAGCGAAATAGCTGTTACCCAATGCATTTCGGGCTCTAATCATGAGCCCTTCCTCAGGGGTTCACTAAAATTGAGAAAAAAACAAAACATCATAATTAATAGGTGGCCTCAAACCGCTCAGTTCAACATGCCTATTGATGTTATATAATCTACATTGTTAGCACCTCCACATCAACTTTAAGAAGCACCTTCCCGCTACGCGCAATGCGCTGCCACTATCTCGCTTAAAAGGCCCAACATTTAAACCTCCTAACTTTAATGTACAGCTGTAAACCCTCCTCTACTACGTCCGACCTTCAGAACGTCTCCCATCTTCCCACCAACGGACTTCTCTGAACGGTAACCCCGGTCTAAACACCCCAGCTTCATACTGCATGCACTCGTACCTTTGCGTCTTGTAATCAAGTAAATGTCGTCCAGATGGTTCCCTAAAAATAAACATGCTGCACGAGTGATTTAAACTACAAAATAAAGAAGACCACAATAAAACTTTGGACTACCAGGAACTATTTTGTTGAAACCGAGTAATTGTTGATATTACTTCATGATCACTGCTCATAACGCTGTGCACTGGACCTGGAGGGAATCCCCCCTCCATCTTCCCTGAAGTATTCTCCTGCGTGATACCAGGGCATCACGCTGTCCAAGCTGCACGCAACAGAAAGATTAATATTGCTAATGGATACAAGAGACTCAAACAATGTTGTGCACTGCAAACCCCTTCAATGTTGTTCAGATTTTGCCAGAAAAGTCCTGCTCCTAAAGCGAGAATGTCGACTTTTTAGTGTTGTATTAGCATGTCCGAATCCTGTTGCAAGGAGTTCGAGGAGTTTAAAATAATGATATGTCCAGGGTAGAGATCAGATGTGAAGCACAGAGCTTTTACCTTTAACAAACTACTGTAGTTCAAAACATTGAATAAAATCCTTTGCGGTAGTATAGAGGTTAAATCAACATGTAGATTAAAGTCCCACAAAAAGGACATTTAACTCTTAAAATCGCTAGAACTAATTGCCTATAAATTGGACTCTGGTTTTTTCAATATTTTCAGTAGGAGAGTGAAAAAGTAGAAATGTATGGGAAGTAGTGGACGAAAAGCAACACTGCAATGCTAGCAGTTCAGGATACAGATTAGGCTAACTGTTTAGTAAATTACATTAAAGATAATCCTTGTAATTGATAACTACTCCCCTACCCCACTATAGTTTAAAACGTGGACGGATTGCATTTTGATCCAGTCTGCAAAGTTTCTAATCTCTCTTTTGAGAGGGTATAATTAGTTACCGAAAATCTAAAAATACATTATTGCATCTTCTCTGAGTTCACCTGTATTTAAGAATCATAGAGTGATCTCAGATTGTCTGAATGTAAATACACTAGTGTCATATGGACAATGGGAGGGGTCTGCTTCAGAGTAAATATTTATTTACAGTATAAAAGTATCTAGGAAGGTTAAAGAATGTAGCTATTGTAATAATGTATTGTACCTTCTGTTAGAAATGAGGTAGGTACATTTGTCCAAATAGGGACCCTTGCCAGGGTAAGGGGGATGCACTTCTAAAATAACCCCAGCTCACACCCGTGGTAGCTTGGCACGAGCAGACATGCTTATCTCAAAGGCAGTATTTAAAGCATGTATGAACACATACAGTAATACAGTAAAAACACTACAAATGGACGCCACTCCAGTTTAGAAAAATAAGCAACCTTAATCTAAACCAAATAAGACCAAACATCAAAAATCCACAATACAGTGATAAAAATATGACTTTCAAATTGTACAAATAGTTCAGTTCAAAGCAAATTGTAGATGCAACACTTTTCACACAAAGTACCTTGGATGAATATGTGATGTTACAACGCGATCAAAATGATCGTGGTACGTTACATCGCAGTTTTTACAACGCAAGTCATTACAATGACTTGCGCTGGAGGGCGCTGGACTTAGGAATAGTATGATTTACTATTCAAACACCAGTCTACTTAAAGTAGGGAAGGTGTTGGAATAGTAAATCCTACTATTCCTTAGGTTAAAGTGCCATCCAGCGCAAGTCGTTGTAACGACTTGCGTTGTAATACCCGCGATGTAAAGGCATTGCGATGCAATGTCTGCGTGGTAATGGATGTCTCCCACCTTGGATGCGTCGAGCACACAAACAAAAAGGATTGCAGGGAAGGTGATGCATTGGTTCCTTAGACTCAGGGAAGCTGATGTGTTGGTTCCTTGCTCCGGGAGAGGTGATGCGTCGTGATGTGTCGGTTTCCTACTGCGTGCGGTGTGATGCATCAGTTTCTCAATGTGTCTCCCAATGATGCAGCAGATCTGGCAACTCGATGTGATGCGACGATCCGGGATGATGCATGGGTACCTGCAGCCGCACAGCAGGCCTTGCGTCGGAATCGGTGCAGTGACTTCGGACTTCGGAGATTGGTGCACTCGATGCGGCGATTTCTCGAGGCTTGGGCAGGCGCTGCAACAATTTCTTCAGCAATACATCAGAAACAGGTGCGGGTGCATCACGCTTCTTGTTGTTGCGTTGCTTTTCCAGTTCCAACAGCCAGAACAACATCCAGAGGCCCAGAACAGCTACAGGCACCTCTTGGCAGGTCAGAACTCCCACCAAGAAGTTCAGGAGAGATGGAGGAGAAGTATTTGTGTCCCTGAGACTTCAGAACAGGAGTCAAGCTCTTCTTCAAGCTCTTTGAGATCTTCTTCAAGCAGGGGACACAGAAAACAGCAAAGACCTTTGTCCCTTTCCTTGGCAGAAAGTAGCCACTGCAGGCCAACCCCAGGCAGCAAACAACACAGAGGCAGTATTCCTCCTCAGTTTCCCCATCTCTTCTCCTTGGCAAAGATTCCTCTTGATTTCCCAGAAGTGATCTAAAAGTCTGGGGTCTGGGTCCCTCTTTTTATACAGTAAATCTATTTGTTCTCTCCTGGCCATGGCTCTGAGCCCAGTCCAACCCAGTTCTGTGGGACACTTTGTAAGTGCACAACAACCTCCATTGTCAGTGTGAGCCCTGGCTCCAGACACACCACAGGGTGGGCAGAGACATCACTGTGGAAGGCAGGTAAAGTCCTATTCAGGTGCAGGTGCTACTCCACCCACCACTCCAAATGCAGGCCTATTCAGCCTAGCACTGACTCATCCAGACTCTCTGGAGCCACTGCACATCCCCAGCCCCTGTCACTCCAAAGCCATCTCATCACTGCATACTATCTGGAGACTATTAGAGGGGAATTAGTTTGCATGGTTGTACTGTACAAATCATTACTCATTGATTCTTTCAGGTCTAAAGAACAAGTGAAGGGGACACCTGAAACAAACAAGCATTTGTTTTTAGGTTTCGCCTGCACATCACTGGTGCTGTGCTTGTGAAATCTCTTGTAATTAATACACACCTTAAATGGGGGCTTATAGCCAGCCCTTACTTTTCATTTGTTCGTGTGCTTGCCACTTTTTTTTCCTCAGTTTCTGTTGGTTGTAGCCTGCTATTTCATTTTGTTCTTCAGGTTTTTTTCTTATCAGTGGAGTTTGTCCAAAGTAATAATTTTCACCCTCTTGTTTCAAACTACTTTTTTCTTTGGGAGCAAGCATGTTTGGTGGCTGCATGTGAATTGTTCTGCTTCCTTTGAACTTCCCCCCTACTTTTATGGCACTATAGTGTCAGAAACAGATTTGAGCGGACAGAATTTTTTTTTTCTTTTCACACGACGCAGGAAATGAACTACATAGTATAAAAAGAAAAACTGAGATTTGACTTCGCTTTACTCTCCACGCTCATCTTCTTTACAAACAATTTATCCGCGAGGAATGATGGTCTACATTGAGAAAAAACAATGTGGCGTAATGGGCAGAGCTGCTAACTTTAGAACTGGTGGACCCGGTTTGATTCTCAGCATCATCTCAACATTCTGTTGTTCTCAGCAACTCACTTAATTTCCCCATGCCTATAAACAAAAAATTGAGGTGTCTTTGTGCAATTTAATTTTTGCTTATGTAAAGCGCTCCAAAGCTTTTGCGGCAAGTTCGCACTATATTACACTGCAAAAAAGAAAATAATAATCCTTGTTTGTTTTATTAATTTGATATCTGTGCCAATTCAAGCAGTAACTGTAAGGCACTCCTGTGCAAGATACGCATTTGTTTTTTGGTGAAGATAACTGGGCGTTCTTTTCCACTGCACCACCTTTCATTCGATTAGGGGGTATCCCCTTTCACATATGTACGCTGTCAGTTTTTTCCACGCCGTCCATTGCTTCCCAACCATCACACTCCTCGCTCCCCATTTCTTCCTTGCTTCTAAATTACATTCAGGTGTCAGAAAAATATTCGCGCACACAGAATGTTTTTTTTCTTTTCACACTTAATGCAGAAAATGAACCGTACAATATAAATAAAAACCGTCATAGATGTGGCTGCACTTTACACTCTGTGCTGATCTTCTTGATAAACAATCTTCCCGACAGGAATGGCATTCTTCATTAAGTGAGATGATGTGGCATAAGGTGTCCTTGTGTAATTTCATTTTTGTTCATGTAAAGCGCTCCAATGTTTTCGCTTCGAGTAGGCGCTATATAACTGCGAAAAATTAATCATCTTTGTCTGTTTTATTAATTTGATATATGTACCAATTCAAGCAGTAACTTCAAGGCACTCCTGTGCAAAATACGCATGTGGCTTTTATGAACATAAAAATAATTATTTTGCACTTAACGCGCTTTTTGGTAAAGGTGACTGCTTTCTTTTCTGTGGCACCACCGTTCATTTGATTAGGGGTTATTCTGGAGGAATCCACAACAAGGAAAAACAGTAAGGGGAAGTGAGAAAATGTTACTGAAAACTAATCTATAATGTGATTTGTTGGGCCTCAGATTGAGAAGTTTGACAAAAGAGGCAATTTAAAATTTCTGAACTCAAAGTCATTCAATTATGCTAGTTATTGGCCCTTGCCTGACAAATGGCGCATAAGGAGGTATAGGTAATACTTACAATTTCGTTGCCAAAATATTTATAGCCTCCTTCTCTTGTGTGTTCTGAAATTCACTAAATCTTGACTGGCGGACACTGACTGCAGTTTGAGCAGTATGACTCTGTTGCTCCCTCTTAAGAAATGTGCTAATTGCTTTGATTTGTTGCTTCTATAGCAACAGAATACAGCAGTAGGCTGTTTCACAGTGCTTGCCAACCAGATGTAGCTTTGGAAATGGGAGGCAATGGGGAAACAAGAACCAGGGCCGGCTTTAGCGCTGGTGGCGCCCCCTGTGCGTGAATCATTTTTGGCACCCCCACAACATATGACTACCTCCTCGGTTTTCTCACCACCACCAGGTATAAGTGCCTCTTTTCTCTCAAATCAAAAGTTATTGCTAATCAAGCGCACCCCTCCCATGAGTTCACCACCCCCTCCACAGGTGAGCGGCCAGTGCTGCCGCACCAGCCGCACTGCCCTAAAGCCGGCCTTGACAAGAGCACATCCAAACACAGTGATGCACATAGTGGTCTGTTGTGGTGGAGTGTTCCTTTTTATGTTTCTTTTCCTTTTGCGTTTCCTCTCTTGTTCTCTTTTTTTGTTTTATTTCCATCAATGTTTTTTGACATATTGTACAGCAGCACAGGCTGCTGTGCAACGTGCCTTAAAGTAAAAGAAAATGCTGTGGCTCGGTCAATGCCAATGCGCTTTGTCCTTATTTAATTTAAGCCATGTTGCACAGCAGTCCTCTCTGCTCTGCAACATCTCCGCAAAAAAAATGCCAAAGCCACTATCAGCCTGATTCATGTACGGGCCGTTTTGCGTGGCCCTAATAGCGAATCATAGCGACTCGCTATTGAGGACACGCAAAACGGTATTCATGTAGGAATTGCTAAATAAATAGCGATTCCTACATGTTCTCTATTTGCGAGTAGAAATTTCCTACTCGCAAAAAAAGGAATAACTCCCCATTCATTCCTATGGGCCAAAAGGCCCATAGGAATGAATGGGGAGTATCCCTTATTTGCGAGTAGCAATTTACTACTCGCAAATAAGATAGCGATTTTAAGGGTGCCAGGGGTGTCCAAAGGACACCCTGTAGCACCCCTAAAATGCACATTTGAACAGGTGTTGCGCACACACATGTCCAAAGGACATGTGTGTGTGCAACATGCAACTTAGAAAAATGCTTTTAAAAGCATTTTTCTAAGTTTTTGCTATTTACCGAGAGGTCTGACCTCTCGGTAAATAGCGGCCCAAATTTGCAAAATCGCAATTTTTGAAAGTGTCATGAATAGCATTTAAGGAATCTCTAATAGAGATTCCTTAAATGCTAATCCTCGCATATTAGCTAATTCTTCATTAGCGATTTTTGCATTTGGGATTGTGAATCCCAAATGCCAAAATTGCACTCGCAAAAGGCAAGATTCTGAGAATCTTGCCCTTTGCGAGTGCAATTTAGCTTCATGAATCAGGCTGTATGTCTTGTATAGGAGAAACCTTTTGGCTTTGCCAGTGCTTGTTAAACATGAAGACTCTTATTATCTGTTGCCCAGAGCAGTACTTGTGGAAAGAAAGCCGGAGACGTTTGGCTATTTTGTTACTCCTGTGTTTCTGGACCCAAAATTAGGTAATGTGTCTCCACACGCTGAAAACATTATGTGGAGTGGGACTCACACTGCGGGTACAAGCCGCCGCCTGCCCCCTCCAACACCAGAGGGAAAGTCAACAATGCTCAACAGTAATAAAGCCACAGTCACCTTCCCTACCCAACAAAACACTAGCTAGGTTAGTAAATAGCAGTGAAATAGATCATGAAGTAGCGGTATAAATGCAGATTTCTTGCCAGTATATAAAAATCCACATTGTTATTCCCCATTTTGAGGACTAACCCGTGAAATGGCAGAAATTATGTGCACGAATACAGCCAAATTCAGAGGTTTTCTTCCCCCAGGGATCCCACACCACTGTCGAGTCGAATCGTAAAGAGGGCCAAAGTGCTAAGATCATTTATTTTAATTTATATTCCCCTCTAGTCAGATATCCATTAAACAAGCGCATGTGCTTTTAAGAATTCTTTACATGTAAGGAAATTGTGTAATATGGTACGTTTATGACTCTCTTGTGATTGATTTTTTCCCCATAACCGCTCACCACAGGCAATTGACTGCATTTACAGTAGCATTAGCTTCAGAGGATTGCAGCACACCGCCTTACCCTTTCTAAGAATGCTTTCAGTGCTGTACTGTTTTGATGCTCATCTCCTGTAAGCAGGAGCTCAAATGACTATTAATGAATGAGAGCACCGAACAACAAATATTATAATAAAGTGATATATAATGTACATGGGTCCACATCTAAGTATTGTTACAGATAGATTATGAGGTACTTGTGGCACTGAGACCACAAAAAAATGCATTCTATCAACTCCACTGCCTGTATATATTGCTCAAATGGATTACCAGACACAAACTTTGAAGCAAACAACAACAACCAATAAAAGTCGCAAAATTTAAGTTTGCATGATACCTGAGTTTGAGCTATTGGTATTGTAAATGACAATGCCTTTTAAATTATGTGTTTGTTTTTAAAACATAAATAAAATGCATTGTCTTTTACAATGCCAATAGATTAAATTCTCGCAAATGCAAGACCTATTGCATTACAAATTTTATTTGTAAAAGCACCCCATGCCGCGCTTTCACTTTATTGGCAGCCATGCCCTTTTCTTCAGACGACGCGTGGTATTGGGCGTTTTTAACAAAAAAGCATGTGTTTATGTTGACAAAAGTAAATAAAAAAACCAATGATTTGGGCAAGCTGGTCTGCCCATCCCGCAAGTGATGCGTGTGGCCCCATTTTGAAAATGAAGGTGCACATAGTGCGCTGCAATAACCACAACAACAGTACCAGTTCAGGCAATTGGCAAATTAGCAGACCCCCATTGTCCAGAAAGTTGGTAAGTGGCCTGTGCAGAAGGGGCAAGCAATCAGTGCTGACACAGTGATGTCAGTGGTTAGAGGGGTGATGTACACCTATGAAAAGTTACGCGCAGTACTTTGAATGGAAATATTAGAAAACATGGAGAACATAGAAAAAGTGCTGGTACTTAATATCCACTGTACCTTTTCGCTCCTCCGAAGTTCAGCTGTTCTCTCATTAAATGTATTGCAGCAGTGCTGAGAAGTGCAGGTACTTTCCCATTAAATGTATTACAGCAGTGCTGAGCAGTGCAGATGCTCTCCCTTTTAAATTAAAGTAGTGCAGGTACCCAACACCGGACACCATCTGCCCCGCTACAGCAATAGTTTACAGGATGAAGTTTGGATTTAATGATCACTCTGGGAAGGTGCTGTAGCATGGACTGATATTATTGAGATTATGCAAGTATATTAGAGCGCTTTGAAGAAGGGAGTTGGTGTTTGGAAGGAGCATGTGCATGGGAGAAAGCCGAAGAAGTAGGTGCTATTGCTTTTGGCACCTGTGAAGGAGGACTGCCCTTCCATTCCTGGTACTTTGTAGCAGTTTTATGGTCTCCTTAGAGTTTCTCGTTGTCCAAATGGGTATATTTTCTGATAATTATATGTTTCCCTCCTCTCTGTTGCTTGATTTCGCTCGCAAAAAAGTGTTACTCATAGTCGTCCAATGTCACTCATAATGGCACTAAAATTCTGAAAATGTCACACAAGTATTCTGAAACCTTGGCAGCTATGCTGATGTGCTAAACGAGGGTTTGCAGCATTAGCCGTTAAAAATGCTCAGTAGGCAAGCAAACGAGCACAGTGAAGTAGGTGTTTACAAACTCAATGCTGAAGCGTCAAAAGACAAGTCCGTGTTTTGTGGCGCTATATAATGATACCCGGTAACATTAGAAAATAACAGAGTAGCAAAGATTGCCCCATTGCCAACTCCGCCCCCTATTAGAAACCCAGTTGAATGGAGCATGTCTGACCATCAAATAGCATTACCGTACAAGATGTGGCTCGACTCATCTGAATGTTGTAGGGACATCTCTGCCCTTGAGTCAGAGGCAATGATGATAACACACACAGCTTCCTCATGGTGAAACAATGTGCGGTGTATCGTTGTATTATGCATGCGCAGAGCAGTAGCTACCGATTTGTAGAACATGCGCAGTGAAAGCTTCTGTACAAAGCATACATCTTTGAAAGACGCAGGAATGCGCTGACTGAGAACTTGCGCGTCTGTTCTATACTTCGGACTGTTTCAGGAACAAGCAAACTACTAGCACAACACCCTCAAAAAGGTACATTTGCAAACAAAAAAAGCGTAGAAACGAGACAAGATGAAATGAACAGTCATGGACGAGGAGACCAGTTACCTCACCTGTGTGTCGGTGGCTCCCTGTTGCTTTCACTGGTTTCTACGTGTGCTGCTGCTGCCCGGGGTTTCTGTCCTCAGACCTGAAAAGCTGGCCCATCATGGTCCTCCTGAGGCCTGAAAGAACACCCGGCCCTGCCCACACATCATCTATTTCCCTCCACACCAAAAATGCTGCAACTGGGCGAGCAGGGTGTTGGCGGCCAGTAAAGTACAAAAAAACAGAGATCGGTTTCCCTGAGTGGGGGCCGTGCTCACCATTAAAGTCCCCCCCCCCCCCAAAGGAAAAAAAAGCGCAGTGTCCCTAAAGCAGGCACCACGCTTCACATCATAATACATAAAAAAGAAGAAACTGAGCGGGCACCGAGATCCGCATTATAGTAAAAAAATATATATATATATTTCCACTGCTATAGGTCTTGCATTTAAATGCGAAACCTATGACATTGCAAACAAACAGCCACCATTGTCCCGGCTGCTTCGAAAGTGAAATAGGGCACGGCCTGCTGAATGTAAGTAAAGCACGTTATTGTGCCTAATGTAGGAGAAACTCAATAAAGAAAATAGTTCACGTACAGTGTAACTACCAAGTAAAGGAGCCAATAGCCATGGAAGGTTACACATGAAGATATGGCCGTACTAAGGAGGGACTAACAAGCCTATTTGGAAATGAGAAGACAGAATTTACAAAGGACAAATGCACAAGCCAATGAAAAATATGGTTGGGGCTTCTCTTCCATACTGTACTACAACAGATCTTGCCAGAGCAGCGCTTGTGTGCTTGTCAAGGCTCAACCTAAAACGCATGGAAAAAACAACAGATAAACTTCAAACTGACATTCAGATTAATACTTTCTTTCCTAACATGTACCATTTTTAAGTCTTGGCTGCAGACAACTTTAGTAGATGGCAGCCATGTTGTTTCTAATACACAACATATACTTAGAGTGGGTTTCAGGTCGGGCCCTTGCTTTCTCGTCCATCTCAGGTGCCTGCTTGTCCATCTCAGGTGCCTGCTAGTGACTTGAAGGTTTTCCTTCTAATGCTTGTGTTTATTCCCCTAAGAAGCGTAGAGGTCTCACAGTGTTCTGGTTGGATGAGTTTTATCCTTCCACTGTTGACGTGATGAGATTATTTTATTTTGCATTTAGCACACCATTGGAGTTCAAGTGTTTTCTTGTTCGTTCTCCCCCGTCTTGCATAATGTAATTTCATCTTCTCCTCAGCACTGCTGCTGCCCATCCCACTTTTCGTTTTCAATATTTTTTTCCATGTTGTTTTCTTTTTAATGATGGCCTGGAAGCTGCTAAATAGCACAGTGCCACGTGTTTAATTTTTCTACACTCTTAGAGTTTTTTACTTGTGATTTATTAGTCTAACACAGGTAGTCCAAAATGTTAGATCTGTAAATTAAAAATGCCCGCCATATGTCACAACTCATGCAGGTGCATGCATCACAAAAATGTTTGGAGGCAAACAATTAAAATGAAGATCTGAATGTCTGAAGCAGTGATGACCTTGACAAACAAATAGAAAACACACTAGTCATGATAGCAGAACTGGGCAGAATCTAATATTATTTATAGGAATACGTAGAGAAGAGGCGTGGCTTGAGATGAGACCCATTGAAACAATGTCACAATACTTTCACCTCATGGCATGCAGTTTTATGCTCTATTCATTATGATAAGTGGTCCAGATATGCAAAATGAGGTTGGTGGTCTGAGCACTGCTCCAAACGTGTGTGTGATATAGCTAGCCAGCTTCATTTGCCTGCACCTCATTTTCAAAAAGCAATGCGCAAACTCAGCACATTCAGAAAAGGATTTGTAATTTGACAAATTGGAAATGATAGAAATTCTGGTGTTGGGACATCATTATCTCTACATCTATGTAAGGGAATCATCCATGTATACTTACCATTTCCAAGTGTGAGAAATGCATATAGTACATTTTGGGAAGATTATTTCATCAGCCCTAGTGCTCTAAATTTGGCTCTTCTGCACAAATAAATCTTTCTACAAGCCCAAAGAAATTTAGAGACCAAAGAAATTTAGAAGTAAAAAATATATATATATAGTTACCTGAGCTAACTATAATGTACACCGCTGCAATGCCCTGCTTATGACCTCGCATATTACATCACTCATGGCACAGTCAGTGTTAGACCTGGCTTGTCCAGTAGGTTTCTCCCCAGACTTTTTGCTTTTTGGCCTTCTGTTTCTGACCTGATTTTGTTGGTTTTATACTCTGGGCACTTTACCACAACTAATCAGTGATAAAGTGCATATGCTCTCCCAATAAATTGTTATGATGGGCTGGTGACTCTATGATTGGCATATTTGATTACTGGTAAATCCCTAGTACAGTGTACTGCATGAGCCCAGGGCCTGTAAATCAAATGCCTGCAGCACTGATTGTGCACCCACATGAGCAGCATGTAAATGTAACTCAAATCTGCCACTGTATTGTCTGTGTGCAGTTTGGTACTACCATGTCAACCCGGCAAGTGCACCCATTTGCCTGGCCCTAACCTTCCCTTTTCTTACATGTGAGTCACCCTTAAGGTAGGCCCAAGGTACCCCTGTGGGCAAGGTGCAGTGTATGTGAAAAGTAGGACATGCTCTGATGTGTGTGGCATGCCCTGATAGTGAAATACTGTCAATTTCTTTTTCACTATCGAAAGGCTATCTATCCCATTGGATAGAATGGGAGTTTATTTATAACATCTTACAAATATAATTTCCCATTGGGACACAATGGAAAGTTAGTGTTTAGTATGCCTGAACTCAGAATATAAAAATGCATCTTTTAGTAAAGATGATTTTTATCTTGTGTTTGAAACTACAACTTTTAAAAAGTGGGTATTTTCTTGCTTAGCCATCCTGTGTGCCTCTGCTAGGTTCGTACATTGACTGTCTGGCTTCTGAATGACAAGGGCTGGGGATGTGCATTCTCTCAGTCAGCCACAAGGGGGAGGGGTTGATGTGTGTTCAGCTTTTCCTGAATGTGTCAGCACTTGGCTAAATAGACCTGGACTGCATTTAGAGTAGGGGGAGATTTCCTTCCACCTGAATAGGTCTGGTCTACCTTACACAATGCTGTCTTCATCTCTTGCTGGGCAGCTGCACCAGAGAGGACAGAGCTAGTTTTGGCTGGGCAAAGAGCTTCTCTGCCACCAGAGAACAAAGGAATTTGTGCTATAAAAAGTGAGGCCCAGATCCCTGAACTTTAGATTACTGCTGAACTTAGGAACCTGCCCAGAAGAAGAGCGGGGAAAGCTGAATGAGAAGTACTGCCCCTGTGCCGTGTGCTGTTGGCATTGGCCTGCAGTGGTTTCTTCTGTCGTGGGCAGGGAGAGGACTGGACCGTACTTTCATCATCCTGCTGTTAGAGTTCTCTCCAGACTCCCACTGATGCAACGCTGGAAGGATGATCGCTACCCAAGGCCGTTTTGATATACTTCGGGAATTATTTGTTAAGACAGGCAGTCTCTTTGAAAGCAGGCCCTCGAACACCGATAACTATAGGGTCTTATTCAATCTTTTTTCACTCCGATTTCTGTAAGGCAACTATGGACAGACGGTGGCACTTGAGACAGTTAATTGATCCCCTGAAAACTACAGGGGCACAAGCCTATTTACAGGAACTAGCACGCTTGAAGATCATTAGAAATGGTCAATCACTCTTTTTTACGTCTGAACCTGAGGTCAAGGAAGTATTACTAAAATGGTAGAAAGAGAAAGTGGAGACTGCTTAACATTGAATTGGGACTAATGTTATGGCTCTAAATTAGCTAAAGTTAGCCAAAGCGGATGGACTAGCTTGCCAAGGTTGAAGTTTTTTTTTTCTTTTTTCCCTTGAGATATCCCTTTCTTCTTTTTCTTTATCCTCTCTCTGGTCCAGTGAATTCAGGGGTCCGAGACTACTTGGTGGCAATTGTGGAAACAGGTTTCCAGTTTAGCTGCCACACCATTGGCAGCTATAAGAAGGGGACGATTCCTCCTTTAGGTTGCGGGTGGGGAGGTGGGGGGTTAGGGTGGGCTGGTGGTGGAGGGGGGTGTCACGTAACAGAAAAAGTCAACACAATGGAAGGGAAAGGGGAAAAAAGCAAATATATCTGTAAGAAGGAAAGAAAGCAGCAAGGTAACCAAAAGCCAATGGAGGTGGATCAAAGAAGAGGCAGGGTAGAATTAATATCAGTATGGCAATGATAAGGTGTTTAGTCTGGAATCTGGCTGGCCTCAACAGTAAGATTAACAGGCAGCTAGTAGCAGAGGAATTAAAAATGTATAACCCCCAGATCGCTATGCTGTCAGAAACACACTTGTCCTATAAAGATAGAGGCTTTTTGAGACACTTGGGGTATGAGGTGATAGTTTGCTCGGCACAAACGGTGTCTATTCGGGGCGTAGCTATTTTAAGGAGCACAAGATTCCGATGGAAGTCTGAAGGACATTGTTGGTAATGGGGGTAGATGGGCTATTGCTCAAGTCAAATTAGCTGGTAAAAAATGTTTTTTGTTCACTATATGGCCCCAATGTAGATGACCCCACCACAATAGAAGCAGTTACTTTGGAATTATTAAATTGGGAAGGGGAGCGTCTGGTGAAGGGGGATTTTACTTGTATAATTGATTATGGAGAGGATACTACATGGAGGGGGGCTTAAGATATCGACATATGACCTCTGTGCATAATAAGAAACTGACTCATCACCTTCCCTTCAGTAATGAACTGACGCATCACCTCCCCTGCGTGGCAGTAAGGAACTAACCCATCACCTCCCCTGGAGTAAGGAACTGACATATCACCTTAGGGCGTATAAGGAATCGACGCATCACCTTCCCTGTGGCGGTTCTTGTTTATAATTTTGACGCATACAAGATACTTTGTGTTGAAAGTGTTGCATCTATAGTTTTCTATGATCAGAACTATATCTACCTTTTAAAAGTCATATTTTGATTACTGTATTGTGGTCTTGTTTGGTTTAAATAAAGATTACTTACTCCTCTAAACTTGTGCGGTTTCCATTTGTAGAGTTTTTACTGTATTACTTTATGCATGCACAAATGCTTTACAAACTGCCACTGAGATAAGCCTGTCTACTCGTGCCAAGCTACCAAGGGGGTGAGCAGTGATTATTTTAGGAGTGTATCCCCCTTACCGTGACTAGGAAGAAGGGTCCCTAGTTAGGTGCAAACCATTGCCAACCAGAGACCCCCATTTCTAACAGTCAGTGACATCTCTTAGGACATCACTGATGACATCTCAAATGACATCACTGATGACATCATCCAAAGAACCACTCAAACACCCACTCACATTCCATACAACCTCTTGTATGCCCACTCACAGAACCATTCACATACCCATTCACTGACCATACAAGTACTCGTACTATAACTTTTGTTTTTTCCAGTGAATTTTGACTTTTTTTTAACTAATAGTAACATTTACAGAGTGGTGAAGAAAGCGGGCTGGCCCTATGACCAAATCTCAGGAATCCCACTGTGTAGGACTTATGGGAGTTACCAGGAGGGCTTCTTGGCCCCCAAGGTCCCTCGGGAGTAAAGAGGACTTCATCTCCCAACCAGTAGTGCACCACAAGCCACGTTTGCAGAGTGGTGGAGAAAGGGTGCGTGGCCTCCGAAGACCTCTTAGCAATCCAGCTCTGTGGGACTCACTGGAGGTAACATTAGGGGTAGTTGGCACCAGAGGATGTCCTTGGGGGGCAACTACCCTTCCTGTTTCCTCCAGAAAGTCCCACACAGCAGGAATGCTGAAATGGTGTCGGAGGCTACGCCTCTTTCTCCACCACTCTGCAAACACATTTCCTGGTACACTACTAATAGGCGGATGATGTCCCCTTGGTGGGCCAACTAGAGTGCTTTTTTGACCCTTTAGGACCCTCCTCCCAAGAAGCCTAGGGGGTCAAAGTGTTTCTACCCTGCCCCCTTTTCTTGTTTTTTAAAGTTTTTTCTAGTTACTCGGTTCAACCGAGTCAGAAGATAGCTGCCAACACTTCCTGGTTTGAAGTGTAGGCAGCCAATCAGATTTCAGGCACGAGATCGGGAGCGGTTGTGGATCCACCACGGCCTCAGTTGAACATATTTACACCATTTAACAAAAAGGGTGCTTTTTGGAAAAGAGCTACCATTCTGCTAATGGTGTAATTCCGTTCAGCAGTTCGGGCTGTAGCCATGTCTAAAGTTTCAGCTTGATGAATCACCATTAAATTTTGAAGACAGCAACTGAAATGACTGGCATATTCTTTTTGAAAATTTCATGAGGATTCGTCAAAGGATGCCAAAATTATTGACAAATGAAAAAACTCTCATCATATGGAACCTACATCCTAACTATAACTACCTACTGTAGACTGCCAGTACGTAATACATACATATATATATATATATATATATATATTCACTGAAAAAACCATAGGTTATAGACCATATATATTTAGGAATTAGCATTTACAAAACCTTGAAAATTCACTGAAAAAACCATAGGTTATAGACCATATATAGTTAGGAATTAGCATTTAGAAAACCTTATTTTACTCACACAAAACCATTGAAATTCCATATATAGTTAGTTGCACTAACTAAATATCGCGCACCCGCAATCCACTGCTGATGATGTCACATATTACATCATTCATGACATGGTCAGTGACATCACTGATGACATCACTGATGACATCATCTAGTGTCTGTGTGTTTTTGTAAAGTTTAAATACGTTTTACATATTGAAGAATGACTGGATGGATGGATGGAAGACTGAGTGTGTGTGTGGCTGGCTGGGAGGTGTGTGACGCTGTGCATATCAATGTGTACTTGTATCAGTGATTGTATAAGAGAGTAAGTATGTGTTAGTATATGTGTGAAAAGTATGGTGTTCTGTGTTTAACTATAGATGAGGAAATCGAAGTGTGATTGATTCTTCACAGGACTGACTAGGTGTATGAGTGCATATGATAGTGTTCTAATAATAACTGACTGTATGTATGAGTAATTGTATGGGTGAATGAGTGAATGTGTGTGTAGACGTACGAATCAGTGAGTGCGTATGTAGTAACTGGTATTGGTGTGTCATGATGTCATCAGTGATGTCATTTGAGATGTCATCAGTGATGTCATTTCAGATGTCATTAGTGATGTCATCAGTGATGTCACTGAAGTATGGTGTTCTGTGTTTAACTGTATAGATGAAGAAATGGAAGTGTGATTGATTCTTTACAGGACTGACTTGGTGTGTGAGTAACTCCATGGATGAGTGGCAGTGTGTGACTGTCTGCATAGGTGTATGAGTGCATATGATAGTGTTGTAATAATGAGTGACTGTATGTATGAGTGATTGTATGGGTGAATGAGTGAATGTGTGTGTAGACGTAGGAATCAGTCAGTGCGTATGTAGTAACTGGTATTGGTGTGTCATGATGTCATCAGTGATGTCATTTGAGATGTCATCAGTGATGTCATCAGTGATGTCATTTGAGATGTCATCAGTGATGTCATTAGTGATGTCACTGACCATGTCATGAATGATGTAATATGTGACATCATCAGCAGTGGATTGCGGGTGCGCGATATATAGTTAGTGCAACTAACTATATATGGAATTTCAATGGTTTTGTGTGAGTAAAATAAGGTTTTCTAAATGCTAATTCCTAACTATATATGGTCTATAACCTATGGTTTTTTCAGTGAATTTTCAAGGTTTTGTAAATGCTAATTCCTAACTATATATGGTCTATAACCTATGGTTTTTTCAGTGAATTTCATTGGTTTTTTAACAGCTAATATCTGTAGCTGTAAAATGTATTCTTCTTTAAATCCAAAAATATATTTGATATGTTTATTAATAATTTTTTTTTAAAATATTTTTTTTTCTTCGTTCCCGCTTCGCGAATCGGGAAGCTTCCCGTTAGCTGACCTTGATGCCGCGAAATAGACCGCGAGCCGGTAAACGTTTCTTTACCGCAACTGCCGCGTTAGAAAACAACATCGTGACGCCTCCCGTCCGCATGACGATTCGCGTTGTCGCGTGATACGTCATATGACGTGCTACGTTAGCGAACTGGTACGCTTACCGAGTCGCAAAGCACAGGTTTCTGGAAGCAAACCTGGAGGCCCTGCAAAGCGCTTAACGTAAACACAGCAGGTCATGTGACTTGGTAATAACACTTTTCATTGGTTCATTTCGCTTTTGGTTTCCTAATGATGTAAGACTAGGTCATATAATCTAAAATGAACACTTTTCATTGGTTGAGAACTATTGTTTTTCCCAAATGATGAAAACCCCTCCTTCTTTCCTCACTCTGACTTTCATCTTTGTGAGAGAAAGACCCTTTGTTACCAGTGAGCAATGGCTTCTTTAGTAGCTTCAGCTGGTGCTTCCCCACCACCTCCACCACATCCAAGGAAGAGTGGACCACCTGCTCAAGTTATAATTCAGCAAGAAGAGGAAGAAGAAGAACAGGACGACGAGCACGAAGAGAGGCACTTTTTGCCTGAGGAGCCCAGGACGTCTCACCGGAAAGAAAACTTCATTTGGCAATTTTTTTAAATTCCCAAAGGTCAGAAAAAAGTAAATGCAAGATACGTAACTTGCCTTATATGTCAAGATAGACTGTCCAGAGGGACCGACAAAAAATACAGTTTCGGAAACTACACAATGCATCGCCATATGACTAGATGGCATCCTAACAACTACAGTGCTGCACAGTTTCGTAACGACCTAGATAATCTCCCTATTATGGCCAGAAGATCTGTTGTACCGGAAGTAACGGGACCAGAGGGCAGGGAGATGGTGCCAAATATACAAACGAGATTTCATGAAGTAAAACAAGTCTGCGTACATTGCAGTGGATTCATTTGCTACGGAGAAAGAAGCATCACTCTGATCAACAGAGCTATTGACTATCATATGCAAGTTTGTACGAAACGCCCCAAATAATAAATACTTTTTTTTTGTTTTGTTGCTCCTGTTGAGCCCTTTACAATGAATCGTTTTCGTTGCCCCCTCCAAGAAAAACCCCAAAAAATATAAAACTATTCAGAAAAATTCAAAAAAAGTAAAAAAATGTTCAGAAAAATAATAAAAAAAATATAAAACAACAAAATCAAAAAAAAAAAAAGTTCTTTTCAGAACTACCTCCCCGTTATTAAAAAATTGGTACAATATTTGGAACTGTGCCAACCTCTATTTCTCGTAGTTCGCTTCCCAGTTCGCTCGCCGGTACGCGAACCGGAAGTGAACCAAATTTAAAAAAAAAAAAAAAAGAACAGTAAGTATAAGGGAAGGAAACAGACACTTATGTTAAAAGAAAGACAGCTATAGGGGAGTAAACTAGAGATACTATTACCCGTAATCCACTGCTGATGATGTCACATATTACATCATTCATGACATGCTCAGTGACATCATCAGCAGAGGATTGCGGGTTTTTTGGCAACGTGCCTTATCCACGGTTTAATAACGCTGCCTTTGGTTTATATAAGTTTTCAAATTGTATGAAATATATACCAATAGGTCGTTATGAACCTTTAGGTAGTGCTTTTCTTCATGAGGTCTGGTCGCTTCCATACACATACAGATGTTTCAAAGATGATCAAGAAGTTTATCTGAATGGAGAGGAATGCACTGAGACGCCACATCATTCACTAATGTGTAGGCACATACAGTTACACGGTTCATGCAACAAACACCGACCAAATATGGCTTGCGTGTTGCAAGGCACGCCAGTTCCTGCTATCATCCCCACGTTCAAGTTGTTGGAAAATGGTAGTTATTTGATGCTCAATAATGAAGATTGTTCTGGGTTAATTAAAAGTATTCCTTTTATCGTAACAGTAAGTGAACGGGTTATTTGCTGCAGAAATGTTCTATTTCCTCCCACACATGAACATAGGGAGTTTTCAATCTGGCCACAAATACCAACCTTGGGAGCAGATTTCAACGGCATGGCAAGAATAAGAGCTCTTTTGTCTCAGAGAGAGGTGGCCTTGAGTTCGGCCCGTGAAACTTTCGTGCTTCACATAGCGAACACCCGTACAGAGGTGCAGACCCTTTTCAATACTGATTCGCCTTTGCATTTCAGCAAGATGGTTCAGACTATCTTTAACGCGTCCTCCACAAAGGCCCTGGCGCACTTTTTTAAAGTTGTTACCAGTGGTCTCGTGACTTCATTTGAGAAAATCTTTGGAGTCATCCCTGCTTTCTTTCATTCTATTTTCTCCACTGTGCTTCGTGGATTCCCATTTTTACTTGCATTACCAGCGGACGCTCTTGTGCTTTTTTACATTTTTAAATATGGATGTCCCTCCTGTGCAAGCTCCCGCCCTGCAGCTGCTGACACTGTTCCGCAATCGCATGCTAGAATATTATGGCACAATGCCGTTGGCGATATTAAGCACGGCATATGGATTATCTTTTCGATTCTCCTACTTCACCTGTGTCCAGCCTGTATTTCACTGCCTGACCTGTGATTTCGATTGGGCCATTGATTTGTGTCTCTGCGGACCGGTTTCTCCTGACGTCGACTTTAATCAGCTGATGACTCCTATCATTACTCACGAGTTGGTTTGTCCTGGCGAAAGGATTATGGCTGTGGCATTGATGCATGGACTAATTGGTCCCTGGAATTTACTGGCGGCAACACAGTCTTTCTTGGAACAGAGCTTTCTTGAAAACCCACCGAGCTGTCCTCTGATGGTGATAGAGGATCCGGTGCTGGGAGAGCACGTATGTTCTTTTCCGCTTTTAAATTGGATGGCTGAACTCTTTTCGGATGAAGACGGTGACTTCCTATTGGAGGCTGTTGCAGCTTATTTTGCATACACAGTTATGTCATAGACCTTTTTCATGTTTGATATGCTGAGTACTAGCATTTCATTGACAATTCATTGAGTTATTTGTCAAGTTTTTATTATTTAGCTTGCCTATTGGCTTAAGACTCGATAAAGTACTTGGCTGTTTTATTTTTCTTTAGCATTAAATTTTCCTAGTTTTTAATGTTTTACCTTGCGGACCGTCCACATATAAAGTTGCAATCTGCTCTCATGAGATGGCACTTCTATTATCTTATTCAGTTCGTTTCCGGATCATGGGGAGGTGTCATCTAGGTCCTGGATATCTTTACACCGTGTTAAGTTAGCATGGGCTCATTACCGGTTTAAACGCCATTTTTCCTTTTTTGCAACTTCTGCACACGACACTTAGTTGTTGCTTTAGCTTTCAACCTAGTAGTTCATCGTGGTTTACATAAGAATAATATGTTATTGCTCTACTATCTGCTTTGCTTGTTAAACTATATCTGTACAGCGAGTGCTGAAGTTTCAAGAACAACACGATACAGAATTGTTATGAGGTCTGGTCTCCACGACTTCATACTCATAACATAAGTGCAGCTTCTGCCAATTCTGGGCATGAGGCGGGTTTTATATTGCTTTGCCGAACACACATACACAACAGTTGATGCGGTTCACATGAAGAGAGAGCTGGTGTATGCTGATGTGATTCCTTCAAATCTAAGACACTAAAGTATGGGCACGCCCTAAACCAACACAAACAGACCTTCTTAGCAAATAATATAATATGTGTATTAGGGAGGGTGAGATATAAGCAGCCGCGGGCCGTGGAGGGAGGTACGGTGGGGCAGGGAGGCAGGGAGGGGGAGGGGCAGGGTGGAGCCCTCTCCACCCTGCCCCTCCCCCTCCCCGCCTCCCTGCCCCACCGTAACTCCCTCCACGGCCCGTGGCTGCTTATAAGTGTTGCTAACTCTTATTCATTTACAGCATGTTAACATACTGTCACCATTCGCTTTTTATGTACTAGTAACTATGCTGGTAATTTTGCTACTGATAATATGTGTACTTGTATTATCTAAGATACTACGCCTGAGAAGACGGCATTAGTAAATAAACATTTCAAATACACATGTGTTCTTCTTAACTCCATGTTCTGGTTTCTAAGAAATATATAACGACCGACTGTTCATGAGTTCCACGTATCCTGAGGTACTATAAGTTCATATTCTGGATTGTCTAAACATTAAGAGTTTGTTATATCCAATGTGACACTGTACCTAGCTTGCTAAGGGGTTTTTGATTACTAAGGTGAGTTTTGGGGCACCCTAATTCACCGAGGTTCCAATCCTCTGTCCACAGTTCTGTGTGAGAACAGAAACCCTGCGACAGGGGCACCCCCGACCCTTGCTGGAGCTTCATCACACTTGCGATACAACTCCAGCAATGCGCCACCTTTACGGCACAGATACATCACGCATCTGTGCTGTTTTTGCCCCATGATGCGCCGCATTGTAAATGCAGCACACCATAGGTGACGGAACAGCGGCACAGAATGACTAACACATCCCTGGTGATGCGCCAGTCATCATAAATCTATCCCTATGCTTCTTATCTTGTTAGAGATGAACCGCCATATGTATCATCAAAGTTTTTTGCATTTCCTAAATAGCGAACTTTAAGGAATAAATAGCGATTCTTTACCATTCCTAGTTTGCGATGAGCTATTTGCTAATTACAAATTACCCATTCATTTCCTTCATTTCCATAGGGCGGTTGGACTCACTTTTAGCTCGAACGGCTGAATGGATTTCCACGAAACTTGGCAAAATTGTAGGGACTGGTAGCCCGATGTGCCTTTGCTATGTCTCAAGATATATGCTCCAGTGGTTTTTACGAAAATTAACTTTGAAAAATATATATTGGGCTACATTGGCCTATATATATGTTGGAGCCCAAATGTAGCCCAATGTAGCCCAATGAAGCCCAATGTAGCCCAATGTAGCCCAAAGATGGCCGCCAGAGACAAAAAAAACAAATGTAGCCCAAATATCAGCCAGATGTAGCCCAACTATAGCCCAGTGACAGAATGACCAATCAGCTTCGCAAACCTCCGTTACGCGAAGCGGAGCGCTGTTACAGATATATATCTTTTTTTGAACGTTAATTTCTCAAAATCCACTGGAGCACATATATTGAGACCTAGCAAAGGCACATCGGGCTACCAGTCCCTAATATTTTACCAAGTTTCGTGCAAATCCATTCAGCCGTTCGATTATTATTATTATTATTTTTTTTGCCCCGCGGGCCCTTTTAAAACCTCCACATCAAACCTAGGGGGTCAGCGAGGATCTACTATGCCCCCTTATCGACATTTGCCCCTTCGCTTTGGCCTCCTCTTGTCTCTCGATCCTACCGAGAGACAAGATGGCGGCCGCTACGGACTGTTTGGAATGTTTACAGACGCCGGAGAACCAATCAGCTTCGCTTCACAAAGCTCCGTTGCGCGAAAAGTACGCGTACTGGAGCGCTGCCCGGTCCGCTGTTACAGATATATATCTTTTTTTAAACGTTAATTTCTCAAAATCCACTGTAGCACATATGTTGAGACCTACAAAAGGCACATCGGGCTACCAGTCCCTACAATTTTGCCAAGTTTCGTGCAAATCCATTCAGCCGTTCGGGCTAAAAGTGAGGCCAACCGCCCTATGGGAAACTCAATGTTAAAAACACGTTTTGGGACCCCCCTTTTTTCTCGGCCCCCCCTTGACGAAACCCCCCCAAATTTTCAGGGGCTTTCCTGAAAATTTCAGCCAATTCCGTCCACAAACGCCAAAGTTATTAGACATAGAATTTTCAAAAATCCCATAGAGAAAAAATCCTAACTATATATACCTACTGGCGACCGCCAGTAGGTAATATATATATATATATATATATATATATATATATATATATATATATATATTATACAACAAAGATATATATATATATATATATATATATATATATCTTTGTTGTTTAATATATATATATATATATATATATATATATATATATATATATATCTATCAACTCCACGCCTTCAAAGAACGAGTAAGGCCACAGCGCTGAGGAACGGATATGGAAGCGCTTTATTGGGCTGCACAAACAACGGAGAGTTCAATCTCATCCTATGGCGGATGCATTTCGGCGTTCTTCGCCTCTTCAGCGCCAGGTGCATGTGCTTGAGTGAATGAGTGTGAGTAAGGAAGATATGTCGTGCCTTCTCACCCACAGACCGCTGCTCCTCCCACTTTGATGACCTCACATTGCATACACCTCTTGTAGTCCGCTTGATGTTCGGCGCCTACAAGGTCCAGCATGCCACAGCAGTGCATAGGTAGGTATCGCAGGAGTAAAGTGGAAGGGAAAACAATTTCTGCATAGTCTGTGTGTCCAAAAGTACATGTGTGCAGCTGCGCTACCTCCAGTCCCCATACCGCTTTAACCTTTGCAGCTCAGGAATCCTTTCTGGCGGGGGCAAGTCTGGAAATCCGACTGGCCCGACGTGATGCACCATGTCATCCTCTCCGTCGTACTTCTTCCTTTGCTGCGTGGTGGAATCTGTAGGTTCCGGCACCCCGTAGAAACTCCAAACTGCGAGCAGTGTTCCAGTATTCACAGAGTCTCTTAACAAAGCGGGAGCCTTAGAAGCGCATCACTGGAAACTGCGCTAAAATAAATCAACTCCACTCCTTCAAAGAACGAAAAAGGCCACAGCTGAGGAACGGATATGGAAGCGCTTTATTGGGCTGCACAAACAACGGAGAGTTCAATCTCATCCTATGGCGGATGCATTTCGGCGTTCTTCGCCTCTTCAGCGCCAGGTGCATGTGCTTGAGGGAATGAGTGTGAATAAGGAAGATATGTCGTGCCTTCTCACCCACAGACCGCTGCTCCTCCCACTTTTATGACCTCACATTGCATACACCTCTTGTAGTCCGCTTGATGTTCCAACTCCATCTCCTCTGTAGATATCTTGCATGTAGTAACGCAAGTTATTGTTGTACAGGGAGCCCATTCCATGGTCTCTCATGTAAGCTGAAACAGATTTGTTTACATGCTTCCTCGACTTCTCAATTTGTGGACAAAATTGGTTTGACCACCTCCATTTCTGTCTTTGGCATATATTTGAATATACCAAGGCAGTCTGAGGAAAAAGTGCCATTAATTGCTCAAAGGTGTCCTTTAAAAGCATTTCCAGACCTACACCAGTCAAAGTGCCCAAGTCATTACCTCCACAGTGCACAATTAACAGGTCAGGTTTGGGCAAATGCATAAAGGTTTTCACCAATGGTATCAATTGGTGACATTTTAATCCTCTGTGGCCAAACCACTTAATTTCCACATCTTGTAAATTGAGGTTAGGTAATTTCCTGTTTTCAACGTACCTTTGAGCCCAGTGAATATAACTATGTCCAACAATCCAGACAGAACACATGGTGAGAGAAGGTTCTCCTGCAGTCAGATGAAGTGTGGCAATGAAATGGCAGTTGAAAAAATGAGAGTTTAAAATGAAAAAAACTGTGGAGTTTCTGTGTTCATGAAGCAGTAACAGTGATTGGTGGATTTTGATTGCTGAAAACAGAAAGTTAGGGTGCACGGATGTGTTCTTTGAAAGATGTATTTTGAATGGTCAATAAAAAATCATTACATGAAAGAATGCACTGGATATGCAGGTGCACTGAGAGTTCAGAGTTCAATTGCAACAAAGTTGTGTGAACTTGCAAACACCAGAAGTCTTCCAAGAGGTGGTTGCCATGCAGAAAATGCAGAAAGGGCAGAGGGGGGAAGGGTTTTCATTTGAAAAAAAGTGAGGGAAGAGTTTTGATTGGGTGACATGAGAGATATGTGTGAAGAATTACAGCATTTCTGTGCTTTTGATAGCTGCAGACTCTGGAGTGCATACCTTTTGCTCTGCTGAAGACAAATTGGTGTGTTTCTGAGACTGTTTTCAAACTCAAAGTATTTGCTAAGGTGAGAAAATATTTCTTTAATTTAGATAGAGAATAGTGTGCTTTTAGGAGAAAATTATGAATTATGTGGCGCAAATTGCTTGTAAATATGCTCCCACATGTGCATGGAAAATTTAGATTTTGAATGTTTGTGTTACATAGCCATGTTAAAAGTGATACAAACATGCTGCAAAGGCAATCAAAAAACGCTTTTATGTGTCTTAAGGACATTTTAAGTAATTTTCCCATGTGCAGTGTTTTGAAATTATGATTTGAAAATCGTTTTTGGGGAAAAGGAATTGTTTTTAAATTTATGACAAGGACATAATGGTGTATGCTTCTTTATACGGCAATTGACTGTCCCTGATGTTATTTTTCCCATTTTAATGTAAGACCTTTCTCTGTGGCGCAAGTTGCTTGTAAATATGCTCCGACCTGTGCATGGGAAATTTAGATTTTAAATGTTTGTGTTACATAGCCATGTTAAAAGTGACCCAACCATGCTGGAAAGGCAATAAAAAAACACTTTCATGTGTCTTAAGGACATTTTAAGTAATTTCCCTGTGGGCAGTGTTTTCAAATTATGAATTGAAAATCGTTTTTGAGGTAAAGGAATGTTGTTAAAATTTATGTGCGCCATATGTCCACAAATTTCGTTTTCAGGGGTGCAGCAGGGTGTTCTTGAGACACCCCTGCACCTTTGGAAAAATTCCTAATTTGCGATGAGCTAATTGCTAATCGCAAATTGCACCTTCATTCCTATGGGCCTCCTGCTCCATGGAAATGAATGGGTAATTTGCAATTAGCAATTTGCTCATCGCAAATTAGGAATGGTAAAGAATCGCTATTTATTCCTTAAAATTCGCTATTTTGGAAATGCAAAATAGTTATATGATACATATGGCGGTTGATGTCTAACAAGATAAGAAGCTTAGGGATACATTTATGATGACTGGCGCAATGAAGTGGACATCACTTACTTCATTGGTAGAGCTTTACATGTATTATGTCCTCTGTATTCTTCATCAAGCGTAACTTTAATCTGCAATCCTGAGTAGGCCTCACCTTAAACAAACCTCTGGATAGGCCACACCTTATCGTCATCCTGAATTAATCATTTAAAATGCTAGGGACAGATTTATGATAGGTGTATGCCTCTTTTGCGCCACTTACAAAACACTGTCCACGGGGAAATGACTTAAAATGTCCTTAAGACACATGAATGTGTTTTTTTAAAGCGTTTGCAATTTTTTGGGGTGACTTTTAACATGGGTATGTGACTCAAACAGTCAAAATCTAAATTCACCATGCACAGGTGGGAGCATATTTACAAGGAATGTGCTCCATGGGGAAAGGTCTTATAATGTAATATGGGAAAAATGACATCAGAGACACTGAAATGCCTTATAGAGAAGCATACACCATTATGTCCTTGTCATAAATTTGCAAACCATTACTTTTCCCCAAAAACGATTTTCAAATCATAATTTGAAAACACTGCACATGTGGAAATTACTTAAAATGTCCTTAATTCAAAATTTGCTATTCCTTATTTTGCGATTGCACTGAAGGATTTGCAAATTTTGCGATTCCTTAAATGCAATGTATCAAACAAAAAATATGTAAAAAATGATATTAAGGATTTGGAAACTACCACCAACTTCTAGTTTGTGGTAATTTGCGAATTCTTTTCAAAAAGCATTTTTTTCCAAAAAACAAAAGGTGCCATATGACGCCTATACATGTCCTTAGGGCATGTATGTGTGCCATATGCCCCCAAATTTCTTTTTCAGGGGTGTAGCAGGGTGTTCTTGAGATACCCCTGCACGCTTGAAAAAATTCCTATTTTGTGATGAGCTAATTGCTAATCGCAAATTGCAACCTTCATTCCTATGAGCCTCCTAGCCCATGGAAGTGAATGGGTAACTTGCAATTAGCAATTTGCTCATTGCAAATTAGGAATGGTAAAGAATTGCTATTTATTCCTTAAAATTTGCTATTTAGGAAATGCAAAATAGTTTGATGGTACATATGGTGGTTCATCTGTAATAAGATAAGAAGCTTAGGGATACATTTATGATGACTGGCGCAATAAAGTGGACATTACTTACTTCATTGGTAGGCCTTTACATGTATTATCTCCTCTGTATTCTTCATCAAGCGTAACTTTAATCTGCAATCCTGAGTAGGCCTCACCTTAAACAAACCTTTGGATAGGCCACACCTTATTGTCATCCTGGATTAATCATTTAAAATGCTAGGGACAGATTTATGATAGGTGTATGCCTCTTTTGTGCCACTGTGCGTCACTTTTATGATGCAGCGGCGGTGCTAATTTGCAATTAGCAATTTGCTCATTGCAAATTAGGAATGGTAAAGAATTGCTATTTATTCCTTAAAATCTGCTATTTAGGAAATGCAAAATAGTTTGATGGTACATATGGTGGTTCATCTGTAACAAGATAAGAAGCTTAGGGATACATTTATGATGACTGGCGCAATAAAGTGCACATTACTTACTTCATTGGTAGGCCTTTACATGTATTATCTCCTCTGTATTCTTCATCAAGCGTAACTTTAATCTGCAATCCTGAGTAGGCCTCACCTTAAACAAACCTCTGGATAGGCCACACCTTATCGTCATCCTGGATTAATCTTTTAAAATGCTAGGGACAGATTTATGATAGGTGTATGCCTCTTTTGTGCCACTGTGCGTCACTTTTATGATGCAGCGGCGGTGCAAAAGATTTGCTATGAGGCGACAACATTACAAATTGATGCATTTAAGCAGATATGTCATGGTGTAAAAAAAACGTACCACATGAAACCGATGCAGCAGTGATGCAAAAGATGCACCATGTCGCAAGACAGGCCTCACTTGGGGCCATATGTATCAAGCTAATTAGCATTCGCAAAGATCAAAATTCTACGAATTTCGGCCTTTGCGAATGTTAATTAGACAAATGGTATGTATCAAACAAGTTTGATGCAAAATAAGGAGTAGCAAAATTTGCTATTCCTTATTTTGCAATTGCACTGAAGGATTTGCAAATTTTGTGACTACTTAAATGCAATGTATCAAACAAAAAATATGTAAAAAATGACATTAAGGATTTGGAAACTATTGTGGTAAATTGGTGGTAATTTGTGAATTCTTTTCAAAAAGCTTTTTTTCAAAAAAACAAAAGGTGCCATATGACGCCAACACATGCCCTTAGGGCATGTATGTGTGCCATATGCCCCCAAATTTCTTTTTCAGGGGTGCAGCAGGGTGTTCTTGAGACACCCCTGCACCCTTGGAAAAATTCCTAATTTGTGATGAGCAAATTGCTAATCGCAAATTAAACCTTCATTCCTATGAGCCTCCTAGCCCATGGAAATGAATGGGTAACTTGCAATTAGCAATTTGCTCATTGCAAATTAGGAATGGTAAAGAATTGCTATTTATTCCTTAAAATTCGCTATTTAGGAAATGCAAAATAGTTTCATGCTACATATGGCGGTTCATCTGTAACAAGATAAGAAGCTTAGGGATAGATTTATGATGACTGGTGCATCACCAGGGATGTGTCAGTCATCCTGCGCCGCTGTTCCGCCACCCATGGTGTGCTGCATTTAGAATACGTGGCATCATGGGGCAAAAATGGCACAGATGCGTGACGTATCTGTGCTGTAAAGGTAGTGATTGCTGGAGTTGTATCGCAAGTGCGATGCAGCTCAAGCAAGGCTCAGGGGTGCCCCATCTCCACAATGTTGCGTCAAGACCTATGCCTGCTTAAAGCAGGCGCAGGGTTTTGACGAAGCTTTCTCCTATCTGATTGTAAATACGGCACACCATGGGTGGCAGAGTAGTGGTGCACGTTAACTGGTGCATGCCTGGGGATGTGCCATTTAACATAAATCTGCCCCTTTACATTTAAGTATGTGCAGGACACACAGAGTCGGTGAGGCTTATCCAAGGTTAAGAAGAGATGAGTCCTGTTCACTGAAAATTTAGACATAGTCTTCACCTGCTCAGCATTGCTGGACATGGCTAAATAATAGCTGCAAAATATTACTCTTGTTAAACAATTTTACTATTATAATCTCTGAGATTTGTCTCTTACTCTGCAACATCTCATTGTTGTTATCTTTCTTTAAAGATAAAGACAACCTCAACATGAGCGACAATCTGCAATCAGTTGATTTTGACCTCATCATTGAACTTGTAATTGAAACATCAGTGGATGTTGATCCCTTGGATGATTTAAATCCTGAGGATGAAGAAGAGCGTGATGAGGATGCAGATTTGTCCGAATTATATGACATAGGATGGGAAGCTGACCTGCTTGAGCCTATGGAAATATAAACATTTATTTTTAAAATTTATAATTAATAAAAAGTAAAAAGGTAAACCGTTTAATTTAAAAATAAAGACACCTTCAAAAGCAGGTTATGTGTAGTGTCTTCAATAAAATATTAAAATATGCTCATAAAATTAGATCAGATTCACATATAAAATAGCACAGGTAACATAAATATAAATGTCATTTCTTTTCTGCTATTTCTGTATTGTAAATTTGCAAGGACTAAAAAATCTTCTATTTAAAATGTCAAGTAGTGTGTTAAGTTTTTGATCACTGTTATTGTTTTACTGTTTGGTAATAATGGTTAATAAAATTTTTTATTATATTTTACCACAGATTCAACTGCAGATCATTTCAAGATTTCACCATGCCAACAATAGAAAGACAGAGAAAGGCTGCAAAACGTCAAAGACAGCAGGTGAAAGAAAATAAGCAGCAGTCCTCTAACAAAAAGATTTGTCAAGTCACGAAGAAAGCACCGGGTAAGAGCACAAAATATTTCATAAGAAATATGTGTAGTAAAAAAAATATTACTACAGAAAATGTTTCAGTCCATAAAACGAGAAGGAATTCAAATGGAAAGGAAAGGCCAATCAAAAATGTTACTGCTAGAGCAAGAGATAACTCTGTGCATGATAGTAGAAGGAAACAACAGTTTAGGGAGATTCGTAAACGAATGTTCCGCAACAGGATAATTGGCAATTTGTTAAAAAATATTAAGAAAGGTCAACAGAAACTGGTTTTTTATAAGAGAAAAAAAAAAGTTGAGAAAGTTATTGATCAGGCATTTGAAATTAAACGTAAGTTATTTATTTTGATAATCAATAGAATTAGGAAGCTAAACAAGGCAATTTATGATTTCAAAAGAAATAGTAGATGGAAGAGAATAGTTAATCGTAGTAATTTTTGTGAAGTTTTTTCTGGAGAATGGATGCATAGTTCAAGCTGTGAGGCATTTTTTAATGAGGAGAGTTATTTCCAGGATAATGATTTGGTGCATGCAGTTGACACCAGTGGTCGTGCTTATGAAGTGAAAGATGGTTGTCCAGTTGAAAAAGAAAAACTTGTGACAACAGAGGCAGAAGAGGTGTTAGGTAATGAGGTTTTAGGAAGACGTGCTAAGGGTCCTGTGTACACCTGGAAGTGTAGTAGTATTTGCAGTGTGCGACAGGATTCCATCAATTTGCTTTGTGATTTTGTACGGTCATTTAATAAGAAAAGTTTGAAGCAGAAAATAAGGTTGTTGCAAGAATTAGATCCTTGCAGAGTAAGAGAAGTGACAGGTTTGCATGGTCATTCACTGGCTTGTCTTTCCAGGAGAGTATGCCAGAGTGTTTTTCATCATTTCAGGATGCTAGCAGTGCATCATAATAAAGTGAGGAAATTAGTTAGAATGTTGTATTATGCTAAGAGTCCAGCAATTATGCTTAAACAATTATGCGCTGCTCTTTTGCATGGTTCTGAAATAGATGTGAAGAATATATGTGAAGAAATTGAGTTTTGTTACTTTGGAAGTAAAGAGGAGAATGTTAAAATTGAGCAAGAAGAAGAGGGTCATGTGGAAGATAGTGTACAGGTTTCCAGTACAGATAATTTCCAGAGGGAAATTGCGACGTTTGAGGTGAAATCAAGTGAGAGGCCTAATTTCACTTGTGTGTGTTGTCGACGCACTTATTATAAGAATCAGACTAAGTTAGTGGATTTATATGCAAAAAGTGAAAGGGAAGATAATAGTGAATGGAAGGATTTCGCAACATACTTGATGGTAGAAAATTGTTTTGATTTGGGATTGGATCAACGTGTGTGTAGTTATTGCAAATTAAATCAAAACCAGATGCCTGCTAGAGCAGTTCATAATAATCTGGAATTGGTTGAGATTCCTTCTGAATTGAAGGATTTAAATACTTATGAATCTATTTTGATTCAAAGTATCCATCCCTTTCAGGCTATTGTAAGAATGGAGCCAAAGACAGGGAAATTGCCTCCATCAGATTTACAGAGAGGATTAAAGGGAAGAGTTGTTTATTTGCCTCTAGATTTGAAGAAAAACATTAACACAATTGGAGTAGAAAAAGTGGAAGAGGAACCTCTGGTTATCTTAGTTAATGGGGTTCCGACAAAGAATAAGAAAATATGGCAAGATTTAGTAGATGTTAGGAAAGTTAAAAAGGCAACATTGTATTTGAAAAAAAATTATAAATACTATAAGAATGTATATGTTGCAGAAGAGGAAGTAAGTGAGGAAGAGGATAGCGATTTGTGTACTGGTCAAATTGAGAAAGTAGAACCCTCTACTAGTGAAGAAATATATGAACATTATAGTGTTCATCCTTTGCATTCCAAGGAAGTCATGGGGAATGCTATTGAGTTGTTTCAAATGAAACAAGCCAAAGGGAGTCCCATTAGTGTTTGGGAGGAAAGTTTGGAAGCTCGGTGTTTCCCACAGCTTTTTCCAACAGGTCAGGGAGGAAGATATGATGAGCGACCTCATCAAATTCCTGCTTCTGAATACCGGACTTTGCGATTGTATGCAGGAGATGCTAGGTTTCGACAATGCATTCCCTATTTGTTTCATCTCCTGTTTGAAAGCGATCTATCTGGACTGTCATATGCAGTGAACCACATCTTGAAAAGTGGTATACACATGCAAAACATCTCGGCAAGTGACTTTATGGATAAAGTCAATGTCCAAGACAGTATTTTGGATTCTCACCTGATTAATCTCATGGCGTGTCAGCGTGGTACTAATGAGTACTGGTACCGTCGTCATGGTGATTTAAAATGTATGCTGAGGAACTTAGGTACTCCCACATGGTTCCTCACTCTGAGCTGTGCCGAGTATGGCTGGGAAGACTTACTTGAATTTCTACGAGAGGCAAATGCTAACGTAGATAACATCGAATTCAAGACACCCGGAGAACTGTGCTCTTTGGATCCAGTCAATGTATGTAGGTACTTCAATCATAGATTTGAAGCTATGATGTCTTTCATCATGAATAAGAAGAATCCACCTCTTGGAGAGGTGTTGGATTTCTTCTGGAGAAAGGAGTACCAAGCAAGAGGTGCTCCTCATATACATATGTTGCTGTGGATCAAGGATGCACCTAAATTTGGAACGGATCCAGAAGACTCAGTGATGAGTTTCATCCAACAGTATTCTACGTGTGCTGTTCCAAACGCAAAGGAGAAGAAAAGCCTAAGAGAAAAAGTTCTGCGTTTCCAAAGCCATCGATGTGGAAAGTACTGCCGTCGTAAATTCCGAAACAAGGACAAGTTCTACACCAAATGTCGTTTCGGTTTTCCACGACAGGTGATTTCTAAAGGAAGAGTAAACAGTTTGATGTCTTCGCTGCGACATAATGTGATGAAGAAATCACCTAAAAACACATACAATTTGAAGAGGAACGAAGAGTCCAAGTACATCAACGACTACAACCCGGTGATTTTGTCCATGTGGAATGCTAACATGGATATACAGTTTGTGGCTGATAACTGTATGGCTGTGGCTCGGTATGTGACGTCTTACATCACCAAAAAAGAGAAGACAGAATTGAAGGATATGTGGGAGGACATTTCCCATGAAAAGAGCCTCAGCAAGAAGTTGTACAGTTTCAGTCTGAAGATGTTGTCGCATCGAGAAATTGGAGCTTGCGAATGCTCTGACCGGTTGTCTTCAGCAAGTCTCTATGCCAAGTCCAGGAGTATCGTTTGGGCGAGTCTTGGTCTTGCTGCAACGCGTAATCGAGTTCTGAAACCTGTGCGGGAAATTGAGTATTTGGCGGAAAAGGAGCCAAACAGTACCGACATTTTGAAGACCAACATGTTGGATACATATTATCCAAATAGAAGCAGTCACCTCGACAATGTTTGTCTGTATGAGGTTCTTCAAAATTACATATTCAAGAGGAACATCAAAGAAGATACTGAGAAAGGAGTGTATGCTGTAATAGGAAGTGAGGGATGTCTGGTCAAGCAAAGAAAATGCCACTTGGTAAGCCATCGAAAATTGAGTGGCGAATCTCCTGAAAAAAAGGAGTTTTTCTATTTAGCACTTTTGCAACTTTTCAAGCCTTGGCGTGCAGAAGAGGAACTGCTTGGAGATTTCCTCTGTTACGAAGACTCTTTCAATGCCGCCAAGGAGACCATAGAATGTCCTGCTTTTCCCAAATATGTAGAAATGTTGAATGCGGAAATTGAGCAGGAAGCAACGATTGCAGCCGAGATTGCCAGAGACAGTTCTCAGGACAGTCAGAGTTCTGCTTCATTGAGTCAGGATCCACTAGGAGGACCTGTTATCGAAAATGAAGCTGCCACTGCCATGAATGAAGTGGAAAGAGCCATGGCACATGCTCAGGAGGATGCGGTTAACTTAGAAGAGTTGGAAAGACAACTCAACGTTGAGCAGAGGAAAATATATGACGAAGTTACCATGCAAATTGATCATGGATTAAGTCATGACAAGAAAGAGTGCTCATGTACGTCGTTGAAGCCTGTCCGACTGTACGTGAGTGGAGAAGCGGGAACTGGAAAAAGTTTCCTCATTAAAGCAATTTCATGCTATTTGCAGGAAAGGACAGAGTCATCGCTGTCTTGTGTTGTCACCGCTCCAACTGGACTGGCAGCACATAACATTAAAGGGATTACTTTACATCGTTTACTGATGCTGCCAGTGGAGCATGACAACAAATTACAATATCACAAGCTATCTGGAGATGCTTGTTTTGAAGTTTCAAGAATCTTGAGGAAAATGAAACTTCTTATCATTGACGAAGTAAGCATGGTTTCCAATGTCATGCTTGCCTTTGTGCATTTGAGAATGCAAGAAGTTCTCAAAACAGAGTATGATGTGTTATTTGGTGGCAAACACATCATTGTTTTCGGAGATCTTCTGCAGCTGACACCAGTGAAAGGGCAACCTGTGTTCAAAATGCTCACGCATGAAGATACCAGGAAGTGCCTAGGCAGCATTGGCAACGTCAATATATGGTTAAACTTCAATTATGCTGAACTGCATGAAAATATGCGTCAGGCGAAGGATGAAGTTTACAAGACTATTCTACAAGATGTTAGAATTGGAAAAGTGACCGAGCATGGGAAAGAAGCTTTACATGCACGATTACTGTCAAATTTATATCCAGAACAAGATGTTGTGCCTGAGAATATTTTTCAGAAAATTACTGATAAGAAATCTGGAATATGTTTGATGCCAACTCTTGCAGAATGTGCCAAATTCAACAACAAAATGTTGCATTTAGAAAAGCAAGAGATTGTGAAACTGGAAGCTATTGACAGAGTAGAGCATATGGGATCAACAATTATTTTATCTGAGAATCTGAAAACAAAATTGGATTCATTAGAGAAGAGTATATCTAAAACTGCAGGTTTTGAAAAGACTCTGAATGTGTGCTTGAACTGCCGTATAATTTTAAGAAGGAATTTACATGTTGAAAGAGGTCTGGTAAATGGATCAATGGGTAATGTTGTTGATTTTGTAAAATACAGAAATAGAGATGGAATTGAATTTTTAAAAATTAAATTTGATGGCATTGAGGAAGTACAGCTAATTGGTCGTTGCTCTGCTAGATTTTTGCTTGTAAAAGACTTATATGTTCGCCGTAAGCAGTTTCCTGTTTGCTTGGCATATGCGGTGACAATCCATAAATCGCAAGGTTTAAGTGTAGACAGTGCATTGGTGAATATTGGCAGTTCTGTGTTCAAGGAGGGTATGGCATATGTGGCATTGTCACGAGTTAGAACTTTATCGGGATTGTACTTGATTGAGTGTGATGTCACAAACATTTGTGCTGATCTAGATTGTGTTAAGGAATACAATAGGTTAAGAAGAGAGTATGCGCCACATTTGCCTCAGTATCCTTTGTTTGAGAAACGTGTGGTAGGCCGGAAACGAAGAAATGTGACCAATACTGGGGAGGTTGTAGCAAAAAGACGAAAAGTCGATGAACCTAAAATTACAAGCAGAAACAAAAAGGATTCTGTTGAAGATGTTGTTGGTTTTCAATTTGAAAACAGTTCTGGTGTCAACTGCTATGCTAATGTAGTGGTTAATGTTTTGTTTTCTCTAGAAAATGTTAAAGAAGAGATTGTGGTCAATTCTGATCAAAGATTTTGCAGTTTGTTAAATTCTGTGTTAGAGAAATGTAGCACTGATAGAAGAAACATAGAAAGTGTGTCTGAAATTCGAAATCTGTTAGACAGATGTTCAGGCCAAACACAATTCTCTCAAAATATTCAGCAAGATTGTCAGGAGTTTTTAATGTATATGCTTGATGTATTACATGCTGAAGGTGTAGATGTAGATCAGCTGTTTGGGCTTTCTTATCAATGGCAGCATGACTGCGAGAACTGTATGGTATCAAGTACTACTAGTGTAGACTCAGAAAGATTTATATATTTAACTTTGCCAGACAGTAAATCAGTCTCCTTTAATAAGCTAGTAAAAGCAGCTGATCACAACATGGAGTGTAGCCAATGTAAATCTGAAATGATGTCCACATTATTTATACGAACATATGGCCAGTATGTCATTTTAATGTTCCAACGATGTAGGCCTGATGGAACAAAATTGACAACTTTAATTAAAAATTTTGTAGCTTCGCAGTTGTCAATATCAGGAAGGACTTTTGTAACTGCAGCAATTATATATCATGACGGCCCTTCAATAACATCAGGACATTACACAGCTTATTTAAAGTCTAGAAATGGCTGGTCATTCTGCAATGATTCTGTTTTAATTTAAAAAAAAAAATTGCCGTATGACCTTAAAAACTCTTACCTGGTGTTTTTAAAACCAACATTTTAGGGAAATAATCTCGGGATGTGCTCTGTGGAATTTCAAGAAGTTCTAATGGCTCCTACACAATTTGGCCTTGAGGATAAGTGTAGTTCAGAGACATAACTTCTAACCATAGGACTGGACGTCATGGACAAATACGTGCACTTTGAATGAGTTCAGAAAAACTGTTTCTTTTTATAAGCTAATTGAAGCAGCCAATCAAAACATGGAGTAGAGGGAATGTAAGTCTGCAATGCTGTCTACTGTTTTACATTGCTTTGTGATTAAAAGTGATGTAGAGAATTAAATAATTGTAGTAGTCATAGAGGTAGTGTAAGTCTGCTTCATAGTAAGCAGTATAAGTGTAATAGGAAATGTAGAACATGACTGAGCAAGAAGGGGAAGATATTACTATTCCAGGATTGTGAAAATGATCTTCAACATTTTAATTCTGAAAGTTGCTGAAATGCCAAATGACGGGATTGGCTTACAAGAAATCCAAGAGTTATAAATGGCTCTGACCAGATTTGGCCTTGTGGAAACTTGTGGTAGAGAGCAAGAAGTCATTTATTGCATGTAACGTGTTTTTAAAAACGATGGAGATTTTCTTTCAGATTGTGGCGGGCTGAAAGTAATAACAGCACAAAAGAGTGTAAGCTGTTCATAGGACATCCTTGGACGTCATGGAAAGTAAGTTAACTTTAAGGAGTTCTGAATTTTGATTTCTTATGTTGTATGGGTTTTTTAAACACAATCATTTTGATTGTGTTTTTTTTTCCCCGCTGTTATATGATGAATACCTTCAAGTCACTGTTTTTAGTGAATTTTGATACATTCTGAGAACAGCAAAAATAAACCATTTAACATGTATAATTAATTCTGTACTGTTTGCATTTATGATGTATATGTAGAACTGTGTAGGAGGCATGGAGAAGGTGAGGCTTCTGTAAGTGTCAAAGTTGTTGCATGCAGTGCTGCACTTCTGCGTATTCTTTCATATGCTAGACTACATCTGCACAATGAGATACCTAAGCAAAGGAAACACAAGTGATGTGATTGTGAAATGAGCAAAATAAATTGCACGTATTTCAATTACATCACCTGTGTTTCCTATCATTACGAATCACATTGTGCAGATCAAGTTTAGGTCTGTCCAGGGAAACATAGGAGGTTTGGACTTTGTTGAAGAGTACAGTGGACATGACTCACTTCATTGGTAGACCTTCACATGTATTATCTCCTCTGTACTCTTCAACAAGTGTAAATCTCATCTGCAACCCTGAGTAGGCCTCACCTCAAACAAACCTCTGGATAGTAGACATCTTATTGGCATCCTGAAGCAATTATTTAAAATTTTAGTGTCTTGCGACACTTTTCTGAAACAACAGCAATGCAAAAGATGCACCATGTTTTAAGATAGGCCTCACTTCATCTGCATCAAGATACTGTTAGTTTAAAATGTATATCTTTAGGACTGTGTAGGGGGCCTGGAGAAGCAGAAGCTTCTGTAAGTGTCAAAGTTGTTGAAAAACTGTTTGTCCTTCAATCTTTTCCCTTGTCTTTTCTAATTTTTAAATACATGTTTTAATATTTTTCAAATGTTTGTTCTCTCTTTCACAGATTGAAAGTATAAAAACAAAAAGTGAGTAATTTAACGACAATTATAAGGTAAATATTTTGTACTCTTTTCGTTACATTTCTATCACATTTAACTACTATTAGTTCCACTGCTTCATTTCTTTAACCCTCAGTTTCCTGCCTTTGCTACTTCCCTCATTCCTTTCTCTATTACCTACTTACTCAACTCCTTCCACTCTTTTTCTCAGTCCCTCTCTTCTCATAGTTCCTCACTCTTGTTCACTCACTCCGTCTCTATTACTCTTAGTGTCTTTGACTGATCACTCTATCACTACTTGTTCATAATGCTTTCTCTGTGTAGTTGAAGCACACTAAGGGGAATATTATGAACACAGCCAATAAAATTATTGCTCTTTTTATTGGCAGAAAACTGGTGCAAAAGTGGTTTTAGCGGCAGTTTTCTGCCACAAAAGCAGCTTTAGCGACACATTTCTGCCAATAAAAGCTGCAAAACTTTTATTGCCTATGTTGATGATATGGCTCTATGTTACTTACATTTCTTTGCTGTTTCAATTAATCTTTTTCTGTTATTTTTTGTTTTCTGTTTTCTATTTTTTCTCTCTGTTATTCCTCATGTTTTAATCTTATTTAAAAATTCACTCACATTCTCCAAGAAACTCTTCTTTGTTAATGTTATACTCTCTTTTTTTTTCTTTCACTTCGTTATCTATTTTGTTTTTCACAATTATACCCTCTTCTGTCTTTTCTTCGGTAAATAGATCTATTAAACAGTATCTCTTCTTTACTCCCTATAGCTGTCTTTCTTTTAACATCACTCTCTGTTTACTTTCCTTATACTTACACTTTTTTTTTTTTTTTTTGGTTAGCTCCCGGTCCGCGTACCGGGAAGCTAACCCGGGAGCGAACCAAAAGAAATAGAGCTTGCCAGAGTGCTAAACATTCTAGCAATTTTTTTTGAAAGGGAAGGTAGTTCTGAAAAGAACTTTTTTTTAAATATTTTTGTTGTTTTATATTTTTTTTTTATTTTTTGAACATTTTTTGTTTTTTTTGTATTTTTTGAACGATTTTATATTTTTTTGGGTTTTTTTTGGGGGGGGTAAACAACAAAAAACAGGCGTTGAAAAGGGCTCAACAGGAGCAAAACAAAATTACTGGGGGCGGTTAGGGCAATCATGGTGTTCATACGCCAGGTTGAGTGCATTGATGCTCATGTTGCCACAAGCTAATAATGCACGACAGTGCATACATAAGTGAATCATGTGCCCAAAATGTTCTTGAATATTTGGCACAGTTTCCCGTGCCTCTTCTGGTGTTAGAGAAATCGGTATTGTTGGTCTGGCCACAGGAGTTGGTCTTGGATTGTCCTGCATATCCCTTATTTCCGCCCGGCTGTAATTTAGTGGATGCTTCCTTGTCATGTGCCTGTGCATTGTGTGATTTCCATAGCTATATTTTTTGTCCGTCCCTCTGGACAATTGTTCTTTGCATATGCGGCAGGTGACATACCTCGCATTGACTTTTTTTTGGCCAGGAGGGATCGAATAAAACTGCCAGATGAAACTGGCTTTCTTTCTGGAAACCCGGGGCAACTCTTCTAAGAACTGTGGTTCTTCTCCCTCCTCATCCATTTCTTCATCTTCCTCCTCAGTGTTGGTAATGACCTGGGGAGGTGGTCCTCTCTTCCCATGAGGAGGTGGAGGTGGTGGTGGGGGTCCACCAGCTGAAGCTACCAATGAAGCCATTTTCCAACAAGCAAAATAGGTCTTCCTCTCACAATGATGAAAGTCAGAGTGAGGAAAGAAGGAGGGGTTTTCATCATTTGGGAAAAACAATACTTCTCAACCAATGAAAAGTGTTATTTTTAGGTCACCTGACCTAGCCTTACATCATTATGAAACCAAAAGTGAAATGAACCAATGAAAAGTTTTATTAACAAGTCACATGACCTCTCACGCTCATGTTACGCGCTGCGGAACGCGCCCCGGTTAGCTTCCGGGTCGCTGAGCTTCGCGCCTCGGTCCGCGCCCCGGGACACTTCCGGGTGCGCTAACGCGGTACGTCACAAGACGCATTACGCGGCAACGCGATACGTCGCGCTTTCGCGACGCGCCCCGGTTAGCTTCCGGGTCGCTGAGCTTCGCGCCTCGGTCCGCGCCCCGGGGCACTTCCGGGTGCGCTAACGCAGTACGTCATAAGACGCATTACGCGGCAACGCGATACCGTCACTAAGTTGATTTTTTACCGGTTCGCGGACCGGGTCGCGGCATCAAATTGAGCTAACGGGAAGCTTCCCGGTTCGCGGACCGGGAGCGAAACAAAAAAAATATTTAAAAAAAATTATTAATAAACATATAAAATATATTTTTGGATTTAAATAAGAATACATTTTACAGCTATAGATATTTGCTATTAAAAAACCATTGAAATTCACTGAAAAAACCATAGGTTATAAACCATATATAGTTAGGAATTAGCATTTACAAAACCTTGAAAATTCACTGAAAAAACCATAGGTTATAGACCATATATAGTTAGGAATTAGCATTTAAAAAACCTTATTTTACTCACACAAAACCAATGAAATTCCATATATAGTTAGTTGTACTAACTATATATCACGCACCCGCAATCCACTGCTGATCATGTCACATATTACATCATTCATGACATGGTCAGTGACATCACTGATGACATCACTGATGACATCTCAAATGACATCACTGATGACATCACTGATGACATCTCAAATGACATCACTGATGACATCACTGATGACATCTCAAATGACATCACTGATGACATCACTGATGACATCTCATTTGACATTACTGATCACATCACTGATGACATCATTCATGTGATAATACGATGAACCTCTTCAGACTCTAATATAACCTTAGATACACTCAGTGTAAACAGACACTCACAGACTGTCACTCATCCATGGAGTTACTTACACACCTAGTCAGTCATGCAAAGAATCAATCACACCTCCATTTTCACAACTATACAGTTATACACATCTTACTTATTCAAACATATACTAAAACATATTTACTCACTTATACAATCCTGGATACAAGAGCACAATGATCCATACAGCCACTCACACATTCACTGGCTCTTATGCACAGTTATTTATATATGTCAACTCTCACATGTACTGTATTTTACATATGTACTTACTTTGACATGTAGCACTGAGATATCCATTCACTCACCAATACAGTCATACACACAGTCAACCGCCCATACAGCTGTTTCCACATGCACTTTTGAACCCATACATCTATGCACAGAGTCATACACCTCCCAGCCACCCACACACACACTCAGTCTCCCATACAAATGCTTGGGCAACCAATCAATAACCCATATAGTTACTCATATAGCTACTGATCAACACATGCAGCAGTTTACAGAACAACAGACATAATGATGCACAAATTAAGACAGTTTAGTCACTAACCCATGCACTCAGTGAGACACATTTAACCACTCACTCATACAGTCAGTCATGCACCTACTAAATCCTTCATCCAGATACTTATACATCCACTCATTCTTAAATATGTAAGACATATTTTAACTTTACAGAAAAATACAGTCACTGTATGATGTCATCAGTGATGTCATCAGTGATGTCATTTGAGATGTCATCAGTGATGTCATCAGTGATGTCATTTGAGATGTCATCAGTGATGTCATCAGTGATGTCACTGACCATGTCATGAATGATGTAATATGTGACATGATCAGCAGTGGATTGCGGGTGCGTGATATATAGTTAGTACAACTAACTATATATGGAATTTCATTGGTTTTGTGTGAGTAAAATAAGGTTTTTTAAATGCTAATTCCTAACTATATATGGTCTATAACCTATGGTTTTTTCAGTGAATATATATATATATATATATATATATATATATATATATGTATATACAGCAGCTGTAGCTTTCCAAAGGCTCCGTATCCCAACGACCAAGGAAAACCACACGAATCCAGTAAAGATAAAGGCACTTTATTTTAAAGTTGAGCTTAACAAATCTGACGCGTTTCGGGCATCCGCCCTTGCTCACAGACGGAGGTATATATATATATAAAAATCCCTTATACATTACATAATTGAATGGCCTCCTTTCATTGATTGCACCATAGCCATGCAAGCAACATCTATTAGTCTGAATAATTAAAGGCCCTCTATAAAGAAATTTATATATTACTAAAACAAGCATTGGCAAAGCCAATGGGTCTGCATTGGCTGCCAACCTTTTGGTTTTGTCAAAGCTTGTTTAGTTTTGTCATTGGTTCTTGCGAAACCTTATTGTTGGGAAAGCTTTTGTCATGAAAGCAAAGCAAAACAAAAATATTTTTTGTCTCCAAAAACACATTGCCGCAGTAAACCCTGGCGCTTAAAGAATTACTTTCTGTGTGGATATGCTCTTTGTAAAAGGTCAGAATGTGTGCAGTCACATAGAATTTAACCAATAGATGCAGTAGGCTCACACACATCCCCATGAGTTATATGGTAGTGTGTGGAAGAAATATATGACTAACACAATAACAGAACAATGAATGATGAGGGCTGGCTGACAGCCCTAAATGCAAGTATATTGTACATATACTTTTAGTAAAATCAAAAGGTCTTGGCTAATATCAGACCTAAAAAAAGTAAGCAAGTGCATTTCAGTGCCTCAAGGGTCCCATAATGCAGCACACAGAAAATAAGAATTCTTCCCATCAGAAGATGTTTGTATGGTAATCTATGCCATGATTGTTCTCTTATTATCCTCAAAGCAGCAAGTGAAATGTTCAACGGCAGAGAGATGAGATATTTAATTAATGTTCACATTTCTTTCTGTTATACTAAGAAATGGCATCTTCAGTTCCATTATGTTGTAAATAGGACAGCATCCTTGTGGTTAAAGTAAAGATTTCTTACTTATCTATCATTAGGAGCAGCCAGCAACGGGGACAGCCTCGGGATACCCGTTGGCCAACCAACGGTCACCAGATAGAATCCTCCAGTCCGAGCCCGCAAATTCCACCCTTAGCATACCACCCTCATGCCAGACCGCCCAGGGCACAGAAAATGGTATAAAATACAACATACCTTTCCTCTTTAGATAACAATAAACAATATTAGAACCAAAAATATAAACAATAAATATACACATTTAATTAAACAAAAAAGATCCCACAATATACATTCCTGTAGGCAAAAATGAATACTTGACATATTCTGAGAACCTTCCAGGACAATGTTTAATTCTAGAACTTCTTCTAATCACATCCTCCATTCCCTTATCATGCAATCCATCTTTGGAAGCAATACCCTCTCCACCTGGTACCCCTGCATCTTCACCGACAAGCGCTACATCTTCATCCACGTGCACACCCATTAATACACTGCAGTAATCCTCCTTTCTTGTGCATTGCCCCACAACCCTAATTCCAGTACTCCCAGAATTTCTGAAAAAAGAATCCCAATTTATATTCCAAACTTTCCCTCCTTGAACCCTTCACAGCTTTGTCAAAAACTTGCTCAACTAATACTGGATCTTTACCAGTTGCAACTGGTTTCCTAATATGAACCCAATCTTCTACACAAATCCTAACATCTGACATTTTACTTCTGCATTTATTCATACTATCCTTCATTTTCTCTTGATAAATCTCCACACGCTCACTAATCTTCTTTTGGTCAAAGCAAACTTCTGACTCTTTCAACTCTCTTTCAACCATCATGGAGCCAGTTTAGATCTAGGCTTCCTATCACACTATAGTTCAAAAGGCAAACATCCAGTGACAGAATTTTGCGTGGTTTGATATGATAGCAAAGTGGCTTGTAAAGCCTTCCTATAGGGGAAACCTTCTTTGCAAGCCAACTGGATGGACTGTCTTACTACCCGATTAAATTCCTCAGTGTGACTATTGGCCCGGGCATATTAATTAGCCGCCCTTTTGTGTTTCACACCACACCTCTTCAAATAATCCTCAAAAGATTTACTAACAAATTGGGGACCATTGTCAGAAACTAACTCTTCTAGTTATACCTCTCTACAAAATACATCCTCCAAAGACTCAATTATCATCTTGGAAGTTAGTTTCACAGTCATTTTTACTTCAAGCCATTTTAGAAATAAACCACAAGTACAAAAGCATTTGCTTCCCTCTATTGAATGGTACTAAATGGGCTCATAATGTTTATTCCTAACTTCCACCATGGTCCAGAGGCTAACTCAATAGGAGAAGACTCAGTAGCGCATGCTTTTACTGTCTTATCACTATTTGCACAAAAACTCCACTCCCTCAGCATTTCTTCAACCATACCATCCATTTTGTTTCAATAGAGCTCTAATGAGTATTTTAATAGTGGACATATCCACATGTCCTTCATGTCTAATCTGGAAATATTCATTTTTAATCCAGAAGGTGGCACCACTTTATCACCTCAAAACAGACAGACCCCATCATACATTAATTCATTCCGTACTTTAAAGAAAACTGCTTCTTTTCCACTCAATTTCTGCTCCTCTGGCCAACCTTTAGTCATGTAATCACATACTAAAGTCAATTTCATATATTTCCTGCATTGACACATCCAGCTTTCCTTAGAAAACATTTCCACATCACACTTTGAATGGTCATCGCCATTGATCTCCTCCATGGTATATGCAAACTCACAATCACATTCCATATCACTCACATCCAAATTATTATTTTCTTGTAAACAGGATAGAAAATCAGCATGAACATTCAGCCTTCCTGGAACATGTTCAGTCTTATACGATAGCATTGTAATTTGGCTGTTACCAGAGCCAATTTAGCAGTCAGATTTCTACCACCACCAGGTGATAGTACATACACTAAAGATTTGTGATCCTTTGTTAGCACAAAAAGTGTTCCCCACAGGAACTTCCCGAAATGGTACTCTGCCTAAGTAAAGGCTAAGAGATCTTTTTTAATGGCTGCGTAATTTCTCTGAGAATCTCAGAGTGCATGGGATGCACACAACATAACACACTCCTACATTTTTGTTTTTTGCAACAGTGTTGTCCCCAACTCATAATTACTAGCATCAACAGCAACAATGCACTCTCTCCCAACCCCAAAGGATTTTAGAAAAGGCGCATTAGCCAGTTCTTTCTTGAGCTCCATGAAAGCTTGATCTTGTTCTACAGAAACTCATTGTTTTTCTTTAACAATCTATGTAAAGATTCAACTTTGGCAGCATAGTTATCTATAAATCTAGAGTAAAGCTCTGTAAGACCCAAAAATGACGATTGTTCCTCAGTTGTTGGTACTGGGGCGTCCTCAAAAGCTTTAACATGATTTTGTTTAGTCTTCATTCCATTCTTAGAGATACTGTGTCCGAAATATTCCACCTTCTTACAATTCAACTTGCACTTAGATTCCTATGGAGTCAAACTTTTTTGTCACAACTCTTGACGTACACTCCTTAAATTAGTATGAAGTTCTTCTTCTTCATTTTTGCCATAAACCAAAATGTCGCCTTGAATCGCAATTGCACCTTGAGTCCATTCTAGCGTTTTCTTCATCAGTCTTTTAAAAATGGATGATGCACTAGCCCACCCAAATGGCGTCCTGTAGAACTGAAACATTCCATCCTATAATTCTATCTGATGGTAAGCGCTGGCCAAATCTAGATTGGAAAAAAACTGTAGCCCCCAATAGAGTGGAAACAAGTTCATGCAAATTTGGTAGAGGAGGTCTATCAATCCAAATTTTGTTGTTGGGGTTCCTAAGGTCCAAACAAAGTCTAAGATCTCCAGAACGCTTCAAACCAATAAGCACTGGAGATACCCATTGTGACAACTCTTATTGGCTGAATTACTTTTTTATTACACAAATCCCTTAAGATTTCTTTCAACTTCTCTCTATATGTCAGAGGCACATATCAAACGTTATGCCTGACTAGCACAGCATTCTTCAACAATACAAAATTGTGTTAAAAGCCTATAAACTTTCCCAAACCATCTGATAAAACTACCGGGAATTCTGTCTTTACATCAACAACACCCATATCATTTTCATTTTGTACCTCTTCTACCACTTACATTGTTGGGACAGCATTGGGATCTAATTTCATATTTAACTAGCTGATGGACCACCACAAAATGGAATCAACCTTAGCACCCACATCAATTTTTCCTCTAGTATTCCTTTCCTTGAAACATATGTTAGCCTAGAAATAACCCTATAAATAAATCTTGTGGCCAGTATACCCACCAGGACGTACATTCGGAGCCAGAAATTTCTCACTTTGCCTACCATTACTTCCATACTTTTACCATTAAGGTGCATCACATATTTTGGAATACTATTCTCACACCATCCTGTACACAAAGTATGGTGTTAGGGTTTAACTATTCTTTGTACTCCTCACTCGTCTCACAATTGACATGGGGTATCTGATCTATTCCTACACACCCTTCCAAAATGTCTCCTTTTTCTATACCAGCTTACATTTTTGTCTATTGCAGGGCAGCCTTTGAAATTACTTATATGATAACAACTGCCACATCTTTAACAAATTGTTTTTCTGTAACAGATTGTTTTTCTTATGAGAATTTTTTTCTTTGTCCGTTTTAAATAGCCATAAGCATGATCAGAGCACACCACATGAGAAACAAAAGAATACACTTTAACACTAGAATATCTCATGGTTTGATAACAATAATTTCTTAACAATTCAGTTGTATTTCTTCCTTTTATTTGCTTCTTGTAATATTCATGAAAACATCAACCAACGCGTTATTTGTCCAGTAAACAATGAACTTCTTCAGGGCTGCAAGTTACATAAATACATATACTTTGTAAACAGACTAAACAGATTACCTACACATTTATATACATCTATGTACAACACATGTTTGTAACGCATGATTAAAATTAAAAAGACAAAAAACTTGCAAATTGACATAGTATAGAACACGATAATGAAAAAATGAGAGTAAAAGCACTAAGTTGTGGAAGTAGTAAAAAATGTGTCGAATAATATAGACCAAAAGGGACACCCGTTGAGTTGGGAAAGATATAAGTATAAAGATACTTCCAATCTAAGAACCAGAAAGAGTCAGAAACTGATACACCAGAGATTTATTTCAATTGCGGTAGTTGAAAAACGGATCAAATTGGTCACTGAAGGACAAGACCAGAGGCTAACGGATTATGCATACAGAAATTCAATTAAATCTGTTGTTGAAAAAAATTGGTCACTGAAGGCATGCCACCCCATTGGTTGAGGCTGTCTAGGTAGAGTGTGTGACCATAGTAGTGTAACACGTACATGGTCTAATTAAAAAAAGAGCATAGAAGAGTCCCATGTTACAAGTAAGGAGAAAACGAGAAGAAGGTGCACAAAGTACGTGTTAAAGAATGGTGTATGCAAAACACGTAGCAGAAAAGATATTATACATCATCATATGAGTCCAGTCATCTCATCGATTGGTAAAGAACAAAAAATAAGGTATCTAAAGGTGATAAACAAGAGCCTTATAAGAACCATAAACAGAAAGATTTGCTAGAATTGTCACAGAAAGACCCAGGGTAACGGGTGACCGGATGGCCTACCTGTATTTATAAAAGTAATTGGCTACTAGCCATGTGAATTATGGGTTGAGAAGCCATACAAAAGTCGGTGTTCGAATTTCAATAGTATGTGGCCTTTGAGTAGGGAAATATCCACCCAGCTGAATGCACCTGTGGATAAATAATACAACTAAGAAGCCAACCCAGTAGGTTTAGGATGGTTGAATAGAAAAGTAGAAAGGGCAATGGTGATTAAATAGGGGTGTGATCAACCTACTGAATGGACCAAATTATGTGAAGGGCGCTATTGTGTGCCCTTAATGATAGATTCCAAGTAAAGATCCTTGTATCAGGCACCTTAAATCACTGTCCCTAAAAAATATGACAGCTAAATACAAAGTACTAGTGCTTGAATCACACAATTAGACCAAAGAGTCTGGTGATTGGAGCTACTATCCAAAAAGACTTCCCTCGTATAAAAGACAAACTTGTGGTGAAATGGCACAAGTTTCGATTGGAACAGTGAAAAAGTGTGAATCGACAAAATACATCAATGATGCTGGGACATAGCAATGAGTCTACTTACTAAGATTGGTGTCAGCAGGGTCAGGGAAACCGGCAAAGAAACACAGCGTCCAATGCGGAGAAATGAGCAAGGCGGTGTCAGCTCATCCACTTCTTAAACATGATGTGCAGCTTGAGGCGAGTAGCATGACATAGTCACTTGATCGCCAAGGGACTCAAACTAAGTGCAGTAGCCATGTTCGCCATATTGAAAGGGAGTGTGCACAAAGGACGTCAATGAGAGAAACCGTCATGGTGTGTTTATCCCTATGTCCAAAATAGTTGATGTCTGAACTGCTTTGACTGACAACTGGCCTCTGTTTGTTTTCTGTCCCTCCCCTGCCCCCCCACAATTGTTACTACTTCCTCTTATTTCAGGCACCAACTTCTCTGATTGCTCCATGTTCTTAGCAATATTAGTAGTGGCATTCAATGTCATGTCTGTGCCTACCCATATTCTTTCTTGCACTTTTTCACTTTTCATTTTTATCAAAACCCTGGTCATGTGTTATGGTTTCAAAGGCACATGATGCTGCCAAAGCTCTAAGGGTCGACACATACTCTTCAATACTCTCTTCATCTTTTTGTGCCCTGGAATACAACTTAAACCTCTCCATCACTGTCTTGATCTTCCTTCCATATCTTCCAGATAATTGCTTCACTGCACACTCAAACACATTCAACTCTAAAGGTTTTTCTACTGGAGGCATTGTGGTGATTTCTTTAAGGCCAACGCCTCCTAATGTGTGTTTTAATAAAGCCAATTTCCTTTGTTGCATGCAATCCTCTCTCTCTAACCTGCCCACATTTGCCAAAAACACTGGAAACCAAAATTCCCACACCATTGGCGGATCTCCCTTTTTGAATAAAAAAAACTGTGGAGGAGCAATACTAGATATGGTATTTAAAATGCACGTCTTTCCTTCACCTTATATAGTAAACAGTAAACTGAAATATTTAAAATAAAATAGAGCAGCATGACATCAATATACAGTGAGACACAAATACAAGTATATATAAAAAAGTAACCTATAGATGTTAAACATATCAAAACCTGTTTGCACATAAAGTATATGTACAAATATTCACTTTGAAATAGTTAAAGAAAGCGTTATTCTTTTTTTTCACGTAAGATGGCCTTTTAAAGAAATAGGTGTGAGTATCATCATAATCATAATAAAATACTGCTCACTGCTAATTTAAGTGGTGAGCGTATCACCGTATAGTAAAGTTTGATGGTGAAGGCTGCATAAACTCGTGAGCGTATCACCGTAATACCTGACCGGGTACCACAACCAGGCTGGAGCCTGTTCCGAAATGACCTACAACCTCCAAGGTCAGTCTCCGTGACGGCGCTGCAGAAGGACAGCCTCTGCTAACTCACACGCATGAGCACGACTGTTAAGTTAATGATTTCCAAAGCCTTGATGAGTAGGATTAATTTATTGAGTAAAAATACACAAAAGGCCAGCACAGCATAAACAGCTCTGCACAGCTGCTGCATCCAGATTAACCTCCTCAACTGATCACCGATAACACCTGGGGATTCCAAGTGTCATCAGTGATGCAGTACAAGGAACACGACACAATTAAAGGCATACAGTTAAAGTATAAACAGAACACAACTTCCCCCTTTAACATTGAAAAAATTAGAACACATGCAAGATAAGAAAATACAATTAATAAAAATATACTTAAGAGAAATTACAATTAATAAACACATTCTTACAAATACATTTACAAATATCCTTCACTTTCAATAATCTTTGAAACTACTTCCTACATCCTAAGTATTGGAACACCATTCTTCACCCAAAAACATAAAAAAAATGAATTAACTTTTTGTTATATAGTCATCAATTTACGAGGGTGGCTTAATAATCCTACCAAAATATTAACAATTCCTGGAAGTGCAGGAATGGAAATATTTCCTGTGTCAATCACATCTGAAGAAACATAAACATTTTCAAAAACTGAATTATTTTTATTAGGACAATGAGTACTAGAATCAGATGAAATTCCATTCTCTACTGTTGCAATTCAACCAAAGTATCTGTTGGACCAGTTCCTGAGAACAGATGATTTCCCTTCAAATGCAGAATTCATATTACTATCCCAATCCAACCAATGAAAACTCCGAGAAACTTTGGAATCACCTTGACTCTCCAACCATTTATCTACATTACTATTACATTTTAAGATCCTACTTAAATGCCAAACTCTACCATCTGACAACTTAACTGAATTCTTGAAAATTTCAATCACTTTTAACGGTGTTGAAAATGTATTCTGACCTTTCCTCACTCTAAATGGTAACTTGACTCGTACCAAATCTCCAACTTCAAAAATCAATTATTTTGTATTATTTTTAAAATCATAAAATTCCTTATATTTATTTTGATGCAATGTTATGTTATTCTTAACTTGTTCTGGAGACCACTCCAAAAGTTATATTGTTTCATCCAACATTGGTTGTCCTTAGTAAACGGCACACGCTCCTTCAAAATAGTAAAAGGACTGTACCCTGTGACTGTAGGAGTAATACGATACATCTAAATCATTTTCTTGATGCCAATTACCCAGTCCTGTCCTCTTAAATTCGCTAATTGTATAGAATCCTTTATGACTCTATTAAATCTCTCAACTTCGCCATTACCACTTGGGTGGTAAATAGAAGTCACTTTATGCGTTACACCATTTCTTTTTAAAAACTTCTCAACTTTATGACACTTGAATTGTACCCCATTATCAGTAATGATAATCTTAGGTAATCCCTCTCTTTGAAATAACTCATCCATGAATTCCAGAACATTAGCCGAATCATCCCTTTCTACTACTTTAATCTCAGGCCATTTTGAGAAATAATATACAGCTACTAAAACATACATATTACAGTCATTCCTATTAATTGGGCCGATGATGTCCAAACCTAAGGTTTCCCACGGCATTACAGGACAAGAAACAGGACACAAAGGAGGAATAGTAATTTTTTTAGATTTATCCGAATAGAGACAAATAGAACACAATCTCACAGCCCTTTCCACTTCAGTGTAAACTCCTGGCCACCAATATAATTCTCTCAAGCATTTTTTTGTTTTCACTATACCAAGGTGCCCTTCATGGCATGACTGAATGACCTTCCCTCGCAACTCTTTAGGTGGAATGATTTTTTCACCCTGCAGATTATTATAATCTTTAAGTGACAATTCCTCACGAACTTCCCAAAATTGTTTCGATTCTTCACATAACAATTTTTTAATAGGCCAACCATTTACAATACAATCCTTAAACTTAAGAAGTACGTCTTTGGTCATGTATTCTTCCCATTCTTGTGGACTCAAACAGACATTTTCATTTTTAAGATCATTTCCAGCAACCTGGAAATCATCCAAATTTTCAGTAGAAGATTTCAAGGGTAAGGGTAACCTACTCAAACAATCCGCCACTTGATTCTTCACACCTGGAAAATAAGATAAGGAGAATCTGTAATCCAACAGACGCACTGACATCCTGGCTATTCTCGGGTGGCATTTAATAATCCAACCGGAGAGAGTACTTTAACTAGGGGTTTATAATCACACCTGACTTCCACCTGCAAACCCCATATAAAACTCCTAAAATGTTCAAGTCCCCATACAACAGTTAACGTTTCTCTTTCTATTACCGAATATCTTTCTTCGGCAGGAGAAAGAGCTCTGCATGCGTATGCAACACCCATTTCTTTTCCATTCAATTCTCTCTGTGATAATACAGCACCTAACCCTTTTTGACTGGCATCAGTTGTAACAATGCATGGTAAACAAGGATCAAAACCTACTAACTCTTTGGCATCACACAATTCATTTTTTAATTTCTTGAAATCCTCTTCTAATACTTCAGACCACATAAATGCAGATTTATTCTTAAGTAGTTGACGCATATTAAACGTCTTTTCAGAAAAACATTTAACAAATTTACTATAAAATTCTATCAGGCCAAGAAATTACCTTAATTCATCATTCGTTGTGGGTGAAGGAACATTTCTTATGGCATTCACTAAATTAATCTTAGGTTTTATACCTTTAGCCGAGATTTTGTGACCCAAATAATCTAATGAGTCAACTCCAAATTTGCACTTAGACAACTCTACAGTAAGTCTTTTTTTCTAAGTTTGAAGCACTGAACGAATTCTCTCATCATGTATACCTTTATTTTCACCCATGATGAGGATGTCGTTCTGAAAAAATAGTACCCTTTGTAGTTCATTAAATAATTTGAACATAAGCTTTTGGAACACAGCAGCCACTGACACAAGGCCAAGCGGCATGCGTAAAAAGCGATAACACCCTTGGAGAGTCATAAATGTGGTCAGACTTTTACTATCTTCGTGCAGCACAATTTGATGATACGCTGATGTCAAGTCAATTACAGAAAACCATTTCATACCTTTTTTAAGCGAGATTAATTCATTGATCTTAGGTAAGGGAAATCTCTTAACTACTATGTTGTCGTTGAGAGACCTCAAATCAATACCAAGACGGACTTTGCCATTGGCCTTACGGGCCACGACCAAAGGTGCAACCCAATTGGAGGCTTCCACCTCCTCAATGATGCCATCATCCAAGAGGCGTTTCAGTTATTTTGTGACTTCCTCTCTAACAGCCCAAGGAATGTGCCGTGACTTGTGAACTACAGGTTTGGCAATATCCTTAAGTATAATGTTATGAACAAACATTAATTTGACCCACTCCTTTGGAAAACACTTCAGGGAATTCTTTTTGTAATGTAAGATGGTAATCCTCATTGGAATCCAAGACCATTACCTGTTCAACCCCATGGGATTTAGAATTATGTGTAGACTCCTTTGATCAATCCACCCTAAGACATGTGGACCCTCTAAGGCTACATATAGTTTTCCAATGGCAGATCTGCCTTTAAATTCAAAGGTAAGTTCCCTATAACCTACTAAATAAATTTTTTCTCCAGTAAAACTTTCAGGAGAAATATCTGGAGGACTTAAAGTGGAACCCAAAATGTGTACAAAATCCTTTTCCCATTGTGCGTTGTCAATGATTGTGTACGGAGAACCTGAGTCCGCCACAATCAACATCTTAACACTACCCATGGATATTTCACACACAGGCTTAGATTTACATTAGACATTCAGAGAATAAACAGAATCAGAGACTCCTAAAACACAATCAACTTTTTTACCAGGGTTATCAACTCCTGAAGATGTGGAAGAAGAGTCATTATAATCATCTCTAAGATAATTGACTTTTTTCTTCTTATTGATATTCTTCCTACATGACTTTGTAAAATGGCCAATAAGACCACATTGAAGACACTTCTGTTTTCTGGCAGGACAATTCTTAAAATTAGCTAAATTACTTTTGCTACCACACCTATAGCATTTCAATTCCTTACTAGTAACATCTTTAGAAGGTGTTGGAAAATTAAAAGACTTAGCCTTATTTTTATAACTAACTTTGCTCACAGTAGGCTGATCAACTTCTTTTGAAGAAACAGAAATTGCTTTTGCACATTTGTTAGTGACTTCTGCCTTCTTGACTAAAGCAACTACATCGGATAACGAGGCTTCACCATGTATCCAAAGACGTTCCTGAACATGCTCTTTATTTACATACATTATTATCTGATCTCAAATTAGTTCTTCTTCGAGTAGACCAAATCTGCATGACAAAGCTAGCTTCTTCAAGTCTGATACAAAGTATCCTACCGACTCTTGCTTATCTTGTGTTCTGCCAAAAAACTTATGATGATCAATAGCAATACACACGGAAGTTGAGTAATAGGTATCAAGATCTTCTAATGCATGTAGAAATACATTGGTATCATCAGAAGGAGGAGTCTTCTTATTTATAGAATTGTAAACTTTCAATCCTTGTGGAGCCAAGAGAATGAAGAAAAAATTTATTTTTCCTCTCTTGAGTTAAATCATCTTCACCCTCTTCCAAGGCATCTATATATTTAAAAAATATTCCCTCCATTCAAGCCATTTAATTGGAAGATCACCCTTAGTGGATAAAAAGGATTGTGGTGGAGTTAAAGAGAATGTTTGAGCTGCACACATAGTAACACTAAACATGAAATGTTAATAAAAAAAGTATTAGAATATAATTAGCATACAACAATGTACACTATTGTGCTATAGCATTAATTCAAAGATGTAGATGTCACTGTACAAAAAAACGACAATTCAAAAATGCATCCTAGATAGCTAACAAAGAACAAACACTATGGGAAATGTGCTTGTCACCGTAATAAAAAACAATAATTACAAAAGTCATTAAATGGTGTGCTAGTCACCGTAGAAATAATTATATAAGCCATTCAATGGTGTGCTAGTCACCGTAGATAACTAGCAAAAACAGAAATAACTCGATCATAAAGGTGTGCTTGTCACCGTAAGTATGCTGGGTAGACAAGCTAATTGTGCAGTGTTCTTGTCACTGTGAAAAGTAAAGGAAAATAATTGAATTATACCTTCAGCGTATGCCCAAACTGCCTTTAATGACGACTTGACAGAGATTCAACATTGAATGTATCTTCCGATAAGTGCGCTCCTCAGATCCAATGCGCGTATCGGTGACACTGTATTTCTCAATGACCATCCAAAATGGCCGCACGTAGGTCGTGATGACGTAATGGGTTCAGAGTTGACACTTTGCTGCGTGAAAACGTCACAACATCATGAAGGCACGTCTAGCAGGCAGTGGAACGCTGAATCGAGGAGGCAGCAATGTTCCAAGATGACAGGGACTTCCCGAGAATGTCGGGCCAATTCAAATGAGGCAAAGCGCCCAACGGTACCCTGTTTAAACGGAAGGTACGGGTGTGCTGGCCTTATAAAAATTATGGAGAAAGTACTTACAATTGTATTATTTCCGCTGAAAAAGATAATCCTCTTTGTTGTTGTTCGGCGATTACAGCTCCGAAATTATAATTCCATAAGAAAACTAAGTATTTTCTTGACATCCGTGTGAAGTTCGTTGCACGCATGAGGTGTTTCCAGATTGTCGCCAATTTGTTACGTTAATGATTTCCGAAGCCTTGATGAGTAGGATTAATTTATTGAATAAAAATGCACAAGTAAAAATGCACCAAAAGCCAGCACAGCACAGCATAAACAGCTCCGCACAGCTGCTGCATCGAGATCAACCTCCTCAACTGATCACCGATGACACCTGGGGATTCCAAGTGTCATCAGTGATGCAGTTCAAGGAACACGAGACAATTAAAGGCATACAGTTAAAGTATAAACACAACTCCAATGCTTGCGCTGATCCCCAGCACGTTGAAATGTCGGCAGAACTCCAGCACGAGTGAGGCATATATTTTCAGCAAAAAATTCCAAATCCGGAAACAGTCGCCACATAACATCTGTACAACGTAGCCTCCTATGATGTCCTCTACCATGCAGAAACTGGCAAATCCAGAACACCCATCACTGTCCTCACCATTGTCACAGCTGCTCCTGCCACCCAATCGTTAACAAACAGATGTTGGAAATAGGACAAAATCAACGTGGTTCACGTACGTAAAGGTTTATTACTTATACAGCAGTAGGAGCAGCCATCGATGGGAACAGCCTCCGGATAACCATTGCTCCACCAACTGCCACCAGATAGAATCTCCCAGTCGGAGCCCTCAAATTCCACCCTTAGCATTCCATCCTTGCAGTGTAGTTCCTATATTCCCAATAGGCTCTGCGCATTGGAATAATATATTCAGCAGTGTAGACGTAGGACTGAGGTTAACTAGGTCTCTACTGACTATATTAGACTTAAGTTTTGCCAGCTAGCTCAGAGGTCACTAGAAACTTTCTCGAATAAGCGAGGAGGAGTTTAACCTCCCTGGATAGACAAGAAGAGATTAGCTTCTGACAACCATAAAACATGACAACTTTGCTCTCCCTGAATAAGAGTATATCTCTAGAGTGGTGTGAAAACAAAAGACAGCTATTTCACTCAGTCAAATGTGCGTACTTAGTTTCACCAGAATGCAGAGAAAAGAGAGACGGGCGTTTTCAATAAAAGGTATTATTTATTGAGCAGTCTTCTTCCTCATGCAAGAGAAATGAATTGCCACGATTGTAATGCTCATGGTAAAGTAAAGTGCGTACAGTAAACGTAGGATTATAAAATAATACTGTAAAAGCATTGATATGGTTTCTGAGCCATATGATACTTTAAAATAGATAAAATATATACATACATATATACATTGACTAATCGTACTCAACTGGTGCTTCTAACTACGCCTACCCCAGAGTACCTGACCTAAGCCTAATACGTGGGAAGGAGTAAGTAAGTAGCAGTTTAAGTTAAGTTTGTTTTGCCAAGAATCTGACTCAAGAATTCTCTTCAAGGGTTTAGTCAGTTCCGTACCTGGGTAAATAGAAACCAGGAGGGCTGGTATCTCTCTCTCAGGACTCGATTTCCCAGTCACCCGCAAGGGTAGGCTGGAAACGCCGGAGCTGGATTTTCTCGGCAGGAGAAAAGACAGCGTCTTTCTCAGCGCGTCAAATGGGAGGGGCAGTGTCCGTGGGCTCTCGCATCAGCTGGGCTCTCGGGCAAATAGATAGCTGCTCCAGAATCACCACCGTGTGTTTGCTTAAGGCAACGTTGGTATATTTATACCTGAAAGGTGCCGGGTTTGATGTAAGGTTGGACCTAAGACGTCAATAAAGATGTCACTAGGAACTGGCCGTTCTTACAGTGCTTTACAGGAGTTCTAGGACGAAATCCAAACAAAGGCAAAGGGGATTTCCCAGTTGCTGGAGGCTTGGTTTTGTTTAGAGAACTCGGTGTGCTTTCTAGGGGGCTGGAGGAGTAGTCTTGCTTAATGTGACAGCATGTGCTACGACTGAATTATGAATAGGGTTTTATGCCTTTGTATGGATACTATTGATTTATAACCGGACAAGGGCATAAAATAGAAATATCGATTCAGGTCCATAGATAAACACACTACATCCTCATGCCAGACCACCCAGGGCTCAGAATATGGTATAAAATACAACAAATTATAGAAGCAAAAGAACACGAAAGATGCTTATATATATATATATAGAAAGCTGGAAGCGAGCTGCATCGAGGCTAACACTGGCCAAATGGTCTGAGCATCGTCGAGTGCATATCTGCAGCGCCAGGGCTTAGAAGGACATAAATACACGCGGCTGCCCGAGCCGTGTTAAGCAGTGTTGCACCATTTCAAACATAAAGGCTGGGGGAGGCAGTATTCCTTTCCAGAAGCACTATGTTCCTTTGCGCAGGATAGCGCGCAGCCCCTGAAGTCCTTACCTACTAAAGGATATCACGAATAAGTTCAATGCACACAGATGCCTGGAACCTACAAAGGATCAAGACGAAAACTCACCTGAATAACTGCAAGTACCAGCATGCAAAGAGAGACACTTATGATAAGCCACACCCACTATGGGCAGTCTCTTGTAATAAATTAAGAACAAAACAAACAGGCGAGTTTTCCAAGCATTTGTGAACTCATGATGAAGCGGCGTTGGCCTCGAAACGCGTCGAGTATCAGTAATTAATTTTGGACTGTGGGGAAGCCAGCTGCATCGAGGCTAACACTGGCCAAATGGTCTGAGCATCGTCGAGTGCATATCTGCAGCGCCAGGGCTTAGAAGGACATAAATACACGCGGCTGCCTGAGCCGTGTTAAGCAGTGTTGCACCATTTCAAACATAAAGGCTGGGGGAGGCAGTATTCCTTTCCAGAAGCACGATGTTCCTTTGCACAGGATAGCGCGGAGCCCCTGAAGTCCTTACATACTAAAGGATATCACGAATAAGTTCAATGCACACAGATGCCTGGAACCTACAAAGGATCAAGACGAAAACTCACCTGAATAACTGCAAGTACCAGCATGCAAAGAGAGACACTTACGATAAGCCACACCCACTATGGGCAGTCTCTTGTAATAAATTAAGAACAAAACAAACAGGCGGTGTTTTCCAAGCATTTGTAACTCATGATGAAGAGGCGTTGGCCTCGAAACGCGTCGAGTATCAGTAATTAATTTTGGACTGTGGGGAAGCGAGCTACATCGAGGCTAACACTGGCCAAATGGTCTGAGCATCGTTGAGTGCATATCTGCAGCGCCAGGGCTTAGAAGGACATAAATACACGCGGCTGCCCGAGCCGTGTTAAGCAGTGTTGCACCATTTCAAACATAAAGGCTGGGGGAGGCAGTTTTCCTTTCCAGAAGCACGATGTTCCTTTGCGCAGGATAGCGCGCAGCCCCTGAAGTCCTTACCTACTACAGGATATCACGAATAAGTTCAATGCACACAGATGCCTGGAACCTACAAAGGATCAAGACGAAAACTCACCTGAATAACTGCAAGTACCAGCATGCAAAGAGAGACACTTACAATAAGCCACACCCACTATGTTATGTTAAGTTAGTATACATTTATTAAGCGCTCGTACGCCCAGGGGCTTCATGGCGCTGTAGGAGAGAACACAACACAACAGTTAAAGGTGAAAATAATAAAGAACTCAGCAATAGGCCTGCGAAAATAACCAGGTTTTAAGGGAGTGTCTAAAGTTAAGAAGGTTGCCGCTCAATTTCAGTTGCAGAGGAAGGGAATTCCAAAAGGTGGCTGCCAGATGGTCAAAACAGCAACCACCTATGCGCTTCCTTTTATAGGATGGGATAGTCAATAAAGATTTTTGAGCGGAACGTAGGTTTTGCGATGGAGTATATCTGAGAAACAGGTCTTTTATAAATTTAGGGCCAGAGCCTTGTAAAGATTTAAAAAGGATGCAACCTGTTTTAAATGCCACACGCTGCGCAACAGGCAGCCAATGTAGGTGCTTCAGTCCAGGTCTAATGGATTGTCTGTTTGAGAGTCCCAGAATCAATCTGGCAGCCTGATTCTGGACCCTCTGAAGACGTTTTAACTCTCCAATTTGAAGCCCCAAATAGAGACTATTGGAGAAATCCAATCGGGACAGGACCAAAGCAATTATGACTTGTATAAGGGCAGCCTGTGAAAGAAAGCAGGCAATTATTCTTATTTTTTTTAACTGAAAAAAGCTGGAAGACACTACCTGCGCATACCTGTCTTTTCAAAGAAAGATCTTCGCTAATTAGTACACCCAGACTTTTAACTGAGGACGATCTGAATGGTGGGGCCCCCATGCTAGATGGCCAAAAGCATGGGCTCCAACTTAACACACTCTGTCCAGGCAAGACCAATTCAGTCTTGCCTGGGTTAAGTTTCAGATGGTTACAACTCATCCAGATCTGAATGTGTGCCATGGTGTTTTGGAATTCCTCCACCGAATCCTTGGTGTTCAAAGGAAAAATGAGTTGCAGATCGTCCGCATAATTAAAGATGGTAACTTTCGCCTTTCTTAGGGAGTACAATAGCGGGCGCAGGTACAAATTACAAAGTAAAGGTGACAAATATGAGCCCTGAGGTACTCCGCATGTAGTGGAAAGAGTGTGAGCTGTAAAAGGGCCCAGTCTTACGGATTGGGTGCGGCCCGTAATAAATTAACGGATCCAACTCAATGCAGGTCCCCTAAGGCCAGCCTGTTCGACACAGTTGACCAAGATGGTATAGTCAACCGTGTCGAACGCCGCCGAGAGGTCCAGTAAGACCAGGGCCTGGTGAGTCCCGTTGTCCGCATTCCGCCTCAGGGTATTTTGTACCGCCAGAATGACTGCTTCAGTTGAGTGACATGAACGGAAGCCGGCTTGATTAAATTCTAGATAATCTGTTTCTTCAATGAATTTGGACATGTTGGCACAGACGTGTGCCTCCAACAGCTTAGCACAGTACGGCAGCAGTGAAATGGGCCTGTAATTTAGCGGGTCAAGCGGGTCGGCTCCAGCTTTCTTAATCAGAGGAATAAGTAAGGCCTTTTTAAAGTTATTGGGGACTTTACCCTGTGAAAGAGATCCATTTAACAGAGATAGTACACCTTCAGGAATGGCAGTGCCGACCTCTCTCAGGATGTGCGGGGGCAGATATCGTCAGGTGAACCCGATTTGACCCTACCAAACAGTTTAGAAAGGGTATCACCATCAATAGCGGGAAAAGATTCCAACGTCTGAACGTTATAATACGCATCATCCAACAGAGAGGGGGGCAAAACAATAGAAATGGGCAGTCTCTTGTAATAAATTAAGAACAAAACAAACAGGCGAGTTTTCGAAGCATTTGTGAACTCATGATGAAGAGGCGTTGGCCTCGAAACGCGTCGAGTATCAGTAATTAATTTTGGACTGTGGGGAAGCGAGCTGCATCGAGGCTAACACTGGCCACATGATCTGAGCATCGTCGAGTGCATATCTGCAGCGCCAGGGCTTAGAAGGACATAAATACACGCGGCTGCCCGAGCCGTGTTAAGCAGTGTTGCACCATTTCAAACATAAAGGCTGGAGGAGGCAGTATTCCTTTCCAGAAGCACGATGTTCCTTTGCGCAGGATAGGGCGCAGCCCCTGAAGTCCTTACCTACTAAAGGATATCACGAATAAGTTCAATGCACACAGATGCCTGGAACCTACAAAGGATCAAGACGAAAACTCACCTGAATAACTGCAAGTACCAGCATGCAAAGAGAGACACTTACGATAAGCCACACCCACTATGGGCAGTCTCCTGTAATAAATTAAGAACAAAACAAACAGCCGAGTTTTCCAAGCATTTGTGAACTCATGATGAAGAGGCGTTGGCCTCGAAACGTGTTGAGTATCAGTAATTAATTTTGGACTGTGGGGAAGCGAGCTGCATCGAGGCTAACACTAGCCAAATGGTCTGAGCATCGTCGAGTGCATATCTGCAGCGCCAGGGCTTAGAAGGACATAAATACACGCGGCTGCCCGAGCCGTGTTAAGCAGTGTTGCACCATTTCAAATATAAAGGCTGGGGGAGGCAGTATTCCTTTCCAGAAGCACGATGTTCCTTTGCGCAGGATAGCGCGCAGCCCCTGAAGTCCTTACCTACTAAAGGATATCACGAATAAGTTCAATGCACACAGATGCCTGGAACCTACAAAGGATCAAGACGAAAACTCACCTGAATAACTGCAAGTACCAGCATGCAAAGAGAGACACTTACGATAAGCCACACCCACTATGGGCAGTCTCTTGTAATAAATTAAGAACAAAACAAACAGGCGAGTTTTCCAAGCATTTGTGAACTCATGTGAAGAGGCGTTGGCCTCGAAACGCGTCGAGTATCAGTAATTAATTTTAGACTGTGGGGAAGCGAGCTGCATTGAGGCTAACACTGGCCAAATGGTCTGAGCATCGTCAAGTGCATATCTGCAGCGCCAGGGTTTAGAAGGACATAAATACACGCGGCTGCCCGAGCCGTGTTAAGCAGTGTTGCACCATTTCAAACATAAAGGCTGGGGGAGGCAGTATTCCTTTCCAGAAGCATGATGTTCCTTTGCGCAGGATAGCGCGCAGCCCCTGAAGTCCTTACCTACTAAAGGATATCACGAATAAGTTCAATGCACACAGATGCAAGGATCAAGACGAAAACTCACCTGAATAACTGCAAATACCAGCATGCAAAGAGAGACACTTATGATAAGCCACACCCACTATGGGCAGTCTCTTGTAATAAATTAAGAACAAAACAAACAGGCGAGTTTTCCAAGCATTTGTGAACTCATGATGAAGAGGCGTTGGCCTCGAAACGCGTCGAGTATCAGTAATTAATTTTGGACTGTGGGGAAGCGAGCTGCATCGAGGCTAACACTGGCCAAATGGTCTGAGCATCGTCGAGTGCATATCTGCAGCGCCAGGGCTTAGAAGGACATAAATACACGTGGCTGCCCGAGCCGTGTTAGGCAGTGTTGCACCATTTCAAACATAAAGGCTGGGGGAGGCAGTATTCCTTTCGAGAAGCACGATGTTCCTTTGCGCAGGATAGCGCGCAGCCCCTGAAGTCCTTACCTACTAAAGGATATCACGAATAAGTTCAATGCACACAGATGCCTGGAACCTACAAAGAATCAAGACGAAAACTCACCTGAATAACTGCAAGTACCAGCATGCAAAGAGAGACACTTACGATAAGCCACACCCACTATGGGCAGTCTCTTGTGATAAATTAAGAACAAAACAAACAGGCGAGTTTTCCAAGCATTTGTGTACTCATGATGAAGAGGCGTTGGCCTTGAAACGCGTCGAGTATCAGTAATTAATTTTGGACTGTGGGGAAGCGAGCTGCATCGAGGCTAACACTGGCCAGATGGTCTGAGCATCGTCGAGTGCATATCTGCAGCGCCAGGGCTTAGAAGGACATATATATATATATATATATATATATATATATATATATATATATATATATATATATATATATATATATATATATATATATATATATAAATTCAGCTTCTCCTCCTTTCACGGTGCAGAGAACCACAGGACACAGCAGGGTTTTTCAAAAGTAGTTTTATTCTTGAGGCTTGCATGACCGGTTTCGGCGTGTAGCCTTTCTCAAATGCATTTCTCAACAGCATGTTCTCCTTTCATTATTTTTTTATGGCTGGCTCCTCCTTCCCAAGTGGTGGGTGGCCCACCTGCACCAAGTTTGTTAGGCTCGCTGAATTTATCAAGGGACTACCAGTCCCATGGTGCAGCAAGCTACTATACTCGGCGCTGGTGAAAAGGAAATTATGCCGCAGTTTGAAAAGTATTTTCTTTCAGTCCCTTTCTTTCGCCCATCTACCTCAATACATAAGATTTTAATGTTCAGGTCGTAAATCACAGCGTCCTTTTACCTTGAGGTTCGATGGTGGGTCAAGGAAAAAAATCCGATGCCTCGGCTAATTTCAAACAAAGTTCCCATGTCGCCTTGACCTTCTTTTCTGAAAGGGTCCTGGGTGCGCGTCAGGGGCAACGCGGTGAAATATAAATTCAGCTTCTCCTCCTTTCACGATGCAGAGAACCACAGGACACAGCAGGGTTTTTCAAAAGTAGTTTTATTCTTGAGGCTTGCATGACCGGTTTCGGCGTGTAGCCTTTCTCAAATGCATTTCTCAACAGCATGTTCTCCTTTCATTATTTTTTTATGGCTGGCGCCTCCTTCCCAAGTGGTGGGTGGCCCACCTGCACCAAGTTTGTTAGGCTCGCTGAATTTATCAAGGGACTACCAGTCCCATGGTGCAGAAAGCTACTATACTCGGCGCTGGTGAAAAGGAAATTATGCCGCAGTTTGAAAAGTATTTTCTTTCAGTCCCTTTCTTTCGCCCATCTACCTCAATACATAAGATTTTAATGTTCAGGTCGTAAATCACAGCGTCCTTTTACTTTGAGGTTCGATGGTGGGTCAAGGAAAAAAATCCGATGCCTCGGCTAATTTCAAACAAAGTTCCCATGTCGCCTTGACCTTCTTTTCTGAAAGGGTCCTGGGTGTGCGTCTGGGGCAACGCGGTGAAATATAAATTCAGCTTCTCCTCCTTTCACGGTGCAGAGAACCACAGGACACAGCAGGGTTTTTCAAAAGTAGTTTTATTCTTGAGGCTTGCATGACCGGTTTCGGCGTGTAGCCTTTCTCAAATGCATTTCTCAACAGCATGTTCTCCTTTCATTATTTTTTTATGGCTGGCGCCTCCTTCCCAAGTGGTGGGTGGCCCACCTGCACCAAGTTTGTTTGGCTCGCTGAATTTATCAAGGGACTACCAGTCCCATGGTGCAGCAAGCTACTATACTCGGCACTGGTGAAAAGGAAATTATGCCGCAGTTTGAAAAGTATTTTCTTTCAGTCCCTTTCTTTCGCCCATCTACCTCAATACATAAGATTTTAATGTTCAGGTTCACATGTGTGTGTGTGTGTGTGTGTGTGTGTGTGTGTGTGTAAACGTATATGTAAACTCTACATTAACTTCAAGCAGGTACAAAGACCACATAACATTTTTATATTTTATATCCCTCCAGCCCCTTATTCCTCCTTCAAAGCTCCAACTGAACCTCCTCATACATGTTAAGCTAGCATAACATGTGTCTCAAAGTACCGCATACATATTAAATCCAGTTATTTAACTATTTCTACCACTACTGCATTAGACAGCATGCATACAAAGTGGGAAAAGCCTTAAAACATAGTTTTTGTAGTGGAAGGAACCCCTTCCAGGGCAAAACCTATGCTCCAGAGAAAGCACTAATCCTTTCACTATGGCACAAGGGTGTGTGCACTGGCATATGCCAGCCAAAAGTGCCACAGTAGTAGTAAATAAGGTGCATGTTTTCTCTCTCCTTTTGTTGCAAGGCAGCACAGTAACTCGGATGCAGGTTTGCCCTGCATCTTAGAAGAGTAAATCTGGGCCCCAATCTCACTCTCAGTCACTGACTCTCACTCACATACAAATGTTTACCTGTACAGACACACTTGCTTATAAATACACACTCTCTTTTACTTATAAACACTCTCACCTGCAAGCACACACACAACATACCTTTAAAGCCATCTTGACTTTCCCCAGCTGCTACTAAATATCCCATTTCAGCTACGTGTGCTCCATTTTTCATTGCACTAATAGTGAATAATAAAATTGATTGTTAATCCTGCAAAACTGAAGAATATCTTGTGTGCCTTTGAACAACGGAAAGCTAAAATTCTATAAGTAAAAGAATGTGAGATGTTATAAGCATTAATTCCTGGGACAAACAAGAAATTTGTGAATCTTTGGGATGATTTTGTACAAGGGTAGGAAGAGGGAAATGAGATACCGACTGATGATATGTCATGGCTGCCTGTATGAAAGTAGCTATATATTGATATTTCTGTGATATGATTGATAGCACTGAATTTATTAATAAAATGACTATGATTTCTCCCATTAAAAAAAGAAGTATGCAAGGCTGAGGGACTGAATGAGATGATGTAGGAGATCATACACATCAATCTGTAACCAGCCACCATCCCTGTGACTTTGGAATAAAAAGGTGTTGAAGAACTTATGAAGGTGATTCCTAGAAGATATCATGACTAAATTGATGTTTTAAGTAAACAAGAAGCTGAGAAATTACTATCACACAGACCCTATGAATGCTCATTGAATTGGAGCCAAGAGACAAACCCCATTTATTGTACAGTCTATACCATCAATGACTAAGAGACTGAGAATGTAAAGAACTATGCGGATGCATATTTATCAGACACTCACATTCTCCTTTATCATCACCCCTATTCTTTTTTCATGGGGGAATTAAGGAGATATTTGTACGTGTGTTGATTGTAAAGTCCTAAATATATAACAATTATGACTCGTTACCCACTCCTGTTAATCCCACTTCTGTTGAATCAAATGAAAGATGTTTTAATATTTAACAAAAATAGGCATTAGAGGATCATATCATCAAACTGGAGTACATGATGGAGAGGATTGGAAGATGGCACTCAGAACTATATTTGGTCTGTTTCTTTATCAGGTAATGCCATTCAGATTATGCAATGAACTCACAGCTTCTTAATTTTTCATCAGTGATGTCCGAAGAGAATATATAGATATATTTGTCAGATTATATACTTATGACATCCTAACTTTTTCAAAAGATCTTGAAAATCATATCCATTTGTGTACATCTAGTACTATAAAAATTTGGGGAACATCATTTATATCCCAAAGCCCGTAAATGTTCGTTCCATGTCTAAATAGTAGATGTTTATGGATTTACTGTGTCCCTGAAGGGTCTGAAGATGAATAGCAAGAACATTTGAGCAGTCCTTGATCAGTCAGCTCATGAATCAGTGAACATATTCAGAGATTTTTGGGTTTTGCCTGCTCATTTGCGCCATTGGTATGTCAAAGATTTTCCTCCAAAAGTCTCCTCAGTCACTAAATTGGTAAAACAAAATGTGCCAAATTTAATTGAAATCCCTAAGGTTGATGAGGCCTTTGTAAAATTGAAACAATGATTCACCTCAAGTCTTAAGACATGCAGAAACAAGTTTACTATTCTTTGTGAAAGATGGTGCCGCAGATTTCACAGCTCGAGCAGTATTTTCTCAAGGGAGTTCAGACACTGGACAATTGTATCCAGTGACATATCTTTATAAAAATTAAAACTAAACACCGTAGAAAACCATTCTTTGGGATGAGTGAAATTCCGCAAAATTACCAAAATATAATGCATAACTACACAAACAGCATCTTGCACTGAAACATTTATCCGAACAACCCGTTCAGGTAAAAATCCAGCTCCAAAATGTAATTTTGAGTTGATTTCTGGTTTCTCACATTCAAAACACTGCTGCTTATTTTTGGATTGGCACGTTTGTGTTTAGAAATTACCCGAGCTGTTCGCTGGAGTAATAAAATCTAACTGAAATGTTGTTGACAACCGCTTTAAAGAAACTGCATTAGCATCCACAACACTGCTGTTTGCCTTCAAATGTGTAGTTTTACATTCAGAAATCACATGAATGGTCCACTCAGGTAACAAAATCTACTTGAAATGCCGTTTCCATTAAAAAATTACCTGAATGGCACATCTTGCATTACAATTTCTCCTCAAAACTACGTAGTATTGAGCAATGGCATAATCTCTGTAATTTTGCTTAGCTTTTTTTTTTTACACCAAATTACCATTATTATGCCAATTACTACATCATAATTACAATTTCACCCAGGTCTAGTAATTATACAATAGCTGAAAAGGAGTTATTGGCTGTCAAGACAACATTGTCATAATGTGACATTATTTATTTGAGACCAAAATACCAGTTACTGTTTTCACTAACCATCTAAATGTGCTGTTCCTAAAATCAGCAAAACTTACTGCTAGACAAATGAGATGGCCCCTTTATCAGAATACATCTTTGTCGTAATCTATTGACCAGGGCAATTAAACACATTTGGAACCCTGGTTGTTGAAGGAACTAGAAAAATCCCAAAAGAAAAACCAATTACAAAATAAATTGTTATTATTTTGATTGTCATTGAAGTCAAAGAGGAAATGCCTCCAGAAATGATGACAGAGTGGGCAAGGCAGTTTGCGGCAAGACAGCTAAAGATTAATTACCCATGTGTAATGAGAAATTGTACCTTCCTATAAAACCATTCGAAATCAAATGTTAAAAGATATACATGAATCACCATTAGCAGGTCATCCTGGAATCAAGAAAACAATGTAATTAGTCAAGTGATATTTCACATGTGATATTTGTGCAAGAAATAAGAATTATCATCAAGAAAACATGGCTTTATTACAACCACTGGAAACACCATTATAACCATGGCATGTCGTAACTATGGATTTCATAGTGCATCTTCACCAGACAGCAGATTTACTGTCTTGGTGGTTGTGGAGCAATGTACCAAACTGACATATTTTATTCCAACCAAGGGAAACCTGTTAGCATCACAAACAGTAAACGCTTTTAACAATACATTGTCAAGTTCCGTGGTCTAGACCCCATAGTAATATATGACCAAGAAGTACAATCATATACAAATTCTGAAAAAGAAATTTACAAAAAGCTAAAATTGAAGATCCAATTATCCTCAGCCGTCCCCAGTCAGAGAGTAAAAAAGAAAAAATCAACCAGGAAATATCCCAGGATTTGAGATGTTATATAAAGGATCAATCATCTTAAGTGAATCCTTCATTGCTTCTAGAATTCTGCCATAATAACACAATTCATTTGTCTACTGGATTAATTTCTTTCTTCAGTCTTCAAGGTTTCCATCCACAGGTTATCAAAGACATTATAAGAAAATTACATAAACCCTTCTGTTGAAGAAAGATTGCAAACGGTAGAGAAAATACTTAAATAGCTAACAGAAAATCTAAATAAATCCAGGAGAAATTACAAGAAATAAGCAGATAAAAGACAAGGGCCATGACATATCAGATGTGATAGAAGCTCTTTGGACTACATTAGAAATGGGTGAGGAGATGACTTGCTATGGAATTCCCTGACTCATTCCAAAATGCACTTAAATCCACCTTTTTAGGGAACACTATCTCTAACCAAGGCATATATCAAAAATGAATCTTAGTATCTCTACTTTTTGGCATCTAAGGCCAAAAAGATACCAAATGTCATTGTCAAAATATCAATTTCTACTATAATTTCTTCATTATGTGACTTCATATGCTGGGAACAAAAGGGGGCATTGCCCAAGCACACTGTAGCAGGAAGATAGAGACTGGTTGCTACAACTCATCAATCGAGAAAGGCAGACAAGTGTCTTTTTTAAATCTCATTCTGTTTATTACTTTGCTTTGAGTGGGGACTCTTTGTAGTTATGTAATTGGTATTTTGTTTTTACTTGCTGTAGAACTGTATTCAGACTGGGTATAATGAGCACTGCAATTGTACAGGGGCTACAGTGGAACTGGCAATATAAGTGTGATACGGAAATGACAATGGAGTCAGGTTTTTGTAACATCCCCATTTCTGTATGGCAAGAAACTGGTGATTGGGACACTTCTATCATTTGCATTTATATAGCACCTAATGCTTTTAAATCTCAAGGCATTGGTTCTATCAGGGCAAATTTAATGGAGGAAAATATATGTTTCCAGCTTTTTTAAACTTTCTATTACTGGATTTTGAATTGAGCAACATCTACCTCCAGGGTTGCAGTGCTTAATTTGTGCAGGAGCTTTCAGGTGCTAAGCACCTGCACTTTCTTAACAGGGCTGGGGCTATTGAATTTTTCTCCCTAGTGAGATGAGCCCATATTTATTAAAAAGAATTCCTATCCTGTGTCGTCCTCCTTCCTGCATGATGGCCCACCCAGGTCCAGGCATGATGACTGTATCACGTTAGTGATGTCAGTAGTGCACGCCTGCCTTTCAAGGAGCATTTTCGTATATATTGCATTGGTTAATTATTACAGTTGAGGGCGGGCTGATGGGTGAGCTGCGGGCAAGGCAGACTGGGTCCTGGAAAGAACCGGTCTCGGCAATAACCTTAATATGACATCGTTGAAGTAATAAAAAACTGCGCAGCTGCTTTCTGTTAACATCTAGCATGTACTGAAATGAAAACCCAGCAGAAGCAGGCCATAAATTATTCCTTTTGACTTGTCATTTGCATTGCATGATGATGCCCACCAAAACACATTATTTGCCAGCGATCTAATGGAGCCAGTCCCATGGAGACTGCAGGTCACAAATAAGTGAGTAGTAGATAGTACTACAACAAGTCGCTATTAATTAATCTGGAACAGATTTACTATTGTGTGTCTTCTTCACCAATTTCTTTGCAGCAAATAAATGTATAAGTTAACTGTCAACTCTGCTTTTTCAAGCTCAGCACCTCGCGACTCAATGGCCCCTTTCCTCTGGCAGACCTGACCAGAGGAACTGCCTAAATGATCCTCCTGTCAGAGGAACAGAAACCATCTCCCCACTCCCAGGCCTTTGTTTTTGTTCTGGGAATAGTTTTCTTACCTCATTCAGAGTTTTAGCAGTCACAGAGCTGCAGCTGGCAGCTAATGCAAATTAGCATCCGGAGGCTTTAGGTAAGGAAAAGGTAATTTTCTAAAAGTAAATTTTTCCTATTATTCATTACAAATCTGACTTAATCACTGAATTGGGATATTAATATATATTACAGAGTCCACAAATGACGTGTACATGTGTTGCCTAGCCAACAATTGCATTTTTTAAAATTTAATAGTGCATCCTTGTGCTTCTCAATGGAACAGCCAGCCTTGTTACAGCAAAAATAGCATTTGGGCGCTAGTCACTGTAAGGACATGTTTAACATTACATTTCATCATTGTCCTACTTTAAATGCCATACACCCTACCTTATGAGTTATAAGGGCTACTTAGCAGTGACTTATCATTATTTAAAAGGAAGGTTTAGACCCATCAAAAGGTTTATTTTGATGAGTTGAATTGCAGCTTTTAAACTCCTTTAATCAGGCTACAATGTTAAGCCTAGGGGATGCACTACGGGATGCCAAATCTCGCTCGTGGCTCGCCAACTTACCATTGGCGAGCCGCATGTCAGAAAAATCTCTGCCACAGGGCCGTTGGTGGAATCTGGCCAGAACTCCATGTTATGCCAAAACTCCGCAAGTGGAGAGAAATTTATCGCCCACCTCTAGCATACATGTATTCTGGAGACAATATTAAGGTGCAATACAAAGTCAAGATTGCGACTAACACTTAAAAGAAGGGACAAGCTTCAACAAACAACTTTACTCAAAACCCCTCATAATTGGTCCTTCACAGCTCCATTTGCAAGTCCAATTACGTAATGTGCAGCACTTCCTAAATCACAAGAATGACGCACTGCAAAGCAGCAACAATGGAAGAGGCTGGTGCTGAAGAAATCCATTAAATATTTAAGTAACTACATTAGATACTCACTAAATTCGCATTACAAATATCACATAATGAAGCACCCTTAAACATGGCCCATGATGAGGAAACCCCTTAGTTGACTGCCCCTGGACAGAAGACGTAAGAGGTCAGTGAGCAGCCTTGTAGGACAAGAGAACCATATACTTCACCCACTGAGTGGACAAAGAAGTCTTGAGACCCATCCCAGAGAGACCGTAGATAACAAATAAGGAATCCGCCTTCCTAAAATCACAGATACAATCCAGGCAGATGTGAAGGGCCCTCAACCCATTCAAAGAATGAAGAACTTCTTTCTCAGGAGAAGAAGGGTCCATAACAAAAACAGGAAGGAAAATATCCTCTTGAGAGTAGAAGTCAGACAAGACCTTGGGCAGAAAAAACTGACTAGGACGTAAAATCACTTTGTATGTGCAAAAAACACAAGAAAGTGGGAGAAGCTAGCAAAGCCCCAGTCTCAAAAACCCATTGACCAGAAGAAACTGCCACCAAAAACAACCTTAGCAGAAAGAAACTCAAGGTCCACAGAAATTAGGGGCTAAAATGGACCAGTCAATACTTGAAGCACCAAGGGATGACCACAAGCCAGAACCGGAGAACAGAAGGCAGGACACTGAAGCAAAAAAGTCTGCAACAGGTGAGACACCAAGAAAGAAACATATGCCACAGCAGAACTCCGGTAAGCAAAAATGGCAACCCATTGGGCACGAAGAGTGGAGAAGGCCAGCACCATGACATGGCGATCCCTCAAAATGCCCTCAAGCAAACCACTCTAACCCAACAAATTCAACCTTTCAAGTGGCATACCCCCAGCTGGAGGCAAAAGAGAGACGAGTTGCTGAGAACAGGAGTAAGCAGTGGAGATGGGTACAGAGGAAACTGCCAATGGGGACACACGACCAAAACCTGAAGAAGGGGATAACCGGCAGGCCCGGACTGGCCGTAGCGGGCACCGGGCAATCCCCCGATGCGCCGCATGGGTGGGGGCCGGTTTTGGGCCCCTGGGGGCCGTTTTTGTTCCAGGGCCATTTTTGCAGCGTAGCTGCACAATCGGCCCTGGAACAAAATCGGCAGAAAACCGGTCCTGGCAAAGCAATTGGCGGACCGAGGTGGGTTGGGGCGGGTCCGGCCGAGCACTTTGCCAGGGCCGGTTTTGGTTCCCAGTCCGGCCCTGAGAACAGGGCCTCCTGGAAAACTCCGGAACAACCAAAAGAACCTCTACCCAATCCAACCTAATCTTCCTGAGACCAGGGTATCAATGGAAAGAATGGGAAGCGAACAGGAGATCCTGGGACCGCAGGACCGAGAAAGCATTGATCGCCTAGGCCTAGGCCTAGGCCAATCGCAAGGGAACCAGGCTGCAAAAATGCAGAAGAAGGGCCGTCTCCTCTGAGGCAAACAGATACATCCAGGGAAGGCTGAATCTGGAGAAGATCTGACCAAAAAGAAGAAGAGACAGACACATAGTCACAGATAAGGGGAACACCCAGCTCAAAGATCCAGCAGGCCCATTCTCCTTCCCTGCAAGATAGACTGCTAAGAGAGAAAGGAGATTCCCCATGGCCAACACACCGATCTTCTCGGAAAGTAGAAACAAAGACCAGCGCATCCCCTCCTTGCCAGTTGACATAGGCACAAACTACTTGGTTGTTGGTCTGAATGCAAACAGCCCAGTTTTGAAGGAGGAGAGTGAACCAAAAAATAGCCCATCAAACCATTATCAATTCCTGCCAGTTTGAGGATTGGAGTGCTGTGAAACAGGACTGCCAGCCCTGGGAGTCCCCCAGAACTGCCCTCCACTCCGTGGCATTGGCATCGGTTGACAAGACCACCAAGAAAGGAGGAGGAAGATTGAAACCCGATAAGAGATGGATAGGGTACAACCACCTCTGCGGGGATCTCTCGAGACACCAGAATCAGAGCCTCATAGGCCTGAGAATCAGGATCTCAGTAGTGCAGAAGGTGTTGCAAGAGGGGATACAAATGGAGATGGGCCATGGGGGGGACATGCAGCGTGGAGGCTCTCTCCCCTGACTCCGCAGCCAGAGCTGGGCAGGCACCTGAGACTGGGGTAGCACCCAAGAGAGATGCTGGAACAGAGTCAATTGTCTTTCCGGAGATCGGAAAACCATCCCCAGTTCCTTCCGGAAGAGAACCCCAAGTAACTTCAGAGACTGGGAGGCCAAAGAGAGGACTTCCTGTGGTTTATGGGGAACCCAAAATAACCCAGCAGATGACCGACCTGCTGAACATCCTCTGCAGCCTGTGAGAAAGAAGCAAAAACAATCAGCCAATTATCAAGGTAAGGATACACCTGAAGACCCCTAGAATGGAAAATACCCACTAGGGGGGCAAAGAGCTTCATAAAACCCATGGTGGCTGAAAGGAAGCACCTGGAACTGGGAGTGCTGTGAACCCACCACAAAGCGCAAAAACTGCTGATCTGCCGGATGGATGGGAAATGCCGGTAGGTGTCTATAGGGTAAGGTAGGTGAGGAAGCACCTCTGGTGCACCAGTTAAAGGATCAAGTGCAGAGTCAACATCTTGAAACATCGATGAGGAATGTGTAGATCCAATGCCTTCAGATTCAACACTGGTGCAGAAGTCTGTGGTGTGCTTCTTTGAAAACCAGAAAATGAATGGAATAATAACCATGCCTCCCCTTCAAGGGGCGGAACCTCAATGATAGTCGCCTTCTCCAAGAAAAGTCAAACACCCTTCAGCAAAACTGCCCGCTTCATGGGAATCTGTGACTGAGGAGTCACCTTGAATACCTGAGCTAGGCGAGATGAAAATTTGATCCGGTAACCAGACATTACCTTCTGAACTGCCTAAGCATCATAAAGACCAGTGGTGACAAAAGAAGCTAAGACATCCTCCAACTGGAAAAGGCAGATAGTCATTGCTTTGGAGAAGGAGAGGAGGAAGCACCACTAGCCTGAGACTGGAACTTGGCACCGCCAGGGGCGCCTCGACCCCTTCCACAAAAGAGCTGGTGAGCACCCCTGGCTTGAGGAATGGCGAAAGTGCGGCAATATTCAAAACCATGACTCCAAGAGGGAGGGCGAAAAGGAGCCGCCCGCTTCCTAATCTCGGCTGACTGCTTGCCCATTTCCTCCAGCTGGGGGTCAAACATTTTCGAACTTTCAAATAGCAATTTCAGGACAGACTTCTGGGAGGCCTCCATCTTCCAAGTCCACATCGTGATATGGCGATGAGCTGCAATGGAAACCCCTGACAAAGCAGCATCCGTACCCAAGTTATCGAAGGAGATGTTGGACAAGTAGCGAATCTGGAGCTCAATCAGAGCCAACAGACAGGAAGCATCCCCACCCTCACTCAATCCTTCAAGAGATAATGACCCATAAAATTTTTATAGGCATCTGCCCTGACTGAAAAATTGATGGTGGCATAAGACCACGTCACAGCACCCTCCACATTCTTGTTGATGGGGTCAGATGGAAGGGCATCATCTGAAAGAACCGTGACCTGGGAAGAAAGGCCAGCTGTCAAATTATCCACCTTGACAGACTATAGGTACTTCCAAAGTGTGACGTTTTCCTTGAGGTACCTGTGTGATTCCCTGTCTTACCGCCACCTGCGTCACGGGTTCACTCGGCCGTCAGCTATGCGGCCTGACCTGGTGTCACTGCCTCGCTGTGTTCAGTCAACGCCGGTCTGCTGCTGTGGGTGCACTTGTGGATTTTCTTGATCATGAAGAGCTCCGCGTTTGCGAAAATCTTCAAGAATGCTGAGAAGCCTGATAACTTCGGGACGCGGCACTGGAAGGAAGCATTGTATTTTGCGAAGCCTCCCTTTCTATTCTGGTGAAGTTCGGATTGAACTGCATCTCTCCCTGAGGGGCTGGAGTGGCCCTGCGTGCCTGCTTGGTCTTTTCACGGCCTGGCTGTTTTCTCTGGCAATTGTATTACTCGCTGATGTCCTAACGGGTGAGTTGAGCATGTCTTTTTGTTGGGTCTGGGGGGGCAAAAGGCAAGACACCAGCTAACTCTGGCCCTCCAACTATAACGCTCCACTCTTCGGAAGCAGAAGTTAACCCTAAAAGCAAGCGAGAGACCGTGGGCCTCAAAAAAACATCAATTAAACCTGATGGTGGGGGGGGCCTCAAAATATGGGGGCTCCTCTCAACCATCAGTTGCCAAATTATTCTCTGTCGTGGGGGTGGTGACCAGCGCACGTCCTGCTAATGGGGCAAGACTCTCAAGCGATGTCGATGGCAGGATTGAAAATGATTGAATAAAAACAGTCTCGTCCAGCTCGACCAGACTTTCTGATGGGCTGTTAGAGCTACAACCGATTCCTCTTTTACCTGGCTTACTCGGCTTGGAGCCTGGCTTGATAACCCAAAACCAAGTGCCTCATAAAGACACCTTTAATTTTAACTCAGACGTCCCTGCTCTCCCTGCAGAGACTGACCTGTTGACCAGCGCTGACTCCAGCTTGTTTCCAATCCCCCAGGATCCTCAGGATCATGCTATTTGGGGGCCCTCGTCCTCTGATGCCTTGGATGCAAAAGTTACTAGTGCTGGTGCTAGTGCTCAATGGCTACACAATCCTGGCTCTCCTGGCCACTCGGAGAGCACTTCTTCTCGGTCTCAGACGGTTCAAACTCTCCGGCTGAATTAAGCTCTTCTTCATCCAGTGACAGTGACCTCTCTGAATCCAACTTCAGTAATGCCTCTAAACAGAGAAGAACGGTTCAAAACAGAAGTACCAATGCCCTACAAGATCAGATTGCAGAACCTTCTTTGGACGCTATACTGTCTTAAATTAAGCAATTCCAGGAAGAAGCCAGGGTAGACCGCCAGCAGGCCAAATGTGGGGCAAAAAAATGACAGGGGGGGTCTTCGGAAACTTAACAAAACCACCTCTGACATTTGTAAAAGAGTGACTGTGGTGGAAGGCATAACTGAAAGTCTTCAGTCTGAAGTCGTAATACTCAAGAGCCAATGTTCCTTTCAGGGGGATCAAATGATGGACGTCATGTGGAAATTGGAAGAATATGAAAACAGGCCCAGCCGGAATGACCTCCGCCTTCTTGGGATTCCGGAGGGAGTAGAGGGGGAAGATCCTCGGTGCTACTTCATAAATCTCAGGAATGGCTCTGGCGTTCTTGATTGTGTCTCAGCAGAATTGACACATTGACCCCTCCCTGTCATCTTATGCAGGGATTTTAATATTAATCTACCCTGCAATTGGGGGTCAAATTCTCAAGTTCAGCTGACTACTCGCAAAACTAAAGCATTTCAAGCCCTTAAAAATCTTATGCACATTCATGGGATTGTGGATGCTTGTACTCATTTAAACCCCACTCTGCCAGGCTACACAATTTTTTCTGCACCTCACAAGTCTTTTGCACGCCTGGATATAATAGTGAAATTGATTTACTTCCCCGCATCCTTTCTTACCAAAATCCCTTAATCTTCAATATTCAGGGTCTGATTACCCGCAAGGAAATCTCATCCTGGAGCTTTGAGAGAGCACTCCTGCTACATGAAAGTTACCAGACTTATATGAAACAGAGGATACAGTCCTTTCTTGATATCAACCTAGGTTCAGCCCCCGTTATGGTAGGTTGGGACAATGAAACAAATTAGGACCTCCTCAGGGGGTATGACTAGCAATCCGGAAGAAATTCACACAGCCTTTGGCAAATTCTTTCAGGGCTTATATTCAGAGGAAACTGCGGCAGACCAACTGGATGGGCAACCTGAGTTCAACAATTACCTTGACCCAATTGTGCAGACATCCCTCAGTAGAGACGAGTTGGAGCAAATTGAGGCTCCTCCCTCCTGGGATGAAATCGCCAAGGCCCTGACCAATCTACCTGACGGGAAGGCTGCCGGGCCTGACTGTATCCCAGTTTAATTTTATAAAGTTTTCCTTGCCCAAATCAAAGATATTTTTAGTGCTGTAGTGACACAAATCTTTTATGGTGCCACTCCTCCTCAATCCTGGTCTATAGCCAAGATTATTGTCTTCCCCAAAAAAGACAAATCTCCAACAGAAATGGGCTTGTATCACCCAATCACCCATATAAACGGTGATTAAAAAGGTATACGCTAACATTTTTGCCTCGTGGCTTTTGGTCAGAATTGAAGGTCTCGTGTCCAGGTGGCAGCATGGTTTTTTTCCCGCCAAAGGCACTACTGAGCATATTCGGAGGGTCATCACTCTGCTTGACGCTGCACATGTTTCAGGGGACCCGATGGCTGTAATACTTCTAGATGCTGAAAAAGCATTTGATCGGGTGTCCTGCAATTTTCTCTGGGGCATCATCTAGAAAATGAACTTTGAGCCTAATGCCATCCAGGCCATCCAAGCACTATACCTCAACACTATGACGAGGGTGTCTATTAACGGGACTTTAACGGAACAAATACAAATCTCGCGGGGGACCCAACAAGGTTGTCCCTGCTCCCCATTACTCTTTACTATGTACATTGATCCACTCATTAAAAAACTTGAGGGAAACCAGGTTATACAAGCAGTGAGTAGATTTGGCCTAGTAACTAAAATCATGGGCTACGCCGACGATTTGGCTTTGGTTATGCCGGATCCTGAGAAAGCTATTCCTGAAATCGAAGCTGAGGCCCACTTATTTGGCTCTGTATCAGGATATAAACTAAATAAAGGGAAAACTCAAATTATAATTAACCAAAATGTCACCTGGAACGATGGAAGAGTAGTGGCCAAAGCTAAATACTTAGGCATCGACATCTTGGTTAATACCGGCCTGATAGTCGGCCAGACTATGGACCCTCTGGTTTCAGAGACAAAGAAAGCCTTGAGCCATTTAAACAACATACATCTTTCCATCGTTGGTCGTTGCAATGTGTTAAAAAGGATTTTTTGCTCCAACGTGTTATATTTGTTTAGAGGGATGAGTATGAGAGGTACCCCTTAAACGGAAGTTAAGGGAATTAGGGTTAACCAACCGTAGATAAAGGAGAGATTCCCTTGAACTGGACTAAATAACACTAACGCTAGTAAGTCAAAAACAATAACAAGATTCACGTGTATAAAAAGAATTCTTACAGTTTATTGGTAATACAAACATTTAAAATAGTGGACAGTTAAGAGACCACTCAACACTGATTAAAACAAGACAATAAAAGATACACTTAATATCAATATTCAATATTGAACTTCAAGTCGGCGTATGCAAATCCGGCGTCTCGAAACTCACCTTTCTAATTGGCCCATAACTTGACCTATCAAGTGGGAGTCTAGGTACTTAAATACAGCCTTTCATCTCCCCTTGCTCATTTCAGGTAACCAGAGAAGAAGGCAGTATCTCGCTGTTCATCAGGTAAGCGGCAATAGGAATACTAGGATTGAATTAGGCGAAGTCAGAGAAAAAACCGCCAACCATTTGACAACCGCGTTTTAATTGACTTTATTTTCTTGTCCCGATCTCCAGGGAAATATCCCCTTTTCATCGCACAAACATGATGCAAGCACCCCTGGCATTTTAACCAAACGGGCCTTACAAAACCAGAGAAGTAGGCAGTCCTCTGCGCTTGAATTGGTAAGCACTTGTAGAATTTTCGGCAACACAGGAAGCTGGTTCCAAATTACGCTCCACTTCCAACGGCCCTTCATTTACTTATGTCCCAAACCTTAGAGAACCATAAGCTCACACCGCGAGGACATGACACAGGCACCTCTGGGTTTTAATAGATCAAGAAAAGAAGACTGAACGCTTTATGGGGCCTAAGTATTTCGTAATGCCCATATTCAACGCTTAATGTCCTAGCACCAGGTATGCGAGAATCAGGATAACTACAAAAAATACTCCTGTTTTGATTAAGATATATATACCTCTTGTCCACCTTAATTACAATTATATTTTTTGCCCTACAGGACGATTTTACTCTTAGCCAGACTTTACGATATTAAATGGATGCATGAAGCTAGCAAATCTCTCTGATATACCACATTCGGATTTGGATAACAATTGATACCCAACAATTTCCAAAAAGCAAACCCTAAGGTAACTTAATATTAACAAATACTAAGGTTTATAAGGCAATTTAAAAATCAAAGAGGAAATAGCGAGTATACAATTTCCTGCTTATTTTAAATGATACTAACCGGAACATATAGGTATTAACCTATAGACTTTGGTTTCTTAATCTGGTATACGGAATCAATGTATTACCAATTACAAATATACAGCCTTATTCATCAACGGGCCGTTTTGCGAGCCCCTAATAGCGATTCATAGCGAATCGCTATTAAGGACTCGCAAAACGGTATTCATGTAGAAATTGCTAAATTAATAGCGATTCCTACACATTCCTTATTTGCGAGTAGCAAATTGCTAATCGCAAATAAGGAATAACTCCCCATTCATTCCTATGGGCCAAAAGGCCCATAGGAATGAATGGGGAGTATTCCTTATTTGCGATTAGCAATTTGCTACTCGCAAATAAGATAGCGATTTAAAGGGTGCCAGGGGTTTCCAAAGGACACCCTGTAGCACCCCTTAAATGCAAATTGAAACAGGTGTTGCGCACACACATGTCCAAAGGACATGTGTGTGTGCAACATGCAACTTAGAAAAATGCTTTTAAAAGCATTTTTCTAAGTTTTTGCTATTTACCGAGAGGTCTGACCTCTCGGTAAATAGCGGCCCAAAATTGCATTTTCGCAATTTTAAAATGCTTCATGAATTGCATTTAAGGAATCTCAAATAGAGATTCCTTAAATTCAATTCTTCGCAAATGTGCGAATTCTTAAATAGCGAATTTTGCATTTGGGATGATGAATCCCAAATGCAAAAATTGCACTCGCAAAAGGCAAGATTCTGAGAATCTTGCCCTTTGCGAGTGCAATTTAGCTTGATGAATCAGGCGGTTAGGTCTTTCTAAAGTTACAGTTTTATCAATCTTAACATAAAAAACGTCAGTAACAAAAAAACGAAAGCTCCTTCCCAAATGAAGGGTTTAAAGAGAATTGGGATCTCTCACAAATGTGATAAGGATAAACCTGCAAAACTTAGGAAAATGAGTGATTCAGTGAGACAAATGTATATACATTTTTTGCTACAATGCATTATAGAATGTAGTAGACCAAGGGCAGGGGAAACGTATAGTTAGTTTCCATCCAACCAAGCAATGCATGTCGATCTGCTATTATTGAAAAGAAATACAAGTATTTGTTTTTCTGAGCTTGTACCAGGGAGAACTTTATAAATTTCTTTGTACTATTGTTACCTGCTTATTACAGATCTCTCAGACAGAAAAGAAACTGCCTGTGACAATCACAAACTGTTATGTACTTGAGACAAATGTATATACATTTTTTGCTACAATGCATCATAGAATGTAGTAGACCAAGGGCAGGGGAAACGTATAGTTAGTTTCCATCCAACCAAGCAATGCATGTCGATCTGCTATTATTGAAAAGAAATACAAGTATTTGTTTTTCTGAGCTTGTACCAGGGAGGACTTTATAAATTTCTTTGTACTATTGTTACCTGCTTATTACAGATCTCTCAGACAGAAAAGAAACTGCCTGTGACAACCACAAACTGTTATGTACTTACTGCAACTTATGTTGGTCTATCTATTTTTCTAGGGTGATTTTATTGACCCCTACACGACGACAGATATTATATGTAGTCTTGACAAAGGTGGAGAATATTGTGGAAAACCACCGAAACGCGTCGACGCACCATTTAGTATAATTCACAACTCGGACATCTTTGTTGATATACTATATTATAGAATACATAATTTAGGTGTCAAAAATAGAGTACGAATATACATCCAGTATTGTACGAATCCAATGTCTTACTTTTTTTCTGTCTTTTTGTTTCAATTTTGCTGGTCTATATTGAATATTAAGTGTATCTTTTATTGTCATTATCTTGTTTTAATCAGTGTTGAGTGGTCTCTTAACTGTCCACTATTTTAAATGTTTGTATTACCAATAAACTGTAAGAATGCTTTTTATACACGTTGTGGTAAATAAAATATTACCCTGGCAGAATTTCTAGGCATTAACAAAGTATCATGCATCAAGTGAGAAGCAGAGTCCGTGGTTTCTGAGTTAAAATGGGCTTTATTCCAATAACTCGAGTCAAAGGGAGAATTAGTTCCATCACCACAGAGGTTCAGGAAGAGTCTTCTAACAATTATTTACTGAACATAGTATATATACATTTCTTGTACATAGGCTAAGCAGAGCAAGAAAGAAAATGAGATAAGAACATGTGGGTGTACATGAGGGTGTGTACTTTGATGAGTCATAGGTAGGTGATAGGTAGGTGTCATAGGTGGGTGGGTACTTAGGAGGAGTTTGCATGGCCAGCTGAAACTCTGCCCTACTTGTGCAACTTTGAGCATGACGTGCAATTGACGTGTAACTGGGAGGAGAGCTGACTTTCAACCTAGTAGAGGAATCTCAATTATGTCAGGGCGACCAGCACGTCTAGTACAACTGATATCTAGAGTCAAGGGATATATTATCTGAAGCAAAGGTTGTTCGTCACTAAAAGACAGAGAGGGCATATTTATTCGTTCATTGCAGGAGCTTTCTATGGGTGCAAGCACTGTAATTCACTTAAATGGAGACAGAATGGCTATCGGACGGGTTCTGTTTACTTTTCCTCACCGGGCAGGGATGCCACTCTGTACAGCAGACGGATAACTGTTATTCATAATACTGTCTTGGCAGACTTCTTGCTGACGTGACTGCAGCTCAGTATGCCAAGAGTCATGTAAACATTAATTCAGAAAGTGGTTTCAGGCTCAACCAGTACGATATTTATTTAAAAGAGCACAATGCAAAATGCAAATACATGGGCCTTCATTTTAGCTTAACGCTTGGGAGACTTGATGACTTGACTTGCAGGACATGTTTGCAGAGGCCTAGTGATTCAGGCCACTACGGGAAATATGCATGGGTGACATGCACATGACATGTAACATAGGGTATATGTAGTGGACATATTTGGTCAGGCAAAATATCATTTTCCTCATTCCCTCCTTGTCCCCTACATAACCCTTTAGGATACATCTATATTCATGAGACCGTATAGTTCATCATACAGAATCATTTGTTCATCTTTAACTCTTTGTTTACGTGGATGGGGAACACAGGCAGTGGCACACAGGCCGCAAATCGCCGGACCACACTGCAGATAGAGACAGCAACCAAATATCATAAGTAGAATTATTCCTAGGAAGGACATAACTTTCCATCCCCAAGCAGATATTATACCCCAGAGCCAACTGGACCAAGTCCATGTGCCTGGGTTTTGATGTATGACATTAGCAATTTTGTGGAGCCTTGTTATTGCTTCGTACACAGATGGTGCATTATCTGGGATGAAAATGCAACAACTAGATCGGATGACTCTACAAGCTCCGCCCCTATCCGCCAAGATGACGTCTAGAACGAGGCGGTTTTGAAGAACGACAAGTCTAATAGCAGACTGTTCCTGGGTCAAGTTCGCCAGGGCAGATGCAGTTACATTTACAACTGTTTCAAGAGTCCTTGTTAACCTGCGTATCAGTTTACTGTTTTGGACGGGACCTATGAAGAAAAAGAATCCTCTGTTGAAATCTGTATATTGCTCCCAAGCTGTTTCAGTCTGATCGATCCCTGCGGAATCTGTCTCTCTCTTTTGTCTAACATGTTCTAGTCGTAAATCTCTATGATAATTTGATGGGGCTAGAAAAACGGGTGGCAATAAGAATGCTATATAACAAGTCCCACCCCAGTCTAAGGCCAGATGTACATAGGCTGTCTGACCACAAATGAAATAGGTATGGCGTGATGTTTTGAAAGAAGAAAGTCCGTTATCATCAAACTCTACTACAGTGTTACACTTGCTGTGTCCCATATGTACTGAGCCTTTCTTACTAACACATAAATCACCTTTTGCTGGCAGGACTGATATAAACGGAGGACCTGTGTTTTGCTTGGGCTGAACGTTTAACATTATAAAATTAACAGATGCATTTCCCTGTTCGTACTCTTCATTCTCTAAATCGGATCCCTTTCTTTGGGGGAATTCGTCTTTGTCTGGAAAGCATGCTTCATTCATTACTTTATTCAGTTTCCATATATCCAGCCACCTGGATAAGCAATGTACCTTCTATCTATTGAGGTCATTAGAGCAAACCATGCTCCACATGAACCATTGTGTGAGAACGGTAAAGGGTAGAAGGGCAGAACTCCCTTTGTTTCTTGATAAGGAGGCAGTTGGCCACATACCCAGCAATCAGTTGCATTGCTGGTCTGGTGAGAATGGTGTAACATTCGAATAAAAGTATTGTTACGCAGTGCAAGTCGATATGACAATTCATGAGGTGGCAGGTCACTAAATGTGTGCTCTGCGGTACTGTTACTGGAAGAATGTATATGTGAGGAAATAGGAAAGAAAACATGTAGCAATAAACTAACACCAATTATAACAATGCACAGAATAAAAAGGATGATCAAAGTAACTATACATCTACTGCGTATTATCTTGCAGTACTTTTCCTTCTTATCTCTCTTCTTGCTATTCTCATAGGTGATCTTACACATGTCAGAATCGAGTCTAACCGATTCACCACCGGGTGGGCTTAAACAATTAAACTACGTCTGACTTGCTAGTTCTTAATCTAGACCTATACTCTTGCTGAGGGGTATTTTCTAGCAAAGGTCAGTGTTCTTTATAAAAGTTCCAAAGTTCCAAATAGTGATGAAGGTGAGTTCGGCCTTTACGTCCTTCCACCAACTTCGGCGTCTTCCAACGTGGCTCAAGGGGACTTGAATGATCAAAAATCCGGACACAAGTATAGAATCCTCTGGTGCTATGGCATGTTCCTTGACCTGGGTGTTGTCAGGGAAGGCAGCAGCAACCTGTGAACAACAAGAGAGTAGTGCAGAAATCAAGGAAGCCAGGTAATCTGTCAGCATGTTACTGTCAACAAGGCCTGCTGCTTCTGGGTGTCGCACACAATGGAATTTCCAAGTATATCCTAACAGAAGAGACACTTGTTTCATTAATTCAGAGGAGAATGGCTGATCGTTATCTGAATAGATCACATGAGGTAGATCACATGAGGTGATTCATAGCTGGGGAAGTACTGCGCACTAATTGTCTGGCTGTTGTAACAGCAGTATAATCTGGAACTGGATATGCTTCTGTCCATCTAGACAGTGCACACACAACTACTAGGACATACTTGTTAAACCTCTACATCTGTCCATTTGGATATAATCCATCTGGAGAACTTCAAAAGGGTGGTCAGGAGGATGAAATCCGCCTTGTTCCACCGGAATGCCTTTACCTGGATTGAACTGGCAATAGATCATACATGTTCGCTGCTTGTTAAACCAAATGTTCTGTAAGCTGTCTAGCATTGCCTTCTCTCCCAAGTGTGCGGGACTATGTGCTGTGCTTATGATTACTTGTACCATAGAATCTGTAAGAAACCATGTGCTTTTTCCCTTAGTCATCCAACCTTGGTCAGTCTGGACCCCTCCTTGTTCAGTCCATTTCTTTATCTCATCTGTTGTGGCATGTGTCTGTATGTCAAGTACATCTTGTGTAGGGTCCCTGACTGTCATACTTTATGTCAGTAATGGTACCTCTGTCCTTGTCGTGTCTGTTGGTGTCTGTAACTTTGGTATGAGCTTTGCATTTCAGGATAGAAATGGCTGTAGGTAAATGTATGGCCTCTAACAGGGCCTGAATAAGCTGGCTGTGCTGAATCTTGGTCCCACGGGAGGTCTCAAGAAACCTCTCTCTTTCTCCTCAGAACCCCGAAATCATGAACAACGTCAAAAGCGTATTGTGAGTCAGTATAAATGTTTACTTTCAAGTGCTTAGCTCTTATGCAGGCTTGTGTCAGAGCAATGAGCTCTGCTGCTTGTGCAGACAGTGTGTCTATTTCCTGTGGTCACAGCATAGGCTGCTACTGATTCTCCTGCACTTGTTCTCATGCATGAACCATCCACATAGAGTGTCAGGTCAGGGTCTGGGAGTACAATATCTGTCAGGTCTTGTCTTGGTCTTGTCACTATATTCATAACTTCCACACAGTCATGTGGTGGTGCATTTACTGTACTTGAGGGCAAAAGTGTTGCAGGATTCAGAATATTACAACGTCTGATCTCTATGTGTGGTTGAAATAATGTCAGTCCATATCCTGTCAGTCTCGCTACAGTCAAATGTAAAAATAAATAAAAATAAAAAAACATAAAAAAGCATAAAATGTTTACTGTAACATGGAGTCGCTTAAAACTGGCGCTTGACATAATGCTCTTTTTAATTCCTCAAGGTGTGTTCTTGTGTCCAAGGGAGAGCAGTCAAAATGGCTGCCTCCTGTGTAGTTAACTGTATGAGTGGTTTGGCTAGATATGCATACTGGGGAATCCATTGCCTACAGTAAGAAGTAAGGCCAATAAATGGTTATGTTAGCTGTATACCTGGTTCACAGAGGGAACCACGTGTACCCTCCTTGGAATGCAAGTGTTGTACACCACTTGCTTTTCACAGAAAGTGTAAGACTGTCAGAGATGCAATGTCACAGTCTGGTACTGATCTTGCTGTAATTAGAATGTCGTTTATGTACTGTATCAGTGCTGTGTTGGTAGGCATGTAAACACTGACCAGCAGTTGCTTTAATGCTTGACTGCAAATGCTAGGACACTATGTCATCAATCCAGCAAAAATGAATTACATAAAAATAAATAAATAAATAAAAATGAATTTTCAATCCAAAACCACAATTTTTATTTTGGGGGAACCTCAAACAAACGCCCACGAACCTCTGTTAACCTCTAAGTTAAGTGGAGCCTTGTTCCAAAAGCTCTGCAGTTTACACTAAAATCCTACTCTAAATCTTGGGAATAGTATGACCATACTACCTACAATATGTTCTCTAAATGTATTTGAATAAAATCCAAATTATCCCAGCATAGACAGAAGGCTGGAGCCTCTGTGAGAAACAGCCCCTCCCTTTAGAAAGATGTGCGCGCTTGGAGTTTTGAATCAATTCCAAGCCGGGCTACACTGTGATCTAAAATTGAATGACTGCCAGATGCTGAACCCATTGCAAGAGCAAGATTCCTGCCAATATGCTGTTTACACTATTTCAAACTATACATTTGCAAGCGTGACTTATCTGAAGTCAATGAAGCTTTTAGTGTTGACTGTAAGGAAGAACACTTTTCTTTTGTACACGTCAGAGGGGGTGGGGAGGTAACTTCGCTACGAACTCACTCCTTGCTCACCTACCCCTCCCCTCAGAGCCAGGAGCTGGCTCAGTGTCAAACATCACTAAGAGGAGACAAGCCTCTCACTCGTCTCTGCTTCTCTAAAATTGGGTCGCTGCCAACGCTGAGCTCATTGAAAGAGCCAAATGTCTGCCAAGTTCCTTAAAGAGTGAGCTGCAAGCCTCCTCCCTCCACATTCGAAGGAAGCTAGTGTAAGTCTGATGAGTAGCCCTCCCTTTACATAAACAAAGGGATCGCGGAAAGAATTGGAGTATGGCCAATATCAACAAGACAGGCACTGCTCGCTCCAAGAGGGAGTAGCCCTCCCTTTACATAAACATTTACTGGGAGCCAGGCCATCACGGTCTCGGACGGACTGTCTCAAGGTCGAAAAACACATTCCTTGTACGTCATAACATATCTCTTCCCAGGCCAGAACCATTATTCTCTAACTAACTGAAGCGAATTTAAAACGTGTTAAAAAGTAAATTAATAAAGACATGTATTTTTCTGTAACTGAGTGACATGCTAGCATTTTAAAATCATTCTGTACTGCTACTTAAAAGCTCCACTTTCTAAAAAAACACTTTTGTCTAACTAATTCAGCTAGAAGGCAAGACATTTGAAACAATGGCATTTGTTTAGCATGCAAATTACCACACAAAAAGGGACAGTTTGCTTATGCACACAACGCTAAGCACTTTGCAGTTGAGAGAAAAAAAAAAACGAATTATCATGGACTGTTGCGTTGGGACTGTTCTCTGCATATATCAATGGAGGCTTCTCCACTAAATGTTGAGCTGAAACCATCTGTGTAAGTTTTGCACCTCTGAATCAGACATAATAAATCCTATTTTCAAGTCTTGTTTAATGAACACTGCTTTTACCGTGCAACATTATACCTTTCTATCAGCAGCCTGTCAAAGTACATAGATGAGCCTTGAAACTAAATGAATGCAAATCAAACTAATGTAGGGGACTCTTAGCAATGCACTGAGATGGTAGTGTATTGTAGCTATCAAAAAGGGCCACGTTCATTAATTTACAAATAGCCACTTTCCTAAGTGAGTGGGATAACTGTCACACGCTAAAGGGAAGCTTGCATTGGGAAAAATAATAATTTATATTTTGTAGAAACATCCCTATTTAAACAAAAAACACTGTTGCATTACACTAATTTAAAAGCACATTCTAAGATGGGTCTGTTCTATAATTTCTTCTCAACCGTGAAAACATTAAAGCACTCTTCGTGGTGCAAACCCTCATCTCACATTTCAGAAATACGCCCATTGGATAACATGGCAAATCGCACCTCCACACAAAACATGCTTTTTCCACCACTTCCACAGCTCAGATCCTTTTTAAATTTGGCATCACAGTAGTCCAAGCTATTCCCTAAATCCTCACCAAAAAGCAACCAAATCCCTCCACTGGAACGGGTACGAATTTCCGCTCAAAAACACGCCCCCCTCCGCAAACACCAAAAAACGCCAAAATCCCTCAACACCTTGTTGATCAGCATGTTAAAACAAATACTGCCTACTCAGTACAAGATATTAACTCTTTGGCAGCTGAAGCACAATCATTCCCCAATGACTGCAGTACATGGGAAAGTCATGAACTCATTTCTCCACGTTATCACATAACACATACGCACATCTTCAAAACATTTTCTCCAAGCACTTGAAAGAGATCCAGCTCTCTCCTGCCTAACCTAATGGCTAGGGACCTGATGATAACATGCTCTGCACAAAACATAACCACATGGCGCTATTCATAAGCCATATTTTACAAGAAACTCAACAAGTCACAAAAATGACACGCTATTCACAAGGCATATTTACAAGGCGCTATACTCGGGAAAATTCAACATACTACTCACAAGTCTTAATCACAAGGCGCTATTCACAAATAAACCAACTAGTTACTCACAAGGCACTTGCGCAGTCCAGAAGGGACTTGTCTAGATACAAGGAAATGAACGCTTCAGATGCTGTCGGCTTATTTCTACATACTCTAAAGGGTACAGGTGGTGGCGTTCTCTACCTACTGGGTCTTTCTGAAGTAGTCACTTGAACTAGTTCTTCTGACAGGGCGGGATAAATACCAGTAATGACGGAATTTCTTTCTCTAACAGTCTGTTCTGTCTTGACCTGTTCCCCCTTATCCCGTAGTTCTTTTTCTTTGGCTTTATTTTTTCTCTGCTTGTTTTAGTTCTCTCTGCTTTATTGAATTCTTTCTCTGATCTCCTGTGTCACTCTTTGCGCCATAACTCAATAGCGTCTTTCTGAGAGGGTCTTGACCTTTTAACACATATCATGACCAGGTGTGTCTCTAGGCCGGATATTAACTGTCTATTCTAGTATACCTTTTCTGGTCCCTATCTGACGCAACTTTGAAAACAGTGGCATGTTGAAATCAACACAATGGAAACACAATACACAAAAAATAGACTGTAACAATCAACAATCATTCACACTAAACAATTTAAACACTGAAACAGATACAGATACAACCTAAACTGATACAGAGAGTTAAACATGTACTTGAAAAACAGTTTGTGCACTGAAAATACAGTACAACCATACCGGTCCCAGAAATGAGACACGTCTTTACCGGGCCCACGTTTAACCGTGGACCCGTCGTGACCGTTCTCATTTAAAATGAGCCCGTCTTGAACTTGATGCATTCCCCATAGTGGTACTCACCGGGAAAGCAGAACTTAAAACTTGAAGGCCTCGGAAACTTGACTTGACTACGCTTGCGCCTTGGAACAGGTGGACCTCTGGAGACCTCGGACCTTGCTCTCTCACGGGCTGGGCCTCTGGTTGAGACGATCCGCGTTCCTCACCGCCTCACATGGATGCCTGGTCGCAGTCCGTCCTCCTCCTGGGCCTGAGGGAGTAGCGGGAAATCCCGATGGCGTGCGCACTTTGAAGTCCGTCACGGCTGTAGAAGGGGGCAAAGACTAGACCCACAACTCCGGCGAGTGGGGAAAGGGATATGTACCTGTTCGGGCACCAAATTATGTGGTAAATAAAATATTACCCTGGCAGAATTTCTAGGCATTAACAAAGTATCATGCATCAAGTGAGAAGCAGAGTCCGTGGTATCTGAGTTAAAATGGGCTTTATTCCAATAACTCGAGTCAAAGGGAGAATTAGTTCCATCACCACAGAGGTTCAGGAAGAGTCTTCTAACAATTATTTACTGAACATAGTATATATACATTTCTTGTACATAGGCTAAGCAGAGCAAGAAAGAAAATGAGATAAGAACATGTGGGTGTACATGAGGGTGTGTACTTTGATGAGTCATAGGTAGGTGATAGGTAGGTGTCATAGGTGGGTGGGTACTTAGGAGGAGTTTGCATGACCAGCTGGAACTCTGCCCTACTTGTGCAACTTTAAGCATGACGTGCAATTGACGTGTAACTGGGAGGAGAGCTGACTTTCAACCTAGTAGAGGAATCTCAATTATGTCAGGGCGACCAGCACGTCTAGTACAACTGATATCTAGAGTCAAGGGATATATTATCTGAAGCAAAGGTTGTTCGTCACTAAAAGACAGAGAGGGCATATTTATTCGTTCATTGCATGAGCTTTCTATGGGTGCAAGCACTGTCATTCACTTAAATGGAGACAGAATGGCTATCGGACGGGTTCTGTTTACTTTTCCTCACCGGGCAGGGATGCCACTCTGTACAGCAGACGGATAACTGTTATTCATAATACTGTCTTGGCAGACTTCTTGCTGACGTGACTGCAGCTCAGTATGCCAAGAGTCATGTAAACATTAATTCAGAAAGTGGTTTCAGGCTCAACCAGTACGATATTTATTTAAAAGAGCACAATGCAAAATGCAAATACATGGGCCTTCATTTTAGCTTAACGTTTGGGAGACTTGATGACTTGACTTGCAGGACATGTTTGCAGAGGCCTAGTGATTCAGGCCACTACGGGAAATATGCATGGGTGACATGCACATGACATGTAACATAGGGTATATGTAGTGGACATATTTGGTCAGGCAAAATATCATTTTCCTCAACGTGAATCTTGTTATTGTTTTTGACTTTCTAGCTTTAGTGTTATTTAGTCCAGTTCAAGGGAATCTCTCCTTTATCTACGGTTATATTTGTTTAGAGCCATACCTTTAGAGTTCAATAAAGCAACACTTTTAAGATTTGATAGGTTATTCTCCCAGTTTGTGTGGGTATTCTCTCAATCTAGGAGGGCATACACATTTTTGTCCCTACCTCGGGAAAGAGGGGTGTGGGCGCAACCCAATTTAAGAATATACTATTGGGCTACTGTGTTACAATCATGTCCTATCCTACTGCAAAACTCTCCCCCAACCCCAGCGGTAGGTTTACCCTCACCTTTTGAATTCCTGCTCGGTCCTGACGCCTGGGGTTGCTTGTGGCGACAGCTGAAATTTGGATATTACAGAAGGGTCAAATTCAAGAACCTCTTAGGCGTTTTTCAAGGTTATCGCTGCTGTTCGCAAGAATTTAGGTATTGGTAGATTGAATTATTATACGCCTATCAAAAATTATCCCAATCTGCCGTATATCTTTAGACCATCGTTCCTACAAACCTGGATTGATACGGGTGTAAAGAAACTAGGTGACCTTTGTTCATCCCAGGAGGTCTTGTCTTTTGAAGAACTTCAATCTATCTACAATCTAGACAATAGTGACTCTTTTAAGTATCTTGCTATTAAGTCCTTCTTTCTTCGGAAGACAGGGGGGCCCTCAGGTTTTGGTAACTGCGAATTTATTGGAAAACTTTGTGGGACTATACCCCCACGCATTTGTACTATTTATAATTTTCTCAATAGCTGAATGCCTGACGATCTGTCTATAGTTTCAACCAAGTGGCAACAAAAACGGAATATTTCTAATATTGCTTTTAGCTTAGCGCCTAAATCCGCCCAAAAGGATTTGTTGTGTGCTAGTCTTCAGGCGCAGTTTTACAAAACCTGTTTTTTAAATATTTTACTCCCTCTAGGATAGCGAAATGGGGGACTGGGGAAGGTGCACACTGCCCGCGCTGTGCAGAGTTTAGGGCTGACTCAATTCACATGTTTGCTACATGTGTAAAATTGGGACAGTTACTACATAAAATGCAATTCTTCCTAGGTCAAGTGCTACTTCAAAATGTACTTCTAACGCCCTCCACCATCTTACTTGGCATACAAGGTTCACGGGGGCCCTAATATTCGTTGCCATGGCCACCTACAGGCTGTGCATTGCATCGGCCTGGCTGGACCCTGACCCCCATTGTTCTCACATTTGCTTGCTCGGTTTTATTCAATTTTTTTCTCTTGAAAAAGCAATCATTCTAAAAAGGGTCAGCCGGGGGAGGGGAACGGGGGTTGCTACGCATTGTATTTTTCATCTACTATGCTATGTATTCTGTGTTCACTGCATATTACAAAAATAAAAAAGATAAAACAAAAAACAAAGTGCGACGTTTTCCTAAAAAGCAAGGAAAAGCCAATTTAGCAAAGCCCTGCCATTCATGGGCAGGCACCTTGCGGACCGCACTGTGCAAAGGCAAGAGTCTGGATCAGGTTGGTGGTACTGGGAAAAAAAACATCCTCCAACTAATTCATCACACAAGAAGGAAAACCCAGATTGCCCCAGACATTGGCAAATAAGAGAACTCAGCCCCGTGCCCAAAGCTACCTCTCTGTCCTTCTCCCTCATCAGGATCATCCAAATCAGCCAGGTGATTAGACCTAGGACCCTTAGCAGGAGGTCCTTCAGCCTTCCGTGCCTTGAATGCTGCCTCCACATGCTCACTAATCAAGAGGCGCAGCAATTCACTGTTGGTACCCCCACAGAGCTAGAAAATGACAGCATTCATAAACAAGGGTGCTTCCTGCATATGTCCTGTTTCTAAGCAAACAATGTTTTTCGGCCCCCTACCTCTCGTGAGAGCTGCTGGCATACAGGAAGCACCCATAAGCACAAAAGCAGCCCAGTCGGGTGAGCGCCAAAGCAAAAAGGAGCCTCAACAGCGGGGGCCTAAAATGGGCTCAGGGATGCTCAGCTCTGCCACCCAATTCCTGCTGAGCAGGGCGTACAGGTCACAGAATGTAGTGCCACTGCTAAAGCAAGTTGCACAGGAACAAATTAATAAAAATAACATACCCAACCTCGCTTAGCAAACCGTAGAAAGAAAAGAACAGGCTTTTATGGTGACACACTTCCCCACTCATGCAGGCCTGGTAGGCAACGCAATATTGTGGGAAGTATTTAACCTCTGCTAGGTAACAGGTTCTGTATAGAGCAGACGAGATGCTCATATGTAAGGAATGGGACGGGAAGACGGACAACGAGGTAATGGCCTTGCATCCCTCCTCATTTGCTTGCTCCTTGTCCAACCTGTTGGTACTGTGTGAGTTTGGTCTTAGATATCTCTACTAGTGAGACCAGAGTGAAAACAAGTTTCTTTCTTTGACTCACTAATGCGCTTTCAGCTTCTATTTCAATTGAAGGCAATGGCAGGAGCTGCTTCTCTAGCTTTCTTCTGCTTTGATGAAATAGTGGATTTCTTTATACCCATTGACCATTTTTTGAGGTTTTTGTTTGCTTTTATTTTCAGCCTTGAACATTTAGTGGTAATTAGTCAACCTTTACCTTGACCTTTCTTTTCTTTTCTATATAAATTGATTGTTTTGATTGTACTTTCAGGTATCTCTTGAGCTTCTTTCAAGGTTATACTTTTGATCTGAGTCAGGCGAAAAACAGAAAAACCAAGAGATACATCCGTGGGCTACCCCCTTCCTCATTTGACAATATATTGACTTTTCTATTATTAAACCCAAGTTATGATGAAAGAATCCTCACATTTCTCATTCTCTCTTATCCTGTCAGTGAAGTCCCTAAATACATTTATTGATTAGTCTATTATTTATGTGCATGCCCTAAGTAAAAAGTAGCACTTTAATATTGACTTCCTGTTACTATCCAGAACCTCGGAAAACAGGTCTGCCATGCTCAGTGTGTTTTCATTTTAAAATGTTTCATTAAAAAGAATGAAGTATAAGACAACTATGTTGTGAATTATTAGATAAAGCAAAACATTATATGATAAAACTGTCAAAAATTGATCATAGACCGCCTATTACTATTACATTATGAGTTATATAACATAGTTTATAATAAATTCTTTCTGTAGGACAAATAATGTTTCATTTAATTTAAGCCTGTTTTCTAAATTTTATACAAAAGGAACGGAAGATAAAAAATCAAAGCCAACACTCAGTTTTTAAATTAGTTTCTTTGAATCTCAGACCTGCATTACATCAAATTACCTACTATTATTAAGTCATAAAGGAATTTCAAATGTTCCAATTGGGCGGTGCTTCTGGAGCTAGGCGTTCCGCACGAAATATTGAGGGTTCTGATGAGGCTGCATGCAGGGAATTTCGCACAGGTCAGATGTGGGAGGATTGGGGCGCTGTCATCCAGGTTCCCAGTTGGCAGGGGGGTGAGGCAGGGGTGCGTTTTGGCACCGACCCTGTTTTGCCTTTATGTGAATGGTGTAATATCGCATCTGGATGCGGTCCCCAATAATGACGCAGCCAGGTTGGCGGGCAGGAGGGTGCTGACGATTATGTTCGCTGATGACACCCTCCTACTTTCCAAGTCTCCTATGGGGATCCAACGTGTATTGGACGGCTTTACGGACTTGACATTGACCGCGGACTGGAGATTAACGCGGACAAAACGAAATTTATGATTTTCCCCTATTTTGGGATCTGTCAGATTAGAGAGGGTACAGACTTTCCAGTACCTAGGGGTCACGATAAATGAAAACTTGTCTTGGGGCCCCCAACAGGTTAAATCTCAACTGAAACTGTTCCAATTGGCGGGGGGAATCCTCAAGATGTCCAATAAATCGTCATTTAAACCAGTGAGCCCTGCGCTGGAGATTTACAAAACCCAGGCGAGGGCAGCGGCTCTCTATGGTGGGGAGCTCTGGGGGCACTCTTGCAGGCCCGAGATTTCCAATACGGAAAACAAATTTATGCGGCAGCTACTGGCGCTTCCCCAAAGTACACCACTTCTTCTGCTAAGGTTAGATCTGGGATTGAGTTTTATACAGGATGAGCTGGCACTAAAACCCCTTAGGTGCTGGCGCAGGCTCTGGACAACGCCAGAACTGCTGAACTACAGGCTAGAACTGAAGGAAATATTAAATGGTAAAAGTGCAGCAAAAATTCCTTGGCTCGTCTTTGTTACACAGGAATTTGGTAAATTGGGCCTGCCAGCTCTGTGGCATGATCCGGAAAGGGCAGGCAAGTCCCTCACGAGGTCTTTTATGGATAACAAACTTAACACTACACTGTATGATTCTCATGCTGGCACCTTGACTAAATTATTTTTAACATTTAAAATATCATACTGCTTTGAGGATTTCATGTACGTTATCTATCCCATTGGATCAAGGAAACTCTATTTACAATGGAGATATGGTACATTACCTTTAAGGGCTTTAACGAGCAAATGGTCAGCATCTACGACCAAATCTTGTCCTGGGTGTAGCTGTAGCTTAGAGGATGAACTTCATATACTTCTTTTTTGCCCAGCCTACAGTAAAGCCAGGAAGTACTGGCTAGTACCGTTATGTAAAAACATGGGTTTCGTCCAATGTTTGCATGCTTTGAGAATCCTTAAGACAGATACGTCCGGACACATTGTATTTGCAATTTCAAAGTACTTGTCAGCTATGTGGTTCAAGAGACGATTTTTAATTGCTAATGAATGCCAGGGTTGATTCTAACTATCTTTATGGCTGTATGAATTGTACTATATTATATGTGTTGTGGAAAAATGTGTTTCAATTGTACTCTTTTATGGCAAAAAATGCCGAAATAAAGATTTTAAAGAAGAAAGAAAGTGTATTTGCTATGCACCTAATTCACTTGAAAAAAAAAAAATTGCCAATTGGGTATAAGCCAAGTTTGCCATGTTTAGAGCTGAGAGCACTAGCACTTTAACACTGGTTAGCAGTGGTAAAGGATGTAGAGTCCTAAAGAAAACAAAAATGGGTTAAAAAAGGACGGTGAAGGCGAAACGTTTGGAAGTGACCCTGCATAATGAAGCATAATGTACCAAGTCCAACAAATAAATAAATACATAAATAAATAAATATATATATATATATATATTCACTGAAAAAACCATAGGTTATAGACCATATATAGTTAGGAATTAGCATTTAGAAAACCTTATTTTACTCACACAAAACCATTGAAATTCCATATATAGTTAGTTGCACTAACTATATATCGCGCACCCGCAATCCACTGCTGATGATGTCACATATTACATCATTCATGACATGGTCAGTGACATCACTGATGACATCACTGATGACATCTCAAATGACATCACTGATGACATCATCTAGTGTCTGTGTGTTTTTGTAAAGTTTAAATACGTTTTACATATTGAAGAATGACTGGATGTATGGAAGACTGAGTGTGTGTGTGGCTGGCTGGGAGGTGTGTGACTCTGTGCATATCAATGTGTACTTGTATCAGTGATTGTATAAGAGAGTAAGTATGTGTTAGTATATGTGTGAAAAGTATGGTGTTCTGTGTTTAACTATAGATGAGGAAATCGAAGTGTGATTGATTCTTCACAGGACTGACTAGGTGTATGAGTGCATATGATAGTGTTCTAATAATAACTGACTGTATGTATGAGTAATTGTATGGGTGAATGAGTGAATGTGTGTGTAGACGTACGAATCAGTGAGTGCGTATGTAGTAACTGGTATTGGTGTGTCATGATGTCATCAGTGATGTCATTCGAGATGTCATCAGTGATGTCATTTCAGATGTCATTAGTGATGTCATCAGTGATGTCACTGAAGTATGGTGTTCTGTGTTTAACTGTATAGATGAAGAAATGGAAGTGTGATTGATTCTTTACAGGACTGACTTGGTGTGTGAGTAACTCCATGGATGAGTGGCAGTGTGTGACTGTCTGCATAGGTGTATGAGTGCATAGGATAGTGTTGTAATAATAAGTGACTGTATGTATGAGTTATTGTATGGGTGAATGAGTGAATGTGTGTGTAGACGTAGGAATCAGTGAGTGCGTATGTAGTAACTGGTATTGGTGTGTCATGATGTCATCAGTGATGTCATTTGAGATGTCATCAGTGATGTCATCAGTGATGTCATTTGAGATGTCATCAGTGATGTCATCAGAGATGTCACTGACCATGTCATGAATGATGTAATATGTGACATCATCAGCAGTGGATTGCGGGTGCGCGATATATAGTTAGTGCAACTAACTATATATGGAATTTCAATGGTTTTGTGTGAGTAAAATAAGGTTTTCTAAATGCTAATTCCTAACTATATATGGTCTATAACCTATGGTTTTTTCAGTGAATTTTCAAAGTTTTGTAAATGCTAATTCCTAACTATATATGGTCTATAACCTATGGTTTTTTCAGTGAATTTCATTGGTTTTTTAACAGCTAATATCTGTAGCTGTAAAATGTATTCTTCTTTAAATCCAAAAATATATTTTATATGTTTATGAATAATTTTTTTTTTAAATATTTTTTTTTCTTCGTTCCCGCTTCGCGAATCGGGAAGCTTCCCGTTAGCTGACCTTGATGCCGCGAAATAGACCGCGAGCCGGTAAACGTTTCTTTACCGCAAGTGCCGCGTTAGAAAACAACATCGTGACGCCTCCCGTCCGCATGACGTTTCACGTTGTCGCGTGATACGTCATATGACGTGCTACGTTAGCGAACTGGTACGCGAAGCGAGTCGCAAAGCGCAGGTTTCTGGAAGCAAACCGGGAGGCCCTGCAAAGCGCTTAACGTAAACACAGCAAGTCATGTGACTTGGTAATAACACTTTTCATTGGTTCATTTCACTTTTGGTTTCCTAATGATGTAAGACTAGGTCATATAATCTAAAATGAACACTTTTGATTGGTTGAGAACTCTTGTTTTTCCCAAATGATGAAAATCCCTCCTTCTTTCCTCACTCTGACTTTCATCATTGTGAGAGAAAGACCATTTGTGATCACTGAGCAATGGCTTCTTTAGTAGCTTCAGCTGGTGCTTCCCCACCACCTCCACCACATCCAAGGAAGAGTGGACCACCTGCTCAAGTTATAATTCAGCAAGAAGAGGAAGAAGAGGAAGACGAGGAAGAGCAGGAAGAGAGGCAGTTTTTGCCTGAGGAACCCAGGACGTCTCACCGGAAAGAAAACTTCATTTGGCAATTTTTTAAAATTCCCAAAGGTCAGAAAAAAGTAAATGCAAGATACGTAACTTGCCTTATATGTCAAGATAGACTGTCCAGAGGAACCGAGAAAAAATACAGTTTCGGAAACTACACAATGCATCGCCATATGACTAGGTGGCATCCTAACGACTACAGTGCTGCACAGTTTCGGAACGACCTAGATAATCTCCCTATTATGGCCAGAAGATCTGTTGTACCGGAAGTAACGGGACCAGAGGGCAGGGAGATGGTGCCAAATATACAAATGAGATTTGGTGAAGTAAAACACATCTGCGTATTTTGCGATGGATTCATTTGCTACGGAGAAAGAAGCATCACTCTGATCAACAGAGCTATTGACTATCATATGCAAGTTTGTACGAAACGCCCAAAATAATAAATACTTTTTTTTTGTTTTGTTGCTCCTGTTGAGCCCTTTACAATGAATCGTTTTCATTGCCCCCTCCAAGAAAAACCCCAAAAAATATAAAACTGTTCAGAAAAATTCAAAAAAAGTAAAAAAATGTTCTGAAAAATAATAAAAAAAATATAAAACAACAAAAACAATAAAAAAAAAGTTCTTTTCAGAACTACCTCCCCGTTATTAAAAAATTGGTACAATATTTGGAACTGTGCCAACCTCTATTTCTCTTAGTTCGCTTCCCAGTTCGCTCGCCTGTACGCGAACCGGAAGCGAACCAAAAACAGTAAGTATAAGGGAAGGAAACAGACACTTATGTTAAAAGAAAGACAGCTATAGGGGAGTAAACTAGAGATACTATTACCCGTAATCCACTGCTGATGATGTCACATATTACATCATTCATGACATGCTCAGTGACATCATCAGCAGAGGATTGCGGGTTTTTTGGCAACGTGCCTTATCCACGGTTTAATAACGCTGCCTTTTGCTTTATATAAGTTTTCAAATTGTATGAAATATATACCAATAGGTCGTTATGAACCTTTAGGTAGTGCTTTTCTTCATGAGGTCTGGTCGCTTCCATACACATACAGATGTTTCAAAGATGATCAAGAAATTTATCTGAATGGAGAGGAATGCACTGAGACGCCAGATCATTCACTAATGTGTAGGCACATACAGTTACACGGTTCATGCAACAAACACCGACCAAATATGGCTTGCGTGTTGCAAGGCACGCCAGTTCCTGCTATCATCCCCACGTTCAAGTTGTTGGAAAATGGTAGTTATTTGATGCTCAATAATGAAGATTGTTCTGAGTTAATTAAAAGTATTCCTTTTATCGTAACAGTAAGTGAACGGGTTATTTGCTGCAGAAATGTTCTATTTTCTCCCACACATGAACATAGGGAGTTTTCAATCTGGCCACAAATACCAACCTTGGGAGAGATTTCAACGGCATGGCAAGAATAAGAGCTCTTTTGTCTCAGAGAGAGGTGGCCTTGAGTTCGGCCCGTGAAACTTTCGTGCTTCACATAGCGAACACCCGTACAGAGGTGCAGACCCTTTTCAATTCAGATTTGCCTTTCAATTTCAACAAGATGGTTCGGACTATCTTTAACGCATCCTCCACAAAGGCCCTGGCGCACTTTTTTAAAGTTGTTACCAGTGGTCTCGTGACTTCATTTGAGAAAATCTTTGGAGTCATCTCTGCTTTCTTTCATTCTATTTTCTCCACTCTGCTTCGTGGATTGGCATTTTTACTTGCATTACCAGCGGACGCTCTTGTGCTTTTTTACATTTTTAAATATGGATGTCCCTCCTATGCAACCTCCCACCCTGCAGCTGCTGACACTGTTCCGCAATCGCATGCTAGAATATTATGGCACAATGCCGTTGGCGATATTAAGCACGGCATATGGATTATCTTTTCGATTCTCCTACTTCACCTGTGTCCAGCCTGTATTTCACTGCCTGACCTGTGATTTCGATTGGGCCATTGATTTGTGTCTCTGCGGACCGGTTTCTCCTGACGTCGACTTTAATCAGCTGATGACTCCTATCATTACTCACGAGTTGGTTTGTCCTGGCAAAAGGATTATGGCTGTGGCATTGAGGCATGGACTAATTGGTCCCTGGAATTTATTGGCGGCAGCACAGTCTTTCTTGGAACAGAGCTTTCTTGAAAACCCACCGAGCTGTCCTCTGATGGTGATAGAGGATCCGATGCTGGGAGAGCACGTATGTTCTTTTCCGCTTTTAAATTGGATGGCTGAACTGTTTTCGGATGAAGACGGTGACTTCCTATTGGAGGCTGTTGCAGCTTATTTTGCATACACAGTTATGTCATAGACCTTTTTCATGTTTGATATGCTGAGTACTAGCATTTCATTGACAATTCATTGACTTATTTGTCAAGTTTTTATTATTTACCTTGCCTATTGGCTTAAGACTCGATAAAGTACTTGGCTGTTTTATTTTTCTTTAGCATTAAATTTTCCTAGTTTTTAATGCTTTACCTTGCGGACCGTCCACATATAAACTTGCAATCTGCTCTCATGAGATGGCACTTCTATTATCTTATTCAGTTCGTTTCCGGATCATGGGGAGGTGTCATCTAGGTCCTGGATATCTTTACACCGTGTTAAGTTAGCATGGGCTCATTACCGGTTTAAACGCCATTTTTCCTTTTTTGCAACTTCTGCACACGACACTTAGTTGTTGCTTTAGCTTTCCACCTAGTAGTTCATCGTGGTTTACATGAGAATAATATGTTATTGCTCTACTATCTGCTTTGCTTGTTAAACTATATCTGTACAGCGAGTGCTAAAGTTTCAAGAACAACACGATACAGAATTGTTATGAGGTCTGATCTCCACGACTTCATACTCATAACATAAGTGCAACTTCTGCCAATTCTGGGCATGAGGCGGGTTTTATATTGCTTTGCCGAACACACATACACAACAGTTGATGCGGTTCACATGAAGAGAGAGCTGGTGTATGCTGATGTGATTCCTTCAAATCTAAGACACTAAAGTATGGGCACGCCCTAAACCAACACAAAGAGACCTTCTTAGCAAATAATATAATATGTGTATTAGGGAGGGTGAGATATAAGCAGCCGCGGGCCGTGGAGGGAGTTACGGTGAGGCAGGGAGGCGGGGAGGGGGAGAAGCAGGGTGGAGCCCTCTCTACCCTGCCCCTCCCCCTCCCCGCCTCCCTGCCCCACCGTAACTCCCTCCACGGCCCGCGGCTGCTTATAAGTGTTGCTAACTCTTATTCATTTACAGCATGTTAACATACTGTCACCATTCGCTTTTTATGTACTAGTAACTATGCTGGTAATTTTGCTACTGATAATATGTGTACTTGTATTCTCCACCCTGCTTCTCCCCCTCCCCGCCTCCCTGCCTCACCGTAACTCCCTCCACGGCCCGCGGCTGCTTATAAGTGTTGCTAACTCTTATTCATTTACAGCATGTTAACATACTATCACCATTCGCTTTTTATGTACTAGTAACTATGCTGGTAATTTTGCTACTGATAATATGTGTACTTGTATTATCTAAGATACTACGCCTGAGAAGACGGCATTAGTAAATAAACATTTCAAATACACATGTGTTCTTCTTAACTCCATGTTCTGGTTTCTAAGAAATATATAACGACCGACTGTTCATGAGTTCCACGTATCCTGAGGTACTATAAGTTCATATTCTGGATTGTCTAAACATTGAGAGTTTGTTATATCCAATGTGACACTGTACCTAGCTTGCTAAGGAGTTTTTGATTACTAACGTGAGTTTTGGGACACCCTAATTCGCCGAGGTTCCAATCCTCTGTCCACAGTTCTGTGTGAGAACAGAAACCCTGCGACAGGGGCACCCCCGACCCTTGCTGGAGCTTCATCACACTTGCGATACAACTCCAGCAATGCGCCACCTTTACGGCACAGATACATCACGCATCTGTGCTGTTTTTGCCCCATGATGCGCCGCATTGTAAATGCAGCACACCATAGGTGACGGAACAGCGGCACAGAATGACTAACACATCCCTGGTGATGCGCCAGTCATCATAAATGTATCCCTATGCTTCTTATCTTGTTAGAGATGAACCGCCATATGTATCATCAAAGTTTTTTGCATTTCCTAAATAGCGAACTTTAAGGAATAAATAGCGATTCTTTACCATTCCTAGTTTGCGATTAGCTATTTGCTAATTACAAATTACCCATTCATTTCCTTCATTTCCATAGGGCGGTTGGACTCACTTTTAGCTCGAACGGCTGAATGGATTTCCACGAAACTTGGCAAAATTGTAGGGACTGGTAGCCCGATGTGCCTTTGCTATGTCTCAAGATATATGCTCCAGTGGTTTTTACGAAAATTAACTTTGAAAAATATATATTGGGCTACATTGGCCTATATATATGTTGGAGCCCAAATGTAGCCCAATGTAGCCCAATGAAGCCCAATGTAGCCCAATGTAGCCCAAAGATGGCCGCCAGACACACAAAAAAACAAATGTAGCCCAAATATCAGCCAGATGTAGCCCAACTATAGCCCAGTGACAGAATGACCAATCAGCTTCGCAAACCTCCGTTACGCGAAGCGGAGCGCTGTTACAGATATATATCTTTTTTTGAACGTTAATTTCTCAAAATCCACTGGAGCACATATATTGAGACCTAGCAAAGGCACATCGGGCTACCAGTCCCTAATATTTTGCCAAGTTTCGTGCAAATCCATTCAGCCGTTCGATTATTATTATTATTTTTTTTTTTGCCCCGCGGGGCCCTTTTAAAACCTCCACATCAAACCTAGGGGGTCAGCGAGGATCTACTATGCCCCCTTATGGTTATTTCCCCCTTTGTTTTGGCCTCCTCTTGTCTCTCGATCCTACCGAGAGACAAGATGGCGGCCGCTACGGACTTTTTGGAATGTTGACAGACGCCAGAGAACCAATCAGCTTCGCTTTACAAAGCTCCGTTGCGCGAAAAGTACGCGTCCTGGGACGCTGCCCGGTCCGCTGTTACAGATATATATCTTTTTTTAAACGTTAATTTCTCAAAATCCACTGGAGCACATATATTGAGACCTACAAAAGGCACATCGGGCTACCAGTCCCTACAATTTTGCCAAGTTTCGTGCAAATCCATTCAGCCGTTCGGGCTAAAAGTGAGGCCAACTGCCCTATGGAAAACTCAATGTTAAAAACACGTTTTGGGACCCCCCTTTTTTCTCGGCCCCCCCTTGACGAACCCCCCCCCCAAATTTTCAAGGGCTGCTCAGAAACAAAATGTGCCATTTTCCTGAAAATTTCAGCCAATTCCGTCCACAAACGCCAAAGTTATTAGACATAGAATTTTCAAAAATCCCATAGAGAAAAAATCCTAACTATATATACCTACTGGCGACCGCCAGTAGGTAATATATATATATTACCTACTGGCGATAGCCAGTAGGTATATATAGTTAGGATTTTTTTCCTATGGGATTTTTGAAAATTCTATGTCGAATAACTTTGGCGTTTGAGGACAGAATTGGCTGAAATTTTCAGGAAAATGGAACATTTTGTTTCTGAGCAGCCCCTAAAAAATTTGGGGGGGTTTCGTCAAGGGGGGGCCGAGAAAAAAGGGGGGTCCCAAAACGTGTTTTTCCCATGCAATTTTCCATAGGGCGGTTGGCCTCACTTTTAGCCCGAACGGCTGAATGGATTTACACCAAACTTGGCAAAATTGTAGGGACTGGTAGCCCAATGTGCCTTTGCTATGTCTCAAGATATAGGCTCCAGTGGTTTTTACGAAAATTAACTTTGAAAAATATATATTGGGCTACATTGGGCTATATATATGTTGGAGCCCAAATGTAGCCCAATGTAGCCCAATGTAGCCCAATGTAGCCCAAAGATGGCCACCAGAGACAAAAGAAAACAAATGTAGCCCAAATATCAGCCAGATGTAGCCCAACTATAGCCCAATGACAGAATGTCCCAGAGTGTTCTAAAGAACAACTAGAGTGCTAACAGTCCTACTTATTACAAAGGTATGGCACACCTGAAGCCATCTTGATTGGAATAAAGTAGTAACTCTTAAAACATTTAATTTAAAAAGGAACAAAATGAGGGGGTTCATTTTGCCATAGAAAGTATGATTAGCGAATATATGACGAAATCCCGCATACCATCAGTCCGCAAAAAAAATCCTGCATGTACTATTAGGCCGCAAATTAAAATAACGAAAACTTTTAGAACGAATATGCCTTTAGCATACACTAAACAACTAAACTACCCTAAACCCTAAAACACTACCCCCAGCATGACCCTACACTACACAAACAGTACAACACTACCCTAAACCCTAAAACACTACCCCCAGCATGACCCTACACTACACAAACACTACAACACTACCCTAAACCCTAAAACACTACCCCCAGCATGACCCTACACTACTCAAACACTACAACACTACCCAAAACCCTAAAACACTACCCCCAGCATGACCCTACACTACACAAACACTACAACACAACCCTAAACCCTAAAACACAACCCCAGCATGACCCTACACTGCACAAACACTACAACACTACCCTAAACCCTAAAACACTACCCCCAGCATGACCCTACACTACGTAAACACTACAACACTACCCAAAACCCTAAAACACTACCCCCAGCATGACCCTACACTACGCAAACACTACAACACTACCCTACACCCTAAAACACTACCCCCAGCATGACCCTACACTACGCAAACACTACAACACTACCCTAAACCCTAAAACACTACCCCCAGCATGACCCTACACTACGCAAACACTACAACACTACCCTAAACCCTAAAACACTAGCCCCAGCATGACCCTACACTACGCAAACACTACAACACAACCCTAAACCCTAAAACACTACCCCCAGCATGACCCTACACTAAACAACCACCACAACTCTACACTACACTAACACAACACTACACTACACAACACTACACTACACAATCACTAACCCACGAAAAAATTAACACAAACCCACTTACCTCTCTCGTCATCGTGGTTTTCACAACGCAAATGCATTTACCATACATGCCTTTAAAACGTAATTCTTTGTAAAGGCATGCGCGATAAATGCACATGCGTTTTGAAAAAATGCGGGATAATGGTATGCGAGGTCAATGACCTTGCGGGATAATGGTATGTGGACTGAAAGTCTGCGGGATAAAAAATGCGGGAAAATGGCTGCAAACCATGATTAGCAGCAGACTTCCCTGGTGAGCACTAGCTTTACTACAGTGATCTAATGAGCAACTAGAGTGGTAACATTCAGAATTTATGGCAAATGTGTGACACATCTGAATGCCTTCTTCATAGAACCAAAGTAAACAAGCATTGAAAATGCAATAGATCTCGCCCTCGTTTAAGTTAAAGCCATTCTGTTTGTAATGAGGTGGCTTTTTAGCTTTGCTTTTATTAGTGTTTTTAAAACTTTCATGTAAATAACATGCATATGTATGCATATATGTATATGTATGCATGCATTTATATTTATATAGATATGCAGATTATATATGTTTATATATGTATATTACCTACTGGCGATAGCCAGTGGGTATATATAGTTAGGATTTTTTCTCTATGGGATTTCTGAAAATTCTATTTCTAATAACTTTGGCGTTTGTGGACAAAATTGGCTGAAATTTTCAGGAAAATGGCACATTTTGTTTCTGAGCAGCCCCTGAAAATTTGGGGGGGTTTCGTCAAGGGGGGGCCGAGAAAAAAGGGGGGTCCCAAAACACGTTTTTCACATTCATTTTTCCATAGGGCGGTTGGACTCACTTTTAGCTCGAACGGCTGAATAGATTTACATGAAACTTGGCAAAATTGTAGATATGGTTTGCCCGACGTGCCTTTGCTATGTCTCAATATATGTGCTCCAGTGGATTTTGAAAAATTAACGTTTAAAAAAAAATATATATCTGTGACAGCGCTCCGGTTAGCGCCCCGGTTCGCGTACCTGACGCGTAACGGAACTTCGCGAAGCGAAGCTGATTGGCTCTCCGGTGTTTGTCAACATTCTAAACAGTCCGGAGCGGCCGCCATCTTGTCTCTCGGTAGGATCGAGAGACAAGATGTGGTGAAAAACGAAGGGGGAAATGAAGGAAAGGGGGCAAGGTAGACCCCTCCTGACCCCCTAGGATTGATGAGGGGGATATTAAAGTGCCCCGCGGGGCAAAAAATAAAAAATAATTTTTTTTTGCGATTTTACGCCGTAGAGGCGCATCCCGGTACGCGAACCGGGCAGCTCACCGGGCAGCTAACCGGGCAACTAACCGGCAGCGTAGCTGTCAACATTGTAAACAGTCCGGAGCGGCCGCCATCTTGTCTCTCGGTAGGTTCGAGAGACAAGATGTGGTGAAAAAAGAAGGGGGAAATGAAGGAAAGGGGGCAAGGTAAACCCCTCCTGACCCCCTAGGATTGATTAGGGGGATATTAAAGTCCCCCGCGATTTTTCGCGGTAGAGGCGCTTCCCGGTACGCGAACCGGGCAGCTAACCGGCAGCGTAACGGGAGTCCGCCATCTTGTGTTTTTGGAGCGTCCGGTTCGCGTACCGGGTAGCGTCCCGGTAAGCGTAACAAGGGGAAAACCAAGAGAAACAGTAAAAAAAAATGAAGGGAATAGATTTCCAGCAAACTTGGCAAAATTGTAGGGACTGTTTGTTTGATGTGCCTTTGCAAGGCCTCAAGATATGTGCACGTGTGGATTTTGTCTAATTAAGGTTAAAAAAAATATATATATCTGTAAGCGTGCTCCGGCACGCTTACGTTATGGGTTTTGTTTGCGCTGCAGAGCCGATACGTCACGGTTATGCGATGCGTCATGAGGCGTCTCACGTGGCTACGTGATACGTCACGTAATAAAGAATATATTTTACAGCTATAGATATTAGCTTTTAAAAAACCAATGAAATTCACTGAAAAAACCATAGGTTATAGACCATATATAGTTAGGAATTTGCATTTACAAAACCTTGAAAATTCACTGAAAAAAACCATAGGTTAGAGACCATATATAGTTAGCTGGACATTTTATTGACATAAAACCAATGAAATTCCATACATAGTTAGTTGCACTAACTATATATCGCACACCCGCAATCCACTGCTGATGATGTCACATATTACATCATTCATGACATGGTCAGTGACATCACTGATGACACCTCAAATGACATCACTGATGACATCACTGATGACCTCTCAAATGACATCACTGATGACATCATCTAGTGTCTGTGTGTTTTTGTAAAGTTTAAATATGTTTTACATATTGAAGAATGAGTGGATGTATGGAAGACTGAGTGTGTGTGTGGCTGGCTGGGAGGTGTGTGACTCTGTGCATATCAATGTGTACTTGTATCAGTGATTGTATAAGAGAGTAAGTATGTGTTAGTATATGTGTAAAAAAGTATGGTGTTCTGTGTTTAACTGTATAGATGAGGAAATCGAAGTGTGATTGATTCTTCACAGGACTGACTAGGTGTATGAGTGCATATGATAGTGTTGTAATAATGAGTGACTGTATGTATGAGTGATTGTATGGGTGAATGAGTGAATGTGTGTGTAGACGTAGGAATCAGTGAGTGCGTATGTAGTAACTGGTATTGGTGTGTCATGATGTCATCAGTGATGTCATTTGAGATGTCATCAGTGATGTCATTTGAGATGTCATCAGTGATGTCATCAGTGATGTCACTGAAGTATGGTGTTCTGTGTTTAACTGTATAGATGAGGAAATGGAAGTGTGATTGATTCTTTACAGGACTGACTAGGTGTGTGAGTAACTCCATGGATGAGTGGCAGTGTGTGAGTGTCTGCATAGGTGTATGAGTGCATATGATAGTGTTGTAATAATGAGTGACTGTATGTATGAGTGATTGTATGGGTGAATGAGTGAATGTGTGTGTAGACGTAGGAATCAGTGAGTGCGTGGTATTGGTGTGTCATGATGTCATCAGTGATGTCATTTGAGATGTCATCAGTGATGTCATCAGTGATGTCATTTGAGATGTCATCAGTGATGTCACTGACCATGTCATGAATGATGTAATATGTGACATCATCAGCAGTGGATTGCGGGTGCGCGATATATAGTTAGTGCAACTAACTATATATGGAATTTCATTGGTTTTATGTCAATAAAATGTCCAGCTAACTATATATGGTCTCTAACCTATGGTTTTTTTCAGTGAATTTTCAAGGTTTTGTAAATGCAAATTCCTAACTATATATGGTCTATAACCTATGGTTTTTTCAGTGAATTATATATATATATGGAGAATGGCACGAATGGTAACGCCTATAACACACTACAAGATGGCAGCCACAAGCAGAGTGATTGAGAAGGGGGAGGAACATGAAAACAGTCCCTCTTCACTATTGCCAGAAGGGGTGGAGCGCGGCTGACATTGAAAACTCTGACAATGGAAAGTTTTTAACTTGTGCACACAGCGTCTGAGGAAGTCGCAAGACGAAACGCGTCATGCTGTCTGCATTAAAAAGCTTTGCAATCCCCGTGTGCTCCAGCGTGTCTTTTAAAGAGGGACACTTTGTTTAGTGATATATATATATATATATATATATATATATCGCTCAAAATTCCCTTCCAAAGGCAAAGGATTGACAGCACTCCACAAGTCCACAACTCAGTTATCAAAGTTCAGTGTTTTATTAAACAATTCAACCGAACGCGTTTCGGCATCGCGCATTCGTCTGCTGTCACTCGCATCAGTTACATGTGCATTTAAATAAAGGTAGAAATTGACGTCAATCTAATGTTCAATCAACACAAAAGAGAGGCCAAATTCATAATAAACCTTTATAGATATTAAGAGTCACATCTTAATTAGCCTAAATGACTGGCTAACTCTTCTCCTGTATTAAATCCTAGCGGAAATTTCGTCCGAAGGTCTATAATAAACCTTGAGTCAAGTTTTCTCATTTGTGACTCTCTGTTCCCTCCACGATCTTCCGAAGGTATTTGATCAAGACAATGGAATTTGAGGAGATTGCGGTCACTGTTGTGTTTCAGTGCGAAGTGTCTTGCTACAGGGTTTTTTGGGCCATTATGCTCGATTGCTCTGGCATGTTCCAAGATTCGCTTTTTGACAGGATTAATTGTACTCCCGACATAGTAAAGTTTGCAAGGACATTCGAGACGATATACACAAAATGGACTTGTGCACGTGAGAAATTTGTTAGTTTTTCTCACTTTACAAGTACCTGGAATTTCATAATTGGTAGCTTTGTGACTCGAGTGGCAAGCCTTGCAATTTTGACAAGGGAAAAACCCAGTAAGGTTTCCGAGTCGGGGGGGTCTTGGGATGGTGTCAAAGTGGCTGTGTATCAGGATATCTTTAAGGGATCTGTTCCTTCTGTAGGTGATTTTAGGATGGGGTGAAAGTTGCTTACCTATGACCCCATCTGTTTTCAGAATTTTCCAATGTCGACTCATGATGTTATGAATCATTGAGGAGTCATTGGAGAAAGTCGTGATGAAGCGAGGAGTTTTGTTTTCACTTGCTACTTTCTCACTTGGGTGTTTAAATAGACTTGCTCTAGAAATTGAACACACTTTATCATAGGCTTTTCTGAGTGTGATATCCGGCTAACCTCTCAATTTGAACCTTGCCATGGAATCTTGTGCAGCTCGCTCAAAATCCTCTGTGAGAGTACAGTTTCTTTTGAGACGTAATAGTTCACCAAAAGGTATATATTTTTTTTAAGGTTTGGGATGACAGCTGCTGGCTTCTAGAGTAGAGTTTCCGGCTGTTACCTTCCGAAAAAGAGAGGTGCAGATTTTTCCATCCCTGATGAAGACTTTGAGATCAAGAAAGTCTACCTCAACACTGCTTGTTGTGCCACTAAGGTGCAAATTAAGATCATTGTGATTTAAGGATTGAATAAATAGTTCAGCCTCTGTCTTGGAACCTTTCCAGAAAATAAACAGATCGTCAATATATCGGTGCCACCCGATAAATGGCGTGACCCATCTCTGATTGTCATCGGACCAGGCCACCTGCTTCTCCCACCAGCCCACGAATAGATTCGCGTAGCTGGGGGCGAAGCAGGTGCCCATCGCTGTCCCTCTCCTTTGTCTGTAATATTGTTTCTGGAACAGAAAAATGTTGTTATGCAGACAGAAATGCAAGAATTCCACCAACATGCAGTTGTGTTTCATATATTTCAGAGAAAGAGTTTTTTGAAAGTACTGAACTGCTTGAATTCCATGGTTGTGCGCTATGCATGTGTTAAGTCCAGTCACATCCAACACTATCATCAGCATATCAGGTTCCCAAGGTATATCAGAAATTATGCGAATAAAGTCAGATGTGTCCCTTATATATGATGAAAGGGATTTGACATGCTCAATCAAAAATAAATCCAAAAATTGTGACATGTTCTCAGTCAGACTGCCTTTCGAGGAGATTATTGGTCTCCCTGGTGGCAGTGTCGAGTGTTTGTGAGTTTTTGGTAAGTGATAAAATGTGGGAGTTATTGGCTGTTGGCATGCCAAAAATTTCACTTCGGTCGCATCTAACATCCCTTCTGTTGCCCACTTGTCAAGTAGAAGGTGATATTCCGTAATGCTGGAATTATAGTCATCTTTGTTGATCTTTGTATAACAGTCGGTATCCTTCAGTTGTCTCAGTACTTCTGTGCAATAATATTCTCTGGTCAATAAGACGATATTTCTGCCTTTATCCGACGGCTTGCATACTATGCTAGTATTAGCTTGTAGTTTTGTCAAGGCATTCCTTTGGACTAGTGATAAGTTCCATTGTTTGTTGTGGGATTTAGAATCTATATTACTTCTTAAGCTTAGTGAATCCGTTTTGACTGCTTCTTCAAAGACGTCTATTGTGTCATGTGGCATCATGGGAATGAATTTAGATGTCAGTTTGAAATTTGTGGGAGCTCTGATTTGGGATACACCAAACTGTTGAGCTGTAACTGCTAACTGGTTGATTGTTTGGTCTGAGTCCCCTCCTTGGCTCGCAATGATTTGCATTAAATCCAAATCAATTAATTCCAAATCAGTTAATTGGTGAGCATATATATATATATATACACAAAACCAAGTTCTCATCTCCTGAAAAGAACGAGACGACGCGGGTACATCAGGAAACTCACTTTAATGAAAGGGGAAAGGCATGATGCGTTTTGTCTGGAATGACTTTTTCAAATGCCGCCAAAATTAAAATGTTCACAGGTGTCCATATTAAACACAGTGTGCCTCTGTACAATTGGCTGAGGCACGGTGAAAGGTAGAGGGGGATGTCCTGAAATCCGGCACTTCGAGTGTCTATGAAGCAGTCAATCAACGTAAGTACTCCCCAATATATACGTTTATCCACAAAACAAACCTCCATGAAGGGGCCCCCCAACCATGCAGGGTGGCCTCTGCTGACGGGAATGGAGAGACCTGTTAAAGCACAGCAGTGCACAAAAGAAAGAAGCGCAGAAGCCCAATTCCAGATGAAATCCAAGCATTTTATTTTTCATGAAGGTGGCTGCACATTGAAGTTTTTACGCGTTTCAGCAATCGTGCCTTGTTCACACGTGAGTAGGATTGCAGTCAGTAAAAAACAGGTGCATAAATCAGGGATGTCACATGGTTTGTGACCTGCTCCTATGAATACCAGAATGCACCAGTGTTGTTAATCATGCTGTAAACTGTGGTGCAATACTTTTTTTTTATAATTCTTTTTATTAAACAAATAAGAATCGACATCACAAGGTACATCACAGTGCAAACAAATACTTAGTGCATTACTGTTTTATTCAGATCAGTACATGAGTACTTGCTTATTAGCTGCAACTGTTATGGTGATGGTGGGTCATCATGAGTGGGTATGTTTGGGTGGGTACAGATATCACCTTGGTATGTATTCCAATCGTTCCAAATATGTGATCATTTTTGGGGGCACCCCGTGCTATGTATACCGTCTTTTCCCTAAACTTGCCCCAGTCCATGCCTCTTTTCCAGGTCTCTACCCCATAAGATCGCAATATTTCGCTTTTCCACCATAAGACCCAGTGTTACCCATATGATGCGCTTACTATTCTGACCAGCGGGCTCCCACACATTCAGGAGACATCGCTTGGCTTCTGGGTGGATTGTGAATGAGAGTATTTCACTGATGATCTTGTGTATTTTACGCCAGTACCATTGGATGGGTTTGCACTCCCACAATATATGCATGAAGGTTCCTACACTACTGTAGTGTCTCCTACAGGTCCCGTCATCTGATGCCTCCATTTTCACTAGACATGGCCCTGTTATGTATACTCTGTGTAGTATCTTTAATTGGAAAAGCCTCAGCCTAACAGATATAGCCACCTCCCGTAGGGATGCTGTCGCCACTACCCAGTCTTCATCGTCCATGACTATACCGTCTCTTTCCCATTTCTCTCGTAGGTCTCGGAGTGGGTCGCTGGCGTGATTGATCAGTTTTTTGTATGTCAAGGAAATAGCCTTGGATTGCAGGTAGCTGTCCAACAATCTATCCTCGAGAGGCGAGGATTCCGGAGGAGTGACCCCCTTCTGTAGTAGCGTTCGTAGTGTGTGGTGAACCTGCATGTACCTGAAATGTTCTGTGGTAGCCAAGTCATATTTTTGTTGCAGGGAGGCAAACAATTTGATCTCCCCCTTCACCCAGAGGTCTCCTATCCTAGAGATACCTATGAGGTCCCATTTATCGAAACCCTTAGATTTCCACAGATTCCAAAGCTGTTATGAGTCCCATAGGGAGGGTTGCCAGTGTTAACTAGCACTCCCACCACATGCTCTATTTGCAGCGTGCCAGACTTGCACCGAGTGCTTGGTCGGTCCCGTCAGATGAGCTTGTCCGCATTTGTAATTCCCTCCCGGTAGCAACCACCGATCCATGGCATAGCCTGGGTCATCTCTCCGGCGGTAGGTACCATGGTTGATGGCAGCCAAATGTTCTGCCCAATAATATTTTTTAAGGTCGGGGAGGCCAATTTCTCCATCATACCAGCTGAGGTTAAGTTTGGTGAGAGCTATACGGGGTTTACCATTCCAAAGTAAGTTTCTTTACAAGCTTTCAATTTCTCTAATATAGCTGCCTGGAACGAGATCAGGAGAATTTTGCAGCACGTATAAAAAGCGGAGCAGGGACATCATTTTAAAAAGTGACGCCCTGCCTAGCAACGAAAGCGAGAGTGCCTTCCAGCTCACTGTGTTCCGCTTCAACCTTTGAAGGGGTGGAAGGAGGTTATGCTCAAAGCAGCGTGTGGGATCTGCTGTGATAGAAATGCCGAAGAACTTGAAGCCTACCTTTGTGACCTGAACCGGGCAACCCCTTGGGAGACTAGGCGGGGGTCCCTTGAGGACGTATATTATAGATTTACTCCAATTGATTGAATAGCCGGAGCGTCTACCGAAGGCTGCAAATATATCTAGTACACTTATGAGCAATGCCTTAGGGGAAGCAAAAAATGAGAAGGATATCATCCGCATACATTGAAATGTGATCCTCTCAGTTTTCTGGCCATCGCACTGCTCGTATCACTGGATCCTTATGAATCCATGTCGCCAATGGCTTCAGCACTAGCGCAAACAAGAGGGGGGAGAGTGGGCAGCCCTGGCGAGTCCCCCTTCTCAGTTCGAATATTTCTGACTTCTTGTTATTGATGACCATTTGGGATAGCGGCTCTGAGTAGAGGAGCTTAATCCATTGGGTGAAGCGTGGTCCTAACCCCATTTTCATGACGACCACAAAAAGATATGACCATTCGATAGTGTTGAATGCCATTGTGGCATCAAGGGATACAATTATTGCTGCTTCCTGGATGGAGGCTGCCCTTCTTATTACCCTGAGCACTCTGCGCATGTTCAGTGCTGTGATACGTTGAGGCATGAAGCCAGATTGGTCTGGGTGAACCAGTCCGTTCATCACTTTCACCAAATGGTTGGCGAGGAGTTTAGCTAAAATCTTGGGATCCACATTCAGCAAATTCAGCAAAACGATTGGCCGATAAGAGACACAGTCTGTCGTTGGCTTGCCCTCCTTATGTATTGTGACCAGCGTTGCGATCCTCTGGTCCCTTGGAAGTACTCCCTGTTCCATACTCTCCTCATACATCACTCGTATGTATGGGGCCAGTCTATCTGGCAGAAGTTTGTAGAGCTTGTTTGGCTGGCCATTCAGGCCTAAGGCTTTCCCTGATCTGCGACTTCTAATTGCTTGGCTATCTCGTAATTAGTGAGTTCACTTTCTAGCAATTGTAAGTCATCGGTCGAAAGGGTCGGGAGAGTAATGTCTCTGAGTAGCTGTTGAGAATCACTTACCATGTAGGTTGTCTGTGAGTGGTACATCGCGCTGTAGTGTGCCGCAAATGTGTTCGCTATTTCCTGTGGATCGGTGATTGATTGGTCTGCCTTGCCAATCAACGCAGGCACCAGTCTACTCGCAAGTTCTTTCCTATCCAGCCATGCAAGTAATTTCCCTGCCTTGTCCCCAAGATCATATACTATACCCTGTGTCTCCCTTCCCATTGCTTTGGCCCTATCAGTCACTATTGCCTTGTAACTGTCTCTCTTAAGTTGCAGAACATGAAGTCTATCTGGCGTTATCTCAAGATCTGCCTCCAGTCGGAGGATTTCATCCTCTGCTGCAACTACCTCTTTCAACTTTTCCTTCCACGCTCCGGCTGTTTGGGAGAGTGCCTGCCCCCTAATAACAGTTTCAAATGCTTCCCACATTGTCTGGTTGGAGTGTACCAACCCCTCATTTTCCTGGAAATAGAGCTCTATTACTTTGTGTAATGCTTTTTGGACTTCTGGGTTACTGAGGTGCCAGGGGTTCATGGGGGTGACTCTACCCACCCTCTGTTGACCGATAACAAACTGCGCCCATACCGGGGAGTGATCAGAGATGCCCCTTGCCATGTGTCGAACTTCCTGAATATGTGCAACTTGGGATGCTGGTATCAGTAGCTAATCGATTCGTGACAGGCTAGGATGCGCCCCTAAGTGAAAGGTGTGCTGGATACTGTCAGGGTGAAAAGACTGCCAGACATCAATCAATCCCAGGGTCTCTAAGCAGTCCAGTAACCACTGGTTCGAGGGACCTAGTTCTCTGGGTGGGTAATGATCCAGCATGCCCGAAACCACAGAATTAAGCTCTCCTCCCACTATCAGGAGGCCGTCTGGGATTGATATTAGTATAGAGCCCAGGTCTTTGAATACAAACCCCTGTAGGTCGGGAGGTACATACACCGATATCAGGGTCAGCGTTTGCCCTTCCCATTGTCCTGTGATTCCTATATATCTACCCCATGTGTCAGTCCATGTTGAAGGTACTACCATTGGATAGGAGTTCTTCAGCAATATTCTCGAACCCCTCGAGCCTGTTGTGCAGCCCGAGTGTGCTATCAGCTTGTATCCCAACCTATTTAGGGCCATGCAAATTTTACCATCAAATGCACTTCTTGGAGCAATACCACGTCTTGGGTGTGTCGCTTAATATGTTGCAATACTACACATCTCCTAATTTATTCCCCAAGCCCATTTACATTGCAGCTCATCAATTCTCCCATTGTGTACTCATCTATGTGTTTCCAGTCAAGCATCTCAATGAATCTATGGCACCTTGTTGATTCAACACAAACAAACAACAATTCAACAGCCCCACCCAACTACCCCCTCTCCCTGCTTCCCTGCACCCTGGGCTCAAAACTGCCCATTACTCTCTTAACGCAGAGTGCCTGTCGCCCAACGACTAAACTAAAAGAAGAAAGCTGGGGGTGTATACGGTGTCCCGTACCCCCTTCCCTACTCCAATTACACGGTCCATAAAGTTCCCCGGGTAGGGTTAGGCTGAAGTTTCATTACAAATTACTAGTCCGGAGCCCTCGAGTTTGTGACTGCCATAACGGCGTTCTACCTGTTCCCGCGTTAGGCAGGCAGTGTTCAATGGCGAGTGAGTGTCGTCTTGGTCAGCACTACTGACTCCAGTAGCAATTGTTCAACTTGGTCAGGCCCAGTGTCAGCGGGAGTTGTGCTCTGCTGTGTCTCTCCAGCTAATCGGCCATCTGCTGCAGTTTCAGGGAAGTCAAAAATCTGGTTTTCCCTTCAGCTTCCACTCGGAGCCGGGCCGGGAGCAGCATCGCGTATTTCAGGCCTTTTTCACCCCAAATCTTTTTTTTGCTGCCAGAAATTACCGCCTCTGTTGTTGTACTGCCCGCGTGAAATCCAGAAAGAAGGTGATTTCCGAGTTCTCATACCTGAGTGGTGGTGCTACTCTGGCCGTTTACAGGATAGTGTCTCTGTCTCTGTAGTTTAAGAGGCTGGCCAGTTTGGAGTGTGGGGGGCCCCCAGGCTTAGTGCGCCCCCCTGAAACCCTTTGCGCTCTTTCGATCACAAAGAGGTTCGATAGGACTTTTAGTTGTAAGTGGGCAGTGATTAGATTTTCTACAAAGAGGTCTGTTGCTTGTCCCTCTGCTTTTTCTGGTACCCCTAAAATGTGCACATTGTTGAGCCTTGTGCACCCTTCATAGTTGTCAAGCTTGTTTTCTTCGAATTTCCAGAATGCTTGTAGATCCGGGACTTCAGTTTGAAGCTGTGCGGTATCGCCCACCAAACTCGATGTGGTCATTTCAAATTGTTTGACCTTTTCTCTGTTTGCTGCGAGGTCCGCCCTGATGAGCATTACTTCGGAGGAGAGTGTGTCGATCTGTTGTTCCACGGATGCTCGCACCCTGGTGATGGCTTCCATGACGTCTTTCAATGTCAGTTCCGGGACCTCACCCTCCGCATCCCTGTCGCCTTGCCTTTAAGTTGCTGCTGTTCAGATAAAGCTGCCTTTGGGTAGGTGTGGCAGTCCTGTTTGTTGTGCTGGATGACCTTAGTGCCTCTTCCAGTTGACATGGCAATTTGGGTCGAGTTCATCTCAGGACCGAGGACACAAAGCTGGCCAAAGGGTTGCTCAGCGCCAGCTGTCCTCCACTTAGGTGGTGGGGGGGTTTGGGCTTTCTTCTCCCCCCCTGCATGCACCGGGGTACCGCTATAGTTTGTCCAGGGAGGGGATAGCGGTACTTGAGATTAATTCTTGTCCTTCGTGAGGCGCGCTCCTCCGATTCCTTGCTGCGCAATATCGGGCCCTTCCTCTAGGTTCAATGCTGCCTGAGGCACAACGGTCTCTCAGGGGGGCTTTCCCTGGCAGCAGTCTTCACCCCATCACCATCGCCGTCTTACCAGCTACATTTCAGCACTTTCGGTGCCCCTCCGAGCACAGTTCATAATGCGGCAACATCGGGCAGAGCCACACTCACCGGTGATTTCACTGTTTGCCGCACAAGGGAGGGATATTGTATTGAGCCAACACTACGAGTACCAGGAGGCCGCGGGGCAGCCACGCCCACTGGGGCAGGTACTATTTGAATGGTGAACTCATGTAGGTGTTTTTCGCTAAGCTGTTCGAAGTCAGCCTGCAACGAAGGGCGGGAGCCCGAAACGTGTCGGCTGAGGACTTTGATTTATTTTGTGCTGGCTGAACTGTACCTATGTTTGCTGCAGTCTCAATTAAATTGGTCGCAGGAATGATCACTCGTGTGAGCTCCGTCATTGAGGCAACTCTTCTGTTGGATATATATATATATATATATATATATATATATATATATATATATATATATGCCGCTCAATGTATCACCCATGGATCATTGAGAAAGGAGGTTACCAAAATGCATCCATGTGTGTACTTTTATCCCAATAAAATTTGGGTTAATCTACTCCCATGAGTGCTGGTATGTGTTTACCGAGAAGTGTATGTATATATATTTTTTTTTAACTGAAACAAACATAGGTTTCAGGGCTGTTATAGTTAGCTGGACATTTCACTCGTACAAAACCAGTGAAATTCCCCCGTTATAGTTAGTTCAGCTAACTATAACTCGCGCACCCGCAATGCACTGCTGACAGAGTTGCATTGCAGAGAGGTATAAAATGGGGCATGGCCTCGGGCCATCTCTCTGCAACGCAGCTCTGTGGTGCTTACTAGAGGGACATGGTGGGCTAGTTGGACCCAGGGACTCTCAGGATTAAAGGGGACTTAATTCCCCAACTTAAAACGTGCCAACGGGCCTATTCGCACACGTCACCTCAGGCCCCGTCCCCTTGGGAGATTAGGTCCCCTTGAATCCTGATGGTCCCTAGGGTCAAACTAGCCCACTAGGTACCTCCAGTAAGCGCCACAGAGCTGTGTTGCAGAGAGGTGTAAAAAGGGGCGTGGCCTCTGAATACCTCTCTGCAACGCAGCTTGCTTGCGCATACTGGAGGTACCTGGTGGGCTAGTTGGCCCCCAGGGACCCGCAATATATGTTTTTTATTTAATAACTTTACAATTTTTATGCAAGGAGTAAACAAGCATCACACATACATAGAAGAGAAAAAAATGAAATACATTTACATGGTGTCAGAAAAAAAACCAAAGAAACAAAAAACCACAACACCATTATCGCCTAAACTATGACATAAGCAAAGAAGCCATCAGAAAAGAAAATATGTAGATCAACCAATCAAGGCAGAAACCGAGAAATCAGAAAAATCAAGGGGAGGAAGCAATGTAGCTTAAATCCAATCAGTTACAGGGGCCCACAACCTAGCCCCAAAGAGCCTCTTCCTACTCCCCTTAGTCTTATAATTGGCGGCTTCCAGGTTATATATTGCCAGCAGTCTTGCCCGCCAAGAAAGAAATGAAGGAGGGTCCGGGGAGATCCTGTCCTTTATAATACAGGCACGTACAATCGACATACAAATAAATACAAAAGCAGTTATTGTTTTAGATGTAGGTAAGACAGGTTCTGTCTGCACTCCTGTCAAGACCAATTCCCCGGTAATGCACAGAGGTCTGCAGATTAACAATGCCAGAAAATGTTCAATAGCTATAAAAAAATCCGACAATTTAGGGCATGAAAAAAACATATGGGGAGAATCTGCAGCAAACGCCCCACATCTGCTACATTTGGTTCCAGCTCCTGTGTCCCAGTTTGAAATTTTGCCAGGGGTATAATACATATCATAGATAGACATATAGTGCTGTGCCCGCATCCGACCTGTCAGTAAAAATTGATTTGCCAAAGCTATAGAATTGGTTAAATCTACCCCTTCTATGTTTAGTTTACCTGCCCACTTCTCTTGGCATTGCTCTAGATCTGTTGGAAATAACATAATCAAATTAGAATACAATAGACCAATAGGTGTTCGTTTCTCCAAGAGATCCATTAATGGGAGTTTTCTAAATTGGGCATCTAATCCAGGCCCCAACGTATTAAAAAAGCTAAGGATTTGCAGGTATTTGAAAAAGTCCTGTCTTGGCAAGCCGTGTTGAGCTTGGAGATCTATAAAAGCTGGTAGAATGCCATCAGGACAGATATCTCCCAAGCGGCTAATTCCCTTCTGACGCCACCTATAAACCATTTGGTCTCGAAAAATCAAAGGAAGAGCACTGACAGACTCCAAAGGGGTACAAGCATTTACATTCAAAAGGCCTAGATGCTGCTTCACCCGTTTCCAAACCAAAAAGGCCGCTTTCACAATTTTAAATTAAGTTTTTAAAATTAACTTGGCTACAGAACTTTGACCAGACCCTCAGTATTGAAGGGCAACTAATTCCCCAACACACAACTCGCCAGGGGGCACGTTTGCACAATGGTGAAAGAAGGGGGTGGGGCCTGAGGTGACATGTGTGCAAACACGCCCTGTGGTGCATTTTAAGTTGGGGAATTAATTCCTCTTCAATCCTGAGGGTCCCTGGGGGCCAACTAGCCCACAAGGTACCTCCAGTATGCGCCAGGGAGCTGCGTTGCAGAGAGGTGTTCAGAGGACACACCCCTTTTTACAACACTCTGCAAGAGAGCTCTGTGGTGCCTATTGGAGGTACCTGGTGGGCTAGTGGGCCCCCAGGGACCTCAGGACTGAAGAGGAATTAATTCCCCATCTTAAAACACGCCACAGGGAATGGCCCCGGGGACCCCATCCCCCAGGGCCGGCCTTTATTTATTTTTTATTTTATTTCTATTGTTTTTTCCTTGGGAGGGGGCCGCGTGGCCCCCCTGCCAGGCCACTTGTGAACCCAGGGATCCTATCCCCCAGGGCCAGCCCTATCCATTGGGGACCGTGGGGGGGGGTCCCCAATCTCCCCCACGGTCCCGCCGGCTCCCTGCGTACTGCGGGAGCCGGCATTGCTTTTCCACACAGGGAGCTGCTAAGATGTAGCTCCCCGTATGGAAAAGCAATCTGCTTTGGTATTTAGAAGAGAGAGCAGGTTTCCTGCTCTCTCCTCCAAATACCAAAGCATAGTTTGCTATGGCAAAGCGGGAGCCACGAGGCTCCCACCCTGCCATAGCAAACTGCAGTGTCCCGGGGTGGGCACCCTGGGACACTGCAGAAGCCGGCCCTGGGGGTGGTGGTCCCCAGGGCCATGACAAGGCTCCAGGAGGAGGGCCCGTTGCCCCCCTCCCAACATTACCAAAGCCCCGGGAGGTGATGGTCCCCGCGGCTGGGGGTTCGTCACTAACCCCCCCCCCCAATTTTAATATTTAGAGCCCCGGGGAGGTGGCAGTCCCCGGGGCTCAAGCTCCCGGGTTTTTTTCTATTTAAAAAAAATAAAACACAAGCCCCAGGGGTGGCGGTCCCCGGGGCTGCAGGGGGGGCGCGAGCCCCTGCAAATATTTTGCTAAAGCCTTGGGGCTGGCGGTTCCCTGGGCTTTTAGATGCCCCGGGGGTGGTGGTCTACGGGGCTGGGGGGGCTGTGAGCCCCCTGCAAATCGTTTCATAAAGCCCCAGGGGGTGGCGGTCCCCAGCTCTTGTGGGGTCTTTTGAGCCCCCCCACCCATTTATTGTAGAAGCCCTGGGGGTGGCAGTCCCCAGGGCTGGGGGAGCAGTGAGCCCCCTTGTACATATGTTTGAAAAGCCCCGGTGGTGGCGGTCCCCGGGGCTGGGGGGGAACTCTGGGCCCCCCATTACAATAAATAAATAACTATATATATGTGTATATATATATATATTTACATATATATATATATATATATATATATATATATATTCACAGAAAAAACCATAGGTTATAGACCATATATAGTTAGGAATTAGCATTTACAAAACCTTGAAAATTCACTGAAAAAACCATAGTTTATAGACCATATATAGTTAGGAATTAGCATTTAGAAAACCTTATTTTACTCACACAAAACCATTGAAATTCCATATATAGTTAGTTGCACTAACTATATATCGCGCACCCGCAATCCACTGCTGATGATGTCACATATTACATCATTCATGACATGGTCAGTGACATCACTGATGACATCACTGATGACATCTCAAATGACATCACTGATGACATCATCTAGTGTCTGTGTGTTTTTGTAAAGTTTAAATACGTTTTACATATTGAAGAATGACTGGATGTATGGAAGACTGAGTGTGTGTGTGGCTGGCTGGGAGGTGTGTGACTCTGTGCATATCAATGTGTACTTGTATCAGTGATTGTATAAGAGAGTAAGTATGTGTTAGTATATGTGTGAAAAGTATGGTGTTCTGTGTTTAACTATAGATGAGGAAATCGAAGTGTGATTGATTCTTCACAGGACTGACTAGGTGTATGAGTGCATATGATAGTGTTCTAATAATAAGTGACTGTATGTATGAGTAATTGTATGGGTGAATGAGTGAATGTGTGTGTAGACGTACGAATCAGTGAGTGTGTATGTAGTAACTGGTATTGGTGTGTCATGATGTCATCATTGATGTCATTTGAGATGTCATCAGTGATGTCATTTCAGATGTCATTAGTGATGTCATCAGTGATGTCACTGAAGTATGGTGTTCTGTGTTTAACTGTATAGATGAAGAAATGGAAGTGTGATTGATTCTTTACAGGACTGGCTTGGTGTGTGAGTAACTCCATGGATGAGTGGCAGTGTGTGACTGTCTGCATAGGTGTATGAGTGCATATGATAGTGTTGTAATAATAAGTGACTGTATGTATGAGTGATTGTATGGGTGAATGAGTGAATGTGTGTGTAGACGTAGGAATCAGTGAGTGCTTATGTAGTAACTGGTATTGGTGTGTCATGATGTCATCAGTGATGTCATTTGAGATGTCATCAGTGATGTCATCAGTGATGTCATTTGAGATGTCATCAGTGATGTCATCAGTGATGTCACTGACCATGTCATGAATGATGTAATATGTGACATCATCAGCAGTGGATTGCGGGTGCGCGATATATAGTTAGTGCAACTAACTATATATGGAATTTCAATGGTTTTGTGTGAGTAAAATAAGGTTTTCTAAATGCTAATTCCTAACTATATATGGTCTATAACCTATGGTTTTTTCAGTGAATTTTCAAGGTTTTGTAAATGCTAATTCCTAACTATATATGGTCTATAACCTATGGTTTTTTCTGTGAATTTCATTGGTTTTTTAACAGCTAATATCTGTAGCTGTAAAATGTATTCTTCTTTAAATCCAAAAATATATTTTATATGTTTATGAATAATTTTTTTTTTTAATATTTTTTTTTCTTCGTTCCCGCTTCGCGAATCGGGAAGCTTCCCGTTAGCTGACCTTGATGCCGCGAAATAGACCGCGAGCCGGTAAACGTTTCTTTACCGCAAGTGCCGCGTTAGAAAACAACATCGTGACGCCTCCCGTCCGCATGACGTTTCACGTTGTCGCGTGATACGTCATATGACGTACAACGTTAGCGAACTGGTACGCGAAGCGAGTCGCAAAGCGCAGGTTTCTGGAAGCAAACCGGGAGGCCCTGCAAAGCGCTTAACGTAAACACAGCAAGTCATGTGACTTGGTAATAACACTTTTCATTGGTTCATTTCACTTTTGGTTTCCTAATGATGTAAGACTAGGTCATATAATCTAAAATGAACACTTTTGATTGGTTGAGAACTCTTGTTTTTCCCAAATGATGAAAATCCCTCCTTCTTTCCTCACTCTGACTTTCATCATTGTGAGAGAAAGACCCTTTGTGATCACTGAGCAATGGCTTCTTTAGTAGCTTCAGCTGGTGCTTCCCCACCACCTCCACCACATCCAAGGAAGAGTGGACCACCTGCTCAAGTTATAATTCAACAAGGAGAGGAAGAAGAGGAACAGGAGGACGAGCACGAAGAGAGGCAGTTTTTGCCTGAGCAGCCCAGGACGTCTCACCGGAAAGAAAACTTCATTTGGCAATTTTTTAAAATTCCCAAAGGTCAGAAAAAAGTAAATGCAAGATACGTAACTTGCCTTATATGTCAAGATAGACTGTCCAGAGGGACCGACAAAAAATACAGTTTCGGAAACTACACAATGCATCGCCATATGACTAGGTGGCATCCTAACAACTACAGTGCTGCACAGTTTCGGAACGACCTAGATAATCTCCCTATTATGGCCAGAAGATCTGTTGTACCGGAAGTAACGGGACCAGAGGGCAGGGAGATGGTGCCAAATATACAAATGAGATTTGGTGATGTAAAACACATCTGCGTATTTTGCGATGGATTCATTTCCTACGGAGAAAAAAGCATCACTCTGATCAACAGAGCTATTGACTATCATATGCAAGTTTGTACGAAACGCCCAAAATAATAAATACTTCTTTTTTTTGTTTTGTTGCTCCTGTTGAGCCCTTTACAATGAATCGTTTTCATTGCCCCCTCCAAGAAAAACCCAAAAAAATATAAAACTGTTCAGAAAAATTCAAAAAAAGTAAAAAAAGTTCTGAAAAATAAAAAAAAGTTCTTTTCAGAACTACCTCCCCGTTATTAAAAAATTGGTACAATATTTGGAACTGTGCCAACCTCTATTTCTCTTAGTTCGCTTCCCAGTTCGCTCCCCGGTACGCGAACCGCAAGCGAACCAAAAACAGTAAGTATAAGGGAAGGAAACAGACACTTATGTTAAAAGAAAGACAGCTATAGGGGAGTAAACTAGAGATACTATTACCCGTAATCCACTGCTGATGATGTCACATATTACATCATTCATGACATGCTCAGTGACATCATCAGCAGAGGATTGCGGGTTTTTTGGCAACGTGCCTTATCCACGGTTTAATAACGCTGCCTTTTGCTTTATATAAGTTTTCAAATTGTATGAAATATATACCAATAGGTCGTTATGAACCTTTAGGTAGTGCTTTTCTTCATGAGGTCTGGTCGCTTCCATACACATACAGATGTTTCAAAGATGATCAAGAAGTTTATCTGAATGGAGAGGAATGCACTGAGACGCCAGATCATTCACTAATGTGTAGGCACATACAGTTACACGGTTCATGCAACAAACACCGACCAAATATGGCTTGCGTGTTGCAAGGCACGCCAGTTCCTGCTATCATCCCCACGTTCAAGTTGTTGGAAAATGGTAGTTATTTGATGCTCAATAATGAAGATTGTTCTGAGTTAATTAAAAGTATTCCTTTTATCGTAACAGTAAGTGAACGGGTTATTTGCTGCAGAAATGTTCTATTTCCTCCCACACATGAACATAGGGAGTTTTCAATCTGGCCACAAATACCAACCTTGGGACAGATTTCAACGGCATGGCAAGAATAAGAGCTCTTTTGTCTCAGAGAGAGGTGGCCTTGAGTTCGGCCCGTGAAACTTTCGTGCTTCACATAGCGAACACCCGTACAGAGGTGCACACACTTTTCAATTCAGATTTGCCTTTCAAATTCAGCAAGATGGTTCCGACTATCTTTAACGCATCCTCCGCAAAGTCCCTGGCGCACTTTTTTAAAGTTGTTACCAGTGGTCTCGTGACTTCATTTGAGAAAATCTTTGGACTCATCCCTGCTTCCTTTTCTTCTATTTTCTCCACTCTGGTTCGTGGATTGGCATTTTTACTTGCATTACCAGCGGACGCTCTTGTGCTTTTTTACATTTTTAAATATGGATGTCCCTCCTATGCAACCTCCCACCCTGCAGCTGCTGACACTGTTCCGCAATCGCATGCTAGAATATTATGGCATAATGCCGTTGGCGATATTAAGCACGGCATATGGATTATCTTTTCGATTCTCCTACTTCACCTGTGTCCAGCCTGTATTTCACTGCCTGACCTGTGATTTCGATTGGGCCATTGATTTGTGTCTCTGCGGACCGGTTTCTCCTGACGTCGACTTTAATCAGCTGATGACTCCTATCATTACTCACGAGTTGGTTTGTCCTGGCGAAAGGATTATGGCTGTGGCATTGATGCATGGACTACTTGGTCCCTGGAATTTACTGGCGGCAGCACAGTCTTTCTTGGAACAGAGCTTTCTTGAAAACCCACCGAGCTGTCCTCTGATGGTGATAGAGGATCCGGTGCTGGGAGAGCACGTATGTTCTTTTCCGCTTTTAAATTGGATGGCTGAACTGTTTTCGGATGAAGACGGTGACTTCCTATTGGAGGCTGTTGCAGCTTATTTTGCATACACAGTTATGTCATAGACCTTTTTCATGTTTGATATGCTGAGTACTAGCATTTCATTGACAATTCATTGACTTATTTGTCAAGTTTTTATTATTTACCTTGCCTATTGGCTTAAGACTCGATAAAGTACTTGGCTGTTTTATTTTTCTTTAGCATTAAATTTTCCTAGTTTTTAATGCTTTACCTTGCGGACCGTCCACATATAAACTTGCAATCTGCTCTCATGAGATGGCACTTCTATTATCTTATTCAGTTCGTTTCCGGATCATGGGGAGGTGTCATCTAGGTCCTGGATATCTTTACACCGTGTTAAGTTAGCATGGGCTCATTACCGGTTTAAACGCCATTTTTCCTTTTTTGCAACTTCTGCACACGACACTTAGTTGTTGCTTTAGCTTTCCACCTAGTAGTTCATCGTGGTTTACATGAGAATAATATGTTATTGCTCTACTATCTGCTTTGCTTGTTAAACTATATCTGTACAGCGAGTGCTAAAGTTTCAAGAACAACACGATACAGAATTGTTATGAGGTCTGATCTCCACGACTTCATACTCATAACATAAGTGCAACTTCTGCCAATTCTGGGCATGAGGCGGGTTTTATATTGCTTTGCCGAACACACATACACAACAGTTGATGCGGCTCACATGAAGAGAGAGCTGGTGTATGCTGATGTGATTCCTTCAAATCTAAGACACTAAAGTATGGGCACGCCCTAAACCAACACAAAGAGACCTTCTTAGCAAATAATATAATATGTGTATTAGGGAGGGTGAGATATAAGCAGCCGCGGGCCGTGGAGGGAGTTACGGTGAGGCAGGGAGGCGGGGAGGGGGAGAAGCAGGGTGGAGCCCTCTCTACCTTGCCCCTCCCCCTCCCCGCCTCCCTGCCCCACCGTAACTCCCTCCACGGCCCGCGGCTGCTTATAAGTGTTGCTAACTCTTATTCATTTACAGCATGTTAACATACTATCACCATTCGCTTTTTATGTACTAGTAACTATGCTGGTAATTTTGCTACTGATAATATGTGTACTTGTATTATCTAAGATACTACGCCTGTGAAGACGGCATTAGTAAATAAACATTTCAAATACACATGTGTTCTTCTTAACTCCATGTTCTGGTTTCTAAGAAATATATAACGACCGACTGTTCATGAGTTCCACGTATCCTGAGGTACTATAAGTTCATATTCTGGATTGTCTAAACATTGAGAGTTTGTTATATCCAATGTGACACTGTACCTAGCTTGCTAAGGAGTTTTTGATTACTAACGTGAGTTTTGGGACACCCTAATTCGCCGAGGTTCCAATCCTCTGTCCACAGTTCTGTGTGAGAACAGAAACCCTGCGACAGGGGCACCCCCGACCCTTGCTGGAGCTTCATCACACTTGCGATACAACTCCAGCAATGCGCCACCTTTACGGCACAGATACATCACGCATCTGTGCTGTTTTTGCCCCATGATGCGCCGCATTGTAAATGCAGCACACCATAGGTGACGGAACAGCGGCACAGAATGACTAACACATCCCTGGTGATGCGCCAGTCATCATAAATGTATCCCTATGCTTCTTATCTTGTTAGAGATGAACCGCCATATGTATCATCAAAGTTTTTTGCATTTCCTAAATAGCGAACTTTAAGGAATAAATAGCGATTCTTTACCATTCCTAGTTTGCGATGAGCTATTTGCTAATTACAAATTACCCATTCATTTCCTTCATTTCCATAGGGCGGTTGGACTCACTTTTAGCTCGAACGGCTGAATGGATTTTCACGAAACTTGGCAAAATTGTAGGGACTGGTAGCCCGATGTGCCTTTGTTATGTCTCAAGATATATGCTCCAGTGGTTTTTACGAAAATTAACTTTGAAAAATATATATTGGGCTACATTGGCCTATATATATGTTGGAGCCCAAATGTAGCCCAATGTAGCCCAAAGATGGCCGCCAGACACACAAAAAAACAAATGTAGCCCAAATATCAGCCAGATGTAGCCCAACTATAGCCCAGTGACAGAATGACCAATCAGCTTCGCAAACCTCCGTTACGCGAAGCGGAGCGCTGTTAAAGATATATATCTTTTTTTGAACGTTAATTTCTTAAAATCCACTGGAGCACATATATTGAGACCTAGCAAAGGCACATCGGGCTACCAGTCCCTAATATTTTGCCAAGTTTCGTGCAAATCCATTCAGCCGTTCGATTATTTTTATTATTATTTTTTTTTGCCCCGCGGGGCCCTTTTAAAACCTCCACATCAAACCTAGGGGGTCAGCGAGGATCTACTATGCCCCCTTATAGTTATTTCCCCCTTTGTTTTGACCTCCTCTTGTCTCTCGATCCTACCGAGAGACAAGATGGCGGCCGCTACGGACTGTTTGGAATGTTGACAGACGCCGGAGAACCAATCAGCTTCGCTTCACAAAGCTCCGTTGCGCGAAAAGTACGCGTCCTGGGCCGCTGCCCAGTCCGCTGTTACAGATATATATCTTTTTTTAAACGTTAATTTCTCAAAATCCACTGGAGCACATATATTGACACCTACAAAAGGCACATCGGGCTACCAGTCCCTACAATTTTGCCAAGTTTCGTGCAAATCCATTCAGCCGTTCGGGCTAAAAGTGAGGCCAACCGCCCTATGGAAATTAACATGGGAAAAACGCGTTTTGGGACCCCCCTTTTTTCTCGGCCCCCCCTTGACGAACCCCCCCAAAATTTTCAGGGGCTGCTCAGAAACAAAATGTGCCATTTTCCTGAAAATTTCAGCCAATTCCGTCCACAAACGCCAAAGTTATTAGACATAGAATTTTCAAAAATCCCATAGAGAAAAAATCCTAACTATATATACCTACTGGCGACCGCCAGTAGGTAATATATATATATATATATATATATATATATATATATATATATATTCACTGAAAAAAACGTGGGTTATAGACCATATATAGTTAGGAATTGGCATTTACAAAACCTAATTTTACTCACACAAAACCATTGAAATTCCATATATAGTTAGTTGCACTAACTATATATCGCGCACCCGCATTCCACTGCTGATGATGTCACATATTACATCATTCATGACATGGTCAGTGACATCACTGATGACATCACTGATGACATCTCAAATGACATCACTGATGACATCACTGATGACATCATCCAGTGACTGTGTGTTTCTGTAAAGTTTAAATATGTTTTACATATTGAAGAATGAGTAGATGTAGAAGTGTCTGGATGAAGGATTTAGTAGGTGCGTGACTGACTGTATGAGTGAGTGATTAAATGTGTCTCACTGAGTGCATGGGTTAGTGACTAAACTGTCTTAATTTGTGCATCATTATGTCTGTTGTTCTGTAAACTGCTGCATGTGTTGATCAGTAGCTATATGAGTAACTATATGGGTTATTGATTGATTGTCCAAGTATTTGTATGGGAGACTGAGTGTGTGTGTGGCTGGCTGGGAGATGTGTGACTCTGTGCAGATCAATGTGTTCTTGTATCAATGATTGTATAAGAGAGTAAGAATGTGTTAGTATATGTTTAAAAATGTAAGGTACTCTATGTTTAACTGTATAGATTAGAAAATGGAAGTGTGATTGATTCTTTACAGGACTGACCAGGTGTGGGAGTAACTCCATGGATGAGTGGCAGAGTGTGAGTGTCTGTATAGGTGTATGAGTGCATATGATAGTGTTGTAAAGATGAGTGATTGTATGTATGAATGATTGTATGGGTGAATGAGTGAATGTGTGTGTAGACGTAGTAATCAGTGAGTGCGTATGTAGTAACTAGTATTGGTGTGTCAATGGTTTAAAAAATTATATTCTGTATTTAACACTGGGTGTAACAGAGGTTATATTAAAGTGTGAGGAGATGCATTGTATTGTCACATGAATTATATCATCAGTGATGTGACCATTGATGTCAAATGAGATGTCATCAGTGATGTCATCAGTGATGTCATTTGAGATGTCATCAGTGATGTCATCAGTGATGTCATTTGAGATGTTATCAGTGATGTCATTTGAGATGTCATCAGTGATGTCATCAGTGATGTCATTTGAGATGTCATCAGTGATGTCATCAGTGATGTCATTTGAGATGTCATCAGTGATGTCATCAGTGATGTCACTGACCATGTCATGAATGATGTAATATGTGACATCATCAGCAGTGGATAGCGGGTGCGCGATATATAGTTAGTGCAACTAACTATATATGGAATTTCAATGGTTTTGTGTGAGTAAAATAAGGTTTTGTAAATGCTAATTCCTAACTATATATGGTCTATAACCCATGTTTTTTTCAGTGAATTTTCAAGGTTTTGTAAATGCTAATTCCTAACTATATATGGTCTATAACCTATGGTTTTTTCAGTGAATTTCAATGGCTTTTATTAGCAAATATCAAAAGCTTCAAAATGTCAAGTACGTGGTAGGTAAAAACATTTTCGTGTTTATGCACGCTGATGTGCTTTGAACACTGCCCCCCCCCCTCTTTTCTTTTAGGAGTATTCTCTCTTTGCAGATAGTGAAGGGTAGGTAACGCAGGCCTTTGCCCCCGTTGTAATCCGTCGTGCCTGCTTCCCTCTCCATTTGATTGATTGTTATCCAAGCATTTACTGTTTTGGAATTGGTTCTCTTTGGTTCATTCTCTATTTACAAACAAGCACAGAGTCGCAATACTCTGTTTAGTCTTTGCAGATAGTGAAAAATCGTTAAAAAAAAACAAAAGGAATCAAGCAAAATCAGTAGGCCACTAATGGGATCTCTTTTTGACCTCGCTAAAATAGAAACATTAGGAACAACCCCTCATGAGAAATATGAAACTAGTGAGAGGAACCGAGCTCGACGCCATGATGGCTGCAAGACAGCTCGGCTCCGCCGCCCACCCCGCCCAAAATAACGACAAACCCTATGCAAATATTATAAATATATACAACACACCCGCAAAGTAACAGGGTAAAACGTTTTATTAAATAACTATTTACATGGCAGCCTGCTGCAACATCGATCCAAATGCATGCCGCCGTTCCCGGGATTTCTCCCCGACTACTCTGTGGCCTACGAGATGGAGAGGCCGGGGCGTTGACTAGGCGGGGCCTCCGGCCGCAACCACAGCGCCAACGATCGCTGCTGACGGAGGGGAGCCTTGCCGGTGAGACCACTGATCTGAAGAACCGCTGCCTGCGGTGCCTCCCTGAGCCGCTTGACGGAGGCCCCCGAGGGGCGGTGTGGTGGCGCGGACTCGGAGGGGGCGCTTGGCTCCTGCCCCCTCCCCAAGTCTTGTTGCCCTGGTGTGGCCTGAGATCGCCCCCGACATAGGTGGCCGGCTCCCGGGGTCCGGCGGAACTTTTTGCCTTTTGGTGACTCTTCCATTCTGGACCTTGTCCCACAATCCGTTTGACCTGAAGACACGTCCTGCGGTGCCCTGGTCCGACCATCACATATACCTGCGCCAGGAGACGGCGTGGGGTGCACTGGAAGGGAGAGGCGGCGCGAACGAGCCTCCCCCACCTCCCCAGGTGGAGGTTTCTCAGCTGCACCCCAGCACTTCACTCGGCCAGCTGAATTGCGCCCGCTCTTGCAGCACAGTGCCTTGCTTGGTCACCTGAGTTGTGCCTGCTCTTGCTATTACAGCGTCTCACCCGCCATCCGGCTGAATTGCACCCACTCTTGTGGTACAGCGACAGGTGGCTGCCACGGAGCTCACGAAATGGCGGTCGGCTCCACAGACTTGGGCCTGGCCTGCAAGGATGGCTCTGGGCAACCCTGGAACTCGGACGCTTGACTGCTAGGGCATGGGCCCCATTCCCAAAAGCATCCCCTCAGCCTTGAAGATTCTACAAGAGTCACCGGGGCCCCCGACTCCCGCAGACTTCCGGTGGGGAGCGACTGCCATGATTGTCGCGGAATGGCCACGACGTAGCCACGGGGTGCTCTCATGCTGACGCCAGCTTCAGTCTGAAACATCCAGAAACACTGTAGACTACCAATTCGATCAGTTCCGGTGGAGCCCCAACGTGACCCGGTAGAGAAGAACTTGCCCTCCCCTCTTTGACTGATGGTTCTTGTTGCCTGTCCCTTCTGTTGTCATTTAACAGAACTTTTTGGACTGCTGAAAGGGGTTCTGTTCCGACCGCTGGTTGGTGGAGACATTTTGACTATATTCTGGACCTGCCCGGCCTCGCCCAAAATGGCGTCGGTATAAATGAGACTCGCAACTCCTTGATGTGTACTGGTTGCTCAGCCTTGATATCACGAGATATGTATGCAGTTTTGGAGCACATGGCGGGCGGGGATGGATACTGATTGAACATTTGCACATCCCTATTGATATTAAGTTCTGATGTATTATTCATTACTGTACTATTGAAAGTTTGAATTAACGTTACTCATGGTACTTTTCCCGCAAATGTATATCTAGATAATTTCATTGTAACTGGTCCTGTCGTACTTTCATTATAAAATTAATGTCCACCGATTCCGCAACTGTTAGACACCTTAATTCCTGCAACCTAATGGCCCGCCCGTTACGTTTTTCTACAGTGTAAAGGTCCCCTCATCATATACGATTCCAGTTCGCTCCGTGGCCGGCCCACGTGGTTGTAGGCCCGTATTTGTATACTGACATTTTTGCAAAAAAAAAAGTTTTCGAAGGAAGTATGGAATCAGCGTCATTACAATCATCTAGGTTGGTAGGATTTTAGAATAATGGCTGTTATTCCCAAACAATAGAAGACAGATAATGCAGACCCTTTGCCTGAATTTTGGATTGATTGAAATTTGTATCCGTCACACCTGCCCTTTTTCCAGAATTGTTAGAAAATGGTCGACCGTAGCTTAAGGTATCTGCCGAATGTAAGGTGTGGTATTTTGTCCCATAAAATAAGACTAAATGAGAAACAAATACACGAAGAGGGAACTCGAATTTAGAGACAAACAAAATGAAACATTTTTTGGCATCATAAGAAGGCGAGGATATGTTACACAGAAAAATAATGCGAAAGGGATAGCCAAGATCTGTTGTATCACACGTTCCTGCAGCTAGTCTGATAGATGGTAAGTAGAAGCTTTTTTGTGTTTGCGCCCGCTGACATCCTCTGAATGCTGTATCCCCCCCCTTTCTTTTCTCCTCTGTAGGTTACATCGGAGTTCCGACTGAAGAATGGAGTGGACATGGACCGAACCGTGCTCCATGTAGGGAAAGACATAGACAAGCGCTGTGAGATATTGCATGGAGTGCAGACCATCACTGTGAACGTGAAAAATTGTATAGTGTGACTGTGCGTACATGCCCTGATTGTATGGTATGAATGTGTATGTATTCCATATGCCCGGCAGATAAACGTTCTGTTTGCGCAACTGCCGCGTTAGAAAACAACATCGTGACGCGTCGCGTAACCGCGACATATCGCGTTGTCGCGTAATGCGTCATATGACGAGCCGCGTTAGCGCACCCGGAAGTGCTCCGGTGCGCGAGGCGCGAAGCGCAGCTTCCCGGAAGCGATACGGAGCGCGGCGCGGAGCGCGTAACGTAAGCATAACAGGTCATGTGACTTGTTAATAAAACTTTTCATTGGTTCATTTCACTTTTGGGTTCCTAATGATGTAAGGCTAGGTCATGTGACCTAAAAATAACACTTTTCATTGGTTTAGAACTATTTTTTGTCCCAAATGATGAAAACCCCTCCTTGTTTCCTCACTCTGACTTTCATCTTTGTGAGAGGAAGACCTTTTTTCATCAATTAGCAATGGCAAGTGTTGTAGCGTCAGCTGGTGCATCCCCACCACCACCACCACCTCCTAGGAAGAGAGGACCACCTCCTCAGGTGGTGGTTGAGCAAGAGGTGCCCCCCCCCACCTTCTTGTTGCCTGATTCGGCCAGCTCAATCGATCGAGCATGAGACTCTGTTGTGATCTGAAGAACCGCTGCCTGCGGTGCCTCCCAGAACCGCTTGACGGAGGCCCCCGAGGGGCGGTGTGGTGGCGCGGACTGGGAGGGGGCGCTTGGCTCCTGCCCCCTCCCCAAGTCTCGCTCGGCCAGCTGAGTTGCGCCCACTCTTGCGGCCTACGACATGGAGAGGCCGGGGCGTTGACTAGGCGGGGCCTCCGGCCGCAACCACAGCGCCAACGATCGCTGCTGACGGAGGGGAGCCTTGCCGGTGAGAGCCACTGATCTGAAGAACCGCTGCCTGCGGTGCCTCCCTGAACCGCTTGACGGAGGCCCCCGAGGGGCGGTGTGGTGGCGCGGACTGGGAGGGGGCGCTTGGCTCCTGCCCCCTCCCCAAGTCTCGCTCGGCCAGCTGAGTTGCGGCCACTCTTGCGGCCTACGACATGGAGAGGCCGGGGCGTTGACTAGGCGGGGCCTCCGGCCGCAACCACAGCGCCAACGATCGCTGCTGACGGAGGGGAGCCTTGCCGGTGAGAGCCACTTATCTGAAGAACCGCTGCCTGCGGTGCCTCCCTGAACCGCTTGACGGAGGCCCCCGAGGGGCGGTGTGGTGGCGCAGACTGGGAGGGGGCGCTTGGCTCCTGCCCCCTCCCCAAGTCTTGTTGCCCTGGTGTGGCCTGAGATCGCCCCGACATAGGCAGCCGGCTCCCGGGGTCCGGCGGAACTTTTTGCCTTTTGGTGACTCTTCATTCTGGACCTTGTCCCACAAGCCGTTTGACCTGAAGACACGTCCTGCGGTGCCCTCACAATGCGGCCTGGTCCCTGAATGTGTGCAGGGGGACGGTATTGATTGGATCAAGATGGCGGCTTCACACAAAGCTGACTCAAGTGTTGCTGCTGATGCTATGCAGACAAAAACTGGTTTTCAGTTTGTACATTCTTCAGGATTTTTCCATCCAAGGCTGGTTGAGAGTTTGTAGAACGATGGCTTCAGATTTTCAACATACTACTCTTCAACATTCTTCATAAATGTAACAAAGTGAGACTCACTAGGAGAACGGCCGTTTATCTTTCCTTTCAAAATGCTGCCAACAATATTTTCTGAATGGAAGACACCATCTTGTAGCATAAAGGGCTGCATCAAGGGTGGTATTGCCCAGAATGTCTTGTTTTCTAGTGCTCGTAATGACGAAGCCAGAACTGCCGAAAGGGATTCTGGTCCTGCCGCTACTTATTGGAGACATTGAACTATACTCTGGACCTGCCTGGCCTCGACCCAAATGGCGCCAGTATGGGAGCGACTTGCAACTCCTTATGACGTTCTAGTTACTTGGCCTTGACGTTATGGGGGATGTATGCGGTCTTTGTGCACATGGCGGGCGGGGAAGGGTACTGACTGGGAATACGGACAACCCTATTGATGTCGATTTTTCATTATTGATTATTGTATTAATAAAGCTTCGAAGTAATGTTACCCATGATACTCGCCCATGGTGTGCGTATGGACGATTTTATTGTAACTGATCCTCTTATACTTTCAATAAAAAAATCAACCTTCACTGATTCTGCAACCGTTTGTCACGTTTAGTTTTTTCAATTAAATGGCTCGCTTGTTACATACTCCTATACCCCTGGCTTTTGAAAGACACCATCTTGTAGAATAAAGGGCTGCGCCACCTGGTGGGGAAAACCTACTGGAGAATAAATACAACTAAGCAGAATTGAAGTGGTGTGCGGCGTCTTCTTGATAGAAGAATACTTGCTATAATGATATGTAGAGAGGTTGTCCCGACCCTCGCCACCAGCGTCGGGGTCCAGTTCGAGGGTGACGTAGGTGGACTACGGGTGCCGAGCGTCGAGGGCGGTGTGCCGAATACGCTTCCACCCCCCTCCTGAGACCCATGGTGTTTATTCATAACACCCCAAAAGTGCAGAAACGATCAGTAGAAGCCTCCTAAACCAGGAGTAATTAGGAATAAGTTTCTATTCCTAATTTTTTTACACTTTTTAATTTTTCACACTCACGTCCCTAGGTAAGGATGGGCCTTAGCGTGCCCATACCGCCGGGGTTTTTCACACCCAGTCCTGATGATTTGCTGGGTAAATTAACACCGTTTCAATGGCAAGAAACATGTCGACTACTCTGTAGGAACCCACCACTCAATTAAAGTGGACTGGTCCCTCACATTTTTTTTAAATCCATTGTCTTTAGTGATCATTTAATAAAGTGTTATCTCAGATACACTACTGACATTTTTAAACCTCCATCACCCACTAATTTACATTTGCACGCAACACGCCCTCTACTCGCTCCGCAGTAATTCTGGCGTTGCAGCACACCAAAGAGACACTCGGTCTCTTTGGTGGGGCCCGATGATGAAGCATGTCATCACTAGGTGGTGAGTGAGGGCCTTCCTTAACATCCCAGTGTGGCTGTTTTGGTGCTCCCGTGAACGGCATAGTCCTTTCTCCATGGACACTCTTCTTTTGTTTATTGAATAAATACAACTAAGCAGAATTGAAGTGGTGTGCGGCGTCTTCTTGATAGAAGAATACTTGCTATAATGATATGTAGCGAGGTTGTCCCGACCCTCGCCACCAGCGCCAGCTAACAGGACGCTCCCCCCGCTTGGGACATTTGCTCGTCAATATATATATATATAAATATATTATATTACCTACTGGCGGTCGCCAGTAGGTAGTTATAGTTATAGTTAGGACCTATTATTCATAGGAATATCGCAACATTCTATTCCCAATAATTACCAAAGAATGTTATAGTTAGGATGGCATTTTATCCACACAAAGCCATAGAAATTCAGCAGTTACATGTATACTTAGTCATACTTATGTTAAGAAATTGTGACCTGTTGCCTTAACTTACTCAATGGCTAGAGTTATAGTTTATTCAGATAAATCTAACTGTATGCATAACTAGCTGCTGAATTTCTATGGCTTTGTATGGGTAAAACATCCGCCTAACTATAACAAACCTGTAGTCTTTGGTTTTATCAGTGAATTTCTATGTTTTTTCAAACTTGGCCCTAAATACATGCAAGATCTGCAGATTTTAGGTTTAGGTGGAAAATAAAGACTCGTCTATGTATTCTATGGGGTCACCATACCTCTATCCTGGCCCCTTATATGTGTTTGACAATTTATTTTTAACACACCCTGCTGATGCGAGAAATAAAATTGCGGTCAGAACTTTTCTTTCAAGCTGTGGCCAGCTAATCAAGGTCTTCCTTTCCCCTCTGGATTCTTGGATCCTTCGCGTCCCTAGTTATCTATATTTTTCAACCTCTGATATCTCTAAAACTACTGAACAGATTAGCACCAAATCACAATAAGCATGCTTTATGGGTCAACAACTAGCTTACTGCCAGATTTGGTGTAATTCCATCTAGTGGTTCGGGTTGCACTAGTGTTCAAAAATTGAAAGAATCCAATAGATTAGAAAGGGGAAAAGGTGTTTTGGGACCCCCCCTTTTTCTCGACCCCTGCTTGATGGATCACCCCAACACTTTTAACACAGCAGCTGAACCAACTAAAGTGTGAGTTTTGAAAATTTCGAAGATTCGCTAACCGGCGCCAAAGTTATTGGCAAAATGAAAAATGGTCTTCCTATGGAATCTTTAGTTCTAGCTATAACTACCTACTGGCTATATATATATAGAGAAGAAAGGCCAGTCGAAGAAGGAACCAACAAAATACAAGAAAAGAGACAACAGAAGAAATTTGAGAAAAAATAGGGCCTACCAACATGGAAGGAACTAGTGAGATGACAGTGATTAATTTAACGGATATGACTCTCAACACTGAGGAAAAACAACTACTAGCTTTAGGACTCTCCTTTTGCCCGAAAGCTCTTTCAATTACACAAAGTTACGGGTCAACATTTATAAGAGTGTCAGAAAACTTAGCCTGTTTGTCGCAGCCGCGATTTCACGGCAGTGCGGCACTTCCGCATAACGGGCGGGGCCGCGTTGGCCGTTGGACGTGCGCAGCTCTACGAAGATAGTGCTTGCAACGTCCAACGGCAGCACTTAAGGCGTTAAACTCCGGAATTTTCATGCACAATCTAAACAAACAAAGGCAACAAACATTGAATTATCTTCTGTAGGAAGCAATCAACCAATACGGAAGAGAGGCACAGACTCTACCAAAAATCAGGAATCACAAGAACTGGTGGACACTCTCTATGAGTTAATACAAGAGGGGAACCAGGTCAGTGGAACCAATGTTGAAAATGCACAGAGCAGGTCAACCGTGCCATGTAAGACACCATTCAAACCACCGTCCTCGTTCTATCCACTCATGATTAAGGACACTATCGATATGTTCCAAGAGCAAGTAATTACCGATTTAAAGAGCCTGAATAGATCTGCACACAAAGCAACAGCCCAGATCACGAAAAACAAAAAAGAGCTACAATACCACCAACTAATGACAAAAATCGGAACTAACAAAGAAGTAGTGGTTAGAAACGCTGACAAAGGCGGAAACGTGGTATTATGGAAAAGAGAAAACTACCTCAAGGAGGCAATAAGCCATTAAAGTGACCAATCCTGTTATTCCTACAGTAATAAAATGATTTTGAATGCAGTGCAATCAATTTTTCGGATAATATTTATGGCTTGGCGAGAAACTGACCTACTGACAACAGAAGAGTATAAATATTTGTGGACGACAAATCGAACAATCCCAATATTGTACTTTATACCAAAAGTGCATAAGGACAAAATAAACCCTCCTGGAAGGCCGGTCATATCAGCCAAAAAAAGCATATTTGAAAATACTTCAGTATATGTGGACTTCTTTTTACAAGAACATGTCCAGAAATTGGCCTCCTACATCAAGGATACAGAGAACTTCCTAACTAAAATGAAAAATTTCCAATGGCATGATGAGTACCTTCTAATCACTCTAGACGTAGCCTCACTGTATACGTCCATCAAGCACAAGGATGGACTACGAGCTTTGTGATACTACCTGGCAAGAAGAGGACCTCCATATGTAGAGCACAGCAAAATGATTATCAACATGGTTGAAATGTGTTTAACAAATAAAATTGTTATGTTCCAAAATGTTCTGTAACAGCAATTGCCGGGGGTTGCCATGGGAGCCAGTTTCTCCCCCAACTACGCGTGTTTACAAATGGGCTGGTGGGAGGAGCTGGTTCTCATGGCAAACTACTCTGAAACACTCACCAATCATGTTAAGTGCTGGTGGAGGTTCATCGATGACCTGTTCTTGGTTTGGCAGGGCACGGAGGGAGATGCACCTGAGTTAATTGATTCAATTAACAACAATGAGTTGAATCTAAACTTTGCCTCCAACATTAACAAGATCAGTACACTATTCCTAGATGTTGAGGTGTATGTTGATCAAGGGAATGTGGAAACTAAATTACATAGAAAACCAACGGCAGGAAATGCAATCTTACATGCCAGTAGTGCACATCCCAACCACCTAAAACAAAGCATACCCTATGGTGAGCTACTGCGTATAAAACGGATATGCAGTAACAGTGAAGCGTTTAAGGTGGCACAACTTAAATGTGTTACCAGGTGCAAAGCCAGAGGCTACAGCGACAAATGTTTAGGGAAGGCCCTGACAAAGTGTAATCTTATTGATAGGGAAACTTTATTGAACAAAAAACCTATACAAGCTACTCCTGATGAGAACTTAAGCAGTGTCAGGTTTATTCTGGAATACAATTGACAGGATGTAGCAATGAGAAAGATTATCAATAAAAATTGGTATCTCATAAGACAGGACCCTGTGATTGGTAAAACAGTTCCCAAGCGGCCCTCTATAACATACAGGAGAAGTGTATCCATGAAAGATATGTTAGTGGATAATGACCCATGTGGCCCATCGGCCAAGAGATCCTGTCTAGCCCAAAGACAAGAATTTTAAAGTAAAGTCTGCAAAGCCTGCCAACATGGGGTGTCTACTACCGACTATTCGACCCCCTTCCACGGGCCAAACAAGGAAATTACTAAGACCTTAAATTGTAAAACAGGCCTTGTGGTGTATGTGTTGGAGTGCCCGTGCAAACTAAGTTACATCGGGAGTACCATCCTACCGGGGCACAAACGGGTACTCCAACACATACGAGCCATCAAAAATCACGATCAGGCGTATCCAGTGGCACGCCACTTTCAGGAACAGCATGATGGTAATCCAAAAGACCTCAAATATTTCCTCATTGATTCAGTTCCAAAAAAACAAAAGAGGAGGTGATAGGGAAAAATCCCTCCGTCTATTAAAGATGCATTTTATTTCAAATCTAGATAGCAAGCATCCTAATGGACTGAACAGCTCGGAGGAATTTCATGCCAGCCTATGAGGTCAATGGCGGTTGCCTCTTTCATAAAAATATAGTCAGTCAAGGTCTTCAAGCAGTTATAAATCCTTTTAGGATGAATCATACATGATTCAGCGTGAAAGGTAACAACCCAGGCACTTAAAATACAGACTATTTCTGTTTCAGTAAAGTAAACAAAAAGAAGTAGGTCTAGATTCAATTTTTATTGCTTGCTAAATAAAAGAGTTCACATACAAATATCTAATACAGATCATGTAATATTAAGAGAAGAGATTTTACATTAAAAAATCAGCAAAATTACAACAAAAAAACATTCAATACACAATTAAAACAATATTATATATAAAAACATATTTAAAAGTGAACTCTTTTATTTAGCAAGCAATAAAAATTGAATCTAGACCTACTTCTTTTTGTTTACTTTACTGAAACAGAAATAGTCTGTATTTTAAGTGCCTGGGTTGTTACTTTTCACGCTATTAATCCCTGACCCAGGACTTACAGTATCCATCCTTTTAGGGGGTCCTTGATATATACACGTCATACATGATTCAGTCCTGCTTTCAAACATGACAAGCATAAGTCCGCTCAGAGTATTTACACTATAGACAATAGAAAGATTCTCCCTATGGTCTTTTAAAGTCACCATTTCTTTTAAGTTGACACAACTTGCACCTTTTTTTGCACAGGCACGAATGAATTGTAACTTAAAGTCCGCTTTAATGTGAAGGTGGGTATTAAGTCCATTTCTAAAAAAGCCACTTTTAGAAATGTGATACAAAAGGGGATGATGGACGGAGCATTTGAACAAATCAAGCACTCACCCCCAGTCAACTGATCTGGGTTTAATCCATCACCATTCTTTAGTTCACTCAGACATGGCTTGGCAGTTCGGGCTGGACTGTTCCCATGAGGCACAGGGTCAGACTGATTTGCATATAGCCATGTCTGAAATGGGGTGGCTGAGTGGGCTAAAGAATGGTGATGGCTTAAACCCAGATCAGTTGACTGGGGGTGAGTGTTTGATTTGCTCAAACACTCCGTCCATCATCCCCTTTTGTATCGCTTTGTTCGCCCTAAGTGTGGCAGGGTATGCTCAGACGTGAGTCCCTTGCTCACTTGGACACTGGATTCAAGATAGCCTGGCTGATGAGGATTATGAATCCGAAACCGGTCCCAGGATGCTTGTTTCCGGTCCATGGAAGACATGGCTTGGCAGTACGGGCTGGACTGTTCCCATGAGGCACAGGGTCAGACTGATTTGCATATAGCCATGTCTGAAATGGGGTGGCTGAGTGGGCTAAAGAATGGTGATGGATTAAACCCAGATCAGTTGACTGGGCGTGAGTGTTTGATTTGCTCAAACGCTCCGTCCATCATCCCCTTTTGTATCACTTTTAGAAATGTGGCATTTTTTGTCCCGTTAATTTGTGCCTTCTGCCAGTTTCATGGGTCAATTTGTTTAGCACTGGAAGATCACTCAAAAGTACTTCAAACAGCACTTGCACTGTTTTGCATTACTTAGCACCCAGGGGGCATACCATGGGTGGAACATGGGCATTCCCATGTAACCAGCCAAGATTTCTGACGTTAAGCCCTATTTACTTAAAAAAGGAGACAGGGTATAGCGTGAGAAAATAGTGCCCATGTCAAATAGGTGCTGTGGAGGAGAAATGTTTTAATTTCTTCTTTCTTTTTCTCTCTCCTTCTCATGCAGTGCAGTGCAACATTTGTGGCTGCTGCCATGTGTTCCATGAGAAACTAGTAAATCTGCCCTCGGTGTCCAGTTTTAAACTGACATTTTGTCCTGGCAAAACAAACCTTTTTCCAGGTTTAAATATTTCTTTTGTTATACTTGTAACTCACTCCTATGGTAGGCCCTAATTTCCCATAAGACAAGGTGCATGATATTGAAAAAGTAGGAAATGTATAAGTTATGTTACATATCTTGGGAGTTAAAATCCAACAAAGTAATTTTTCACTGTGACAAGGCTAGCTCTCACATAGGTTTTAATTAATTTATTTTGACAGTTTTATAAAGCCTAAACATGGTTTCAACAAGGAATCAGAGTGCTGTACATAGAGAAAGCATACCCATTGCATGAACTATATAAATAATGCTTTACTGACAACACCATAAGCAAATTCACAGATGGACCATAACCCACTACATAAATCCCATAAATAATCCTCAACTGACAGCAACAAAAACACATGGATTTAATGGATTTCACTTTCATTGTCAGGTCTCCTGGCATCTTGATTAAATGAGACTGATGATAACTGTATCTCAGTGAGAGAATCTCGGGTGTCTAACAGTACCATTGTCTTCCTGGTCCAGACCCTTATGTAAGGACTAAGGAATCTGTTTAGTATGTTCTGTTTTGCTTCTTTTTTTTTAAGGTGGGGCTAAATGGATTAGACCGAATCTCTATCAGGAGAGAGATCCAAATCCTTCTGGCAGATCTGGTGAAAGTGCGGGTGTAGGTTTTTGTTTTTTATATTCTTGAAGGTTCCAGCAAGAGGAAGTTGGTGGTCCTTAGGGAATGGCTGTCCCCTGAGATCAAGATTTTTTGTGCGAGGTTCCTGGGTTCATCTTGGTGGAGGGCTTTGTGTGTCATGCTGCTGCAGTGGACACTCATACTACTTGTTAGCTCCTCTGTAGGAACCACTTAAAAAAATTATACATTGCTGCCTACCTTTTGGTTGCTCTTTGGGGCAAGGAAAATCCCAACTCAAAAAGCCTCAAGAAAATCCGTTTAAAGTGTTGGAATAGAAACAGACAACAAAAGCACCAATAAGGTGATCACAGAACTGAACGGCAAAAATCTTCAGGAAGTCATTGCTCAGGGCTATGGTAAACTTGCCAGCATGTCCATTGGTGGAGCAGCAATGGCATTGGCAGGTGCTGGTTCTGCTGCCCCAGTTGGAGGTGCTGCTGCAGCTGCTGAGAAAAACATAAATGCATGCTATATTCAGCTGGATCCTAGCTTTGAATGGGAGTCAGGGAAGATGCAAGAATGGGGGTGTGATGTAGTCAAACCTTCTCTTTCCTGTTATTAGTCCTGCCACTGCATTGAGGGTCACCCTGAGTAATGTTGTTTGGGATTTTGGTAATCTTGTTAATGTTGCATTACCATAGTATATTCTGGATACAAGTAATGATTGCACTGTGGCCTTGAAGGCTAGTGGCAGGATGAGTTTAGGAGGTTGAGCAGGAAGCAAGCACTGCGTGTGGATGTGTTCTTGCAAGTTAAGATACTTATCCAGGGTTATCCCAAGGGATTTTGTTGATTTGATGATTACCGGTTTGCAACTGAAGTTAATGCTGGTTTACACTATTACCTTTGATAGGCTAATTTCGGATTGGGGGCACTTAAGAAAATGATTTAAGGACTCATTTTAAGGGTAATTTAAAACCCAACCTAATGGTCAAGATGGGTTTCATATTACTATTATGGAAATCACACTTTTGAACAGTTGTCATTTTTCTTCCTAAAACCAAAATGTTTCCCTGCCATGGTCCAAGTGTCACTTGAGCCTTGATGGCACCCCTCAGGTATGATATGTTTTGCTTCTAGACAGTGGACTGGGAGTGAAGACGAGGACTCCTGTATTGACATGATGGCCTGTGGAGCTGTACCTAGCCCCTTCCTAAACTCCAAAGGGTGTCTACCTTGTCACTTGCAGATGAAGCTGTCATCTATGACAGCCTCTGGCACTAAACCCAGTGTTAGAGGAACTGACCAGAACTGGTTTAGGGCGTGACACTGGGTACAAATGTTTACCCCACAGACCTCTCCTCAGAACACTCTTAGACCTGTGAAGAATAAGAAGAAGGGCATCCCTGCTGTCTGAAGAACTTGAAGGAAGACTGGACTTGCTTGCCTTGAACCCAGGAGCCCAGACATGATTCAGAGGGTCACTTCGCTTACCTCCTGTTTGGGCTACAGGGAAACAACAAGCTTCCAGAGGCGTCTGCCCCCCTGAACAGTTGACACTGGACATGCTCTAGACTGTGCATGACGCACAGGGTCAAGACTGATTTGCATATGGCCAAGTCTGAACTGGGGTGGTGTAGTGAGCAAAGTAATGATGGATTAAACCCAGACCTGTGACTGGGGGGTGAATGTTTTGCCATTGTGCAACATTCTGTCCATCAATTGTTGTTTTTGCACTGGACTGTGCTGCTGGCCTCTGCTGGAGGGAGTCCTAACTCCCAAATGGTGCCTTCACAGGGACCCCACACTTTAGCAACCCACCTTTGTGGAGCCCTGCTTTGGATTCAGCTTACCACATCCACGACTCATTGACAATCTATTATTCTCCACAAAAGGTTTTAAGTCCAAAGGTAAACTTTCCATCGCGAGGAACCTGATTCCTGTATCCAAACTGCACTCTGTCACGGTTGGTCTTAACGTTTGACCTTGACCCAGTCTAGTGCGACCAGACAACTGTGATTGGAGCTTGGTGCTTTTAGGCACTTTTTTAATTCAAACTTTAAAAATGTATATCTCTGGTTCTATTTACTTGATTTTTGGTGTTTTGGTGTCTTTTTATATATTAACATTTGCTTTATTTTTCTGAATTGGCTTACGATTTCTCTTGTTTTGTGTATTCACTATATTACTCTGTGAGTACTGCATAAATACTTTGCGCATTGCCTCTAAGTTGAGCCTGACTGCTATGTGTCAAGCTACCCAAAGGTAATCCATCGGTTTACTTAGTGACTTTAGTAATTCATTCTGACAGGTATTGTGATTATTATTTGAGATGGGTTCTCTCCCACCCCCTCAACTAATCCGCCAATTTCTTGCATATGGGCCCTGTGTTTTCGGTGTTAACCCTTTTTATTTTATGATTTGTCCCGAGGAGAATGCCATTATTCGCCATGCACTGTGATATGCCCTAAGGATTACCTGTAATATTGTGGTATATATTGATATGTTGTGATTGAGATAACCTAAAGGTGTACATAGTGAGCTTATCAGAGATAATTAACGTTTTTTTAAGTATCTGGTGTGTGTTGTTGGGAACTGATACCAGCTTTTAGTAGGATCCTAGATTGAGCAGGGCCCACTTCAGGAGGAAAGACTAAACCCATTGAGGCCTACGGGCTGGCAAGCCCCGGCATTAGCCTTGGTTGAGTCACTGGTTCATGCCAGAGCCCAATGACCAGTATGGAGCTACAATAAACTTATATGCATGTGGTTGTTGTATTTCCTTGACATACATGTGCACACCAAACCTGGAAGTGCTAACCCACATATCAATGTATGCCATAAGTTATGCCAATGAATGACTCTAAAATATGCAGTCAGTGGAATGTGGCTGGGTTGCATACACTGCATTTACTTTAGTTGCGTTCTGATAAATTGATTGTATTGTCACTGATGTAACTCGTTAAATCATGAAAAACTGTTACTAAAGGTAAAGGATAGGGAGTTCAAGCCAGTGCTTCATTCATAAGATAAGTGATTGTGCACAAAATTGTTCTCAGAGGCTGCAGTCGATGTTGACGAATGCCGGGATTGCAGAATATCAAGGCTGCTAAACCTTGCTTCCACCTCATCTAGCTTTCTTCCACCACCACAGACAACCTGCCCTTATTATTTCATTCTTGCAGATTCTCTTTCATTGCTGCTTTTTTCCTCTGTCATTGTTCTTAGTCTTTCTCTTTATTCTCCTATCCTCCTTATGTGTTTTTCTCTCTCTTGCTCTGGGTCAAAGTCTGTCAGTAAGTGCTAGTCACCAGAAATTAATACCAGTAGACCCAATCTGCAACCATCTGATCAAATTAAGCATTCATTCAAGCTGTACAGCTACTCAAATTTTGCATTTACCAGGTAGTGTAAACGCTGAAGATGCCAACTTCTGTAGTCATTAAAAACCTGCCTTAAATGTATCGGAAAGTTGCTTGATATCAAACCACCCTTGCTCCACTGACAAGATCCAAATGCACAGACAGTTTGATTCATGTATCATTTATAGTATCTTTATCAAATGGGTATTAGGTGCATGACACAACCAGACAGAAATGTACAAAGTGATAATCCGGGCCAAGATAGGTTTTAGAGGAGAGAGTAGAGCTAGTATTTGAGCATATAGCGAAAGGTAGGGAGAGTAGGAGAAAGGCAAACATTGAGAAAAACAGTGACAAGCATGCAAGAAAGTGCAGAAAATGACAAGAATGGAGAGAGGGCACACACAGCGCAGAAGCCGCAAGTCAGTATGAAGAGAAAGAAAAAAGAGTTTTGCTGGAGGAAGAACATGCAGAGAATTAAACGCCATAAACTAAAATTGGATAACAATGCACAACAATAATGCCATTATTGGTAAACCAATATATAGGTGTCTCACTTGGATAAGTGTTTCTGCATTACGGAACATTAAGATAAACAGACTCAAACAGATCAGTGATAAATAGGGGCACTGCACAAGGGGTGACGGTCGTTGACGAAGAAGCAAGAGTACACAGACCTCCAACTACTTGGAAACGACAGTGGGAAATGGACATGGGCATGTGGATTGAAGAGACAAAGGAACAGGTACTGGCCAATAAACTCAAAAGGTCTATAAAGGAAACTGAGAAAAGAAGAAAACTGGAGATCAAGAAACAGGCATGATATCCTGAAAGCATGGGTAAGGACAATAGTACAAGGAGACACAGGTAGGCCTGGGGGGAAGTTTGCGGAGTTCTGACCATAAAACTCTGACACATTACGCAGAGTTCCACAAGCGGCGGAGTGCATTACAGTGTGATGTTCACACTGATTTTTTGTGCCGGATGTCTGTCCCACACTGTAAAGTCAGTGCTAGTGGCACCAGGCACAGCGCAAGAATGTGCTGCTTTTTTATGACGTTCAAGTAGATTTTCTACTTGAGTGGCAGCTTCTTCAACGTGAATGGAAGGTTTCTCATTGCAGGCGATAGCGACCAGCCGTGACTACCCACATTGACAAATCTCCCCAGGCGGTGGTCTGGGGTAAGATTTTCCTCGCTTGTGCTCAACGCTGGTTAGGGCGATTGAGGAAAAAATCCACTCCACAGAGTTTTTCAGAACTCTGCATGCTACGCGAAGTGCAGAGTGGGAAAAACTCCACAAGCTGAAATTCACACCCAGGCTTAGACACCGGTCAAACAAGAACACTGCCACAACCCAGAAAATTTGTACTGGGAATCAAAAACACTAACATGCACATTACGGGAGATGAACAGATAACTAAGGAGACAGAACTGTAGGACGCGAACCAAAAGACAGAGGAGGAGGGCATAGCCAGTGATTTATAAGGTACAAAGATGGAAGCCTGGACAAATACACAAACACCCTGCCCAGAAAATCACCATGGATCCCAACAGAGCATCTTATGGTAACAGGTAAAATCAGTCGCCAAAGTTGTGATTTACAAACACCACATAGAAATTCAGAATATTGGGAAATCTGATACAGGAATTCTATTTTGAAGTGCAGAATTGCTGCAGCATTCTGAGTTTTTCACTCAGGATTTAGAATTTACTGCCGGAATTACACCTTTTATTTCTACAGGTATTGCTCACATTTTCTCTGCATTTTTGCCGTTCTTTCCTGATGAAATATTGACGGAGAAAAACTGGTGTGTTTTCATACAATACTTGTAATACCGATATGAGCACAAAATTCCAGTTTCCATCTATTTAATAATTACAATAGCACTCATGCTAAGAGTCTGAGTCCTCTGCAGCCACTTCCTTGATTCAACTGATAGCACTTCTTCGGAAAACTAGTCAGACTTCAGTTTATGATGGAACCCTTCAACCCTTTTGGAAAGCCATCCTTAGACTTCCAAAAGAGCTAGTGTCCTTTTAATTACATGTTTGTACTCTGTGGTTAGAAAGTAACAAAAGAAACAATGGAGGGTGTGGGGGTGGACAGAGAACGACGTCAAATAATGTTTGCATGCCTCTGTGCCATCAGCTGGCCCCTTAGGTGTGGATGGTGTTCAGATACCCCGCTGCACCCATGGCTCTGCTAATGTGCCTCTTCCGCTGCTTAATGGGAGCAGCAGGCGCACGCGCACCGCACGGCGGCACTTCACTGGTGCATCTCTGATGCTATTTATAGAAACCCCTTTCACTGGCGGAATGCGTCTCCTAAAAGGAAATAAATTCCAGGCGTACAAATCTGTGAAGGCGGGAAGAGGGGACTCAGGATGGCCGACCTGGCGGCACCCTACCCTCACAGCACGAAATGCACACAAGGAGGGCCCCAAACTGAAAGTGCATGCCCGGCGCTTCTCATAGAAAGATGCGAACCACACCATCAGCGCCGGCAATAAACCCTGTGCGGGATAATTGTCTAGCCCTTTAGGGAAAGATTGAGAAATGTTCGAGCAGTTGTGCAGCATAAAGAAAGCGTGTGCATGGAAGCTCAAAGCGTTTCACCGCCAGGTTGAGAAAGGAACTCCAGGCGGCTGTGTCCTTGGGTAAAGTAGCTGGAAATAAACGGAAAGCATTGCATTTCCTCGAATACGTAAACGTGCAACGTGAGCATCGAAGTTGCATTTCTGCTCTCATTTTAATCGCACATCATCGCGTTTATATGAAATCTAGAGGAAATAGTGATGGGTTAGTTCACGTGAAGCGTTATCTGTGTGCTTGCTGCCTGTGCTATGCGGGAGGAGCATTCCACTGCGGTGTCCCTGTGCTGCACACCCCTTCGACATCTGCGGTTTGTTTACAAACCGGTCCAGTTCAGGACCCTGGACAGCTCGCGCTGCTTCTCGCCTGCTCAGAAAAACCATCGCGCGCCACTGCAGTCCGGAGAGCGTCGTTAGCCGCTCTGTCTCTTCCCGCATTGTGCAGGCACGCGAGCCTTCAGCTTTCGCTCTGCAGGGGTTGGACGTCCCAGAGCAGCTGCTGTAGAATTTGAACCACAGCCTCGATTAATACATGCATCTAAAGACGGGCATCGCGATGCAGTCGAGCCACAACTCACCTGTGGAATGAGATCTCGCTGTCTATGAGCAGGTGCACTTTCAAGTTCACGTGAAAATATGGGATGCTAAAATCACTTCTTGAATGCGGAATGCGGATGCGCTATCAGCATTTATCATACAGAATAAAACAAAGTGTCATTTTATGTCAGCTCAAATGTACGCGATGAGGAGCTCAGAAAGGGACCTTTGTAGCTAATGCGTGAGTTGTATCTGTGTAAATCACTTCCTAACTCTACCGTGAGCACTCAAAGGATCTGAATAACAAAGAAGTACTGAAACACTGCATTGACTAGATGTACATAAATATAATAGCAAGGTACACAGAGCGAGGTGGAGGGATGTTTGGGGTTACCATTGAGGTAGGCAGGCGTACAGGCAGGTAGATGGATGGTTGGATGGGTGGGAGGATGGATGGATCACGTCTGTGTTTTGTGCACAGTTAGGCAGGAAGTGTCCGATCAACTCTCCCATCCCTTCCACCCGTGCTGCAGTGTGCTCCTGAACTGTGCTGTGTGTGAAAGATTCCCCCCTTCCCATCCTACCTCAGCGCTGTCGGACTCCGCCATTTTCCTCCTCAGGAGCAGGCAGCGGGAGGAGTGCTTCATTCCCATAAGAGCTAGGCGGGGAGCGCTTCAAATTTCCGAAAACAAAACCGGCAATCTCCGTACTGCAGTCTTGTGGGAATTCCTGTTCGAACTGCACTTGGTCTCATAAAACACCGCAGGGTAAGGTAACTGCCTGCAGACGTTAGAAAAAAAACTGTTGGAACTAAGCGCACCAAGTGGAGCGCCACAAAAATGATCTTTAACGAAAGTATAAAAAAGAAAAAAAATCAAATAAGCGTTGAGTTGGTGCGCGCCCTCATCGGTTCACGATCCCAGACGAGAGACGGAGGATCTCCGGAAAGCAAACAATATGCAATAAAAGCATTGCCCGGTGCTCCCTTATTATTTCTCACGGGGAAACTTGGATTCTAAGAATAGAGCTGGCTTATTGCAGAGCGGCGCCCCATCCTTCCCCCTCTTGGCCGCGCGTTAGATGTGGCGCAGCGCGAGCCGGCTCTGAACTCGCTCCGCAGCCCCTGCCTTTCAGAGGAGAGCAGACAACTTTTCTTCTGTCATAAGCCCCACTTTCTTGTTCCTCTCTGCCAAAGCACCGCAGCCGCCGCGAGATCGATTTTCTGGGTCAGGCCGTCAACTCTTTTCAGCTTGACTTTAATTTTATGAAGGGCTTGAAGAAGTTTCCGTGAGGTGGAGCGAGAGAGGAACGCAGAGAGCTGGGAGGAGAGAGGGAGAGTGAAAAAGATCCATATGCAGAGAAATTTCTCTCTCTCCCGCCCCTGTCTGTGTGTTCGAGAGGGAGAGCAAAAGAGAGACAGAGAAGGGAAAGAGACAGATGTACCGATTTTGCTAGACAATCTCAAAAGTGAGAGTGTTAGAGGACGAGAGGCAGAGAGTGACAGGAAAAAACACAAGGAAAAGAGAGTTACAAAGAAAGGACAGAGAATGAGTGAGAAACAGAAAAAAGAGCGAAAAGAAGGATAAATCCAACGTGCTCTAGACACTCAGGTGTTTTCAGCTACAAACACATGCCTCCATTTACACCAACCAGGAAGATGGCACCTATGTTCCTCCCAACTCTCCTCTCCCTCTTTCCAAGATAATAGAGATTTTCCTAGCCTTGGGGTCAAAAAGAAAATTTTCTTGCATTTATTTAACAGCAGCCAACAAGTAAACCTTTTTTGTATAAAAGGTTGAAAAAATCTACCAAGACATCGTGCTTGCGCAGGATAAGTGTCCCCCCTCCTCGTTTAAATCATCTATACTGCCTGTCGTAGACAATATCTACAGTAACCAAATAAAGTCACCTGACACTCTGGATGGTTTTTATTGATTACTGGCCGAGGCTAAATCTTGACACCTTAATGAAACTTCTTAATAACATCAAATCCGGATCTCCCAAAGATTCTCTGCCCATCTCTGTACTCAAGCAGCTAGATTCTTCTTCACTGGCAGTAATTACAGATCTCCTTAATGCTTCCCTTCAGGAAGCTACTGTTCCGCCTGACTGGAAGCATAACATGTTACACCCACTTCTGAAAAAAGCAGGCGCTGACCCCAACCAACCCACGAATTATCGACCCATCTCTCTTTTACCGGTGTTTTCTTAAATTTTAGAGAAACATGTGCATCTTCACCTCACCCAGTTCGTAACCACCCAAAACCTGTCACATCCTACCCAGTCGGGCTTTAGAACTGGCTTCTCCACACAAACCACCCAGTTAGGAGTCACGGAAAACATACGCAGCGACCTGGATACTGGAGACACAGTGGCGCTCGTCCTATTGGACTTGAGCGCCGCTTTCGATACGGTGTCTCAAACTGTATTAATTAACACTCTTAGCTCCTTAGGCATCCGGAGCTCAGCTCTCAACTGGCTTTCCTCATTTCTGACCAATTGCACGTTTCAAGTTTTCTCCCATACAGCCTGCTCTGACACGCACGTCTTTGCCCATGGGGTGCCACAGGGCTCCATACTTAGTCCTCTTCTTTTTAATTTGTATGTGAGACCCCTGGCCAAAGTGGTAGAGAAATCTGGATTGATGTTCTATTCATATGCCGATGATTCACAACTTATCTTTTCTCTTTCTTCATCGAATGCCAAGGACTCCTCCCCCCTAAAAATGGACTTAGTCAAAATAGCATCATGGATGCAACAAAACTATCTCAAATTAAACTGAGAAAAAACCGAAGTGATCATATTTGGTAAAAACAAAGATATATGGGGTGCCCAACACTGGCCATGTGAAATGGGTGCTCTTCCCACTCCCTCTCCCCAAGCGCGTAATCTGGGCGTCATCATTGATGACTCGCTTAGCATGCACTCGCACACGGTAAAAGTTACAGCTAAGTGTTTCGCCATCTTCAAATGGCTAAAAACAATCTGTTGGATGCTGCCAGAGTCCACCCAGAAAACCGTGGTCAATGCCCTGATTACATCAAGGCTTGACTATGGGAACGTGCTTTACTGCAGACGGTTCAGAATTTTGCAGCCAGGCTGTTATGTGCGGTCCGAAGAGCCACTCCCACCTCTCAATACCTACGGAACCTGCATTGGCTCAGGATTGAAAACCAAGCAAAATTCAAAGCCCTGAGTTTCATGCAAAAAATTAAAGCAGGAAATTCCCCAAAATACTTTACCATGGTCCGCCCCTATTTCCCCTCTCGAAATCTCCATTCTCCCAAGCAAGGGAAATTCATCGTTCCCAAAATCAAACTTTCCCGGATGGGTGGAAGGTCTTTCTCGTATCTAGGTACCTCCTTTTGGAATGCACTGCCTACAGCACTACGCAATGAGATTGACTACATTTAATTTCGCAAATCCTTGAAGACATGGCTCTTTAACAACTAACCGACCACCTTGTATCCAGCCCCTCTTTGATCTGCTGTCTGCGCCGGGAAACCGTTTTTGGGTAGCTGTGGCGCATTATAAATTCAAATTCAAATTACCCAGAAAACTCTGGGAAAGAGCTACAAGCAATACATCATATTGGGTCGATGTTAGACTTGGCACCATTGGCGCGGGTCTCCCTTCCATTTTTTGCTGTTGCCTCCTATGTTTTTGCTGGTCTAGAGGCTTTGGGCACTTTGTCACTGCTGTTCATTGCCATAGTGCAAGTGCTCTCTTTGTGAATTGTTGTTACGGATTAGTGATTCCATGATTGGCTGTTTGAGTTACTTACCAGACCCTAGTACAGTGTAACATGTGTGCCCAGGACCTGTACAGTGAATGCTGCTGGTGGGCTTGCAGCTCTGATTGTGCCATCCACAGAAGCAGCTTATAAAACGTGATTCAGGCCTGCCATTGCAGAGCCAGTGTGCAATCTGGGACTGCCATGTCGACTTGGCAAGTGCACACACTTGCCAGTCCCCAAACTTTCCCTTTTCTGCATGTTAGTCACCCCTAAGGTAGGCCTAAAGTATCCCTGTGGGCAGGGCGTATTGTATGTGAAAGGTAGGACATGCCCTGATGTGTGTGGCATGTCCTGATAGTGAAATACTGACAATTTAGTTTTTCACTATTGCAAGGCTATCTGATCCATAGGCCAGAATGGGTAGTTTCTTTATAACATCTTATAAACAATCTTATAAACATAACTGACCCTGGGAACGAGATAGGAAAATAAAGTTAGGTATGCCTGAACTCAGAATAGTAAAATGCATCTTTTTGTGAGGGTGATTTTTACATTCTGTGTTTGAAGATATCACTTTTTGAAAGTAGGTATTTTCTTGCCTAACCATCCAGTGTGCCTCTGCTAGGTTTGTTTATTGCATGTCTGGCTTTTGGATGACAGCGGCTGGAAAAAGGACTGAAGCTACAAAGGTCTGATGTGTCAGGGCTGGGCTGAATGGGCTTGGGTTGCATTTAGGGTAGGGGGAGGAGATTTCATTTCACCATCCTGGGCTAGGTCTGCCTTCAACAATGCTGTCTACACCTTCTGCCAGGAAGCTGCACCAGTGAGGACAGAGTAGGTTTTGGCTGGGTACAAACACCTTCTGCCTTCAGAGAACAAAGGATTTGTGTGTATAAAAAGTGGGGCCCAGACCCCAAACTTGTAGATCACTTCTGGGAAATCAAGAGGAAACCTATGGCAAGGAGATGAGCCGAAGAAGCTGAGGAGAAATACTGCCCCTGTGCTGTTTGCTGTCTGGGGTTGGCCTGCAGTGCTTGCTTGCTGCCAAGGAAAGGAGAAAAAGGACTTTGCCATTTGCTTTGTCACCTTCTTGAAGAAAAGATCTCCAAGGGCTTGAAATTGAGCTTGCCTCCTGTTCTGAAGTCTCAGGAACACAAATACTTCACCCCTTCTGTCTTTCTGCATCTGGAACTGCTGTTTCAGCTGCTACGGTGTGAAATTGCACCCCCGACGCTGGTGGGCGCCGCCGCCACCTGCAATGAAGCCGTGATCCCTGCTCCGACTTGCGAGGGAGGCTCGGCGCTTGCTGCCATGCCGCATGGTATCCGAAGCTGACTTCATCATTGCGGGGCCGATCCTCGACTTGGGTGATTCCTGAATCCATTGAATTCGCGCCATCGTAAGGAACAGTGGTTTTGGTGCCATCTTGACGTCATCTACCTGACGCAGTAAGGAACCTTCATCTCATCTCCCCTGCGCTACAGTAAGGAACAGAGGCTGCACCTCCTCTGGGATCGTAAGGTGTCGACGCTGCACAGCGCCTACGAAGACACACCTCCCCGATGCCGTGAACTGTCTTTGCTTTCATCAACTCCAAGGTGCTGTTCTTTGTGGGTCTGCTTGACTCCGGATCCAACACCACGCACCTCGCGGTTGGTGCCGTACTTTGGGTTCTCCACAGTCACAACGTCATTATAGTTCCAAGTGGAGTTAATAACCTATTTTTTAGGATATCATGATAACTGTACTGTGGATTTTTGTTGCTTGGTCTTGTTTTCGTTTAGCTAAAGATTATTTATTTTTCTAAACTGGTGTGCTGTCCATTTTTAGTATTTTCACTGTATTACTGTATGTGTTCACAAACACTTTACACACTGTCTCAGAGATAAGCCTGTCTGCTCGTGCCAATCTGCCAAGGGGATCAACAGGGGTTATTTTAAGAGTCTATCCCCTGTTCCCTGACAATAAGCAAAGGCCCCTATTTGGACTAAGGTACCTACCTCCGCCAACAAGGGATCCCCATTTCTAACAGTTGACCAATAGGACATTGAGTACAGTAATAACTATCTTGACTGAGAGCAACAAGGTCTCTTGTAGAACAGAATTCAAAGTTAGGAAAACAGTAACCAAATCCTTAAGGACATCCAAAAAGAAAACAGGAAGCATGTTCCGAAATCCTGGAACGGTCAAGGCAATCCATTATGAGGGTCCAAAAAAGGAGAATCTTCGGGCCAGTTCTGTTGATGAAGTGGTACTGGTTGAAGGCTCAGGAACTGCAGAGATAAGAAACCAGGGAGGGTTACAGAAATAGTGGTGGGACAAAACTCGCCTCCGTGTCTTTGATAAAATTAGCCTTTCTGACAATCAAGGCCAGAAAAATCTCAATTTTATTACGAGATGAAGGCTCATATGCTTGTTTAAAGCAACAAAATGACAGATTCAGCCAGATGAGTAATTGGCTTACAATAAAAAGTTCTAAACGTATCAACGTTTGACCAGTCTGCAGATCTGAGAATGTTATATAAACCTGTACAGGCACAGAAATCCCAAGAGGCCAGAACCCTTCTGGCTGGATGTGGGCCAAAGGAATCTGTGCTGATGCCAGCCAAAGACATGATCCATCTAGCCCAACAGGCCAAAGAGGGAGCCGAACCTGGCTTGTGGGGTTTCTGAAAGGAAATTAGGAGTTGGGAGAAAGAGGAAGTTGTGAGATCTGCAGTTAATGAAACACACGTTTTCAGACAATTACCAACACATAACAGCCTGAGAAGAGGAAAAAGGATAATTCACCAACCTTAAATTATTCTTTGTATACCTAAAACTTGAAAGGAAACTAGAGAACAACGAAACAATGACACATCTAAACCTTGAGGGCCTCATTTATGATAAGTGACGCATCGCTGCGGGAAAGCAGCGATGCGTCACTTCTCAGTGCGTCCTCCTTGCGACATGATTGATGTGTCATATTTACTGTATGACGCATCATGTCGCAAGGAGTTAAAGATACGTCAGTATTTCTGACGTATTTGTATGGCGCGAAAGTAACGCATTGCTGGAGTGTGTCACAAAAGTGACGAAACTCCAGCAATGTGTCCTTTCACATGGGGCAAGCCCCATGTGAAAGGGCTTGCATCAGTCTTACGCCTGCTGTGAGGCAGGCGTAAGATTTTGACGCATTTGTGTCCTAGAAGTGGTGCAGTGAAATCTGGTAGATTTCACTGCATCACTTCTATGACCCTTTCTTGCGTGGGAACACCCCCCGCATACATTATACCTGGTGCAGGTATAATGTAGCACAAGGGTTTACAAAGTGACGCATCTACCTAGGTGCGTCACTTTGTAAATATGGCACAACAAGGCACATTTTTTACACTGCTGGTGTGTCACAAAAAGTGACGCACCAGTGGTGCTGAAGTGACGCAAGGGCTCATAAATAAGCCCCTTAGTATCTGAGACAGGTCTGCAAGAAACCAAATACAAAAGCATAGTCAATTTAGCAGATTAGTGCTTGAGAGAGAGAGATGAGTATTGTCAGGCCATCAAATGAACAATCGTAAAACTAAGTTCACTACTAAAGTTACATTTTCTGAAAGGGAGTCTGAATCCCTGTCCAGACACCACCTGAACCATACCAACCATCCTGACTTGTAGACCTTAGCCGTATCAGGGGCCTAGGATTGTTGGATAAATTGGATAGCTTTCTTCAAAATTCCTGGGCTTCTCCATGATGCCCTGAAATCTTCCCTGCAAAGAGGAACAGAGTTCTGTCTAACATGAGGTTGTGATGCATACACTGAGGGTTGAAGAGCAGGTCGGGAAAGCGAGGAATACAGACTGACAAAGCCAATGACAGCTCCAAAAGAGTTGGGTACCACAGTTGAGACAGTCAATGAGGGGTGATCAGAATTAGGGATGATTGTTGCCTGCGTGTCTGCACAAGGACCCAAGAGATGAAGAAAAAAAGGGGGGAAAGCACAGAGAAGAGACTGTTGACATGACTAGAGGATCGCATCTATATCAAGATTTAAAGGATCTGGCCTCCAACGGATGAATGAAGGGAGTTGGCTCTTTGTAGAGGAAGCCAAAAGGTCTAATGACATAGAGCCTAAGATCAAAAGAAAGACAATTGAATACTGAAGGACCAAGTTTCCAGTCGCTTGAGTCGAGAAGATGCCTGGAAACCCAGTCTGCTACCATGTTCAGTTTGCATGGAAGATACTCTGCTTTGGCAGAGGTATTCCTTTGGAGACAAAAATCTCCAAAACTACTTGAGATTTGGACTCTGTGTGCCCAAGGCAGTTTATGTATCTGACAGCCAACAGGTTTGTCCATGCAAAGGAGAGCAGTGCACTTTACCCTGTCCTTTACAAAGTACCTGATGCCAAAGGAGCCCACCAGTAACTCCAGACAGTTGATGTGTACGGAGGAGTCCTGGAGCGACCATGTCCCTCCAGGCAAGAGTTCACCACACCTTGCGCCCCATCCTGTCAGGCTTGCAGCCGAATTTAACATCCGATCTGGAGCAGCGGAGAAAATTGTCCTCCCGTTCCAAGCAGCTACGTGAGATAGCCACCAGAGTAGTATGTCTCTGGACTCTGGATCTAGGTTTCTCTGCTCTTAACAGGCCAGACCTTTGCATTGGTAACAAATCTTTAGCCTCTGTAAAGCCCGGTGTTAGAACTTGGGGTCCCTTGTTTGCTGAGGCAGTTACCTTAGGCCAAATAGGGACCCTTGCTTCTAGTCACGAAAAGGAGGGATACCCTCTTTGATAACCCCTGCTCACCCCCTGGTAGCTTGGCACGAGCAGCCAGGCTTATCTTCGAGGCAATCTGTAAAGTATTTGCAACCACACTCCCAGTGACACAGTGATAACACCACAAATGGACACCACATTGATGTATAAAAATAGCGGTATCTTTATCAAGAAGAAAAATACGGTAAGACCAAACGATAAAAATCCAACATATGCATATTCGTAATATTTCACTTTGCCGGTTAATAGGCCAAGAAACATTTGTAGGTTCTTGCGGTATTAATGAGCGTTTCACAATGTTCAAATGCAGTCCTAATGCAATGCTATGCAGTTCGTAATGCAGTTTGTATCGTCAGACTAATGCAGTTCGTAATGCAAGAATAATGCAATCCTCAATGCAAGTGATCAGGCAGTTCACAATGCAAGAATAATGCAATCCTCAATGCACGTAATCAGGCAGTTCGTAATGTAAGAATAATGCAATCCTCAATGCACGTAATCAGGCAGTTCGTAATGCAAGAATAATGCAATCCTCAATGTACGTATCAGGCAGTTTGTAATGCAAGTATAACACACTCCTTAATGCAAGTAATAAGGCAGTTCATAATGCGTGAATAATTCAATCCTTAATGCACCTAATAAGGCAGTTCGTAATGCGAGAATAATTCAATCCTTAATGCACGTATTAAGGCAGTTCGTAATGCAAGTATAATGCACTCCTTAATGCAAGTATAACCCCCCCTGAATGCCATCTGGAATTCTTCGTTGAGACAGGGGGTCTTTCCAGCGCCATGGGAAAATGCATTTCTTTTTCCTATTTTAAAAAAAGTCAATGCTGACCCTACAGTTACTAGTAATTATAGGCCCATTTCCCTGTTGCCTGCCCCTGCTAAAACCCTTGAAAAGCTAGCTCACCAGCAGTTGGCGGCTTTTATTGAGTCAAATGGCCTACTCCATGATTCCCAGTCCGGATTTCACCCTGGTTTCAGCACAGAAACAGCGCTGATTGAGATGGCAGATGCCATCCGTTGGGCGGTGGATGGGGGCTCGGCGGTCATTCTGGTACTACTCAACCTGTCAGCAGCGTTTGACACGGTGTCCCATTTCATTTTACTGGATCACATAAAGCAAATTAGCATCCAGGGGACTGCGCTTGACTTGATCGTGCCTTACCGACATACAACAGGTTTCGATCCGCCCTTACACCTCCACCGCATAACCACTAAAGTGGGGGTACCACAGGGATCGGCCTTGAGCCTGCTACTTTCCAACATCTATTTGACTCCGCTTGCAGAGCTTATCGCCGACACTGAGGTCAAGGTGACATCTTATGCCGACGACACTCAACTGATGTTTACTTTCAGTGGAGTGTCCGAACCTTCCTTTGACTCTCTGAAACTATGCCTAAAAAACATCTCTGCGTGGGTGAGAGCTAACTTTCCTAAACTTAATGCTGACAAGACAGAGCTCTTGTTTTTTAATCAAGCTGTAACACCCTCCTCAGAATTATGGTGGCCAGCTGATTTAGGACCCCTCCAATCCTAAGGACGCAGTTAAGAATCTAGGAGTTAGGCGGGACAAAGATCTGTCCCTTGCCACCCGGGTTCAACAGGTATCTGCGACCTGCTTTGGCAAGATAAAAATCATTAGGAAATTAATTGATAACTTGCCTGAGTCAGCACGTAAAACCGTCGTGCACACCCTAATCACATCCCATCTTGATTTTGCTACCGGTCTCTATATAGGTCTGCCAATTGGACTGATCCATAGGCTTCAGATAGTGCAGAATTCAGCAGCCAGACTGGTCTGCAAGGACCCTCTTCTCAAACGTATTTCCCCTTACCTGAGACACTGTATTGGCTACCTATGTCCAAGCGCATCAAATTTAAGGTTCTTACATTTGCTTTTCGTGCACTTCAAGGAAGGGGGCCCAACTATTTGAGGAAGAGACTTTGTCCTTACCAGCAGAACAGATCTCTTAGGTCTAACTACTTATGATACCTTACCACCCCCGCTTCACGAAAGCCAGAATAGGGAGAAGGACTTTCGAGGTGGGGACCTCCCAATGCTGGAATAACCTTCCTCTTCAACTTGCGCGCATTGCAGTCCGAACAAGAATTTAGAAAGGCCCTGGAAACTTGGCTCTTTAGTCGTAATGACTAAGGTATACTGACCACTATCTCTATCAATGTCCGTGCTAGAGCCGGGACACTCCATCCGAGGTAGCTGTGCGCTTTACAAGTTTCTTTATTATTATTTATTATTATAACACACTCCTTAATGCAAGTATAATGCATTCCTTAATGCAAGTAATACGGTACTTCGTAATGCGAGAATAATTCAATCCTCAATGCACGTAATCAGGCAGTTCATAATGTAGGAACAATACAATCCCTAATGCAAGTAATAAGGTAGTTTGAAATGCATGAATAATACCATGCCAATCGATGTGATTAGCAAAGGCACCACTAGGATGAACAACAACTGCCTTCGCCTCAATGGCGACAAAACCGAGCTGCTGGTGGTGGGAAAATCCTCCTCCGCATGGTCCCACATGTGGTGGCCAGCGGAATTGGGCAATCTACCTTGCCCTGTGGCTTCGGTGCGAAACTTGGGCATAACGTTGGATTCCAACCTGTCATATAAACCTCATGTGAACAAAGTCACAGCAAGATGCTTTAGCATACTAAGGGTTCTTCGGAAGGTCCTTGATCTTCTTCCCTTAGACTCAAGAAAGACAATCGTGCATGCCTTAGTCACCCCCCATCTGGACTATGGGATCGCCTTGTTATTGGGTCTAAGCAAGAAGAGTATGCACCAGCTCCAATGTGCACAAAACGCCGCTGCGCGTCTCGTGCTCAAGTTACCTCGAAGAGCCTCAGGGAAAATGGCCTTGACTAGACTCCATTGGCTCCCTATCAGGGAGCGAATTAAATTCAAGGCCCTGTGCTTCGCCCACCGCATAGCCCATGGAACCGGCCCAGACTGTCTGCACAGTCTACTTACAATACATCGCCCTCCCCGGAATCTTAGATCTTTTGGTACGATGATGTTTAAAATTCCTAAGATAACCAGAGCCAAGATGGGTGGCTCCTCGTTCAGATACCTGGCTGCCAAAGGTTGGAACGAACTCTCCATCGAGATGCGGATGGAACCCTCTGAAATAAGATTTCGAGGAAAATTGAAAACTATCCTCTTGCCCCGCATCTGATCCCTCTTTCTCCCCCTTGACACTGTCCTGTATTCATCCCTCCAGGCTCCTTTGCAGTTTTCAGCGCGGGGACACTCTGTTTAGAGTAACCATGCGCTTTATAAATGGCTTCTATTCTATTCTATTCTATTACTAGGCCCCAACCACAGAGAACACCCCTGAACTTTCGAGGGCAGCCCCGGTCCTGCCGGGCAGGTCTGGGCTTCTCGAGGACTCAAGGCGTCAAACGCAATACAGCGGGAGAGAGACAGGAGCACTCCTGTACTCCTCCTGCGCCCCCCCAGGCCACACACGCTTGCGTCGCCTTACCTAGGGGATGCGCTGCCTTGCTCTCTCTCTCTCCCCGCTCGTCGGATGTCCTGCTGGGGGCTCCCGATGTTGTAGCCGGACAGGTTACGGTGCTGCCTTCTCTGTTGCTGACGATCTTGAGCAGATTAATCTGGCGAACAACGACCACGATTACCTCACGACTTGCTTAGCTTTACAAAATCCTTCAGCACGTTGCGGCTTGGGCTGGTGGCAGGGATCTTGAGCCACAGCCTCCGTAACGATGAACTCACGGCCCACAAACAACTTCACAGCAGCGTGGACAATGATTCACGCTGCAGGGGCACTGCAGTCACGGGGCACTTTCTAACCAGCACCGCGGACCACATGCAGTCTCAGGCTGCACACGCACACGCACAAAGCGTCGCTGAGACTCGGTTGAGTTTCGGGCCACACAATCCTGGGGCAATGCTTACGTAGGTCTTAGGCTGCAAAATGCACACGCACACAGTGCCGCTGAGACACACTTGGAAACTTTGATGTTCCTGAGTTTCCACAACAGGGAGCCAGCTCTCCTCTGGCCCTTGGGGACAAGTTACTTCGGGACACAGCACACAGCATAGTCTTTTCAAGCAGGGGGACACGGCACACAGCAAAGACCCTTAGCCTCGCCTTTGTTAAATCAGCAAACTGCAGGCCAGCACCAGAACACACAGCAAAGGTCAGTCCTTCTCTTCAGTCTCTTCAGCTGTTCTTCCTTGGAAGAGGTTGCTCTTGACCATAAAGTAGTTTCAATCCTTTTCAGTCTTGATCAGTCCAGCGTTCAGGGGTTTCAGCTCTCATAGTTATACTCCTAAATGTCTTTGAAGTCTCTGAGTTCAGTAGGGCACTGACCCCTGTCCAAACCAGTTCTGGGTGTCTCTCTGCTAGTGACACCTTTTTCCTTTGATTAGTGGGGGTCTGGTTCCTCAATCACTCAGCAGGAGGTGAAGCCATTATTTTATGGCAGCAGCACAGGCCTCTTCACCTCCAGGGGTACTCCTCCCCCCTACATTCCAGATGCAGGTCAGCCTGTTGCTGTCTCCTACTCCTCCCCTGGGTCCACATTTCCCAGATCCTATCACATTCAAATCCAGACAGTCAATCCACAACCAGGCAGAGACACACAGAATTGTTGGAACAAAGAAACCAGACACTTTTAAAAGTGTGGTTTCTAAACGCACAATGCAAAAAACACCTTCACAAAAAGATGTGTTATTAAATTGTGAGTTGAGGCACACTAAACTTCACCTCTCCATCTTAAGCCTATGAGAAGATAGGCTGGAAACATATTACACAGCCTTCCCCATTCTCTCCTATGGGCAAGATGGGCTTGCAACAGTGAAAAACGAAATGGAGTCGATGTCAGGACATGGTACACACCTCAGTACATGTCCTACCTTTCACAGACACTGCACCCTGGCCAGGGGGGTACCTTGGACCTACCATAGGGGTGTCTGATATCCATGGAAAGGGAAGGGTAAGGCCTGGCAAGTGGGTGCACTTGTCAGGACAACATGGCAGTTAGCAAATAGCGCACAGGCACTGCAGTGGCAGGCCTGAGTTCTCTCTTTAGGGCTGCTTGTGTGGGAGGCACAATTAGTGCTGTAGACCCACTAGTAGCATTTGCATTACCAGTCCTGGCACACATAGTGCACTTTACTAGGGACTTTAGTAGTAAGGCAAACATGCCAATTATGGACAACCAATTACCATAACACTTTATACTGGGAGCACTTGCACTTTGACACTGATCAGCAGTGGCAAAGTGCACAAAGCATCTAAGTCGGCAACATAATATCAGCAGAAAGGTCTAGGAGGAAGGCAAAACGTTTTAGGAACTTTAGCCACAAAAGGGTCAAGTCCAACATCCGGTAATGAAGAGGACTGGGAAAAATGGCCTGGATGGAGGATGCTAGAAGACCCACCAGGCGATCTAGCAATCTGAGATAACAAAAGTCAAGACACAGAGCATGGCGTATCTCTTTTTTGATCAAAGCCACCTTGTGAACAGGCAACTAAAGAACTGTCTGAGAGGTGTCTACGAGGAAAACTAGATACTCTAGAAGTTTTGAAGTAATGAGAGAAGGTTTCTGAAAATTGATGAGGAAACCTAACCTTAGTAGGAGCTCACGACAAAGATGTAGGTGGGAAAGAAGACATGTCTGGTTTTGGGCTGTGATCAAGAAATAGTCGAGGTAGATGATGAGCCTTACCCCTTGAGCTTGGAGAAAGGCTATCACAGGCATGAAAATCTTGGTCAAACTCCAAGGGGTGGAAGAGAGGCCAAAGGGAAGCGTCTTGATACAGTAAAAGGAATGGCCCTACTGAAACTGAAGGTATTTCCTGTATGTTTGATGAATTGAGACTGTAATGTAGGAGTCCTGAAGACCCAGGCCCACCAACCAATCGTCTTGGAGTAACAAATCTCTTAGATGAAGAATAGTCTCCATGTTGAAATTATGGTACACTACGACGTTGTTGAAGAACTTTAGATTGATCACTTTTCGATGTTATTTTGTTCTTTTTGAGGACCAAGAATATGGTGCTGAGGAAACCTGTGGGATTGAATGCGCTCTGTGCCAAGCTACTAGAGAGTGAGTACAGGTTAATTTGGGGTTTGCTTGTGCCTTACCTTGACTAGGATTTTGGTTGCTGATTGACCAGGCCTCACACCCTATTCAACCAACAACCCAATTTCTAAAAGTATGAAAGATTGTGTTTTCCCACCGGCTCATTGAAATCTCACAGAAAAGAAGCCATTTTGATTCATGGCATTACTCCATGACCATTAATGCAAATGTATTAGATGACAGAGTGTAATACATTTTATTCTTGAAACATTTAATTCAAAGAATCTAGAAAAGTTTAAGTATTTGAATACATGAGTTATAGGTCAGCAAGATACTCTCAAACAGTTTTTGAAGTATTCAAAGTATAAGAGACACTATTGCTGCTCCAAGTCCCAGACATCACTTATCTGCCCCTTGAGTCTGTGGCTTCAGCCTTTCCATCATAAGAAGAATTCAGGTAAAATGCACAAACTAAAGAGCTAACATGAGGGCCCATCAGGATTGTCTAAGTTTCAGAATTTTCTGCTGTTCTCAACTACCACCAGCCTGCACTGTGCCCTCTGACTTCCATTCATAATTGTAATCTGGTCCACATACAGAAGTTAAGAAGATGAAACCTGGGGGTTCCATGTTTTAGACATTTTTTGGCCCTCCCTCTGACTAGTCTACAAACGTTGACCTACTGCCATAAGAGAAAGCCAGGGCATTTAAATAAAGGAATAAGCATCTATGATGGGCAATACTACAAGCTCTGACTTGTCAAATTCTTGGTCAAAGCAGGGTTCATCCTTTCTCTTCAGAATTAAGCGCAGGCTAGGCCATTCTTCCTTTCCACTTTTGCTGCAGGTATGAAGAAGTTGGCATGAAAATCTGTCTAGTTGAGTCTGTATTGTGTAATCAGCATATGGTAAGCCCTAATTCCAGGTCTAATTGCACTCCTTTAGCCAGATAGACATCTTTTATTATCACTATAGTTCAGGATTATGGCATTTTTCACAAGACCAGTGTTGAGCAGGGTGTGAAAGTTGTGCCCCTCTTATTGTGTCCTGACGAAACAATGCCAGGGGGAGCTCGTGATACTGAGCTACAGACATCACCCTATAAGGACAGATTTTGTACTTTCCAGTGGCAATTAAAAGGAACAACCTCAAGTCCAACTCCCAGCAAATGAACATCAAAGTTTTTAAGCCCACAATTTAGCAAGCACGTAAAATATATGGACTTCTACATTTATACCGACCCCAACATCAATAGACACATTGCAAAAAATAAGCAATAATTCCATTTAGCAGAATGTCCCACTACACAATGCCCTGGTCCTTCTCCACTAAGTGGAAATAACAACTACTGCCCAAGCAAAGATCCCTCCCCAGCGCTACTGGGGCAATACCTCACTCACAGGAAAAATAGAAACATACAGGACCCTCGAGCAATGTGTTCTGCATGCTGCTACCTTTTTGATTAAAGATCTTTGTAAGTACAAGCATATCACACAGCACTTGCCGAACTCCATTGCCTTCCTCTACCCACCTACATCTACTTTAAAACCTGAAGATTGTTTACATGTCCGTTAAGTTAAGTACCACATCATTACCTAGAAAGGCAAAGGAGTGGGTGGAAAAATAGTTTCACAATTGCATCCTCCCCACGCCTCATGAACTAAATATATGGAGAAGCTGGATAGGATGTAGCTCATGAAAGACATCTGTATTTCAGAGATATATTTTTTCAAAATGTCTTTAGTGAGTTTTAGGCATAGGAAACAATACTTAGGAGATAACCATTACCCCTTAACAATGTCGATAATGCAGAATGACGATACATGCAGCATCAAAGTGGCATGAGCTTTGTATAAGAACCGACCAAAGCCCCATGAATGCAACCATCTTTAGTTTTTGCCTTCTAGACACTATTAGGTTGCTAATGAGTCAGAACTCAGAGCATGCGTAATCCCTGTCAACCATCTAGTCGAGGCTCTATCTTTGCGTCATCGGTGGCAGCTTGCTCCAGGAGGTATGACTGGAGGGGAGACCATATGTCACGTGGGCGGGAGGAGGGGGGGTAAGAGCTCAGCATAAGTGTGCAATTGTTCTTGGCAATATATAAGGTCATTCAACCAGTCTTTGAAGTTGGGCGCCCTCCATCTGCCCTATCTACAGGTGACTTGCCTCTTAGCTAGCAAGAGTGCCAGGGAGATGTATCTCCTCACTGAAGCGGTCAGTGCCTCGGTGCTTCCTAGGAGCGTGACAAGGGGGTCATCGGGAATGTGCAGTCCAGTCATTTGGTCAAGTGCCACCAACAACTCTGACCAGTAGCGTTGGATGGGAGGGCCATCCCAATCTAGGTGTCTAAAATCCGCTCCCTCACTAACACATCGGTCACAGTGGTCAGTGTCACAGAGGTGAAGGTGCATCAGGCACTTGGGGGTATAATAGAGACCGCGTAAGTATTTGTAGTGAATGATGCACAGCCTGCTGCTGGCAGATACTTTCCCAGTCTGTTGGCAGCAGAAGGACAACTGATCGTCAGTGAGCGGGGACTCGAATTCTTCCTCCCAGTGGGACCTAGCTGAAGGGAGGTCATGGGTGCACTCTCTTTGGGTGGTGCGGTACAGCAGTGAAATGACATATGTGGGGGTAGTTTTCTGCAGGAGGTTGCACAGCATAGTATGGGGCTCCTGTGGGAAGCACGGGGTGTGGTCCTTAATGTTGTGTCTCAGTCTGATGTAGAAAAAGCGTTCCAGGGGAGTAGGCGTGGTAACGCCGAAGAATTCTTTGCTAATACAAAATTTACCGTTAACATATAGCTTACCCCAGGTCTGAATGGAAAGCTTTTGGAGGAGTTGGCGGCAGCCTCCTTCCTGTGCAACTGGGAGGTCGAGCCTGCCTTGAAGCAGCAACAAGGGGGAGTTTTGCGTGGTTATGTGGAGGTAACAGGTAAGGTCACGCCAAGCATTGGTGGTGCAGTCTACTGTGGTGGAGGCAAGATGCCTCTGGATGGCAGGTGCGCCTAATTAAGTGGAACAAGGGGTTGGGTCATATACCCGTCCTCGATTGCTAAGTGAGGCATATAAGGAGGGGGTCCATCCAATACGCCGCAAGTGGGCTTGAGCACAGCTGAAGTATAGTCCCAGGTCGGGAATTTCAAAACCCCCAGCACTAAAGGATCGAGTGAGAGTGTCCCAGCGCAATCTAGCTTGTTTCCATCCCCAGGTTAGAAGGATGAGTTGAGTTTTTAGGGCTTTAAAGAAGTGTCTGCTGGGGGCATAGGGCATGTTAATGAAAAGGTAGAGCAGTTTGGGCAGGATTACCATGATAAGTGAAGCTCTCCCAGCCAGTGAAATTGGCATGGCAATCCACCTGGTGATTTTGTCAGTAAGGAGGTCTAGTACGTGCCTTAGTTGGCTGCCATCAAGTCATTCCGACTTCGAGTGATTACTATTCCCAAATATGTGATTGTGTCTTCGCACCACGCAAGGGGTTAGTCTGGTATGAATCATGGAGTGGCCTCAGTAAGGGGAAAGATCCGGGATTTCCCCCAGTTTATGTTGACCCCGAGAGGTGTCCAAAGAGAATGAGCAACCTTAAAATGGGGTTGAGACTATCTTCCAGATTGCGCAGATAGAGAGTGAGGTCATCAGCGTATAGGGAGATTAGTATCTGCCTTTCGGATATATGAGTGCATGGTTATGGAAATGCTGGTGAATCTTGGCAGCCAGGGGCTCAATTGCTAGGGCAAAGAGGAGGAAGGATAGAGGGCACTCCTGACTCGTGCCTCTGGCTATTGTGAAGGGGGAGGACCTAGTGCCATTGACCAATATGCTAGCCTGTAGGCCTGTGTATAGCAAGTTAATCCATGCTAAGAATGGAGCGGGGAAGGCTGGAGAACAAATGCCAGATAGTCCCATTATAGGGAATCAAATGCCTTGGTGGCTTCAAGGAAGACAGCCACCGCATTTGTGTCGGGTCAATGTCCTGTAGGACAGCAAACAGGGTGCAAAGGTTGTGGGATGTACCTCTGTTTGGCACAAACTCTGACTGGATGGGAAGGAGGAGGGCAGTCATGAGGGGGCTAATACGGTTCGCGATCAGTTTGCTAAGATTTTAGCAGTTACGTTTATAAGTGAGAGTTGCCTATATAAATCACATAGTGAAGCCGGTGCACCTGGATTCGGTATGGATATTATGAGCACATCTCGCATTGTCTGGGGGAGTATGCTCGTTTCACGAGCGTCCTCGTAGATCTGGGGTAGAATGGGGATAAGTATAGTATAGAAGGCCCTGCCAGACTGTCGGCTGTCTCTTGATAGTCAGAGAGTGGTTCCCACAGGCATGTTTGTAGCTCTGGGATGGGAGTGGCTTGCATCTGAGCTTCAGTATGCTTTAGTTCGTCCTCTGTCTTATGGAGTGTGGAACAAATGTCGCTCAGAATCTCCCCACTTTTGGCGATGCAGATTCCGTGCATGGTACTTTGAAGGCCTCCCATACAGTGGAGTATTGTGTGACTGAGTGTTCATTTCGAGGAAAGAAATCGACAATTTCTTGCTCAAGTTCAGCTTTAAATACAGGGTCCAGCAAGGCATGCCTGGGTAAGCACCAGGACAAGTATGGAGATTCTTCATGAGGGGGTGTGAGCGTGAGCGTGAGGAGGACCGGTTAGTGGTCAGAGTAGGTGCACAGTAAATGGGAAGAGCGGGACAGCCACAGGGTTAACCCTCTAGAGATTAGCCAGCCATCAATTAGGCACTAAGAGGAGTGGGAAGAGGAAAAGCAGGAGCCCTCCCTATCTTGCGGGTGAAGGCTGCGCCAAGCATTAACGAGGCCGTGGTCAGTGATGATGTGGTTAAGGGTATGATGTGCATTGGAGTAGTGATGGGGTAGTGGATGTGAGTGATCTAGCGATGGATCAAGGGTGACATTAAAGTCTCCTCCCCACACCACGTGCGTTGAGCCAGTGTCCAGGATCTTGCCCAGAGGACCTGGAAAAATTTTGGGTTGTCAGTATTCGGGCCATAACAGGAGACAAGCTTTATCGATTGAGCAGCCAGTGTGCCCCATAGGATACTGTATAGACCCTACGGGTCAGCGTTGGACCCAATGGGGGTATAGGGAAAGCGTGCGCCTAATCAAAATGACTGTGCCACCTGCGTAGGTGGAGTATGAAAAAAACATCGGCAGGTTGCCCAATGGGATGCACATAAGGGTGGTGTGATGGGGCTAAGGTGCATCTCCAGGAGCATAGCGCAGTGTCTGTTGTGCCGGTCCAGGTAGGAAAGGATGTGTTGGCGTTTGCGGGGGTCTCCCAGACCTCTCACGTTCCAAGTCAAGAGGTTGTTTTTTGGTGGGCTAGGTCGGTTCTCCATGGTTACATGTCGGGGGAATAGTAGTGAAGTTTAGGTACATGCTGAGCGGGTCATTTGCGTCGGTTGTGCCTATGCATGCCAAGTCAACAGTAAGTCGCAGTGAACATAACCTCCCCCTCCTCCACCCACATCAGCAGCCCAATCCTGCTGTGTCGTGATCCCCTCCCTTCCCTTCCCCAATGCCTTGTGCTCCATGCTCCCAACAGGGGGTGGATGCAGGGCTGTGAACCTAATAAACCAGAGCAGTATAGGGATTCCCAAAGTGGGCAAGGGCCAGAGGGCGAACCAGAGTCACCTCGCAAAGGCGCTCGGGGAGGAAAAGCAGAAAGTGTAATCTTGCCCAGATTTCTGACGTGGTGTCGTCAGTTGGGAAGCGACTATGTCGTCAGCAGAAGAGGCCCAACAGGGATCATGCAGCTGTCCATAGTGACGAGCGATGCAGTTCAAACAGTGATCAGCGGCAATGAAAGTTACCAAATAAAGGCCGCATTAGATATCTTAAGGAGAGATATGACCATCATTCTACATCTAATGTGCTGCCAGTCTGGAACAACTGGAGGGGGAAACACAATCCGTGAATAGTTCAGAACGTGCGGGGGTCATGAAGCGGGACTTCGTATTGCTGGTGGGAGCCACAAAGGCCAATTCCGAAAGCAAATATCCAGTGACAGCTGCTGCAAAGAGTTCAGAGCTTGTTACAGTAGTTGCTCTACATCTGAAGTGTCTCCAGCATCTTTAGAATGATCAGGAGGGGAAGAACAGAACAAAGTGGTACAGGCATCATTCGACATCTGAGAGTTCATCAGCCCCAGCAGTTTGGTGAGAAGGGGAAGCCCAATCTGAATGCCCTCTGGGTAAAGTTTTAAAAAAATCATAGACTTGTTGAGGATAATCGAAGAAATGTTGCTTTCCTTGGTGCGTAACTCTGAGGCGTGCTGGGAACAGCATGGCGTACGTAATCTGTGCTTGCTGTAGCTTTTTCTTGGCCGGGAGAAATTTCCTACAGGCCTCCTGGACGGCCATAGTGAAGTCAGGATATAGCGAGCGTTCTGTACCTTCGATGAGTAGTGGCTTTTGCTCCCTTGCAAGCCGAAGGGTGACATCACGGTCCCTGTAATTAAGTAGTCTCGCTATAATTGGCGGAGAAGGAGCACCAGGTATAGGGCGGGAGGCCAGGGAGCAGTGTGCCCTCGCAACAATGAATACTGCCGAGAAATCTTCTTTCCCAAATAGTGTGGTGAGCAGGCGCTCCACGTAGTCCTCCATTTTTCCAGTGGCTGTTGTGGCACTCCTAGGATCCGCAGGTTGTTCCTCCTTGAGCGAGATTCTAAGTCCTCATTCTTTGCAGCAATTACCTTGAGGACTTGCTCCATGTTGAGTGTTTTGTCAGTTGTCGTGGTAGAGGTATCTTCGATATCTGAGATGGGCGTTCCGTTTCCTTGATTATTTCCTCATGCCGGTCAATTTTATCTGTTAGGTTGTCCATCCGTGTGTTCATAGTGTCCATTTTGGCCTCTATGGATGTCAAGCTGGACTGCACTGCTAGGAGGAGCACCTTTAGTTCTTCCGTGGAGGTGGTAGCTCCAGGCGGGGGGCATCAGCAGGGTCGTCATCTGTTTCACCCTGCGTTCTCACGAACTTGCGGCCTTCAAAGGGGATTTTTGGCTGTCTGCCATCAGGCTTACCCATGGCGGCTGCATTCCGGGTGGCTGTGAGAAAGCACGGAGTTGCCTTAGTGTGGGGGGAGGTCTGTCACATGTGTAAACATGAAGCGAGTGCAATGTTGCTCTAGCGGGATGTGAGGCGTGGCGGGCTTCGCCTCACTGCTCCGTCATAAAGGTAGTGCAGGCCAAGTTATTCCAGAGATATTTACTTATATGACAAAGGATTTGTTCCCAGAAAGAGTGGAATGCTTCGTCATAAGGTCTCCTCTGCATTCAGGGCAGAAGTGGTTCTAATGGTAGGAGCTCTTATTGGGGAGTGTTTTGCTTCATTTTTAGGAACGACAGGATGCAGAATTGATATCTTCCTAAAATTATCTAATGGTTCACCTGACACATTTAATTCAAGGGGCCACTGATAAGATTAAAAACCAGGTTATGATGTCAGGAACTCTAATGTTACAGCCATCTGTTGGTCAAAAGGCTTAGGCCATCTCCTAATCCCAGAAAAGGGCTGTGGCTTTCTCCAGTAGATTTTCAAAAACCACATCCAGCAACCACAGTAAGAACACTATGAGGGGCATCTGGCAGCTATATCAGGGGCTCAGACAGATTTAGAAATGCACTGATTCAGTCTTATAGACAGGGCTTTCCACTATGTTCACACACTGCACATATTAGGTGAATTGCCAGACGCAGACAGGCTTGAGCCGGATTTATTCTATTCAGTGCTCGCATCACAACTATTAAGTGAGGTCTGAATGCAGCGCCGGACATCATGGTGTGTGGGGGTCAGAGAGGAAGACTTTGTAAGTTATCCTTGTCTCCAAGCTCAAAAGGTTGTTGGAGAGCGGTGGGTTGGATTGAAATATGTGCTCAATAAGTGGATTTCTGTTGTCCTTGTAATTTCTTGTTATTTTCATTTAGTTGTATCCTTTATATTTTATTAACACCAATATGCATATGTGCATGTATGTAATTTGGTGTTTCAAACTGCATTTTGTTATGTGTGTCATAATGTTAAGTGATAGTCTTCCGTCATCACCCTCTATGGCCATTGATGTACTTTATTGTGATCCTCAAATTTAATTTTGTGATTTTGGCGATTTAGTGTTTGTAAGGGTTAGCTTCTGTGGATTGTGAAGCCCACAGGATCATGACCACTGACCTTTAGTTGGGTTCTTTGCAGTGCTTGCTGAGAACAAACACATTCACATCCATGAACTTATTAATAATATTGATGGATATACCCCCCTGGTTGGTACTAAATATATGAAAGTTTTGAAGTATAGCTGTGCATTGAGAAGGTGAAGCCAAATTCCAAAAATCCCTCTCTCTCATCTAAATTAAATGGAAGTCTGCACATAAAGCAGTTCCATAGTGGCACAAATCTCTATTGCAAATGACGTATACAAATACAAGCATTATTATAAAATGCATATAAAATTGAGCAATTTGCTCATTTGCATTAATTTGAAATGTAAGTTACTTTATGAATCAGTGAAGCTTGAGAAACTGACAGATAGCAGTTGTAAATCAAACATGAGTGAAAGCCTTAAATCACACCCTAAAGATTTTACTTTCTTCTGAATGTTGCTTGCATTTGCCCTGTGGACATCCTTCTGTTCCATACCTCGCCCCTCACACCTGCTGATGCTTCTTCCTATTGGGTTCAGATCCCACCTGTGGTTGCTTCCCAAGAGTACTCGACCACCGCCTTGCATGGTCCTTCACACCTCTTGATGTTCTCATTACTTTGTCCTTTCACACATCAAGTCATCCAGCAGGCACACCCTTTCTGTTCTACTTTTCAAGTGAGTACATAAGTTAGTGTCATTAGTGAGTTGGTGAGAGTGACTTTTGGTGAGACAGTGAGTGATTGCATGAGTGTTAACGTTGAGTGCATCAATCTCTTAATTGAATTGATGTTGGAGGGTCTATGATGAGGCAATGAGTAGGTGTATGATTGCATTGCTTTGAGTGATTGCTTCAATGAGGGTAATGCTTCAGTTAGTGTCAGTGTGTGTACATGCATGCTGTCGTAAACGAGAGTCGATTTAGCTGCGAAAAATGTGTGCTCAGTAGACACCGAGTGAGTGCATGAGTGCGTTGCTGTGATTGAGGACTATGGGCGGGTGAGCTGATGGGAGAAGATGCATGAGTGTGGTTAATGGGTAATGTGATGTGAGCGGGGCTTCATTGAGTTGATTTGAGTGGATAATTAGTGAGATAGTGCGTGAATTAGGGCATAGTAATGAGCGAGTGTATCTGTCATGTGGCACAAAGCTTGCAAAAACGTCACATCTCAAAAACTAGCAGTGACAACATGGCTGTTTACCATGCTAGTTATAGAGTGCCATTCAAAATGTAATACTGGTACAGCACATGCATCCGTTGTTCATTTAACAATCAAATGCATCTTTAATACCACTTGGCAATGCCAGTAGATCCGCCTTATAACTAAAAACTCAAGTCCGAGGTATTGGGTTTGCCAATGCTTGTCTTTATTTTGCACACACGAATTTAAAATAAGTGTAAGTAATGATGTCAATATGAAAACACACCTGCAGGAAACTTCGGCCTACCCGTTCTATTGCTAGTATTTCCAAAAATGAGACTCAGTTTATCAGTGAAACAGTTTGCAACTTTGCACCACCCTAGAAGTAACGTTGACCTAATAAACATCTAGCAGCTCATCCGGCCCAGTTAGAATGGAAACCACATAAAGAAATGGAACTGCCTAACAGAACGTGTTTCAATGGGACTAAGCAAATTTGTCTTTACAAAGTGTCTCTCCCTAGCATTTTTGTCAACTAATCTGGAAGAGGTAATCCATATGGAACTAATTGTCTAATATTTTTCTAGCATCTACATTTTACCTCCTGTAAAGTACAAAAAGAATTTCCAAATATTTTGATTTGGTTTTCTATTGAGAGATCCTCTTTGTAAGATCCAGGAGCCTTTGTAAATTAAAAGGAGAGGAGAGCCATCAGCCTAATTATAGATGGTATGAAACTGTTCATGATGAGATTATGATTTGATTCAAATACATTTCCGAATTGTTTGTTTCGCTCTATCCAAAGATCAATTCAAACGTCAACGAGTTATTAGCAGCAGCTAAGAATTGACTCTAATTGCATGATGTTTTAATACAGCAGTGGCAGCGAAAGCAGCTCATAACCATTAGGCTGCTTAGAGATAATCAATGTGAACTTCAAAATACGTCTATTGGCATTACAGAAATATAACCTCTGTACTTGATTGCATTAAAGATGCACGAAATGGACGTTGTAAATGTCAGAATGCATAAGGAAAGAAGCATTTTCTGCCCAGTGGAATATCTGTCATTCATTATGTTGTGAATAGGCCATAAACACACTGAGTTGTGTCTGTCGTCTAATGAGCCAAGCGCTGGAGGGTGGTCTTATCTTTTGGGTTGAGTCTGGCCAAGGACATAGAAGGTAGTGAATCAATCCCTTCTGTGTGCTTACATAATGCACTTAGGAGAAATGATGACAGAAATGTCCTTGAACTACCGAGTGCGATTTTGAATTATACATTTATGTAGGGACCCTACGAACTGTGAGCAGAGACCGGACAGCCGGGAGAGCTCCAAATTTCCCGAAGGTTTCCTCAGAATAGGCCCAGGACCTATTTGTCAAAAAGTCACCTAGTGCAATGCAGCACTGAAACCCACTTTGCTGAGCTGCGTGAGTGGGAAAGGGCAGGAATGTGCCATATCTGATATTACAGGCAGGGCACATTCCTGTCTTTTCCCAGCGCTGGCACACAATGTGCTTACTAGTGCCAAATGCAGGCACCCCTTCAATGCAAGGGAGCCTGCCTTTTAAGCAGGACTGTTGTTGTGCATGAAGGGACAACTTGCTCCACAAAAACAGTCCCCTGGGGCATTTTCTTCTTTCTCTGTGTGCTGCACAATGAGGCACACAGAAAGGGCGAAAAAAGAGGAGAAATAAAGATATTTCTCCTTGTTACGCCTCCCTAGGGGATAAGTAGCATTTTGACGTATTCCCAGGTCTATCAGTAAAGGCAAATCTGGGAATGCGGCAAAATCCATGAGTCTTGCGTGAGAACACCCACGCACTGCCCATGGAATGCCTTACTGAGGCAGAGTAACTCAATGAGTTACTCGAGATTAGCCCAAGCCACTCAGGTCCATGCAAGGAGGCCTTGTGATGGCTTGATATGTCTATCTTAGTCGTAGTATCTTGCTTGCTCCCCTTTGTGTGGCACAAGGGCGACGCAGCTACTTGATAAATATGCCCCTCAATGTTTAGTGTGAGAAGAGGCAGCCGCCACTCAGTGAGGTATTTAGTGATACTATCTGTATCCCAGTCCACTTCCACCTTCCCCATTCAAGGATATGGGACCGATGAGTATTCTCCCCAACTCCACCTGCTCTCCCTGACAGCTCTATTGTCTCTGGGCAGGGAGGTGTTTCTTCCCCAAAGCTTCCAGACAGCACATTGTGGCTTTTTCTAAACTCACCTTTAGATTGTATTGAGCAAAAAGCTATTCTCACTGCCAAATTACTGTTTAATAAATATGAAACAGTAATTTATCAATAGAAGTAGTCACAGTAAACTATACAGTGAAAACATTACTAGCATCCAGTCTTTGACTAATTTTTGACCTTAGGACTTGTACCACAACCACTTGTTTATTTTTTTTAAAAGCGGCCTCCTGCCACATATGTTTTTTCACTTGATGAATCTGGCCCCAATTGGGCACCTGAGTCCAGCCTTGTTAGGGGCCATGGCTGAGCCCCACAACCCCCACTTCCCCTGCTGACTCCTCATGTGTGTGCACTACTCTGGTGTGCCAAGTGGGAATTCGCCTTGTCTCCTCCGCCTTCCTGTAGCAGCAGGACGGGAGTAGATTTGATATTCTTTCTGCCCATGGCTAGCACATTCGGAGGCTTAATGTCGGGTTCACACGCCTCTTCGGGCACAGACGCAGGTGGTGGGAGAAGCGCCCAACATGGTCCCCTCCTACTTGGACCCCCGGGAAGATTGGCCTCCTGGAACATGTTGAACAGCACAAGCATGACAGCACCCAATTAGCATTTTCCAGCAATTCCCCCTCTCTTTTGCCTTCGTCTCCAAGGGCATTAGTAAAAATGACGGCGGGTATCCTGCGCAAGCTCCTCCATAGGAATTATTCATTCTACTTTGGGCCTTTCCCCACCCCGAGGATTCCTGGAACCTCTGGAGCGGGACGCTATGCATTCCCCAGCTTTATTTTGCCTCCCAAGGGACCACCCTTTTTCTTTTGCTTTCTTGGGCCTGTTGGGTTTTTAGACATCATGGCCTCGAAATGAACTAGGCTTCCAGGAACTATTTTTCTTTTTGCCCCATCCTCCACTGTTGATGAAGAGCTGAGAGCCTGCCCTCCTCACCGTTACCTTCTGGCCCAGAACATGCCCCCAGTTCATCACATAGAGTTATACTTAGCATGCTTTGGAAAATGGCCCTCCTTAAAGGGTCAACCCAAACTTTTTGCCTGCCTCCTCCTCCTTATCTGACCTCTATTTTGTTGGATTTAGGACTTTGAGCACTTTACCACTGCTAACCATTGCTAAATCACTTGTGTTTCCTCCTCTAAACATGGTTTGATTGCTACATTTGCCTGTTATGTTTAATTTACCCATAAGTCCCTAGTACAGTGCACTATATATGCCTAGGGCCTGTAAATTAAATACTACTAGCAGGCCTGCAGCACTGACTGTGCCACCCACACAAGTAGCACTTTAAACTTGTTTCAATCCTGCCACTGCAGAGCCTGTGTGTACAGTTTGCACTGCCAAGTCGATTTGGCATTTACAACCCCTTACGAAGCTGTTAAGCCCCCCTTTTTAACATATAATTCACACCTAAGGTAGGCCATAGGTAGCCCACAGGGCGGTGTGCTGTGTAATTAAAAGGTGGGACATGTACTAAGATTTACAAGTCCTGGTAGTGAAAACTCCTAAATTGGTTGTTCGCTACTATGAGGCACACCCCTCTCATAGGTTATGTTGGACTTGGCCCTTTTTGCAGGGTCATCCCTGAAGTCTTTTTTGCCTTCCTCCCAGTCTTTTTTCTGACCTGGTGTTGGTGCTTCCAGGACTCTGGGAACTTTAGCCCTGCTGTCCAGTGTAAAGGGCATGTGCTCTCTGTGGTAAACATGGTAAGATTGGTCTACATCTGTTTAGCATATTTAATTTACCGGTCAGTCCCCAGTAATGTGGTATCTCATTTACCCGGGGCCAGTAAATTGAATGCTACTGGTGGGCTTGCAGCTCTGCTTCCGCCACCCACCAAAGTAGCCTTTAAAACCTGTCTCAGGCCTCTGCCATTGCAGGGCCTGTGCGCGCAGTGTTACTGCCGCTTTGATGTGGCACATAAAGTGCGTGCCATGTCTGTGACCCCCCATTTTACTGCATGTCAGTCACCCCTGCGGTAGGCCCTAGCTAGCCCTAGATGCAGGGTGCATTGTAGGTAAAAAGTAGGACATGTACCTTAAGTGTGTGACATGTCCTGGTAGTGACAAACAGCCATTTTTTTCATTTTTCACTGCTGTGAGGCTGCTCTCTCATAGGAATGCATTGGGGTTTCCCTGTTAAGTGTTTCAGTCGTAATTCGTGATATGAGAGGAGCAGCATGGTTAAGTTTTGTATGTATGGAATAGTAATAATAAGTGCTGCGTAATGGTGTGCACAGATTTATTATCACTATTTTAGAAATGCCACTTTTAGAAGTTGGCATTTCTGTGTGCTATGTAACTCTGCCTGCCTGGTGTGTATTGCATGTCTGGATCTGCAGTGACAGGGGCTGGTGAAGTGTGTGGCTCCAGAGGGGCAGGGTGAGTCAGCGCTAAGCTGAATGGGAAGATCTGCATTTGGAGTAGTGGGAGGAGTAGTCCCTGACCCTGAATAGGACTGTGCCTGCCTGGGTGAATGCTGGCTCTGCCCCCACGTGGTGTGTCTGAAGACCGAGCGCTATAGTAGCCCCCTGAACCAGTTGAGACTGGTTCCCCAAGCCCTGTGCCAGGGCAGGGTAAAGAGAAATGTAGTATAAATATTGGGGCTGTGACCCCATGTAAGGTGTGCTGTTTGGGGGTGCTGGCTTGTACCTGCTGGGCCCCAGGAGGAACCACCACAAGGGACTGCCCATCTGCTGGAGGGCCCTGTGAGCTGGCCTGCCTGGGCCCAGCTATTCCTTTTTGGGCTCTTGTCCTAGCGCCTCTTAAGTGCTACCTCACTATTGCTGGAGCCCTAGAGAGAGGGACTCCAACCCTGCCAAGACGAGAGGAGCGTTTGAGCCATGCAGCGCTGGGCTGTGAATTGTCCTGAGGGAATACCGCCGTGGGGATTCCCCGTGGTCAAGGAAACAGAGCGGGAGCCCACCCCACATCTTTGCGTTCCAAACGAGGCCGCCGCTCCACGAGCGGCAACCCGGAAGACAGGTGGACTGCCTGGTTGTGGGCGGGGCATGACACGAAGTCCGGCAGAAAGCCCGGGTCGACAGAGTCTTCACTCCGTGTGGACTCCACAAGAGAGGGAGTCTCTCCCCAGACTGCCAGGAAGTCCGGGCCAAGGAGGCCAGGCGGGAGCCTATCCAGGGCTTGTGAAGCGCCCTACACGACAGAGACTACGATCTGTGAGTTTAGGGCTGCCAATACACACAGTTGGTGCTTGAATTCTAGCCCAGAGGAACCCCGTTGAGTGGGGGGGCCAGGAGAGGAGCACTGTTGATGCCTACGGGTGCCCACGAGATCCCTCACAAGAGGAGCTCTGTGAAGGGGGCTGCCAAAGCCTCATGGGTGCCATAAGTTGTACCAGGAGGATCCCAATGAACGGGGCTCTCTAGGCACTGTTAGTGCCAGTGCTTGTTTGTCTTTCACAGCTGCACCACGAGAGAGCAGGCAGCTGCAATGAGGGGGGCATGTTTATTTGAATAGATGAAATGCACCCCTCCGCCTCCAGTGCATCACGTACATTGTCTTTGCTGCCAAGGCAACGAGAGGGCCACTTGGAAGGCCCTATGATTTAGCGCCCTGACTTTGGGGACAGAGGGCATTTCGGCCCCAAAGAAGAAAGCTAGACTTTGTGCATTTCCTCTAGACAGCCATACACGAAAGAAGCTTAGGTGATGGGCCATCTGGGGCATGTGTGGAGAGAGGAGCTGACACTTTCACCTGGATAGGCTGTGTCCTGTACCCACACAAAGGGCTGCATATTCCCCTGTGGCGAGTCCAGAAACAGAGCTGGGAGAGAGGCCCTCTGTGCACTTCAAGGGCCCTCTTTGAAGTCACTTCCACTTCAAAGGCACAACTGGTTTAATGTACAGGGTGTCTGACACAACCTAATCAGACACTACTGGACCTGTGTAGACACTTTGCCAGGAGAAAGGACTTCTATGCTGCTACAAGTACTGTCATTCTGATGGACTGCTGCTCTGGAATAACTGTTTTTCTTCTGTGCTGCCCTGCTGCCTGCTACCCTCTGCCCTTCTGAGGAAGAACTGGACTAGCTTACTAGGACCCAGATTGATCTCCAAGGGGATACTGGCTTGACTCCTATTTAAAGACTCAGGGATATCAACGTCTTACACCCTAATCATGTGCCTGGTCCATTGGAAGTGGATCCAGGTGCTTGTTCCAGTGGAACTGATGCATCCTCTGCTGCTTGAAGTAGAATCAACGCATCGCTGTTGTTGCAAGAACAGAACCGGCGCATCACACTTCGAACCTACGCTTTGGCATTAGAATTGATGCATCGGAACCACTGCATCTCCGCCACTGCAGTGATAGATGTTAAATGCAGCCACTCGACTGTTTGGAGAAATAAGTCTCATCGCACTCAGAACCAACACATCTCAGAACGGGCGCATCTTTTCAGAACCAACGCATCGCCATAGTTGTGTGGACAAAAATGAGGCATCACCTTGACTGAGGAATCAACGCAAGGCATCGCTAAGCTGCACCCCGCATCTCGTTTGTTGTGACCTGGATCAAGTTACTTTTGTTCAGCGGGCCTTGCATGGCTCCTGTATCCACGGGGAGTGATTTCCCTTGCGGTGCCTACATGCAGGGTTGGCCTCTCCTGCACTGGCTGTTTTTTCTGCAGGGTGCTAGAGGAACCCATGCGATCTTATTGCAAATGCGGGGACCTACCGTCGATCCCGTCGTCCTGAGATCCTTCACTGGAGAGCAGCGCATGAGACCCAAGACTGCAACGACTGGACGGGCCTACTGCCTTATCCCAACCAAGTGAGCGGTGAGCCCGCTGCCCCCTGTCTTGCCTCGCTCTATCGACCCACGCTGTACTGGTCCCTACCAGGCGACATACTGAACCCAAGGTTTGTTGCAACCTAAGGGTTGATTATAATGTTGTCCGTAAACTCTTCCGACCGATCGGTTTCGGACTCGTTTCCAACCGAATTGGGTTCTGCGAGTCTGTCCGACTAATTATAATGCTTCCAAACATCGTTCGGTCGGACTCGCACAGACTTCAATGGGAGCCTGTGTTCTGAATGAGAACACAGGCTCCTATTGAAAAAAGGAGTGGTTAGGGAAAACCTTGCAACCTGTTGCAGGCACCCCACAGTGCCTGCCACACTGTGTATGGTCTTAAAGACGGGTCCCATGGGTACCCCCACAGGCCACATCCGCTATAGGCCCACAAAATCAGATTCCTACAGCCATTTTGTGTCAGACAAACAAATTCATAATGGCTGTCCGAATCGGTCATCATAATTGCTCATTCGGAACCCATGTCCAGAAAGCTGTACGATTCGGCCACGAATGACTTGGGCTGCCCGAATCCCCTTTGAAAACAATTTGGACAGCCCGGTCAGTTTCCTTTCATCATAATCGGTCGTTCAGAAAGGAATCTGATTTGGTCGGAAACATAGGTTCTGAATAGGATTCGCCGAATCAGAATCCTGTTTAGAGCCTTTCCAGACAGCATTATAATCAACCCCCAAATCTCTTCCTACCTACTAACTCTTGCAATCAACACACTTATCACACTTAATATCCCATCAAACTCGCCCTCCCTCTCTAATGCTAATCCTATACCCTCCGCACCCAACTACATCTTAACACACCACTATCATGGAAAGATACGGTCCCACTTCCTACCACATAAAATTTCCACAAAATCTCTCAAAACACACAGCGAACAACTTCAAGCACAAACTACTCGAAGAACACCCAGAAACACTAATAACAGACATTAACCGTAGCTCAACTCACAGAGACATTATAACACACTTCATCTTCTACAACAAGAATGCTGCCAAATGGAGAGAAAACTTCCGACATCACCTACATGTAACCAACACGGTCAACAACATCCCATATGGATCTAAATTCACCAGATCCCCTTCCCAATAATTTGGCGGAGAAATTACCATATCTATTTATAGAACTTGGAATATCAAAGCCTTCAATCAGAACCTCCCAATCTTCAACCAACATTTCCCCGCTGTCTGCACCTCCATGCAATCCACTCTCAACATCACTCTGCCTCCTCATACAGATGATATGCCCACACTCTATCCTCCCCTGACAAAACCTCTACTCCCCAATTCACTCACACCAACACCTCCAGCATGGCCCCTTACCCTCTCTCTTAACCCTAAAAACCAAGAAGCTTTGATTATACCCCAGCAACTATCTCCTCCTCCTTCCAGACCCGCCTCCAAATGCAGTTAGACCAAATTTACACACTGGAATATTCGCAACCCTCAAATCACATCAGGTTAGATCCCACCCTCTCTAGCTTATGTTTACCACCACCCTTCACCTTTATATCCCACTGATCCAACTGTATCTCAACTGACTTCATAATTACCTATCTTGAACTCATAATCAACAACATACTGGATGAAATCACCTCACTTTGAAGTAACACAAAGAACGGAGCCAACTCACTCCCCAACATCACAACTACGATGAACACCAATCTTGCCACACACGTACCACAATCCCATTACTCCACTGAGCTTCGCAATCATCAGGACCATATCGGTGGTGGATTAGTGATCATACACAAAATCAAATTATGACTAAAACCCTTCCATACAGTCGAATACCCTATTGGAGCTGAGTGGAAATCCTTCTCCTGCGACTTAAGGGGACCTGGCGGCCCGTGGCGGACCTGCTGAAACCCGCGGCCTGCAAAGAGCGGCCGCCGTGCTGCGGAGCTGTTAAAGTGCTCTGTCGCAACAAGAGAGGCCCTGGAGGTCAGTGGTGTCCCCGCGTGAGGAGGCGAGGTGGTGTGCAGACCCCGGCGAGGACGTGAAGACAATCGGCGGTGGCGAGGTGCGGCCGGCTGGCAGGTCGCCAAGGACCCTTGGCGTCAGCGCCTACGCGAGGCCGTTGAGGAGCGGCCTACTCGCGCACTAACTGCCCAGGGACACCGGAGGATCCACAGTAGGACAAGAGCCCACGGAGGCCGGGCTGCCTGGGTGCTGTTTTCTCCCCCCCAACCAATGGGGGACAGTTGGACCTGGTGGCGCTCCAGCGGCGGGGGAAATAATATTACTGTCTGCTGGCTAATGGAGAGAAGCGAGTGAGAGAGCTGGGCTCACGGGCGGCTGGTGTGGTGCGATATCCCGGCGCCGCGGCTGCTGGGGCCTGAGTGCGAAGCGGAGACCTACAAGCTGGACTGGACTTGCTGTGGCTTGACCCCCCTGCCCCTCCTTTGCAGTGCGATGCCCTGGAGGTCCCCGCTTCAGTGACGGAGGGGACCGGCAGTCAGCAGTGCGCGGCTGACAAGTGGACTACATTAACCATAACCTGGGGCTGGAACTGCCAGACTTTGTGTGGCTACCACCGGGGCTGGCCTGAGAAACGTGAGGGGGCTGCGCCAGATAACCGCGGTACCCTCTGGGAGGTGCCCTTGGGATTACCCGCGAGCGACCGCACTATTATGGGAAAAGACCGGCCGACAAGGGGAGCCCAGGCGAATAAGATCGTGCAGTACATGGTCCCAGGCCCTACATCGGTGGAACGCCCCAGAGTGGATCGGGGGATGGAGGCCAACCCAGATACAGCAGTCCGGGACAAAGCTGATATCCTAGCAGCAAGTTGCGACTCCAGGGTGGCATTGGAAACCAAGATGGACGGGATGGCCATGGACATCAACCATCTGCGCCTGGACCTCAGGGAGGTAGCGGACAGGGTTACTACCACGAAGGGAGATCTGAGTGTATTGCAATCCGAGGTCGGTCAGCTGAAGGAGATGGTCGCAGCTCTCCAGGATCATACGGCCCGGTTGGAGGATCGGGCGGAAGATGCAGAAGGACGGTCCCGGAGGAACAATCTCCGCTTCCTGGGATTTCCGGAGCAGACAGAGGGGCCGGTGGTGGACCTTTTCCGTGAAGACTGGATCGGCAAGGTCTTTCCGAATTTGCAATTATCCAGACTGTTTGCAGTGGAGAGGGCTCACAGAACCCTGGGGCCGCCGGCGAAGCCGGGATCCCCACCGAGGGCCATAATAGCCCGGTTCTTTAATTTTAGAGACCGGGACTTGATCCTCCAACATATTCGCAAAACAGACCCGCCCAGATATGACAACCACGACATCCATATATTCCCAGATATACGAGGAAGGTACAGAATCTTCTAAACTACTTTCTACAGGTTAATCGACGGATGCGAAGCCAGAACATCAAATCTAGCTTACTCTTCCCGGCCAGGCTCCGAGTACAACACGGCGTCAGGACACATTTCTTCGACCGCCCATCGGACGCGGAAGAATGGATGGACTCGTTGAGCCTGGCGGGCCACGACCACACACAGGGCTGGCAGGAGCACAGACGTCGGAGTGGGCGACGGTGGAACCAGTGACGTGGAGAGGGAGATCAACCCCCGGGAGTACGCGCCATCGCAGAGGGTGGACATATCACGGTGGGCCCAGATGGCACCCTTCGAGCGGAACTGGAGGCGATCCTGACCCAGAACCAGTTCTCCCCTCTGTGTTTATTACAAGAAACACAGTCAGGTTCGGGAGGTGCCACCTGCCCGGCAGCTGAACCTGCAAGAGACAAATGACTGGTAGACCTGGTGGTCCGAAAGAAACACATGGGGTCTTGGACACTGTAAGTATCTTTACGCTTCAACCCGGGGGGATCGGTACAGGCCCGAAGATTTATAGAAGAGGCCGTTCTCCAGGGGACTGAGTGGACAGGGGGGGAGGGGGGCTGGAAACCTGTTTCTAACAGCGGCTGTACTATTGTGCCAAGTATAAAATTAATTGGCCGGCTGTAGAGTGCTGATGCGGCCGGCTAGGCCATTGGTCGGGCAGGGCTGCGCAGTACCAGTCAGTCGGCTGAACATTCAAGTGCGGGGAGAAGGGACTCTTCTGGATTACTGCACACTCCATTGTTGTGTTTACCTTTTCTAATCATTGATTGCAAGTTGAGGGGGGGTCTAAGAGAGTGAGTGGAGCTTTGGGGCGGGGTTCGGAGTCTTCTGACCAGGTTCGGATTAGGAGATGCGGTACTACCGCCTGTGGGTGGGGGTTGTTGGGGTTCCTTGTTTTGGTTGTGTAGGGGATGCTGATGGGCCAAATTGCAACCTTGTTTTGGGATGTATAAGTTGTTCGCTTTTTAAAGGGTCACATTACACTGTGGTGGGGGATCACATGTACACTAGTTGGGCGCTGCGATATCAAGGATTGCTAACTCATGACAGGTGATACGCAAAAGGTACAAATTAATAATGTGGAATGTTAGGGGGCTCAATAACATGATTAAGCGAATTAGGGAGGCCACCTACCTCCGGCGCTTTGGGGTCAGCTTCGCATTGCTCCAGAAGACGCACCTTTGGGGAGTCTGCCTCAAGTATGTCCAACGTAGATGGCGTGGGCAGTTTTTCGCCACATCTTACTCTGCCAGAGGGGCATTAATATGGGTGGCGCCGGGAGTCCCCTTTACGGCCATGCACACCAAACTGGATCCAGAGGGCTGGTTTGTGATAGTAGTGGGGACGTTAGATGGGCGTAGGTTATGCTTGGTGAATGTCTATGCTCCGAACAGTGACGATGGGGAGTTTCTGGGTCGAGTGCTGGGACAGTTAGACCTGGACCCAGACACGGAGCTCCTTGTAGCAGGGGACTTCAACTGTGCCTTTAATGGGGAACTAGATAGATGCCCCCCAAAGTCAGATGCCAAACCTAAGATGAGGGAAGCGATAAACCAGATGCTCCAGAGTTATGGCCTGTTAGATGTATGGAGGCACCGCAACCCAGCCCACCGGGTGTACTCGTGCTACACGCCTGCTGCCAACACCCATAGCAGATTAGATTACTTCTTTCTCCAGGGCACGGTACTGAATCGGGTCGCAGAGATCCAATATTTGGCGCGCTACTTGTCCGACCACTCCCCGCTCCTACTCACGTATTCGTTAGGTGGACCACGGCCCAAGATCCCGCTTTGGAGACTCAATATGGAGGCCTTAGGCGATCCTACTTACAAAGAGGCTATTTTGCAGGGGCTCGAGACGTATCTGGAGGTGAACTGGGGCTCGGCTAGCACCAGGGCGACTGAATGGAACGCCATGAAAGTGGTAATTCGAGGGATTTGTTTGTCCATGGAGGTAGGGGTAAAACGGGTGTTGGAACGGGAGCTCCGACAGTATGAGGACCGTCTGGCAGTGATGGAAAAAGACCTTCCCACAGATAAGGAGAGGCGGCCTGAATGGACCGCCATGCGACAGCAGCTGGGGGACACTTGGGCCTCGCTCGGCAAATTTAATAGAACGGCCAGCAGGCAGAGATGGTACTCGGAGGGCGACAATGCTGTGAGGCTGCTGGCGCGTTTGATATGGGCGGAAACTCAACCCCACCCGATTCTGGCACTGAAGAATGGGATGGGCCAGATGGTGTATACCCAAAAGGCAATTAATGAGGTATTTCGGTCCCATCCATGCAAAATATATTCAGAGTCTCAGCCTTCAGCCGGCCCGAGGACGTGGAAATGTATCTTGATGGGATACAGCTGCCGGGTATTGATGCGGACAGTCAGGAGGAATTGGGGGGGGGGCCCTCCGGGAGGAGGAACTGCGAGCCGCGATAGCCCACCTGCAGACAGCAAAATCCCCAGGGATGGACGGATTAGCGGCCAAACTCTATAAAGAGTTCAAGGGGGTTTTGGTCCCAAAACTCCTTGAAATTGCAATGGAGGCCTATGACCGAGGCTCGCTCCCAGAATCCATGCGGGCGGCGACGATAGTCATGATCCCCAAGCCGTGTTAAGATCCTCTTCTTCCCGGATCCTATAGGGCCATATCCATGCTGAATGTGGATTTAAAAATTATCAGCCAGGTGTTGGCCAGTAGACTCCTCCCATAATTTAGGCGACTGGTCCATGACGACCAATCGGGGTTTATTCCGGGTAGGAATACGTTACGGAACATTCGCCACCTGGCCCACGTCATGCAAACCTTGGGGGACGGGCCAAACAAAACACACTGGTATTTCTTGATATCGAACAAGCGTTTGATTCGATTCGCTGGGCCAATCTCTGGAAGGTGCTTTTGAAACTGGGACTGGGGGAAGGGTTTGTAAAGTGGATACAGCTGCTTTATACCCGGCCAGTGGCCAGAGTCCGCACAGGATGATGTGTTTCGGATGAAATACCCATATCGAGGGGGACGTGTCAGGGGTGCCCTCTCTCTCCCTTACTCTTTGCCCTGGCAATGGAACCGCTGGCATGCCACCTCCGCACGGTGCTTGAGGGCCAGGGCATTCGAGTGGGGGATGTGGAGCACGTGGTGTCCTTGTATGCGGACGACGCCTTGATATATTTGAGTCAGCCGACGCAGTCGCTGCCGACTTTGATGGCCGCTCTGTCACGGTTTATGGCTGCTTCTGGTCTTGCGGTGAATAAAGCAAAATCTCAGCTCTACACGATTGGAGTGCAGTCTGACTGGGAGGGGGTCCCGCGCCCGGAGATGGGACTCCCATGAGTGGACGATACACTTCGCTATTTGGGGATCTGGATTGGATGGAACTCGGCCACCTTCTTCCAACACAACATGGGAAGGATAATCCGGGGTCTATGGGGAGTATCACCTTCTGGAACACCCTTAAGCTCTCCTTAATGGGGAAGATCACCCTAATCAAAATGGTGGTCCTCCCGCGCTGTTTGTACACTATGCAAGGGTCCTTTTATGAGCTGCTGCACCATGTCTTTCGGGAACTGGATTCCCTTCTAGTCCTCCTATTGTGGAACGGGAAGCGGTGCAGGGTGAGTCTAGAGGTCCTGAAGCGTAGATGGGGCAGAGGGGTTTTAGAAGTCCCAGATCTGGACCTTTATTACTTTGCATCACAACTGCAACATGCTATTGCATCGTTGGATACGGACCCCTCTTAGGAGAGGTCCTTGCTGGCAGGAACTTACAGGAGAGGGCAGTTGGGAGCGCTGCTATGGCAGGTGGGGGGGCGTCGAAATCCCAGCCCCCCGCTGGTGCGGTTGGTGGCCACGATATGGGATCGAGTGGTACGGCGCCTAATCTGCAACAGGCCGTTCGCCCCTGACATGGATCTCTGGCTGATGCCACCCTTTGCCCGGATAGCACAGGTCATGTCAACAGACAAGTGGACGGAGGGAGGCTGCCTGATGCTAGCTGGTCTTTATCGAAATGATAAATTCATCACTTACCAAGAGGCGGTGACCTCCTTCGAGCTGGGACCGGGGCAATTTCTCCAACACGCTAAACTAGCGGCAACTGCGCGGCAACTTTGGCCCTGGTTTCAGGAGGCTCCGGCGCACACCCGCACTTTGGTCACTATGCTGGCGATGGCGGGGGGCCGTAAATTTGTGACTCACCTCTACAGGGCATTAAGGGAGGATAAAAAGTTACGGCCCTTGACGATAGAAGATAAATGGCAGCAGGCGTGTCCGCAGGAGATTACCCCCCGTGAGTGGGAAAAAATACATGAAAGTGTGCGGAAGGTGTCAGTGAGCAACCGCTTTAAACAAATTTAATATAATATTATACACTTGTCTTACCTCTCACCTAAACTGCTCCAGGCCATTTATAATACCAGATATTCCCACTGCCCGAGATGTCGCAGTGCACGGGCGGATTTTATACACATGGTGTGGGCATGCCCTGTGCTTCAGTCATACTAGGTGTCAGTTTTGGAGGTTCTGGCCAGGGTGTCGGGGTGGATAGTAGATCTGGACCCACGTGCTTGCCTCCTAGGCTTGATCCCCCGGGATCCCAAACGGAAAGTAAGTAGGCGGTTCCTAATGTTAGGCCTAGTCACAACCCGGCGTCGTATTGCAAACCATTGGTTGTCCCCACAGGGCCCGACGCTGCTGAAATGGAGGGCAGTTCTGCGGGAATGGGCAACGGCAGAGGAAGAGCACATGCGGAATACAAGGAGGGATGGAAAACTACCTGAGGTCTTACAGGCTTGGGGGGCAATGTTTCAGGAGTTGGTAGGACATGATACCCAATTGACACAGAGCAGTTCGGAATCAGTACCCATGGGGCAGGGGGAGGCTCCAGCTCAAGAAGAAGTGACACAAGGTGACCCACCATAGAGAGCGCGTGACTCGGACCTTATTTTTATTCTTTCTATGGACCCGGCCGCAGGGGAGGGGGTGGGTGGGGGGTTTGGGGAGGGACATGGTGGGGGGTGAAGGAGAGGGGGAGTTCTTTTATAATAATGTTTAAATAAAAATGTAACTACAAAAGTGGCATACAAAGGAACCTCCGCCATCCTCGTTATTGTTATACAGCCTGCCGATTGCTGATGTTGTCATGCGAAGTTTCCCGACACAAAAGGCGACTATGCTGTATGTTTGTACCTTACTTGATTTATCGTGCTGGAGATGTAAACCTAATAAAATAATAAAAAGATTTAAAAATAAAAAATAATAAAAAAGTGTTGCAAGGGACTTGAAAATCTGCCCCCTCATCTTTCCAGTAACTTCCAACTATCGACTCTGCTGAACACTGTGAAGAGTTTTCCAAATTCTTCTCTGCAAAATTACCATGCATTGAACTCTCAATGGGTCCCCACCTCCTCCCCTGACACCAAAGATCCCCCTTCTACCAAAGATGTTCTCCTCACGGCCACTCTTCTAAACAATGGTGGAGTCTTTAATATAGGCCTGGGCGGTGAACTCTGCTCTGTTTGCTGAGTTTTCTGCATTCTGCGCTCAGCAGAACTTGCAAAGTGAAGAAAACTCTGCTTTGCATAGTGCAGTGTAGTTTTTTCCCTGCTCGCGCTCACAAACAGTACGTTCGCGAGCACGAGTTGCCGCTCAGGTAGAATTTTGTACTGCACTCCGCCAACGAGTTTTATGTCACTTAGCAGAGTTCCACGTAGCGAAACTCTGCAAACTACTCCCAATCCTGCTTTAATCACGCCTCCGCAATGAGCCAGAACACCAACTACAACCACATACAAGTGCAAAATAATGCACCCCGGACCAAATTTGAAAATATCTCTGAAGATGAAGTCACCAAAATACTTGCATGAAGCCAACATCACATCTCTCTGATCCTCTTCACTCATCTCTCGCAAAAAATCTCAGACACATCATCTCCCCAACATGGACTTAAATCATTAACTCATCTCTATCAAGCAGCTCTATGCCATCCTCCCTTAAACTTGGCCAAGTCAGCCCCCCATCAAAAAGCCTGATGCCGACCCGAATGCCCTCAACATTTACAAACCTATATCCAACCTCCCTCTCCTTGCCAAAAATATTGACAAATGTGTGTAGTCACAACTTAACAACCACATTGAAAAATTCTACCTGCATGACACCTTCCAATCTGGGTCTAGGAAAAGCTCTGGTACAGATACTGCAATACTGAACATCATAGATGATCTGCATAGATCCCTAGGCAATGGCCAGGCCTGTCTCTTAATCCTCATGGACCTCTCAGTGGCCTTTCATACAGTCAACCTCAACATTCTCCTAAATACCCTCTCACAATGTGCGGGCATCAATGCTAACTGTCTTTCAGTGGTTCACCTATTACCTGAATCAATGATTGCATCTAATCAAACTAAACAATTCCACCTCATCAGCAGTTTCAGTCCAACAAGAAATTCCCCAAGGATCAATCCTGTCCCCTGCTTTGTGCAACCTCTATATAGAACCTCTGCTCTGTCCTTTGCTGCTGTTTTCACCGTTACCCTGTGTCTGGTGCAACTGTCACTCCGCCGGAATCCTTGCTGGCATAGGAGTCCTAGGGAATCCATGCAATTGCTCCTGTCTTGCCTCCAACACCCTGGTAGGGGACTACAAGCCCCAGGGTGCAACGCTTTACATTCAGGTGCCGCTAGCGAAGGGGAGACGCTTGAAACAACTTCACTCATAAAGCGCTGCCTCTCACCCACGGCGCGGGCCACAACCGGGTGAATCCCGGGACAAGGGCGTGCCCGTTTGAGCCCGTCATATACCGAGGTAGGCCGGGCTGGGCCAGGTTATCGACATTTTCCAAGACGTAAGACTGTGCTGTAACCCTTCTTCTGTGTTTTGAAGATTTAAAGCATAAGGTTATAATGTACATATTTTATCTCTTCCTAGTTACTTTGGGTTTCGTATCTACTGAGGGTTAAAACAATGAGTAAACGCAAATCATTAAAAGGGCAGCGGGTTGTAGGTACATTAGATGCCTTTTTGTTAAGGGCTGAGTCTGCTTTAATACATGAAATTGCCCTAACTGAAAGCAGACTATCGCTTAAGCCCTTCGTAGCTTCAACAATTTTGTCACTGTCGGCACTTGAACCTAATTCCACTCATGTACCTAACCCCACTGCAATTACTCTGCCACAATCACCAGGTATTGACGATGAGAGCGTCACATCCCCTGAGGCTCAGGAGTCACAAAACAGGTCAAATAGGCCGAACATAACCACTAGGGGACAGAAAGTGAAAAACTGCAGAGCGAGAAGCCTTGTCCCTCCACCTAAGAAGAGGAAGGGGCAGGAAATAATAAGCAATCCAACCCTCGACAAAAAACATTAGGACGTGAATCAACGACGGAGGCGAGCTAGTCTAATCAGGATCATGTTTCCCCCTCACACGCTACTGTAGTAACTGGTGATTCCACAGCTTTGGTCCATGAGGATTTTCGGAAAAAACTGGAGGAAACAATTTTAGCTGTCCTGAAACCACTAACAACTATGTTAACCGACATGGAGGGGAGGCTAATTAACCTGGAAAGCCATATCAATCGCTTTCCCACAGTGATAGTAGATCAACAGTACAGGAGTCCGTTCGATAAATCACCCTCAGGATAATTCCAGGATTGGGGATCCTTCACTACAATCAGCATCTAACTCTTCAACCTCATCTAATAATTCAGCAAGGTCCGTTCTGCTGGATGCAAATAATGTGTCCCAGCCCTGTAAATCAACCTATGATTCCTTATCCCAGTCAGGGTAGATCTATAGGAAAAGCCAATTCAAGACCTGACCTAAAGCGGGTATCAATACGTAGAGAGGTCCATACACTGGGTTATGGGGGTCACAATCAAACAAGAATAGGTCACCAAAACTCTATTAGGGATACTTCCCTCGAACCAAAGGAGTTGCACCTTCCCTCGGAAGCAAAACCATACTCTGTGGTGCTGGCCAATGTTCCCCAACGGCCATATGAAGAGATCGAGCACTAGTCAACCCTGCAAAATAAATCACTTTATTTCTTAAGTGGGAAGACAGGAATAAATAATACGCTTTTTACTGAATTCAGGATGGAACGTCTTATCAGCTGGGTTGGAACTTCTATTAAATCACTGCCTGGAGACTGTGTAGTGTTGTCATTCAGTTCCCCAGTTGTGGTTCAAGCTATTTTAGATAGGTTGGGAAAATGGCCAGTCAGAAGCAAGGGTATATGTGTTGTTCCTTTGGGTTTCTTTAGCCAACATTCCAGACTTCTACAGTCCACCAGAGAGGAGGGAAATTGTTTGGGTTCAATATGGACCAGTTATGCTGTCCTTGTCGACAACTATTGTGAAGCCCTTAACACTCTGGAGGACATTGACAGACTGGCCTCTTTCTATCTGCCCTTATTGCTGGGTGGTGGCTTAGCTGACTGCCATGCATGGGTTTATCAGACCAGGCTATAAGGGTGGGCTGTACTAACACACCAAACAGGTCACCCTCCCCGTTGACTATTAAGGAATCAATGGAGCGAGAAGGTAGTATAGCGGCTTTGACTCATGAGCAACATGACCACTGTAATAGTCTATCGGTGCCACGTAGCACTGACCATTCTTCATCCCTAGTGTTGTTGCCATCAATCGCCCACCCCGCCCCTCCAACTCCTACCTGTAGTATTGCCTCATGGAATATCTCAGGGCTCCATTCTAAGTTGCAAAACCCAGCCGGTTGTGAGTTTATTGCTAATTATGACATTCTATGCTTGCAGGAAACATGGGTCAGGGAACCAATTTACATCAATGGCTTTATGATCTTTAACACCCAGGCTGTGAAGGGATAAGGGGAAAGACCTAAGGGAGAACTTTGTACATACATTTCCAATAAACTGGTTACAGATAAAATAGATTTACGTGCGGAGGACTGTTACTTTCATATATTTGAGATATCTCATACTGCAACCCACCGTATTGTTCTGGTACATTTTTATAACAACGCTCCTTCTGGGGAACTCGCCACTATGGTAAAGAATTTAATTGGGGCTATGAATGCCATTAGTAATACTGGCTCTAAGGATCCTATGATATTTGTGGTGGGGGGTTTTAACTGTGCGTTGTGTAGACTTGAGTATATTAAAATGTGTGGCTTTGCCAATGAAGATGGGGAGGGAAACACCCATTTTTGTCATAAAATGGCGCTGGAACTGTTCAATGAACTTTTGTTTACCAATGAGCTGGGCTTTGTGAACGATTTATTAACCACTCCTGTATCAATGCCTTGTACTTTTAATGGAAGAGGATTTGCATCTACCATTGATTTCATGCTAGCCTCATGTATGTCTGCAACAAGGGTGCTCTCCTTTAAGGTTGGGGATAGCTATCTGAGTGACCATTTTTCACTATGCTTTTTGGTTAAAAAGGGGCAAAATAATCACCCTGGTAACTGATAACTTAGAACTGAATAAAACTAATGGTTACTCCTTATGGTGGGCAAATGTGGTCCCCGGCGTCTTGATACCACATCTAATTAAGAACTGTAAACCCGCCTTTGACTCTTGTTTTAGTGAGCCGTCTCTCTATGACGGTATTGTGCATTCTTTCCTCGATATATCAAATGAGGTCAGGAATGTATTATTCGTACAATCGTACAATAAGCCCAAAGGTCAAGGGTGGTTTAATAAAAAATATACCCAAGCGTACTGCAATCTTAAACGTGAGCTACATAGGCAGCCTAGATCTTCGATTAGTGTTAGACAGGCAAGATTGGAGTATAAGTGGGCTATCAAGGAGAGAAAATGCATTTTGAGAGACCAAGCATGGGGAAATCTCCACACTGCTGACCAGCATAAAGATAGCATGGCATTCTGGGGAACAGTGATAGCCCCCTTTTTATCAGCTGATACGGGACCCTCATTTGAGATTGCCAGTTCCGAGGAATCATAGGTCAAGCCCTAAACCAAGGTATATAATGGCCTAGGAAACCTCGACTTGCGTCCATCTGTTAACTCCCTAGAATATCACGATAAGGTGGACCTGCAAGTCACTTTGGACACAGTGAACAGAGCTCTCTCCCTCAGTCTGGGGGGTAAGATCCCCGGACCAGATGGCATGCCAGTAGACTTGTTTAAATCAAATGTCTCTTTATGGGGTCCAAGTGATTAATGCCAGTGCTAGGACAACATTACTAAAGACCTGGGTGGAATCAATAATTATTCCAATCTTCAAGAAGGGGGATCGCCACAACCCCGGTTGTTATAGACCAATTTCTTTGCTTGATTCATTGGTCAAAGTGGTAGGACGTGTTGTCCTGGAACGCTTGCAAGACTGGGAGGAAAATAACCAGGTCCTATCAGATTTACAATATGGCTTCCGGGAAGGGCTGGGTACAATTGAGCAAAGTTTCAATCTAGCCATCATAGTCAGTAAATATGTAAGAGTAAAAAAGGGCAGTTTGTTCCTGGCTTTCGTGGACCTCACCGCGGCCTTCGATTCCGTAAGGCATGATAGACTGTGGGAGGTCCTCGTGGCTATGGGAGTGGACCCAAACATTATTGCCTTTTTACAGCACCTATATAGTGGAGCTTCTGCTAGAGTCCATTACGGTATGGGTGGGAAGTGTACTGAAGCATTTCCCATCAGGAGAGGGGTCAGGCAGGGTTAAGTCCTGGGCCCTTCCTTTTTAATTTGTACATTATTGGACTGAGTGCAGAATTACTCAAGAAAGGACAAGACTTGCCCCAGGTTGGTGGGCGATCCATACCTGCTCTCCGATACGCAGATGATGCAGTTTTAATGGCGCGAAATTTCTTGCAAAGGGTCTCAGTCAGTTTTAGGGATTTAATGAAGGATTTGGGTCTAAGTATTAATATTTCGAAGACCTTTATCATGAGATGCGGCCAAGGGACCCATGAGACAAGGGAGATATTAGTGGACGATAGGAAGTTACTCTCAACCAGGTGTTTCACTTATCTTGGCATCCTATTTAATCAGAATAATACATGGAAACAAATGATAACTGCTAAGAAACAGATGCATCTCAGGTCAACCATTGCTCTGCCACCTTCGCTAAGAAGCTAGATAGGAAGCTGCCAGGGGAGCTTCTGAAAATGTATAATGCCAAATGTATTACCTCTGGGATATACGGGGCAGGGTTGTGGGGTTTTGCCAATACCATCCCATTGCAACACGTGGAAAACTCCTTCCTGCGGTTTATTCTATCTGTCTCTTCTAGCACTCCCTCGTACGCTTGTCATGAGGAGCTGGGTCTCCCTTACATTTCTGACCTATTTAAACTGGAACCAATACTCCTATGGCATAGGGTCATGTCCAAGAAACAGACTAAGCTAAACAGGGCGATTTTGCAGGATAGTCTTAGACTGGAAGGGGCCTTAAAGATCCCTTGGGTCAGGTTTGTCTGTAATTTTATGCACGATTTAGGTCACCCCGAATATTTTACAAATCCAAGCTCCATGGTGGCGATTAGCAGAAAGGCCCTAAAAAAAGTGGGTCTTCAATTATTGGGCTCTCTAAGAATGGCAGGGGAAATTTTAAAACCTAGTGTAATGCAACACCAGCTAACACTAACTTCCCTAGGGATGGAGCCATACTTATCATATGTACCTAGAGGCTTCGATAGGATGCTATTAACAAGATTTAGACTGGGTACTGTGCACAGATTAATGACAATACCAGTAATGAATGACTGGTCTCGAACTGCGATATTTTGCCCATGTGATAAACGATCTGAGTAATTTATTCATTTAGTCTTTATTTGTAAATTACATGTAGCATTAAGGAAAGCTTGGATACTTCCTCTTTTAAAACACCAAGGGTTGAGGCAATGTTGCCTAGCTTTAATATTATTGCAGTTATTGGAGAACAAACATATCGCTTGGAGGGTAGCTATATTCTTGAAGAAGGCGCTCCAGCTAAGGATATGTCGGATAACTGATGTATAGTAATTTGCTGGGCCTGCCCCCCCTTGTTTTACGCAATCCCTTTTTTAATATCTTTTTGATTTTTCTTATATCTTCTCTCTGTAAATATTGTTAATCAAGTATTGTTTTTTTGACTTGTATAATCTATAATTACATTTTTAGATTTTTGTTTTTATGTGCTTTCATGATTGTTTAATAACAGTCCAATAAAGCTTTCCTTGACTTGACCCCTTGCTGGAATCCTTAAACAAGCCAAATTTGCCTATCATTTTTATGCAAATGACACCCAACTCTACATCAAGATCTCAGCATTTAAAGACAACTAGCACCTAAATAACACCCTCTCCATGGTACATTCCTTGCAAACTGACACCCACTTAAAACTTAATCCAACAAAACTGTCCCCCCCATCCAACCTAAATGATAATCCTAACCTATCCACAACTGACTTGACAACCTAACTGCCCTAAACTGTAAACTTTCTATCTCCAACTCTGTCAAGTCACTAGGGATTACAATTCCCAATACCCAAAACATGAAATACCATATTAATGCCTCTACAAAAGGTGCCTTCTGTTTGCTGATACACCTAAAAAAGAAATCAAACTATTTTCTCACTGAAGACACAAAGAATGTAGTATAATCCAAAACAACGAATGATACAGAACGCCTATATAGCAACCACACCTCCCTCTAAATTGCCCAAAATCAGTCCAAGGTGTATACATTTAGAACAGCATAGCATGCGCATTCACTGCTCCCGCTGTTTCCAGAGAGCGATCCAAGGATCAAAATAGTTCTGTCCACAAATGCGAAGTGCAACGCGAAAAAAAAATATTTCTGTAGCCAACTAGTCCAATCCACAACAATTTTGTTTCCCAAGTGTCTTTTATTTTCCCCAGGATTTATATAAAAACAGCCAACGCGTTTCGTCCACTGTCTGTGAACTTCACCAGGGTGTCATGATTTGTCATACATATAATCCTCAAATGTGTCAGAAAGGTAATATCTTCCACTATATAATAACCTGGTTGGTGATCTGTGCCTATTTATCGTAGGGCCCTTGCTTATCCAGGGCAAAACGAGTATCCTCCTACGAATGCATGTATCAATGGAGGAATGGCACCTTAGTAAGCACTGATGTCGGCTTCATGAGACTGCGTCTTCCTGCAGGTGGAAGACATTAACTTTCTGATACATTTGAGGATTCTATATGACAAACCACAACGCCCTGATGAAGTCTACAGGCAGTGGATGAAATGCGTTCGCTGATTTTATGTCAATCCTGAGAAAAATAAAGGACACTTGGGAAACAATATTATTGTGAATTGGACAAATTGGCCACAGATATTCTCTTTTGCAATGTAGTATAATACAGTTATTACAATTGATTCTCTCTATACTGGACTACTGTAATGCAACGATCACAGGAACCCTAAAAATCTAACTTAGTCCTATGAAAACCATACTCAATGCCGCATCCAGACCAATCTCTCTGGGGAGAAGCACTTTGATCCCATCACTCCAACACTAAAAACTAAAAAAAATTTAACAATCAAAGCGAGAAGTATATTCAAAACGGCTTGCATAACCCACAAAGCCCTCTACACTGAGACTAGTATCTGCCTCACAAATAAACTATCAACAGCTGGCCAAAAGAGACCTTTGTGAAGCTCAAACACTCTACTTCTGATTCTGCCCAAATTTAAGAAAGAAAAATCACTCACCCTTTCATTCACAGGGAATGCGCCCAGAATTTGGAATGCTTTGCCAATAGACCTACGTAACACTCATTCATTCCTTCACTGCAGACAAAAGCTCAAACTACTTCTACTTAAGAAATACCTGAATCCTACCTCCTAAAGTAATCATTGTTTCTCGATACACTTCCCCTCAACCTTCAAAGAGCCTCCAATAGCCCTACCTCTGGAAACAATTGTGCATTTTTTCCTCCCGCTTCTGTATCATCCTACCATCACTACCTACAAACTACCTCATTGATCTACTTCCCCACCTTGGGTCAGGTTTGTGCTATATAAAACTCAGAAAATAAAATACATTTTTCAACCAGAAATACAATTTCTAACAGCATGGGTCTGCCTTCAAAGACACCCCACAGTTTTTAAGGCACAATATTCTCTTTGCAAGCACACATAGGGTGCTCTAGCCTTCCTTGGCCACTTGCAGTACAACCATGTGATAGCAGAAGTGCGGGAGTGGCCCTCTGATGAGAGTTACCTCTCTGCATCCAGTCCTCAGAACTTCAAAGGGAACTCTTCTTCTCCTGGGTCCCCCAGCAAGCCCATTTCTCTACTGTACCTCAGAGAATATAAGTGAGCACAGCCATCAGCCATGGAGCAGTAAATCCAGAGTCCCATCCAGTCTAAGTCAAGGGTGCTCCACCAACCCAGACAGGGCTTCTTCTTCAGTGTCCTGCAAAATTCATCTTCTTTTCGGTCTTTCTCTCACCTGTGCAGAGGTTTTTTAATGGGGTGGAAATTTCAAGAAGGCAGGCACCTCTGCCCAATCAAAGGAAGAAGTATCATCACTCAACTCTTCTCCTAACCCTCCCGCACAGCATTTAGGGGCAATCCAAGGTGATGAGCAACTTGAAGTGATCTGTTGTTTGTGGAGTGGAGGTGCTGCTGTTCCTTTTTCCTGCTGGTTTTCTGAGGCTAATCGAAGGGGACGGCTGTTGGTTTCTGGCCGCTGCTGCCCTCAGAAGTTGGATTGACGGCCAGTGGGACTACATTACCCAGAAGCCCCTAGTGGCACAGCCTTAGCGCGTCACTAACGGGCGCCAGGAGGTGCTTAAATCGGTGCTAGGCCCCACACAGCGCGGGACGCGTGCGGGCGTGCCCTCCGCGCCCGTCAGCGACAGGAAGAGGCTAGGCTGGGCCATTCCCCTAACGCCGCGCTAGGACTCTAAGTAAGACTTTGATGTGAACTCTATGTATTAATTTCCATTGCGTACTGTGTATTGTCCTTAGTTTCATCGGCACAGTAATGAACAAGAACAAACGCAAAGGGGGGGCAGGAGTGGTTGGGACCCTGGATGCCTTCCTTAATTGTGCGGAAAGCATGCTCATGCACGAAATTGAGGTTACTGAAATGAAGCTTTCTTTAGATACTTTAAGCCTACCCCCTGGACAATTGGTCACTGAAGATTTATCTTGCGGCCCTATAATGTGCTCTCAATCCTCAATATTGTCCAGTGGTGGATCCCAGATAGACCCCCCCTTCAGGCCAATGATTTGAGTACTGATAGTAACCTTGTAGCTTTTGATAGCAAGGCTAGAACCAGACAAAAGAAAGTAGTTACTGCTCCTGGTACAGTTGTTCAAACAAGGAAAAGGAAAGCTTGTAATGCCCCGAGAAGAAGTGCCCAGGTTGTGAAATTAGCTAAAAATAGGAGTACAGGTCCTGTAAGGGGAGGGTCTAAGGTAGTTACCACTGCGTTAGTACATATTGGAGATGATATACCAGTCATGGATCAACCACATTATGGGCAGCAACTTCAATATCCTAATGTGCTTAAGGAAGTTTCTATAAACCAACTCAAGGATTTACTTAAAGCCCATCCGGACCCGCTTGTTGGTAGACTAAACCTAATAGATCAAAAGTTAGCCAAAATTGAAGAACATTTATCCAAAACAGTTGATAATCCTATAGGGAGTGGTCCTAGTGAAGTAGCAGGGCTTAAACGGGTAGGAAACTCTGAGAATCCTCAAGCCCAAATACGGGCCTGTGAAGATCCCCCAAATCCTATTCCCCCTTTTGTGTGTGTTAATAACCGCTCTGCCCCAGTGTTAACAACTTCTAATGTAATAAATCCATGCAATCAACTGCCAAATGGTCCTGTGCTGAGGCCTAGGGTAGAGGGCAGCGGTGATGGAAGTTTTTTTTTAGATCTACCCCCAGAGTCAACACCTTATACCTATATGTTAGCAAATACCCCGCTTTTGCGACCACGTGAGGAAGAACACTGGTCCTCACTAACAAATAAGGCCCTTCACTTTTTGGATACAAAAACGGGGCTTGGGAAGCATCTATTTGATGAATTCTTGATGGTCCGAAGGGTGGCTTGGGTGGGTAAATCTGTGAAAGGCATGGCAGCGGACTATAAAGTTATTAGTTTTAGATCCCCTAAATTAGTTAGGTGTATTTTGGAAAGGGCATCAGCCTCCTTAACCCCTTCAGTGCTGCGCGAATTTCGCTGCAGTGCTGAAGGGTCATAAATCACATTGACTCATGACGGAAATGTTCCGTCATCAGCACCGGAGCACCGACGCTGATGACGGAACCGTTCCGTCATGAGCATGGAAGGGGTTAATAAGGGAAGACTGTATTCACATTCTTCCTCTGGGGTTTTTCTATCGTGTTAGTCCACATACTAGATGGGGTACCCATAGATATCAGAGTCAAGTGCTGGGACCGATGAATTATGTTGTCCCAACTTATAATAGATATGAGGCCCTGAGCTCTTTGGAAGAAAATGATTGAGTCAGTGCCCCATGTCAAGACTATAATTCTGTGAATTCAGTTAACAAGCACCTAGGAGAGGTAGGAGGCACTAAAATGTGCCATCAATGGAGGGGTTCCCAAATGGATATAAATACTCCTTTAGCTGGCCAACCATTTAATGGAACTATTATCGAGCTTGAGACAAGTCCCTTATTAATCTGTCAAGAGGCTATGAGAGCACAAATGGCCAGGGCTAATATATGTAAACGTCATGGTACAGAGTAGTGTGGCTCAATGGTTAGAGCGGCAGACCCTGATGCAGAGTTCTGGCCAGGGACCAGGGTTTGATTCCCGCCTCGGCGGGGTCTCGGGCTCAATTTCCTCAGACCTGTTAATTCTCGCCTCGGTGCCTATTCTAATCACAGGCCCCACGCTGCAACTCTGGGCAATAGCTTGCTTACCCTCCACACCAGCCCCAACAGCGCTAAGGATGCCTGGCTTCACCCTGGGGGTGCCCAGGAGTGGACACTTCACAGGGAAAGCCAGGAGGGGTTCCACAGCGGTATGAGTATCAGCGCCAGGAAGCCGAATAGGCGACACCGCAAGGTGACCATCTGGTGACAGTGCGCTCTATAAGTACCATGACATTTACATTTAGTAATTTGTCAAGAGGCTATGAGAGCACAAATTGCCAGGGCTAATATAGCGGGTGGAGAAAGTTCTATTGCGGTAATAAATAGTGGAGACTTCCGGAATGAGGCACGTCATTTTGGCCTCATTTCATGGAACATAGCCGGCCTGAAAAATAAACTACAGTCATCAGATTGGCAGTCTTTTATTGATGTTAATGATATTGTGGTCCTACAAGAGACCTGGTTAGTGGACCCGGTATTTAGATCTGGATATATTAATTTTTATAAACCCACCATTGTTGTCCATAGGGGGATACTGATGGGGGGGCTCATCACCTGGGTAAGGCAGGTATTCAGTTCAGCAGCTGGATACGGATGGAGATGATATACTGGTAATTAAGATAAAAAGAAATGGTGTTAAGGGCCTTATAATTATCAATGTATATGCAAGAGGGCTACCCGGTGGGGAAGACTCAGGTACCATTACTCTTCTAGATTTTTATCTTAATATGTAAAAAGGAGTGAATGACAGAGTGGTGGCTGGCGATTTTAACTGCACTTTTGAGCCTTTGGATACAAATGATATTGATTTAGGGCAGGAAGAAGATATGATATGGGAAATCCCGCAACTATCTTTGGCACCGATTGGGAAATGGTCGGAAGCGGTCATACAACTAAAAGTTGTGTGCTTGGAGCATGGACTAAGAGCAGCTAATGGGAGGACTATGTCCGATAAGAACGCGTCACCAACCTATAGCAGTGGGTGAAGAAGTAGCCGTATTGACTATGTATTAGTCAATAAGGAATTCTGGCCAAAACTAATAGACATGATCATTGAGGAAAGGGTCGAGAGTGATCATAATCCCCTGGTTTTAAAAACGGCAAGTGTGGGCACAAATTCAGATGATGTGCCACCATCGGGAGTAGAAACCCATCTAAGTAATGAGACCAGAAGAGTCAAATGGTCTAAAATATTATTAAAAGAAGACCAGTTGGAGGACATTAATACTCTGGTTTCTAAAGCGATGGTAGACCTTCTAAGCTGTCAAGACAAGCCAGGATACGAGTCCAAAGTTGCACTGGAACATAATTATCTTTTTAAGATGATGAAAGGATATTTTACTGCTAAAATAAAAAAAGTTTTCCAATGATTCATGGTATGGGAGCACATGTAAGCTGGCTTACAAAGCATTAGCTCTGGCAATGGACACGCCGTCTGGCGTCACCATGCGCTCTACAAAACTCCCTATTATTATTATTATTATTATTATTATTATTATTATTATTATTAATAATTAGATCTAAGCATAGGGATAGCATCCACCAAGCTCGAGTGGAGTATAAGTTGGCACAATACAAAGCAAAGAAGGAGTGGTACGAGGATTACTGGCAAGAGCTGTATGGTGCCAGCCTAGAAAGGAACATGGTTGGATTTTGGTATTTGTTGAAGTGGGGCAAGGGTAGTACTAGCCAACCACCGACTACCCATGTAGCACCCGAGCTGTGTGTCTCACATTTTAATAAACAATTTGCTGTTGATCCTGGAGAACGTGATGTACCACAGGGGTTTTTGGATAATCAAGTTGATCTTCCTGTATTGTGTTTCACCAGACAGGAGGTAGAAGCTGCTTTAAATAGTGTACAGAGTGGCAGAGCCCCATGGCTTGATTGTGTTCCTGCAGATTTGTTTTTATATAATAAGGCTCTTTGGGTACCATACATACAGCATCTTGTAAATGCAATTGTGAAAGGTTCCCCAATCCCTGAGTCATGGAAAGGTGCGGAGATTTTACCTATTTTTAAAAAAGGGGATAGATCAGATCCCGGAAATTATAGGCCCATTAGCCTAATCATTTGTTTGCAAAAGGTGACAGCCAGGCTTGTGTTGACCCGCATTTTGGACTGGATCGATGAATGTAATATCATATCCCCGTTACAGGCGGGCTTCCGCTCTCACCAGAGTACAATTGACCAGGTTTTTAGATTTGCTTTAATTTATTGGTGTGTCGTTATTCTCAATGGCGGGAGAATATATGCCGCTTTCGTAGGCTTAAAGTCTGCTTTCGACTTGGTTCCTAGAGCCAGGTTGTGGGATGTCTTAGCCAAACAGGGTTTGCCCAGGCACTTGTTGGCCTTTTTGATCAAACTTCATGAAGGAAATGTTGCCCAAATCCGTTGGGGTTTGCATGGCCAAGTGACTGATAGATTCCAGGTTGAAAGAGGGGTCAGGCAGGGGTGTGTACTGGCACCTACTTTATTTTCACTCTATATTAACAAAGTGATGAAGTATTGCGACAACCACCCTACTGATGCCCCGACCTTAAATGATAGCAAAATATCTTTGTTAATGTTTGCCGATGATATCCTGTTATTATCAAAAACTCAGCAAGGGCTCCAGACGGCTATAATAAGATTTGAGGTATTCAGTAAGGACTATGGTCTCATCATAAATGTAGATAAGACCAAGTTCATGGTCCTCCATAAACAGAAATGAGTTAAGGGGCTAGTCACCATGAATAATGTTGTACTAGAGCAGGCAAATGTCTTTAGGTATCTAGGTATTACATTAGCCGATTGCCCCCATACTGAAAATCTATAATGCAAAAATGACAGCATCAGTATTGTATGGGGCAGAATTATGGGGCTTTAGTAATTTATCTGCACTCTCGACCTCACAAAACAAATTTATGAGGTCTAATATGGGCTTACCACAATCTACCCCACTATTACCGCTCTACTATTATTTGGGAAGTCAGTATTTGGAGGATGTGGCCCATTTTAGACCCGTGGCCTACTGGAGTAGGCTCTGGGTCACCCCAGAGCTCACCGAGTATGCCTATGCTCTTTTGGAGGTCAGGGATACAGTTATGAAGGAAAAATGTTGTGGTTAAAGCAATTCAAGCTAACATTGTGTTACTTGGGGTTGAATTTGTTGTGGCAAAATCCAACTAATGCAACATTTCCGTCCCGCAAAGAGCTCAAAGAGCTATACTGGAACATGGTTACGATAAAACGTTTCTCGCCTATGACTAGCACTTCCTTGTCTAGGGTATACCTAGAGACCAAACATGCACCCGCTTACGAAAAATACTGGGACCTTATAACGGTTCCATGTGATAAGAAAATGGTTCCACCAATTCAGGATAGGTACCCTTCCTATCAACCTATTCACAGGTAAATGGGGTGCAGGTTCAAGTATGAATGCCCGTTTTCTCTAACACAATTGGAATCCATTGGCCATGTTCTTTTTATTTGCCCAGTCTATTGGAATGTGAGACATAAATGGTTAAAGCCGATTTGTCAGTCAATGAGGATTACTTCTGGCACTGAAGCCATACGGATTTTAAAAACTGATGAGAATGAGTTAAGCATAATTGCTATCTCTAAATTTCTACATGGCATGTGGATAATTCGTGCTCATGGACTGAGTAACAAATGAATGTTGAGATGTGACTGTATAAACTGGTTTTATTGCTACCTGGTATATAAATGGTGGCTGTTTTATGGATATTACTGTTTTATAACGATTTTATACTAATTTATTGTAAATTTGTATAACCGGATTATGTAACTTTGGATCATTTCGTGGGGATCTTGTATTTTGTAATGATAAACTCCAAATGTTTTATGGTTATTATTTAAAATTGTAAATGTCTTTTATGATTACGTGATCGAATAAAGACTACTATCACTTGATCTTTTGAAAAACCTCACTGAGAGCTTGAAACCAAACCCCTAACAGTCATAGCTACCTGGTCTATTTCCCTTCAAAACTTCAAAGAGGAGCCCCTCCTGTGATTGGCTTCAGAGGTCTGGCCTTCTTCCCTTTGGATGAGCCTACCCAGGCCTGGTGCAGTGTAAAAAGTAATTAGCACATACAGATTCCATCCGCACACTTATGTTTGCCAGGAACAGCCTTCATCACTGGCCCTTCCGTGTAGAAAGCCTTTGAAAATCTGGCTGACCAGCAGAATAACTAACTTGACTCAGCAGGGAGAACAAAATCCTGAAATCTAAACACTAGTGAAGACAGAGAAATATGATCAATCTTCGAGCTCCAGAAGGAGCGCAGATATGTGTAAATTAATGTCAGATCTGGATTCAAGATTCCATTTTACCATAAAACGGGTGTGTCATCTGAGTCTCTAGGCCTAACTATGACAAAACTGTACTTTAGTGGAGATTTCCCCTGTGCTGCATAACTCATTAGAGCATATACTCTTTTTTTTGTGAGGCACTGCAATCTTACATCGTGTGGCCTACACTGAATCATCACCAATCCTTAAAAGGTTCCTTTTGCTACAGCCTACCTGTGTGCAGATACTGGACTGAGTTGGACGGTAATCCCACTTCCATAGTCTGCACACTTGTTCACGTGTAGCTATCTCAGAGCTCCTTACCCCAGCTGCACATAATGCAGGCTCACACTCCCAATCCATTTCAACAAAGTTTGCAGTGAGTGAAACTCAATTAGTAACCCCAAAAAACGGATAATCTAAAAGCAAAAAACCCAGGCGGTTAAATGGTAGTCGGGAACCTACTTTTCTACATCATACAATATGTTTTGGTGAAGGATTTACTTCAAACACATTTTGTCTCTGTAATTTGATTTAGGGGCTCATGAAAATAATAATCCCAGGGTTTCTTTAAATAATATTTAATTGGTGTGTTTCCGTAGTCCACATTCAACATTTATTTTATTGATAGGGCTAGATTAGTTATATCAAATAGGATTTAAGTTATTTAATCTATACTACTATTATAAAGAGAGAACTGTGTCCTTTGAGCCAGGTAAACTCGAAAAGTACACCACCAATCCAAACACCCAAGACATCTTTGAAAACCTCAGGGCAAGCAGAAGGACATAGGCTATTAAAAATAAAAAATATACATTGTTTAAAAAATTTAGAAATAAAAATAAAGTAGGCCCTTGCAAGTAGCGCCGGCCGCGACGTCTGCGTGATGACATCATTTGCGCTCCGTGGCAACACTTCCTGAAATGGCGGCGAATCGTGCTGCCCGGGGTGTCCGAGGCTGTGCAGCTCAGCGGATCGTGCCCACATGCGTGCTGACATCATTTGCGCTCCCTGGCAACACTTCCTGAAATGGCGGCGAATCGTGCTGCCCGGGGTGTCCGAGGCAGTGCAGCTCTGCGGATCGTGCCCATTGACGGAAGATCGCGACCTGCTCGGAGGACTGCTGCAGCCCTGCTTGCTGCTGGGCGAAGTGGCGGCCTGTGCGGGCGGGGAGCCTGGAGCGGGACGGGACAATCCCCTAGAGCACGGACGGGGGTGAGTCCTGGAGTGACTGGCGCTGCTTCATGCGCGGGGAGCGAGAGGTAGCAAAAGGTGAATTACAGGAGGAAAAGTGCCTGGAGCGGGACCGGCGGCTGAGGTAAGGCTCAGGCTCTCCGGACACGGGCGGGAGTGGGCCGGGGCCGGGGCGGGAGGGGGAGGGGGCGGGAGGTTGGCCCTGAACAACGGCGGCTGAGGTAAGGCTCAGGCTCCGGGACACGGAAAATGTCGTGGCGGGCGGGGGCCGGGCGAGAGTGCACGCAAGCACTGCACCTGCATGTTTGCTCTGCTCCTCTACCCAGGCCAAGTTTTCAGTCCGTAAGGTTAGACTGTCTCGTATGGGAGGTTGGTCTTTTGCTTACCTGGATCCTCATCTATGGAACTCGCTCCCCCCATTTCTCAGGAATGAAACGATTTATTGACAAAGCAGTCCCAGATATGGTGGTCTGCTGACCGGCCCCAGCAGGCCAGCATCCCTGGGAGGGCTAGCCATGTCGCAAACTGTGACAGCCTCATTAATACTCATGAGGCATGCAATTTGCGACCCCATCTGAAGCGCAAGCAGTGTCTGAGACACTGTTGTATATTGTATTTTGCGACTCGCAAATTGTGGCTCTCAATTTGGCTTAATTTGCGACTCGCACATTTTATTGGTCGTACATCTGACCCCTTGTACCTAGATTGAGTGGGGATTTTACATTATTTCATTTTTGGCTGTAATGTTGTTTTGCTGTTGTTGCCCATATGCAACATGTAATTAAATTTTCTCTGAGGAATACCTTGCAGCTTGTTCAAAGTTACAGAGAGCAAACCAAATACTGATCACAGAAACTTCTTTATCTAATAGAAATTAGATTGTTTTGCTCACAGAGGGATTGCAGCCTCCCTGCTCAGTGCTGCATCTTTTAACAGTCCTATTTTATACAAGTAGATTAATCGAAAGGCATTGCCTAGACTGCTAGTGTCTTTACTGTTCCAAGGATCTCTATTGTCAATTGTTTATTTTACATAAAAACCTACACTTTTCTTACAACTGAATTGAAGCATACATGTATGCCTTTGTTGGTGATAAAGTAAACTTTCTCGGAACATATCAGTTAAGCAGTGGATCTTGCCTGGATTGTACGATATCTGTATGTGTGGAAGAGCTGCACTTTGTGTCGATGAATAGTTGAAATTGAGCCAGTGCATAACTTGTACAGTATATAATAGCACAATAAAGGTTTAAGCGATTTTCAAATGATTATATCACCAAGAAAAGTGCCTGTTGTAGCATTCCTGTTCATTCTTTCTGGTATCAAGGTACTTCTTATGCTGCAGGTTGCGATCTTAGATTATCAATGTTTGGTGCACACTCCTTTAGGGGTGCTCAGCCTCCAAAGCTTTCTTCCTGGAGGGAGGTTTGCAGGATATCATTGGGGCTGCAGATTGGTCCAGTTAAAGTTTGTTTAAAAGTTGTTATTTAAGAAAATCTTTTACAAGTGCAATTGACAATATGTTAAATATAGATTTTTTACAGCCTGTTGGGCAGAAAATCTGGATTTTATTAAAGACATGGAGACTAAGATTATCATTGATACCCTCCCTAGTGGGGGTCAAAGTTACTGAATTTGTATTGTTTCATTTCTTTCAGAGTAAGAGAATTTCTGTCTGATGAAATTTTCTTTTGGAAATTAACAGCCTGATTCATGTACGGGCCGTTTTGCGTGGCCCTAATAGCGAATCATAGCGACTCGCTATTGAGGACACGCAAAATGGTATTCATGTAGGAATTGCTAAATAAATAGCGATTCCTACATGTTCTCTATTTGCGAGTAGAAAATTGCTACTCGCAAAAAAAGGAATAACTCCCCATTCATTCCTATGGGCCAAAAGGCCCATAGGAATGAATGGGGAGTATCCCTTATTTGCGAGTAGCAATTTACTACTCGCAAATAAGATAGCGATTTTAAGGGTGCCAGGGGTGTCCAAAGGACACCCTGTAGCACCCCTAAAATGCACATTTGAACAGGTGTTGCGCACACACATGTCCAAAGGACATGTGTGTGTGCAACATGCAACTTAGAAAAATGCTTTTAAAAGCATTTTTCTAAGTTTTTGCTATTTACCGAGAGGTCTGACCTCTCGGTAAATAGCGGCCCAAATTTGCAAAATCGCAATTTTTGAAAGTGTCATGAATAGCATTTAAGGAATCTCTAATAGAGATTCCTTAAATGCTAATCCTCGCATATTAGCTAATTCTTCATTAGCGATTTTTGCATTTGGGATTGTGAATCCCAAATGCCAAAATTACACTCGCAAAAGGCAAGATTCTGAGACAGATACTGTCTGGGGGAACTTTAAAGCTTATTACAGGGGTATTCAAACTGTGGGGCGCGAACCCCAGGGGGGCCGCGGAGTGATAGGAAGGGGGTCGCGCATTCCCTTCACACTTCTGCCCAGGCCCATAGCTTCAGCCCCCCTCCTCCCCCGTCGTGTGTCTCAGCCCGGGCTGCTGCAGTGCACCTGGAGCTGCTGGGGGCTCGGCAGGGCAGTGTCTGGAGTCTTATCTCCGGCACAGCCCGAGTTTTTCACAGGTAATTAAAGACCATTTGCATATTTACATACCTTTTGTAAACTGGTTATAGAGGCTTCGTTTTTTTTTCTAGTTCTAGTACCCCCTGGGCCCCACTCTGCCTATTCCATACATTTGCATTTTACATTTACTGGGGTAGTGTGAGAATGCATTTCATAACAAATATTTGCAATGCAATAGGTCTCGCATTAATTAAGTTTGAGCTGTTGGCATTGATAAATCTTGCAACACCAATTGCAACAAAACTCTATAAATTGTAGGCCAAATAAATGTGTATTTATTTTTGTAGCAATGGTGGCATGCTGCGCTTTAGATGAATATGTTTAAAAGTAAAGTGCGTTATACTGCGATTGCTACAATAGGTAATTGTGGACACGTTAACAATTGATGTATGCACTGATGGTTGGTGGTGTGTGTGCCTGTAGAAATTGTGCACTGATGGTGTAAAAAGGTCAGGCTACCAACCAGAATAAAAGATCCTTAAGTATTGCCCGGCGGTATCGCTTCTTAAACCCACAAGATATTAACCAATGAAGAGGCAGGCGCTGGAGACTGGAAGGCAGGAAACAAAGGTTTTATTCTCTCCGGAGGAGAACACATCAGTTCAGACAGCCAGTATCGTCACGAGGTGCTCTACCCGCATCTCTGAGGCCTGGCCTCTTATACACATTTTCATGATCTTTATTGTAAGTAACACATTCTTGTAATGCTTTGAAGTATGAAAGGACATCCTCTGAATCTCCCCTACAGGCCCGTTCCCACACACATTTACAGTTGAAGTCCCCACCCCAGTCACAACAGGTGATGATTATCGCGCAGCTGGACATCCCGCCGATTCACGGGATGTGGGGGGGTTGATCGGATCTCATAGGGTGGGGGCTTTGATCAACTCGAGGGTCCTTTGATGAGGGAAGCTTCCTACTGTACGGGGGGGGGGGGGGGCAATAAACAGTATCCGCAGAGCTAGGTGGCGGCCTGGGAACGAGGAAGACAAACGGGCACACAGGAAAGGGGGTTTGTATCAAAGGGCCTGGGACCATGAAAAGGAATGAAGGGAGGTGTCGCGCTGGGAACAGGATGGGGTTCTGAGGCAGAGCTGCGCTGAAGAGGGGTTTATGACCCAAGGCGTGCGAGAGCGGGGGGGTTGTCAGCGTGCGGGCTTTGCGAGGGCGAAGGGCTATGCTGGGGGCCCGTGGCGTGCAGAGGGTGGTTCTGATCGAGGCACCTAAAATGGCAGGTGCACACGACAAAAAGTGTGGCATCCGGGGAAAAAGGCAAGATGGCGCAGATAATGTTTACCAAACCGTACTAATTTTCCACAATGGCTGGTGGTGTGTGTGCCTGGTGGAAGTGTGCACTGCCGGCTGGTGGTGTGTGTGCCTGGTGGAAGCGTGAACTAACGGCTGGTGGTGTGTGTGCCTGGCGAAAGCGTGCACTGATGGCTGGTGGTGTGTGCCTTGTGAAAGCGTGCACTGACGGCTGATGGTCTGTGTGTGCCTGGTGAAAGCGTGCACTGACGGCTGGTGGTGTGTGCCTGGTGAAAGCGCGCACTGACGGCTGGTGGTGTGTTTGTGCCTGGTGAAAGCGTGCACTGACGGCTGGTGGTGTGTGTGTGCCTGGTGGAAGCGTGCACTGATGGATGGTGATGTGTGTGCCTGTAGAAATTGTGCACTGATGGCTGGTGGTGTGTGTGCCTGGTGGAAGTGTGCACTGCCAGCTGGTGGTGTGTGTGCCTGGTGAAAGCGTGCACTGACGGCTGGTGGTGTGTGTGTACCTGGTGAAAGCGTGCACTGATGTCTGGTGGTGTATGCCTGGTGGAAGCGTGCACTGACCGCTGATGGTGTTTGTGCCCGGTGAAAGCGTGCACTGACAGCTGGTGGTGTTTGTGCCCGGTGAAAGCGTGCACTGACGACTGATGGTGTCTGTGCCTGGTGAAAGTGTGCACTGACGGTGTGGTTGTGTGTGTGTGGTTGTGTGTGTGATTGTATGTGTGGTTGTATGTGTGGTTGTATGTGTGGTTGTGGCTGTGTGTGTGGTTGTGTGTGTGTGTGGTTGTGTGTGTGTGGTTGTGTGTGTGGCTGTGGTTGTGTGTGTGTGGTTGTGTGTGTGGTTGTGCGTGTGGTTGTGGTTGTGTGTCAGGTTGTGTGTGTGGTTGTGTGTGTGACAGTAATACTAAAAGCATCTCAAAATAAAGGAACACAAACATCGAGTTTGTGGAAAGAGAAAGCACGTTGTAAGTCAAACGGGCAGCAACAAAGCATTAACACAACATGTTCTTTGATGTTTGTTGTTTGATGTTCTTTGAACGAGAACATCAAAGGGGTGCCGCGAAAGTGATCGCGGGCGAAAGTGAAAGTGATCGCGGGCGCTTAATGAGCATTACGAGGTTTGCCATATGGCGCCTCTGCTCTAAACTAAAATTGTGGTGTCTGAGATCATAACTAATACAACACTGTCTATTTGGTTTTATGTCTGGAAAGACAAACATTGTGCACATTTATTATTCTGGCTTTGACAACTGCAAAGTGTGTCAAAGCTTTTCAAAATGTGGATGTCTACCAGAACTCCCAAGTACGCAAGGATGGAAAATAATTGGTTTTCACAAAGAAATAATTTAGGATTATAATTCTGACTCTTACTGTACAGACAGGATACACAGGCACTGTTTCGTTCTCACTAGAAGTAGCTTGAATAATTGGCACAAAATTAACATTTTATGTGGCTTACCCTTGATGGTTGTTCTTGTACTGAAATGTGTACTGGATGATGCACCTCAAGTACAAATCTCATGCAAGGCAGTGCTTGTAAGTAGCATAGATCAACATCATGCAAAATAGTTTTCTGCGCATGGGTGGATTATGACGCAATTCTAGCTAAATATGGCACTACACACATTTTTCCCATTCGTGCATTGTACTACTTAGCATAACTCGAAAAAACGTTCATCCCCTGTAAGATTTTTCTTAATGATTAAAATAATATTTAAACATTGAAAAAAGTTAACCTGTTACTCGCAATTTATTATAAGATTTTACTTAAGGACTAAAAAGATATTTAAACTATAGATCTTAGATGTACAAAAAAAGATCAATTTATGACATGAGAGTGGTTAGAAATTTGTATATACTACTACTGAAAGAGGTGAAGTGGAAATTTTAGAAACACTTGTTTTTGTATTAATGTAAGTCGCATGAATAAAACCATAAAGCATCCTCGTGGAAGATAATTGGCTGCTTTTTCACTGTTGCCTTGTGCAGGGATTATCCCACCTGCGTGATCGTCTTTTCCAATCTCACAACATATCTGGAGACACACTTTTGGCTTTAAGTAAATTAATAAACAAGTTACTAAATGAATTAGCCATTAGTGCTCTACGGGCAATCTTTAAAGAATGCAACGGGGAGTAGTTCAGAAGTGAAATGTATATGTCGTTTTTTTCTGAAGGAGAAGTAATGCATGACAGCAATGTATGTGTCAGTATTTGTAGAGCGTGAACCTAGATCGACAGCAACACAGTTCTAAATTGGGGGCGAGGCCCTAGGAAGACACAAACATTACAGGAAGGTCATCAAATCCCTTGAAGGTGAACCAGTTGTGTTTTCCTTTAGGATAGGCCCCTCATATTAGCTATACTGAGCATATATCCTTCCCGCTTGATTGGCTGGTGGATAAATTGTCTCGAGCCGCACGCGACATGAGGATGACGGCGCTCCTGGGTGAAACATGCGTGTTGCCCTCCTTACTTGGGGCTCCTGTCCTGCCACGAGGTGACATAGGCAGAGCATCGTCCAGGGGAAGGGGTGCGAGAAGGAAGGGGTGGACACCTTCCGCTACTGGTAGCCCCAGAGCGCCCCGCTGACAGTCCCGCGGGCCCTCCCTAATTGCCTTCATAGGAGATTGTTGTCTCAGACAAGGCTGCAAGAGCACGAAACGCAATCGATGCCCAGTTGCCAGTTGGGGGAATAGATGCGCTTTTCATTGGAAACAACTCCATTTGGCGCAGGTGCTCGCGCAGCATCGCCGCGCTCGCGCCGCTGTCTGCGGATCCGCATGGAGAGCAGATTAATCAGGGTAAAGATCTCCGCGGTCCCTCTGATGAAAAGCAGAGTCTCATTACAGTGTTTAGACACAAGATTGATCAGCTTTCTACTCGCAAAATTGGAGGCTGCATGGCCAAGGGATTTCTTTTTAGACCAAGGGAAAGGGATTTGCAGTGACTGTATAAACAAGTGGGTACAAATTGCCTCAGTAGGCTTTTTTTCTGTACAATACTTTCCCCAGAATGTTGCGCGCGAGAAGGCCGTTCCTGATTGATCTTCACACAAAGCTTGAGTCAGCATTCTTTGCTAAAGGCACGGGACCTGTCATAGGATTGACACCGGACCGGTTTTCTACCGGCACCACCTCTGGTATTTTGATGTCCAGACCTTTGCAAAAATAAAAAAAGCAGGTGGGACGGACCGCAGCAGCCTTGAACGAGTGTTGTGGGTGGCGCGGCGCGCCACTGCGAGCGATCTGGTTATAATTATCGCGCCCGTGTCTGGGCACGATAATTGAAAACAGATGTCGGTGTGCGGATAAAAGACACTAATAGGCCATGGGCAGAGCAACGCGTCCGCCTTTGGCCTATTGGTGCTGTCTTTCTAAAAAATACGCCCGCAAACGCCAATACGGTGGCTCGAAAGGAATCGCACACGCACAAGCGTGTGGGATTCCAGGGTCTGTTTTGGAACCCTCCACAAAAGGGCTCTCGCCCTGCGCGAGCACTGCTGCGCAGTGCAATGCAGGGCGTGAGCCCTAAAAAGAAATATAAAGTAGGGTTGCCAAAAGAAAATGCCAGCCCTGTATTGTTAGCCCTGTGCTGTTTAAAGACGTCCTCTTGACACTAAATAGAGTTATAAATAAAAAAATATGTATTCATTTGTTATGTGACTTTTCTGTCTTTGTTCCCTTTAATTATCAGTCTTTGAGGCAGCCCTAGAACACAATTAAAAGTGTTTTCTATTTATTTTTGCTGTTTTAAGTATGCACAGATAAGTGCTGAAAATACAGCTTTAGGTGACTGCTTATTTTTGTACCATATGGGACATCAAAATAATGAGCTGGCAACCCTAATCATAGGACTGGGTGCGGGACATCAGTGATAGGGGAAGAGAGGGAGTACTGGGGTGGGTGCTGAGCAGTAATTAATTCGTAATAAAACATGTATCAGGGCCCTCACCAGTAAGCCACTGCAACTTTAACCGCCCACTCATTGCCTTGCTTGCCTGGCCAATGACCATACCTATGCAACTACGAACCATAACACTTGTACAAGTGTGACTATTCCAAGCCTCCAAAGCTATAGGAATGGCATGGGTGTCAGGAGTTTATCATTTTTAATGTATATTGAATTAATAAACAGCTGTTCTGCTCATCTCTAAATTACACAGATTAGACAGAGTCACCATATGGCAGACTCTCGTAGTGCCAGTGTGCACAATTAGGTGCCAGTGCCAAGCACCGGAAACCACCCGCTCAAATTAGGCACTGGTGCTGAGGTAACAGGGGAGAGGGACGTTGGTTCAAGAAGGTGTGGAATAACAAAGGTGCGGAAGATGAATGGGGGGACTGAACAGGTGTAAAATACAAATAGACAAAAATTTGAATGGAGAGATTTGAGGTGAATGAGAAGTTCTGAGGGGCACGGGAGGTGACGGGCCAGAGAGGCCATGTGATAAATGCGACAGACTGTTAGAGATGAGGACAGTGAAAAGACAGAATGGCAGAAGGTGGTTAAAGTCAAGTGAAAGGTTGAATGGGGAGAGTTCAGAAAATGTAAAACTGGGTGATAGAGGTAGACTGCAAATTGCGAGAGGGATCCGGGATTAGGAGAGGAGAGGGGGTGAGAGGAAAGCGGCATAGGTAAAGTGCTTACAAGACCACCAGGGTTTTAAGGGACCCCTGCTGGTCCCGGCCAGGGCCAAGTGAGCTTCTAATGTGGCAGCACGTATTCCTGTGGAGTGGAAGGCCCATCACAAAGGTTAAATAGACATCTTTCTGATGTTAGATGCTGTATTTCGGTTATAAACTGGTACTGATAGGGTCAAATCGTTTCTCGGTGTTCTTGTGTGTAAAAATAATGTAGCAATGCTAACCCAAAATACGCGGCATCACATAGCATTATTTACATTTTCTTCCCACACAATTTGGTCAAGCCTGTCGTGTAATTTGGTCCTCACCTGCCTCATAATTCCATTAGATCTGCCTACAGGCTTAGACGTTTTTGTCAGGAGGGGGTCTTTATGCCTGAAAATGTTGAATTGGGGGTCTCAGCATCGTAAAGTTTGAAGACCTCTGGCTTATTAGAATGTTACTGAAGTTCCATATTCTTCAATTGTTGCTGGTGTGAGCCGGCAACAAAGGAGATTTTCATTATTTTAGCCTCAATGTCTTTAATAAAATCCTGATTTTCTGCCTAACAGGCTGTGAAAAATCTACATTTTTGCAAATATGCTTCTTTTGGTTTACAAAGGAACAGTCAATGAACATGTGTGTGGTGAAGAAACAATATATTCTTTATAACTTTAAAGTGATTTAAAAAAAAAATATGCTCTGAAGTGTGAACTCGGGGACATCTAAGATTGAGTACTTGAAAAAGAATTTGTCAATGTCAAAGGGTCTGCAAGCAAAGCAGAGGTGAAGAGTTGTACAGTTTGCTCAAGCACCTTCCATGGGTTGTATTTACGTTCATTTATAACGTTACTAGCAGCCCGTCCCGACGTTGTCCGGGAGCAACAGGCTTCCCCGACCCCCACCCGCCCCGACATTGTCTAGCAGCCTGGCCCCCGCCCGACCCATCCCCCGTCTGCCCCGACCCCCGCCTGTCACGACCCCCGCCGGCCCCGACATGGGTCCCCTCTGCCCCGACATGGGTCTCCTTACCTCAGCCGCCGCTCCTCCCGCCTGTCCGCTGCTCGCACCGCCGCTGGCCTGTCCGCTGCTCCTCACGTCAGCCCTCCTCCCCTGCGCCATGTCCGCCGCTCCCTTACCTCTGCCGCCGCTCCTCCAGCCTGTCCGCTGCTCGCTCCGCCGCTGGCCTGTCCGCTGCTCCTCACGTCACCGCTCCTCCCCCGCGCCATGTCCGCCGCTCCTCGTAGCGCTCCTGGACGCCGCTCCTCCCCGTGCTCCTGACGTGAGCACGCACGTCGCGGCCGGCGCTACTTCGGAGGGACTACTTTTTTTTTACTGTAAATTTTTTAAATAACGTTTTTTTAAATTTATTTATATAGCCTATAACCATCTACACACCCTGACGATTCCAACGGTGTATCGGGTGTGTGGATTGGCGCTGTGGTTCCCGAGTTTACCCGCCTCAAAGGAGGAAAGTTCTTCCTTTATTATAGTAGTATAGATAATATTCAGCCCCAGGGTTAGAATGGTGCCAAATACAAGTATTGACGTACTGAAAGCATGTGTCTTCTCTTCTAAAGTTTGTGTTACTTATGTTCCTGCAATTATTACCGTCTCTGGTTTTCCTGAGGATTTAGCCACAACCGAAATCCCGAAGGAGAAAGTGATATTTCATATGAAATACTAAGCAGTACAGTCATCTACGCTTAATGAAGAAATCATGGTGATGAGCGTTAAAACATTTAAAAGCAGTTAATACATTACTTAAATTCATACACTTAAAAGAAAAAGAATGTTGTTCAAATGACTAAATGTACTTTTGATGGCTTTTCAAAACAATTTAGCATATTTTCAGAAAATATAAATGTGCACGCACAGTCTTAGAAATAGATTTCTCACATTATTACTTGCTTCAAATTCATGCGTTAAAAAGTATAGTTTAATTTGAAGTATTCGTGCCATCATTAGCAGCCTGATAAAAGGAAAGGAATTAAAAAATGCAATTATGTATCTCCTGTGTAATTTGAGTTCTGCCACTTGCTGTAGACTGCCATGGTTTAACAGATTGGTATTACGAGTAAAAACTAATAGAGCTAATTATATGTGGCATGATTGAGCAATGACTAAGTGAATTACAACATCATGAACTAGTTGATTTTCTGCAGTGAATTGTCTCAACGAGAATTGAAAATTAATAATATTGATGAAATGAGTCTCTTTGATAGTGATATGTTTAGAAAATCGTTATGCTACATCATGAAATGTAGAGAAGCAAAAATAAATTATGTTTATAATGCATATGAAAGAACTTCCCTCTGGACTGTAATTCGTATGCTAATTGTGCAATTTATATGCATTTAGTATTAAATCTCCATTTCTATTAGTTAAAGAAGATATGCAAAATGATGCAATGAATACTTCAGGGATCTGCCATGGCAAAAGCCAGATCGGTCACCAATTGCACCCGCACATTTAGGAAGCATGTATATCCCAAGGGCCTCATTCATGAGGCCCTATCAACACATTTGCGCCCTCGGAACATTACTTTTTTGCGTTCTGGTAACTCAATGTGGCACCGCATATTTATAAGGCCAGATAAAGCCACTTTAAGTGCCCATTTCACGCAGAAAACTACGCGAAAGGGGTATTCCATGGGTGTTGCCGTGGGTGTTCCCATTCAACACCCATGGAACCTGACACTTTTTCAGATTTACCTAACGCCAACCCAGGGGTGGCATTAGGGAGGCGCAACGAAGGGAAATGAAAACATTTCTCCTTGTGCTTTTTTTTTTCAATGTGTGCTTCTGCAGCACACAAAGAAAAAAAGGAAAACGCCTGAATGGATTGATTTTGTGCAGGAAGGGTTCCTTTCTGCACAAAACCATTCCTCCCCACAACGCAGGCACCCTTGCACCATGGTGCAAAGGTGCCTGTCCTTTTCAAGGGAAAAGGACCGGAATAGGCCGTATCATATAGATAGAGCGCATTTCTGCCCTTTCCTTTTGCCATAGGGCAGCGCAGCAAGGAGGCCTATGGCAAAAGTCCATAAATAAGGCCCTAATGTACTTTTGTTTGCAGAGGCGCTAGAGGTCGGGGTGCAGCACCCACATACTTGGAATCAGGTAAGAAAGATAATGCATTACAATCAGGCCTTTCACTCAGTGTTTAATTCATGTAGCATAAACTATTTGTTCTAAACCAGTAAAAGGTCAATTACGACTTTAAACAAACAACTGCACATTTGCTTGTCATAATTATCTAAGTTTACATTATGAGGCTTCAAAGAGATGGCATTTGCGAACAAATTTCTATCACTCCAGTGATCAGGTCATCTGGAGAATGAATGAATGGATGAGGCACTTTAAAGACACAATAGTCAAAAAATAGCTTGTTATTAAGGTTTAAAAATATTTAAAAAATTAGGCTCATTTACAGTGATCGGGTCATCTGGAGAATGAATGAATGAATGAATGAGACACTTTAAAGACTTCGTTGTAAAAAAAAAAGCTCGTTTATAAGGTTTAAAAATATAAAAAATTAGGCTAAGTTACATGTGGGTTTTTTACTCGTTGAATTTGGTTGCAGGGAGGTTTTGAAGTCAGGAGAGAAAACAAAACAAAACACTTTTATTTTACCATTATGTGCACGAATGGCATGTACTGATTTGATTTATTAGTGGCCTTTTTAAATATCTCCTTTCCCCCCCCCGTAACAATTGATAAAATGTATTCATATATTTAAGAGCATTACATCATAGTGCACTATTGAACCTCTTTTTTCCAAAAATTGTTTCGAACCACAATCTCATCCACCACGTTTCCTCCCACAATCACACACTCTTGACTTAAACGTCTCTGCGCGTTTGCTGCACGTGCTGTTTCAGTAAAACTGGGGATTCTTATTTAAGGGCCCTTGCATCACTTTTGCGCCACCAGTGCGGGACATTTTGTGGCGCACCAGCGGTGTTAAAAATGCGCCATGTTGTGCAATATTTACAAAGTGATGCATCTAGGTAGATGGGTCACTTTGTAAACCCATGCAACACATTATACATGCGCCAGGTATAATGTATGCAGGGGGGGGGGTGTTCCTAAGCAAGAAAGGGTCGTAGAAGTGTCGTAGTGAAATCTATGAGATTTCACTGCGCCACTTCTAGGACAGAAATCCGTCAATTTCTAATGCCTGCCTCATGGCAGGTGTAAGACTGATGCAGGCACGTTTAACATGGGACTTGCCCGTGTGTAACTCCATTGCTGGAGTTGCGTCACCTTTGTAACATACTCCAGCAATGCGTAATTTTTGCGCCTACTGATACGTCAGAAATACTGACGTATCTGTAACTCCATGCGATATGATGCGTCATACTGTAAATACGACGCATAATTGGTGTTGCAAGGAGGGCGCAATGAAAAGTGACGCATCGCTGTTTAACTTTTTATAAATGAGGGGGTGGGTATTCAGAACCCCCTATAATTTTAGCAAGCTGAAGTCTGCTGTCCAGCACCCCCATTCAGGAATTTGTCCAGCACCACTGTGTCTTTAGCGTATATGTCAAATGCTTCATCCCGCCTGCAAAAGGTGGTCAGGCTGTGAACATGTCAAACCAGCATTGCAGTATTTATTCCGTGGCATGATTCCAAATATTGCTGACCTCCATCATTTCAAATGACCCAATTTCTGACAACTATATACTAAAGTAACCAATACCTGAGCTTCTACAAATTTACATGACTAATCATGGTTACGTATTAGAATGCAAAAGAGAACAGGTGTTTTTGTGTTCTTAAGATTTTATTGAGAATTTAGAAAAAATACTAAAGAACGAACAAACATAAGGGCAGTAGGGTGCCTGAAGAAGCATGAGAGTGCCATAGTTACCAGAGAAGTTACTGCAGCAGGACCAGTTTGATAAAACCAATTAACAAATAATGCAACATATCATAAGATTGACACGGATACTATTACAAACATAATCAAATAAAGTGCAATGCACCCATCCAACAAGGATCATACAAAAAAGGGAAAGAGCACGAAGAAGAGAGAGAATTAGCCTGAAATGAAAGGCAACAGATAGGTAAGGAACAACAGAGAAGAAGATGAAAAAAGAGAGAGCGGAAGAGTGGGACGTCATGTAAGACATTGGTGAACATAATCCGCCCTAGATATATGATGGATAAATCAGAATGTCAGAACAAGAGGGAATCCTTCAACACTCCTACCCATCTTGAATGAAAGAGTCTAACGCTCTGCATGTATGTTGTGATGTAACAGGGTTTCATGAGCGCTTCGGCTGGGCTATGTTCCTGCTGCTGGGGTTAGTGACCCAGGTCCACCACCTGTGATAGGAGACATTGTTAGCAGACTTCCAATCCAATAAGGTGGTGAGCAGTAGGTCTAAAATGGCGAGATCGGAGTCTGGGAGTTCAACCGGGGAACTGCTGCATGGATTAAAGCATAATATCTGGGAAACTCAAGTAAATGGGGATGTTGAAGACATTCTTCATGTGGGCAAATACCCCTTCCCAAAAGGATTTTAAATATGTACATGAGAAGAACATATGTTCTTAGCCACCTCGTGCTGGTCTGCATGATCAACATACGTCGGAATCAGTAAGCTTCAATTTAAAACGTCTAGTAGGGGTCCAGTATAGAAAATGTGACGCAAAGAATTTTGATTGTATGTGAATGGATACGTTTGTTTCAGAGTAAGAGGTGGGAAACATTTGCCCAGGCCTCAGCTGGTGGAGGAAGGATACATTTAGAAGAGAAATATGATGACCACTTGAACTGTAAATCTGGGTGCCGAGATGGAGTACTGTGTCCTAGTAATTTATATGTCTTGGACGCAACGAGGCCCCCATATTGCAGTTGTTTCAGAGAGGAGAAAAGAGTTGTCTTTAGGATGGAGCTTAATTTTGAAAGTCATCAGAGAAAGACATTAGAGGAACTTTGAAACTGATTTTAACATTTGAGTATTTTGCACTATTTTCCTGCCGCATTTCAAAACTTTTATTGTGCTCAAGTTTGTAGTGTTTTGAGGAAGTGGGCGATCGCCTGTTAGAGCTAGTCCCCTCTTGGGCCTCCATTTTTGTTCTCAGTCTAGTCTTCCTCACTAGGAAAAGAATATAAGGCCAATGCATGTGCGACTGCACCAGTGGCGCGCCGAAGGTGCACCAAAGGCAAGCCCGTCTGTACCTATCTGTGCACCAACTGCATACAGCACCAGCCACGCTGCTGGCAAGCCTTCATATTATGCTGAATGCTCGCCCACCAGCATTCGGTACTCTAGGAAACAATTGCTTGAATTTGGGAAATTGACTGCTAAATTCGGGGGGGGGGGGGGGGTCGATTCTGACCTACCTGGTAGTAATGTTGCCACATCAGCGGCGCAGTTGAATCGTGCGCTTCTGAATGTAAGATCGTTAGTAAAACATGCAATGGAAATCTGCCTGCTACTACATACAGGCAATTTGGATGCACTTTTCCTAACGGAAACATGGACACCCCCCCCCCCCCCCCCCGATTCAACTGTTGACTTCGGTATGGCCTGTCTGCCAGGCTATAAGATTTTTCATAACCCTTGTGTGGATAGCAAAGGAGGAGGGGGTGGGAATTATTTTTAAGGGTATTTTGTATTATCGCCCACCAGGGCCATCAAGATCTTATTTACAGTCCCTTATTGAACTGTTCAGTAACATGGCACTTACCCACTCTAATTTTATTATACTTTGCAACTTTAATTCATGGTTGGCTAAAGAACCGCCTCACAGCGATTTGCTAGGGTCATATGAAGATCTTGGAATGCAACAGTTAGTGGAGAGATGTGGTGCAGTGGCCAAGGCATCTGACTTCGAAGCACAGGGTTCACGGTACGATTTCTCAGCTCAGCACCATGTGACTCCGGGCAATAGCTCACTTAATGTTCACTACAGCCCTCAGCACCTTGAGACCTGTAAGGGTGAGTAGTTTGCGCTTTACAAAGCTAGACACTGTGGGTAATCTTCTACCTCTTTGTCGGACTGATCATGCCCTGGAATCCTTTTCACTTCAGGGCAGAGAGGTTAGTTCCAGTTCACGTTGTGGCAGAGAGTGGAACTAACTTAGTAGGTCCAGTACGGATAAGCCTATTTTATTTATTTTTTTAAATCTTTTTATTTTTCAAAAAGAACAGCATTAAGCGTGGTCACACACAAGGCATACCATTGTTACACATTATACATATATGGAATACACAGGAAGATAAGCCTATTTTTAAGCTATACCCTGTTATTGATCCAGACAGCTCTGTCGAGGACAACAATGCTGCCATGGAGAATCAAACTGTGGAATCTTTGGATTGAGTTATTCCACTGAAGGAAATTAAATCCTGCCAGAAACCCTCTGCACCTTGGTATCATTCCTCACTTAGGCTGCTAAAACAACTGTGTAAGAAGGCAGAAAGGAGATGCTGCAAGGCATATAAGGAAGAAGATGAAAAGGCTCTTAAGGTTGCCTTACGTGAAAACAAGATAGGATTCACAAAGGCCAAAGCCAGGTTTTTTGCCAATGCTATTCTGGCTGCTCCAAACAGCATCAAGAAGGTGTTCAAATATTATGAGAAAACTGTCCAATCGAGCCTGTTTAAGTCAAGCTATAGTGCCCTTGCAAGCTCTCTGCTACTACTTTGTAGTATTTTTCAAGGAAAAGATAAATAAAATTATAGAAGGTATCAACTCCTCGAATATGAGATAGTCACTCTTGGAAGCACAAACATACAGCTTCAATTCTTTGCAGACGCCAGCCAATATGTCTGGGACTGGTCTATGTAAAGTTGAATATTTTGAACCTCTTTCTAAGGAGTGTTTTCGTGCTTTGGCTATAGCCACTTTGTCGGGTTTACCTTTGGACCCTCTACCACATATGATCTAGAAAGAACAGGTGGAAGAATTATTTCCCCTGCTCTGCCAAATCTGTTATCAGTCTTTGCAATCAGAAACAGTACCTTCTGTCAGGAAAAAAGCTATTGCAATCCATATTCTGAAAACATCTTCTGTGGATCCGGACAATTTTAGGAATTACAGACCAATGAGCCGGATGCATCAAGCTATTTTGTGATCGCAAAAAAAGACAGTTTGCGATCGCAAAATAGTACAAAGCAATGCATTAAATCAAAAATAAGAAATTTGTAAGGAATCGTAAAATATAGCGAATCCCAAAATAGCAACCTCATAATTAGCAATTACCAAAATTGCGGAGCTCAAAAATAGCAAATCTCTATTTGCGATTATATCTTGTGAAGTCGCAATCCAATGCATGAAGTCGCAATTGGCGAAAAATTTCCGAATCTCTACTTTGCATTCGCAAATTACCACCAAATCAAACTAGATGGTAACCAGGTGAAAACACTCCGAACAGGTGGGGAAGAGCAGGAAAGTATTTAAACAGGCCCAGAAGGCCTCAGAATGTTTCAGAATGGCTGCACTTTACGTAATGGCGAGGAGGATGAGGCTAAGAGCACAGGTACAGAGGAGACATAGGATACAGGAGTGCATTTACAGAGTATGCAGCTCTTTCTTGGGGCAAACCAATGAGGAAATATATGATAAGTATAGATTGAATGCAGCAATGATACATTTACTAATTGCTGATTTAGACCCAGTACTGCAGCCCCAAACTCGCAGGACACATGCTATCCCCACCCAAAAGCCGGTCCTGTGTTCCCTCCACCTCCTAGCTTATGGTAGCTTCCAGGTAGCTTCTGCCTCCTTAGCACTAAAGGATCACCACTGGCAGCTACAGCTGGCGGACTGTAACAAGTTCACTATCGCGTTTCTTCAATGCATTTCAGGACGCCATGTTGCTGCGTATGCACCGACACATCAGATTCCCAACCACCCCACAGGAATTGTTTCAGACTAAAAAGGACTTTTACCAGATAGACAATATCCCTCATGTGATAGTTTCCGTAGATGAGACACATGTAGCCATATGTCCTCCGTCAGCCAATAAGTATATATTCAGGAATCCCAAGCCTTTCCACTCACTAAACATCCAGGTGATATCCAATGCTAAGTACATGATCACAGACATTGTTGCCAGATACCCAGGTAGTATGGATCATTTCTAGTCTTTCACCACTGCGGAATTCATACACGTCTACTTGGTGGGGAATTTGGAGAAGGATTACTGCTTGGTAAACATTTTTCCATGTCTCATGCAGATCTATATTTCATGGCGAAATATCACAGTGATTAATACATATGCTCTAATAAAAGAGAGAGGGACCCAAACCTAAAGGGATAGGGTACCAACAAACGACTTTATGTCAAGAGAATTTCCCTTTAGGTAAAAATATATTTACCGAACATCAACTTCTCAATAATGTAGAAGAACAACATATATTTAAGACAAACACCACAGTTACAACCAAATGGAGACTAGGAAACTAAGAGCAATGCAAAGGTTAAAAAACATAAGATAACAGTGATTTCAAAATAAGCACAGTTTATTCATTATAAAAATATTGATAAAAATGCATAAAAACACAGTAAATTTGGGAACACAGAAAATATTACACAGGGGTGAATCTAAACGCAAATACTCCTACTCAAATTCATACACCTAACAAAAGGAAATATACAAAAAGTCTTAAATCAAAGGTAAATAGTATTATTCCCTCCAATTCAACGCGTTTCGACGGACATTTAGCCTATCGCCGTCTTCATCAGGAAATAAAGTCTGTATTCCCAAGCAATCTGTAATTACATAAAAAATGTCTTAGTGATTGCACCATGACATAGTTAAAATTAACCTGTACATTAAATTCAAAACACAGTATCACTTACAGTAAACCCAGCCTTTGCTCAGAATAACACAGCCTTTCCATAGTACTCCAATACGAATTATCAAACAAATCACAGAAACTTTTCTTACCCATACAACATTAGATTTTTTACACAAAACTCAAATTTATCCACATAAATAATAATTACAACCACATTTCTTATTACTTGAATGAGTGCATCCAAAAGTTGATTACATACTCTTTTCAACATGATAGTTGTAGAATTCACTTCAGTGATACAGGAACCTGATAACATGCAGTCTGGATGTTACATTTCATATTCTCTTTATCCTTATTCAGCATGGTTCATTCTGAAGAGTGCCAAATGGTATAATAACCACATCTCATACTGGTTAAGAACTAACGGCTATCCCTCTTCCTCACCAAATGTTTCAGCGAGAATGCCCATACACCCACCTTATATCTTAGGTGCGTCACCCTCGTGAGGCAGACACTGGTTGTTTGCAAGGACGTTATGCCCTCTTTCCGTAGGGCTGCAGAGAGATATAACTCCGCAACTAAATGGGGGAAGACAAAAATTATGTCAGATTATAGTTCACTTCCTCTGATTTCGAAGCTCTCAGACATCTAAATAGTAAAAGAGCAATATGACCCTGCCCTTTTGAAATAAAGCTGCGACCGCGCAGACAGACTTACATTTAAAATCCAAGTTGAAAAGACCTTTAAAGGTTTCAAGCAGATAAATTCGGCGGAAAAAATATATACCTGTGGATAGCACGAAAAAACGCACATTTGTAAGTCAGTTCTCAATCACCCTTTCTGTTACCCCCTTGTCATAATACCCACTCTTCTTGCTTAAAATACTTACATCTAATGTAATAAGAACCAGAGTACTCGCGGGACTGTCATTAATCACAGCTTGTATGGCAAAGCGATCCGGGCTCCCGACCAGTTTTATCGCTAAGAGCAACAAACGAAAACAAAGGTAGAACCTCTTTTTGAGATATGTCCTATTTAATCTCCCTCCGTAAACCCCAATCTCGGAGACCACTTACTTATCAGCGCGAAAATCGCGTCACTAAAACCAGCGTTTCCTTGCTCTTATAGGGTAATAAAAATTCCTCTACGAGCCTCTGTGGGGGAAGATAAGGGGCTACATTTAGTAACAGATTAGTGCCAACAACGTCTCCTATCCCTAACTATAACCTAGCCTAAACATACCTTGTTTAACCGGAGCCACTGACAAACCGCGAGTCCCTCCGCTCGAATACAGCTGCACACCTCTTGCATCCAAAACTGTTTGGTTAAATACCTAAATGCGCGCCAATTCCAAGGGGGTGTGGTTTTCACTTGGATGCCCTCCCCGGAAACGTTCTGATTGTGATTAGAAAACGGGCCATTGCGAGTGCTTGTGGTGTTTGACACTCTAGATTATGAAGCAAGGATGCTTCAGATGCTAGAAGTGAAGGAACATTATGCACGAACTAACGCCAATAGCCTTGTAGGAATTGCCCGGGAGTGTTTGACTCTTCTAACGAACGCTAGGGATGATGGCTATATCTGTGATGAGGAGTTTAGATTCTTAAACAACACTGAACCTAAGACCCCAGCGATCTATGGTCTCCCGAAGGTTCATAAACATAAGGAGAATCCCCCCATGAGGCCCATAGTGAGTAGTATTGAATCCTTACTTGAACCAGTCAGCAAATATGTAGACCACTTCCTGAGACCGTTGGTCTGTAACCTTAAGTCTTATGTGAGGGACTCCGCTCATATTATCTCCCTGGTTGAGGGGTTAGCGTTCTGTGAAGAGACTCAGTGTCTGGTCACCCTGGACATTGAGTCTCTTTACACGAACATTCCCCAGGCAGATACAGTTGAGGTAATACAGGAACTCCTATCCAATCAAGATCTGGAGGGTGCTAATATAGACTTCATTGTGGATTGTGTACGTCTCATCTTGACTAATAATGTTTTTCTTTTTAAAAATGAATATTTTAAACAACTGAAGGGGACCAGCATGGGGGCTACCTGTGCCCCAAGTCTGGCCTGCCTTTATGTGGGTAGCTTTGAATCAAAACATATTGAAAATGAGATGGCACCTTTTTTTGAGAATGTAGCGGGCTGGTACCGCTACATAGATGATATCTTTTTTATTTGGGAAGGGACCACTGAAATGTTAGAGGAGTTTTTATGTTGGATTAACCTGGGTGACCCCAATTTGAAGTTTACTCACACATACAGTACCACAAGAGTTGACTTTCTTGATATTTCGATCAAGAGCTCTGAAGGTGTACTATCAGTGGAACTTTACACTAAACCAATGGCGAAGAACACTCTTCTCCATTTTTCAAGTTTTCACCCCAAATCTCAGAGAGAAAATATACCCTTTAGTCAATTCCTCCGTCTTCGGAGGAATTGCTCCGACATTAAGGACTATCAGAAACATGCTGAAGTTCTGAAAAAGAAATTTAGAGAAAGAGGGTATCCAAAAAAACTGCTGTCTCATTCAATGAAGAGAGCTAGGTTTTACGACCGTGAAGCTCTGATACAGAAAACCCCTAAGGAGAAACAACCAGTTAAAAAAGTAGTGTTTGTGAGCAAATTCTGCAATATAAGTAACCAAATCAAAAATGTGGTAAATAAACATTGGCATATTTTAAATCACGAAGAGGAGAATGCCCTTGAAAAACCACTGTTTGCTTTTAAGAAAAATAAGAATTTGCGAGATTTGTTAGTGCACACCTATAGAGAGGAAGTGGGTGAGACACAGAGAACTCTAGATAATGTCAAAGTGGTTGGTACGACGAAATGTGGCATGTGTAATATCTGCGAACAGTGTATTGTGGCAGCTGAAATCACTTGTAATGACAAAACGGTCAAATGTAAAACTCATAATAATTGCAGAAGCAAAAGTGTGATCTACTTGCTGGAGTGTCCATGCGGGCTCTACTATGTTGGAGAAACTGGTAGAGAGGTAAGGACAAGGCTCCAGGAACATAGGTCCGCGATAAAAACAAAGAAATTAACTGCCCCGATTGTTTCTCACTTTTTGGAGAAGCAACATGGAGAAAATGAATTCAGATGGTTCATACTGGAGAGAGTGAAGGTAGGAAAAAGGGGTGGCAACCTGGTTAATACACGGAAGAAAAGAGAACAGTGGTATATATCGTTGCTGAACACGGTCAGACAAGGACTGAATTCCCGTGAAGAATGGGAACGTATTATTGGTGACAAATAGGGTGTTTGCCCTACGTTTATTTTCTGATGTCAGCAGTGACTAACTTTGCTACCGGGTTGCTCGTTTATTATTCATTATTATACAGAGCTTACTGTATTATTGGTGACAAATAGGGTGTCTGCCCTACGTTTATTCTCTGATTTCAGCAGTTACTAACTGTGTTACCGGGTTCGTTCATCTTTATTTATTTATTATTATACAGAGCCTACTGCCTAATTCATTAGTTTTTTTAGCTCACCTATTATATAGAGCTTACCACTAAATCGGCCATTGGGTATCAGGAAATATTGAATATACCCTTTATTAAGAGAAACGATGGGGCTTTTCCTGAAACATAGGACGGTAATCTCAAAATGCCGTGTCCTGGCAAGCTTACATTTTTTAATTATTGTATTATTAGGGCAAGAGTGAGAAATATGATTATTTCAACATGTACTCAAAAGACTGCTAGAGACATGTTGTGGCGGCTCAGGTAACTTAGTAAATAGACAGACTATTTGCAGCACACGTAATATTTAATATCGGCGTCTCTCCTCTGAAATAGCCGGAATAATCTTTGTGTACTTACACTCAGCTGTTGGTGCACTGTGTGGTGTGTTTTGCGCCTTTTTTTATGTCTATGCTGACTGTAGTTCAGCGAGGAACGGAGCACTCGCAATGGCCCGTTTTCTAATCACAATCAGAACGTTTCCGGGGAGGGCATCCAAGTGAAAACCACACCCCCTTGGAATTGGCGCGCATTTAGGTATTTAACCAAACAGTTTTGGATGCAAGAGGTGTGCAGCTGTATTCGAGCGGAGGGACTCGCGGTTTGTCAGTGGCTCCGGTTAAACAAGGTATGTTTAGGCTAGGTTATAGTTAGGGATAGGAGACGTTGTTGGCACTAATCTGTTACTAAATGTAGCCCCTTATCTTCCCCCACAGAGGCTCGTAGAGGAATTTTTATTACCCTATAAGAGCAAGGAAACGCTGGTTTTAGTGACGCGATTTTCGCGCTGATAAGTAAGTGGTCTCCGAGATTGGGGTTTACGGAGGGAGATTAAATAGGACATATCTCTAAAAGAGGTTCTACCTTTGTTTTCGTTTGTTGCTCTTAGCGATAAAACTGGTCGGGAGCCCGGATCGCTTTGCCATACAAGCTGTGATTAATGACAGTCCCGCGAGTACTCTGGTTCTTATTACATTAGATGTAAGTATTTTAAGCAAGAAGAGTGGGTATTATGACAAGGGGGTAACAGAAAGGGTGATTGAGAACTGACTTACAAATGTGCGTTTTTTCGTGCTATCCACAGGTATATATTTTTTCCGCCGAATTTATCTGCTTGAAACCTTTAAAGGTCTTTTCAACTTGGATTTTAAATGTAAGTCTGTCTGCGCGGTCGCAGCTTTATTTCAAAAGGGCAGGGTCATATTGCTCTTTTACTATTTAGATGTCTGAGAGCTTCGAAATCAGAGGAAGTGAACTATAATCTGACATAATTTTTGTCTTCCCCCATTTAGTTGCGGAGTTATATCTCTCTGCAGCCCTACGGAAAGAGGGCATAACGTCCTTGCAAACAACCAGTGTCTGCCTCACGAGGGTGACGCACCTAAGATATAAGGTGGGTGTATGGGCATTCTCGCTGAAACATTTGGTGAGGAAGAGGGATAGCCGTTAGTTCTTAACCAGTATGAGATGTGGTTATTATACCATTTGGCACTCTTCAGAATGAACCATGCTGAATAAGGATAAAGAGAATATGAAATGTAACATCCAGACTGCATGTTATCAGGTTCCTGTATCACTGAAGTGAATTCTACAACTATCATGTTGAAAAGAGTATGTAATCAACTTTTGGATGCACTCATTCAAGTAATAAGAAATGTGGTTGTAATTATTATTTATGTGGATAAATTTGAGTTTTGTGTAAAAAATCTAATGTTGTATGGGTAAGAAAAGTTTCTGTGATTTGTTTGATAATTCGTATTGGAGTACTATGGAAAGGCTGTGTTATTCTGAGCAAAGGCTGGGTTTACTGTAAGTGATACTGTGTTTTGAATTTAATGTACAGGTTAATTTTAACTATGTCATGGTGCAATCACTAAGACATTTTTTATGTAATTACAGATTGCTTGGGAATACAGACTTTATTTCCTGATGAAGACGGCGATAGGCTAAATGTCCGTCGAAACGCGTTGAATTGGAGGGAATAATACTATTTACCTTTGATTTAAGACTTTTTGTATATTTCCTTTTGTTAGGTGTATGAATTTGAGTAGGAGTATTTGCGTTTAGATTCACCCCTGTGTAATATTTTCTGTGTTCCCAAATTTACTGTGTTTTTATGCATTTTTATCAATATTTTTATAATGAATAAACTGTGCTTATTTTGAAATCACTGTTATCTTATGTTTTTTAACCTTTGCATTGCTCTTAGTTTCCTAGTCTCCATTTGGTTGTAACTGTGGTGTTTGTCTTAAATATATGTTGTTCTTCTACATTATTGAGAAGTTGATGTTCGGTAAATATATTTTTACCTAAAGGGAAATTCTCTTGACATAAAGTCATTAATACATATGCTACATAAGAGGTGATAGCGCATTTGCAGTGAGGCCCTTTATCCTGACACCATACCTTCATCCAAGCACACCTAACAAACACCGCTACAATGCAGCACACAGGACAACACAAAAGGTGGTAGAGAGAACATTTGGGTGGCTCAAAAGTCGATTTAGGTGTATCCCTAAAACCAAAGGTGCCTTGCAATACAGGCCGGACATCTGTTGCAAGATCATCGCCACATGTGCCATTTTGCACGATATAGCAACTGCCAGAGGTATACCTATTGAGACATCTGATAGTGATCCCGATGATGAAGAGGATAACATCAACCCACAACATGGCGGAACTGCAGCTAGTGCAGCTGAAGGGAGGACGCGTTGTGCAGAAATCACACAGAATTATTTTTGATGTGAGTACTAATGCTAATAATCAGAACTAGAGAGTGAGGAAGAGTGGCACTCTTAGTCCCCCTGTTGAATCTACAAAATCAACAGAAGAGTAGCTACCTAAACAAATCGTGAGAGGAACACACATATGTTTATTTTAAGGACCCTCACTCACGAGCCTGGCTGGTGACATGCTTCATCATAATGTCCCCACCATGGAAGCCGAGTGCCTCCCTGGTGTGCTACAACGCCTGCATCTGCAGCGGAGCTGGTTTTTTGTGTGAGGGTTCAGTGTAAATTTAAAAAGTCGCTAAATACTACCTATAAAATAATTTACTCCAGGTGATTTGGTTACTATTAAAAACTGGTGACGGATCTGTGCTAGCTATTAAGTGTATGTGCAAAATAACAATTGATGGACAGAATGCAGAACAATGTCATACATTCACCCCAGCACTGAGATCTGGGCCTAAATCCATAGTTTTTTTGCACTCCACACCACCCCAGGTCAGACATGGCCATATGCAAATCAGCCCTGACCCTGTGCCTCATGGGAACAGTCCAGCCCGAACTGCCAAGCCATGTCTTTCCTGGACCGGAATCAAGCATCCAAGGACCGGTTTCTGGCTATCAGCCTTCACCAGCCTGGATAGCTTGACCCCAATGGTGTGGAGAGCATGGGACTCACGTCTGAGCATACCCATCCCACTCGGGGTGACAAATGCAAAACATCAGCTATTAAGTGTAGCCAGGAGGATCCTATTTATTAAGAACGTGAAAAATGGTCAACATGTTTCTGCTTAATTGTGCACTTTCTGCAAAGCTTTCATCAGGACCTAAACAGAGACCATGGTGGTATACGCGCGCTAAGGCGTACCCTAACCTCTGGTCTAAAAGTGGTGGCAAAACTCACAGTTCACCACATCGATCTTCAAGAATTTCCTAGATCGGTCGTAGCCTGAAAGAGAAATAACAGCAAAACACATATATACATTGAAACCTTCACTGTGTTTGTGTTTTCCCAGTTGGTGGCTTAATAATCAACATAGCGTGTTCCCTTGTGAAAAAAGTTAAACGAACCGCACCTAAAATTCACTGCGTGGGCCGGCGTGCGTACACATCCACACCATGCTTATTATGTGTGGGGTGAATTAGTCATTGCAAAGTCAACTATCATGCAAAAAAAGGAAGCCCTGAGAATATCTGGCATCCTGTGCAATCACCCCCATCTCGAGGGTAAAAAAGGTTTCAGTTCCGGTCACTGTTCAGGTGGTATATTCCCGGCGTGTGATGTAAAAAACACACAGTGTATCGGTTAGCCCTGGTTGCCCTAGCACTATCTAGGAGGCGCTGATGGGCATGCACGAAATTCTAGTAGAAAAATAAAAACAACAATGGCATGTAGGAGAACGTCTTCCTTAAAATGATGATGCGGCTTGCATCATGGGTCCAAGGCGGGGGAACTGCCTGGAAAATTCTGAAAGAAATCAAGGTGGAAGACAAATCAGCTAGTAATGTTACGACTTGGCTGGGAACAAAACGCCCCGACCTTGTTAGTCGCTAGCCACTTACCATATGTAGCAGAATCCCGCCATGCATCTACGGGTTAGCGCCTTGGTCCGAATGTTAGAAAATTCAGCGCGAGTTCCACTGAAGAATCCAATTCCGGGTCATGTGAGACGCGAATACGCTGGGGTAGCGTATGACGTCATCACGTTTGCCGAAAAAAGACTAGAAAGTTGGAAACAAGTACCCGGTGTTTGAACATAACCAACTTGAATGATCTGTGTAAAACAAACGGGTTTAGTCAATGAGGACATATTGTTGCATGCGCTCAGGGCCATAAGTGTCACTCGAGACTTAGTAAAATAATTATTTATGGCACGCCCTAAACAAATACTCAGGGTAATGCAAACTCAGTTCAGTAACAGGCAGAATCAAGAGCGAGTAATGTAATGCGCGCAGGGCTCCTAGTTTCACTTGGGATATTTCATGATTGTATATAGGGTTGTGCTATACTCATGCTCAGAGTCATATACACCCCCAGTTCACTCTTGGCAGAATAAAGAGTGTGTGACGCAGTCATGCCCATAGTAAAGGATACCAAAAGATTGCACGAGACATGACAATACAGACCCACTCAGACAGGCCAAATGTTTTTATTTACTTGAGGACCGACCCCCATGGGATGTTGTCATTCATCCCTGCACGGTGGGTAGAAAGACGATATATCCATCGTTGTTCTTTTTCAATTAATGTCTGTTGGGTACAGGGACCTGGTTTAATCTGCTCTATGATGGTCCAAGTCAGATCGTTGGTGGTATGGTTCAAAGCCAAGAAATGGTCTGTGAGTTTTGTACTTGTCTTACGGCACCTAATATTACTCCGGTGCTCACACACGCGTTGCTTGACTTTCCTGGTCATCATGCGCACATACCTTAGGTTACAAGGGCAGGTAATCAGATAAACCACATTGGTGGAATTGCAGTTTTGTGGGCTATCTGGCGCCAGACCTTGCCCGGTTCCAAATTGAGTTGCTTGGTTGCAGTCGTCAGGTGGCACACACTACATGCTCCGCATGGAAAATGGCCCGTCACTGGTGGCAGGCCCCATGCATTGGTGATTGTTTGGGTAGTGGCGGAGTCTTGTGTCCTGGGGCGGGTGTGTACGAGAGAGTCCTTGAGGCTCCTGGCTCTTTTATGTGAAAAGAGGGGCAGTTCCCAATGATGGTTGTTGCTTTCAAGGATCTTCCAGTGTTTCCGAATTGATTTGTTGACTGCATAGGAAGCATTGTTATAGGTCGTCACAAAGGTTAGAGGGATGTCTCCAGGGGTCTTAGTAATGTCTTCAAGGAGAGCTTCTCTATTCTGGTTCCGGGCTCTCTTGAATCTTCTCTTTAGGATCCTTTCCGGATAACCCCGTTTCTTAAGTTTCTCTGTTAGCTCGTTTGACTGCGTTTTAAAGACTGCCACCTCACTGCAGTTTCGTCGCAGTCTCAAAAACTACCCAAAGGGGAGATTTTCCCGTAAGGGGCGTGGGGGATAGCTGGTAAAATGCAATAGATTGTTCTTTGCCGTTGGTTTATGATGAGTCCGTGTCTGGAAAGAGTTTCCAACCTTAGTCATCACTACATCCAAAAACACCATCTCCTCCTTGTCATAGGCGTAGGGGAATTTTAGGTGGGGATCACAGGTGTTGATCCAGGTAAAGATATTCAGTAGTTCATTTTCTGGTCCCTGCCAGATGACAATCACATCATCTATATATCTGTTATGTTATGTTATGTTATGTTATTATGGATTTCTTAAGCGCACTGTCACCGGAGGTTTCCTGGCGCTGATTGGATTGGAAAAGAAGGGAAGAAGGAGGGGAGCGGAGATTTTAATGAGGGAAGAGTATTGTTTTTAAGGATTTCCTGAAAGAAAGGAGGGAACAAGATGACTTGAGTGCAAGAGGGAGGGAGTTCCACAGCTTAGGGGCTAAGCAGGAAAAGCTGCGGCCACCAGATCTTGCAAGTTTAAAACGGGGAACAACAAGAAGCGAGAGATGGGCAGACCTCAGGGTGCGGGGAGGGCAATAGGGAGTGATAAGAGATTTAAGGAAAGCAGGGGCAGGGCCAGTGAGAGCTTTAAAGATCAGACAGTGGACCTTGAACGTAATTCTTTCGTTCACTGGTAACCAATGAAGATGGCGTAATAAAGGTTGGGCCGACTGCCATTTGGGGATTTTGAAGACCAACCGGGCGGCCTGGTTTTGGACGATCTGCAACCTCGATAGCAAAGATTGAGGGAGACCGTGGTAGATTGAGTTCGAAAAGTCCAGCCGGGACATCACCAGGGCTATTAGGACTTGCAGCAAGGCTTCAGGAGAAAGGAGGTGAGCGACTTTCCGGATCCTGTAAAGTTGAAACATACAGGAAGATGTTACTGCGCTCACCTGTGCCTTGAGGGTGAGTCCAGAGTCGATCAGAATTCCGAGACTCTTAACACATCCAGCAGGAGAAGGTGGTGTTCCAAGCTCAATCGGCCAGTACTGAGGGCCCCAAAACTGTGCACTTCTCCCCGGGAGGAGGAGCTCAGTCTTGCCTGGATTGAGCTTGAGCTGATTTTGGTTCATCCAAAGCTGGATGTGTGTCATGGCAGTCTGAAAATTGGTGACAGCGTCAGGGGAAGTGAGGGGAAAAATAAGTTGTAAATCATCCGCGTAGTTAAACACGGTGATATCCCATTTACCCAGGGAGTGAAGGAGGGGTTGAAGGTACAAATTAAAAAGGAGGGGAGACAAGGATGATCCTTGAGGGACTCCGCAGGACGAGGGGACACTAGAGGCACAGAAGGGACCCATGCTTACTGCCTGGGACCTCTCCTCGAGGAAGGATTTGATCCAAGACAGAGCCGCCCCACAGATTCCGGCGGATTCGACACGGTGGATTAAGATGTTATGGTCCACCGTGTCGAAAGCCGCCGATAGATCGAGTAAGACCAGAGCCTGGGGATGTCCTTTGTCCTCGCTGCGCCTGAGATTATCCAGCACAGCGAGGATCACGGCCTCGGTGGAGTGGGCTGGTCTGAACCCGGCCTGGTTGGGTGCAAGGTAGTTGGATTCCTCGATAAAGTGTGAGAGGCAGGTCGTGACATGAGCCTCAAGGATTTTGGAAAAGAAAGGTAGGAGGGAGATGGGGCGATAATTGGCCAGGACTGCTGAATCGGCGCCAGGCTTTTTTAAGAGGGGCACCAATGTAGCCTCTTTAAATGAGCTGGGGACTGAGCCTGAGATGAGAGAAGAGTTGAGCAGGGGAAGGATACAGTGTGGGAGGGCATGACAGATGTCGCGGAGCACGAAAGGGGGACAGCAGTCCTTGGGAGATCCAGATTTCACGCGGGTGGACAGTCTAGTGAGTGATTCCGGGTCGAGCGCAGGAAACTGAGAGAAGGTAGATGTATTAACAGGGAGAGGAACTGATGTGGCGGGCGGAAGTGAGTGGGGAATGGAATTCTTGATGGCAATGATTTTATCAGTAAAGAAGGAGTTTAAGGCAGTGCAAGATTCCAAGGAGGGAGGTGGGATCGAAAGTGTCCTGGCGTCCGATGTCAATTCGCCAAGGACTTTGAATATCTCCTTGGATCTGTTGGGAGCTGTTAAGATCCTATTGGAGATGAAAGAGGTTTTAGTGGTGATAATTGCAGCTTTGTAGGCTTTGCGCGCAGACACATAGGCTTCCCTGTCGGGGCCGAGGTAGTGGCGCCGCCATCTGCGCTCCAATTGGCGCAGCTCCAAATGTTGCTGCTTTAAGGTGGAATTGTACCATTTGTGGGATTTGTTAAGATGGGTGCGGGAGAAGCAGGTGAGGGGAGCAAAAGTGTCACTGGCCGTTGTTAACCAGTGTGAGATGTTAGCATCAATGGTGTTGATATCCAAGGACTCGGGGAAAGGAGGCTGGGTCTTGGCAAGTAAGGAGAGAAAGGCGGGCGAGTCCAGAGTTTTCCAGTTCCGGGCGGACCCTCCAGGCCGGGAGGGGGGCCTGATCAGGCCCTTTATGAGGATGGATGACTCGATCAAAGAGTGGTCTGACCAGACACAGGGGGAGACAGTCGGACCGAGAAATGAGATACCTTGAGTCCATATGTGGTCCAGGATGTTGCCCCCGGTGTGGGTGGGGGAGGTAACATGCTGCGTCAGGTTGAGGCTGGAAAGTGCCTCAAACAATTCGGTAGCATGGGGACCGGCGGCAGCATGGTTGAACCAGTAGTTGAAGTCGCCGTATATGGCAACGCGGGCTGAGGAAGTCATGAGGGCAGCGAGCTGCTCGCAGAGAGTGACGGGGAATAATGGCATTGGGATAGGAGGGCGGTATAAGACAATAAGGGTCAGAGCCCCCGCTTCAGTTGGCAGGCTAATTACTAAATTTTCAACATCGGGGAGGCATAGAGATGAAGACGTAATGAGAGGAAGATCTTTGCGGATGATTGCTTCCCTATCTCATCCAAAAATTGAGATAGGGAAGGTATGGGTTCTGATCTGAGAGGATGTGTTTACTCTCGAAGTTGAAGATATGTACACCAGCCACATTAGGGGCAAAAACACTGCCCATCGAGGTGCCCCTTGATTGTAAATAGAGGTCACCTTTATACTCAAAGAAGTTTTTCTTCAGAGCCAGGGTAGCACAGGCAATGATAAATTCCTTGAGGGTGACATAATCCCAAGCAGTCTCATCAAGAGTGGCCTCTATCATTCTCATGGTGTCATCCTGAGGGATGCATGTGTAGAGGGTTTCAATGTCCAGCGTTAAGAGATAGGTGGGTTCATCCTCTAGCTCCACATCTTGTAGTAAAGCCAGGAGACTTTTAGTATCCTTAAGGTATGTGCTGGTTGATTGGATCAGAGGTTTCAAAAAGAAATCGCAGTAACGAGAAAGGGGCTCCAGAAGTGAACCTATCCCTGATACAATCGGCCTTCCAAGTGGGGGCATATGATTTTTATGCGTTTTGGGTAACGTGTAGAAATAAGGGATGGTACCCTTGGTGGTAGTAAGGAAGTCAGCCTCATGTTGGGTAATGTGTCCCGATGCTTCAGCTTCTGTCACCAGTTCCATGATAGTTGCCCTCACCCATTTAAGTTTCCATTTCAAACATGTCTCAGGCCTGCCATTGCAGCCTTTCTGTGCAGTTTTAAACTGTCATTTCAACCTGGTAAGTAAACTGTATGCCATGCCTAAACCTACCTTTTTAATACACATTAGTGAGTACTAATGCTACACGACAAAAGACTGTAACTTTGAAAAATAGATTTATTGAAAACAAGGTAATCTGTTGTGTTAATTCACACTACCATAACCTGATTACATTGTTTTAAACACAAATATGGTATGTCATGGAACTTAAGTTCAGTCCAGACATGATTAGTAACTGGTTGTTTCACCAGTGACCATGAACATGGCCACACTATCTCCTGCGTCCTCTCACTCCCATCGCCTGTTCTGGGGGTCAGACGCATCCCTCTGTGAGGTCTCAGATCCGGCAGTATTCCGAGTGCTGCGCCTTCTAAAGTCCGGCACTGGTGCCAAGCTGCTACTGCGACTGGAGGCATCCTCACTTTCACCCCCCCATCATACTGCGGGCAGCAACTTGGAAACCAACCGAAAATTATGTGTTCAAATGAAATGTTATCATTACAGTCCATATAGCTGATCAATGAATTGTACTTCCATCAAAATAAGAATTAAATCTTTGAAAATCAATTTAGAAGTATGAATGCATGATGAATGACTGAAGTTACTATGCTGCTCAAGTCAAATTACCCTATAGATTTATAATGATCAGTATTTTCTATATTAGATTCACTATTATGTATATTTAATAAATGATTTTGTATTATTCTAAACTATAGTGTCACTACCTTTTATTTGGCATGTTCTAAGCTCTTTATAAAGTTGAAGTTGCCCTAGATTATTTACAGTAAGCAACAGCATTGGTCTGCATCTGATCCACAGCATTAGTCACTTGGACCAGCCCCTTGGCAACATCTCTGCAGCAATGGCTCATTTCTAGCTGCATGGCTATTGCACGTCATGATAGTTGTGCTGTGGCAGTATTTAGATGGTTGGTGGCCCTGGTGTACCCATCCAAATGTCAGAGTAATTGTGTGTGTGTGTATTGCGATGTGACCCCTGATCCTCCTTTAGCACCTTGCATAGTTCCCTGAGTACTCCAGTCAATTCTCCAAAATCGTCCCTGTTCTCCCTGCGACCTTACAGCACAGCAGTAGTTAGATTATTCATGCTGTCACACATGTCCCCCACTGTGCATGCAAGTGTTGTAAGGTTTCCCTGCATTAAACACATGTGTTTCACCTGCAGGTGCTGTGGATGTCTCTCCTGCGCCAGATCTCAACAATGCTGATGCCCTGCTTCTCCAAGCTCGCATGTTTCTACGGCGCAGCTCCTCGCATGGTCTGGATGTGGGTGTCACTACTACTTCTGATATTGTGGGTTCTGGTTGTCCATCATCCTCAATTCCAAATGCTGGCAATGGGGCCGCAGTGGTCTTACGTTTCTTCAGTGCTGGTGTGGTGGGTGTAGGTGAGGCAGCTATGTCCTCCTCTGAGTGGGACTCACTCCTAGCTGGTGTATGGTCATCCGTCTCCTCAAACTCTTGGTCACGTGTTCTGTGATTTAGAACTGTGGATTATTTATTTTCTGTTAGGACATGTTTACTAATATTGTACAAAATTATGTACAATAAAATATTTTTAAATTACAGTGTGTTTGTGTAGGCTGACTTCCATTGTGCAATGTGTTTTTAAATCATCATGTTTTCTAGAAACCAGACTTCCCTTCTGCTTTTGCTGACTACAATTCCCATAATGCATTGGTGTGTCATAAGTAAAATGTGTACTAGATTACTTTTTCCTGTACAAGCGTGAACTGATTTACACTGGTTGTTAGGTAACACTGAAATGTGGAAATAAAGTTGCATGCATCTTACCTTGGGAGGTGCAGGGTGGTGCAGAGGAATCAATTGTTGTGACTCCAACTACTAATTTTGGCTGCAGGGTGGACTCCACATGGTCCTCCATGGCTGTGGCGCTGGCTTGGGTTGATGGTCCACCTCCAGTTTTTTTAGCCTCTGCAAGCCTCTCCACAACCCTTTCTTTTGCACCACTGCGCAGGTCGTACCATCTTTTGCGCAGATCTTCAATGCTGCGGTGTGCAACTCTCACTGCATTAATTTTGGTTTCCATTGCCAGCCACAGTTTTCTTTTTTCTGATTCTGGGACTTGCAAAGACAGTTTAACAAATAATTTGTCAAGGATTTTCCCCACCTCTTCAATTAGCAATTCAAATTCCTTCTCTGAGAACTTCTTCTGCCATGTTCTCTCCTTCAGGGGTGTTTCCTTTGCCATGCTGATGTCTGTGAAAGTTTCAAACTCACAAACGTTTCTCAATTGCTGTTCTCCAGTGTTCTTCCTCCTCCTCCCTCTCAGCACACAGGTAACTGCATGGGTGTGGCCACTTCCTGCTTCTGACATCATCAGGGTCCATAGTATTCTGGGAATCGGAATTTGCGACTTGCAAATAGCGATATTGCATTTTTTGCGACTTGCAATTTTCAAATCACAATTTGCGATTGCAATTTTTACTGAATTGCAATTTTTTTGAGTTTATTTTGTTGCATCACATTTTGTGACATGCAAATTGCGATTTGGTAAAAATCGCAAATTGCAAGCCGCAAAATTATGTTATGATGCATATGCCGCGATATCCCTTCTGTCTTATCTTGGAAAAATTTTAGAATTTTATGTGAGCAAGTCATTAGCTCAATATCTGGAATCTAATAATTGTCAGGAGGAGGAGCAATTTGAATTTCCACTGGGCCCTGAACCCGATCGGTGCTGGTCCCTGCGATGGATGAGCTGCGATTGCGGGTCGATGAGGGGCAATCGGCAGGTCTGATCTTACTGGCTCTTCCAGCTGCATTCAATACTGTCTATCATACTACACTTTCGGCCCGGTTGGCGGTGATTGGGGTGAGCAGAACAGTCTTGGACTGGTCCCGCTCATGCTTATTGCCCTTTCCCCATTTTGCTTTGAGTTTAGGGAAATCAAACAGGGTGTGACACAGGGTTAATCTATCAGCCAGATTCTGTTTAATATCTATATGGGCCCCTGATCACACTTATTAAATTTCATAAGGTGAATTTGGTTAATTATGTCAATGACACCCACATTATTCTTTTGTTGGCAAGTAACCAGCATCTCTCCACCTTTCATGATTTTCTGAAGGACACTATTCAGTGGCTTAACTTTAATTCCCTGAAGTTCAACGGGGATAAGACTGAGTTTTTATGCTGTTCAGTAAATAAAGCTCCGGTCATGCTCCCTGCCAAATTTTGGCCTGTGCTATTCGATGGACTAGTGTCCCTGCCGATTCAGTTGGAAATCAAGGAGTTAACTTTGATCATTAACTCAGCATGGAGAGACATTTAAATACAATCTTGGGTACCTTTTTCTGCTTCTGAGAGCCCTTCAGAGGATACTGCCAGTGTGGCACCCTGCTGCAAGAGCCTTGTTAGTTTGTAGTGTTATCCTCAGTCGCTTAGATCACTGCAACGATCTTCTGTTGGGCGCACCTGAAAATGTATTACACTGTCTGTCAAGATTTCAGATCCTGGTGGCCAAACTTGCCTTGAGCAGACCTAGTAGAGCTTCTGCCTCCGTAGCACTAAAGGATCACCACTGGCTGCAGCTAAAACAAAAATTCTGTTTAAATTGCTTTGCATTGTTTTCAAAGCTCGTCAAGGACTTGGCCTGGTTCCCTTACAAAAGAGGCTAAGATGATACATCCTCAGTAGATCTCTTCACTCTTCTTCAGCCAACCTGGTGTGCACGATTAAGTTTAGGAAATCCAGTCAAGGTGGCCGGACCTTCACAGTCGGGCGGCTAAGGTTTGGAATAAACTCCCAGGTTTGCTGAGGTCCTCAACTGATCTATTTCAGTTTAAGAAGTCCCTTAGTACCTGGCTTTTTCCTAAGTAACTTGAGTTTTGGTCTCAACACTGATTATTTGACCTGTTAACTTCCATGTTCTGTGGCTATTTCAAACCTATAGCCTTCATGTCTCTCCATTTTATATGTTTTTAGCAAAACTAAAGGGGATGATGGACGGAGTGTTGAACATTGCAAGCACTCACCCCCAGTCAACTGATCTGGGTTTAATCCATCATCATTCTTTAGTTCACTGTGCCAACCCAGTTCAGACATGGCCATATGCAAATCAGTCTGACCCTGTACCTCATGGGAACACTCCAGCCCGAATTGCCAAGCCTGGACTGTTCCAATTAGGCACAGGGTCAAGACTGATTTGCATATGGCTTGTTTCAAACTGGAATGGCACTTTGAGCAAAAAAACAATGGATTTAGGCCCAGATCTCTGTACTGGGGTGAATATTTGACATTGTTCCGGATTCTGTCCATCAACTGTTGTTTTCGCATTTGTCACCCCAAGTGGGATGGGTATGCCCAGACGTGGGTCCCCTGCTCTTCATGCCACTGGAATCAAGCTATCCTGGCTGAAGAGGGGTGAAATCCCGAAACTGGTCCTAGGATGCTTGTTTCCAGTCCAGGGAGAGACTGGCTTGGCAGATCGGACTGGACTGTTCCCATGAGGCACAGGGTCAAGACTGATTTGCATTTGGCTGGGTTCAAACTGGAATGGCATGGTGAGCAAAAAAACGATGGATTTAGGCCCAGATCTCTGTACTGTGGTGAATGTATGACATTGTTCTGCTTTCTGTCCATCAACTGTTGTTTTTGCACTATATGTTTTTAAGCACTGGAAAGTGTTTATTCCTTAAAAATTCACATCTCCGGTACTATACTTTGGATTTTTGCTGTGTTTGTGTCATTTTAATCAAACACATTTTCCCTATATTTATAAATTGGTTGTGGATTTTTATTGATTGGTGTGTCTTACTTATTTAATAAATTGGTGTTTTAAATGCTTCACACAGCTGTCTCCTAAATCAAGCCTATCTGCTCCTTGCCAGCTACCAAGGATTGAGCAGGGGAACACATTTTTGATACGTTTCTGGACCTTATATTGCATTGATGGACTTATTGCTAGCGGTAAGTATCTACTTACCGCTACCAATAATCCAGCTCCAAACATTTGCTAAATCTCAGACTTGATGAATTTCAATTGCCATTGAAAGTTTAAGTTCCCACTACATGAGGGTAACAATGTATATTCAAGGTTAGGAGCACAGTTTTATCTTTTTTTCAAAGAGTACCCGGAGAAGATGGAGAACTTGTTAATCAGGTTTATAATAGCCAGTATTGCGATGTCTGAGGCTTCTGTTAAAATTAGGATGTCACCAGCCTACGAACCTGTTTTAAAAATAGAATCCCCTCATTTTAGCCCAACAATATTCTCTGATTCGTTTAACATTAATACAAGGCAATCAATGACAAGAAGAACTAATAACTGGGAAGTGGACAACCTTGTCTTGTGCACTTTCATGTCTAAAATGGGCAGACATGGCACCGTTGACTTTAATACTAGCTGTGGGGTTAGCATACAGGGCCATAATCATTTTGATAAAAGTATTGTCTGGGCGTGTCTTATTTAGGCAGCCTCCAGGTATGGCCAGTAGACCGTATCGAAGGTTTACTCTGCACCCAAAACTATAGCTGCAGGAGAGAGCGTGGAAGATGCATTTTCGATGACTTGGCAAAAAAGGCGAATATTATCACAAGCAAGCCGCTATTTAGTAAAGCCCGATTGTGAAACACAGACAGGTTTAGTGTAGGAAGCTGGCTCTCTATATGGTGCACTAAACTGAGGTAAACTGTGCAAAGAGTCCAAGCGGCTCTTATTGGTATACAGAGGCATAAGTAATTATCAAATGCTCGCTTTTGTGGTAGTGTGGGAGAGCATTTCAGGCTTATCACAAGGTAGTGCTGAACATTTGTTGTACTCACAGAGGCAATAAATGAGACACACAGCAAGATTAAATCTGAGATCAATTTAGAAAAATAACACATATTTTTAAATAAATATCAACACCAAGAACTTCGTGATCAGTTACGTACGTTTTGAGTTATTGATTTTTACAGGTAAGTAAAATATTGACTTAAATGCGTCTTTACATGGTAATGCTTTCCTCTGGGAAAAGGCAAATACTGCATAGAGTTACTTGCAATAGGTTTCTGGGGGTTCCCCTTCAGGACTTAAGGTGGTAGAGAGCTAAAGTCCAAAGAACCACCAGCAGTTGTTACCTGCCCTGGAGCCTCTGGGTGCAGAGGTGCTGGTCAGGTTGGTAGCTTTGTGTGCTACCCCAAAGGAGAGAGGGTGAGCCACCTAGACATAGGCTGCAGTGGGGGACTTGGGCAAGTCTGAAAGCTTCCATAAGGGGGCTCGTTTCATGAGGGCCCTGGGAGCAAGAAGGCACAGTTGGTTCTCTGGAACCCGGGCTGAGGCGCTCAGGTGCAGAATGGTTAGGGTGGCTGGGCCGGTCCATCAGGGCTTTTGGTCTCGCCGTTTGAGGGGACTGAAACAGGACAGCTGGACCACTCCCAAAGTAAGTGACTGTCTGCTGATGTCCCTCGATGACTGCTTGCTCTTGGAGATGTTGAAGTCCAGATTATACACAAATAGGCTTTGGTTGCTGCATGTATTGGTGCGGTGTGGATGAGGTTGGTCCTGACATCTTTTCACTTGGTGGGGAGACTAGTCTGACCTCTTGGAGCATGGAGACCTCCCCATGGGTGGCTGCTGCATTGGTGGAGCCAGGGTGCAGCAGAACAGTGAACCGGACTTTGCTATTTGGTGCCTGCAAGCTGCAGGGGAGTAGCTCCTCTTCTCCAAGGGAGATTGCTAGCAATTTGAGAATGGCTGGCAGTTCGCCATGTTCTTGGCAGATGCACAGATTCACAGCGGCATTACAGGTCAGTTTGTCGTGATTGTCCGGGCAGGTGTAGGTAGGCAGGGTTTCAGTAGCAAAAGGTCTGCAGCTGGTCCTGAGTTCTCGCTTCTTCACTGTTCTTTGTCTTCTTCTTCTTGTGGCCATCGAGTTCCTGCTGTCTAGGGTGAAAACTAAATACTCAATTTGTTTGCGTGGGGAGGATCTGAAGGGAGATCATAAGGGTGACATGGACCAAGAATGTGATAGGTTCGATGGATTAAGCAATAGTGTCTTGGGGTAGATAGGGGAAAACTAATATTGAGACTATTCTCAAGAAACAGCAAGGGCGTGAGAAGTGCATAGGGAACACATTGCTTTGTGAGCTTTATGGACTCTGTATCTAAATGCTGAGTTTCCGCCTATGGTGATGCCCATAGGTGAGTTGAAATCTCCACCTAGAAAATATGGGCTTTGGGGCAACAATGCCAATTTTGCTGCTTGGGTGGATCAGAAGTGTGGATCATCCAACATGGTGGCACAAATATTTACTGCATATAGTTCTGTTTCACTATCATAAGGCTTAGTAAGCAGCCTTCAACTATTATCATCCTGCTCTGCAGCAATAATTGATAGACAAGAGTTTTTCCAGAGATTAGAATGATCACACAATGCTTTTTAGAAATTGCAGCCGAACAGGATAAATCAGATACCCAGCCATTACACATAGACAAGGCCTCTTTGTAGCCAATACTAGTATCTGGGAGGAAATCCAGGTCACCATTATTCGAGTGGCAATATACAGAAATGTTCCTACAATTTACTGGGTGATGATTAGGGAAATGACTTTCAGGATTGATGCATGCCTATCATTCATGATATTGAGGAATCAGTTTTCAGTGTGAGGTGTAGAAGCAAGCAACCCTTCTTGAAGGCAAAAGTGATGTGAAAGAAGCATTACGTGCCTTGGAAGTAGGAAAAAGAGGGGTACTGCACATACAGATCAAAAAGCCACTAAGTGTTGAGATAAAAGGTAGGGGGTTGTGGGAGTCACGCTCATCGTGAGGGATAGCAGGTGACCCCCACTTCGGATTGTACATTGGTTGTGAAACTAGCCGAGTATAAGACTCTAAAGGGGGAACTGGTAAGAACTCATTTGAAGACATGACACACAAGTCCCTGCACCACAACACGAATGTCAATGTGGCAAAAAGACTTGTGGTAGTCGCTCCTCACAAAGCTCTAACTCCCTTCTGTTGTAGCCACAGAAGTTCGACAAAAAGAAGACTTGCAACCGCACCTTCTCCTGGCTAGCCCGAAGAATTTGGAATGTACGACCGCCTAAAAAAAATAGAACAAACCGCTCCACTACCTTCTTCACAAATTAAGTAAAAAGAGCTGCTTATGAAAAGATTCCTTAACTAGTTATCCTTCGCCACTCAGATTGACCGTTTTCATGAGGATTTTGTTTAACCCTGTGTTAGACCTGGCATCTTTGGCGTGGTTTCCCCTGACTTTTTGCCTCTACCTCCTGTAGTTTTGACGCTGTGCTGCATTTCGTTTTTGCTGGTTTAGATGCTTTTGGGCACTTTGCCACTGCTGATCAGTGTCAAAGTGCAAGTGCTTCCTGAGTAAATTGTTATTGTAATTCGTTATCCATGATTGGCATATTTGTTGTACCAGTAGGTTCCTAGTAAAGTGCACTGAGTGTGCCAGGGCTGGTGATTCAAATGCTACTAGTGGGCCTGCAGCACTGATTGTGCCACCCACATGAGTAGCCCTAAAATGTTGTCTCAGGCCTGCCACCACAGTGCCTGTGTGCAGTTCCTAACTGCCATGCTAACCTGACCAGTGTCCCCACTGGCCAGGCCTAGCCTCTCCCTTTCTGTGCACGTTGGACACCCCTATGAAAGGCCCACGGTACCCCCTGGGCATGGTGCAGTGTATGTGAAAGGTAGAGCATGTACTAATGTAGGTGACATGCTCTGATAGTGAAATACTGCCAATTTCGTTTTTCATTATTGAAAGGCTATCTTGCCAATAGGCTATAATGGGGGATGCTGTGTATAATGTTTACCTGCATACCTTCCCATAGGAGCAAGATAAGAATTAAAGTCTGGTATCCCTGAACTCGGAATTTAATGTCCTATATTTTAGGAAGGATGTTTTTTAAATCCTTTGTTTGAAAAAAGCACTTTTAGAAAGTGGCTGTTTTCTTGTCTAACCTTTCTGTGTGCCATGGCCTGTTTGTGAATTGACTGTCTAGTTTGTGAGTGAGTGGTGCTGCGGTGGCTCCCAGAGGCTAAATGAGTAAGCCTTAGCCTGAATAGCTTTATCTGCATCTTGAGTGGTGGGAGGGGATAGCACCTGGTCCTGAATAGGGCTGTGCCTGCCTTCCACAATGCTGGCTCCACCTCCTGCTGGGCGGTTGACGACTCTGCCCCTCTCTCTCAAAGGAAAGAAAGAGTCACATGAACAAAGTGCCCCAGGACTGACCAGAACTGGTTTGGTCCAGGCCAAGGCCTCTCTGCCCTCAGAGAACAAAGAGAAGATTAGTAAAAAAAAAAGGGACACCCAGACTTCAGAAGATCAGATCATCCTGGAATCAAGAAGGAACCTCTGCTTAGAAAAAAAGCTGGAAGACTGAAGAGGGAGGACTGTCCTGCTGTGTGTTTGTGGACGGACCTGCAGTTGCTATTCTGCCAAGGAGAGGGGAAGGGCTTTGCTGTTGCTGTGTCCCCTTGCTTGAAGAGATCCCCAAGGGCCTGAGGAGAGCTGTCCTCCTGTTAAGAAGTCCAAGGAACAAAAGGATTTCACCCCCAGCATCCCCCCTGAACTCTGCTGTGCGAGTTCTGACCTTCCTAGAGTGCTTGATCCATTTGTGGGGCCTCTGAAGGTTGTTTCCTGCTGTTTGGGAAACTGGACAAGAAGAAAAGAAGAAGATCTACAATTTGCATGCATCGCTCGCTTGCGGATCGCATCGCGACAGTGTGAGAAAACTCCCGATGTCGCGAAGATAGTCGCAGCGCCTTTTGCCGCTGCAAGAACCGAAGCATCGTTCGCTTGCGGAGCGCATCACCCCCAGTATCGTCGCAGAACCTGTCATCGCTGTGTGAAAGCGTTGCACTGCTTGCTTGCAGACTGCATCCCATCGCTGTGAACATCGTCGCAGAGTCAATGCATCAAGGGGCAGCGACAGAAGAAGATCAACGCTGCGCTGCGCAGTGCTGCCGCATCGAAGATTGACGCCGCCCCGAAGATCGTCGCATCGTGCCTTTGCGAGACGCTTCTACCGGAGAAACCTGCGCCCCAGAATCCATACAAGGTAATGCATCGCTCCCCATACAAACCGGATTCGACGCAACACGCCTGCTGTGTGCAGCGGGGTTGTCGCATCGCCTCCCCAGGGTCTCAGGAGTGACGCATCGCTTGTTTTTCGATGCTGCAGTTGCCGCTAGGAACTTTTGTCGCATCTACAGGTACTTTGGACTAAAAGTGCCACAACTGTGGAATATTTTGGCGCAACGCTTTAAACTCTTTTTAAAGACTTATTTTGGAATAGTGTATTTTGGATTTTTGTCGTTTTGGTCTTGTGTAGTTTAGATAAAGATACTTTATTTTTCTAAACTGGTGTAGAGTCCATTTGTTATGTTTTCACTGTGTTATTGTGAGTGTTGGTACAAATAATTTACACATTGCCTTTGATAATCCTGTCTGTTCGTGCCAAGCTACCAAGGGGGTGAGCAGGTGTTATCTAAAGAGTGCATCCCCCTTACCCTGACTAGAAGCAAGGGTTCCTATTTGGACATTGGTACCTACCTCTGCCAACTAGAGACCCCCAGATCTAATACGATGTCTGTATTTATTATTGTATTGCTTACCACATATTCCTTCTTGCACCCTCTTCTTATGGTTATGACCTGACTGCTATATGTACAGCACTCTGATACCCTGAAGGGTCATGTTTGTGCTATATAGAACTCTGCAAATAACTAAAATAAATACATCATAACATTCAACCCTCAATCAAAGGGAGCAACATGGTAATATTGAAACATCAAATGTACCTGGCCACACCTGAAACAAATGTTAGTTAATGGTCCTTGTGAGCCACAGTAGGAACATGTGTATGGTATACTGCAAACAAGGGGAGCCCACTACTGTGATGAGACATATTAAACACTAGAAACATATATTGTGCAGCAGTAGGAGGCACTCCACTATAAAATCAACCAACTATCTTGGGCAGAAAAAGGAGACATGGAACAATTCTCACCTTCAAAATACACCCCAAACGTGTAAATGTCAAATCATATCGTTATAAGTCTGTTGCCTGCAAAGGAAAAGGGTTAAGGCACAATATTAACTCCAACAGCACAGACAGACACTATCCAAGAAGGTTGAACTTGTGAGTTAAGAGATACAAGTGAACTCAGTACGTTTACAATGAGTGTGGATGCAGTACTCATAAGTGGGAAATATATTTGTCTGCATTAGGACCCATCAATAGACAACGGCTACATAGTGAATCATTTGCATCAGGATCCAGAATAGATAGAGGAGTAAAAGGCTGTATAGATCTATGAGGAGTTCAGAGCGGCGTAGAACCAACTCAAGTGTGGGAGAGCCACAGGATTGACTAAAGATAAGATCAATGAAGAAACCAGTTAAGACAAGACAAACATATTTACGATAGTGACCTGACTGGTAATATTACCAGCATCTGAATTGAACCACAATGAGCTGATAGCACTATATAATAAGAGACAAAAACTGAGGTGTTGGGGTTTCCATTTCAGGACTAGGGCCCCATAGCGATTCTGATAGTAATCTTAGGAAGGCAAATGGATGTGCCTCAAGATTAAGTGAATACTACCGGGCCACTGTGTGAGTCATCCATACATGATTTGAAGGTATTGTTCAAGAAAGTCTTCAAATCTGCAGGTTCCAAGAAGAGTGGGATTGGCCTTATTAGATGATCTTAAATGTGTATGGGCCGCAAAAGAGAGCTGTAATTATCTTTCCAATAGCATCTTCCTAAGTGCCAGGAAGCCCTTCCTCCTGGTGACAGTGTCCCTGGCAAAGTCTTGAGATATGGAATTTTGGAGCTATGCCTTGAGAGTATTTTGACTTTCTGCATACGAGCCAAGGTTAAGGTAAGAGTGTCGATGAGGTAAAGGTTTAACCCCTTTGATGCTTAGGACATCATCAGCGTCGGTTGGGCTGTGCTGATGGCGGAACCGTTCCGTCATGACCACACCCGTTTTTCGAATCTTCAGCACAGCGCGAAAATTCGCGCCGCGCTGAAGAGGTTAAAGATCAACACTATGAGACTAGCATGGATTTGAAAGTGGGAACATTCAAGTTCAAAGTCTTTTGTGAAGTTAATGCCTAGAGTTGCAGGGATCCAGGGTTCCAAGAAGGTGACCACTGAAGGGGCCTTATCTTAGCATCCTTCTGGATATCCAAAGATTCTAAGATTGATACAGCAATTATGATCCTCCACCTCACTGACCTCACGTTTGAGGGAGGCAAACATTTAGTCGTCTTTAAGCTGGTGTTTAGATTGCTCTGAAATATGATGTTTTGCCAGACTAATTCTACCTTCAGCTTTCGACATTTTGAAGTTAAGCTCTTTAAGATCTCTTCTGATACCGGGCACTTCCACTTGTAACAGGTCTATATTTGTCTTTATGCTTTGTGCAATATCATGAACATCATTCAGCTTTTTAAGGATCACTTCCAGAGTGTGAGATTGATCATGTTTTACCTTGATAGGGCAGTCAGGGAATGGAGGGTCCTCTTTTGTCCATTTAAGATTGGCATTCCCCTCTTTCTTCCTATTTTCCTTGGGTTCCGCCATCGTCTGCAACCACAGAGAGTGTTAATAGTGATACAATCGGTGATACAGTAGTAATGTGGGTACCTTTTTTAAACAATCTAGACGGCCCAGTGTCAGGAATCCATCAGTGATAGTAATTGTGTCCCCCGCTTTGATATATTAGAGTCTCCCTGCTATGGGCGGTGATAGGACCACGTATTACAATCATCGGAGTGTGGGCAGTTACTCCTCTGGGACTGAGACTGATAGAAGTACAGATGTGGTTCAATGTTACCCCACCAGCAGGCCTGTCATGTGTTTAATGGTCCAAATATCTGCCAGGAGCTGAAATTTTACAAACTGCATGATGAACTCCAAATTAGAGGTGGGGGCTGAGGAGCGAAAGGACTTGCCAGTGTCTGTGGCTGTGCTGGTTTCCCAGTCCACTGTGAACTGCAGAACGGGTCAGGAATGCCTTACATCCACTGTTCTGAAGCCTCCAGCACTGCACTGAGGCACCAGCATGTTGCCACAGTATGGCCCTCCATGGAGGTCAGCGAGGCCGTGATTGGGGGAAGAGGATGTCCTACGAGGGGCAGCAGAGGGCCCTAGGTCCCAGAAAGCATTATCCATTTTGTCCACATAGTCCAGGGACAAGATAGTTCCACATAGCTCCGTTTAGCAAGGCATGAAAGGGCGAACTCAGCAGCGAGCCGCCATCTTAGGTAGACGCTACTCATGCCCAATGGAGAAAGAGAAGTTTACCAACAAAATAGTTAAAAGAATACGATATTGTTTTTCAATTGGCACAGAAAGCATCTAATTAAATGGATGACTTTCTGTAAATAAGATACAAGTACTTGCCTTAAAACAATCAGGTAGGCCAAGATGGCGGCCTGAGTGGACGTGTTTCGCAGAGGCTCCTCGTCCTGATCCCTCTAACCGCGCTTAACAACGCACCCTCTCCCCATCTAAGCCTCTTACTGACCGTCGGCTAACGGTGGGACTCCGGCAGAGACTCCCTTGGGGCCACCCGGCGAGGAAGCGAGATCGGAATGGCGACGGTGGCGACCGTCCCCAGCTGAAGGCGAGACCGAGGCGGCCCGGCCCGCGGGGCAGTAGTGGCGTGGAGGATCCCGTGGCAGCTGGGCAGTCACGCCACCGCGGCGGAGCAACCCTCTGCCGGCGACGAAGAGGACGTGAGGCACAGGGCGACGACCTTGCAGTGGGCCGCCGGTGCGCGGTCCCGAGCGCGGAGAGCTGTGCTGGAGGGCGGATGGACCTACCCGAGACCCCGGCTTGGGCCTATCGGGCCGAGACCTAGTGGCCGCTGAGGAGGCCTGCGGCGCCCAGCAGAGAGATGAGGAGCGGGACGAAGCAGAAAGAGGGGGCAGTGACTCGGTGGGCGGACAATCGAGCTCCCGGCGAAGCGGGGACCGGGGCCGATGCCATTGGGGCCCGGCGCCGCACGGCCACGCTCGTAGAAGCAGCACTACGAGGCCCGCCCTGAAACGGCCAGACCCAGAGCGCAGAAGACTCGTCAGAGAGGGCCCACACCACAGGCGAGCTCAGGAGCCGTGTGAGAGTGCTTGGGGGCAACAGCGAGCCCCCGGCGAGTGGCAGCTTCCTGCAGGGCTGGTGCTGCGAGGAGCCGGCCTATCGGCCGAGGTCACCATCGAGAGCCCGAGAGTGGGCCCAATCAGTGGGTGAAGGCCTCCATTTGAAAAGAGCGGCGACGAGCGCAAGGCGCGCCGCAACTGGGAAGACGGACCCTGGGGTCGGCATTTGGGGGGCCCACGCGCTGAATCCCACCGGTGCGGGAGGCCCTGCGATGTGGGCCTCAGCCTAGAACCAGCGACGCAGCAGCGAGCCCTCCTGGAGGGGCAGCCAGAGGGCCCTGGGGCTCCGCCGGCGGGGTGTCGGGGAGAAGGGCCCAAGAAACACTGAGAGTCAGACCCCGACTCCGGGAGCCTGGACACAAGGGGCATAGAACGTTCCCCGGAGATCGACGGTGGCCTGGTGCGGGGAATCGCCTACGTGTCGGTTGTCAAGACGAGAGAAACAGCGTACCACGGAGGACACGGGGCCGGAGGGGCTGCGGGACAGCAAGGTCAGGGGCCCTGGGCTGGATTGCACGCGGCACACATCATAGCGTTGTGTCACCCGCACACATAGCTCCGCATCCCCTACGCGGACCCCCCATCGATTGCAGGCTTGCTGGGGGCCGCGGCACGACCCGGGAGACGGCCGGTCCCGTGGAGAAATAAACCATGTCTTCCTCTAATCGCAAAGGGGGCCGCACCATCACAGAAATGCTGGCCAAGGGATCCTCCAAGACGGACAAGAGCCCGGATAAGCCCGCGCAGCTCATTCCACCTAAGGGAAAGGATCACGACGAAGGGGAAGCCCTGGCGACTAAGGCGTTTATGGAGGCCCTATTCGCTTCTCTTAAAGAAGACATTCAAACACTCCAACAGGATATGGCGGGGGATTATAAGGAACTGCGCCGAGACGTCGACGACCTCGGTCAACGGGTGTCTGCGTCCGAGCTCACCGTTCAGGCTAGAAGCGAAGAAGTAGAATTCCTCCAACAGGAAGTCATCAGACTCCATGAGCAACAAATGGACCTACAAACACACACAGAAGACCTTGAGAACCGCTCGAGACGCAACAACATCCGGGTTCGCAACATGCCTTCTAAAGCTGAAGGGGACGACATGGCGGCATATCTGCAGGACTTATTCAGAGAGGTGTTGGGGGAAGGCGAGGACTTTGTGATACGCATAGTCAGAGTCCACCGGGTGGGACTGGCTCGCAGGGCGTCGGCTTCCTCTCCGGACATTCTGGCCTTCCTGCCCGACTACCCCCTCAAGGAACGCATCCTGAAGGCAGCCCGCCTGAAGCAACCCCTCCAATTTCAAGGCCACTCAGTGGAACTCTATCAGGACCTGTCGGCTATCACCTTGCAAAAACGGCGGTCGTTTAAAGTGGCTACCACCTTCTTGAATGACAAAGGGGTCCCGTATTTATGGGGGCACCCCTTTCGACTATTCTTCAAATGGAATGGGGTCATGCATCAACTTAGGTCCCTGCGAGACACCTGCGCCCTGCTGGGCATTCCCTGCGAGGAGGACTCGCAGGAGGAAGGCACTGAGAGGCGTTCACCGGGGGCCCAGTCCGGACCCGCGCGATTGACCACTGAAGGCTGGCAGACGATACGACACAGACGCTCCTCCAGGATAGGCCTCAAACCGAATCAAGAGACTGTGGCACAGGAACGAGCGGCAGCAATCCAAGAGGTCTCCAAGGATACCAACGCTGACTCCTGAACGTATTGAGGTGCAGGTGTTCAACAGCTAAGTTACAGCGCCACGGGGGGGGGGGGCGGGACGGGGGGCCTCGGGCCGCCATTGACACGCTTTCCCTACATTTGACACTTAACCACGGGCCTGGACTGACGTTTTATAGGCCTGGGACAATGTTCCTCAGTTGGGGGTGTTGAATTTGGGGTTGGGTGCGAGTTGGGGGATGGAGTTTGGGGGTGGGTTCCGGTGTGTTCACTTCATTCAGGCAACGACGACAAGGGAGCTGGGCAGCTTCGGAACGGGACGGAAAAAGGGAGGGACATGGTACAAACCCCCTCATGGCTGACGAGTCTCTTTTGGTTCTTACCCTAAATGTCAAAGGGCTCAATAACTCAATCAAGAGAAGGGCAGTATTCTCTTACCTGGAGCACTCCGGGACGCGGTGTGCCTTCTACAGGAGACGCACCTGCTGGCCAAAGATTGCCATCGCATGAGATCTAGGGCGTTCCCGACTCAGTTTTATTCCTCCACCACAGAGAAGAAGGCAGGGGTAGCTCTCCTTTTCTCTAGACAATTCAAAGGTCGGGTGGGAGACAAGGTGGCAGAAATTAAAGGTAGACTACTGGCCCATACTGACATTCACGGTGGGGTCCATTTATGCCCCCAACGCCAAACAAGAATCATTCCTTAGAGGGGCACTATCGGAGATCATGAGAACAGATTCGAGGCACATATTGATAGGCGGGGACATTAACCTGGTTATGGACAACAGGAGGGATAGGTCAGGTCAGAGGTTCGGCGACTCGGGCGCTCTCTCTAGTGAGGGGAAGCATTGGCTCGCCAGTAGGGGGGTTCCTGGACACATGGCGGGAGCTTCACCACACGGCCCCGGGGTACACCTTTTAGTCACATGTGCACCGAACTTATGCCAGAATAGATCACTTCCTCAGCTCCACAGAACTAGCCCCTATGGAACAGGACATGGAGGTTACACCGGCGGCTCTGTCAGACCATGATGCTATAATAATGCGATTGCAGGTCCCCCGTGCGCACTCACACAAGGGTAAATGGCGCCTCAGGGAGAATCTGCTTTCCCGTAAAGGGGGCATTCAGCAACTTTCCCAAAGCATTACGAACTATCTAAGCCAAAACGACACGGGGAGGTGGTCATGACAGTGGTCTGGGGGGCACTTAAGGCGGTCATCAGAGGGGAGCTCATTGCGATCTCAGCTGCGGATAATAAGGAACGTAAGGAACGACGCCAGGAGATGTCAGCACAGGTGCTGGAGTTGGAGAGGGTGCATAGCCGGACGGGGGCCCCCAGGATCTAGCGCAAGTTGAAGGGAGCCAGGGCGCAACTCGCGAGCCTCGATCTAGATCGGGCGGAATACAAGGCATTGCCCCTCAAGCACACGTACTATGTGGGAGGGGATAGGACAGGCCGACTGTTGGCCAGTAAACTAAAGGCGAAAACGGTCAGGTCCAAGATCCCAGTCATTCACGAGGAAGTAGGGGGGGAGCTCCAGGAGGATGACGGCATTGCGGAGGCATTTAGGTCCTTCTACACCAAACTTTACACAGCGGCCCCGGCTTCGGATGACGGGGCAGGCATGGCATACCTTGAAGACGCCAGGGTGACAGCCTTGAACGAGGCCAGCGCCGGGGCTCTGGATGCCCCCATACGATTGGAATAAGTGATTTCAGCTATTGCACGTCTCAAACCGCTTAAAGCACCGGGCCCAGACGGCTTCTCCGTGGGCTTTTATAAATCCTTCTGTTCCCTCCTAGCCCCTGTGTTGACGAAATTGTTCAACTCCTTCAGGGGTCCGGGATCAATCCCGTATGATATCCTGGAGGCGGACATCATAGTCCTGCCGAAACCAGGCAAGGACACGGCTCAGTGCGCGGCATATCGGCCGTTCTCACTCCTCAACCTCGACCTAAAGCTCTAACACTGGGATTTTGGCCGCGAGGCTGGGGCCCTGCCTCCCAGGTATAATAGAGCCGGATCAGGCAGGCTTTATTCCCTCCTGTCAATGCGCAGATAACACCAAACGCTTGATGCATGTGATTGATAAAACGCACTACAACGGTACGGACGCGGCTCTTTTGTCAGTCGATGCCAAAAAAGCGTTCGACCGGGTGGATTGGCTCCATCTCAACAGGACATTGGCGAGATTTGGTTTAGGAGACAGGTTCAGGGCCTGGGTGGCGAGCTGCTACGCGGCACCCCGGGCGACGATCAAGGTGAACGGGACGAGCTCCATGCCTTTTGACATCCGACAGGGCACGAGGCAGGGCTGCCCGCTCTCGCCGCTGCTCTTCGCACTCTATGTCGAACCTTTCGCCCAGTGCGTGCAGGACAACCGGGCCATCAAAGGCATCACCTTTGGGGGCGAAGAACAAACTATTAGCCTATACGCGGACGACATTCTGGTCGCCGTAGAGGATCCGAAGGTCTCGATACCGGCGTTTCTAGAGGAGATGGAGAGGTTCGGGAGGGTATTGGGCTTCAAAATGAACGTCCGAAAGTCCGTGATTCTTCCTCTAGGTAGCAACACCCGCCAGGCCAACAGAAGCTCGCTAGAATTGGGAGGATTATCCACGCACATGACACTCCCGTACCTGGGAATCAATCTGACTCTCACTACAGCCCAGACTGTCGAACTAAATTATGCCAAGCTCCTCACAAGCATCAAAGTGGATATTCAGAGATGGCGACAGCAGCCGTTATCCTGGCTGGGCTGGGTGGCCGCGGTCAAAATGTCTCTGCTGCCGAAAGTACTATACCTCTTTCAGACCATCCCTGTCACCCCTCCTATAGGTATGATTAAAAAGCTGCAAGATACCATACAACAGTACATCTGGGCCGGTAAGCGTCCTAGGATGCGGAGAGACTTGATAACGTGAGTTCCCGCGGAGGGAGGACTGGGAGTACCTATTCTGCAGAGTTACTTCCATGCGACGCAAATGCGATACCTCTTGGAATGGTCCAGACCGACCTCGGAGAAGCGCTGGCTGTTTCAAGATAATGCTATGGCGGGAATGCCGCTCTGGAGAATCCCCTTCTTGGCGTGTCCTGATAGACCGGCATACATAAACAAGTCACCCATGACCAAGACTCTCCTCCAAGTGTGGAATATGGTAGCACTCACCAGAGACCTCACGTCCTTTCCATCGCCAATGACCCCCCTGTTTGACAATCCGGTGTTTCCACCCGGGATGATCCCAGGCACCTTTCCGCAATGGCGACGGACGGACTCGGCCGGACATTTGTTTGATCTGCAAGGCTTCATGACACTGGAGGCTCTGAGAGATGGGTACACCATTGATAGGCCGCAAAATTTCCAATACTTTCAGCTACGACACTGGCTCACCCACAAAGATATAGTTACGCATGTGGGCCGTCCTCTCCAACCTTATGAGAAGTGGCTCCTATCCAAGTCCACAGACAGGAGGGCGATCACGGAACTGTATAAGCTGTTGGCCCCGCCACCGCCAGTGACTAGATCTGCAGGGCAGAGGCGATGGGACCGAGAACTGGGATGCACGCTCTCAGACAAGGAATGGCAAGACATCTTCTACCGGGCACACCACACAGCTCGCAATGTGGCCAGTCGGGAATCGGCGGTTAAGGTGGCCTATTATTGGCACCTGACCCCAGAGAGGCTACACCAGAGCAACCCCAGTCGGGACCCCATGTGTTGGAGGGCATGCGGGCACGTAGGGACTATGCTTCACTTGTTACGGGAATGCCCAGAGGTGCAGGAATACTGGGAGAAGTATTTTGAGACAGAGATTCCCCCATTACCCGCATTTGCGATCCCGGGCCTACCCAATAAACTCACTTTCCCACTTAAGTCCATAAGGGGGAGACAAATGGGGCTGGCGACGGGAGCAGCGACGCAACACATCCTTTCATTCCGGGGCACGTCGCGGAAGTCCACGCACACGGGGTGGCTCCATCGGTTATGGTTTAACATGGGGATGGAGCGGATACAAGCCTCCCTTACACAAACCTTTAAAGAAACATGGTCACCTCTGATTTCCCTGCTGTCCCAAGAATTTTATGAACTTACGTGCCCAAAATATCTTAGAGCTCTCAAATTAGTTGATGAGTTCCACAAAACACCGGGAGATGAGGAATAGACGATATGAAGCGGGTCCAGCCACGCACCAGACACTGGCACAGTGGAACACACCGGAAATGGTGGGTGGGGGGGGGAGTTCTGGGAAAGGGGCAGTTGGGGTTAGGGATGATATAGATGGGGGGTTTGAAACAGGAGCTTTGTTACGCTTTACTTTGCAGGCTATTGCCCCCACCAGCATACATGGACACAATGCATTCACTTCCAGAGGTCGTACTCCGGAAACCATTCCGGACGCTTGGGGTGCCATAAGCATGTTATGTAGTGATTGTCCGATAGACGAAATGTTTTGTATTATTGGAAATAAAAACAAATTTGATTAAAAAAAAAACAATCAGGTATTGCACATTTCCACACGGTCTATTAACTATATCTGGCAAATGTTTAATTAGTAATTTTGCTTTCTGTTAATAAGAAATCATTTCTTTTTATCCAAGGTTTTGTGTAGAGAATTTCGGCAAAGCATAAATCCGTGCATTTGACATCCTCTGGCAATATTAGCTTTGATTCACTGCATGATGTGGGAAGTTACTTTTTCAGTATGAAGTCTGTTTTGCAGCTAATGCGGTCTTTGATAATCAGCCAAATAAGTACTTTAGAACCTTGGACAAAAAACGTGGCTTAAATTATTCCCAACAAGCATTATAACTTTCAAAGATCATTTTAGGTTTAAAGTTTAATGTGCACGTCATCAAACCGGTTCAATGATTAAATATATATTGCAAGCTTAAAAACAGTTTGAATTATTGATGAAGGCAAAAAAACGGGTTATGTTTGTGCTACTCAGATGTGCTGTGTGCCTTGCAGTGAAATGTCTCTGCCAAGGAGGCTATGGGGCAGATTCGCAATTGAGTTATGTGAGTTAAAATCAAGTTAGTGCAAAAAAGGTAAAGGATGCCTATTACTATACTGCAATTAGGGAGAGGCGCAAATGGTGCATGCATACAAATAACTGCTGTGTGTTACACACGTTCCCAATAAAACAGCGATTCAGAGATGATTCAGAAGAAAGGTGGGTTTCAAGGAACCTTCTCATGATTTGAACGCGAGGAGGTGTCTTTCCAGCCGCTACTGTGGACTACCTCCTTTAACTGGAACATGCCATCTTGTTTTGAATATGTGAAGAAGGCTTTGCCTAGCCTATTCTTACACATATAATTCACTCTTTTAATAAAATAAAAATACCAATAATAATAGTAGCTTATTTTGGTACAGTGCTTCATGCCACAAGTCTGCTGCTTCTAAGCGCAGTAAAAGATCAGATGTTTAATAAATGACTCATACAGGCAGGACACCGAATGGTTTTCGACTTGTCTGAAACTTGCATAATGTACATTTATGTAACTCACTGGATTCACTTAGGCATTAATGACCTTTTACTGAAATGAGATCTGTTTTATAGATTTTTTTGCGACACAAACATTAAAGACACAACTATTCGGCCTACAGTTTAGGTCACTGTCCATTAGATTACAAACATCAGTGTGGTAAAATGGCTACAGGGAGATCCCACCCCACATCTTTCCCTTCCTACCCTATGCATGACAGTACAAGAAACTGCCAATTTCTAACCCATCGTTAATCATCACCCCTACCTTCGTTCCTTTGCCCTATTCCAAATCCTCATCTATGCCCTTCAAGGGGCCCCACATTTTATAAATTTTTAGGGACAACAACTTTCCTTATAAAATGTCATTATTTTCTTTATTTGGTTTCAATGTTTACCATCATACAAGCATGTGTAGCATGGGTGCACAACTGGCCGTTTCATCATAGAACACATGTGTTGGCCAACAAAAGGAACCAAGTGCTTTATAAGTTCATCCCCAGGCCAATAAGCCACGGCTCAATAGCAGCAAAACAAAGTCAACATTCTTTTTACCGTGCTCTCAAATCAATCACAAAGTTGTGCATTCATTTTGTTGATCAGAGCCACTTCAATGTCACTTTACATCCAAACTCAAATATTACTCCATATATTTGAAGAAAGCGTAGTAATACATTTTTTTTAATCCATTCTTATTTTTCAATCTTCTTTGTTTAAAATCCAATTGTAGCCAAAGCCAGCGTGTTTCATCCACTGGGGACTTCTTCAGGGCTCATAGATATGTTGCTCAATAGACAATGGGGTGACCCTGTTGTAGAGGCTGTCGTAGTGCAGGCAGGCCTCGCTCTCACACATGCAATGACCACACGAGACTCATATACTTATTCACTGGCAGGAAGACCCCGAGCGGTCTCCCGCAGGTTTATTTATCCCCTTGGTGCCGATTCGCCCCGAGGGGTGTGGGGATGGGTGAACAGTGGCTACAGTGTAGGGAAGCGCCCGGGTGGCACTCTACATCCCTCCTTTATTTTAGCTGACATCAGGACAACCAAAATCATTCTTATGGGGAGGCACAGGCAAAGTCTCGGAGTCTCTGACTGGGCCTGGATTGGGCCGTAGACAGTAACGTTGATTGCGGCGGATCGGAGACGTTGCATTCTTGTGGGGGCGTCCTGCAGCATCCTCGCTGTCCGGGGGCAGATTGGATGTTTCCAGCTGCTCTCCAGCCTCAGGTGTCGCGGGCACTTGTCCTTCAGGTGTTGGACTCCAGACCGGAGATGATCCTGAGCTTCCTCGGGGTGTCACGGGTGGAGAGACTTGGCTTTCCGCGTCGACTTCCAGCGTGGAAGCCTTCTTGAAGCGGGAGACATTGCGAGTGACCAGTTGATCTCCCCTTCGAACCGTTGCCATTGTTCCCTTCACCTGCTCAACAGTCCAGACCTCCTGTTCGTATGGTGTCCTGAATTTCCACCCGGGGTGTCGGTCTTTGATCACCACCGAGTCTCCTATGGCAAGGGCTGGATCTTGGGCGCGCCGCGCCACGCTTGCCTTCCGATTGGTTGTCTCTCTCCTGGCCTGAATGGCCTCATCATTCCTTGGGGCCGGGACCCATTCTGTGCCTTCCGGTATGCTGTCCCTTGGCGCCCTTTTGAACAGCAGGTGGGCTGGAGCACACTTCGTAGTGCTATGAGGTGTTTGGCGATAGGCTCCCAAGAATTGATCGAGGGCAGCGTCTGGAGTCTCTCCATTGTCCAACGCAATGCGTAGCGCCCGATTGAGAGTCCTCATCAGCCTTTCCACCTCTCCGTTGGCCTGGGGCCACAGCGGGGTGATTTTTCGGTGTCGAATAGCGAGATTCTCAAGATACGCATGGAAATCACGTCCCTGAAAAGGGGGTCCATTGTCTGACTTGATCTCCGCTGGGAGGCTCATCAGTGCAAAAATCTTGTCCAGGGCTGCTTTCACTTGTGGGAAGGCTGTTGACGATAGGACTTCTACGATCGGGAATTTTGAATCGACGACTACCATCATGTGGCGACCGTCCGGAAAACTGCCAAAGTCTATACTCAGGTGTGTCCACGGGGTCGTGCATGGCTCTTCCGTGATCACAGGTGCGGGTGCAGTGTCCCCACCAGTAATGGTGCAGGCGTGGCATGACCTCACCATCTCGTCCACCATTTTATCCATGGATGGAAACCAGACCTTGTGTCTCAGCCGCGCTTTTGTTTTGGTGGATCCCTGATGTCCTACGTGGGCCAGGGCGAGAATTCTCTTTTGCAGACTCTCTGGTACAACTATGAGGTGTCCCCGCATAACAATGTCATCTTTCCCCATACTTAGCTCGTGCCTCACTTGCCATATCTGCTGTCGAGCGGGATGGACCTCCAGCCGGAGGGTCCGTGCTCTATCCATGAAGTGTGCCCAGCTATTGTCTTCCAATGCTTCTTTGACTCTGGACAGGGTATCGTCTACCAACGTGGCTTGTCCAATTTTGGTCAATGTCATCGTCTTGGGGCAGGCGGATGGCGAGACCATATGAACAAATGCTTCAATCCCTTCAGCAGCGTCGGGCGTGTGGTTGGAATCGCCGGCCTCAGGATGGCAGGAGAGGTAGTCCGCGGGATTATGAGCTCCAGGGCGGAACACGACCTTGAAGTTGTATCCTTGTAGCTGCACCGCCCATCTTTCGATGCGTGGGGTAGCTAGCCGGGCCGAGCCTGCGAAGAGGGGTAGTAACGGCTTGTGGTCGGTGACCACAGTGAAGGCCTGACCATAAATATACAGATGGAAATGCTGGCATGCCCACCTGATGGCTAGCGCCTCTCGTTCGATCTGGGCGTAGCGCGTCTCGTGTCAGTCAGTGCCTTGCTGGCGTAGGCCACAGGTTTCCATATTTCTGGACTGTGTTCTTGTAGGAGCACCGCCCCAAGTCCGACTGGACTCGCATCAACAACCAGCTCGGTCTTGCGTTGTGGCTGGAAGTACGCCATCACTGTCTTGTCGAGTAGGCTGGTCTTGATGTCGTTGAACGCTTTGTTGGCCACCACAGACCATTCCCACTTTCGGTCTTGGCGAGTGAGGGTCCGCAGGGGCTCCGACATTGCGGCCAGATTTGGGATGAATCGCCCACAGTAGGTGGCCATGCCCAGAAAACTCCTCACCTCCGTTGGATTCCGTGGGGTGCTCGCTGCTCTGATCGCTGCGGCTTTCTTAGGGTCCACCTGGAGCCCTTCGCGTGTGAAAATGTATCCGAAGAAGTCTATGCTTTCTTGGTAGAAGGAACACTTGGACTTGTGTAGCGTCAGTCCGCTGTCTGCCAGCCGCTGCAGCGTCGCCCTCAAGTGGGTGTGGTGCTCTTCGAGCGTGTCCGAGTACACTAGAATATCGTCACTGAGGTTCATGACACCCCGTAGCCCAGACAACACCTCGCGTATTGCATTCTGGAAAACCTCTGCAGCGGAGTTCACCCCGAAGCTGAGTCTCCGGTAGCGACGCAACCCCACGTGGGTCGAGAAAGTGGTTATATATCGACTTTCGGGCTCCAGCTCAAGTTGATGGTAGCCCGCATTCAGATCGAGCTTGGAGAACCACTTTGCGCCGTTTAGGTCGGCCAATATGTCGTCCATTGTTGGTGTGATGTGACGCTCCCTCTTCACTGCTGTGTTGGGCAGTCTCATGTCGACACATAGTCGAATCGCTACGGGTTGCTTCAGCTTGGGGGCCACGACCAGTGGGGACACCCATGGGGTGGGCCCGGATACCTTTTCTATCACCCCCAACTCCTCCAACTTTCTGAGTTCTTCTTCTACTTGCGGTCTGAGGTTGAAGAGCACACGCCGGTGCCGGAGTGCTATCGGCCGTACTGAGGTATCAATATGGAGTCTGAACTTTTTTCCTTTAAGTTTTCCCAATCCTCAGAATAGCTCTGGAAACTCTCCGAGTATGGCCTCCGCGTGGGACTCGTGAATTTGATTTGCAAAGTAGACAAGCTCCAAATCTTCTGCCGTGTGACAACTAAGCAAAGTCCCCTTCTTGCCTTCCGTCACATGGAATTTCGCCTTGGTGGAGAGTTTTCCGCTCACGATGGTGGTTTGGATGACTCCTCGCAGTGGTATGGGGTCCGTGCCTCCGTAGGTGTAGATTCTCGCACTCGAGGGCGCGAGTGCTGGTTTCGGCGAGAGTTTCTCATACTGGTCCGAGTCCATCACATTGACAGAGGCTCCCGTGTCTATCAGTGCTTGTACATTGGTCCCATCAATGGTGACTGAGCATATCGGAGGGGGCCGTCTCTTGGTACCCGCCCGGTTGACATACGAGATCACAAACACCTCCTTGTCGTCGTCATCTTCATACATGGGACGTCTTTCTTGAGCTTGGTCGTCGGGTGGCGGCGCCTGATCGTCCAGTGACACCTGATGAATCCTCTGCGACAAACCTCTGGCCCTGGGTGCTGTCGCCCGGAAACGTCCTCCTCGACACACTTTGGCGTAGTGATTCGGCCGTCCACAGCAGGAGCAGATTTTCCCTCTGGCCCCGCACGTGGCCTCCGCTGGGTGGTCTTCACCACAGTATCCGCACGGGTTCCTTGGCGTGCACCTGGGTGCCTGCCGCACCTGGGTGGGTCTTCTTTGTATGGCATCCACTTTTTCCTCCTTGATCGGCAGGAGCTTGCTTGTCGACGGCGTGGCCACCGGAGTATGCAGGGCTGCTTCCATCACTTCCGCCCGTGCGTCAGACAGTTTGTGGGAATGGGCCAAAACTAGGATTTCATCAAGTGAGATGCCTGGTTGGCGTAGTATCAGTTTTCTTAGCAGCTTGGAGCGGCACCCTAGTATGATCTGGTCTCTGATCTCTTCTCTGGGTTCTGTGAAGGGGCACGTACTAGCCAGCCGGCGTAGTCTAGCATAAAACATGTCGACGGACTCTGATTCAGTTTGCCAGGCCCCCTTGAATTTAAACTTCTCAAAGTCATTGTTGAGCTGTGGGTCAAAGTGCGCATTCAGTGCATTGACCGCTGCGTCGTAGTCGTCCTCCTCTCCGGTGTTCGGGAGGGTTGCGAACAAGTCGTAAATCTCTTCCCCTCCATAGTTGATGAGGAGCGACCTCTTGACTGTTCCATCTGTTTCGCGTGTCCCCTTAAAGTAGTGATTGAGCCGCCCCACCCATGCCTTCCATCTGGGAGCGGCGGTCGCCGGGTCAGCAGATTCGCTGAACGGGGGCAGTGGCGCCACCGCAGTGTGTGTGCTTGTCGGTGGTGGGGGTCACAGCGCAGGTCCTGGATTGTCTCCTGCTCCTTGTTGGGCGGCTGCTGCTGCTGCTGCTAGCGCTGTGGCTGCTGGCGCAGTTGCTGCCGGTGCCTGGACGCTCATGGTGGCGCTGTGTGTGGGCTGGGTGTCTCTCTGTGGAGGACGGTGTCGCCGGTCTCTTCCGGCTGCTAACTCGGGGTTTCTGTGCTGCCTTGCGCCTTTCCAATAGTCTCTCGCGAGGGTGAGATGGCCTTAGTCTATTCCTGCGTGTCTCCTGCAGGGTTTCCAATAATGTGTGTGGCACCGTGCTTGCAGGCACGTCTAGAATGCCAGTGTCCTGTCTTCCCGTGTTTCCTTCCTTACTTCCCCTTCGTCTTCATTTTTTTTTTGTGTTGTGAGATTAGGGGTTGGCTTAGCCAAGGCTTGATTGCAGATCCGTGATGCAGTAAGGGGTGCCCCTCCACTCCTGGAGACGTGTGGCTCACGCTTGCTGGGGACGACCTGCAGCACGTGTGGTAGGGGGGCTCTGACGACCCGCCCGTGCGTGTTGGGCCCAGTGCCGACGTGAAGGGCGCAGGCACTGCAGCAGTCACCCTCAGCGGGGTCCTTCGGGGCGCAGCGTGTCTGACCTGCGCCAGCGTGTCCGCCGACAGGCCGCTGTGGGGCGCTGAGGAAAAATGGAAGCGCCGGGACGTCAGGTGAGCCTCGGCGGGGCACTCCACGGGGGTCGGCGATGCAGTGGTGGGGGGCGCGGTGCACTCACCCTACTCACTCAGGCATGCCGGGAGCCCGCCAGCTAAAAGTGCGTCCCCGGGCGGGGTGCGCGTGGGCAGGCTCACACCGGCCGACGGGTGGTGGCAGGCGGCAAGAGGAAGCGCTGCAGGCCCACGGGCTTTCCTCACGCCCAGTACACGGCGGAACTGGACAGTCACAGGTGTGCACCGCTTTCGCCAGGGCAGACAGGCACGCGTGGTCGAAAAACCGGCCTCGTCGCCAGTGTAGAGGCTGTCGTAGTGCAGGCAGGCCTCGCTCTCACAGATGCAATGACCACACGAGACTCATATACTTATTCACTGACGAGCGGTCTCCAGCAGGTTTATTTATCCCCTCGGTGCGGATCCACCCCGAGGGGTGTGAGGATGGGTGAACAGTGGCTACAGTGTAGGGAAGCGCCCGGATGGCACTCTACATCTGTGTCCCTCAGAACCTGGGTATAATTATGCAAAAAGTACAATGGTTCTGTTGGGTATAACCACGACATTTCTTTTCATTAAAATTACATTTCAAGAACAAGTTATTTCCTTTGTAGGAGTTAAGAAGGAACACACAACAAGAATTTGGGGTGAAATGGCCCATCTCATAAATTCGAGGCGGATCTTGGGTTGAGTCCAAACAAGGAATTGAAAATATCCGGGTGAGAAACTACACAAACGCCTTTGGAAGTTTTGAAGCAAATCCCGGATACAGAGCACTCAGGCAGTAGCGACTCCTGCCACGTTACCGCATCAAGTAGGTCTTGATGTTGTAATGTGGGCCATTTCACCCCGACCTGAGCCTAACCAAGCTTGCCTCCGGTTATTGCTAGGCTGTCACTCCCCCACTCCAGTCCTGATGAAGACCTGCCCGACGCTTTAATCTTGTGCATTTAGGGTTGAAACATCGACGATATCCTGGTCCAGTTCAAGGCCCTGCTCGCAAAACATTGAAAGTGATTAGAGCAGCAGGGTCATTGATTTGGTGTTTACCCTGGCCTCTTACGAACTTGTATATATTTTAACCACCTTGTATATATCACACACTCACTGTGTCACCGATCTCACCTTGTCACTTGACCACAATTCACTCTGATTTTCACATTGTTGTCAGCCTTTTGTTGCAAAATTATCTTGTAATAAGGGTCAATGTATATAATGAAATCTCCATAAAATATTCTAGCACCTTGCAAACCTGATTTAGTTGTGGTTTCTACATCCCTCATGTAATTTGAATTCTTGTTGTGTGTTCCTTCTTAACTCCTACACAGGAAATAACTTGTCCTTGAAAGTTAATTGTAATGAAAAGAAATGTTGTGGTTATACCAAACAGAACCATAGGTATGTTGCAGCAGATAAGAATCTGACAACAGCATGTTCCCAGGATGACTGCGCATTCTGGCTTTTTATTCATCAATACTAATGGGAAGGTTAGAGATTTTCAATATTTGGTTTTATTTCTCAAACAAAAAGGAACGTACATGCTAGACTCTAACATATAACTGTCTTTTATTTTACTAGTGCATCCTCTCTTTTTGTCACCACATACTGATTAAGTATGGGCGAAATCTGCGAAATCGCGGTCCGCGAAATCGTGCGAAAGCGAATTTGCGATCCGCATAATTTGCGAATTCATCCGAAATTGCGAATTTTGGGTTTTTTGCGTGTTCGCGGGTGTTTTTTGCATGTTCTCGGGGCTTTGTGCGTGTTGGCAAGCCTCTAGCACGGCAAAGTTACCCATGCGGTCGTGTATGGGCACAGCACCCTCTGGTTCACCACTGTCACCCTCTGGTTCACCCCTGTCACCCTCTGGTTCACCACTGCCACCCTCTGGTTCATCACTGCCACCCTCTGGTTCATCACTGCCACCCTCTGGTTTGCCACTGCCACCCTCTGGATCATCACTGTCCCCCCCCTGGTTCATCACTGCCACCCTCTGGTTCATCACAGCTCCGTCTGGTTCACCAGTGCCACCTTCTGGTTCATCACTGCCACCCTCTGGTTCACCACTGCCACCCTCTGGTTCATCACTGCCACCCTCTGGTTCATCACAGCACCCTCTGGTTCACCCCTGTCACCCTCTGGTTCATCACTGCCACCCTCTGGTTTGCCACTGCCACCATCTGGATCATCACTGTCCCCCTCTGGTTCATCACTGCCACCCTCTGGTTCATCACTGCCACCCTCTGGTTCATGCAAACACAAAGAAACCAGGGGGTCTGAAAAGAGGGAAACAAAGAGTCAATCATATACTCTCAACTTATGAGGCTAAAAGGTCACCAATGTACAACACAAATAACCCCTAAGTATTATACAAAAATGATATCCCAACGCATCCGACCACCAGCAAAGTAGGTGAGACCCAAGATCCAGAGATGGATTCCCATCAAAATCTTGTTAGCGATCTAATTTTCTCATCTGGTCATCCAAAGGTTGGGCTGAGGTGTCTCTAGATCCTTGAGACTGCTTACAGACCCACCAGATAGGACTGGGATCAAACCCACATGTTACTTGTAGACCATGCGTGAGATCACTAAATGGGACCAAGTGCAGTGCAAAGCGTGAGTGTGTGAACAAAAGTGATAATTAAAAGTAGAATAAAGAGCAAACAGTAAGACAACTTTAATAGCTGTAAGCCCCTTTCTGATTAAAAACCAGAACAGTGCAAAGAAAGCAGTGTGAACAAATAACTGCTTGTGGGCCGACATGTTTCTGCCATACAAGGGACTACCTCCTAAGGCTTTCTTCAGGGCCTCTGTTCTCATAAAATCTTTTGCAACTGCTAGTGTGAACTACACAGAACAAAACATACAAACTGTGAATAAAGTATATGAGTTTCTATTCCTCCATGTCATCTGGCATAACAATCACCTATATAAATGTGTTCCTTCTTAACTCCTACACAGGAAATAACTTGTTCTTGAAAAGTTAATTGTAATGAAAAGAAATTTTGTGGTTATACCCAACAGAACCATAGGTATGTTGCAGCAGATAAGAATCTGACAACAGCATGTTCACAGGATGACTGCGCATTGTGGCTTTTTAATCATCAATACTAATGGGAAGGTTAGAGATTTTGATTATTTGGTTTTATTTCTAAAACAAAAAGGAACGTACATGCTAGACTCTAACATATAACTGTCTTTTATTTTACCAGTGCATCCTCACTTTTTGTCACCACATACTGATTAAGTATGGGCGAAATCTGCGAAATCGCGGTCCGCGAAATCGCGCGAAAGCGAATTCGCGATCCGCATAATTTGCGAATTCGTCCGAAATTGCGAATTTTGGGTTTTTTTGCGTGTTCGCGGGTGTTTTTTGCGTGTTTGCGGGGCTTTGTGCGTGTTGGCAAGCCGCTAGCACGGCGAAGTTACCCATGCGGTCGTGTATGGGCACAGCACCCTCTGGTTCACCACTGTCACCCTCTGGTTCACCCCTGTCACCCTCTGGTTCCCCACTGCCACCCTCTGGTTCATCACTGCCACCCTCTGGTTCATCACTGCCACCCTCTGGTTTGCCACTGCCACCCTCTGGATCATCACTGTCCCCCCTTGGTTCATCACTGCCACCCTCTGGTTCATCACAGCTCCCTCTGGTTCACCAGTGCCACCCTCTGGATCATCACTGCCACCCTCAGGTTCAGCACTCACCACTGCCACCCTCTGGTTCATCACAGCACCCTCTGGTTCACTCCTGCTGCCACCCTCTGGTTCAGCACTCACCACTGCCACCCTCTGGTTCATCACAGCACCCTCTGGTTCACCACTGTCACCCTCTGGTTCACCACTGACACCCTCTGGTTCACCCCTGCCACCCTCTGGTTCAGCACTCACCACTGCCACCCTCTTGTTCATCACAGCACCCTCTGGTTCACCACTGCCACCCTCTGGTTCACCACTACCACCCTCTTGTTCACCACTGTAGATTATGGTGGGGAAAGCACACCTTCCCAACCTCAACTGAGATGAATTAATTTTGGGCTGGTTAATGTGTCACTGAATTTGAGCTTCAAGTCTGGCACCTGCTTCCTTAGCTGTAAGTGCTTCCTGTTGCAGTTTAATTTTTTTTACAGGAGCATTGTGGCATACTTGTAACTATTCTCTGACCCTGCTTTGAGGGTCAGAGCAGGGTCAGAGAATAGTTGCAAGTAGGCAACTGAACTCTGGAGGGGCCCCTCAGGAAGCACTACAGGGAATGGTTACAAATTAGCTTGAACTTTTGCCCCTGCTAAGTGCTTTCAGTTTTCCAAAATTCGTTTTTCTGCCATTTCGCAAGATTCGCAGGGCGCGAATTCGTGCAAAAGCAAACTTGCAATCCGCTAATTCGGCTCTCATGCGGGCGATTGCGCGGGGGGAGAACGTCACAGTCCGGGAGATCTTTAGCGCGGAGGAGGTGGCCGCACTGGTTTTTTGTGTCCAGCGCCGCCTCCCCGAGACCATCGCAGCAGGCGGCAGGATCGCTGGCAGGTACGGGCTCCAGGAGCATCGGAAGCGGTGGGAGAAGGTGTGCTGGGCCATGTATCAACACTCTCGGGTCCGGCGCACCTACAACCAGGCCACGCACCGGTGGTCCGACCTCCTGGACCGTGAACGCGATCTGCTCGACCTGCTAGGCGTCGAGATCCCCGGGCTTGGTGAGTAGTAGTAGCTATTTAATCACTACTCTGTTTTCTCCTGCTCTGTGTTATCATATTGCAAATTCTTTTTTTTTCCAAAGAGCAATAATGCTGCCGATTACATTGTAGGTAAATTATGTTTCAAAATGTTCTGTGATTGCATTTCAGGTGCACTGCTCTCCTGCTCAGTGGCGGTGCTACTATGCTTATTTGTTTTCGATTTTTTGTGTTGATTTCATTGGCCTGAGTAATTATGCATGAGTGTACTTTACAGAACTCCGTAATGCTAGACACCAAGGGGCAGATTTACAATTACTGGCGCATCCCTGCAAATCAGGGTTTCGAGAAACGCAGCATTGGCCTAAAAGTGACTGAGTGAAATCTTGTAGATTTCACTCAGCTACTTTTAGGATGCGTTCCTGCGCAGGAACGCCCTCCCTTGCGTCGGAACGCCCCCTGATGGCGCAGGGCTTTACAACGTGATGCATCTCCCAGAAGCGTCACATTGTTAATATACCCCACACCATGGCGCCTCTTTTGCGCTGCCGCTGCGTCACAAAAGTCACGCAACGAAGGAGCAAAAGAGCCGCAAGGAACTTGTAAATCTGCCCCTAGAGACTCAAGTCCAGTCCTTCCTCTGTACACCTGCCACTAATAAGAGTGGTGGTGGATTGATAGTTTGAGTATTTTAGTGACTGGTTATATAGTAGGAAACTTACTTTAGTGTTCTCACTGGTCTGCAATCACAATGGACTTTGTCTGTCACTTCGCATGCTACGGAGTGCTGCCTGCCAGTCCTAGTCGTACCTTTTTGTAGTTGGTTTAGTGAGTTACATAACTTTCCAAGTCGACGGTATGCGAATCCAGCAATACTAATATCCTAGTAGACCACACCAGATAGGTCAATAAATGTAGTGCAATTGTTGTCTATTTGCTATTTCCTAGAAATAATTTGTTATTGTTGTTTTGAAATGTTTGATTTGGTTGACAACAATCCTCCATGTTTGGGTCTTTCTATCATGTTGTACATCTGCCCCCCCCAGGGGCAAGAGGACAGAGGAGGAGGAGGTAGCGGCGCCGGCGGCTGAGGACCAGGAAGGCCAGGATCGGTCAGGCGAGGGATCCTCTGCTGGCCCCAGTAAGTTTTCATGTTAATATTAATAATTATACTTCCCTACCTTTTAGAGTACCTATTTTCTACTAACGTTCCTCATTCGATTTTTCCTACATCGTCTTGTAGACTGTTTCTAAATTCTTATCCTGCCTCTACTATAACTCCATGTGGTGCTACTAGATTATTATTATTAGTCTGTCTGTGTAGCTAACTAAGCTTGCACATTTGGCAAAAGGTGTTAAACAAAACTCCCATTCTATTCATCAATAGCTCTATGCACTGAGTGCAGTCCTCTGGGTTGTCCATAATGTCTTTTGAAGTCTTCTAAATGTTAATGCTTTGACAATTCCCAACAAGAAACTTTCAATGACCACCAAGAAAGAATAATATACTAGTTTACTTTTTGATTGGATAGGAGGACAATCCATACTACTATTGTTGCAGGGACAATTCTGCACAAACAGAACTATGGACACTAAATAGTGCATTGTTTATCAATTATAATAGGCGCAGTTAGACTTTCTACATACCTCAGTCATAACAGAATTTGAACCCCCATCTCCTTACTGACTAGCTAGTGTGACAGAGTCATTTAACTCCCTAAATCATCGATGATTGATCCCCAATGATGATTATCCAACCCAGGACATAAGACTACGGAGTCAGAGTCCAGAACTGTCAGAGCCACGGACTCATGCTTGCAAATTGCAAACCCTTTCGCTTACTCACTCATGACTATAAAAACCACAGAGTCTATGTAAGTTTTAAAGCTTTATTAAAAGTAAAAACATTTATTAAAATCAAGTTCATCATACAACATAAACGGTGGATTGAAAATGGAAAAGTGCTTAGTGATGATACACATTAATTGTGGGCGAGCCCTCACCTGGTTGGAACTTCGAATCTTCTTTGTGGTGCTGAATCGTTGCTGACTCCGTCCTAGTGATGATGATCTTATGTTGCTCTTGTTCTTAGAAGCGAAGCTTCTGTCTGTTATGAGAAAAACGGTGCATGTTAAAAAGCAAGCATTCATCAGTTGTGCCAAAAACTGTAGCAAGACAAGCAACACCCTTCCCTGAAAAAAAGTGCAATTTTTAGTTTTGAGTTGACTAGACAGTCACAAATTATTACATTTGTTTGTGTAGTCGTAGTGACATTTTTTCATTCCTAGACAAAATACTAGGGAGTGGTGTATATGGCATCTAAGAATCTGAAATGTATTTTCTAGGCGGAACACCGGCACAACCATCCACCGGTGCCGGGGCCAGCGCAGAGGTGGGCACTCCTGGAGCGGAGGTGGTGCAACAACCAGCGGAAGCTGCTGTGGGGGATGCCACGTAGTGGCGGACAGTGGTAAGCTATTATATTCCTTACTTATTGAGATTGCAGACTGCAGAGTGTGCTCTCTGCACGAGTGTATATGTTGTACAGGACAAGTATACTATACTGTTAAGAAGACTTACAAATTTAGAACTAAGTTTTTATTAACCAGGCAGTAGGGTGTAAGTAAGTGTGGAAGGACGAGCGAGTTAAAAGTAATGATGACTGGCAAAGAATGATATGTGTTTTTCAATGCTGCCCGAGGTGGCTGGGAATATGATGCATGGCCGGTTGAAGGATGAAGCAAGGATGGGTGGGTGAAACAGAAACTGTATGTGTGCGCAATATATCCTTTGGTTGAAATTCAAATGCAAGTCAAACATGGATGCATGGCTTGCGGTGTCCAAAAGAAAATGAAAATGTTGTTTTCCCGTGAGGAAAAGTAAGGTTTGCCCACTTGAGACATTAAGAAGAATGATTGACATTTACTTTGAATGGATGGATGCCTGGATCATGGTCCTATCTGACTCATAGATAGCATATGTGTATGTAGAGAGAGTAGACGGTCAGGCAAGGAAAGGCAAGAAAAAGAAGTTGTAATTTTTCCGAATACTACCATGAATAGTAGCAGTACTTTGTATTGCTAGCACAGCATATATCCGGCGATTACGGGGGCCACTCACTACCTCTGTTAATAATTTTAGTACAACTCTGTCATTCATGTGTGGCCTATCAGTGTTCACTCAATAAAAAACAAATCACCTAAAGTCATCCCATATGTAATCAAATACATATCCTGTGAAGGGATAGATAATCATATTATTTATCTTCTTCATTTTCCTTTTCTAGTTGTCATTGGCACTGTAGGGTGAAAGTTAAATTAATTAAGCAGTAGCCCTTGTAACAGAGTATTCTCAGTGCCACCCGTAATAGAAAAGTAAGAGCTTCAACACCTGCATGTACTGGACTGGTACAGTAACGCAAGCCTGTGTCATCATGGCGTGCGTCTGTTTTTCTCGGGTGCAAGTTGACTGTGCTGGCATTATGCCGGCTTCCAGAAGTTTACGTACCAATTTCGCTAAACAAGAGAGAAGAATATGAATAAGACTGGTGTACTGTCATAGTCGACTCTAATGTAGTGAGTCCATAGTGCTCATAGAATTGATTCCTGAAACTCCCACTAATGTTAGAGCAAGGCTGAAGAAGTGGGAGGTTAGATAGATACAGGCCACAAATGTTATGTACTGTGCTTGCAAGTTGCTAGTTCTACTGTGACACAACTTTCTGCTGAATTATTTTGTGTTAATCTTAAAGAGCATTGGTTACAGACTATGTTTTTCTTTCTTCATGTAGATGCTCCTTCCAAACTGTCACAGAAGGAGCTGGCTAGACGGGCCCGGCAAAGGAAACTGGAGGCGACTGTCGCCGAATATCGGCGGCTGGTGGCCCAGGAGGAGGAGGAGGAAATGCAGTCGCAGACCACCACAACATCTACAGGGACAGTTGCATCCTCCTCCCTGCTCCATGGGTCAGCCAGTCAGCGCAGGCCTCCAGCGGTACGGAGCCGTGGTACCGCAGCCAAGCAGGCAAAAAATCAGCTGCCCCCCACAGCAGTTGCAAGGCACGCGTGCGCCGCCTAACACTCAGGGTGTCCTAACTTGAGCAGGAGCAGAAGAAACTGAGAATCCTGCTCAAGAACCTCCGCAAGGAGCATGACCACCTGGCCTACAAAGTTCGCCGCCGGCGGCATTAGAGAAGGAGAGACTGTCCCTTGCCTCTTTTTTAAAGACTTTTGGGGGGTGGGAATTGGGAGTTGAGTTTTTTGGACTTTGGGGACTTTTTATTTCACGGACATTCTTTGGGGTTAGGGAGTGGGGGTGGGCCCCCGAAAACACAAAAGTGAGCGAAAACTCGGTAAAGTGAAAAACTTTTGTGATGTATTCCTATAGGTTCTGTATCGATCCCCCTATTCCTGACCCTGTTCTGGTTAACAATTAACTAGCAGCCATCCCATGATGCAAAAAACGTTATCTGATTAAGCCACACCACGGCACAGGAACGCGTTATCTGATTAGGTCATAACGCTTGCCATCTAATTAGGCAAGCACTATTCCTTCAGCCCCTGATAAGGCATACGGAGTTCTCAAAACAAATCAAACCTATGACAACCTGGGACAATCCCTGCGGCCATTGTTTTGATTTCACCAAGAACTTCAGTAAAGAATGTGCTAACGACCAGTTCGTATGACATTCTTATTGACGTATCTATGTCCATCCTTACGTCAATCTCGGCACCTTACAGGTATAAATATTACCGACATTGCCTTAAGCAAACACACGCGGTGGTGACGAGATCGGAGCAGCGAGACTTGCCGAAGAGGCCAGCACAGAGCGGACCCCGCTGGCGCTGCCCCGCCTTCCTGACGCACTGAGAATGAGACGCTGCTTTCTCCTGCCGAGAAATCCAGCTCCGGCGCTTCCAAGCAGCCCTTGCAGGCAGCCTGGAATATCAAGACCAAAGACGAGAGATACCAGCCCTCAACCATTCTAGATCTCAGGTACAGAACTGAATAACCCCTTGCAGAGAATTCTTGAGTCAGTCACTTGGCAAAACAAACTTAACTTAAACTGCTACTTGTCTACTTCCGCCCACGTATTAGGCTTAGGTCAGGTACACTGGGGTAGGCGTAGTTAGAAGCACCAGTTGAGTACGATTAGTCAAATGTATATATGTATGTATCTATTATATCCATTTTAAATATCATATGGCTTAGAAACCATATCAATGCTTTCACAGTATTATTTTATACTTCTGCTTTTATTGTGTGCACTTTACTTAACCATAAGTATTGCAATAATATCGATTCATTTCTCTTGTACGAGAAAAGAGACTGATCAATAAATAACATCTTTTATTGAACACGCCCGTCTCTTCCTTTTCTCTACAATCTGGTGAAACTAAGAATGCACTGAACTGACTGAGTAAAATAAGTTGTCTTTTGTTTTCACACGACTCTAGAGATACACTCTTGATTAGGGGAGAGCAAAGTTGTCATGTTCTATGGTTGTCAGAAACTAAATCCCTTCTTGTCTATCCAGGGAGGTTAAACTCCTCCTTGCCTTTTCGAGAAAGTTTCTAGTGAACTCTGAGCTAGCTGGCAAACCCAAAACTTTAAGTCTAATATCGTCAGTAGAAGACCTAGTTAACCTCTGTCCTAGGTCTATACTATTGAAGGTATTATTCCAATGCGCAGAGCCTATTGGGATAATAGGAACTACACTACATGGCGCCCAACGTTTGGATAGGCGATAAAACTAACGCAAGACATTAGAGTACCTCAGTAGTGCTTTTTCACACAGAACCCCTTTTTTCCCATAATACTCCAAAGACGTCTGGAGTGGGTGAAAGGTCATATCCGCCAAACCTCGCAGGAGGAGACTCCTATGTATGGTTCTTGGTTTAGTCAACGTTGAAGGATACACTGTTCCAAAATATTGTGCATCTAATCTTTGTTTCCATAAGAAACCTGATCTGCAAACAAACGGAATTTCCTTCCTGTCGGTAAAATGGTAGACAGTGAAGAAGAAAGAGAGACAGCTAGAATAGCAGCTGATCTAGAAGCAGCTGATAATACTATGCAAGAAGCAGACCCGGATATAATACTCATCCCGGTCAACAAAAGGAAATCTGTAACTTTAAAACTTATAGAAAATGGACTGACACCTAGAGGTGGCACAGTCATATTCGTAATAGAGGCACACGAATATCGGCAGACAGAGGTATTCTATTCATGGATAAACTTTCCAGCAGCTAATGCTGTAACAAAGGTCTTCCACTATTACAAAACAGAAGAACCTCCTGATGAGTACATTCCTTTCGAGGAGGTGGAAGTACCACTCAAATTCCAAGAGCACCTGCTCTTGTTTAATGGCGCCCTAAAACATAATAATCACATCACCAGGCTCGGTCCACTAGGTAGACCAGGAGCAACGTGGCCGGTCCTAGCCGGATACACACCACATCCAGACATCGAAGGAATGTCTGCAGCAGCTCTTTTAGTACAACTAAAACAATTAATAAAAGTACATAGACAATTAGTCCAATATGTAATGCGGACTTCAACAATCCAACCAGCAATCAAAATTCCACAGCTGGAAGTACTAGGAAGAGATAGTCTGGGTGGAATACCGGTGAAACCCCAACTAATTGAAAGTCCAGAAAAAATATTTATTAAAAATAATTTAACAACACAAAAAAAGAGCTGGGAAGGAAATAAACAATCCTATCCTAAAGAAAAAAGATTCCAGACCAGAGGAAGGTCTCCTCGGCGGAGAGAAAGATCTCCTGACCAAGGACGCAAGTCTCCCCAAAGGGAGCCCTCTGTGAAAAAATACAACCTTAGAAATAGGGATAATATAAAGAAACCTGATAGATATCAAGATAATGATACACGTCCCTCTCAATCTTTTCAGACTTCCTCGCAGAAATCGGAAAGAAGAGGACGATCAGAACACAGGGAAGAGCACGTCAAGTCCAAAGACAAGGAACATGCTCATCCAAATAAAAAATTACAATTTCCAAAAAAGAAGGTAGCCAGCATTAAAGTAATCAATAATGCCGAGAATACTGAGGACACAACTGAAAAACGGAGAATGGGCTCAGACAATGCTAGACAGCGCAGCAGAGGTGAGCATAGCTCGCAAAGTCCTTATGAATCATCTGGAGACAGTGGACACGAATGAATGGATTGGTGTCACTACAACGCATGCTTTTACCACGCATGCCTTTACAACGCGGTTTTTACCACGCAGTCCATTACAACGCATAATGCTTTTAGGCGCTGGATAGTGAATTATTTAATTTACTATTCCAACTCCAGTCCCCGTGGATAGCAGGGAAGGTGTTGGATAGTATATTAAATACATTCCCTATCCTAGAGCGCCCCCCAGCGCATTGCGTTGTAATGGTTTGCGTGGTAAAAGTTGCGATGTAATGGTAGTGCGTTGTAAAAAATTCGTTGTAACCGTGCTACACCGAATGAATATATTCAAGTGGAAACTGCAGACACCAGAGTTAGCAAACCTCACAAAATATATGAAATAACATTACGTATAGAGGGGGATAAGACTAGAAAAATAAGGGGTCTATTTTGGGATAATCTCTCCGAGGGCTATGACATCCTTCTAGCTGAACGAGACTGGCCTCCCGAGTTTGTCAGGGAGTGCCCTCATGGCGAAGAAATAATTATGCCTGCCTTCTCAAATCATATTCCAATTCATAAAAAATACACACTTGCAAGAAAGTGGGCAGTAGCTCTAGCTCCTGCTTTATATAAAAATCATGTAGGATGGGATAAATACTCTCCTCCTCATAAAATCCAGTTAAAATCACAACCTACTGCACAAAGGCAGTACCCAATTAAGCAAGAAGCTAAAAAACAGGTAAAAGAGATCCTAGATCAACTTGAATACCAGGGGGTGATTGAAACTTGCACCTCACAAATGAACAACCCTTTGTTTCCTGTCTCCAAACCAGACAACTCATATCGTCTAGTTTTGGATTACAGACACCTTAACTCATGTTGCAAAACTTTTGCAGTGCAAAACTCGCATAGTGCTGCACTAATGAATAACATAGTGCGCAAAAAATACAAAACAACATTAGACATCTCTAATGGATTCTTTTGTCAAAATATAGCACCAGAGAGCAGATATTTGACTGCGTTCTCGGTAAATGGCTCGCAAAAAAGTTTCTGCCGTTTACCCCAGGGGCACAAGAACAGCCCAGGATTATTTTCAGCGAGAGTAACAGAATTACTACAAACATATGATGACGAGGCATTATCCTATGTCGACGACATTTACCTAACAGATGATGACTTGGATACTCACTTGAAGAGAGTTAACACCATAATACTTGGGTTCGCATCAGAGGGTTACAAATTCAACTTTAAAAAGTCAAGAATTGCCCATCTGACAGTCCTGTTTTTAGGATATGAATTATCAAGTGAAGGCAAAAGCCTGGCTGACAATTTCCTAGAGAAATGTGCGGTACTCCAAGCACCTAGAACACTAAAAAACCTACAATCAATTCTAGGCTTCCTAAATTTTGGAAGAACATACATTGCAAATTACGCAGAAAGGGTAAAACCCCTTTATGATCTAATAAAACCAGATTTTAAAAGAATCAATTGGACTCAAATACACACAGAAATTTTGATATCCTTACAAACAGACATGTTAATTAAAACAAAATTAGAAACACGTGATAACACACGCAATCTTGTGATTCGAGTCATCCCAGGAAGATGCGGATTCACGTACCTGACCTGTAATGAGGGAGAAAAGGTACCAAATGCATATAAATCACACTTGTACACAGAAGCTGAAAAGAGTTTCAGTATTAAAGAAAACATTGTTCATGCAGTTCAAACGGCTATAGTAAGAGAAAAAGACAACGCTGACGGTAGACGTATCACAGTCAGAACAGCGGAATCAGCCTTTGAGGCATTAACAACCCCATGTAATTTACCAACAACAGCGTTGAATCCAGAATGGATACAATGGGTGAATTCAATTACAACGGACAGAGTAAAATACTACTTTGATCCAGAATTAAAAGAATTAAAATATCTAGAATATGAAATGACATACCCTCTGCCAATCGACATTCGGCCCTTACGACAGTACGCCTGTGTAATCTATACAGACGGCCATGCAAAACCACCAGGGTGGGGAGAACAAGCATATAACCCCACATGTGAAATCACAAAAGAAGTGTGGCACGGAGGGAAACTGAGACCTCTGCTAATAAAAACACACTCAGTAGAAACTAATTCAGAAGAACAAACTGAAATAATAGCATTGAAAATGGCGCTAGATAAAGCAGATCGCGAATTCCCGACACTTATAGTGTCCGATTCATATTACTGCGTCAAATAATATAACAACGATTTGCAGAAATGGATTCAAAACGGTTACAAAGATGACACAGGTGCAACAATAAAGCAAAAAGTGCTTTGGAAACAAATAGTTCTTTTGCAGAAAGAACTACCAAAAACTCACGTGATACACTCACTGAGTCATCAGCGTGATGGCGTTCACGTTGCAGGGAATTCATTGGCTGAGACAGCCACAACGGTAGCAACTGAATCGGCTTCCGTAGTTAGAAAAAAGCGTGCAGTAAAATACATTGACGGTGAAACAGTGCTGGCGGTGAAAACGTCATCAAAAGGCGACTGCTCAGCGCTACCGATCAACTATCCACTCAAATATACATACATGATCGATGCAAACTCCATTCCTTTTGCTCGAATCCCTGGAGTGGGGGACAGAGTAATTCCAAACACGGACAGGAGAGGCTTGGAAATAGCAGACGCACATATGGGTGAGGGTCTCAGACACCTCAAACTAAAAGATTCTCTGGAAGAATTACAATCAAAGTACTGGTGGCCAGGCATGAGCCTGCAGCATCACATTTTTGTAAAGAAATGCCCTGACTGCAACAGAGAACGCAGTGGCGAGAGAAACGGTATATTACCATGGCGTTTCACTCCAGAATGGATCAACAATAAAAATTAATGCGTCCAATTAACATATAAATGTAATGTAATGTAATGTAAAAGAGCATTTGTACCGCGCAGCAACCACTCCAAGGAGCATCAAGGCGCCAGATACTGATCCAGAGATGTAGGAAACAGGTTGGGCGTAGATGGAACCTCACCCAACTGTTACACTAGGGCTCTAACACAGGTGTCCTGTAGCTTGAAAACCCAGGTTTTCAGTCCCTTTCTGAAGTCTTTTTCCTTGTCTAGGGCACGTAGAGAGGGTGGAAGAGTGTTCCAGGCTTTTGCTCCGAGTACTGGGAGGGATTTGCCACCTCTCGTGCTAAGCCTAAATCTAGGGACCAACAGGAAATTTGAGTTAGATGATCGGAGATTGCGTGAAGGGTGGTATCTGGCAAATCTCTGCTGTAGGTATTTTGGTCCTAGGGCATGAATAGCTCTAAAGGTAATGATCAGAATTTTGAAGAGGACTCTCTTGTTTATTGGAAGCCAATGCAGTGTATTTAGTGCTGATGATGCAGAGGATTTCCTCGGCCATTTGAGGACTAACCTAGCTGCGGCATTTTGTACCATTTGAAGTTTATGTGTGGTGGTTTTAGTGGTACCTGCATATAGACTATTACAGTAGTCTATCCTCGACGTCACTAAGGCAACTGTTACAGTCTTCCTGGCCTCTAGTGGGAGGAGGTCGAAAAACTTCCTGAGTCCTTTAATGATGGCAAAGCAGTTCCCTGCGACCTTCAGGGCTTGCTGCTTGAAAGATAGGTTGCTGTCAAATGTGATCCCTAAATTTCGTGCCGATTGAGTTGTGTTGGGTGGGATTTCTGCCTTTTCCGGCCACCAGGTTTTGGGGATGAAGTTGTTATTTGATCCCATAGGCACGATTTCTGTCTTGCCTGTGTTACATTTTAGGTGGTTGGCTTTCATCCAGTTGAATGTAGCCGTGAGGCAGCCTTTTAATTTTTCTTCCCATTCCTGTGTGTCTTTGTCCAAGACCAATATCAATTGAGTGTCGTCGGCATAGGCCACAACATCAATTCCAAATGATGATATGAGTTTGATTAAGGGGGCCGTGTAAACATTAAACAGAGTTGGGCTAAGGCTCGAGCCCTGTGGAACGCCCATCTTTATTAGTTTTTCCTTAGAGACAAATTCGCCAAGGGTGACTACTTGTCTCCTGTCACTCAGGTAGTTTTTGATCCATTCCAACACTGTACCAGAGATGCCAGATGTTTCAAGTCTATTAATCAGGATGGCATGCGACACAGTGTCGAAGGCCGCCGACAGATCTAATAATATCAGGACGGCCTTCTTACCCTGGTCCAGTGCCATACGGATGGTATCAGAGGTGAGCAGGAGGGCAGTTTCCGTGGAGTGTTGTGCCCTGAAGCCGGATTGATTAGGATGCCATGCTTCATTTTCTTCCAGGAATTTAGTGATCTGTTTGTTTACACAGGCCTCAGTGATTTTACATAGCATTGGAAGGAGGGATATTGGTCTTAAATTGGACAAAGTGGTGGGGTCAGGGAGAGGTTTTTTTTGTAGTGGTTTGACTGCCGCCAACTTCCATTCCGCTGGGACTATTGCTGTGGTCAGAGAGGAGTTCACAATACTGTTTATCACAGGGTTGGCCACCTCGACCATCATGTGTAGCAGTGCCGGCGGACATGGGTCGAAGGGAGAGCCAGACTTAGCAGCTAAAATGGCCTTATGGGTCTCGTCCAAGCTGATTGGATGGAAGGTTTCCAACATGTTCCTTCCCTTATTTTCATCATCTACCCTAACTTCGGGAGTGATGAAGTCCTTGGTAAGTGCAAGTACCTTGTCTTCAAAGTAATCTGCGATGGTGTTACACAGACACTCCGAGGGCGGGATTTCTTGTTCTAGTATTTTGGGTTTGTTGAAGCTATTGACAATTTTGAAAATAGTTTTTTGTTTATTTCTGGCATTTTCTACTTCCGAGGTGTAAAAGTTAATTTTGGCTTGTTTGATCAGTGCATGATATGCACTTCTGGTTGATTTGTATTTATTACGGTATTCATTGCAGTAGTTTGTTCTCCATCTGCGTTCGGCTCTTCGCACCTCTCCTTGTTTTATTTTTAACATGGGGTTGAACCATGGTGCTGATTGTTTTTTAGCAGCTGGTCTAGGTTTACAGTTTGCCGGGGCTGCTATCGCTTTCAGGTCTGACATCCATTTTCTGAAGTTGTCATTATCAGCTTCTGGTTGTCCTGACCATGAAGGTTCATGTGCTTTCGCTATATTAATCAATTCTGGGTGTTTCATGGCTTCATTCCATTCTATTTTGCTGCCGTGTGTAATTTTCCCTGCCAATTTATTGTTTCTAAACGATTTGAAAGATAATACAAACGGTATTAAGGTGTGATCTGTCCAAGTTTGGACTTTATGGCATTTGATTTGAATTTCTTGTAGATTAGTTGATATGCAATCAATCATGTGACCCGCCACATGTGTAGGCTGTGTGACGCAAATATTGAGGCCTAGTACATCCATAGTGTCCCTGAAGGCAATTGCTGATGTATCTGTCTGGGAATCAAGATGAATATTGATATCTCCTAATAGCGTGAAATTAGAAAAGCGCAAGGCCAGGGGGCTCAGTGCCTCTCCAATGCTTTCCAAAAAGCTTTTACATGGGCCTGGGGGGCGATAGATTAAAGCACCTGCAAAGGTAAAGGAGTCGGTGAGTTTAAGTAAAAAGCCCATCCCTTCCGCATCCTTAAGTTCTTGGAGTTTCATTGTGGTGCAGTTGAAGGAGTCTCTATATATAATTGCTATTCCACCCCCCCGAGTCTCCTCCCTGTCTGTTCTTAGGATCTGATATCCCAAGGGGAGTGCGTGAACTATGTCTGGTGTAGACCATGATTTTAGCCACGTCTCTGTGACGAACAGGCAATCAAGATTTTCTTCTAGGATGACATCATATATGTCAAGTGCGTGTTTCGATAGGGATCTGGCATTGATTAGTGCCCCTTTTAACTCTGCATTATTATTAGTATAAGCAGCAATCTGCTTCAGGTGAAAGACTCGATGGCATTTACAGCAACTTAGCGGGCCATTTAGTGTTGCTAAATCTAGTTTGCAGCAACAGGTGGTAACGGAAGTACCAATAGCCAATAGCTCCTGGCTGCTGTAGGTTTTGAGAGGCCTAGTCGTGGCAGCGTTTCCTGCCCTATGCCCGGTCCGTGCACGGACGGGCACAGACGGGCGTACCTTTGGCTTACCTTCGGCGCGCCTTGGGCGCGCCCGCTGCGCCCCTCCGCTGCGCTCCATGGAGGGTGGTTCCATTTTGGAGCTGCGAGGGCGGGAGGATCCGAGCACTAGTCCGCTCGCTTACTCCTTCCCTCACCCAAGATGGCGGAGCCTAAAACGCGGTCCCCAGGTAGCAAGCAGATCTGCTACAAAGGTCGGCGTTTGATCGGGAGGGTAACGGGGATCCCTTAGCTGACAGGAATCATATGCTCCCAATTACACCACCAGTGAAATGTTTTAAAATCCGGCGCAGTGACAGTTTTAAAAAAGATGCAAAGTGGGAAAATGTACAAGCAACAATTCCCCTATTACACACAGGTTCTCACAGTCCCGGCTTTCCGCCTCAGGACACCACGAAGCATTCAATCAGTCTGGGCTTGTGGATGACTAATTGTCTTTTGTAGCTGCGAGGGCGGGAGGATCCGAGCACTAGTCCGCTCGCTTACTCCTTCCCTCACCCAAGATGGCGGAGCCTAAAGACTAGTTTCCACTTGTAATGTAGATCCCCAGCACTCGGCTGACGTCTGGACTGTTATAAAAAGATTTGTGAGTCTATAATGGCATATACGCTAGAAGCATGCTACGTTTGGCTAATGTTTTTTCCTCTTGCCATAAAGCGTGTGGAAAAACATGGTCAAATGAGCATAGCATAGCGGGACTCTTCTCACTTCCTACCTGAGGGAACGGGATGGTGTAAAGAAAAAACCAAAGGCATAGAGCAATCTATAACAGCGAAGGTATTAGGTTCGGGAGCTGGGTGGGTCAAACAACTAATAAGTGTCCAACGTAGTCTAAACAACCTGCCAAGAAATTCTCTGAGGGGATTCAGTCCGTACGAATTATTGTTTGGGACTAGAATGATGGTCTTAGATCTTGACAGTCAGACTTCAGTGGTTAAAGAAAAAAGCTTTGATATCAAAGATCGTTTGGCTATTTTGCAGGACTTAAACGAAACACGGAAAGACCTGAGCAACATAAAGTTGAAACAACAGCCAACAACCACTGAAGAAAAACCACCTGTCCCAGCAAGACCTGTCTGGATTCCAAAAGTCGGGGATCTAGTCAGAGAAAAGATCGCGGTAAAGAAGGAATTTGGGCCTTCTTACAGAAAAGCAGTTTCTGTCTTGTCTATCAACGGGACAAGATCAGTAGTACTACCGCCCCTTGCTGGTAAAAAGGAGAACAGAGTTGTATCAATCGACCTGGTAAAACCACAATCATGTGGCCGATAACAAACAGTAGGCCAAGTGGACTCCCGATAAGTAGTAGAACACCAAGGTTTGCTACCAACACAGAGGTTCAATCTAAGAGGCTACTCACATTTGAAATGCCTACAGAACAACAACAAGGACTATGCAACAATGCTATGGAACTTAAACCTCTAAAAACCCAAATAGAAAAATTTAGCAAAGACACACCAATCTACAATGAAGTAACAAATGACTATGCTGCTGCAACAAAACACACTAATAAAGCAAACAGTAATCCTGAAGCAATTGGAACAATAGACAGAACGGCATCCGGCTACTTCATCAACTTCAATGATTCATCTGAAGATCTGAGTGAATCAAAGGAACAGATATCAACAAAAACCTTTAAAGATGAAGCTAAGGAACTTTTTAAAGAACTGAAAGAAACCTATCTGATTTCTCCATGGATTGAATTCTGGGTGGCCTTAGGTGCACTTATCCTCATACTTTGGCTCATCATGGTACTATGTTTGGGACATTTCATTGAGGGAAAATATGCTAAAATGGACACAGCAAGCCAGAAAATCAACTTGGTCCTCAAACCACACACGTCTTCACACGTCGAGAAAAGAGAACTTTCTTCAGTCAACTTCACAGCCAATCCTATACCCGGTGGGGTAGCATGGGACAATACTGATTATGAAATCTATGGTCCGGTTGAAATCCTGAAGTATCCACATCAAATTAAGATCTCATTGAGTGACTTTGTAAAACCAAGCTCATTTGCTGATGATTGGGACTTTGAAAGTATTAATGATATGATGTCTGACCTAGTAATGTCTGCTAAATTTACAAAACATGATTATTTGCAGGGTTCGTCTAATTATGATAAGATGTTCTGCTATAATCACTTTGGTAACCATTATCTACATAAATCTGCACAACCTAGAAATGTTTTAAATTATAATCAATGGGAACACTGTGCAACCCCTCCAAAAGGTAGCTCAAGAACTTTTTATGACAAATATTCATATTTTTCAGGGTTCAACACAAGTAATGCAGAAACATTTTATTTCAAATTGTCAAGTAAGACAGGTACGAAGACCATGCTTACAAACACTAAATTGATATATTCAGACTCATTTTTTGAGCAAATGAGTACATTTGGTTTTGATTATTGGGACAAAAATGTTGAAGTAAAAAGTGTTTGGGGTACAAAAGAATGGCAAGTACAAGGTATAGAATCATTGTTTAGAGCCTGCATGATCCCAGAACAAATTATATTTTTGAAAGACACTATTCAACAAACTACCTGTCTTGGCCTAGCCAAAATCAAAGACTTAAACAAACCGTCTATTCCAAAGCCAACAATGAACAGTAATAGCTCTATAGATGAGGAGATAGACGTAAACCATATATTAAGCCAAAACAGAACACATCCTGATTGGAAACAATGGTTGATCTGGCCCACAGATACTAATAACTGTCAAGACAGATTCCTGAACAAAATACAGGGGTTCACATTGACCAGGCCAGACCCTAGATATTCCCAAAGACAACACCCAGGGATAATTACCACGTACAGTGTGGGCAAGCTCTGCCTTCAATGGCTACAAACATCCACACTGGCAGAAATTAAGCAACACCTAACTTTACTTACTGATGGTGCTGACTTGCGTGATTTCATTATGGGACCGCGCAAACAGCGTCAGAAACGCTTCATAGCAGCCTCTGTATATGCAGCTTATAACGAAGCATGGAAAATAACTCAAATTGAAACATCAGAGAGAATACGGGAAATTGACCGTATTAATTTGGAAAAATCACTTTCTGTAGTGGACAATGGGTTAATGACTCTGTCCTCCAGAATATACTCTTTGGACAGCATTGTGTCTTCAGCAATCGACATAATATCGCAAGACTTACTGTTGTTACAACACGGTCAGTCCCAATTGCGTTCTATTGTACAGCTTGGCTGGACGTTACAAAATCTGCGTTCAGGCTATGTGCCTTGGCGTTTAATCAACACAACGTCACTGTTCAATATCTTTAACCTTACTGATAAACAAATCAGTATGGCACAGAAGGGTGCTGATTATACAATCCTGAGCATTGAGAAACTCGAGAGATTACCAGTGACAATGTCAGAACGACCTGTCAGTGAATGGATAATACATGGGATACTTAATATTCCAATATCTACTTTCAGGTTTCAATACTGCCAAAAATATATACAGGCTGGCATGTACGAAAAATTGGGAAAAGGGTACATTAAGTCAACATGGAACTTGTCCTATTCACATGCATGTGTCAGTAATAAAGGCCAGAAAGTGTTTCTTAGTGGCAATAATTGTGCGATGTCACTAAGCGGTACACTTCTGTGTAATGGTATTAGTTTACACGGAGCCTGTGAAGGGTCCTCAAATAACCTTTCATGCCACCAGCTAGGCACACCTGCAACACAAATAGAACCATTCTTTAGGAGACTATCGAACGGGAGTTACATTGTAATTGTAGACCGCAGATGTTGTAGTTTGGTGCCCGGAATACCTTATCTCATAACTACGACTGTGAAGGTCATGTGCTGTGAACGAGTATTGTTCCCCAGCGCAATGCCAGACAGGGAGGCAAGGTTATGGCCGAATTTGAAAATTGCTTCTATTCGAATTGATACTTTAAGCAGAATGAAAACAGTGCTCCTTCAGACGCCGACCAGGCTCACGTCATCAAAAGAAATGTATGATCTCCAAGTTGCAAGGACAACGGCAGAGATTCATTCATTGTTATCAACTAATTCCCCCATACATTTCGCAGAAATCCTGAACGAAATCTTAAATATTTCTGATACCAGTGGAGTCTCAAATGTATTTAAGACAGTGTTTTCGGGGGCTTTAACACCATTTAAAGCCATTCTGGGTATTTTTCCGGACTTCGTCCATTCCATCTTCTCTTCCTCTCCTTTTGGGACTAGTGGCAGGAATCCTATTTTTGATCCTGTTATTTCGCTATGGCAGACCGTGTCACAGACAAAACACCTGCGACAAGGGAAGAAACAATCCTAGCCATTGGATACCGGGACCGGATATCTAAAATCCTTGGACTATCCCGGCTTAGAGACCTGAACATGACTTGGTTTCTTTCATTTAGACCAATGTGGCAAAGATGTGTTTTACCTGTATTAAGGTGCTTGCTATGCGGAGAAGAATGCGTGTTGGACACCTGTCTGACGCTACAATCGGATGCGCCAATGGATGCAGAAACTTTGTTGGGTCCGGTCACGGCTCATGCATTGTGCTGTCCCCAGCGGCTACCAATCCTGATGACGGCATTCGTGGAAACTTCACCACTACGATTGAGGGGTAGTGAGGTTCAAGATGAAAGCAGCATCGATCAGGTACGACCTTCTGTCAGCTATGCTGATCAAAACATCAATGGAGGCAATCATGCTCATGAATGCATGGTGACCACTTTTTCCGAGTTAGTGGAACTTTCACAGGAAGCTGTTGACAGCTTTTTCGACAGTCTAAATGATATGATGTTCTCACCAGAGCAGAAATAATGACTTTTGAGCAAGCTAGCACGCGGCGTTCCAACCACCATGAATTTGGCCTTCAACTTTAATGATAAAGTAACGTGAACAATTTTTCTCCAGTCTACGAACAGCAGATTTTTTTCACAACCCCCAAAATATTTTTATGGTTTTTTCGGGACACTTATCTTCTGCTTAAAGTTGAAACTATTCTTAGAGAACTAAATTTCTATTTTAGGAACTTTAGAGACATTAGCTGTCTTCTGGCATGTTCATGGATATTTTATTTTGTGATGAAATGGTCTCGCATTTTTTCTTCTGTATTAAGAGCCATTTCATGTGTTATTTTCATATCTTATTAATAATGATGTATGAATATGCGTGATTAATTTAGCATTCCTCTACTGCTTATGTGCATATAGTGCATATGATTATATTTTTTCTCGTGTATTACATAATTTCGAAATGCATATGGATGTATTTTGAGGTGGTACGGTATACACATACGTCACTGTATATTTTCTATGCCTAGATTTGTAAACATGGACATAGTCTGCGTGGAGTGGGTGTGATGTATTCCTATAGGTTCTGTATCGATCCCCCTATTCCTGACCCTGTTCTGGTTAACAATTAACTAGCAGCCATCCCATGATGCAAAAACCGTTATCTGATTAAGCCACACCACGGCACAGGAACGCGTTATCTGATTAGGTCATAACGCTTGCCATCTAATTAGGCAAGCACTATTCCTTCAGCCCCTGATAAGGCATACGGAGTTCTCAAAACAAATCAAACCTATGACAACCTGGGAAAATCCCTGCGGCCATTGTTTTGATTTCACCAAGAACGTCAGTAAAGAATGTGCTAACGACCAGTTCGTATGACATCCTTATTGACGTATCTATGTCCATCCTTACGTCAATCTCGGCACCTTACAGGTATAAATATTACCGACATTCCCTTAAGCAAACACACGCGGTGGTGACGAGATCGGAGCAGCGAGACTTGCCGAAGAGGCCAGCACAGAGCGGACCCCGCTGGCGCTGCCCCGCCTTCCTGACGCGCTGAGAACGAGACGCTGCTTTCTCCTGCCGAGAAATCCAGCTCCGGCGCTTCCAAGCAGCCCTTGCAGGTAAGCATGAGCTCAAAATCCGCTACGCTCACGGATTTTGTGAATTTTTGGTAAATCCGCGATCCGCGAACTCTCGCGAATTTACCGAAAATTCGCAATCCGCGAGCGGCGGATTCCGGGGGCAAAAGTTCAAGCCTTGCTGGCCTGTTGTAACTAATTTACGATGGCGCCGGCAAGCTGCCAGCGCCATCCTAAGATAGTTACTAAATTAGCTTCAACAGGAAGCTCTAATAGATAAGATAAAGCAGGTTATCGAGCGCCTGCTTTATTTTATCTATTAGAGCTTCCTGTTGGAGGTAATTTAGTAACTATTTTAGGATGGCGCTGGCAGCTTGCCGGCGCCATCGTAAATTAGTTACAACAGGCACAAAACGGTGGCGTCTTCTTGAATAAATATGAAGGGCAGGGTTCATTCTGGCACGACGGTCCTGGCACAAAAATTAAACCTCAACCGCAGGCACTTTCAGATATCGATTAAGCATGTGCCCTAGTTGAAGCTTAAATTCAGTGACTCATTCATTGGCCCAAAAACAATCGTGAGCGTTGTCAAGGCTAGGCAGATGTGCCTTCTTCCCTAATATACCATAGCAAATCAGCTGTGATGCTGGACAGAGGCCTTTGCATCCTTGACTTTCACGAGCGCAATCCTCGTGCTGTTCCTGTGGCCAGGAGCTTCTGTATCTTTATCTGCGGCTCTGATCGGTCTCTCACCTTTAATGCACACAAGAGGCATGTGCACTCGCATGGAAGCCCCGTCCGTTTGGCCCCGCCCACACACTCGTGGTGTGCACCGTCTTCCCGCCATTTACCCACTATGACAGCTCACTCACGGGACCCCTGCGCCCTTCGGCGCGATTGCATAGTAACACACACCTGGTCGCTGTAGACAACTCTCTGGCACTTTAGGCAGCTGTAGTGTAGTAAAAGCACTATACATCTACCCAACGAGGTAGCACTTACTGATTATCTAGTAGGAAGTACTCCAGTTGAGTAGAGGTATGGCACAAAACGGTGGCGTCTTCTTGAATAAATATGAAGGGCAGGGTTCCATCTGGCACGATGATCCTGGCACGGAAGCCCCGCCCCAAATCCGCCGATCCGCAAAATCCGCGGATTTTGCGGATCCACGATCCGTGAATACGCAAATCCGCGAATCGTGGATCCGCAAAATCCGCCCATGCTAACTTGCAGGCAGCCTGGAATATCAAGACCAAAGACGAGAGATACCAGCCCTCAACCATTCTAGATCTCAGGTACAGAACTGAATAACCCCTTGCAGAGAATTCTTGAGTCAGTCACTTGGCAAAACAAACTTAACTTAAACTGCTACTTGTCTACTCCCGCCCACGTATTAGGCTTAGGTCAGGTACACTGGGGTAGGCGTAGTTAGAAGCACCAGTTGAGTACGATTAGTCAAATGTATATATGTATGTATCTATTTTATCCATTTTAAATATCATACGGCTTAGAAACCATATCAATGCTTTCACAGTATTATTTTATACTTCTGCTTTTATTGTATGCACTTTACTTAACCATAAGTATTGCAATAATATCGATTCATTTCTCTTGTACGAGAAAAGAGACTGATCAATAAATAACATCTTTTATTGAACACGCCCGTCTCTTCCTTTTCTCTACAATCTGGTGAAACTAAGAATGCACTGAACTGACTGAGTAAAATAAGTTGTCTTTTGTTTTCACACGACTCTAGAGATACACTCTTGATTAGGGGAGAGCAAAGTTGTCATGTTCTATGGTTGTCAGAAACTAAATCCCTTCTTGTCTATCCAGGGAGGTTAAACTCCTCCTTGCCTATTCGAGAAAGTTTCTAGTGAACTCTGAGCTAGCTGGCAAACCCAAAACTTTAAGTCTAATATCGTCAGTAGAAGACCTAGTTAACCTCCGTCCTAGGTCTATACTATTGAAGGTATTATTCCAATGCGCAGAGCCTATTGGGATAATAGGAACTACACTACACTTTTTCACCACGGATTTTATCCAAAACACTTTTATCCGGTATTAGCCCTTTCCAGCAATGCACCCAGACCCGTCAACCCAGGGGGAAACAAGTAGAAGACCCCCAAACAGCCAAAAATCAAAAATACAAAAATGGGCACTTAGAATTATTTTGGCCTCATTCCAAAATCACTCCATGCGAGCTTTGCAGCTAGGCCCTAACTCCCCTTTGCCACCATGGATTTTCTTCAAACCACTTGCAATCAAAAGTATCCATACCCAGCGTTGCTCCAAGACCCCCCAACCCACCCCCAAACACCAGGAACCCCCCAAACAGCACCCCAAAAACAGGCAAGTGAGCAAAAACTGAAAAACTTTTTCACCATGAATTTAGTCCAAACCACTTTTATCCGGTATTAGACCTTCCCAGCAATGCCCCCATACCCGTCAACCCGGGCGAAAACCAGATTTACACCTCCAAACAGCCAAAAAGCAAAACCTTAAAAAGTGAGACAGCAAATTTCAGGCCTACCTGGAATTCAGTCCAAATGCGCTGTGCAGCTAGGCCATAACTCCCCTTTTCCACCATGGATTTCCTGAAAAACAAATGCAATCAACATTAGACTGTGCCAGAAGTGCTCCCAGACCCCAAAACCCACCCCCAAACACCAGGAAGTGAGCAAATACGCAAAAACGTTTCCACCTCCGATTTTCTCCAAAACACTTTTATCCGCCGGGAGGAGAGAGCGAGGATAGTTGCTGCTCGAAACTGAGGAGGAAAACTTAACTACAATTGGAGGTCGTGATGTTATTGAGATAACGGATATTTGTTGAAATTTGATATCAAGTGATACTAACGACCTCCGTAGCCGTAATTGTGATATATTTACTGTGGGATAAGAACGGCTTACAAATTACTTAGAAGAAGGGGACTTGTAGGTGAACAGAATTACTGAATAGGAAGTGCAAGATACAGATTGGATAATATATGATATTCCCCTTCTAAGTTTAGTATATATGGATGTATGAGGACAAACAAAATAATAACGATGACAGTATATTGAACCCAGTTCTTCTATTACTGGACTTATGCTGTCTCATGATATTGGAAGGAACGACAGAGAATCTATGAACGGAAGTAAATATAGAGATACAACTCAGCTTGTTTATTGGACAACCTTAGATTTTGAGAAACTGTGGATATGGAGCCCTGAAGAAGTCAGTGTGTTATACTGTACATGACGAAACACGTGTTGGCTGTTGTACCATCATTTTTGAATACTGAAGAAAGAAAATAAACAACAAGGAACTTCAACTTTTGATTCATGGACATTTCAATTTGCTAATTTTTATTGATGATTTACGTGACTCTTGCCTTATAATTTATTCAAGTTACAGACAAGATTGGACTTTGTGTGCTCAGAGGATAATATAGAATTTGTCGCTTTCAACTGAGAGCTGTAGATGTTGGATACGCATCTTTCCTCTAGAGGCACCAATTTACTGTAACATTTATACTGTAACCCTGATACTAATTTGGTTGAGCGCCCGAGAATCTGTTGGTATCCTATCGTTTATACTTTTATCCGGTATTAGACCTTCCCAGCAATTTCCCCAGACCCGTCAACCCAGGTGAAAACAAGTAGAAGACCCCCAAACAGCCAAAAAGCAGAAATACAAAAATGGTGACTTAGAAATCTTTAGGCACATTTCCAAAATCACTCCGTGCGCGCTCTGCAGCTAGGCCCTAACTTCCCTTTGCCACCATGGATTTGCTTCAAACCTCTTGCAATCAAAAGTATCCATACCCAGCGTTGCTCCAAGACCCCAAAACCCACCCACAAACACCAGGAACCCCCCCAAACAGGCCCCCGAAAACACTAAATTGAGCGAAATGCCTAAAAATGGAAAAACTTTTTCACCTCCAATTTTCTCCAAACCACTCTTATCCGGTATTAGACATTCACAGGAATGCCCCCAGACCTGTCAACCCAGGCGGAAACAAGTTTAACACCCCCAAACAGCCAAAAAGCGAAATCACAAAAAGGGAGACTTAGCAAATTTCGAGCCTACCTGGAATTCAGTCCAAATGTGCTGTGCAGCTAGGCCCTAACTCCCCTTTTCCACCATGGATTTCCTGAAAAACAAGTGCAATCAACATTACACTGTGCCAGCAGTGCTCCCAGACCCCAAACCCCACCCGCAAAAACCTAGAAGCCCCCCAAACAGCCCCCCAAAAACATGCAATACTGGTATATTCAAAACATGGCAAATTGCGCTGTTCACAAAACATTGCTGTTTTCAGCACTTCCACTAGTTCGATCCTTTTGAAACTCACCTGGACAGTCACTTGTTCCAGCGATTCACAAGAATCTCAGCAAGGCAGAACAAAATCGAACCACTGCACTCTTTGAAGAAGAAGACGAAGAAGAAGGTCTACAACTAGTTTTCACTTACTTGTCACCCAAACACACGCGCCCGCAAAACACCCCAAGAGGCCAAAATTCTGCTAATCCTGGACCAAAGAACACCAAACCCCCCTAAAACATTGCCAACATCATTATGCACGAGCCTGCATTGGGCCCAAGCCCTAAATCAGCGTGAACCATACCAACTTAATCCCAAAAATCCTAGTAAATCACACTGACTGAACCCTAAACCGTAGATATGCTTTGTCTGTCTCTGTCAAAGAGCCTAGGTATGCTACATCAGGAGGATGCTTCACTAAGTGGTGCCTGCCTTGACCGTCTGCATGGCCCTGCCACAAGCATGTCCCAAAAATCCGTTCCGCTCAATAATTTGCGATTTTTCGATACTTTCGCAAGATTTGCGAAATACTGAAAAACAGCATATTTTGCAAACGTAACGGATGTTTGTCCGAAGCTTGAGGTAGTGCCATGCAGAGGGTCAAGGCAGGCACCACTGAGTGAAGCTACCTGATGTAGCATACCTAGGGTCTTTGTCAGACAGACAGAGCATATCTAATTGTATGCAGCAAGCCACATAGCCCCAATTTGACATGAACTGCTGTCTGGTGTGGACTCTGCCTGGCATAAAAACAAACAGCAATTGGTTTCATCAGAGCCAGACAGCCATTGCTGTCCACTGCATGCCATCTTCTCAATTATTCATTACCTGTTCTACTTTTTTTCCGCATCTTCTTCGGAAAGTGAGGGCCCACAGTGCAGCCTCTCCTGTCAATATGAGAAGTAACTCTGTCAGCAATCAGCAAGCATGATAGTCAGTCAGTAATTTCAGTCCCACTTGAGGGGACTCGTCGTAATCCATCCATCTGCCTTGAGGGAAATGGATAGGTGGAGTCTGGAGGAGGAGTATAAAGGAGCATGATTGAGTTGTGAACTTGTGAACCTCAGGTTTGCAGACTGAGGCACCTTCAAATCAATAAGGAATATAAGATGAAGACAGTGCTGCTGATGGACTTGTTGTGATTAGGTGATTAGAGTTTTGTTGTGGTAAAAGTTGCAAAACAAAGAAAGACACACAGGAATAAAAGTGAAGAAGGATGAAAAAAAGGAAGTCATTTTCAGGGCTCGGTGGCAGGGAAGTAGAGCTCGTCCTCAAACTCCATGAATTGAGACGGGAGTAGGTCAGGTAACAGAGAAGAACTTCCGTCACCTAAGTCGGTGTCCTCTTGTTCCTGCGTGCATTCACGTACTTTGTAATCTGGTGGTATCAAGTGCTGATTCATCTTGATCAGTGTTAACCTCTCCACATTTTTGGCCGAGAGGCGGGTCCTTTTTGAAGTTACAATGGCACCAGCAGCACTGAAAACACGTTCAGAAGACACGCTTGGGAGTGGGCATGACAAATAATTTATAGCCAGGTTGGCGATCAGTGGCCATAGATCGATTTTCCTGTACCAATACAGCAATGGGCTCGTATTAGCAAAGACCTGTGTTGGCTCATCCAGATAGGCCTGCACCATCAACTCAAGGTTCTCCACGGTTGCTCCACTTTGCGTACCATCTGTGGCCATCTCAGCACTGGAACAAAGAAACCCTTTACGAGTTAGCCAATCCGCTTCCGACAATATTATGGCTGGGCCTGGTGCAGGTGAGGATGATGATACGGTTGCTGCTGGTGTCGTTAACGGCTATGAGGGAAAGTGACTCCCTTTGCCCACAGATTCAGAAGTGGAACTTGACGCTGGATGGCCTGCTGATTCAGTTGGACTTCTGACGGCTCGTTGAATTTTCTGCCAATCTTTTTCGAACCGACTGGCTGACCCAGCTAGCCAATGTTTGTACTTTGAAACATCTGCTTCATCAAAAGGAATGAATGCTTTGCTGGCCACTGCCTTTTTGTACCGTGGATCCAGAAGAGTAGCACAAATGTAATGTTGTTCTGCATGTATGTTTTAAAGCCTTTCATTGCCAACTAGGCAGCTTAATGAGTTCTCTGCCAACCGATATGCATCTTGCTTTCCAACATCATCTCTGAACATTGAAGACACGTCCTTCAGTTGGTGCTCTAGCATGACCAACAATGGGATAGCTTTGCTCAAAGAACAGTCCTCCCTGCTGACTTCACGCGTGAAGACCTCAAAAGGACGAAGCATGTCTGTCAGGCTTTTAACTAGCTTCCATTCCTCCAACTCTAGCCTCTTGTCTTTATGATCAGAACCTAGTTTAAAGACATAGTTATTGATTACCATGCACTGCTCAGACAGACGCTCAAGCATGTAAAAGGTTGAGTTCCAACGTGTTGCCACCTCCTGGATGAGTCCTTTGACTGGCACTTTACGTTCATGTTGAATGCTCCTCAGTTCCTTCCGGGCCTTAAAAGAATGGCTGAAATGTGTGCAGATTTTTCGGCAGGTGGTCAGTAACTTTTTGGCTGTGTTTTCAGTTTTCAAGAATTCTTGCACAACCAGGTTTATACAGTGCTCCAAACACAGCACTCTGAAATATTCACCCTCCTGCATGGCCTTAACTATATTACTGCCATTATCCGTGGGAAAAATAACCAACTATGCGATTTCTTGGTTGTAGCCATTCAGAGACCTTACTGTTAAACCCCTCCAAAATGTTTTTTGCAGTATGAGTTTTCTCCATGGCAAACATGGCTAATGTTGCATGTTTCCGAGTAGCTTGAAAAACTGTGTCCAGGTCAACACCTGCACTTGACTTGTCTCTAACCCCTGCCAAAGACCCTGCAAAAGAGACCCAGTGTGCAGTGATGCACATGTAATCAAGGGCTTGGCAACTGGTCCACATGTCTGTTGTCAAGTGGATAGTGTGAACAGCACTCTTCTGCAAAGCTGCCTCAATCACCTCCAGCACATCTTGATGTAGTGCTGGAACCGCAACTCTGGCAAAATAGGACCGGCTAGGAACCTTCCATTTAGGGCAGATTGTTGCCACTAATTCTAGAAACCCCACCCCTTCCACGAACGAAAAAGGGAGAAGGTCCAGCGCTAGCATTTTTTTTTTTTTAGTCCTCATATTGCGAGTTTCTATATGAGTGGAGCTTTTGGTTTCTGCCTCTGATCGTGATTTCCGATCGTGGTTTCCGGAGCGGCCCTTTGATCTTTCGTACTTGGAAAGTTGTTCAGAGGAGTATCCTTAGTCCATTATATATTTGGAGATCTGGTTTGCGAATGAGGTAAGAGCTAGCCACCTTGGCTACTCGGCAAGTATTTTACTTGTCCACCAGATGTCATTTCGCATTAATCATAGGACTATTTGTGCTAACCCTATAGTGGATTTAAATGGTTTTCCAGGATTTCCCAAAATTTAAATTTTTTAGAGACTGTCCCTTTTCTGTCTAATTTATTTACCCTTATGACAGAATTCATCCATGCCCCATGCGTTGGAGGTGACACACTCAACCAGTTAACACAGATCTCCCTTCTTGCTAGTACTATTAGGACAAAAAGAAGGTTCTCCTGATATTTAGATAGTACCAGTCCGTCATTAGTATCTTCTAACCCAAAAAGAATTAAGGTTGTACTTACAATTAGTTGTTTCTGCATGATCATACTCACGGTCTTACCGACTTCCTCCCAGTAACCTTCCAAAGATGGACAATTTTTGAACATATGGATGTCATCTGCTTTTCCTTCCCCACATTTCGGGCATTTTTTAACACCTGCATTCTTGAATTTGGAGAGCTTTTTTGGAGTCCAATATGCACGGTGAATTGTGTATAAATGATTTCTTTTTAGAGCTGCTGACTTTAGAGTTGACCAGCATTTCCCAACCGATTTCTCCCATATATTATCCAGATTATCTATTTGTAAGTCTCTCCCCCAGATTTCATCCTCAATCCGTGTATCCTTATTTGCCGCTTCATTAAGGGTTCAATACCATTTTGCAATCTCCTTTTTAATTTGTGAGTCTTTTACCATATCTTTTTCCAGATATCCGGTATCTTGATTATTTTTAAGGATGGTTCTGGTCCAGCTTGACATTTGGTAATATTTAAATTTAGCTATTGAATCGTTAGTGATACTTTGTAATTCTTCCCAAGTGACCAGAGAGGAACCTTATAATACTTGGCCCCAGTAATTAATATTGGCTATTTTCAAGGGGTTTGCCAGTGAGTCCTTTAGATATTCTGGGGTTCCTGGTGATTCCCATATAGGGGCCAATGTGCTGTAGTATGAAATATTCAGAGCTATTCTAATTTGTGTCCACAGCTTCGCTGCCTCTCTTAAAGTCTTTAGTTTTATTTTTTTTAAGTATTTTGGGTGTCCAAATTTGAATAAGAAATGATCTACTGAATCTGTCAATACTTGTAAGTGTTTTGGATAATAATGATGGGTTTTGAGTAGTGACCGTATATTTTTAAATTGAAACGCCTTGTAATATTCCTTCAGGTCTGGGCTTGCTAATCCTCCGTCTTGCTTACTTCTTCTAAGTTTTCTCCAGGATATCCTAGTTCCCTTTGAGGCCCATATAAAGCTGGCAATTTCTCCCTGTGGTTTTTTTAACAGGGATTTTCCAAATTCCAAGGGAATGGTGTTAAAAAGATAGGTGTACTTGGGCAAAATTGACATTTTGATGATATTTGATCTTCCAATTATACTGAGTGGGAGGCAGGACCATACTTTGAGTAATTTTCTCACTTCTCCTGCCACTTTGTTTAAGTTACGTTGTGGGATTTTCTCAAGATCATGGTTTATTAGGATTCCTATATATTTTATTTCCTTTTTGATGTTTAAGTTTTTGAAGTGCGTATTCCAGGTCATTATTTCAGTTTTGGAGTGATTTACTAGATAGCCTGAAACCTTTCCAAACGTACTTAAGATCTCTTATATGATCGATTTAGAGGAAACATAGTCCTTCGTGAAGATCATCAAGTCGTCTGCATATAACGCAATCTTTTTTTCCCAGTTATGATACGTGAACGGAGTTATTTCTTTAGTATTTCTTATTTTGTTTGCTAATGGCTCAATATATAAATTAAAGAGCAGAGGTGAGAGAGGGCATCCCTGTCTGGTTCCTCTTCCTATGGTCACATCCTCTGTCAAGCTGCCATTAACTAAGATTTTTGATCTTGGTGTTTTGTAAATTTCTTTCATGGCTTGGATAAATGGTTGACCTATGTTGTTCTTACTCATGACCTTTTCAAGAAAGAGCCAATTAACTCTATCAAAAGCCTTTGCAGCATTGATAGTTAGTATAGTAAGTGGGACTTTTTCTTCTGTAGCTATATCAATAGTGCTCAGGAGTTCGTGAGTAATTTCGTGCAATTGCCGTCCTTTAGTAAATCCTTTTTGGTCCGTATTTATAAGTTGAGGCATTACCTTTCCTAGCCGGGCTGCCATTATTTTCGTAAAGATTTTATAATCTGCGTTAAGCAGCGATATAGGTCGGTAAGACTCACATCTGCTAGGATCCTTTCCTGGTTTTAGTATGACAGTTATTACTGCGTCATTCCAGGAGTCCGGGATTTTATTTTGATGTATTAGGATCAGATTTGCCAGCTCTGTAATGTATGGTGCCAGGGTGTCTTTTAATATCATATAGAGTTCGTTTGGTAGGGCATCTGGTCCTGCAGCTTTACCTTTTTTTAAGTTCTTAATTGTTTCCTCTACCTCGCTTATTTGAATTTCTTTATTCAGCTCTTCCTTTTCTTCTTCTGTTAAGGCTAAAGGTGGTATGGCATCAAGGTACTCTTCAATCTGACTTTCTAAGGGGTTTGTGTCTTCCATGTATAGTTCTGTAAAGAATTTCTTGAATTCTTGTCTGATATCATTCTCATCAGTACTTTGATTCATCTGACCTTCTAAATGTATACTTCCTACTTTATTTCTAGTTTGGTCTGTTCTTAATTTCCACGCAAGCCACTTTCCACACCCTTCTCCGTATTCATGATTTCTTAGTTTGCTTGATTCCCATTTTGTACGTACTCTTTCTTCTAGTGTATCATCAAGTTTTTCTTTCTGATTTTACCTCATTTTTTCCAATTCCTTTTTCTTGGCGATATCCTTTTCCACCTTCAGTTCAGAGTCTAGGGAACTGATGTTGTTTTCCAGATCCTTTATCTCTTGCCTGATTTTTTTGTTTTTATATGTCCCCAAATTTAATAGCTTCCCTCTTAGTACTGCTTTATCTGCATCCCAAGTGATCTGTTTGGTCGTACCGATTTTATTATTTTCAAAGAAATTATCTGTTTCTGTTCTGAGTTCCTTAACAATTTGTTCGTCTAGTAGAATAGCTCGTTCTACCGTAAATCTTTTTTGAGTTTTTATTGTCTCTATTTGAAGAGTTAGTTGGACCGCAGAGTGATCTGATAGATGAGCCGGTAGATGAATTAGGTTTTTTACTCTCTCTGATAGATCTTTATTGATGAGGAAGTAGTCGATTCTCGACCTATGCCCTAATTTTTTGTTGTACAATGTGAAGGGCTGGTTTTTTTCCCCTTTCACTTTCCAAATATCTATCAATTCTAGATCTCTTTTATATATGCTAATCCACCTCCTCATTTTTGGTAGATTTGCCTGCCTGCCCGGGGGAGACCTATCGATTTTAGGATCCATAATGAGGTTAAAATCACCTCCCAGGATTATTGGGGTAGTGGCTAGTAGTAGATGGGAGTATAGTTTTTGCAAGGGGTCTGCATCATCTAAGTTGGGGCCATAATATCCTGCTATTGTGTAAGAGTTATTTTCGATCCTTATTTTTACTATTGCCCATCTGTTATGTTATGTTATGTTAATGGCATTTGTAATGCGCGCAGCTGCTCCAGGGAAGGAGCGTCCCGGCGCCCGACAAGGTAGCCACACAACATAACTAGGAAACAGAATATTTTAAAATTAACATTTAACAGTGCTGGAGAAACAAGAGGGTCTTAACGGCCTTGCGAAAGGAAAGCAAATCAGCAAGGGTCCGGATTTTCAGAGGGAGTGCGTTCCATAGTGCGGCTGCCTGCACCCTAAAGGAGCGACCCCCAGCTCGACTGAGTTTGAATCGTGGAGCTGCTGCTAGTTCCTGATCCGAGGAACGAAAGGAGCGGTCGGGGATATAGGGGCACAGAAGTTGGTGCAGTAGCGGGGCCGACGGATCCTTTAGGATCTTACAGGACGTGCACAGCACTTTGAAATGGATCCGCTGCCTGACAGGCAGCCAATGTAAAGCACGCAAAATGTTGGCGACCGAGCAAAACCTTGGCAGGCCCGCAATTGCTCTGGCCGCTGCATTTTGTACTCTTTGGAGACGGGTGAGCTCGGCCTGGTTTAACCCTATAAAAAGGGAACTGGCATAATCTAGCCGAGTCAATACCGTCGCCTGAACCACAAGTTGACGGGTTGCGGCATCAAAGTACTTAAGTGCAGGTCTCAAATTACGCAAGATGCCAAAACAGCATGCCGCCGTCCTTTTGGTGTGGCCAACAAAGTTGAGTGAAGGGTCCAACCATACCCCCAGATTTTTAATCTCCGAAACCGGAGTGGGGTTGGGGCCCAGCTCAGGAGGCCACCAGGTGTCTCCCCATAGTTCCGTCCGTTTACCAAAGACCATGACCTCTGTTTTTTTGGCATTCAGTTGGAGACAGTTGGACGTCATCCAACTGGCCACCGCCCGGAGTCCTTCTCTGAATCTTGGGGCATCCACCCCGGAGTCCCCGCTGATCGTGACCGCTAGCTGGGTGTCATCTGCGTACGACACCATGGTCATGCCGCAGAGCTTCACAACCTCAGCCAGCGGCCTCACGTAAAGGTTAAACAGCGTGGGGCTCAGCGAGGAACCCTGCGGAACCCCAAGAGACAGAGGATGTAATTTGGACTGAAAGGGCGGGGCAGCCACACAGAAGGAACGATCCGCGAGAAACGAACGGAACCACTGGTGTGCAGTACCGGTCACACCTATCTCCTCAAGACGCCGCAGGAGAATCTCGTGCGAGACCGTGTCAAAGGCGGCGCTCAGATCTAACAAGACAAGCGCCGCCGTTTGACCTGCATCCAGAACTGCCCGCAGATGCTCGACCATGAATAACAGTGCTGTCTCCGTACTGTGGCCAGCTCGAAAACCGTTCTGTGTGTCGTCCAGAGCGTTCGTACGCGACAGATGATCAGTGAGGGCGATGTTAACATGCACCTCCGCGAGTTTGGCTGGCCACGGGAGAAGTGAAATCGGACGATAATTCTCCGATTTGCTAGGGTCGAGAGATGGCTTCTTCAAAATGGGCATCACAACTGCTTGCTTCCATTTCAAAGGCACCCGGCCAGATGTAAGCGAGATATTAATCAGGTCGCGGACCGGGCGAGCGAATGTCAGGTCTCTAAACATTAATGGCTTAAGCTGATCTGCCGGAGACCCAGACTTGACTTGAAGAGCCAAGGTCTTAAAAATCTCCGGAGTGAGACAGGGGAAAGAGTCTAACACCACCTGTCCAGGCAAGATGTATGGCCCGCACTGGTTTGCGCAGCAGTAGGAAAGGCTCTATAGATGGTTTGAACCTTCTCCAGAAAAAAGGCCGCCAGCGTTTCACAATGAGTGTTAGAACTGATGGCATCGATGGCGGGCTTCTTTGCCACAAGGTCCTTGAGAGCCTTGAAGATGGATTTAACAGGATTCCCACTGTTGCGAAATTCCAGAGCATAGAATGCAGCCCGGGCTCTACAGACCGCTCGGTGATAGGACTTGACAGTAGCCATATAGAAGTTTTTTTTGCTACTGTCATACTTTCTCCTCCAGTCTCTCTCTGCACGTCTGCACACGCTTTTCAATGCCCGCAAATTGCCATTGTACCAGGGGCTAGGGTCGCGAAGGCCACACTTACTTGATACCATCGAGATAAGGGAGTCAAGAGCTCTGGTTACCCATTCGCAGAAATGGTCATACCCAGATTCCACATTCTCCGCTAAGCCCAATGGATCGTCAGTAAGAAGGCGGTGAAGATCTTCCACCTTTAGTTTACTCCAACGCCGCCTGAGCAGAGCTCGCAACGAGGACTTAAGTGGAGCCTCTATCAGAGGGCAGTGAATAGTCACTAACGAGTGGTCTGACCAAGTCAGAGGGGGGGGGCACTGTTACCCCCTCTAGATTGGAAAAGAAAGGGTCCAAAATATGGCCACCGCTATGGGTGGGATCCGAGACCAGTTGGAACAATTGAAGGGCCTCAAGGTCCGCCACCATCCCGCCCACTGAAGATAAAGTCAAGGTGTCAAAATGGGGGTTCAAATCTCCTATGATGGAAAAATTGGCACACCCTACTGCCAGTGAACTAACTGCCTCAGGGAGGGCCTCCCGATATGCCACGTCGCTGCCCGGTGGGCGGTAAATTAGCAGCCCTGAAAAAGTAAAATGAGGTGTAACCGAGACTTTAAACAGGGCGCTTTCACAGCCCGCGATGTTTTGAACTCTCCAGGAACAAGGGTAGCAGGATTTTACTGCGAGTGCGACTCCTCCTCCTCCAGAAGAGCGATTGAGCGTGTGGATGGAATACTCGGCAGGAAAAGCCAGATTCAGAACAGATGTATCCGTGTCCTGTAGCCACGTCTCAGTCAGACAGAATATGTCAGGGGAGTCGTTGCCCATAAAGTCGGCAATGTCCTGATGGTGCTTGACCAACGACCTTACGTTCAAGTTCCAGATGGTAATATGGTGCAAGGGAGAGCTACTACATATAGCGGACTGCGCTCCAATGGCCCCCAAATAAGAGGGTGCTTCAAGTAGCCACCCACCACAGGCACACCGATGAGGGCCACACAGGGGGTAAACGCGGGCTCCATCACAGGGTGGCTGGCGGTGGTTGATCGCCAGAAGGGTTTCCCTGGTGTAACTGGGCATTGTAGGGGCAGTGACAGATGACAGAGTCACCACCGAGCCAGCGCGACCGAGCGCGGACGGGCGCAGACGGGCAGGACTCTGGCACGACTCCGGCCACGCGAAGGCGCGCCCGCTACGCTAGGGGAGGAGCTTTAAGTAGGCGTTCCCACGGTGTCACATGCGCAATGAAGCGCTGGCAGATGTAAGCGCCTCTTCGCCTCTTCCCCACTCCAAGATGGCGGCCCACCCCAGGTACCAGACCCGCCAAGCGGCGGTGAGGGAAACAATTTACCGTGCAGGTAAGGGGGCGGTAAAACAGAGGGTCCCAGCAGACCAAAAAGAAAATGTTAAATTTTTAAAAAGCGCTAGTCAGCGAGCGCGCAACACGCTCCTGGCAGCCGAACGCTACCTTGTCAGAGCGCGGGGAGGCAGGGACTCGCCTTAAGTAGGCGTTCCCACGGTGTCACATGCGCAATGAAGCGCTGGCAGATGTAAGCGCCTCTTCGCCTCTTCCCCACTCCAAGATGGCGGCCCACCCCAGGTACCAGACCCGCCAAGCGGCGGTGAGGGAAACAATTTACCGTGCAGGTAAGGGGCGGTAAAACAGAGGGTCCCAGCAGACCTAAAAGAAAATGTTAAATTTTTTAAAAGCGCTAGTCAGCGAGCGCGCAACACGCTCCTGGCAGCCGAACGCTACCTTGTCAGAGCGCGGGGAGTCAGGGACTCGCCTTAAGTAGGCGTTCCCACGGTGTCACATGCGCAATGAAGCGCTGGCGGATGTAAGCGCCTCTTCGCCTCTTCCCCACTCCAAGATGGCGGCCCACCCCAGGTACCAGACCCGCCAAGCGGAGGTGAGGGAAACAATTTACCGTGCAGGTAAGGGGGCGGTAAAACAGAGGGTCCCAGCAGACCTAAAAGAAAATGTTAAATTTTTAAAAAGCGCTAGTCAGCGAGCGCGCAACACGCTCCTGGCAGCCGAACGCTACCTTGTCAGAGCGCGGGGAGGCAGGGACTCGCCTTAAGTAGGCGTTCCCACGGTGTCACATGCGCAATGAAGCGCTGGCGGATGTAAGCGCCTCTTCGCCTCTTCCCCACTCCAAGATGGCGGCCCACCCCAGGTACCAGACCCGCCAAGCGGGCATGAGGGAAACAATTTACCGTGCAGGTAAGGGGGCGGTAAAACAGAGGGTCCCAGCAGACCTAAAAGAAAATGTTACATTTTTAAAAAGCGCTAGTCAGCGAGCGCGCAACACGCTCCTGGCAGCCGAACGCTACCTTGCTATCTCCCCTTGCTATCTACTTCTTCAGACCCTATTGTAGCTTTAAGTGACTTTTTTGTTATTATCACTATGCCTTTAATGTTACATTCTTGTGTGGTGCATATGTATCTATCTACCCATCTCAGGTTCTTCATTATTTGGACCCACTCTTCTTTTAGCAGATGGGTTTCTTGTAATATGATAATTTCGCACTCTGATGTTCTAAGATATTCTAGAATCCTGTTCCTTCTGCTTTTTGTCCTCATTCCGTTTACGTTCCAGGAGAGAATTTTAACATTGTTACTCGTATTCATACTCCCTTTTTGCTCTGTTCCTCACTATCACTTCCCAGTCCCGGGTATTGTTTATTTTGTTGTGTATAAAAGGCCGCTCCTTTTCATTACTCCGACGTTTGAGGATTTTTTTCTCTATTTTTTCCCTATTTTGCTCCCCACCCTTGTTCTGTATTATAAGTTTTTTGCGTTAGCATTTTAGCCAGCTTTGCGCTATACAGACGTACCGTTGGATGGTTGCGTTCAAATGGCGCCTCCGACCACAACATTTGGCGAATGGTGGGCTGGATCATTTTACGTGATGATGATGAGGATGATGATGACGTCTTCAAACCAGTTAGGCCCATTGATGTAGTTTTTCGCATAGGTGTCTCTCCCACACAGTGCCTCATAGATGTTGCAGGGGTAGAGGGTGTGGGCGATACCACTGCTGTGCTGCTGCCAGCAGAACTGGGTGTACCAGAAAAAATGTCTGTCGCTTCTTCACTTCCCCCTGCACAATCAGCCTCTCGTCATCATCAGATGCAATATCAAGGGATACATTTGGATTTGTTTTTCTTTTGCCTTCCTCGATCTTCCTCATGTGTGCTTCCCAAATGATAGTGTGGTGTTGCTTGAGATGACCTCTCTGGCCTCCGGTACCATAGTTGGTACCAAGCTTACCCCGACTAACTAATGATTTACAAATCGAACAAACGACCATGTTTTCCGCCCTTTGGCTAACAGTAAAGAAGTCCCAAACTGGGGATTGGTGATGTCTGCTGAAAGGTGGAGGTGGTACTTTGACTTTCAATGCCAGATGAAGTGGAGGATGGGCGTGGCTGAATTCGTTTCTGTTGTTGACTTACAGCACCATACATGAGGTCGAGCTGGATGGAGGTCCATGCCGGCCCTTCTGACTTAAAAAGATGGAAGCTGTAGGTCGTGTTGGTGGTGTAGTTAACGGTGGTGGTACCAGTGCCACGCTGCCCATATCGCGCTCAGCAGCCATTCGGGCTAGGGTGAAAATGTATGTCTGCTGCATGCCTGCTGGGGCTGGAGTGATGACTGTGATGACTGGGTCATCGTCAGACTGTTCATCAGCAGCAGAAGACACCACTTCTTGTTCTTCGTCATCACCCATAAGTGGAAGCTTTGCGGGAGCCTTCTTTTTAGGCTCAGCTACCTTTGTCGGCTCATGGCGTGACACTCTCAGACTGCATGGCTGGGTTCCAATCATGATTAAGGTCATGTAATGTAAATGTATTGCGACTTATATAGCGCACGTATCACCCGAAGGCATCAAGGCGCTTGCTTAGGGAACCCGTCCTGGTATTCCCCTGTGAGATACCCCGGCAGGGTATCCACAAGGTGAAAGCCAGGCATCCCGCCGCGAGGGGCCGTAGTGGAGATTAAGCAAGCTATTGCCCAGAGTCGCAGAGTGTGACCCCATGAGTCGAGTAGGCACCGGAGCGAGAATTGTCGATTACGTGGAATTTTTGAGCCCGAGACCCGCCGAGGCGGGGAATCGAACCCTGGTCCACGGCCGATCTCAGCTTCCAGGTCTGCCGCCTCTAACCACTGAGCCACGCTTCTCCACTCATCAGAAGGAAGGGGTCTTGAAGAAGAACTTGTAGTAGTAGTAGTATCCCTCCTTGACCTTTTTGTTGCTGGGGATCTGGAAGACATTGGATAATCATCATCAGGAGGAGTGGCTTCCTCGGATGATACCTCCTCTTGAATATCAATTTCGTGATGTGCCCCTACTTCTGGAGGAACAAGCGTTGTAGGCAGTTGTGCCACTCCATGAACCTCTAGTTGCACCTCTCCATGCACCTGTCCATGCCCCTCTCCTTGCGCCTCTACTTCCGCCTCTCCTTGCGGCACTACTTGCGCCTCTCCTTGCAGCTTTACTTCCGCCTCTCCTTGCGGCTCTCCTTGCCCATGTACTTGCGCTTGTACTAGTTGCACGTGTGGTTGTCGTTGCGGCTGTGGTTGTTGAACACTCGTCAGCTGAGTTACACCCGGCGTTGACTGGATGGTACTTTCTTGTGATGAGCCAACATCACTGGTCGATGGTGATTGAACCACCAAAGTTGCTGCCGCAGCAGCACTCATGGTCTTGGACCTCAGTTTGCGTAGTGGCACTGAGCCCATTGAAGCGGAGGTGCTGCTTCCAGCTTGGTCCCCGGCGGACACCGCTGCTGCAGGCGTAGTTTTTTTTCCCTCAAAAAAGGTGTCGGTGGGCACACCAGTCTCCTTGGTAGGTGGTGCCACTTGCTTCTTCTGCTCCTTCTTACTTCCAGTGGCACTGGAAAAATCCCCAACAGCACCCCAAAAAATCGAAAAACACATAAAAATAACCACAATCCCATGCCATCCATGGCCTCAATGATGTTTAAATTCAAGACACCCCACAGAAAGACTTGGTCCATGCACCACTGAGTACCCCTGGTCATAATGGATGAAAGCAAGGCAAAATGGGTGCAGGCCTGAGCACACTGCCTGCTTTCAAAATGGCCCCTTGACCCCCAGCACATGGCCAGGCCCTGCCTGTACCTGCTCTCAAAATGGCCCCACCCACATGGCCAGTCCCCAACAGCACCCCAAAAAATCGAAAAACACATAAAAAACACCACAATCCCATGCCATCCATGCCCTCAATGATGTTTAAATTCAAGACACCCCACAGAAAGACTAGGCCCATGCACCACTGAGTACCCCTGGGCATAATGGATGGAAGCTAGGCAAAATGGGTGTAGGCCTGAGCACACTGCCTGCCTTCAAAATTGCCCCTTGACCCCCAGCATATGGCCAGGCCCTGCCTGTACCAGCCCTCAAAATGGCCCCCACCCACATGGCCAGTCCCCAGCAACACCCCAAAAAATCGAAAAACACATAAAAATCACCACAATCCCATGCCATCCATGCCCTCAATGATGTTTAAATTCAAGACACCCCACTGAAAGACTAGGCCCATGCACCACTGAGTACCCCTGGGCATAATGGACGAAAGCTAGGCAAAATGGGTGCAGGCCTGAGCACACTGCCTGCCTTCAAAATGGCCTCTTGACCCCCAGCACATGGCCAGGCCCTGCCTGTACCAACCCTCAAAATGGCCCCCACCCACATGGCCAGTCCCCAACAACACCCTTAAAAAATCGAAAAACACATAAAAATCACCACAATTCCATGCCATCCATGCCCTCAATATGTTTAAATTCAAGACACCCCACAGAAAGACTTGGTCCATGCACCACTCACTACCCCTGGGCCTACTGGCTAGTGAGGCTTTACATGCACCCCAACATAATAAAAAAACAACAACATATAACAGTGAGCTGAAATTCCATGACATAAATGAGAATTAAGTTAAAAAAAATAAGAGAAACAGTTGTATCATGCACCCATGACTAACCCTGGGCCTACTCGATATTGTGGCTAGCTACCCACCACAATGTATATTTTGTTAAAGTTGTGAAAAAAGTTTTAGGACTGGAGTTGCCTCAACTGCAATGCCCCAAACAAACAACACCAACTTACTTGTAAAATCTCAAGTCCAAAAGTGATCCAAACTCCAAAGTCCAAAAAGTCCTCAAATTCAAAAATCCACCAGCAGCAAGAAAAAGTAATCCTTCCAGCTACACAGCCAAATGAAAAGTGACCAGGACATGAACAAAGCACTGGGAAGAGCCTGCTGGACAGGAACAGGAAGTTGGAGACTCTGGGAAACTTCCTTTCTCCCACCCCACCCCAAAAAATGGACTCCTGCACCAAAAAGTGCAGCCAAATGTTAATCTGAGGAGTTATTCTGATCAAAATCATCATTTTCACAAGGTTTATGCTTCCTGCGGTGGATTTCTTGTGCAGAATTGCAATTTTTGCAATTTCGGGAACGCGAGCTGTTCAAACCTCCCGCCGGAAGTCAGCTGCGCGCCGTCGCGGGCATTTATGACGTACTCGCATTGTCAAACTCTCGCTGTGCAAGATGGCAAGCCGCGATGACGTCATTGCGTTCGAAAAACTCTCACGCGATCACGCAGCAAGATCGAAAATGGCACAACACACGCAAAACCGGGAGAAAACCAACTCGGCAGGCTCAGAGTCAACGCCGCGCGCGCGATATTGTATTTTTCAAGCGCGACCAATCAAAATAATTCGTAGCTTGCGAATTTGCGGATTATTGGGTAAATTCGTGCGATTCGTGGATCGCGAAATCGTCAAAAATCCGCAAATTCGCACGCGAAACGGATTTTCAGCCCAAGCATAATACTGATGTGTCAATCGAGGCAACCAATCATCCATACAACTGTTTGCTGTACTTGCGCTGCTTCCACAAACCGAACTAAGCGTACCAACTCAATTTTTAGCCTCCTTTTCGTATTAATTCGTATTTACAGTGCATTTTACATTTTGCAATTGTACATTTGCATTTCATCTCTAAGGCTGCATTATCTCCTGACCCAAACCCAAAACTCCACCTCTCAGAAAGTGCATAGGCAGTCCAATACAGAAATGCAGAGTCGTTTTTCAAACCTTAGGTCAGGTGTTGAAATATAATTCTTTACCTTGTAATGTATGGTCTTTCAAGACCTAACATGTCCATTTACTCTCATAGTGGGTACAGGGGCATGTGTTTGCTAACATAGTAACTTCTTTCACTGCATCTGTGTGACTCAAGGTAGTCAATTCATAACAAAGCAGCAGGCATGCACTGGGCTGAAACTCGAGTGCAGCATCAGTGCTCATTCTCCAGCCTTCTCCTAGCCATAAATCCGGACCGTGAGTTGAGTCATATGGACTCAGAAACTCACATATATATGTGGCATTTATCCCGTGCAATTTTTCATTCATCATTTTGGAATCCTGCTCTAAGTGTCAACGCCTTATTCTATTTCCACCTAGCTGTCCTACAAATATTAAGAAGCATAAAATAAAGGCACCTCTTAGAGATTAGAAATACAATCATTGCACTTAAGATCTCATATTTAATTTGTGAAATGAATCATAGATTCAACCCATAGGACACTTTATGATGCAGGCGAAGCAATGAAGGGTTGTGGAATTGACTGATAAATTAACTAAAAAGTCATCAGCTTGATTTCGCAGGCATTTACAAAAGGGAAACAACAATGCATTGCAATTGTGGAGTTCGGAGGTGTTCTCCATCCCAAAGCATTTTGAAAACAGCCACAAATACTAACATAATCACAATAGTCGTTTAGGCAAGAGTTTCCATAGGAAAAGCATTTTTTATTTAATTACATTTAGGGTGATTTAATCTTTATGAAACTTTCCCAAAAAAGTTTATCCACCTAAGCTCAAGAAAGTTGAGTTGAGTTAAGTTGAGGTGCAAACCACACTATCAGCTGTAAGGGCACCCTGATGCTCAGTATGTGTGTGTGCCTAGCTCTACCAATGGTTGGTTGGTTAATTGAAAAGACAGGTCTTCTGCTTCTTGCAGAATTCAAGAAGAGAGAAGGAAGCTTAGATGCGCAGATGGAGGTCGTTCCATACTTTAGGAGTGAAGTGAGTGAGCGCATGTCCTCCTGACCTGGTTCTGGGTATGCTTGGGATGTTGGCGAGTAGGAGTCCTGCAAAGTGAAGGTGTCTGGATGGTTGGCGGTAGGAGATGCAACTGTTCAGGTAGGTTAGACCTGCGCTGTGAAGCTCCTTGAATGTGTGTGTGAGGATGGATCCATTAAGCGGGGACCAATAAATGGGGAGATGTTCTTATCAGTGATTTCCATGTTAATCCCTATGGGATATTTTTGGTGAGTGACTGTATAGGAAGGTGAGTATGTGTATGAGTGGCTGAATGGGTTTGTGGGTGTGGGTTTGTGGGTGTGTCAGTGGCTGTATGGGTCTGAGTGGGTGTGTGAGTGACTGTATAAGTGTGTATATGGCTGTGTAAGTGGGTGTAGTAGTGCCTGTGTGAATCTGTGAGTTGTTAAGTGAGTCTCTGAGTAGGACTGTGAGGTGAGTGGGTGTATGATTCTCTGAGTGAGACTGTGAGTGGGTGCATGAGTGTCTGAGTGGGTCTGTGAGTGGGTGCATAAGTAGTTGAGTGGTGTGTGAGTGGGTCTGTGAGTACGTGTGTGAGTCTCCGAGTGGGTCTGTGAGTGGGTGCATGACTGACTGAGTGGATCTGTGAGTGGGTGCATGAGTATCTGAGGGGGAATGTTACTGGGTGCGTGAGTGTCTGAGTGGATCTCTGAGTGGCTGTGTGAGCCTCTGATTGGGTCGGTGTGTGAGTTTCTGAGTAGGTCTGTGAGTGGGTGCATTTGTCTCCAGGTGGGTTTGTGAGTGGTTGTGTAAGTGTCTCAGTGGATCTGTGAATGGGTGTGTAAGCCTCTGAATGGGTGAGTGGTCTAAGAATGATTTTTTTCTTAGTTCTTTAGTAATATTCACAAATTTGCTGCAGTGTTAAACAGGGGGCTGTGCGGTGGTCATGTCAAAATAACGAATATTGTGTGTTTAAAAAAAGATGTTTAGTGACATAATGTACACATGTGCAGTTACTGAAAAACGCTTATATGCGTCCCATGGGGTCAGGACACATCCAACCATTTGATTTTGGACCCGGTGACTGTTCCGATGAGGTGAAATTATGGTCACAAGCTCAGGTTGTGGTTAACCAATAACGGCATTCCTGATGGCACGCGCATTCATGATTAATCGAGAAATCACCGCAAATAATTCGCAATCCCAGACATCCTAATTTGGGTTTCCTTACATTTCTCAACAAGTGCTGTGGTGTCAAAGTACAGAATGGACACCAAACAGTGAAAAGCACAATTTGTGGACCAAAAACTAGCTTTCTGCCAAATTTTGTGTAATTCCGTCCAGCGGTTTGGGGTGTTGTCGTGTTCAAACCTCCTATGGGATTCAACATGAGAAATGCTCTTTTTAACCCCCCCTTTTCTCAGCACCTGCTTGACGGATAGCCCCAAATCTTTCCATGCATAACAAGAATCACCAGCACACTATTTTGGGAACATTTTGTGTAGATTCATTAACAGCACCAAACATATAGGCAAGTCATAAAATGTTTTTTCTATGGATACATGGTCCTAACTATAACTACCTACTGGTGACCACTAGTAGGTAAAAAAAAGAAAAGAAAAAAAAAAAAAAATATATATATATATATATATATATATATAATATATATATATATTATTTTTTTTCACTGAAAAAAACAAAGGTTACAGAACCATTATAGTTAGGCCCAAGGTTCACTCATACATAACCAGAGAAATTCAGAAGATATTGTTAGCTTGGCTAGCTATAACTTATGCCCCACAATGCACTGCTTATGACCTCACATATAACATCACTCATGGCATGGTCAGTGAGATCACTGATGACATCTCAAATGACGTGGTTCTGTTGGGTTGGACCAATTGCTTTTAGACACATTCATTAAATGAAAACAAAAGGGGGCTCTCTGATACAGGTACAGTGAATTGAGAAAAGAATGCTCAACATCTTGAAGTCATGTGATCAATCAGTTATATTAAAAAGAAGAAATCCAAAACATTTGGTATCTGAATTGTAATCATTCACGGATAACAATCAATGTATCTGGTGACTGTCAAGTGCAAAGTGACTTTTTACAACACAAGTTATGTACAATTATATACAGTGTCTTCATTGGCCAGAAACTGTTTTGAACCAAGGAATCCTAGGGTTCTTGTATGGATCCTGGTCACTCTGGGCCTATGGAGTTCGTCGACGTTTCGACCCCCGTGTGCCCCGGTTGGTGGTCACGGCGGGTCTTTTTCAAGACGGGGGAAAGACAGTTTGCTGTTCAGGCTGGAACAGTTCAGCCTGAGGCCGGTGTGGCATGAATGCCAAATTACTCTTGTGAGCAAACGGAGGTGCTTCTTTCCTCTCGTGTGTAACGCTGCGGCTGCCAGTAAAGAAGATTCAAAGTCCAATCTCAGCTTTAAGATTTGACTCCACAGTTTTTTCTGGTGGTGTCATACTGCATGGATTGTGGAGTTCTAGTTAGTGCTAGAGAGCAGTCCATAACAGCCCTTCACAATGTTGGCACAGATTAATAAATGTTGATTTTTTTTTTTTTTTACATTTATAGTTTTTCTATATTAGCAGGCATTTTATTATCTTACAAAATGGGTATCTAATATCTATGTGTTGTTCATTTTATTTTCTTATCTTCCAATTTATTGTAACATTACTTACATAAGTAGAACCAAGGCAGGGACTGGGGGCTAGTTTAACAAAGTCCAGCGTACATGCCCCAGGAGGCTATGTCGCAAGATCGGTACGGAGTTCCTCTTTGTGATGCGTTCAAGAGGTATTGCGAATGAGCCAGCCCATGGGTCACTAGAGGACCACTGTTGTGTGATAGTAGGAGAGGGATTCTACTTTTGGAACTAGGGCTCTAACACACCCAGCAAGCTAGGTGTCATGCTTCATCATTTGAGCCTGCCCCACGCCAGGTCGGCGCTGCAATACCTGACGGGCACCCAAAACTGGGGCTCTTTGACGGGGATCTTTTGTTCCTGCCGGTGGGTGCAGTGGGGGTGAGGAGCCTAGTGTGTGTAGAAGTCGGAGGAATGTGTGTTAAAATAGGTCAGTTACTCCTATCCAAACTTAATTCTGAAGGTAAACTACCTAATTAAAAGGTGGAGAGGGGTCCAACCTAGTCGTAAGGTGTCTAGTGGTGAGTGCCCTACTCTCAAATGATCAACATGTTTTGTGTCTTGATTGTCAAACTGATCAGGACACTTCTTCAGGATCAACATCATATTATCTACACTACAAGGTAAGTTAGTGCTACATACCCTGTATTTTCATAGTAGACCTGGATATGGGGAAAAAAAAATTAGGAAATATTTTAGCATCACACAAAAAATAAAATAAAAACATTTTCTACAAGACGGTCTTGACTCATCCAGTGAAATAGTGCTCATTACAAGGGTCAATGTATTAGATGACCTAGCAAACGTGGAGAAAAACAAGTGACAAGTGTAAAACACCATTTACAACATGTTATGATAAAATCACTCATTCAGCAAGTCACTGTACAGATTAAAACAATGGACATATTAATGATAGACATGATAGGACTCACCTAAACTGTACACAATCATTGTTAGCTACAGTGGTCGGCGGTTTTGTAAAAGGAAATACCAATTGGGTCTTAATATGGGAGAAAGTAAGAAGGAGTAACGAGCAGACTCCAGGTACCCTGGCTGATAAGACTGCTGGTTGCAAATACGCTTTTGTAGATGGTTAATGTACCAAGATGAGGACGTCCAAACGATGGCGTCGCACCAACAAGAATTACACCAAACTCCCCAGGTCACGGGTGGCGTCCACACCAAGCTCCCAATGTGCCCTCACGAAAACTCCAAATAGGCTAGAGTAAGTCCAGTGAGCACATGAGAGCCGGGTCAGACAGACCCCCGTAACCCAGCACACTCAGGGCAGTAACCCAGGTAGTTAAGGACAAAAACCGGACAGAGCCCAGAGCTTTGTGCACTCACCTCAGAAGATGACAAAGGTAGCAGCCAGTACTCACCCGCGTATAGTACGCTCACAGCCACTTGACCTACCCTGCCACCGACACCGGGATGGTAAAGGTTTGTCGGCGGCAGGTCTTGATGTAGGGGTGTGTGCCGGTCCGGTGACTTGTGACGTGTGCTTGCCAGCCCGAGACAGAGAGGAAGGACTATACCAATGAGGTCTTCCATAATGAAAACCGCATTGGCGGCCATCTTTTAGTGTGGTGCGTGCAGATTAATAAAGTATTAGTTAAGGGATCGTGTTAGCTCTCTAACACTATAGAGGTCAGTTGGTAGTTAGAAAGAAGGTGTTATCTCCCCAGTATTACTCCACCTCTATTTACGTTAGGAAGCATTAAATCGTCTAATTTTTCCTAACCCTTGGTAATAGTATTGACCATGCAATTTGGCTCGCAGTAATCCGGGATATGACAGAAGGGCGAGTTTTCAGAGAGCGGAGCAGTGTGCGTGTGCATGAAGTCGCTCTGCAGGTTGCTAAACCATCCTGGATACTGTGTGATGGGTGGAGCATGATGATTCAACCGGATGTTAACAGCAGTGCACACGTTGGATAAGCGACCATTCCAGTGTAGACTAAAGGTATTTACAAGACAACACAATCCCAGTGTGGCCTTTGTATTACCATAAACACATCAGATAATAATCACACAATATACATCGTTCCAAGTGGCACGAGCAATATTCACAAGGGATTATTTACACAGGACAGGGCCACGTGGGCCACTGTCAGGATCAGCACTTAGTAGAAATAGCACTTAGCAGCACAGAATAACCAGTGTAGGACACAACCAGTAATCACTGGTAAAAGGTAGGTACACACTACGCAATACTAATCACAATAGGCATAGATCACGCAGGGACACATAAACTCACTAGTATAACCTATACTAGGCATAACAACCTCCTAAGGATGAAAACACATTTAGAGGTATTACAGGCATAAAGGCATTGCACATTACGCATAAATCACATTAGGCCTAACCAGTATAACTACAGTAGGCAATCACCTTGCGCCACATTTAGAGCATATAAATCACATTTAGGGCCTTGCACCCTATCCACATTCCAGTCCTCTTGGCCAACTGGCCATCCAAGAAGGGGCTCAAATGCCTTGTGTCCAGAATGTCAGGGTGCGCTGCCAATGCAGCGCCAGTCAGGGGTGCGCCACCGGCGCAAACCTAAACATTGCAGCTGCCCACTACTTGCTGGGCAGCTGAGAGAAATGAACTGGGGCCTAAACGCTGCAGCTGGCACTAAGTGCTGTGCAGCTGTGAAAGGCCTGGCACCACTGTGCCACTTCTGCCTCTCAGGGACTCTCACTCTAATGGCGCCTAAATGATGCAGCTGCCCACTAATTGCTGGGCAGCTGTGAAGTAAACTGCGGCATGGGCTCTCAGTAGCCCTGGAAACAAACTGCGCCACAGGCTGGAGACCTCTAGGCTCTGACCATCATCAGCAACACGATGGAGCCCTCCAGGCTCTAGGAACAGCTTAGGGACAGTGGAGCCATCTGGGTCTAAACACAACTGTGCCTCAGGAGCCCACTGGCTTCTTAACCGAAAAGGTGCCCCTAATGTTGGAGCCCACACGCTCTACAAATAACTTTGCCCAAACGTCGGAGCCCGCAGGCTCTGCAAATAACTGTGCCCCCCAGGGAGCACACTGGCTTCTAAAACAACGAGCGTGGGCCCCTCTGGGTATGAAAACTAATGGGGGCTGGGAAGCCATCTAGGCTCCTTACACAAATATGCCCCCGGTCGTTGGGGCGGCCCTCTCGCAAACGGGGCCGCCCGGGCCCCGACAAATCGCTCGGATATGGTCAAGGACTTGGGGACCCCCGCGGGCCCTCTCGGCCACCATCTCCACTTTGGAGCGGCCCGCTGAGCACACGGGGCTGCTCTGACTCCGTCTCTCTCCACCCCCTCCCCCCCAGCCGTCAACACTCTCTGGCTCCCGGGGGGCAGGACACTTTTCCGGGGACTCCTCTCTCCTCGGTGGTCCTGGCTGTTGGGAGACTCCTCACTCCTCCCGCGGTGGGGGCAGGCACGGGCAATGTGCCTCGCGCTCCCTCCGCCGTCAAGCTGCACCAGGTGGCACCGGCGGGGCTCTCCCTTAAGCATTGGAGCCCGACACCGGCAGCGCCATTCCTCTGGGCAGCTTCTCCTCCTTCTCCAACGGCGGGACTTCCCTTTTGAAACCGGAAGTCCCGCCCGCCGTCAGGCGAAACTTTGCCTGACTTCCTTCCCGGCCGAATTTCTGTAATCGGGCTGCGGTAGTGACCTTCTGCAGGCATCAAGAGGGGTAGGCTCCCTCCCATTTGAATTGCGCAGCGGGGTGGCACCCGAAATATAAAAATAATTAAATAAGCGCCATTCCAAGAACTGCTTGATGAGTCCCAATCACCTCTCCATATCACTATGACATTGTCAATGAATCTTTGCTGTAGCTTGATGCCTTCATCCTCAGCCTGGCTGAGATCACCCCAGCAGAAACGTCTTTGAATTCGAGGGAACCCTGTACCTACAGACCCATGGTACATCTATGGGGAGTACCTTTGCCCTGAGTCTGGCGGATCTTTATGTAGGAGCCTTCTAGAACACCAGCATCTACAACAACAGGAACCCCTGGTCCACTAACATCAAGCTATGGCGAAGATTCATCAATGATGTCCTAATGATATGAGGGGTGATGAGGACTTGGTCCAGCGATTCTTGGAATGGTTGAACAGCAGAAACCTCTACTACATTTCACATCAATGTCCAACGGGAACAGTCCCGCCTGAACTGCCAGGCCAGGTCCTCCCGGGACTGGAAACAAGCATCCTAGGACCCTTTTTGGGGCTTGACACCTCTTCAGCAAGTATTGCTTGACTCCAGTGGCATGGAGAGCATGAGACCCACGTCTGGGCATACCCGTCCCACTCTGCATGACAAAAGCAAAAAGAACAATTGATGGACAGAATGCAGAAGAATGTCATACATTCATCCCAGTACCGAGATCTGGGCCTAAATCCATCATCACATTACATCGAGGAAAGCGAGTCCCGCATCACAGATCAAGGGCAGATTCAGACCAAGTTTTTGAAACACTACAATCTGGTATATAGCACCATGTACGAGCCAGATGCTGAACATCTTAGATGCTTTTTGGGAAATGTTCCTATCCCTAGGCTCAAACAAAGTCAAATGCAGGGTCTGATGGCTGCATATACCAGAGGAGGTGAGAAAACAAACTTTGACAGTGGACCCTAAAGGGAGCTAGCACATGACTTGCTATACCTAATTGCTATACGTATATTGGGAACCCCCAAAGGATTGTGTGTGCACACTATTGACGCACCCACTGTCACGGTGCAATCCAATACAGGAAATTTACATTTTTAAACAGTAGCAAGGTTCACCACTTGGAAGAAAAATACGAAAGGCACACATCAAAATATCAGATCCTTGTCCACAGACGATTTCTTCAAGTGCTTCATTTATTCAAAAAGTATTAAAAACAGTCATGTAGAATTGAAACAGCCAACGCGTTTGGTCCAGACAGATGAACTTCTTCAGCGCATGAAAGGGCACTCTTGAGACATAAAGTGTCGTAGTGTCCGTGGTATGTAGAAACTTCGTGGAGGATAACTATTCTCATCCACAATTATTATTAGAACAGCTATGTGAGCTTCACTTGAAAGAAAATTGCCAGAAACAGAGTAAGGCCAGCAAATATAATTCTGACAATCTCACCACGATAAGGTGGACCATAAATAATGGGCAATCACCAGATCCAACGTTTATAGGACTGGACCCCGTCCTATAACCGTTTCCTGCAGTATAGTAACGGATGAGAAGCATCCTAGGAATGGTTTTGGGGTTTCACCCCTCATCAGCTAGGATTGTTTGACTCCAGTTGCATGGAGAGCATAGGACCCACGTCTGGGCATACCCATCCCACTCGGCGTGACAAAAGCAAAAAGAACAATTGATGGACAGAATGCAGAACAGTGTCATACATTCACCCCAGTACAGAGATCTGGGCCTGAATCTATCATCACTTTACATCAAGGAAACCAAGTCCCGCATAACAGATCAAGGGCAGATCCAGACCAAGTTTTTCAAACACTACAAACTGGTATATAGTACCATGTACAAGACAGATGCTGAACATCTTAGATGCTTTTGGGGCAATGTTCCTATCCCTAGGCTCAAACAAAGTCAAATACAGGGTCTGACGGCTGCATATGCCACAGAAGAGGTGGGGCAGGTCATTAAGTCTTTACCCAGTGGGAAGGCCAGTGGGGAAGATAGCCCACTGGCCGAATTTTATGAACGATATCTCCCTTTTGCTAGGACCTAAAATAGTGCAATTTGCTAATCACATAGTGAAGGGGGCTAATATTCCTCCATCTTTTAACACGGCTATAGTGGTGAGTTTTCTAAAACAAAAACAGAAAATAAGACAAAAACCTGGTGAACATTAATTCATACCTGCCCATTAGTCTACTCAAAACAGACCATAAGTTAGTCAAAAAGTTATAGGCCAAATGAATGAACAAAGTAGTAGGCGCTCTTATTCATCCATATCAGTGTGGGTTCATCTCAGGTGGTCAGTTGTCCATGAACACAAATGTTCTGATTGAGACATTAGACTATTTCAAACAAAGAAAAAGATTCAAAGATTCAGGCAGATATATTTTATTAGACATCAAGAAGCCTTTTGACTTAGCTAACTAGAAGAGCTTTTTTATCCTTGAAAAGTTTCGGTCTTTTACTGCTTTTATTCTATGATTTCAAAATTTTACAAGGAAGCTATAGTGAGGTTAATTATGAACACCAATGCAATCGGTACCCATAAAATAAGGCGGGGAACCAAACAGGGGTGCTCTCTTTCACCCATTCTGTTTGCACTTTTTATTGAATCTTTGGCAGTTGACATCAGAAACGACGACCATGTAACATCACCTCTGGGCGGTATGACAACAATCTATCTATATGCAGATGATGTTGCTTTGTTTTTGAAACCAGATACATCCACCCAACAGAGAGTATTTGAGTATTTGACATTTTTCAGGAATTTCCGTCCGTGAGCGGGTATAAAATCAATAGGCTCTTAGGCAATAGGGCAGCCGATTGTTTACCACAAAAGTTTTGTCTGTTGGTGAACTCAAGGCCCAAGAGATATCTGGGCATTTATACCACGGAGGAGGAAGACAATTTATTTACATTCATATATCTACCCCTTATTAAGAAAATAAAGGTTATTTTTTCCAGGTGGAGAGGGCTGCCAATTTTTTTAATGAGTCGGGTCACACTGGTTCGCATGTCTGTATCGCCTCTTTTCAATTTTTCATTTTCTGCTGTGCCGTGCCTTGCAGATAATGTTTTTTCTCGAAGTTGAAGGGCTCTTTTCTACTTTTATTTGGGCCAATAAAACACCACAGGTTGCATTTAGCACCTTATGTAGGTCTAGTAAAGAAGGTGGGCTGGCATTGCAGAATCCAAAGGAATATTATTTTGCACATTCTTCCTTTCGATTTTTGTTTCCCCCCAGTCCTGGTAAATTGACTTATATTTTTGGGGGGAATTTGATTATGCTGGAATATTAAACTAATAACTTCCTACGTTTGACAAAATCACCCAAAAAATGTATTATAAACATATACAATGACTTTTAAAATATACGGAACAATAATTAAATCTTTTAGCATAACTGTTATTAATCACTCTACCCGCCTCACCGACATCTCTGTAGGAACACAGGTCTTGGTTGACAGGTGCACAACCCATAAATGGAAATAAATAGTTACTCGAAAGATTGGGCATTTTATAAAAATGGAGGTCAGGAAAGTGTGGCCAGATATAGAACCAGACTCAGGCACTGCCGCTCTTGGCTGGTCCTTCATTTGTATTGCATTTTTTAAAAGAGTTAGACCTGATAAAAATGAAAGCCAGTTTAGAACTAGTGGAAGACTGATGAAATTTATTTATTTGAGTTTTATATAGCGCTGGCTAGACCCGGAGGTATCAGAGCGCTTTACATAAGGATCAAGAAATTACAAAAATACATCAGTTAGAAGTTACATCGGTTACGAGAAAACATTTCAAGAACGTCGGAAGACGGAATAAATGAAGTTAAGAAGGGTAAGGGGGTGGGGTAAAGGTGTAGGAGGGAGAATGGATGGATGAAGAGACGAAGGAAAGCTTGCCCAAAGTCCGGCTGGGTAGGTGACGGTCGAGGGGGAAGTCCACAGCCCATCTCCTCTATAGCTATCAGGTAGCTCCACCGGGCATCAGTCAAGCGGCTAGGTCTCAATGAGAAAAACAATAAGAGAGCAAAGAGAAGGGATAAAAGGAGCGTAAAGGGGAAAGTGGGTGGAGTAAAGGGGTAGGAGGGAGAGTACAACAGAGAGACGAAGCGAAGTCTGCCCAACGTCCGGCTGGGTAGGTGACGACCGAGGGGGTAGTCTACAGCCCATCTCCTCTATAGCTATCAGGTAGCTCCACCGGGTATCAGTCAAGCGGCTGGGTCTCAATTAGAGGAACAATAAGAGAGCAAAGAGAAGGGATAAATGGAGCGTAAAGGGGAAAGTTGGTGGAGTAAAGGTGTAGGAGGTAGAGTACAACACAGAGACGAAGTGAAGTCTGCCCAATGTCCGGCTGGGTAGGTGATGGCCAAAGGAGTAGTCCACAGCCCATCTCCTCTATTGCTATCAAGTAGCTCCACCCGGCATCGGCCAAAAAGCTAGGTCTCTACGTTCTCTACAATGTTGTTTAGCCAAGTGTTAAAACAATGAGGTCCTACAAATGTTTGGGTGGCTGTCAGAAAGGTTAGCTTGACGCTTTGGCAGAAGAAAAAAAGACACATTAAAGGGCTGAGTTCCATGAGGGTTATAGAGGGTACCAGCCCTTTGCGGGATCATCTGAATAAGACACTGGTAATGTTGGTGAAAAGCCCCCCAGCATGGTGTAACAGAACAGGGTTTGAACCGGTCTCTACCTTTTGCAGTGTCCAACGGCAATATCACTGAAAGGATGAGCCAAAATCAGAGTCACGGGAGCCATCTTAGGGTCACACTCTGCTTGCTTGAAGATCACCATGGTGATGAGGTCGGCTTTGCAATGAAGCACTCTTAAAAACAGCGGGCACTGAATTAACAATGATTGCCCAAATTATCTTAAATTTCAGTGCACAGCTCCACAGGTGAAGGTGAGCGCTCCCCGTATTCCTCATATAGGCGCCATCTTAGGGTCATGCCGCTTTATACCTAGATCATCGCAGGTTAAACATTTTTTGCAAAGTTGGAAAAGTTAATATACCTTATCGAAGAATGAGGCTGTTCAGATCTTCGTGAAATGGGTGCACGGGAGGGCAATCAGGCAATTACTGTTCCTTTGGTATTGAGGTTGCTAATGTGGCTCTTCATCCGCCATTTTGGGCTATCGCCTTTCTTCGGTGAGAGGAGTTACGGGTATTAATTATGCTACAGTCAGCCACATTATATCGATCACCCAATGTAGCACCGCTCCACAACATCGGGTCGGCCCCACACCATCCACAGATTGGCTTGAAGATGTCCAGGGCACGAGTCCCGCTCACAGGCCAGCAGGCAGACCAACCGGGACAAGTTGAGCTGCCCGGAGGATTCCCCAGTCGCCCCCAGTCTCTCCCGGTTGTCAACCGGTCTCTCTCCCAGGGTGAGGGTCCCGCTCGACGACCGGTGGTAAGCCAGCCGAGACGAGATGTGAAGTGATGTCTGGAAAGTTTCCAGGTCACTACAAGACTTTACCCAGCCATGGAGTTGCTCGTATTCAATGGAGGCGGTCGCGTCCAGACCCCAGGCGGTGAAGTTGGAGGGTAGAGATCACCTCCTCTGTCGGATTCTACGGACACCGCCAATTACTCCCAGGTCACGAAGCACCATGGATCTTTGGAGGAGCTCAGAACCCAGCCAGGCAGAATGAAAAGGTCACGATCATCTCGGGTCTTCAGGCGGCAGAGTTGAAAGGATGAGAGCCCTTCAGTCAGACTAGCAACCGCCACTGGTGACAAGAGTCCTGGAGGCGGGGGAGTCTTGCCAGCTCCCCTCCCAGAAGTGCTGTCCAGTTGGCAGGCATTGCCCAGGGTGGTGAGGTTCCTGCTACTTGGCATTACATGGTCGGACGCCACACGGATGATGTTGTCGTAATGTAGGCTCTCCGTCAGTCTGTGCCAGTCAGAAGCTCAGGCGTTAGGCAGCCCGATTTGCCTGCGGCCAATAATCAAGGACCCTTCAGACATTAAATGGCAATATTTCAGGAGTACAGACAGGTTAATCTGTTTAATAAACCTGAACAAAAAGGACTGCAGCATGAGTGAGGGGGAGTATCAATTTTGGCTGAGGTTTGAAACAAGACACGTAGATTACATTTTTTGTGATACGAGGAGCAAACCTCGCCGGATGCAATACTACACGAAGTGACTCCTATACTGAACATCTGAATTTTTGCATCACATTAACCCCCAGGTACAAGCCAAATGCTTTGAATGCATAAAAGATGGAAGAAGGAGTAGGCGACATATCGTCTGTAGCTGTCAAAAAACAGCTGGACATTGGGCCTCCATTAACGAACATTGTATTTCCATGCTTAAAATCAACTTTGCAAGTTATCATCCTGGGGTTTGCCACAGACCCCAAGCTGAAGATCGAAGATAAAATGAAGCTGTTTTTGGTTACACTGATAGCCAGATTGGAAGTATGAGGTTTCCCTACCCCTACCTCTACACATTGGTGGTCAAAAATGGGGAAGACAAAGGGTCTAGAATGTCGTTATGAATTGAAACCCAGATCGCATAAACATTCCAGAAGCTATGGGCTGAGCTATTATATGCAGTGCTTTGGGTATGTTTTTTATCAGGGATTTTTTACCAGACCCTGGGAGGGTTGTGAACAATCAGCACTATTTATTTATTTAACCATTGTAATGAAAGTTATTCTTTCATGTCATACATTGTTATGTGATGTATTCACTGGAACTCTTTGAATAAAAAAAAGTGGTGAAGAAGATAAATAATTTACGATTATAATTATTTGTGTTGATTATATGGATTCATATAATTGTACTCCTACCTAGCACTACCTATCCTAGAGAGCATAGGGTGAATGTGGTTCTGCCAGATACCTTGGAGTGGTATAACTCTCCATTCACCTGTGTGCGTGTTTCATCCGGAAGCCAGTCTGGTGTAGAACAAGCCTCTATCTCTCTCAGGATAGTGATGAGATTCAGCTGGGCTGGAATTCAGGTAAGGCGTGTTCATGACAATCAATGGAAATGGTCCTCTGTCGACCAAAGGCTAAGGGCAGTTTAAATAATGAAAACTGGACCCATTCACACTGTGCTGGAGCTCAGATCTGGCTGTCATTGTTGATTCTACCAATTAAGAGCTGTCTCCAAACAGCCAACAATATGCAAGGGCAGTTTATGCAGTGCACTTGGTATTTGGACAACATGTATGATTGTATAATAATGTGCCTTTGAAGAAATGTATTTGTAAGCTAAACATGTTCTGAGTACACTATTGCATGCAAGCACGAAACAAAATGTGTTTAAAGTCATTGCTGAAAAAGATGTCAACTTTAAACATGAACATGGAAAAACGTGAGCATTTGCCCACTGGCCCTATTAACCTCGCGACAGCAGGCTCCTTTCCTCTCTCAGCAGGCAGGTTGGGTTCTATGTGTTTCAGGTCAGAGGAACCGTTTTTTGTCTTTCCAGGCAACACTTACGGTAATGCCCCTTCAGCTCTGGGATCTCTGGGAAGATTGTTATCAGGCAGAAACCAGCACTGGTTGTACGGCAGTCCTCTGAGTACTCTGTGGAGGACTCTCTTCCTTGGTAGAAGAGAACTTGGACCTGGAAAAAGTGGGTCAGCTGAACCCACTTCTATACAGTCTAAGCACACCAGCAATGTGGGTCCTCAGTCTGCACTTTCAGAACCAGTTTGAGATGCTTCTTCTTTCAAGTGTCTTGTTCACGCTGTTGTCCAGACACTGGCTCTTTGTTGATTGACGCATCTTGCAGGACGATAGTCTCAAGCCTAGAGCACTCACAACCTGGTTATTAACTGCCACGGTGACCATGGAGGTCCTGTCTAAAAGTGTTACTTTCACCTTAACAATAAAGAGTATGGTCCCACCCTTCTCTGCTATCGTCTACCTAATGACAGTGTACAGGTAACCCAATTAGCAGTCCCTTGTAGCAAGAGGTCTAACGGAATTTCTAAATAAGCCTCTTCTCTTCTGTCCTTCCTTCCAGGTTCCTCCCTTCAGCTTCAGGAATGTCAGAAATAAATTTCCACTTTCGAGAAAAACAACCACATCTCCATCTTAGACACATGCACAGATCAGGGTCTTCCACGATGTAGCAAACAGCCCTGAATTACTCTGGCTTACTGATACACACAATACATGTACCACACATGCCATTATATAAAAAGGCTCACAACATTCACTTGGGATGATCTTTGAATGACTGAGCCAGTAGTTATCCACTCTAATGATACATATGAAAGGTCTAGTCTCAACCATGGATTCACAAAACACAGTATGCTGCCACCATCCCTCTACATGCTAAATTCACGACACGGACAGTACTCAACTGTCAGTAAAGGCACACTTGGTGTACTCCTCCATGTCACCGAATTTCACTCATGTCAAGGGACAGGCCTAGGGCACTGTGCACACACTAGATTAGTGTTAGGCTATAATAAAAAATACTCGCAGTTCTCTTTGCCTCTGGCCTTGCCCTGTCCATGACCTCCTGCCTGAGGATATAGTTCCCAAAGATGACCAAAATTGCTCTTGGTTTGGAATCTGCTGTAGCTGTATACCCCTTCCTCTGAGTCAAGGGGAATCTGTGTACACGTTGGACCTCGCTCTCCCAGTTCCAGCTCGATAACTCTGGGAACGCGCCCTTCAATAGGGAGACTACGAAGGAACGGATATCCTGCCCCTCAGCCCCCTCGGCAATCCCCAAGAGTCTAACATTGTTACGTCTTTGATGATTCTCGAAATCTTCGAGCTTCCATTGCAGATCTTCCGCTAGTTTTTCCTGTGCCTCTTTAAACTCCTCCCACTTAGACACCTCGTCCTCAAGTTTCCCAGTCCGTTCCTCCACCTGGGTTACTCTACCTGCCATGTCTGCATACATTCTGTTCATTTTCCTTAGTGACCCTTGTATTTTTTTGGACGCTTGTCTGGCCCTTGTTGTCCCTGTCCTGGCCTCCCCCTGCATTTGCTTGAGAGTGCCAAATAGTAATTCCATTGTAGGGGGCTGCAAAGTAACTGTGTGCTGCTGTGCGTCTAAGCCACCGTTCTCTTGATACAGTTGAGATGTCGCGGAGTAGTCCCAATCAAGCTTCTTGGCAACCTCGCCCTGTGTTGGGCTACCTCTTGCTCTTTGCTTAGCCCAAGAGCTTTCCCTCTGATGCCATGTCCCTACGGTGACAGGTGCCCTTTGAACTGAGGTACTTTCCTCAGTAGATAGAGGTAGAGCCAGAGTCAGAGTCCGCGGTCATGCTTTCCCCAGGAAGCTGTGTCTTCGTTGAGGGAAAAAAAACAATCATCGCTAGGGGAACCTGGTATTGGGGCCGGAATGGCTTCCTTCTTTTTTTTTTTTAGATATAACAGACCCCCTGTGACTGCCGGGGCCAAGGCTGCCATATTCTCCTTTCTCTTGTTATAATTGCAACGTTTTGTGTGGCTAGCAGCTTCTCTTGCTTTCTTTACCAAGTCTAGCACTGGGTTAGATTCCCCTGACCCCTGACCCCCCCCCCCGGCTGAGCATTCTGTAGAGTGCCAAATCCTGTGGCATTGTGCCCCATGATTTTATCCGCGGTTTCATCCCCAATGCACTCTGCTGCCTGTAAATGTACCTGTAAATGTACCTGAGCGATCAACAATAGGGAGAGAAAAGGTATTCGCCAGTAAAGGCAGGAGTGGGACTCCCTGTCCCCTTTAGTATATCAGTAAACAACAATAAGGGAGTTACACCTTGAGGATACACCCAGCCTCAATGGAGGCGAGTCTGTTTGTTAACCACAATCCAAGAGAAGGACGTCCTTTGTCCTTTAGAAGGATATTATTAAAAAAAGCTTTTTTCTACAAACAAAAGAAGAAAACAGCTTTTTGGAGATCCATTTTTAGTTTCTCCTCCTGCTACCTACGAGGATAGGGTGTGCCTTAGCGTGCGTACACCTTCCCGAAGGTACCCCATGGTCCTGACGAATACCTGTTAAATTTACACATAGGTAGAAACATGTAGACCTTTTTAACCCACACCCTATATAGTTTTTTTTTCACCGACAGCTCTCCTAATTGGGCAACAGGTGCCTTTCTTTTTTTAATAATATCCGTTACACCCCAGAATAAATCACGTAAGCGGGTAGTACCGGATACTTTTAATTACACTTAGTCTTCTCCCTTGCACATATAAAAGAAAAAAACCCAGCTCCACTGTAATCAGGTGTCGCAGCACACCTGGATGGCATTCGGCTGTCCGGGTGTGACCCCGATGATGAAGCATGTCACCAACTAGGTTGGTGAGTGAGGGGTCTTCTAAAGGACAAAGGACGTCCTTCTTTCGGATTGTGGTTAACACACAGACTCGCCTCCATTGAGGCTGGGTGTATCCTCAAAATGTACCTGAGCGGCCATCGGTAGACCCAGGGCCTGTTGTCTAATGTCAGCGACTACTTTGATGTCTGTCTCTGGAATGTCCTCCACGTACACCTCCATGACTTCTGCCTCTTTCTGTTGCATGCAGTCGCCGAGCTGAAAGAGTGCTTCCTCTAATGCTGGTGCCGGCACGGAGACTCCTCTAATCTCGTCCCTCCTCCCAGCCTCTGCGCCAATGAGAGCGCCCTCATCCGCTCCCTCCGGGTTCTACTTACACTGTCTTGCCGCTTGCTCGGTACCACGAGGAGTCTGCACCTGCTCTGAGGAATTTCCAGCACCATCCGTGCTCGTCTCCTGTTTTGCCAAAGCTGCCGTCGCGGGAAAGGCTTCGAACAAGGTGGGTTGCCGCAGCACAGCATCTTTACCAGCAGATTCCTACCCTTCCCGTCGGCAACTAGACGCCCCTGGTGTACTTCTTAGTCACATCAGAGGATGTGTCTTTTCCTTCTGTACATTGCCCGGGCTGTTCTTCCATCAGCCCCGTGTTTTTAGCAGCCGCCGCCAGTTTCTTTACGAGGGCCCCCCGCATAGGGATGATGCAGCCAACGACCCGGGAGTTACCGGGGCAGATTCTTCCCTTTCCTTCTGTTCTTTTGTTTTTACTCCTCTCGTCGCCATTCTGGAGATCAGCTGTATTACTCTCCGAGAGAGATAAGCCTTCAGGAGCCTCCCCGCCGTTACTCGTGGCCAGGCTGACTCGGAGTCCTCAGGATGCTTTAGTAGATGCTTCAGCCTTCGGGGTCTATGCAGTAGTTATACCAGCCAATCTGGGGTAATCAGCATAGTCAACTGTGTTCAGGGTGCCAGCTTCAATATATGGCGGGGGAGAGAGACAGCCTGACTGCTCCACTACGGTCTGTCAGCGGCCATCTTGCCTCATTCCTACTATGAACATGTATTGTTTTTCATCCCTTTGCACTTCCAGCAGATAAAAAGATTCAGGTGACCAAGGATTCTTAATACATGGTAAGATAAGATAAAAATCCGGCATTATCAGGTCTGACCTAGACCGCTTTAAATTTCTTCAGAGCCTCAAGTAATCAGATCCATGATTAAAAATACATTTACTATGAACATATTAATGTATTTTTACTCATGGATCTGATTACTTGAGGCTCAGAAGAAATTTAAAGCGGATCTTTTTATCTGCTGAAAGTGTAAAGGGATGAAAACCAATACATTCACTACCATCAATATGAGCTAACCAATTCAGACTCAGAAAGACCACTGACTCCGACTTACAATTTTAAGGGTTTTATTACAAAGCCAGAAATAACTGAACATAAAAACACCTCATGACGAGGTTGAAAAGATAAATGGGCACTAACACAAAATTCCTTCTACAGATCAACCTAATTCGGTGTAACATGAAAAGAATAAGCAGTTCTAGAAAAATTAAATAAGCAGCAAATGCTCCTATATCCAAATTAGTCGTCATCAGTTACAGAAAGGAAAATTAACCAGTTAATTCTTTCCCTACACTAACACTAAGGTGACATGCCTACTAAGTATTTCCCAGGCCAGATTGAGAAAATGTATCAGCTTGTGAAGACTTTCTGAGAAGTACACACACGTTGCATGGGTCAGAAGCCAAAGAAAAGACTTCATTCTAAGAATCGATCCCTTCTCATACCCTACTAACGGCTCTCTGCTCTCATCTGCCTTCCCTCCCTCTGGGATCTGTCCCTAATCCTAAATGATCAACTCAAAGAACACGCTCCGAAACACCTCCTTTGGCTGGGCCTTTTCTGCAGGTAATTTTCCACAAAGTGCACTTTGTCCAAGAACGGTTGAGATGTTCTTGAGTCCCAGGCTTCTTCAGCGAGTTCCTAATTATCAGCATTCCATGAAACACTGTAACATGTCCATACCTAAATCCTAAAACAAAGAGCATCAGTCTAGCTAACGAGAAAAATGTCCTAGCACCTGCAACGGAAAGCATGTGAACGAATTAACCTTGCACGCACAAATCTGCTGACTGCCTTCAAATGATAGCCTTCCCAAGGAAAATACATTTCAGGCCTACTCAATTTAGCTAACATAAGAAATCACAAACAGGCCTTTCCATTGCAAAAAGTGAATTCTCATTCAGGCCTTCACTTGCCAAAGAATACACACATTAATAAACATTACATCTATAAGCATTTCATTTCTTAACCTTGAAGGCACATTTAGGCGTCTCTACACGTGCAGACATTTATGGCGCATGTTTAAAGCTAATGCACTAATTCACACATGAGCTAATTCGTTAAGCATTTTGCAATACATGGTTACATTTAAATGTCGTTTTACCCCTTCAGGTAATACGAACTAATTTCCTAGCATTACACATACATTTTCATTATTACGTTCACATTTTCTAATGATTATACTTAGTTTAACGCAGAATATATGTGGGTGCGGACTATCTGTGATTATGATGAACCCTTACAATTTTCAGAATATCATGACGCCTCATCAGTTCCCCCCTTTGATGACTAGTGTCATCACCAAAATCACAATTCCCTGGAGAAAGAACCAATCTAAACAGAGCTCGTAGCCATTCTTCCCTGTCGGAACCTCTCTAGATTCTTAATATTCTGGTATTGACTGTCCTGCAGTCTGGTCATCCTGATCGCTAGTTCCCTAAGGGATCTCTCAACTGTATCACTGATAAGCTCTAGCAAATCCCCAAAGGCAAACCACACAAATCACAATGATAATGATGGATTTCAGAATGTATCCATGGATACCCTTCCCTAAATTGGTGAACCAGCTTCCCACCTTTCCAAACCGTTTACCAACCTTTTCCCATTTTCCCAAGCTCCTTTCTCGGTCAGATCCTTAATATCATGATGATCACAGTGATGTTATCTATATATTTCTCCAGATCTTTGCTGTTATCTGGTATATAAGTACAGCACTCTTGAACCTTCAACATTTTACAGATTCCGCCCTCTTTTGCCAATAAGACGTCTAAAGCAAGACGGTTCTGCATCACCATCGTCCTTATTGACAACATCTCTCCATCAACAAGTATTAACGACTTAGCTGTATTTGTTGACAATCGATCCACAACAGTCGCCAACTTTCTTATATGCACATCATTCAAAATCACTCCCAAACCTGTATTACCGCTCCAAAAATATCTCCAATCACTGTCCTTCACTAGCATCTCTCTTCATTCTAGAATGTTTTTCACCTTCCAACAGTTCTAAATCATCTGCATGGTAGATTTTGGGGAAAATCGTACCCAAATAGCATGTACCATACCAATTTGCAGGCAAACACACATAAGCATTCTTCCTACACATATAGTATACTGTTGGCACCACTTGCACTGTACCTTGCAGAAAGTCCTTTGCGGACACTTCCATCGTGAAGACATGATCAAACAAGCTTTGTCCTACATAGACCTTATCATAATAGGTCTGCACATGTCTCAGACACAACTTCCCCTTCTGTACCAGGTCCAATGCTATAGGGCCATAGCTTCCCTTTGGTCTGGAAGCCCTTTCTATGTTAGTCAAATCTACTGAACTATCTCCGGTATGACGTTTTTGGGTTAGATGTCTATATCTATCTTCTATTTGGTCTATACATTTCTTTTCTACATCTGTTAGTGAACAGGTCAAATTATGTCTATTGGCGTAAGTGTTGTCTAGCATTGTTGCTGGAATGAAGTACTTCCCAATCCTGTCTTCCTGCTTGTAATAATCATACTTATTCAAGTGCTTGTAAGCTGGCACCTCTGAAAGCACTGCATCATAATTCGAAAAGAAATACTCATAATTGCCTCTCCCATAAAATATACTAAGCAACAAACTACATGTAATTTCATAAGACTGTGGAAGATGGTGATACTTGATACCCTCGTCCACTGAGGCAGGCAACTGCATACACACATAACAATCCTTCGCTTCCATCACCTCAACATACTCATATAGCAGCTTGGCATACGCATTAAGCTTAAAATCAACTCTAGACAAATCCACATGCAATCTACGACTATTTTGATCTAGCAAAGATTTTTCAGCTCCTATGATGCCCTCTTTCTTGATTGAAGTGCTAGGTGTAGGCGTTCCCTTCACCTCTCCGACTCATGTGGAATAGCAACTGACACTGTAATAACTACAACTATTGAAACTATCACTCCTACTATGAGTGTGCCTGTCATACATTTGGACCTACGGTTCGGATTTCCAGCCTCCATTCTCGTTGTCAGATTTGATCCTTTACCAATGGACACTTAGAATCTCTTTCTTCACCACAAGTTGCGGCTTAACCAGTCCATGCACCTCTTCTTGATGAGCTGAAAATCCCCCTTACAGCACTTTTTGTTCTTTATTTACACAGTTCACAGAGAACTTCCTTAACTCTCTTTCTTCTACTACGGAAAGTCCCTACGTTTATTCTTCTTGCACTCTGACCTAGGTTATCTTCTTTTAAACACCTATGTACAAAACACAGTTCACTCACAATCTACAATGAGTTCAGATCCTATTGCAGCTAGAACATGTTGCAAAATTTCAAGACAAACAGTTACAAGTTCATGAGTCAATATTTCAAATCCAAACGTTGGAAAAACTAGCCTGTGTAAGATCAGGATTCGCACTTTGCTCAAGACTGGAGGATTTGGAACCGTGTTTGTTAGTGCCCCTTTGATTTCAAGGCCAGGCACCAGCAGTACCATTTTAATCTTCAGTAGCGGATTCCTGCTGACCACACTCACGGACCTCAGCCTCCCGGAACTCACTACTCCCGGCATCAGTTACTGCGTAAGTCCACTCCGGGGCAGCGTATCTCTGGAAAGACACCATTGTCCTTCCTGATCTCCTCAGGCCTTGATTCTGCTCTTTTTCACTCTCCGATTCAGAGACCTCTGACACAGGTGCAAGATCTCTCTCTGGAGCCAGTCACAGATTCAGCCTTCTCTTCCTCCCGGGCCACGCTTCTTCTATGCTTTTTGTCCTCCTGCTTTCCTCTCGGTCACTCTGCGCACCACTTTCTTCTGCTGAGTCCAACTCCGGACCACTCCCAGAATGGCTTCCTTCCTCAGAGTCAATGTCTGGATTCTGGAAAGCGTAACCCTCCTCAGCTCAGCTTGGTGAACAGCTAGCTTTATCAGCAACCCTCACAGCTTGGCTTGTCCTCTCTCGTGGCCTGCCGCCACAGCTGGATTTTCATTCAGGAGAGGTGCTGTTTCTTCCAAGGGTGCTAAAGCATGTACCCAGTTTGGCAATCCTCCGCACTTCACTGCTGTGTTCATTACCAGTATCACCTGATAAGGGCCTTGCCACCAAGCATCCAGGCAGCTCTTCCTCATGTGCTTTCAGACAAGCACCCAATACCCTGGACACAGATTGTGGATCACATCACTTGAAGAGGGAACAGCGGCAGCCTGACCCTGCTGAGACACAGAACAAACAACATCAGCTAATCCTTTGCAGTAGTCAAGAACCAAATCATCAGTGATGTTTATGAATGCTGTGGCTGGTACCGCTGGCAACCGCATCGCCCTCCCCATTAGGATCTCATGTGGGGAAAGACCGGTTATTCTATCTGGGCCACTGCGAACACTCATCAACACCAAAGACAATGCATCAGGCCATTTCAGGGCTGTAGACGAGCAGACTTTCGCCATTCTTGCTTTCAAAGTTCCATTAATCTGTTCCACTATCCCAGCAGCCTCTGGTCGATAGCTACAATGAAGTCTCTGGTCAACATTTAAAACAGTGCAAAGCAACTTCATGATCTCACTGTGGAAGTGTGTTCCTCTATCCAACTCCAAAGAGGTTGGAAAATCAAACCTGGGAATCAGCTCCCTCTATAGCAGCTTAGCTACAGTGAGGGTGTCACATCTCCGTGTTTGGTAAGCTTCCACCCATTGTGAAAAATCACACACCACCACTAGAATGTACCTCAACCCACGGCACTTCGGCATCTCAATAAAGTCTAATTGCATCCTATTGAAGGGTCCTCCCGACCTCCCAATTTGACTCAGAGTAACAACAGTTTTATTTCCAGCATTCATCTGTTGGCAAGTAACACACCTCTGACACACCGCTTCAGCAACCGTATGAAACTATGGATTGTACCACCTTTGTCTGAACACTCGCACCATCGCATTCCTTCCAAGATGTAGAGAACCATGAATATTCCTTGCCATCGTACTCATTAAGTCATCCGGTAACACTGCTCGACCATCACTCGAGACTTAAATGTCAACATCCCCCTTCTCACATCCTGATTTAATCCATAGCTCTTTCTCTTGCTCTGAAACCTCTTCCTGCAGGCACTTGAGTTCATCTCAAGAGCCTGCCATGGCTAAATCATGTTGAGTTTGGTTCTCTCTTGGCTCTCTCCTGTGTAATCTCTAGTAAATACACACCCTTGTTCAGCACAAAAACGTGCAACTTCATCCGCATACTTATTGCCGAGAGAAACAAAATCCATTCCCCTTCCATGTGCTGCACACTTCACAACCGCAATTTCCTTGGGACGTTGCAAAGCCTCCAACAGTTGTCTAACATATTCTCTGTTCCTGATGGGATAACCCGATGATGTCATATAACGCCTCTGAGACCATAGCTGTCCGAAATCATGAACCACACCGAACCCATACTGGCTGTCGGTGTAGATGGTGATTTGAATCTGATCAGCTGCCAAACGGGCGCGAGTCAAGGCAATGATTTTGGCCATTTGTGCGGAGTATACTCCTTCTAAACAAGCAGCTTCAACCACTCCTGTGATGGTACATACAGCAAACGCTGCTCTCAATTGACCAACATTGTCCCTTAAGCATGAACCATCGGCAAAGAAAATTTCATCAGGGTCAGGCAGAGGTTCATCAACAATGTCGGATCTTAGTTTTGGTGCAAAGTTCAGTCACATTGAGACAGTCGTGGTCATCACAATCTTCATCATTTGCATTTGATAAGGGCATCAGTGTAGCAGGATTTAAAACCGAACACCTTCTCAGAGTCACATTCTCCGCAGCTAGTATGACTTGCTCGTAGCGTGTAAGTCTGTTGTTTGTCAGGTGCTGAGTTTTAGTCCTTGTCATCAACAATTCAACAGAATGTGGAATGTACACAATCAAAGGGTGACCCATAACAATGATTTCACACCTCTCAATGCTGACACCGGTTGCAGCAACGTATTTGAGACATCGGGGCAATGCTGAAGCTACTGGATCTAATGTAGCTGAGAAATAGGCAACTGGTCTACAGACACCTCCATGATTTTGAGTCAGAACTGATAATGCGCAACCTTCTCGCTCACAAAAGAACAATGAAAAAGGCTTGTTGTAATCAGGCATTCCCAGAGCTGAAGCACAACACAGGACCTCTCTCAGCTCCAAGAACGCTATCAGGCACTCGTTGTCCCATGGTACTGGATCACTCAAATCCTTGTGCGTCAGCCTCCGCAAAGGCTTCGCCGTCAGGGAGATATTAGGAACACATTGACAACAGTAGCCAACCATTCCAAGGAACATTCTGACTTCCCTCTGCCTGATAGGCACGGCCATATTCATGATTGCGTCAATTCGTTCTCTTACCTTTTTCTATTCAATGACCCAATGACCTCACTCAAACAGTACTGCAACTTATTTGGGGACACCTTGTGTCCATTCTATGCCAAATAGTTCAGTAAGGTGATGCTGTCGAACTTGCAAGCATCCTCCATCTCTGACGCGACCAGAAGGTCGTCGATGTATTGCACGAGAACAGAGTTCTGCGGCAACATGAGACTCTCAAGGTTCTTTTTCAGGATCTGATTAAAAATCAATAGACTCTGTATACCCTTAGGGGATACGACATCACGTTAACACATGGTCTTCCAGCCGGAAAGGAAATAAAAGTTGGCTTTCCTCATGAAGAGGTATCGAAAAGAATGCTTGACACAGATAAATCACCGTACACTACTCTGTTTTGCATAGAATCTGGAATAGTATCACTGATGGATTTGGTACCACTGGACAACATGGAACCATAATCGTGTTGACCTTTCGCTGGTCCTGCATGATTCTTAACTTCCCACTCGGTTTCTGGAGTCCCATAATAGGGGAATTGCATGGACTGCCCATTATCTCCTTCAGTATTCCCTGCTTAATCATAGCATCCATTACACGCTTTATTCCTGCAATTGTCTCCAGTGACAGATTATACTAGGGTGTTCTCAGAAACTCAAAGGTTTGCTTAATCTGGATCTTAACTGGTTCCACACCCTTAATCAATTCAATCTCCTCTCTTGTAAAGTCCCACACATCAAGTGGAAGATCATCCACTGTTAATGCAGGGTACATCTCTATGCACAAAAGTTGATTTGCAACTTTATAGGTCGCATCATCATCACTGGTCTGCAATTCCACTCCCTTGGGGGTGCAATAGATGGTGCAATTGAGCTTGCACAAGAGATTTCATCCTAACAAGCAGACTGGACTTGAATCGCACACCAAAAACTGGTGTTGATCTCGAAAGGTTCCTATTCTCACACGAATTGTCTCAGTCAATGGGTTAGTCATTTTCTTATTTGCCACTCCTACAAATTAGATTGATTGTCCCAAGAGGGGTAGGTTAGGAACTACTCCGGATCTCACAGTAGAAAGGATAGCACTGAAGACAATGAAGTCAATCCACTCAGGGGCCCCCACGGACCCCTGCCCCCACCACATCTTCAACAGAGCCGCCAACACCATCGCACCCATGCTCCGCCAAACCATCAACCGCTCCCTGGCGACCGCCTCATTCCCCGACGACTGGAAACACGCCGAGGTCAACCCCCTCCTAAAGTAACCCTCAGCGGACCCCACCGACCTCAAAAACTACAGACCCATCTCCCTGCTCCCGTTCCCAGCGAAAGTCATCGAGAAAGCCATCAACAGCCAACTCGCCACATTCATTGAAGAACACAACATCCTCGACTCCTCCCAATCCGGCTTCAGAAAAAACCACAGTACGGAAACCGCCCTCCTCGCCGCAACAGACGACATCCGCACCTTACTGGACAAAGGAGAAACAGTAGCCCTCATCCTCCTCGACCTATCAGCGGCGTTTGACACAGTCTCCCACCGCACCCTAATACGCAGACTCTACGATGCAGGAATCCAGGACAAGGCCCTCGACTGGATCTGCTCCTTCCTCTCCAGCAGGACGCAGCGGGTCAGACTCCCCCCTTTCCTCTCGGACCCCACACCTATCACCTGCGGAGTCCCCCAGGGCTCCTCCCTCAGCCCGACACTCTTCAACGTCTACATGGCTCCACTTGCCCCCATCGTCAGAACCTACGGACTCAACATCGTGTCATATGCAGACGACACCCAGCTCATCCTCTCCCTATCCAACGAGCCCAACACCGCCAGATGCAACTTTCGAGAAGGCATGGAAGCCGTCGCCAAATGGATGAAAAACAGCTGCCTACAACTAAACACCAACAAAACAGAAGTACTCATCATGGGCCCAAACCCCGACGCCTGGAGTGACACCTGGTGGCCCACCGCCCTCGGAAACCCACCAACCCCCACAGACCACGCACGCAACCTGGGAATCATCCTGGACTCCGAGCTCAAAATGGACCGCCAGATCAACTCTGTCTCATCTTCCTGCTTCCACACCCTCCGCCTCCTTCGTAAGACCTTCAAATGGATCCCCCTCGAACACCGAAAGACAGTCACTCACGCCCTGGTCACCAGCAGACTCGACTACGGCAACGCACTCTACGCCGGAATAAACAAAAACCTCATCCGCAAGCTACAGAACATCCAGAACGCCGCCGCAAGACTGGTCCTCAACCTGCCAAAACACTGCAACATCTCCCAGCACCTGCGCACACTCCACTGGCTCCCCGTCGAGGCGAGAATCACCTTTAAGATGCTCACCCACGCACACAAGGCCCTCCACGGCACCGGACCAGCATACCTGAACAGCCGACTCAAATTACACGCACCCCAAAGGACCCTACAATCAGCCCAGCTTTCCTACGCTGTGGTCCCCCGCACCAGAAAGACCAGATCGGGAGGCCGTTCCTTCTCCTTCCTCGCGGCCAAAGCATGGAACGCCCTTCCGCTCCACCTCAGACAGACAACATCGCTCCCCATCTTTGCAAGAAACCTCAAAACCTGGCTCTTCGACAGACCCCCTCCTTGATGGAATGGAACCTGCACCCCCCCAACCTCCCCCCACCCCTAGCGCCTTGAGACCCTTACGGGTGAGTAGTCGCGCTTTAACAAACTCCTGATTGATTGATTGATTGATAGCACCAGCATCAAACAAAAAGGTGGTAGGATGACTGTCAACATCCGCCTCTACCAAAGGTCCCCTCTGGTCTACCTCTAAGACTGCCCCAAGAGTGCAGTCTTCCTCCCCCATCGGGCACCGTCATTTCAATGGGTCTGAGCTGTACTCATCAAAATTCTCAAAAAGGGGCATCTGCTGGTACATTTTAACTCCCTGTGGAATTCTTGGAGGTTACGGAACTTGCACCTGCGGTGCCAAGGTCCCTCCTTGCATTGACCTGGGTCTAGTCACTGTATTCACGACCTCAGGTACCTGCACCCTCTCCTCCTCTTGTTGGACCTGATTGGCTGGGTTCAACCTACACTCGCATTTTCAATGCCCAATTTTGTGACAAAGGTGACATGGGGTGGTCTTCTTCAGTTTTGCCACATCCATCCCTTTCTTGGAGTCTACAGTTTTCCCTTTCCCATGACCCTGAGCATTCTGTGTTCCTCCTTGATTATTTTCCTGTCTTCTGCCTAGCGTCCCTCCACTTGGCTGTGTCTGGAGTTCCCTATCAGCGGTTTGCATTTGGACTAGCACCAGCTTATCCTTAAACTTCCTGTGTTTCGAATCTACCTTATCGCTGCAGTACCTAGCATACCGCAGTATTTTGTCCACTGACTTCTTCTGCCAGCAGATCTGGTGTTGCTGAATCATGAAACTAATTTCTGGTCTCAGACTCAAAGCAAACTTGGAAACAAACTGTCCCATGTCCTTAGTGTCTAAGGGGTCTAGCCCATTGTACTGCTTAAAGGCTTGCAGGAGTCTCTCATAGTAGTCATGTACAGATTCCTTCGGTTCCTGAATTACTCGGTCTATCTTATCCAATCAATGTCTTGTGGCAACATTTTTGATTTCAGCCATGTGATCACCTTCTCAAACTTTTTCATTACAATAGGTGAAGGACCATTGGTAACAGAATCTCTGTCTGGTTCAGAAGTTAGTCAATCAAATGCAACTTTACAAGCTGCCCACAAATCACTTGGAACTACAATGTCAAACAATGTGTTCAGGTCAACCCACAACACTTTCGAGATTTTAACGAACCGATCAACCTGTTTGTACCCTTCTACAGGCTTCTCCCTCAGGCGAGGAAGTTCATTCGTAAATGCTGCCAAATCACCTCTACTCCAAGGCACATGCACATACCCTCCATTGGATACCTCTCTCAAAAAGTAATTCTCCACTCCTACCATTCCCCCTCCTGGAGGTGGCATCTCTCTACACTCTTCTTAGTGCTCTTCTGTTTGAACCATCTCTCCTCCCACTTATCAAGCATGCTCCATGCGCGTATCCCTTTGATCAGTTCTCGAATATGAGCTTTCAGCACTATGACCCTTTTCTCCTCCAATTCCTAGTCACTGTACTGCAGCCTGTGACTTCCCTGCAACATTTTTGTTTTGGACAGATCCACCTCATATCTTTTTGCCAAATCTGTTAGTTCCTCATGTGCTGATCTTGCCTTGTGAGTTACATCCTTCGCTACAAACAGCAACTCGTCAGGTTCGTTCACTTCCACTCTTTCCAAAGGCGAATTCCCATTAATTATCTCATCTACCTCAGCTATCAACCTCACGACGTCCAACATTTTTGCCCTTATAGCCACTTTCAAGGTCCCTCGACTAGATGCTCCGCCAAATTCTCCATTCTCACTGTCCTGGTTTCCACATCAATTCTCTTCTACTACATTCCCTACGGCTGATCAACTTCATGACTCCCCCGGATCCCAGTCTCCTGTCATTCTGATTTCTCACTGGTGGTTCCCACATCCTGAGGTCGGATCGTGAATCGGCCAAGGATCTTGGTCTTGCCGTCCTTACATCTACCTGTCCTCTTGAGAAGTCTGCAGTGGCGTACCTAATTCTATGGATCTCAGTAGGTGAGCTATTCCACTCACTGCCATTTCCTCCAGAGCCAGTTTCCTTTCCTGCTACTGACTGTGCCAAACTCCCATTTCCCACTTGATCTGGATCATATACTGGCACTATGGGGCCGATGATAACCAGTACTGTGAGGGCGTCCAGCAACCTCGTGACACCTCTAACTCCATGATTTTCTGTACATGCGGAGGGCTGCGGTCCCATACCTTCTGTTCCTGTGGAGATTCTCCCAACCACAGTTGCACTAGGTTGAGTCTGTGATCCCCTTTTTCCCTCTGTAGTCACTGTCTTTCCTTCTACTGAATCTGGATTGTACGGAGGTGGTCTTTCCGCTAGTAGCCTTTCTAACAAGCTGTCATCTGTGTCACTATTGTCCTCTTCGACATTCTATCCCCCTCGACAGTTTCCACTCTCCACCTTTTTTCCCACACATCCCATTTTGCATCTTGAAATGCCCTGATCAACTTTTTCACCCTTTCCTGACTTCATTCCCTCTTCCTGTCATGAGTTGCTCTGATCCATGCATGTTGCACCTCAAACTGTGTTGGTCTGGGTAGAGGACGTAAAGAAGATATCACTGTTTTCAATTGATACAACACTTCCAACCTGAAGGTACTATAATGGTGAAAAGTCAATTCTTCCTTTCCTTCAGTCATTTTTGCCAATTTTCAAGCCAAAGTATAGTGTACAATCCCACATTCCCGGCCATGTAATGGGCTGGGATATCCTCGGTGGAGCCTCTTGTCCCCCTCGAGTAACCACCCTTCTATCTCCCCTGCACATATCTTGTAAAACTTCAAAACAATTCATAATAAAATCAACGTTTTCTTTTCACGTGTATTCACTCTACTTCCTGATGATAATCCACCAATCCCAACGCGGCTTCACACAAACCGACCTATTGCAGCGAAGCACTCTCTGACTTCACTCTTCCTCCACTTGCAGCAGTTCCCCTCCTTTACAATTTTCCTCTAGCACACTCATGCATCTCTCTCATACAAATGAAATAACTGTTTGTCCGCGAAACGACCGAACAGTCACTTCTCTGACTGTCTGTCCACCAAACGACAGGACCGTCTCTCACAATTGTCGACCTCAACTCTGGCAACCATCTGTCCACGAAACGATCGGACAGCTGCCTCAGACTATCTGCCCACGAACGGCCGGACAGTCATATACTTAATCAATAGGATCCAATCACTCAATAGTCCACATACAGTAGCCCACAACTTGCATCGGTTACTCATGCACTCACACACATGTTTCCCTATCACCGGTGGGTCAGTCAACAGCGTCTCTTGACTCCCATAATCTCTGGTCAGGCAATTTCAACTCTGGGTGTCTTGTACACCACAATCTCTTATCCCGGGATATTAAATTCAAATCTCATCGACCGCACACGTTCGGCCTGAAACCACAATCATTCAACTCTCATTCCAACTCCGCAAGACATCACACAACCAAAACAACACCGCAATCTAACAGACACGCCACCCTGTTCATACTCACTCTCCCACGAACTGCTGCTTCTGCCGCCCTGTGACTCTCTGCCGATTTCCATCTGTGGTCCTCTGATCACGCCCTGTCGGACAACCATCACTTTGGAGTCTACGAGTATGGGACTCAATGACTACCTTTCTCTACGTCTCCCCTTGCTCCAGAGATAACCATCCTACTCTTCTTCCAACTGATAATGCCGGATTCTTATCTTATCTTACCATCTATTAATAATCCTCAGTCTACTGGATCTTTTTATCTGCTGGAAGTGCAAAGGGGTGAAAACCAATACATTCACTACCATCAATATGAGCTAACCAATTTAGACTCGGAAGGACCACTGACTCAGACTTACAAATTTAAGGGTTTTATTACAAAGTCAGAAATAACTGAACATACAAACACCTCATGACGAGGTTGAAAAGATAAATTGGACCTAACACAAAATTCATTCTATCGATCAACCTAATTCGATGTAACATGAAAAAAATAAGCAGTTCTAGAAAAATTAAACAAGCAACAATTGCTCCGATATCCAAATTAGTTGTCATCAGTTACAGAAAGGAAAATTAATCAGTTAATTCTGTCCCTACACTAACACTAAGGTGACATCCCTACTTAGCATTTCCCAGGCCAGATTGAGAAAAGGTGTCAGCTCGTGAAGACTTCCTAATTAGGACACTCATGTTGCATGGGTCAGAAGCCAAAGCTAAGTCTTCCTTCTAAGAATCGATCCCTTCTTTTACCCTCCTTACGGCTCTCTGCTCTCATCTGCCTTCCCTGCCTCGGGGCACTGTCCCTAATACAAAATGATCAACTCAAAGAACACGCCCCGAAACACCTCCTTTTGCTGGGCCTCTTCTGCAGGTAATTTTCCACAAAATTGCACCTCATCCAAGAACGATTGAGTTGTCCGTGAGTCCCAGGTTTCTTCAGCGAGTTCCTGATTATCAGCATTCCATGAAATACTTTAACAGGTCTCCTCCATACCTAACTCCTAAAACAAACAGCATCAGTCTAGCTAACGAGAAAAATGTCCTTACACCTGCAACGGAAATCATGTGAACGAATTAACCTTGCACGTACAAATCTGCTGACTGCCTTCAACTGAGAGCCTTCCCCAGAAAATTAATTTCAGGCCTACTCAAATTAGCTAACATAAGAAATCATGAACAGGCCTTTCCATTGCAAAACGTGAATACTCATTCAGACCTTTACTCGCCAGAGAATACACACATTAATAAACACTACATCTATAAGCATTACATTTCTTCACCTTTAAGTCACATTTAGGCTTCTCTACATGTAAAGACTTTTATGGAGCACGTTTAAAGCTAATACATTAAATCGCACATGAGCTAATTCGTTAAGCATTTTGCAATACATGGTTACATTTAAATGTCGTTTTACCCCTTCAGCTAATACAAACTAATTTCCCAGCATTACACATACATTTTCATTATTACTTTCACATTTTCTAATGATTATACTTAGTTTAACGCAGAATATTTGTGCGTGCGGACTATCTGTGATTATGATGCACCCCTACTATTTCCGAATACCATGATGCTCTATCAGACCTAAAAAATATACAACATTATGAAATCAAATTTATTAAAAAAAATGTTCTATAGAATTACATTTTATAGGATTACGGTCTTTTAAAGATAATCACTGTTCAAAAGTATTTTCCCAAAATGTTTGCTAGACATTCGTTTTGAAAACTCTGCGAGCATAATCAAGCAGCTTGTTAGCTCTGGAGCAGATGGCTCTGCGAGAAGTATCTGGCTCAGGCTTATGGCGCCCTCTTCTTTTCCGAGGATTGGGTGGGCGACCAATCTGGTTACAGAGTTAGGCATCCTTGCCAAATGTATCTGAAGAATCACTGCCCGGGATGCGAGCACGCCTACGTCATTATTTATAACCCCTAATTGGAGCTAATTAAAATGTATGGATCGCCACTTGAAGTAAATATGACTGCAAAGTAAGCTAAAACGAGAACGTGCACAAGATCGTTTAGGAAATTCGAGTTCTGTCAATCTTTTTTTTCCAGGAAACCAGGATGTCTATCATTTAGATTCAATCAGGCCAATCTGGTAACTTTTTAACAGTTATACAAAAATACATGTTCTCATAATTTATATTTCAATATTCTTTTCAGCCTGAGAAATAGCGCTTGTGACCTCTGCATGTTAGAAGGCTGATAAGGATGTTGTTGTATGGTTAATACTTGAAAAAGTTTAATGAAGAAGCCACTGTAAATGTATTCCGTGCCAGCTGGCAAGATAGGTCAGAGATCAAAATGCCATGACAGATATTTGGAATGCAAATCTCAACAAGGGCTTCCCAGCCTTTCATCCCCCCGAAATCGACAAATGATTACTACTGTACTTTGAAGCACTCTGTTGTAACGTATAAAGTAAAAGTAAATAAATAAATGACCAGGCCCAGGAGCAAGATGAATATTAATGGTATCTGAGGGAAAAGCAAAAGACGATTAAGTCTGTACTGGGAGCAGAGGGAGAGCGCGGTGCTAATGAGCATCAAATAACCATCCATTCTGCAAGAACCATGATGGGTGACATAAAGCACTGTTCTTTTTATATTTTAATATAAAAAGAAGGGGCCTAAATCATTGCCTCTTCCATAATGTAATTGTCCCTCCTTAATTGGTATCAATTTCTTTCACTTTAGAAAGCTAAGGTCATTGCCGAGGCATCGTTCACCACCAAGGGATTCAAGTTTTTCCATCAGCTTTGCACTCATTAGGTAATGTTGGTATGCGAAGTAGAAGACAGAATACTGCATATATAACACAGAATTTTAGGAGGAAAGAGAAGCTACATTTCCGTTTCAAAAGCAGTTTCACGTTATTGCAAAAGTGTTGGCCATATTCGGGGTCGGACTGACCTATAGGGCAATCTGGCTGATCTGTCTGGTCAGTGTTTGGTCCTATTTTTGGCAGTTTGTGGGCCTGTTTTATGGTCTGCTGGGAGGGTTTTTGGTGTTGATTTCTCTTCTTACCGCCATTAGTGGCTGTGACTGGGCTGTAGTAATGGGCAAGGAGAGTGGGGTAAAACAACTTAAAAAGAAGAACATTTCACTTACCTTTCCAGCAGTCACCTCACCTCCATCCTCTTCAGTTGAGGAATCACCAAGGCTCCTAGAATCCCCATAGCCAATCACGACGCTGATGATCCCAGCATCATGATTGGTCTGAGTGCCGTGGTTCAGAGCTCAGACAGGGAGTTCAAGGCTGTGCATGTTCTTCACCCAGGCTGAACAATACAGCCAGTGGAGAACATGCTAAGTGCGCATGACGGTTTGGCCGACCCAAGATGGCTGGCCAAACAGTCACGGACACTTAAGAGAGGGCCCACTACTCCTCCCCCTGCTCTATGGGCAGCACAGCCCTGCCCAGCATCTTTACAGAGCCAGTAGTGAAAAATAAAATGATAATAACACTGTAATTATTGTTTTATTTTTCCTGCAGGGCAAGGCTATTCCACCTTAGCAGAGGAGCAGCCACTACTTACCACAAACAATGCCTGCTGCAAGCACAAATGCTTACCGTCTCCCATTCTTTGCAAAACACACAAACAGCAAAACTTCCCTGACTTGCAAATGAGGGACAACTTTTTGGCTATCTGATTCACTAATGGGGCAGCTTTTCCTTTACTGCCTGTACGTATTGTCTGTCCCTCGTCCCTCCTTGAACATAGTTGAAATATAATGACATGTTATGTCTCTGGGTCAGATTTACAAGCCCTGTGCGCTATTTTTGTGCAGCCATTGCATCACAATTATGGTGACGCAGCGGCGGTGTAAAGCTAGCCCCATGCTGCGGAAATCTACAACGTGATGCATCTAGGGAGATGCGTCACGTTGTAAAGCCCTGCGCCACATGAAACCTGCATCAGGTTTCATGTGGGTATTCCGGCGCAGGGTGGGCGTTCCGGCGCAGGAGCGCCTCGGAAAAGTGCCTGAGTGAAATCTACAAGGTTTCACTCAATCACTTTTCCGACCCCGCTGCATCAAAACCTTGCACCTGCTTGATGCAGGCATAAGGTGTGACGCACCACGTGGAAGATAGGCCGGGTTGGCACAGTGTTGGAGTTGCGTCGCCCCCTCAACACTACTCCAGTACTGCGTCAACCTTACAACGGCAAATGCAACACTCATCTGCCTATCCTTGCGCCATGGCGCGCCGCATTGTAAATGAGCTGCATCCGTGGTGGTGCAACAATGGCATTGTTTGTCCCGAGTTTCTTGGCGCATCCCTGCTGATTTGCAGGGATGCGCCAGGAAACGTAAATCTGCCCCCTTTGATTCGTGGTAGGGTGTAGCATGATCCCCGATATACACAGGTTTTGTGTGCAGATCAAAAAGTGAAACAATGTGCAAAAATAGCACTTTGTAATCATGCACCAGATTTGAGTTTCAGTTCTACCATGGCGGGTCGGGAAAGCAAAAGCCGCCTGGGCATATGTTATCACACCAGCTCCCATGCTACATGAAACCAGCGAGCACAGTAAAAAAAAGTCCCCGGAAGAAGATGGTAGCTTCTGGATTACCACCCGCTCGGGCCAAATTGAGGCACAGGGAAACTACCATATTTCTTTGCAGGTAACAATAATGAGGACTGGTTTTCTTATTTTCTTATGGAATGGATCCTATACTTAGACATGCATACACAAACAAAGGCGCAGCAGGCGGTGCTCAATTGTTTTGCACATGTATCATTGTTAAGTTTCAAAACTTTCTAGGGCAGCTTTTGATTCTCCCTTCAGCTTGGATGAGGACAAGTAAACAGACACTGTTGTGAATAAATACCATGTTAGGCTCCATTTTAGTTAGCCTATTTTCTGCTTCTGGCTTGCCTGCAGCCTGATATCTGTAATACAAAGAATGAAGTTCCTAACATTCTGAGTTCATCACGACTGCTCACTGTCTAAACAGTCATGTTTTGTTACTTTTGTCATCAAGTTGAACATGTGGATAGATCTGGCGTACATATTGCCATGTTAATATAGTCTGGTAGGAGATGCAGTGTGCCCGATTTCTGTTTCATTTTGAAACATGAGATGGAATCAGTGGTAAGCCCTATTTAAAATCCAGGGGTTGACAATTGATTGGAGCGGTCTTCGCACTATAATTATCACCTGAGTTCACACCAGATTGTCGACCCAGCCACTCTTTTGTCTGAGAGCTGATTTCTGACTCTGGAAGCTGAAGATGCCCCTGACAAAACCCACAAATTCTCACTCCCCTTGTGGAGTTCTAATAGAGAAGAGCTGAACTAGCTGTTCAAATGTATGATTCATCTTGTGAAGCTCAAAAGGCAGATTTGCAATTTAATGCTGTATCTATGGTAAAGCATAGCTCTTAAAAATAGCATTGGGGTGTTAGGATGTTAGGAACCGCCTGCTAAAATGGTAGAAATGTACTCGCTGATTATAACTTGCCTAACAACTCTTGTTTTTCATGTTCTGTGTGGTTACGCTAAGAATTTATACACTAGATTGAGGATTTTAAAATAAACATTTTAATCTACATATCCCTGTTTCTTTAGTGCTATCTTTGAGTGTGTTGTTCACAAATAAAAGTTGGATTGGATTGACAATGTGTCTCTGAAAACTTGAGCAAGACTGATAGTAACCTGAAAATTCTGCCCTAATCTCCATACTGCATTGAACTCACTTCCATTTCCATGTCTGACTGGGGGTTTTGCACAGAGCTCGCCCCAGAGCCAGGAGCCAGTGCTTATGTTATGTTATGTTAAGTCTGCTTGTATAGCGCATGGCTACCCCAGCAATGGGGCGTCCCAGCGCTGCGGACAGACCTAGAAACCAGACAACACAACAGGGAGATTAGATGGAGGAAAACAGCCAAGTTTTAATTTGTTTGCGAAACAGAAAGTGGTTAGAAGTGGCCCGAACCGTAAGTGGGATCGAGTTCCACAGTTTCGGCGCCAGGTACCTAAAAGCGCGACCGCCTGCTCTGCATCTATGGATCTTGGTCATGTGTGCCAAAGATAGATCAGCCGATCTGAGGGCACGCGTAGGGACATAGAAGGAGCAGAGTCCCTGCAGGGTTTTTGGACCAGTACCATACAGGATTTTATGGGTGAGACATAGGCTCTTAAACTGGATACGTTGTTTAATCGGTAACCAATGTAGCCGGTGAAGAATAGGCGAAATATGGCATCTTTTTGGCAGCCCAAACAGAATGCGAGCTGCAGCATTCTGAGCTCTCTGCAACCTATGTATCACTGCCTGATTAGAACCCAGCATCAAAACATTGCAGTAGTCTAGGTGGGATAAGACTAAAGCCTGGATTATAATCTGACAGACACAAGGCTCAAAGAAGCCAAGAATAGGTCTCAGAGAGCGTAGGCGACCGTAACAGTTGCCTGCCACTCTCTTAGCGTGGATTTCCATGGAGAGTGAGTTGTCTAACATCATGCCCAGATTTTTGACAACCTCTTTGGGAGCGGGAGGAAGGCCCAAAGTTGGAGGCCACCAGTGTTCATCCCATTTCTGAGTGTCTTTCCCTACCAGAAGTATCTCCGTTTTAGCAGAGTTAAGCTGGAGATAATTCTGTGCTAGCCAGTTTGATATGGCTAAGATGTCTTCCTGGAACTTTGCTTGGTCAGCCCCTATGTCTTTGGAAAAGGTGAAAATGAGTTGTGTATCATCCGCATAAGATTGTAATTTGATGTTCCGATCTCGAGCCAACATGGCCAAGGGGCGGACGTACACATTAAACAGTGTGGGGCTGAGCGCGGAGCCCTGCGGGACTCCACACTCCAGGGGATGTATGCTGGATGAGTACGGCGGGGCATGCACTTGGAAGGAGCGGTCAGATAGAAACGACGCGAACCATTCCAAGGCGCTCTCCCTAACTCCGATCTCCCACAGTCTTGCAAGCAAGATCTTGTGGGAGACCGTATCAAAGGCCGCACTCAAATCCAGTAGAACCAGGGCCGATGTCATGCCTTGGTCCTGCCCCTCCCTCAGATGTTCCGTGACGGCTAGCAGAGCAGACTCCGTGCTATGCCTAGCACGAAATCCATTCTGGGATTCATCCAGAACTCCATTCGACTCCAAATATGTAGTCAGAATGTAGTTTACATGGGCCTCCATCACCTTGGAAAGGTAGGGAAGCAAGGAGATGGGTCTATAGCTGTCCGGTCTGGTGGAGTCTAATGAAGGTTTTTTTAACAGGGGAACCACTTTAGCATGTTTCCAGGATGGAGGAATGATGGCCGACTGAAGTGAGTTGTTAATTAACTTCAGTCCTTCCCGCAGAATCGGATCCTGGAATAGTCTGAACAATTCTGGCTTAACAGGATCTTCCGGGGAGCCTGACTTTATTTTTTTTATCAGGGAGTCCATCTCCGTTTGCTCGATAGATGGTAGGTATTGTAGTGCACAAGGTATGTCAGCAGGACCCTCCAGATTGGGATGTACAATGGGTCCCTCTGACATTAGGGATTTATAGATCCCTTTGACCTTGTCTACAAAGAAGCAGGCCAGCTCTTCACATTGTGTATCAGATACAATGAGATTACCAGGACCCTCCGGAGTTTTGGTCAAATCCTTTACTAAGGAAAAAATGGTTTTGGAGCGGTTAGTACTGGAGTTGATCAAATTTGTGTAATATTCAGCTTTTGATCGTTTTATAAGTTTATGGTATGCTTTAGTAGCTACTCTGAAATTGGTTTTAGCTAGGTGGTCGTAAGACCTCCTCCATAAACGCTCCAGTTGTTTACATTGTTTTTTCTTTGTTGTAAGAGCCTCGGAATACCATGGATGAGTTTGGCCCCGTCTAGGCCTGATGCATTTCATAGGAATGAAATGATTCAGAGATTCCTCTATCCACTCTCTATAGGCTGTGTCAGCCTTATCTAGATTGCTCGGCCAAATAGGGCACGAAGTCTGGAGTCTGGCTGCAAACTCTATGTTGTCGAGTTTGTTCCAGGGGCGTGTCAGCAACAGAGGTGGGGGCTTTTCCCTACTTCTAACTGGTATCTGAATTGAGATGAAAACCGGGAAATGATCCGTCCAACTCAGGGGGCTAGGAGTGGAGACAGAGGCTTCCTGGATGTTCGTGAACACCGGGTCCAATAAGTGGCCTGCCATGTGTGAAGGCCCCTCGACCAACTGGTTGAGCTGGCACGCCTCCATGTCTCCCAGAAACCTCAGTATGGCGGATGATTCTCGACATTCAAGATGAAGGTTAAGGTCTCCTAAAACACTGCTTAGAGCCGGGCAAAGTGAGCTGGCAAATCAAACAATTTTCATAGCCCTACGAGGAGCAGCTGCTTAGAGCAGCCAGCCCTGGAGCATCTGGCAGGTTGAGACTCTCGTGGCTATGGGTGCCAACTCTTAACTCAGCCGGGTCTGTGCAGCCAGAGGTCAGCTGTCACAGCACGTGCCCCGGGAGCCTCCGCGAAAGCTGCCTGGCTTTGGCCAGTTGCGGCTTGCAGACAACCTGGAGCGTAACGCCAATACCAGCACCCTGCAGCAGCAACTTGTTTGACCAGCTTGCAGTGCCCGTGGAAGCAGATCTTCAGCCCTCAGCGTGATGGCATACTCATCCAGATACCAGTGTCCCTAGTGCCCCCAAGTGCCTCCAATGCTCTCCAAACACTCATCTGGTCTAGCAAGACGGCGAAGGCGGGGGTGTCATGGTGTGACTAGCAGGACTTCGCCGAGGAAGGCGCTGCACGCCAGGTCCACGACAGGTAGGACCTCAGTACAAACATTTACGCCACTGCATACTGTGTGACCATAGGACTGGAATAGGGGTTCTGTGATCTAGTAGACACTGATGGCCCCAAACTCAATAGCATAACATTTATTGGAATCTCTGATTGCCAATGTTACCGACATTATTGACTACTGTCCAGTAGATTTGGTACAGGTGATTCGGCCGCTTTTATCTTTACCCACACCACACCTCCTTCTACATCCTGGCGTATGCCGGCCCCTCCCCTCAAGTTGTAAGCACTGGTGACACCAGAGGGAAAGCCAGGCGCAAAGGAATCAGGATGTTATCAGGGTCTGAATATAAACCCAACTGGCAACGCAAAAGAAGACTGGAGAGAGTATCGCTGCACATGTAGGCGGAAGCGGCCGGCGTGAACACCGGCACGGCTTGCCTCACTGGTGAAGGGTCTCTCAACAGGCGGTGGACTAAAAGAACTGAAGTTCTGTCAAACTCATGCCCAGAGGCAATGGCTCCCTGATATCAACCTCCACCTATGATTGCGACAACGCATACATCTGTATTGAATTTTTACTCTCCCGGACATAAATATGAGTCATGTAATCTGAGTCACTCCCATAAAAACGCCAAGGGAGATGCTACAACTGTTCAACAGCACGCCTACCAACCCCTTTATCTATCCTTATCACCAGACTTTCCGCTGCTATTATCTCCAGATCTCCAAAAAGACAGAGCATCAGTCGCGGAATCACTGTGTTCTTTTCAAAATGTTTTGGAAGCATTATCCTGGCATTTTTAGGAAAATCAACAGACATTTCTGCTCATGTCTTGGAAACCCAATCAATAGTCCTTCCATTTTTATTAGATCAGAAAAACTCCCAAACCTCTTTGTGCACAAATGAAAATCACACTAAGAAACCATTTCAACCAATTGCTAAAAATTCTCAAACAAAATAGAACAGTAACGTTCCAGTAAGCACAAAAACAAGAGGTATTCAAACAAATAGAGAAAACAACAAATCTTAAATCACAAACAGAGATCAAGTCGACAAAATGTATTCTTTGAAAAAAGCTATTTGAGATACTGATGGAAAGCATCTTACCAATAGTAACCCGTAAATTGTACCCTATCTTCACTAGCAAAACACCAGAGGCGAGTAACCAAAATCCCCAGCTACAACCCGTGGAACTCTCTTCTCCATGACCATTGTCGTCACCCGGAGAAATGCAAGAAATTGAAGTTTTCCCAATAAAACTAAAAAAATCCAATTGTGGAAAACACGAAAGGTAAACCGCAAAAATACAAACCAAAAGCATAAAAAGTAGAAGAAAAAGGAATAAGCAAAGACTTACAAAGCTAAATCCCCAGAAAATAATGTTTTCCCAAAGAGACCTGGTAGGTTCAGGCGCACAGACAGAAGACATAAACTTACCTGTGGACACGTTAAGTCGCAATGACAACAACAAAGACAAGGAAATATATCCTCAATCCTCACAGGTAGTTACATTAAGACAACTAAATCCCCTGACTACTAACTTTATAATAAAAGGTTTTCGTCAGACTACAAGCCATCCCAACCGGGATGTACCTGTTTTTAAATCTAAGCCAAATTCAAGACTCTATTTAACTTACAGTTATCCGATCTCTTTCCTTTTGGGAATGACTCATTACATCGGAAAAGGATACTTTACCTTATTCGTTCCCTCCCTAGAGAATGCTTTCATCTTCTGAAATAAAAATGATTTCCTTTCCAGATAAGGTTGATATATTTACAGTTTGAGTTGACTTTTGGTCTGGGGTCATTCCTGCAATTATTTTATATAGCGAGAAACCCTTCACAAGTACGGATTCAACATGATTGGAATCAGGCAAAAGTCTTTACAGGCCATACTGAAGGCACCATCATCGCCACAAAGGGAATCTCCTCGACTTCTTATCAAAATAAGCCTCTACTAAATCTGTTGGACCGGCAAATTGACAAGCTAACAATATGTATAACAGATGGAGAACGATCAGTACGGAATCATAACCTCAATGAAACTACAAATTAAAAAAGGAACAATTTCTGGTCCTGCCTAACCTAAATGCAAATAGAGGTACGACACTTCCTTTGTAGCAAAGACTCTAGCTTCTCAAAACCCATCATACTTTTCTCATGGAATATTGCAGGTCTGGAATCCCCAAAACTATCCTGTCTTCTTAAAAGCTCACCAGCAATGGTCTGCCTCCAGGAAACTTGGTGTCTTGGAAATTTTTGTCAAATTAATATTTTCACATTCGAAATCCCAGTGAAAATGGTAAAAAGAGGACACTCAAAGGAGGGGGTTGATGATCCTACTGAAGGAAGATATAAACTGGAACTTTGAAAGAATCGACTTGGGAAGTAACAACATGCAATGTATGTGGATAAATATGGGCTACAAAAATTCTTGGAATAAAGGAAACCATATTTCTTTTCAACGTTTATATTCCACCCGGACCTGAATTTAACCCAATGCTTGTAAAAATAGTCGACCAGATAGTGTCAATTCTAGAGTTGTGTGGCAGACATCAAGTCCTCATTACAGGAGATTTCAATGCAAAAATGTCTAACCACATAATTAAAACCTGTGGAATTATAGATGAAGACATCGCCTAGGTTATTCCTTCCCCAATTTTCCCTGACACCATAAAAACAGGAAAGACGCTACTTGAATTAGCAATCAGAAATAGCTGAGTGATCTTAAACGGAAGGCTTGATGGGGACATACCAGCAAGCTACACAAGAAAATTGTCCATGGTAGCTCTATACTAGGCTATGTAATATCCAGCCCATTGCTATATCAAAAATGAAATTACCTTGACTCCCAATTCACACTTGACACCGACCACGCGATACTCCATCTGAATCTTTCTTCGATCTCCCCATGGACGTTCCCTCAGATGAATGGTGAGTTGGTCCTTGATTCCAAGCAGGGCGAAATCATCTAGTAATATCCTCTCAACACTCTGGTGGACAGACAACATCCGCAATCCAATTAAGCATTTTGAGCACACTTTCACCGACATCACCAATAAACTCCACAAGAAGGTTCCCCATATAGTTCCTCTCTTAAGTCCAAGAAGATCACTGGAAGGGAGAACATTTCCAAAAGACGAAATCAATTAATCAGACGGCAATTTGTTACATTTCAGGTTCAAGGAAAGCAGAAATAGCTCGTCTGAAGAAAGAAATGCAAAGAGTCATTAGGGAAAAAAACAGCATCAGACCAACACTGGATAGAATTGCATATGGCTGCCATCCAAAGGAATTCCAGGCAATTCTGGCACTAGATTACCAAAGGAACGGGCAACCTCAATTCCATAAAAGCGACACCAATATCAGAAACCGAGTGGGAAAACCACCTTCTGGATCTCTACAAGTCACACATAGAGCATTCTGGCAGTAGGGATGCATCATCCAACTTGAGACATTCTGATGGGTTCGAACAACCTTTATCTTCCCCAACAGGAAAACAAATTGATCTCTATATCAGGCAGGTGAGAACTTCAGCAGACATGGGTCCAGATATGATACCAATGAAAGTTCTGCAAAGCGACCCGGTAAAGTGGATTGCTTTCCTGTTACCCCTCTTCCTATACTGCTATGCTACTGCCCAAATCCCTTATTCATGGACTGGGAGTATCATCATTCCAATATTAAATAGGGCATTTGACTTAACCCTAGGAACTATAGACCGAAATTACGCTCCTTGACATCTCAGGGAAAATATTTGCAGCAGGCATTCTTGAGCATCTAAGGGACTGGGCTTCCTCCAGGGATATAATCCCAAAGTTTCAAGCTGGCTTTCGGCACAATCACTCTGTGATCGATAATATGGGTATTTTAAATTCTATTGTCAATTACTATGTACTATCTAAATCACAAATAATATGTAGTCTTTTTGCTGATTTTTCTGCAGCTTTTGATAGGTTCAACAGACCATCCTTTTGTAGGAAATTAAAGAAAATAGGGATACCGGATTCACTGATTGTAGCCCTCCACACCTCAACATGGTGTAAAGTTCAGATGGGAGGTGACAAAGGCCTGACTCACAAGAATCCCACTTAAAATGGCCTAAAGCAGGGATGCCTCTTAGCCCCCCCTGTTCTCACTTGACATGAGCAATCTTCCCGTGATTTTTCTAAATGTAAATAATTTCGCTCCGAAAATACACATGTGTTAATGTACACTGATGATGTCGTAATTCTCTATGTCACCCCGCTAGGCTTACAGAGAAATATAGACACACTTACTAAATATACAGAAACAAACTACCTAAAGGTGAATATCTCTAAAACAAAGGTAGTTCCATTTAGGGGTAGGAAACATCACGCCCTTTACAAGTGGAAATTAGATGGCACTACAATTAAGGTGGCAAAAGCCTAATACCTATCTCGGGCAAGCTTTTTCACAAACTTTAGAAGTTCATTGTCACCTTCATCAGATGAACCAAAAAGCAGTAGCACACATAAATACCATAAGAACATTTTTCAGTTACTCGGACAAGAGGTACTTCCAAGCCTTTATGGAAATATATAGGCCAAATATTGCACCAACTATAACCTATGCCACAGAGTACATCCCCTTAGCCAGATGGAACATTCTGAATATCAGCTAAGTTAAACTATTACATAAATTAATGTCATTAAGTCAAGCTGTTCCAGTACAGATCCTTTTCCTAGAATTTGCAATCGTAAATGCATTCTCAATAGCTTTAGACAACATAATCCGATGGGCTTTCAAACTTTTGCACGCAGAAGAAAGCTCTTTAAGGGCATTACTGAAACGTTCAAATCAGGGAAAAAGATGATACATTTCAAACAAATCTTCTGACCACGTTACAATATTTTCAGTGTACCAAATCCATTCTTCAATCCTGGTCTCCAGTACACTTGAAGCACTTTCTGAAAAATGTGACTCCCCGATTAAGCATCGAGCTTGACAAGGCAGATTGCCTTCAATTATCCCATTATAAATCTATCACCTCTACTACTGAGTTTAAGTTCCCTCAACAATATATAAGTTTTACCTTGGAACATAATATCAGGAGATGCATTACCAGGCTGCGTTTAGGTTTAGTTTCTTTAAAGGCGTATACAAGAAGTTGGTATAACCTTGATGATGATTGTGGGGTATGTGCCAAATGCAATCATGGAACCCAGGACTTAACCCATATCTTATGGATATGCTCTATGGAGGTAGTGGAGGCTAGAACCTGTTTTATAAAACCTATTGTTTTCAGATATGACCTCTCTTCCACGGACCTGATTGCTTTTTATAAATGCCCACCAAATGAATTTGTTTGTTATGAACTGTTCAAATTTATGAAATCTGCCTTACTTATGTTTTAAATGAGATTTTTTTAAATATTTAAAAAATATGTTATAAAATGTTATGTATAGTGATGGAATTATATGCAATTGTTGATCTCAGAAGAGATCTATATCAATAATAAATGTAATTAAACTGAAAAATACAAAAAATAAAAAACCTGAAAACTATGCCTGCACAAGATTGCTCAGCGAGTCTGTCTCAAGGCTAGAGACCACCTGTTTTCCCTAAATCAACGTTGGTGCATTGAACGACTTCCTTGCATTAGGGGGTTAAAGAACCGAACCCTGCAGCTATGGGGAATACCCCCAGAAATCAGATGACCACCCCGGGGAGTAGCTTCAAGTGGGTGTTTGGGGTGTGACACCGCCCAAATAAAACCATTTTTGGCTTGGTAGTAGGGTCTGGGGTCCTGAGTCGAACTGTCTGTGTTGTTTTTTCTCACTGTGCTGATTTCACTAAGATGCTGTGAGTGTCCACGTAGAGCTTTTGGAGCTTGAAGGCTGGTGTAAGAATGAATTCAGACTATGGACTTGTATTAGAATGAGGCACACGTTATGTGTAGACATGGAGTAAGGAAGGCTGCAGGTCCTACATATTTGTCTTAACCGCATGCGCGCTAGCGGTTTTCCCGCTGCGCGCTGCGATTTACAAAAACCCGCGTTACGTGACGAGCTCAGCTCGTCATCAGCGTAGCGCAGGTTATGCCCATGACGAGCTGAGCTCGTCATCAGCCCCGAAGGGGTTAAGGAGGTGCACAGTACACGTTCACTTTGGATGAGTAGTTTCATACCCCGGCTTACACCTGGTATAAAGAACAACTATTGGTTGGAGGCATCTGTGAGACACACACAATCAGAGCACAGTTAAGGGTCTGATTTTATTACCCTATCGGTATACAACAGGTCTCGACAACAACCTATCAGTTCATGCTCCAGATCAGAGCAAATTAACTGTTTCCTTTTGAAGTCCTAATGTATAGAATTTTCAATAACACCAAAATTGTCCGAACACTTGAAAAATTACCTGTTAAGCTTTGGCATAGCAAGGTTGCTATGAGCCCTAGTGCAAGCAAATTAACTGAACCCCCCTCACTTGAATAACATCTTAGTCTATCAGCTGCCCACGACACTGCTCAACCTCCTTTGAAAGAATCTGCATCTTCCGTGTCAAAACTCACTGCCACTCTCATACACACACTATTGTATTTCCACTACCTGCACTGCATTTCTGCAGGTCAAAGCCATAACTCTAAAAAAGCATTACCAAATTCCAATAGGTTTGATCCTTGGAAAGTAAATGCATGCAAAGACATGTGCAGAGATCCCACACTCACACTACTGCCCTCACATAGGCACATCCCTCATGTTGCATGCACACATGCATAGGCCTTACTCCGCACACACAGAGGTACAACCATCAACATATAGACTACTTACTCTGCCTTCAGAAAAGACATTGTTATTCCTGAATTCACATGGATAATACCATCACAATGCATTCACAAAGCATGGGGGTTATTCTGCACTCACAGAAGCACACTGTTCACACACAGGTGTAATGCTCAATACGAAGAAGCAGAATTTGGTCAGATGGTAGTATAGAAAACACATGTTGATTTCCCGGTGCATTGGGCCACTAGGGTGATTCATAGCTCTTGAAATAAGCTACACTGGAGCCTGAAAGTCCATTGGGTTTATCTAATTTCCCACATGTCATAGATGACTCATCTGTGCAGACTATGTGAGTCTGATCTTGTGGAATTTTGTGAGGAAGATTTTTGGCACTCAAAAAAAAGTCCCACTTGCCTTGCCTTTTAGAAATAAATGCTGTGCAGGAATATGCTAAGATTAAAAAAAAGATACAAATAAAAAAAACGTCAAAGTAAATGTGGGGGGCAAGTGCTTCAATGAAAAAAGTAAAGCTTTGCACTGGTAAGCCATCTTCGAACAGTTAAAGATGATACAGTATGACAAATACTGTTTCAAGATGATGTCATGGTTTTGAAGCTTGCAGTAGAGATGCCTGGTGTTCTACCTGGTGTTGTGCATAAGAAGAAAGTTGCGGCCCGATTGCAGTGGAGCTGCTGGTACTTCCATTACTCAGTTAGCACTAGTCTGCATTTGCAAGTGAGCTGCTGGTGGATACACTAATGGAAATATATCTCCTGAGGTCCAGAGTAACACAGAGTAAGCAGGCAAAATATTGTTACTCAGACTACCTGACATCCTAAAGACCATTAGTTGTCTATTAGTGGAGCAGCATAATTATTGGCTCTACCCTCTATTGATCATTTATATGCATTTACAGGTAACCTATATATTGAACTTGTCCCTTAATTCATTAATCTGTGTTTTACTTTAATTAAACTGTTGTAGGTAACTACTTTGAACTTGTTAATAAATCACATGCAGTTGTACAGAGTTGAAAAATAACTAATGTTACCACATTTACTGAATATCTCAGTTTTTAAACATTGTCATTCAACTGTAAATGATTGATGATATTGTAATGTGCTTCCATTTTGATTCTTGATTTCACTTAGCTTGACGTTAGGCTTTAGCTGAGCATTGCACATTTTAAAGTTTGCCATTATACTGTTTTCCTTCCTCTGCAGGAGTGTTATTGGATTTCTCGTTAATTTAGAGAAAAGCTTTAGTGTTATGTATGAGGCTGATAGTGAGTAATAACATGAAAGGGTACTCCCATAATTAATTTTAGGTCTAGAGGAGGGAGAAGCAACAAAAATCACCAATAAGGAACCTCTAAACTGACCTATAATGTTTCAAAGTGACTCAATCTACAATTTTAATGGATGCAACACATATGAAAAAGTTTCAAACAGATATATTGTTTTGCATTTTATTAATTTTTCTTTTTTTCTTCTCATAGTTTTCATTTAATTTTCAAGAAACAAGCAGACTTGTAAGATTTTTGGAATACATTATAAATTTTGTTTTTAGTTAAACGAATTCATTAGACACAAGAATTAAAGCGAACAATTTCACATAACCCCCAGATGTGGTTAAATAGTGCAAAGAATCACAACAACATTCATTCCTAGACTATCTCACCATCACATCTATTCATGCATACTCACTCACAAACTCTGTAAAAACAAGTACAATGACAAAGAAAAGCAATACAACTGAGATTCCCCAAATACTGACAAATGTTTACATCCACAATTTTATATCTTGATGTTCCATAGATTAAATATTGCTTTGGTCTTGATTTCTTTTTCTCTTCTCAAGTATGGATCTCAGGTGTAAGGGGCCTACGTACGTTTCGGTGAACGTGCATACTTTATATCACCTTCTTCAGGGCTAACAAAAACACAGACATATATATATACATATAAAAGCTGGGGATCTTCTCATTCAAAGATGAATAAACGGTGTCTATGAAGTAAGGGTGACGCTGTCTCTTTTTTGCGGAGCACAGAATGGGAGAGATTTGCAAGTCCTCTTTCGATTAATATGTTCTACGTGGGATGCCGAAAGGTGCCAAACCCAATTAGAGCTGCTCAACATGTGGGCAAAATGGCCTTATGAGTGGTCGTGCATTACTTCACTTATCATGATTTTCTCACAATTGTTTGTTTTGACGTCCGACCTTCTATATTGGCAGAGTGCACCTACTGGTACTGTTCTTGGCTTTCTCCTCCTAATACTCCGACAGGGGCCCCAGGTCTGCGTGGCAGCTCAGGTGAGGCTGATAGTGAGGCCTGAGAATGAAAAACGTGCAGCAGATGCAGAGGGATAAACGATGAAAGGAGACTCCTGTACCCAGCATTCTAGGACAATGCAGCTCTCAAGGACAAGCAGATGTGTGCTCAATTTTGTGAAGATGGCAATTTAGTGAGTTTACCAGCTCCTGGCAAATGCTGCCAAGGGACTGGCTCTGGACTGTTGGAATGAAAGATGGATGTCCTGGAACATTCAATTGTGTTTTAATTAGTGTTCCACAGTTAATGTGGGTGAACTTCTTACTCTGACTTTGAAGAGAGCAGATCTCTTTACTGTGGTTTTCTCCAAGTGGAAAGCTTCATGTTAGACACTCTTTAATTTCCTCTGATTATCTACAAGAAGTTCACATTATGCCAATACCTTCTTCCCCTTCCCTGTATAAATCCCCATCTCTCTTTCATTACTTAATTTAGACAGTGGGGTAAGTTTCTTTTTGGAACACCTAATATGGATATTTTGCTTTCTTTACATATTGATTGTTACCATTCTATATTTCATTGTACTAAGAGTACTTTATCATCATAATATGTTGGCTGTACTAAAATATTTTCTTAATTTGATTAATTGTGATTTGACTATTAATTGGAAAATAAACCTTTATGGTTGAATAGCATCCTCTCTGTTGTTATTGTGAAGCCATGTTGGTTTCACGGTATTTGAATGCATTTTCGATGTTAGCTCCCTCTCGACACTTCAAGGCGACAACCAAAGGTCCAAACGACCAGTGGGAGATTCTGTTTGAGGATTTTACAAAAAGATTGAGATTCAAATGCCCCAGCACCATCACGTGTTAGGGATCAGAGGATGGTTTGCCACTGAAGTGTACTGAGCTAGAATACTCCGGAGAAAGCCATGTCATCTAAATAGATGGTGCCAGGACACCAGGCCTGCTGCTTGCCTGCAGCCTCCAGTTCCTGCGCAAGTGACACCACCACTGCCCAGGTCTTACTGCTGGGTTTTCCCACCCACTGTTCTTCCTGCCAACAGAAGCCCTACCCACCCCAGGGCCCACTTAATGCTGACAGCAGTCCGGGAACCCTGACCACGACCAACCAACACAACACTACTGGCGCAGCTGCCACCAGAGAGGGAACATCCTTTACAACGCGGATGTTACACCGCAGTTCCCTTACGACGCAACTTTTACAACGCAAATTGTAACAACGAATTGCGCTGGGGGGCGCTCCAGGATAGTAAATAGTTTAATTTACTATCCAACTCCTTCCCTACTATCCATGGGGACTGGAGTTGGAATAGTAAATTAAACTATTCACTATCCAGCCACCAACAACGCAAGTCGTGGTAACGACTTGCGTTGTAAAACATGCGTCGTAAAGTACTGCGATGTAAAACATCGCGTTGTAACGACGTACATCCCCACCAGAGCCAGCGATTGCCTTCACTACTCCTCCGCCATCCTCCATGACCTCAACAACACACCAGCAAACATACAGCTGCCACGCATCCCCTAGCACCTCAGACTACCTCCAAACAACAGACACACACCACCACACTGACCCAACACCAACTGCCCAATATGCTCCTCAATGCCTGATCTCTCTCGAAAAACTCCACCAAAATCTTGGACCTCTCCAACAGCAACACTCTTTCCGACCAAAACATGACTCAACCCAACCTCTGACCCGAACATCCACGCAGCCATGCCTCCTGCCTACAAAATCATGCACCTGGACCAAACCCACAAACCAGGTGGAGGACTTGCAATCATCTAGAAAACATGATTGACTGCACATCCTCCACGGACTCGGACACCAACCTCATGGAACACCTCAACTTCAAACTACAAGCAGACTACAATGCTACCCTGAGGGGAGCCCTCCCCTACTGTCCCTTGGGCCCCCAGGTAGAATTCTGTAACCACATTGCAGATTTCCTCGCTCACCTCTCCATCAGATACACCAAATACATCCTTCTTGGGGACTTCAATTTCCACGTGGAAGACATCACAGAAACCAACTCCACTGCATTCCTTAACAGCCCCTGCAACTGCTGACTCACCCAGATCATCCAAAGACCAACCTGCACAGCCAGTAAAACTCTTGACCCTATTTTCTCATCCAACAACAGGATCACCACCACCCACACGACCCACTCACATGGTCCAACCACTACATCATACAATTCAAGATACCCAGCCACCAAACATCCCACCAGAAAAACACAAAAAAATATCAAGACACAATATCCCCAAAAATCTGGACCAAGATCCTGAAAGAATGCCAACCGAACCTACACTGGGATCCTCGATGTCGAAACCAAGCTCTTCAATAAATGGCTCACCAACTGCGACAACCGCATCACTCCCTCCAGAAACAAGACCTCGAAAAACCAACAAACAACCCAGCTGGTACACGAATGACCTCGGGAATTCAAGCGCCACTGCAAACAACTTGGGAGAAAATGGAGACTTGACAAAAATACCACCCCAAGATCCACATACAAAGCTACCCTCAATCTCTACTATCAACAACTACAAGTCATAGAGAAAAAGGCCCTAACTCACAGACTCAAAGCCAGTCCCAACAATGGCAAAAATGTCTTCGCCATCGTCAAGGAGTTCTCCAACCCCGTGTCTTCCAATATCACCATCTCATCCCAAGCACTCTGCAACACCTCTCAAAAATCAGAAGAGGGCCATGATCTACAACATGTTCGACCCACAGAAAACTGATACGAAGGCCCAGTCGGACACCTCCCCTGTTTGCCAAAACAGAAACTAGCAACTGGAAACCTCTCTTGAATGAAGACACCACCACCCTAAAGAATACGTTTCATTTAGGAGCCCCCTCATATTTATGGCGCCACTTCATATACAACCTTGGAAAAACCATCATCTTCCCAGATGTCACCACTGTCATCAACACCTCCATAAGCACCACCACCTTCCCCTCTTGCTGGATAAATGCGGAAGTCAACACCCTATTGAAGAAACTAAGAGCAGATCTCAACACCCTCAGACCCATCTAGCTTCTGCCTTTTCCAGTTAAAGTCATGGAGAAAGCCATCAATACTCAACTCGTAGACCATCTAGAACTCCATCAACTGCTAGACAGCTCTCAATCCAGCTTTTACACCAACCACAGCACAGAAACCAACCTCATTGCAGCCACCAATGACATCAGAAGCATCCTCGACCAAGGAAAATGGCTTCACTCAGCCTACTTGAGCTCTCTGCAGCTTTCAATATGGTCTTCCACAACTCACTCATTAGAAAGTTTCAGCACTTGGGTATCTGTTGACACGCTCTCAAGTGGATATCCCCCTTCCTCATGGGCAGAACTAAACAGGTTAGACTTTCCCCTATGCCTTAGAAACCAAGAAACTCATCCACAGAGTACCTCAAGGATCGACGCTCAGCCTAACTTTCTTCAATGTCTACATGACGCCGCTTGCGACATAAAACTCATTCTCTTCCTTACCACCTCAACCAGCACTGCCAAATAAAACTTCACCAACTACATTAGCAACGTTACTGCTTGGATGAGAAACAGCTGCTTCCAGCTCAACACAGACAAAACTGAAGTCTTTATCATCAGCAACAACCGCTCCCGCTGGGAAGCCTCTTGGTGGCCCTCTGAACCAAGCCCCCCACCCACCTCTGCGGACCACGCCAAGAACCTTCGAATCATCCTGGACACCAACCTCTCCATGAGCAGACAGATCGCTGTTGCCTCATCATGCTTCCACATCCTGTGAATGCTGCACAAGATTTTCAATAGTTGCCCAAGCTCTAGTCACATGTAGAATTGACTACGGAAATGTCCTCTACATTGGAATCCCATCCCATGTCCTACGCCGACTCCAAACCACCCAGAACACTGCCACAAAACTCATCCTGAACATCCCATGAAATAATACATCTCTCCACACCTCAACAATCTTGTCTGACTCCCAGTCCAGGAAAGATGTCAGTTCAAGCTACTCACCCACACCTATACATCTCTCCACAACACCAGTCCAGCTTACCTCAACCAACCCTTAAACTTCTACCAACCCACCAGACACCTTCAATCTGTGTCCCAGTCAAGATCACACCTCCCCTATATCAAGAAGACCAGAAGTAGAGGACGCTCCTTCTCATACCTCACAGCCAAGACCTGGAATGACTTTCAGCAGCACCTCAGGTTCTCCCCCACGTAATGGTCTTCCGAAGGAACCTCAGAACATGGCTCTTTCAGATGAAACAGGCATGGTCTTCCCCTCCCATCAAGCCTGCCGTACTCAGCACCTGGATGCCCTCACGGGCGATTAGCTGCGCACTACAAATGCACATAACATGTTCCAGTGCAAAGGATCATCAGTGTTCCAACAGTGTTGAAGGAGTCTGCAGTAGCTGTGGAGTGAGTAATAATGGGGTCACGAGGTGCAGTTGTGTATGTCAAGCTTGCGGTGTTGCGTTGAAGTTGGGTGTCTGATAGAGTGATGATGCTTTTGGGTTTATTGTGCATATGTGTATGCGAATAATGTTGAACAGTTGAAGTTGTTATCTGGCATGTAGCAGTCCAAGATCCCAAGATAGGTATATTGTGGTTCAACTTGTCTGTTAAAGTTTTGAAGTGTTGGATAATAAGGTACCATCGATTGCACAATAGATAAGGAATCTTAATAGTGACTGATGCTGGTAGATCCTATTGCGCAAAGGAGAAACTGCATTAGTCACACTGATTTCCTGCTGGCTGACAACTCATCTGTGTGTATGTTAAGATTGGAAAACATTATTCCCCATTGTCCCTTGGTATGAGTGTTCATTAGGAATTTCTTTAGGGAAGCAGACAACAATTGTGTATAAAAGGTTGCTTGTTTTAATACTTTGAGAGAGCTTGCATGCATATATAGAAACATTGTAAAGTAGCGTGCATCGCTACAAGGCGCAAGAGTCACCTCACAGTGTACCATGCTGGTATTGTCGGTTAATGCAAGTGCTGCACGGGTATTGGTTGTTATATCATCAGGTGTCACGCTGTGATAGGTCAGGATGGGAAGCGCTGTGTTGTGATTGGATACTGGTGTCAAAAAACAGTCAATTCGGATTTGGCAAGGATTGAAATTCTTTAAAAAAAAATATCTTCACTCACGATTGTTGAAACCATTATGAAAAATAAATATGTTATAGTTTTTTGAGGTATGAGAGGCAATGTGAGAGTTACTGTCCGAGAGGGCAAGGAAGCTTTACCGGAAGGAAAGCCAGGTCATTACATGGAGTTAAAAGGGGGACTCCATTTGGCTTAGCCAATGACACAAGATCACGAGTCGGAAGGGCCATTGCAGTTCCCTTGGCATGGGATCTTTAACTTAAGAAGAATTGAACATTTGAGGCTAAAGCCTCCTCCTAGACCTGCCCAATATGAGGCTTTGAATGCTTGGGAGCATGCTTTTTATGCCAAAGACAAGGAGAAGTACCAGAATAGAGCAGAGAAAACCGTTAGCAGTTTCATGGATGCTAGATGGGACTCAGAGCAGCAAAGGTGAAGGGCAGTAATCGAAGGGGCTAGGATGTATCCTCTTAGAAATGGGGGTCTCTAGTTGGCAGAAGTTTGCACCGTTGTCGAAGTAGGGACCTTTCTTCCTAGTCAGGATAAGGGGGATACACTTCTACAATAACCCCTACTCACCCCCTTGGTAGCTTGGCACGAGCAGACAGGCTTTTCTCAGAGGCAGTGTGTAAAGCATTTGTGCATGCATACAGTAACACAGTGAAAACACTACAAATGGACACCACACCAGTTTAGAAAAATTAATAAACTTGATCTAAACCAAACAAGACCAAATTTGACAAACATCCAACATATAATACTTTTAAATAGTTACTGTGCAAAATAACCTTTAAATTGAGGGAAAACATGAAAATACAGTTCCTCTGACTCGGTAGCTCTGTCCCGGGCTACCACGATACTGAATATGACAGAGTCTAACAATTCTAGCCAGTCGCTTTGATATGCGTTAGCTAAAGCGTCAACAGACTCGGAGAGAGTACCTTTTGTTGTTGCAGGCGACACAATGGTACGAGCCGGTCCGGGGCAACCGTCGCGGTTGCGATGTGAGATGGAAGCATTGCAGCATGCAGTGTTCTCACGGCTCGGTGCAGACAGCGGCTCGTTCACAGAGTCGTGAGACCTAGGCTTGTTTTGCAGGGTGAGACGGTGCTCAATGCAGTGCTGGCAGGTCATGATGCGGCGACAGAGCCGGTTGATGTTCGAGTCGGGCAGCGATGGAGTTGATGACATCAATGCAGCTTGTAGCAGAACCGTGCGGAGTGCGATGCCACATGATGCGTTGCAAGCAGCGGCTCATTGATGGGGTTGGTGAGACCATGGTTGCGTTGCGAAATGAGGTGGTGCTCTCTAGTGTGCCTTCACGACACAGAATAATGCGATGGACTCGGTGACAGAGTCGGTTACCCTTTTCACCTGTGGCAACTGAAAGCAGCGGTTCCAAAGACAGTGCCCAGAAGCTTGGTGACAGCTTTGATGTTCCTGAGACCTAGTGAACAGGGGGAAGCTCCACTTCGAGTCCTTGGAGATCTTGCTCAAGCAGGGGACACAACACACAGCAAAGCCCTTCTCCTTTCCTTTGCAGAAACAGCCACTGCAGGCCAACCCCAGACAGCACACAGCAAAGGGCAGCACTCCTCCTTCAGTTTCTCCAGCTCTTCTCCTTGAGAAAGGTTACTCTTGATTTCTCAGACGTAATCTAGAAGTCTGGGCCCCTCTTTTTATACATGATTTGTTCTCTGGTGGTAGTAAATCCCTGTGCTCAGTCAAAACTGTTTTTGTCTTTTCTGGTGCAGCTTCCTGGCAGGAGTTGGAGACCCATAACTGTGCTTGGGGTGGTCCTAAGAGGATGGGACGACTACTGAATTGTTCAGCACGATGTGCTCTTTGTTATCTTATCAATGCATCTGCTTGGTTTTTATCCTAGGTCACCTCTCTCACTCCTTGCTAAATTTTCATTTTCGCTTTTGTGAAATGACAATATGCATTTCACAATGTAAAGACAGAGATACTTGTTATTTTACCAAAAGTTTATGAGGTTTCTGTTTTATTAATTGGGAGTCCGACGGAGCAAAGTTGCGAAATTCACTGAATTTTTGTTCAACTTCGTGGAATTCCACGTAGTAGTACTCCGCCAGCTATGCCCACCCTTAATGAGGAGGCCATCCTGAATGTGAGGGCTTCTCGAATGAAATTGCAGGTGAGGAATTTGGTCAGCAGTATACAGAGGTGAGGCGACTTAGATGGACTCAGAAACAGGAAAAGAAGAAGACTGTAGCTACTGAGGGACAAAAGAAGAATCCACCGCCACCTCCCTCAGTTAGAGCCATGGTTCAGAATTTCACCCTAAGAGTGGTACATGGAGGATGATTTGTACATCTGCTGGGAGTCAAGGTGATCTTAATACATTTACAAATCAATTTCCAAAATTAAGAGAAAATCCTGACCAGTAGTAAACTCACGTTGATCGGTTCAGAAAGATTTCAAAGGTTCTGTGGGGAGATTTAAACATTCTGTTAGTAATAGTGGTTCCTAGTGATTTGTGGGCTTAATGCTGGGATGAATACTCCTTCCCCTGAGGGGATGACAAAGTATGACCAGGTGGGGACATTCATGAAGGCTAAGGTTCTACAGAAGAAGATTGATTGGTTGAAGATAACTCTTACAACTCAGGAGGCCAAGGAGTCAGTGCATAATTATTAACGATTGCTCCAGGTGTTCAAGCAAAATAGTGAGGTCAATAGTACAGAAATGGGGAACATGAGCAGTTTTATGGCTCAGTTAATTCTTGGGTTACCACTAGAGATTAGCATGCATATTCAGAGGAATGTGGTATGTTGTCAGAATAAACCTTTAGATGACCTCCTTCAGTATGTAAAATGCTGCAGTGATGAGCAGGAAATGCAGCAGAAACAGCTTAATGAAAAATCTTTGTTGGCTCAAATTAAATTGCATCAGCAGGGGTTTCAAAATGGCCCCTATGTGGGAAATGTTGGTGGGATGCAAGGCTTAGGATACCAATCTTGTGGGCAAATGATACATAGTAGAAGTGGTGGTTCGCAATGTAGAGGTCGCAGTGGTCCAGTTGAGTCGAACACATGGAACGATAATGCGATGTTGAAGAGATCTAACCCATGTCATTATTGTAACGAGTTTGGCCATTGGAAGCAGGAGTGCTGTTTAAATCCAGATACAGCACCAAAAGTAAAATGTGAATGCCCCATAAATGCATAATGTTAATTCCATGCAAATGCCGAGTGCATCAATGCAGAGAATGCACAATCCAGATATGTGTTTAGTTCCGAAGATGCAGATTCCCTAAGGCCTAATGCCACAACAAAAAATGGCGGTCCACAAACTAATTGGAATCCTTTACCAAATCATGCCACATTTCAACAATGCTATGTTATTGTTTCTTTATAGCGCTATGGGTCTGATCAGTCAAAATGACTGGGGTAGCAAGATTGCATACTTAGTGCAGTCTTGGAGGGAGCCCAGAGTTGTCCATTTGCAGAAGTTGAGGTGAATGGCCATCAAATGTTAGGACAGCAGAAGTTCCCAACCTTCCGCTCACAGGATAACAGACCTAGGTTGTGGGAGTTGCCAATGAATGAATGAATGAATGAATGAATGAATGAAAATGCATTTATACAGCGCGATTGCTGCCCTGGGGCGTCCAAGCGCTAGGGAACCAGAGGAGGGTGTAGTGAGGCTGACAGAGACTAGGAGGAGGGGAAGGGGGCTGAAAGATTACGGGGATATGAACAGATGGGTTTTAAGTTGCTTGCGGAAGGAGGCAAGGTTGGGGTTAGATCTTAGATGAAGGGGAAGGGAGTTCCAGATTTTTGAGGCGTTGAAGGTGAACATTCTTCCGCCTGCTCTAGACCTTTTAATTTTGGGGACTGTTGCCAAAAAAGCCTGACTAGAGCGTAGTTCTCTGCCTGGGTGGTATTGGCTAACTAGGCTGCGCATGATTTTTGGGCCCGCGTCCCAAAAGGCCTGATGAGCAATACACATTGCTTTGAAGATGACTCTTTTACGTACTGGTAACCAGTGGAGGCTAGTCAGTGCCTCTCTAACTGGGGTTCTTCGTGGAATTTGCAGTAGGGTACGGGCCGCACAGTTCTGCACCAGTTGCAATCTATTCAATGTGTACTCTGGGGCTCCCAGATAAAGGACGTTATTAGAGTCCAGGCGTGATTGTATTATGCCCTGAATAGCTGTTTGTTTAGCCTCCATTGGCAGCAAGGGGAGGACCTTCTTCAGTGTTCGGAGGAGTCCAAAGCAGGTGGCAGAGAGCTTTGTGGCCTGAGTGTTAAGAGTAAGATTCCTGTCCAGCCATACCCCCAGGCTTTTGATGTTATCTTTCGGAACCGGGGGGGGGCCTAGACAGGTGGGCCATAATGATTTGAAGAGGGACGGATCGGCCGGGCCTAACAGCATAAGCTCCGTTTTGTCCCCATTCAGCTTTAATGAGGACAGCGTCATCCAGGACTTCACCTCCTCCAGACATTTGGTTAGACCCCCCGATGGAGGGTGTTGGGCTTCCTGCGCTAAGGAGACCACCAGCTGTGTGTCGTCCGCATAGGAAATGATCTTAACTCCGTACGGACGAACTACCTCAGCCAGTGGCCTCATATAGATATTGAAAAGCGCAGGGCTTAGAGAGGAGCCCTGGGGGACTCCACACTTCAGGGGTATGCTGGAGGAGACAGCTTGTCCGTCAAACACCTGGAACGACCTATTGCTTAGGAAGGATTTTATCCAGAGCCAAGCCTTGTCCACGATGCCGACGTTTGATATACGGTTCAGTAAGGTGTTATGACTGACCGTGTCAAACGCCGCACTAAGATCAAGGAGGACCACTGCCACCGATCCTCCTTGCTCGATGATTTTCCTGGACTCCTCGACGACCATAAGGAGGGCAGACTCTGTCCCATGCTTAGGTCTGAATCCTGTCTGGGTAGGGTCTAGCAGCTGATTGCTTTCCAAATAGTTGACCAATTGGAGATTGATGTATTTCTCCGCAATTTTGCTCACCCAGGGGAGTAGTGAGATCGGGCGATAGTTGGCAAAGTCCGAAGGATCTAGATGAGGCTTTTTTATTAGTGCTCGGACCATTGCCCGTTTCCAGGCGGGAGGGACAGTGGCAGAGTCAATGGATGCATTCACGAGATTCTTGATGATGGGTAGAACCGTCTGGGATGCAAGTAACATTGTCTCTGGAGGGGCCGGGTCGGTTGGTGAGCCGGATTTCACTTTCCGAGCTGTAGATTCTACTGCTTCTAGGTCCATGCAGGGGAAGTGGTCAAGTGTAGGTGAGAAGGTTAGCTCAGGGTCTGACCATCCATTGTTGTTGTGAGGTAACGAGGAGGCAGTGCTGGTTGGGAAGGAAGTGTATATTTTATTCACTTTGGCCGAGAAGAATTCTGCCAGGTTGTTACATTGGGCGGTTGATTTCTCCTCATGTACACTGGACAGGGGTGGTTTGATCAGGGTCTGTAGAGTTTGGAAAATTTCCCTGGGTTTGGAATTTGAGGTTAGGATCTTATTAGAGAAGTATTTTGTTTGGGCAGTTTTTATCTCCTCTTTATAAGTTTTTATTTCTTCCCGATATCGGGTTTTGTCCTCCATAGAATAGTTTGAGCGCCATTTTCTTTCTGCTTTTCGGCAGTGTCGCTTTTTGTCTCTGAGGGCTTCCGTACACCATGGGGCTGTTTTGTGGGAACGTTTAGCCGATGATTTCTTGAGGGGGAGGATGGTCTCAAGGGAGTGCAGAATCCAACTTTCGTACTCCTGGTTTGCCAGACAAGGGTCTTCGTTATTTGAGGGGAGATTTTCCAGTAATTTGTTTTTCCATTCATCCACTTGTATCCGTGCCCACGATCTCGCGTATCTGGTCGGGGGGGTAGGGAAAATGGGTTTCTCAGTGAGCCAGGTGAGGGGCACCAAGGAGTGATCAGTCCAGGGGAGGGGGAGAGGGGGTTCGGTTGAGAGCTCCGCGCAGTTGCTAAATACTGGGTCCAAAAGGTGTCCCTTCGTATGGGTAGGAGAGTTCACTCGTTGTGTAAGTTGTAGTGCGGCCAGGTCGTCAGTCAAGGTAGTGGCCGTTGCGTCTGATGGTGAGTCAAAGTGTAAATTAAGGTCGCCTAACACAATGAAGTTGGCAGCAGTGCAGACGCGAGGTGCTACTGTTGCTGAAAGACCACTATGAAATTGTTTCGGGGGGCCGGGTGGGCGGTATATCAAGGTGCCCGAGAGGCAGTGGTTGGGGGAAAACTCCAGCGTGAAAGCTAGGTTTTCACACTCTGGAATGTTTTCCATAATGAGTCGGCAGCAATATAGGTCTTTTACTATGATTGCAAGTCCTCCCCCTCTGCCGTCTGGGCGATCTTGACGAGTGATTTGATACCCCGCGGGGAGAGCAGCAGCCACGTCAGGGTCAGAGTCAGACGTCAACCATGTTTCCGTAAGAAACAGTGCGTCTGGCTTGCGTTCTTCTAGTAAAAGGGATAATTCCAAACTGTGTTTGGGGAGGGATCTACAGTTTAAAAGAAGCATACGGTATTCATGGCGTAGGGGTTCTCTCTGCCTTGTGGGGAGGGGTGAGTGGCATTTTGGACAGGTGGCTGGAAGGGGTGTGGTGTCAAGAGCGTACCTTCGACAGTCATGTTCCATGGGTCTCAGGTCGTGGAGGTCGGCCGAGCTGTAGGCTAGGGTCTGGTTTGTCTGGGTTGTAAATGGTGTGGCCCCTGGCCCGGACTCGGCGCGGACGAGCGCAGACGAGCTTGCCTTATGCGCGCCTTCGGCACGCCTACGTCGCGCCCGCTGCGCTCGTCCGCTGCGCTTCCAGGATGGACACATTTTTATAGATAGTAAATCGGCAAGTGCGTGAAGGGGGCGTAGCCTGTCCGATGGGCGTGGCCTATGTGGTCACAATGGCGGCGAAAGTAAACAAACACTCTCCGGTGGCAGCGTATTGCTCAGCTGGCCTCCCGGGGGTTTGTGCAGCGCAAGGTGCTCAGGGGGGGTAAGTGCAGCGGAAGCTGTATTAAAAACACAAGCAATATAGTTTTAAAAGTGGTCAGCGTTTCCGCTCTACTCCCGGCTCAAGCCTCAGGAGGTTCCAATTTTTACAAATGACAGCGCTAGTATTCAGCGCGCTTTTTGTAGCGAGAACGGGTGAGGGGGCGTGGCCTGTCTGATGGGCGTGGCCTATGTGGTCACAATGGCGGCGAAAGTAAACAAACACTCTCCGGTGGCAGCGTATTGCTCAGCTGGCCTCCCGGGGGTTTGTGCAGCGCAAGGTGCTCAGGGGAGGTAAGTGCAGCGGAAGCTGTATTAAAAACACAAGCAATATAGTTTTAAAAGTGGTCAGCGTTTCCGCTCTACTCCCGGCTCAAGCCTCAGGAGGTTCCAATTTTTACAAATGACAGCGCTAGTATTCAGCGCGCTTTTTGTAGCGAGAACGGGTGAGGGGGCGTGGCCTGTCCGATGGGCGTGGCCTATGTGGTCACAATGGCGGCGAAAGTAAACAAACACTCTCCGGTGGCAGCGTATTGCTCAGCTGGCCTCCCGGGGGTTTGTGCAGCGCAAGGTGCTCAGGGGGGGTAAGTGCAGCGGAAGCTGTATTAAAAACACAAGCAATATAGTTTTAAAAGTGGTCAGCGTTTCCGCTCTACTCCCGGCTCAAGCCTCAGGAGGTTCCAATTTTTACAAATGACAGCGCTAGTATTCAGCGCGCTTTTTGTAGCGAGAACGGGTGAGGGGGCGTGGCCTGTCCGATGGGCGTGGCCTATGTGGTCACAATGGCGGTAAAAGTAAACAAACACTCTCCGGTGGCAGCGTATTGCTCAGCTGGCCTCCCGGGGGTTTGTGCAGCGCAAGGTGCTCAGGGGGGGTAAGTGCAGCGGAAGCTGTATTAAAAACACAAGCAATATAGTTTTAAAAGTGGTCAGCGTTTCCGCTCTACTCCCGGCTCAAGCCTCAGGAGGTTCCAATTTTTACAAAAAAAAAAAAAATCTCTTTGTTTTATTGCCCGGAGCTATAATTTGTTTCTTTTTCTCTTTTGTGATTTCTCTTAGTCAATTGTATAAAATTTCCATCTGTCGATACCAAAATGGATGCAGCACTATGATGATTGCCTATATTATCTTTTTTGTCTGTGTTCTTTCTGTCTGCTGATAAAAATGTCAATAAAATTTTTTTTTTTAAAGCACCACAAGCTCTCGTAAGAGAGACCTGTTCAGCTGCTTGGGCATTAAGCTACTAGCTGTACCATGGTAGCAGATCAGGTACATCTTTGCAGATCAACCTATGTTGATAGCCCACTATTCCCATCATGCTTTCTCTCTGTATAGTAGGTAAATTCATTTTCAAAATGGCAGCTATTCTCGCTTGCATTACCTTCTGTATCCACCTGAGGATCTCGGCACCATGCCAAAAGCCTATTTTGGAACATAAAAAAAATGAATTGGCATTCCTCATGCCAAGGAATGTAGAAAAAGACTTAGCATAGATCAACAACAGTAAACCACTGAGCCTCACATGGTGGCTGAAATAATATCACAGTTGTATTTAGTACCACAGGATTACAAGGGACAACAATATTATTAATTTTCCCAAGGTTCTGCATGATCTACTATTTACCATTCGGTTTCTCCCCATTATTTCTTTTAGAATGTCCTGCTGTATCATTGACTCAGTCACTGGAGTGATTCCAGCTATAGCCTTAGGTGTGAGCTTGTATTGTGGGGTCCTAGAGTCCTCAGCAATTGGTTTAACAGTAATTCATACAGGCTCGACACCTTCAATGAAACCAATGTCTTCGGGCTTCAATGTATCTCTAAGGTCTGAGATTGAGTCTTCAACAGTCTTTAAAGGGTGCAGTCTTACAGCTCTCCCTTCTCTGATCCGTTTGAAATCCTTGTCAGTCTGAATCTCAACCCCATCAGGTGTGCAATGTATAGTACAATTCAATTTGCATAATAAGACCCATCCTGGAAGGTTTACGGTGCTAAAATTGCATATTATAATTTGATAGCCTTCCCCAAAGGACCCTCTCTTTACAGCCCTGAAATTTGGTTCTTATGAAATTCATTGACAATATTTTTATTGCATTATATTCACAAGAAGCCTGCAGGCAGGCTACCATTGTTTTGTTGAACCAATCAGCTGAAAATAGACGCAAAGTGCCACTGAGTGAATTTCAGTACTGTCAGAAAGAAGTTATGTACCTAGGACACCATATTGAGAATGGAACGAGGAAGGTAATGCAAGAGAGAATAGCTGCCATTTTGAAAATGAATTTACCTACTATACAGAGAGAAAGCATGATGGGAATAGTGGGCTATCAACATAGGTTGATCTGCAAAGATGTACCTGATCTGCTACCATGGTACAGCTAGTAGCTTAATGCCCAAGCAGCTGAACAGGTCTCTCTTACGAGAGCTTGTGGTGCTTTAAAAAAAAAAATGTTATTGACATTTTTATCAGCAGACAGAAAGAACACAGACAAAAAAGATAATATAGGCAATCATCATAGTGCCGCATCCATTTTGGTATCGACAGATGGAAATTTTATACAATTGACTAAGAGAAATCACAAAAGAGAAAAAGAAACAAATTATAGCTCCGGGCAATAAAACAAAGTAAACTTATATCCAATTAACGATGGGTGCCCACAGTTTCAAGCCCAACATTCTCTTTCTCTTACCCTTAGACTTATAAACCGCCATCTCAAGATGGTATATAGACAATAATTTGTATTGCCAATCAAACAATAAACATATCATTAAAACTGTTTCACAAACGGGACCTGTAAAGAGAGGGTCCTTTGGGGAAGGCTATCAAATTATAATATGCAATTTTAGCACCGTAAACCTTCCAGGATGGGTCTTATTATGCAAATTGAATTGTACTATACATTGCACACCTGATGGGGTTGAGATTCAGACTGACAAGGATTTCAAACGGATCAGAGAAGGGAGAGCTGTAAGACTGCACCCTTTAAAGACTGTTGAAGACTCAATCTCAGACCTTAGAGATACATTGAAGCCCGAAGACATTGGTTTCATTGAAGGTGTCGAGCCTGTATGAATTACTGTTAAACCAATTGCTGAGGACTCTAGGACCCCACAATACAAGCTCACACCTAAGGCTATAGCTGGAATCACTCCAGTGACTGAGTCAATGATACAGCAGGACATTCTAAAAGAAATAATGGGGAGAAACCGAATGGTAAATAGTAGATCATGCAGAACCTTGGGAAAATTAATAATATTGTTGTCCCTTGTAATCCTGTGGTACTAAATACAACTGTGATATTATTTCAGCCACCATGTGAGGCTCAGTGGTTTACTGTTGTTGATCTATGCTAAGTCTTTTTCTACATTCCTTGGCATGAGGAATGCCAATTCATTTTTTTTATGTTCCAAAATAGGCTTTTGGCATGGTGCCGAGATCCTCAGGTGTATACAGAAGGCTCTTCAATTTTCAATTAGATCTTAAAGAATAATCTTGAGTCCCCAAACATGCCCTGAAATTTGGTTCTTATGAAATTCATTGACAATATTTTTATTGCATTATATTCACAAGAAGCCTGCAGGCAGGCTACCATTGTCTTGTTGAACCAATCAGCTGAAAATAGACGCAAAGTGCCACTGAGTGAATTTCAGTACTGTCAGAAAGAAGTTATGTACCTAGGACACCATATTGAGAATGGAACGAGGAAGGTAATGCAAGAGAGAATAGCTGCCATTTTGAAAATGAATTTACCTACTATACAGAGAGAAAGCATGATGGGAATAGTGGGCTATCAACATAGGTTGATCTGCAAAGATGTACCTGATCTGCTACCATGGTACAGCTAGTAGCTTAATGCCCAAGCAGCTGAACAGGTCTCTCTTACGAGAGCTTGTGGTGCTTTAAAAAAAAAAAATGTTATTGACATTTTTATCAGCAGACAGAAAGAACACAGACAAAAAAGATAATATAGGCAATCATCATAGTGCCGCATCCATTTTGGTATCGACAGATGGAAATTTTATACAATTGACTAAGAGAAATCACAAAAGAGAAAAAGAAACAAATTATAGCTCCGGGCAATAAAACAAAGTAAACTTATATCCAATTAACGATGGGTGCCCACAGTTTCAAGCCCAACATTCTCTTTCTCTTACCCTTAGACTTATAAACCGCCATCTCAAGATGGTATATAGACAATAATTTGTATTGCCAATTAGTAAACGTTGGTGGTTCAGGATCCAGCCACTGGGTCATTATAGAGAGTTGGAAGATAGACATACAAATGAAAATAAAACCTATCTCAGCCTCCTTTCCCAGTCGAACCAAATTTCCTTGGGAACCCAAAATCACAAGATCCACAGATAATTGCAAATGGGACAGAAAAAAAACATACGAGGCGCATCCGCTACGTATAATCCACAGCGATTACACTTATTGCCCCGGGTAGAGTTCCACTTTGCCAATTTTTCAGGAGTATAATATAAATTAAACATAGACATAACATGTTGGCTCTTTAGGGGACCATTAAATAAAACATTAACAGATAATTCAATAATTCTCTCCAGATTGATTGAGGGTATCCCCAGTTTATTTTGCCACTTGGTTTCCCAAACCGAAAGATCATCCTCAGTCTTCTCTATAAGCAGCTGATATAAAGGCCCCATTTTAGATCTACGATTGATTGCCTCCAAAAAATCTTGTTACATGTGATCAGCTTTTGGGTTATTTTCTGTTCAAAAAATCTAAAAATCTAATCAAAATAAACTAACTGGTTCCCCTGAAACAGGTCTCCTATCTTAGAGATTCCAGTTCGATACCAGCCGGTGATAACCTGATCTCTGAATATTTCTGGAAGCAACAGACAGTTATTAAGAGGCGTGTAAAAATTTAAGTTAGAAGATATACCGATTCTCCTCTTAACCTTCCTCCAGATTTCATATGCACTCAAAACAATTTTAAACTTTGTCTTTTTGTAGTAACTGGGTTCAAATATACGAACTAAGCATTGTCGCGCCTCTACACCAAGCACCATCTCATATATCGATGGGGCGGCAAAGTCTTCCATGGAATCATCCTTTAAAAATAAAACACCCATATGTTGCAAAAGGGCTATCCAATGATATAGACAGAAGTTAGGAACACCCCATCCACCTCTTAATCTGGGTAACATACACCATTTAAAAGCTCTCCTTGATCGTCGATAGCTTCATAAAAACCTAGAGCCTATTCTTTCGATTCGGGGAAAAAATATAGTTGAGATAGATAAAGGAATGGTTCGAAATGTGTATAGGAATTTTGAGAAAATAAGCATTTTTAAAACGTTACAGCGCCCATAAAGAGATAAATGTAAATTATCAATCCTTTCTAAAGTCTTGTTAGCCGAGGCTATTATTGGATCTAAATTTAAACGTACGATATCCTCAACCTTAGCTGAGATTTTGATACCTAGATAGATTGCCTCCGATTTGAAAATCATTTCACTAGGGCGCCCAGCTTCCAAATGTAACAATTAGGTCTTATTGACATTTAATTTGTACCCAGAATATCTCCCAAATATCTCAGCTGCTTCAATGATCTTAGGTAGGGCTGTACGGATATCAGATGTGACGATCGTGATATCATCCGAGTAAGTCAATACCTTAAACGCTCTACTATGTATCTCGACTGGTTTTATTTCGGGATTAATTTCTAGATAATTTGTAAAGGGTTCGATATAAAGAGCAAATAGCAAGGGGGAGCAAGGACAACCTTGTCTTGCCACCCTTGCTATTACGATGTTCCCTTAGAGCTTACCCGATATACGTAAAGCAGCTTTTGGTTGGGTATATAATGCCTGTACAGATGTAATAAATTCTTGCGGAAGTCCCTTCCATGCTAGAACTGCCCACAGGAACCTCCACGAGACCCTGTCAAATGCTTTTTCTGCATCTAACAGGGCCACAGCAACAGGGGAGTTAGTAGCCTGTGACCAGTCCAGCATGGAAACAATCCTTTTGACATGATCTGTCGTATCTCTGTGTTTGATGAACCCTTGTTGTCTACTGGACACCAAACTAAGCATGAGATCATTAAGCCTATTAGCGAGTAGCTTCGAATAGATCTTGCTGTCCGCATTGAGTAGCGAAATTGGTCTATAAGACCCCATTTCAATATCTTTCTTCCCTTTTTAAAAAAAAAAAATCACAATAATTGCGTCTGACCAGGATTCCGGGCAGTTACCTAAAAAGGCTTGTTGGCACACCTCTAATAGTTCGCTTTTTAAACATATTCCTAAAGATTCGATAAAACTCAAGTGGAATATTGTCAGGACCCATAGCTTTGCCGGGGGACAACCCTAATATAGCTGCCTCAACTTCTTCCCATACTATAGGGCAGCCAATAGTTCTTTTTGTACATCTAAAAGTTCGTGGGGTTCTAAATCCTTCAAAAATTCTCCTTCATCCTGTACAGGGAACTCTGCCACAGTCGCACTGTACAGAGATTGATAAAAACTTCAAAAGGCTTCTAAAACGCGGTCCTTAGTTTCTTGCAGCACTCTGTTTAAATCATTAACCTTTACAATATCATTAAAGACTGCCTTCTGTCTTAATCTTTTAGCCAGAGTTCTACCTGTTCTCTCACTAAATTCATATGCATCTTCCTTATACTGAAGAAATTTCAATGCTATTTGGTTAGCAATGTTTGCATGAGCTGCCGCCCTTTTAATATTCAAATCCCTCTGGGCATTAGCTGAATCCAAGCCTGGTCTAATTATTTCGGCTAATTTCCGCTCCGTTAATATAACTAAATCAAAACCTTTTTTGTGTGTGGCCCAAATCTTTTTCCGCTTAGAATTCGAAAATCTAAGGGTTTCTCCTCTGACAATGGATTTAAAAGTATCCCAAATGACTTGATTTGAAGCTGTTCCTTTGTTAAATTAAAAAAAATCCCGAATTGCCTTGGTCATAAATTGTAGATACTCCTCATCTAATAATACATTTCTTTCAAAAGACCAAACTTGATGACCTGTTTTTTGCTGCGGGTGTAAAATAAGATTCATTCTTAGGGGATTGTGGTCAGAAACAATTTTAGGGTGTATCTCAATATCAATCATACCTAACAATGACGAAGAAATGAAAAAATAATCTAGGCGGACAAATTTGGTGTAAGGGGAGGAAAAAAATGTAAAGCCTGGATCGTCCTCATGTAAAAAATTCCAGACATCGTAAAGGCCACGGTCCAAGCACAATCAGCGTAGTGACGAAAAAACCTGCTTCTCTCTATCTGAATAAGGACATATGTCCTACTGGGCATCCATATGAATATTAAAATCGCCCCACACCACCAATGGTTGGGGCCACGTTGTCCAACTCTATATTCAGATAATTCATAAGTTCAGCATCGTCCAGATTTGGACCATATACGTTACAGAGAGTGAATCTACAAGAAACCACCTTGAATTCGCTTATTGCCCAGCGGCCCCATTTATCTTCTGAACTTTTCATACAGACGCCCAGCCCCCATTTCATGAAAACAGCTACCCCTCGTTTGATCCCGGTTTGCTTGGAGCAGACCACCAGTTCTAACCCTAGACTTTTCATACACCCTCTATTTGCCCATGAGATATGGGTTACCTGTAGGCATAATATATCGATATGTAATAACTGCACAATTCTGACTAGTACATACCTGTTTTTAAGGTCATTAAGTCCACACACATTCAAAGTACAAATCTTTAATTTCCTATCCTTTTTTTCTATAAAGCATTAGACCACGGAAATTCAGTACAAAGAAACAAAAAGTATAATCTCTGGACGTTTTCTGAACGAAAAGAACCATTTCTGACTGTGTCTTGACTGCTGCTGATTTTTCACACACCCCCACCAACACCCTACCTCCACTACCGTGACCCTTCCCCCTCACTCCTTACCCAAGACCCTTCCCTTCCTCCCCACCCAGCCCACACATCCCACCATATGAGGCCCAGGGGCTATCAGTGAGAGCTTGTAGTGCTTGATTGCATTTCTAGAACTGCCATGCCCCGGAACTGGGAATGCCAGATTACAATGAAACTTTTACACTTTTCTGTTGTGAGAGGGAGGACTGCCCTCTCTCAATGCTTTCACAAGTGCATGGGGATGCTTTAAGACCTGTCGCATATTTATCTGCTTTCCGTGACCCTGTAGCTGCAGAACTGTCTTAAAGCAGTTGCAGCAGTGGGTGTCAGAACCAAGGTGTGCAAGAATTCTGTTATGGGATATCCTCTTATAGTGATGGTTCTCCATTCAGTGGAGACTCTACTGACCCGCACATGAACCCAGCATCTGACAAATAACTGATTAACAATCATAGTCATATTGGCTGCTAAAACGTCACTTCAAAAAGATGCTCATGGGGAGGAGCTATGCTAGCAACCAAGATGGCCGCAAAAGCTCCCGGCTCCGCCGACCTCCGCCGGCTGCTCATGAATCCTGACTTCCATCCTGATTTCCCACCGGACTCCCGTGCAGCTGAAGTGCGCCTGACTCTAAAGGTGCAATCCCGGAATTTCCAGCTGGTCAAATGATGAAGATACGCCGTGCGCCATTCTCGGCCTAACCCAGAGTTGAAGCCGAGGCCTGGAGTTCTAACCCAGCCGGGTTGGAATTGAACAACATTTTGGATGGTGATCAGGCGGCAGCTTTATCCCGCAACTGCGACGGCTTGACATACCGACTGCTTTGGTCGGGGATCTGCTGCCCGGAGGCCCTGTTGAGCTCCCGGGGTCGATGGGCTTGGTTCCTCGCTGGCGGCGACGGTGCTGAGATCGTGCTTTTGAAGTGCCCCCAGTCGTCATCTGCACTGCCTTTGCCTGGTGTCCCGGAGAAGTCGACCTCCGGGACTCAGATACCCGCCCGGTCGCTCACTGAGGGGCGATGGAGCGGGCTGAAAGTACACCGTCGCTGCACACTATAATGGCCGCCATTGGGGAGCTCCACATACGAGTCACCGCCACCGTCCAGAGGATGGTTGTAACGGTTGATAACATCTGCCGGAGACCGGACTCCGACCCTTTGTTGGTGGTGAAGTGAACCAAGATGCCTCACCCGCGGAGCAAGCTCCGATTGCTGCCGAGGACCCTGTGCGGAAGTCGGACTTTGAAATTGTTTGCGACCCCCAGATGGCAGCGAGCGAGCCCGAAACTATCGGATGTGTGTTTTGCCCTATATCGATATCGCCCGAGATAAATGCGACTATTCCTGTACTCCAGTGTGAGTTTTCCAATGAATGTCGGATTCCTACCTCGCCCCTTTTATCTCAGAGTGATCAAAAACGCTTTACTGACTTATTGCCGGTGGGCAGTGAACCTTGTTTGACTTTTGGACTTCGTAAACGTCTATCCTGGTATCACTCCTTTCGTGTGGACTTTGAAACTTTTCTATTTCTGGATATCCCTTCTGTGATGGCGGTTCGAATGGACAGGGCTCGCATGAAGGATCGTAGCGGCCAGGGTTGACTTTGACCGTATGGGTTTGGAAAAAGACTCCATTTGACACAGGACTGTGCCTCATGATTGCACGGGAGAGGGGTGGGTTTTTTACACGCTTCCCCCTGTTGGATTTTACTTGTTGCGTTTTCTTATCCTGGAAACTTATGGGGTGGGTTGCGGCTGGCGGGGGGCAAGAGGGACCGGGGGGGCATGTACGATATTCCCTCCTCCACTTTCTTCTTTCCTTCTTTTAGGTACAAGTTCCGGGGCGACAGGCACACTGCTAGTGGGGATGGGCCGTAGCCATTGCAGAGGTGTAGGGTGGGGGGGATCGGGGAGGGGTTTATTGTTTTATATTAGTTTAGTTCTATGGCCTTTTTTTTTCTTCTTTCTTTCTTCCTTCACAAGAGACGGGTTGATCATCCTGGGTCGATTTTCCTATTGGTCGGGTGTCTGCTTTGGCTCTTAATATCCTGTGTCATGGGTGGGCGGGCTTTGTGGAATACTGTTTTGTCGGATGGCTGTTAATTTTTCCCTTGACGCACATATCGTTGCCGTAATTGCATCCGTCTGTAAAATTGTTTTCTACGCATTGTGTCCTTGCTCACCTATTGATGTATCGTTTTATAACTATGGCACCCAATTTATGTATATTCTCTTGTTTTTCTTCAATAAAACCCCCCCAAAAAAAAAAGATGCTCCTAACTCAATCCTGCTTCACTATTTCCCTTGCCTCAAAATGAGATGATTGATGGGGAGGTTAAACATGATTGTCTGGATGTCACAGAAGTGTGCACCAAGCTAAGACCTTATATTAAAGGTGAACCCCTCAAAGAGTCAGATTATATATTGTTTGTAGGCGGCTTTGCCGGCAAGACAGTGGAGGAAACTTGAGGGCTGTATAAACGGTTTACACCGTTGAAGGAGTAGTGGAAGTTTCCTGTCTCTGCAGATTTACTTCTGCCCAAGTGGCTGAATTAATCGCTCTTACAAGAGCTTGGAGTTTTTTAGACCAATTGGCAGTGATTATTTTCACAGGCAGTCAATATGGCATTGGTGTCATTCATGACTTTGGCGGGTATGGTCACAAAGGGAATTTATGTTATCTTCTGGTTCCCCAATAAGAAATTGGTAACATGATATGAGATTGCTAGAGGATTTACAGATGCCTCAAAAAGTCACAGTGGTTAAATGTACACTGGAGTGACAAGGATCATGTGACAGCTGGTAACCGGTAAGCTGACAAGGTTGTCCGGTACTGTGCTCATTGGTCCTGTGCAGTTAAGGGGGATATATGCAAATAAATCCAAGAATGATACCAACTTACTTGTCCATAGCTGATACTGAGGCTGAGGTTAAAAGGTTGTAGGAGGAGGTTTCAAAGACCAAACACCAGGGTTGGATCAGAGCAGGTTATTTTAAGAACAAGGATGAGATGTGGGTGTCGATAGATGGAAGACCAGTGTTGCCTGATATCTTGTTATCCCAAAATACTAGGCATCTTCATAGTCCCACAACACATAGGGAGAGATCCTATGGTTTGATTGTTTTGCCAGAATTGGCTTAATTCCAATTTCGCACATAGAAACTTAGAGCGCCTATTGGGACATCTGATCACACTAGACCAGGACAATTTCAAAGTTTCGGGCCAACCGCGATGGAACCCTGCGTAGCTACTTCTCGCGGTAGGTCTCGGAAAAAGTTTTCCTTTTGACTTAGAAACCTTTCTGGAGTTTTTCTTCCCGGGGTCCCTGGAAGCTCTCAGCCAGTCCAGATTCAGTGAGGATTTACCAGAATGTCTTCCGACAAGCTCCCAGTCAAACAATGGAAGTCGGACCTCTGGAAATCTCCAGTGTGACGAACCAGAGATCCAGGTGGCCGTGCGGTTGAAGGTGGGCGGCTGGTCCCGGTCACCAATTCTACTTTCAGACTTAAAAATGTTACTGAGCTTTTTCTCCTGGGGTCCCTCAATGCTCTTCACAACGTTGGATTCGATGAGGGCTTTCGGGCTTGGGTTTCCAAAAAATCTGGGTCAAACTCTAGAAGTCAGACCTCCAGAGCTTTTCAGTGGATGAACCTGCATGGGAGGCTGGAACGCCGGCTTGACTGGCCAGGTCATGTCAGTCCACTTATGGAAATGTTTTTCAAAGTTGCTCCAAACTTCTGGAACTTCTTCCTGAAGTTCCCTTGAGGATCCCAAAGAGTCCAAAATTTACTCCAAGGGTCTGGAAGCTCCTAGATGGTCCACAGGGTTGTTGTGCCAGATTGTGCAGCAGGCACAGTCAGTCAGAGTGCATGGCCTGGTTGGTGCAAATAAAACTTCTCAGCATGGGCCCTTCTTCTTCCTCTTGTTTCAAGCAGCAGATCTGAGAGGCAATGCCTCTCTCAGATACTTATTCAGTGTTCTCTGAGGGCACACTGGAAGGTACTCATGTCCATTTAGGTGCCGGGCAACATCACAGAGCATGATCATTTACTCCATAGTATGGCATAATGGAATCCCAAAAAACACAATTTCAACAAAATTAATTATGGCTGAAGGCTCAGCAGAGAGGCAAGGGCTGGCTCAAATAACCTCTAGGATGGCTCATCACCATATTCTCCCTCCCCCTGATATCTGCACATTCCTTCCATAAGCCTAGCTGGTTTCTTCTGCCTGTCCCCACCTTCTTTTGAAGATCATTGTTTACACACCTTCCCCATTGTTATAGCATTCCTATGCACCAGAACCCTCTCCGCCCAGAATGGCTTTTTCACCCCAGGGGCTTTTTATCACCTCATCAAAGCAGCCTGGCTAATCCACTTAACTCTGACCAATCAGGGCACTGGAAGGCTGAATTTTGGCTTACAGAAAAGAAAGTCTTATAACTTCTTATCTGTACACTTTAGGATAAATTCAACAATATCATATTGTTGGATTTATCAGTACCATTTTAGTAAGTCCTTGAATTATATTTGTTGAAATTTCCTGAAGGAAGTAATCTATATATATATAAATGAATGTATGTATTTTTGTCTGTCTGTCTGTTTGTCCTTTATGCATGTCTGTCTGTCTGTCTGTTTGTCCTTTATGCATTACTACACCCTTTATCCGATCGCCATGAAACTTTGGGACGTTTTTGAGTACACTCCTGCAAAGGTTTCTGGCATATGCATTACTACACCATTCATCCGATCGCCATGAAACTTTGGGAAGTTGTTGGGTACACTCCCGCGAAGGTTTCTGGCATACATTTTTAAAAAATATCGTCCCTCCAGGGCCCTCATAATCTTTTGAATACTGATGTACGCACCAGACGGAAAAACAACAAATCGTGTATCCACAAGCACTCGAATAAATAAATAGAATTAAAACACCATTCATCCGATCGCCATGAAACTTTGGGAAGTTGTTGAGTACACTCCCGCGAAGGTTTCTGCCATAAAAATCTTTTAAATATCGGCCCCCCAGGTCCCTCAAAATCTTTCGAATGCTGATGTACGCACAAGACGGAAAAACTAAAAATCTTGTATCCACAAGCACTCGAATAAATAAATAGAATTAAAACGACACTTTGAAATGTTTTCCATATTAAAATGAATATGTTTCAATAAAAATGACACAATGTAAATTGAATGTTATCATGACGGGTTTCCTTGAATTTCCTTTCTTCGGAGATCGCAGCAACGCGCGACGAGTAAGCTAGTTAATTAATAAATTCTTACCATGTTAACCTATGTGGCGGGGATCTGCAGTGGGGAAAATTAACTCGGCAATTTCTCCAACTCCAGGGCTTATAAAACATCTTTTATAAGGACCCTGCCTATATCTACAGGACCCCCTCCCACCCGAGAATACCCAGGGAAGAATCTAGGGGTTCTGTGTATGTAAAAATATTGCATATCCTCACTCCACAGTGCTCCTAGTACAGAAGTCGATTTTGGGAAGCACTTTATAAGTACCTTAATCTCCCCCCTCCCCTGGCACACATAGGGGAGACCCTGGTGGTACTTAATATGCCAAACTATTGTAGTTTATTAATTTTCAAGTGCCACAGCTACCAAAGTCAAGTTTGGGCACACTTTATATGTTAAAAACAGTGGTGCAACACAGGGCAGCTTTCAAACTGACCTCAGGCCTCACCAGCGCATACATGCAAGTGCAGAAAGGGCTGCTGGCCTCTAAACTGCCATGTCCTATTATATACTAGGGACTTAAAGGTTGTTTGATTTCCCTTCCCCATTATGTACTAGGGCCTTATAGGGGAGGTTGTGCCAGTCATAGGGGAACCCTAACCCTGTGTACCCTAGTGTATGTAGGTGTTTTCACTGTATTCTTTAGTGTGTTTTCAGCATAGCACTGGCCCTGGGCCTGGTTAGGCAGGGTCCAGGGACAGTCAGATTCAGTTACTACCTGTACCAGTCAGCAAAACACAGTGTGCCCAGGGCACAGGATGACTGTGCAAAAATCGCAAAGACCAGCTTTGCAGTTTGCATCAGTAGAAACTTTGGAGAGCATACATCAGCTTGCTGTTATTTCTAATAATAATGGTCTGATTTTAGGGAAGCCATGAATACTTAAAATCCTGATAGGCATAAGTCGTTAGTAGCTGGAGTATTAATCATTGCTAATATAGTATTAGATGCTTTGCTTATAGGATTAAGCTCCCCTACGCCCACTGAACCCATTGGATCCACTGTTAAACCTACCACACCTATTTTTGCCATAGAACATTTCACAATTTCAATTTTAAAGTGTTACATAATGCTACTTCAAAAGGAGATTTTTCCTCAAATGCATATTTCAGATGGCTTAATGAAGATACCAACACAATGGATCCGACGAATGACTATGTATGCACCCCGTTGCCTGCTTCAGTACCTGAGGGTATTACATACCACCAAATTCCTCTTACCTATGGAATCACATGCAGCATTTCGCTTAGTCTTTTATATCGACAGTGTCACTTTGAATATTACTTTGCAAATTATGAGTTAGTCTTTTCAGAAAGTCTGATGTACAAACATCTGAAATCACACCCTAATGCAAATGAGATGGAAACAGTTTGGAATTTCTATCAACCTGTAAATAAGCTTGACACTGCTTATGCCCATGGATGGAACTTGTCTTGCTCCATGACGGCAATTGAAAAAAAAGTTATCAATACATAAGAGGGTGGAAGAAGAGTGATAGAGTAGAGGAGAGAAATGGGAAAAGATCAGGGCAAAGATAAATGGGCAAAGGAGGAAATTAAGCATATAGAGCTGGGAACCCAACCTACATGAACTTTAAAGTGCAACACCTGGGCAAGTTGTGTGTGTATAGAGGATTAAAAGTGGTACATGACAAGTTCATCGGAGAAAATAAGCATGGACACACATTTGATTTAAGGGGGTAATGCAGAACAGATATGGGAGGGATTTATTTGGATGGAAGGATAATTTGAATTACCCAGAAATGACCTAGAAATTGGGCTGGTACCTGTTATTTAGTTGAAGTATTTCCAGAGATGTATCACATAGTGATGCTAGATAGGCACTACAATAGTTTTCCTCTTAGACCCCAATATAGTAGTAGTGCTTCTGAATTAGTACGAGATATTTTCAGTACAATGATTCCCTCTGTGGGAGCTATTTTGAATGACCTGAAGATTACAACTCTTTACTACCATAGTAGATACATTGGCAACTGGTATTTCTGAATCATTGCTGGCAATTGATACTGAAATGATAGCTATTAGATCCCTAGTGTTGAAAAACCACCTTGCATTGGTTATTTTTCTGGGAAAGGAAGGCAGAGGCTGTAAGATGTTGCGGGTTCAGGAATTCTACACCTAAATACTACATAAGATTGAAGAGATAAGAGGGTTTGTAGAAAACATAACTGAGTTGAAACAAGACTTGAAAGACTTAGGAGCTTCAGGTGCTTGGGAAGCAATTGTAAAGGGGTTTGCTAGTTTGGTAACATAGATAATGGGCCTTTAGGTACTATATTGAGGTCTATTATAATTATTGTAACTTGGTAGATTAGCTTGTTTGCTATGTTCAAAGGATTCAAGTATACAAGATCAAAGAAAGTAGTGGTTGATGAAATGGAGTGAAGAGAAAGAGAACTAAAAAAGAACTAGAAGAGAGCCATTGTAAGTTCTACAACACAAATTTATTTCATAAATGAATCAGGTATATTTAAATTTGGGGTCCAGAACCTTAGAAAAAGGAAACAGTCCTCTGCCAGCATCAGTTGTCTAATAGTTGCTTTTGTAGACAGTTTGCAATAAGAATGTTCACTTTTTGGATCAGAAACTTAAATGTAAATAATGGCCATTTACCAAAAAACTAGTAAATTGGCACCCGTGGAAGTAGCTCGTGAATAGGGTGAAATTTAGTCATTTTTGGAAATGGCAAACATTGGCAGTAGTAGTCTTGGAAAGGTGAGCCAGTCTCAGATTTCCAGGCATGCTACTGGCCATCAAACACTAAGCCTGGGTGGAATTGTAATTATACCAGTGTAATTCACATAATTTCAAGTATTTTGAGTTACGCGTGTTACGCAAAATTCTTGAAATCATGCCATCATGTCCCTTTTTATGATTATGCACCATTCAACGTAAAAATCTGCAGAGAACGTGCCTTTCACATCAAAATTTACCACAAACACATGGAAAAAACAGAACAAGAGTAGCTGTTGTTCACTGTGCTTTTAGTTGCACTGTGTTTTTTAGCATGAAATTCTCCCTCATGTCAATTTATTTAATGCTAAAATACAGCACAAAATGACATATTTGTATTTCATATTATTACACGTAAATCTGCTGACATTTCATGTAATTACACAAAAGCAAACTCCGGGCATTTCACACATTTGTCAAACACCAAAAAGGTGATGAGAGGCATGCTTCCAATTAGTCTAAACATTGGCAATCACTTATCTGAAACACTCCTTTTATACTTGTAAGAACAAGATGTTGAAAGAAATAATTATTTTGAGCCCAACCTTTAACGGCTATTTTTAAACTGTTTTATTGACAGCAAAACGTGGGTCTTTTAAATAGTGTTTTAATTTATTGTATATGAGACATGAACTTCTATTTTTATATGTTTTCAATGTATGCAATGGCTTTAATTAACCAAGCCTAATAAAAAATAATTACTTACTTACTTACATTCGGACTAGCATTCCAACCCATACTTTTTGGCCCACTGTGCCACAGTGGCCAATTTAATGCAGATCAGTACTGACCCTCCTCCTCATGGGAACAGTCTATGATAAACATTGCTCCTTTCACCCCTTCACCTTGCAGCCTAATGCTTTTTCAGTTGGGAAATTTGAAAATCACATTCTCCGAATCTCACTGACTAAACTTTACCTGTCAACTCAAGAAGAAGGAGAAGTGTTCATCCAGATGTCATGGATTTTAAGTAATCAATGAAATGCTAATGGGACTACCTTCACAACAAGAAGCAAGCGTGCTAGAAATGAATCCACCAAAGGCTGTTCGATGACAGCAGGGCTCTCTCGGTACACAATGGAGCCTTCAAATAAGATAACAACTTTAAGGTCACTGGTCTCGACAATAGTTTTCACTGAATTGTAGAGGTGGACAAGCAAACAAATTAACCGGGAGAGCCGCACTATAGCAGAGCCAACGTTCTGCCATGGATCTTAGAGTCCATGCATAAGCAGAGCCCTGAAAATGTTTCCTATGTAATGAATACCACAAATATCACTAAAATATGATAAAGTCTCTTCAGAATTGAAAGCGGTACACAATATTAAAGGCAAATATTTGGCTAAATCCATACAGTTTAACGAGGGGAAGCCACTAATTATCCAGGTTTTTCTCGTTTCACTTTGCAGATATCAGCCACTAAATGGTTATCATTCATCTTTCCTTAAGTTAAGGCTTTGCTTTTGCCTGTTTGTGCATTTTTCTGCAGTTTTTATATAGCGTGACCTCGCGCCAAAGCACCAATAACATTACAAAAGGTCACTGTTAATTGTTTGTAAGCAAGGGGAGATTACATGATTTTCCCAGAATCACCAGATCCAATCCATAGACTCTAATCTAGTTACCTAATACCAAAATCGACAGCTCTGGCCATAAGGCCACATCCAGGGTACATGGAGGTAGTTGGGCAGGCAGAAGCCACAAAAAAGCTTGGCTCGTGATATGCTCCAGCTTTCAGTGGCTCACCCAACTCTACCGAATTGTAGATTAGATACAATTTGTATGAACACCTAATTTCAGCTCTAATTTCTAAGAGGCAATTTTAATCATACTTCAAGCCGTGGGCAATCTTAGGATTGATCCATTAACTGTATGTTCATCTGCAGTCTCACATTGTTCAAATGAGCGTGTAGCAGACTGTGGATTGGTAGTTTCCCCCTACAGCTCCACCCATACTTCGTAATCAGTCAGGGACACAACTGGACCCCATTTTGTTTTTTTGTAGGTGGGGGCAGCTAAGGTTTTAAATGTTTGACGGCGGAGCCACCATTGAAGGCGGAGTGGTAATTATATTCAGGGTCTACCTTTACAGATAAATGTTTGATTTGAATGCTTAATTAAAAGCAGGATTTTTAGCTTGAGTCTCTATTCATACACCATTTATTAGCATCTAATACATTTATGGGTAGATGCATCATTGTTGCCGTTTGCGATTCCTAAATTGCGAAAGTTAAGGAATCACAATTTAGAAATCGCAAACGGCAATGCATGAACAATTTGCATTTATTTTTGCGATTCGGTATTTTTCCTTAATTGCGATTCACAATTTGCGAATCGCAATTAAGGAAACCCCTTCCCATTGATTCCTATGGGCCAAAAGGCCCATAGGAATGAATGGGAAGGCAATCACATTTTGCGATTTTCAAATTGCAATTCGCAAAATGTAAATGCAATTTCAAGGGTGCAGGGGGGTCCAAAGAACCCCTCCCTGCACCCCTGAAATGTAACTTTAAATGCAATTTACACACACACATGTCCCACGAAGGATGTCGAGTGCTGGGGGGTCAGTGTCCAGATTGGATACCAACAAGCCTTGACAACTGCAACCCACGTGGTCAGAGAAAAGATGCTTTGGAGAGGACCAGCAAAGTCCTGTGGGCTCTCCAAGTGATAGAGAGTCAGGGCACATCTGGAGTAACCAGGAAAGCCCACTTAAAGTTAAAGTTCCCTTCTCAGGGACCCACAGGTTGACGGACTAGGGATCGCGAAGAGACCTTGAGAGAAATCACAAATTACCAGCCCACGGAACACTCGTGGAGTGTAGGCTGGTAATCTGCAGTGGAAACACTGCTTGGGGTCAGGACTACAAGTAGCCCAAAGCACAGCCTCAGGGGTCACCAAAAAGCATATGCTGCTGCAAATGTACACAGTGCCCAGGGGTTCGGGTTGCACGGTCCCCACGAAGGATGCGGATCTCAGAATTGCTGAGAGCATGGATCAACCTCAGACACCAAGGGAACCCACCTCCTGTATTGCACAAATCTTTGGAGTCCTTCAGCAGCTGCATAGATGCAAACCAGACAGATGCATTTTAACTTAGTGCCTGCCTTGCAGGGGAGCAACTCCTTTACTCCAAGGGAGATTTTTCAGCCATCCAGCATCGTCGAAGTACTTGGTTTCTTTAGCAGAGTTTAGTACAGGTAAAATCTAAAGTCCTGTTGTCAGGGGTTCCTATTTTATACCCAAGGAAGGGGTGGGACAAACTCTGGGGACCCACCTATGGGATGGTCAGGACAGAGGGGTGGCTACACCATGTCCTTTGTCCAGTTTCACACCAGAGCAAATTGCTCCTGCAACCGGTTTGAGCTGGACTATGCACTGGGACACCAAAGGTGCCCCCAGTGCAGACATCAAAACCCTCTGAGAGTGCACCCACCCAGCCCCAATAAACTAAAGCCAGTCTGGGAGGTGGTCACACTCCCCTGTGACAGGAAACCTATTGTCCAGCCATCACAATTGCGATAACAAGTTTCCAATTTAAATATTGCCAAGAGTATATACCAGCGGGCCAGTATGAAAGGTTGGGTAAAGGGTACATCAAGTCAACATGGAAACTACCTTATACATACACATGTTACAGTAAAAAGAAAAAGAATGTATTTCTTAGTGGTAAAAATTGAAAACGATCACTAAGCGGTACACTTCTGTGTCAAGGTATTAACTTGCATGGGGCCTGCGAAGGGTCTTCCAATAACCTTTCATGTCACCTGCACGGCACTCCTGCAAAACAGATAGAGCCATTCTTTAGACGGCTTTCTAACGGGAGCTATATTCTAATAGTGGACCACAGCTGTTGTGGCATGGTGCCAGGGAAAGCCTATCTGGTCAGCGTTAGTTCCATGGTCACTTGCTGTATGCAAGTATTGTATCCAAACAGCAATCCAGATATGGAGGCGGCAATATGGCCTTGTTTGAATATATCTTCTATTCGAATTGATACTTTAAGCAGAATGAAGTCTATTCTTTTACAGACGACTGTGCCTTTGACCTCGTCCAGAGAAACGTATGATCTGCAAGTTGCAAGGACAACGGCAGAGATACATAGCCTTTTATCAACAAATTGCCCCGTGCATTTCGTAGAAATACTGAGCCAAATCCTAAATATGTCAGATACCAGTGGCATCGCACATGTAATTAAGACAATTTTTTCGGGACTGTTAGCACCCTTTGAAACAGTTATGGGCATCTTCCCCAATTTTGTCCATTCTGTCTTTGGTGGCCTACCTATACTTTTGGGACTCGTGGCAGGAATTTTATTTTTGATTCTTCTGCTCCGATATGGCAAGCCAAGTCGCAGACAAGACTCCAGCAACGATGGAAAAAACAATCCTAGCAGTACGCTACCGGGACCGCATAACTAAAGTCCTCGGATTAGCCCGGCTAAGAGATCTGAATATGACCTGGTTTCTTTCATTCAGACCAATCTGGCAAAATTGAATCTTACCTGTGCTTCGATGTATGCTATGCGGAGAAGAATGCGTGTTGGGCATCTGTCTTACACTACCATCAGCAGTACCAATGGATACTGATACCTTGCTAGGTCCGGTAACGACTCATGCATCGTGTTGTCCCCAGCGGCTACCCATTCTGATGACGGCATTCGTTGAGACTTCACCACTACGATTATGTGGCAGTGAAGTACGAGATGAGAGCAGCATCACCCAGGTACAACCTTCAGTGAGCATTGCTGATCCTGACATCGATGATAGCAATCATTCTCACGACTGCACTGTTGCAGCATTTTCAAACTTGGTCGAACTTTCACCTGATGCGGTAGACCAATTTTTTGCGAGTCTGTCTGAAATGATGTTCTCCCCTGAACAGAAAGAATAACTTTCTAAAACAAACGAGCACACAGCGTTCCTTGAACTCTGATTTCGGCCTTCAGCTTTGATAAACAAAAGCTACTGAAAACATTTGGAACAATTTTTTCCCCTGAAAGTGAAATTATTTTTTTTTCCCTTCCAAAATATTTACCTTTTTTCTGGCACATGTACTTTGCTTAAAGTAGAACTATTCTTAGAGAACAGAGCTTCTATTTTAGGGACTCTAGAGACAATATTTTACCTCAGCCTCTAGCACATGTACAGCATTTTGTATTATTATGTGATGGAATGGTCTCGACCTTCTCTTCTGTATTCAGAGCCATTTCATGTGTAATGTTCGCAAATCATTCAGCTGATATATATATGCATTTTTTTAACTGAATGATACCACTGCTTGAAAAGCGTACAGTAGCAATACTCATTTTCATGTATTTACCATTTCAAATGCGAATTATGTATTTTGGGGTGGGTTGGAAAACACATGCACCATTATATGTTTACTATTGCTTAGTTTTAAGTAATGAGGGACATTAGATTGTGGAGTGGGTGTTGTATTTCTATCTAGGACCCTAATTCGATATTCCTGAATTATGCCCTTATATGGTTATAATAAATAATATCCTTATAAAGGCATAAGAATCATATCCATATTTAGTCGTAGCCCATGCAGTCCAAATTAAGCAAGGTTACTTCTACAGGCTCCTAGAGAGTACAACGAGTTCTCTAAACAAACCAAACCTCCAGCAACCTGGGAATTCCCCATGGCTTTGTTTTGAGTTGTCCTAGAACTCCTGTGAGCACTGTAAGAACGGCCAGTTCTTAGTGACATCTTTATTGACGTCTTATGTCAAACCTTACGTCAAACCCGGCACCTTTCAGGTACAGATTTACCAACGTTGCCTTAAGCAAACACACGGTGGTTTGGAGCAGAGTGGCTATCTACTTGCCCGAGAGCACAGCTGATGCGAGAGCCCACGGACGCCGCCCCTCCCTTTTGACGCACTGAGAGAGACACTGTCTTTTCTCCTGCCGATAAATCCAGCTCCGGTGTTCTCAGCCGCCCTTGCGGGTTGCTGGGATATTGAGTCCTGTGAGAGAGATACCAGACCTCCTGCTTTCTATTACCCAGGTACGGAGCTGACTAAACCCTTAAAGAGAATTCTTGATTCAGATTCTTGGCAAAACCAACTTAACTTAAACTGCTACTTACTTACTCCTTCCCACGTATTAGGCGTAGGTCAGGTACACCGGGGTAGGCGTATTTAGAAGCACCAGTTGAGTACGTTAGTCAATGTATATATGTATGTAAATATTTTATCCATTTTAAAGTATCATATGGCTAAGAAACCATATCAATGCTTTTACAGTATTATTTTATAATACTCCTTTTACTGTACGCACTTTACTTTATACTAAGTATTGCAATTGTGGCAATTCATTTCTCTTGCATGAGAAAGAAGACTGCTCAATAAATAACACCTTTTATTGAAAACGCCCGTCTCTCTATTCTCTGCACTCTGGTGAAACTAAGAATGCACGATTGACTGAGTAAAATAGCTGTCTATTGTTTTCATACGACTCTAGAGATACACTCTTATTCTGAGGGAGCAAAGTTGTCATGTTTATGGTTGTCAGAAGCTAATCCCTTCTTGTCTATCCAGGGAAGTTAAACTCCTCCTTGTTTACTCAAGAAAGTTTCTAGTGACCTCTGAGCTAGCTGGCAAAACTAATTAAGTCTAATATAGTCAGTAGAGACCTAGATGACCTCAGTCCTACGTCTAAACTGCTGTTTATATTATTCCAATGCGCAGAGCCTATTGGGAATATAGGAACTACACTACACACCACAACTCTCCAAATTGTAGTTGTAAGTATGACTCTAAGGTTGTTTGCTTTTTTGCTCATTTCATGAAAATGTATAATATGTTTTTCCATAGCACCAAGATATCCATAGGACCTAGATGAAGATGTGTTATAATTGGCTGATGCATGTCTGTCAACCTCTTGACTCAAAATTGCAGGTCATGTGAAGACTTTAAAATAGTGAACCAATTAAGGTGACTAGAGAACCAACACTTTTTTGGAGAATGTTCAAGGTTTAAAAAGTGGTTATTCCAATAAGTGTGAGTTAACACATATCCTATGTGTCCTGCTTGTGGTCAAAGTTAATGTCCATTATCACTGGAATTCGGATAGAAAATGTGGCTCGGGTGTAACTTGTTGAATTACTTATGGTCTGTTAAGTCTATTGTCCAGTGTCAAAATTACTGAATGATTTCATCATTGATGTCATGAATGATGCCATAGACATGTCAATATTGATGTCATCAATGTAATTTAACATGTCATGAATGATGCAATATGTGAGGTCCTACCATGTATCACGCATCAGGGGTTAGATCAGCGCAGTTTACTGCTGGTGGCTGCATCACGGCACTAAAATGCATTAGTCACGAATATTAAAGCTTCTGGGACTTACTTGTGCTCTGCTGCATTCTTATGACCAGTGACATTTATTTTGGATGGCCGTGCCCCTGGCTTCGTGCGCAGCTCCGATGCCGTTATAAACTAGGCAGTGAGGGTTGAAAGTTAAGCCACGAAGTGTTAATAAAAACTGATTTGTCAACATTTGCCATCAGTAATTACACTAATTGGCCTGGCCTCGTGGGCCACGAAGATCCAACTTCATAGTGTGTCGGTGATAAATAAGGCATTGTTTTGTTTTCTGACCTGAATGCCTTTGGCCAGCCTGGGTTGAGCACACACTTTAAAAAGTCCCAGTGCCAGCCGGCCTGCCCTCAGCTTCCTTGATTGAAACTCCTTCAATCGGAGCAGTGTGACCGGGAGGGCATAGTCACACTGGAATCAGAGATGCTGGCTGCCCAGCACCAGAAACCATCCTGCTGCTGTCAGATGATCACCACACGAGGACACCGGCAGGCACCTCAGCCCAGCACAAACGAGTCTGCATCCCCCAGCACGGCAGCAATTGAAGATGTTTGGCAGGCCCTGGCAGCCTCCTCTGGCTCTCGTTGGCTTAGGTGAGTTCAGCATATCTTACCGGAGAAAGTGGACATCTGCAGGGGCTTCTACTTTGTGTTGCAGTCTCCCCTTCACTTGAGTCTTTCTAATGTCTGTCGGGACGTAACCAGAGAGAGACAACAGAATTCAATCCTTGTTGGGGCAGTGGCTGACATTGATTTGGGTATCTGTAGTCCCAGACTGCGACTAAAAGCACAATGCATATCCAAGTAATTTTACAACTGTATTGCACACAGTATACATAGGCTGCCACAAAATGAGCAAAGAGTTCTTGTGTTAAATATGAAACAATTCATTTATATATATATATATATATATATATATATATATATATATATATATATATGCGGCAAGAGGCACCCGTGGACGAAGTGGAGCAGCGGCTGGTGGAACTGGCGTTTGAAAACTTAATTACCGACTGGCCCCCCGGAAAAGCGTGTGAGAGAATTACATCGAAACGCGCTACCAAATTGAGCGGAATATACAGCGGAACACGAACCCCGGAAGGGCGACCAGTCCCGTTGGAACTCGGAGACTGGGAAAATCTGGAACGGGTGAGTGACCGACGCTCTTATTTTGAACATTCCGGCAGACCACGTGAAGCCTGAAGCGAGGGTTGAAAGCCATTTTACAGAATATTGACTTTGCAGTAAGAAATGTTCACGGACAGTGAAAGGGAGAAAGAGGCAGATACACTGTTTGTACCTCAAACAGGAATCAAAAAGAAGGATACCTTATTGGAGAAAACAACAGCACCCAGCTCACTAACGAAGCTTTTCTCCACCTTAGAAAAGACATATGAGAGAGAAATCCGCAAATGGTGGGAGGCCACCAGCCTGCAGATATATTTAGAAGTAGGACGAGTCCCTAGAGGACTTAGAATCTTACTAGTCCCTTCATATGAGAATCCAAATAATGAACTGTTGCGGGAATGGTCGGAATTCATGACCGATGTGATGCAGGGTATGCTGAAAATGCTAGTCAAACATGCATGGAATGACAGAGTAAAGTTACAGGAAGAGATCAAGGACATAGAGGAAAAAATCAGTGGCGACAAAGACACCAAAAAATGTGAAGAACTGCGCGAACTGATGAAAAAGAGACTAATTGGCTATGAAAATACAATCAAATTGCGCAAACAGACCAAGTTCATCCGGGATGAAAAAGATTATGCAAATGGCAGAATCCTAACATTTGCTAAAAAATACGATGCTCCAAGAAAGACTTTACAACAGGGAAAATTGAAAAACAGAACCCCCGTAAGCACCGAATAATCAGAAGTATCTGAGGACGATTCATCTCGGGCGAAAAACACGTGTGTAGAAAGAGGAGCCGAAGGCGGCAGACACCGCACAGAAACAGGGGCTGAACCCTCCACATTGGCTCCAGAATTGGAACCTTTTTTCGAGGAGTACGAAGTTATAAGAGGACTGAGACAACGACCAGCAGCAACAACACATCCTCCAAGGGCAGCAAGAGGAAAACGAGGAGGGGCAGGAGGGGCCGCTCCAGAAAGGTCTACCCCGGTAGTGACGAGGAGTAGTCGAGGGAAGAATTGGAAATAAACGCAACAATTCTAGCGCAAAATACCATAGTCAACCTATCTGACAGGGAACTGACAGAAAAGGAAGAAAAGATTTTACAACTTGGCCTAACTTTTTGTCCCACTCCTGTGTTTGACTACACGCAGACACGAATAGATCTGTTCAGATTTATCAGAAAGATCAAACTACAGAAGATACATACAATGCATCCCAAAAAAATACCGATACATTGGGAACAGAGGCAATTGATCCTCTAGAGACACTAACAGGAAATGATCTAAATGCCATTGCAACAGCACAAACCCTAATCGGAACAAGCAGTACACAGGATTGGGAGACATTACCCACACAGATGCTAGAAGAAAGTGGGATTACCCAACAAAGTTGCAAAAGCACCATGATGATCAGATCAAAAAACTAATCCAAGAACCCCACATGATGGTATCGATACCTTTCAGGAAATTGTAATCGAGGAGTTGAAGAAACTACAGGAAGAGAAATTCAACTGGAGGAGAAAGAATCTGAGAAAAGATGAATGGGCAATAATTAAAAGCCTCAAAGAAGATGAGAATATCATAATCAAACCCAGTGATAAAGGCGGCAATATCGTCATTTTGAAACGCAGCCAATATGAGGATGAACCCTGTCCCAATTGAGGAATAAAGAACATTATACCCAAATAAAAAGAGAAAAACATGTGGAAAGCACTGTGGCCTTCAACAAACTGATTACAAAATAGAAGGACGATGGCATTTTGGATCTTAAAGACTGGAAGAATCTGAAATGTGAATTTCCTCAAATAGCCACGTTTTACCACCTACCTAAGGTGCACAAGAGTAAAGTGTGGCCACCAGGAAGACCTATCGTGTCAGCTAAGGATAGTTTGTTAGAGAATACCTCTACTTATATTGACAGTTTTATTTCTCCATTTGTCAAAGAACTCAGTTCATACTTAAAAGACACGAAAGATTTTTTGAGAATCATCCAAGGTGTGAAATGGGAGGAGGACATGATCCTAATCACACTAGACATTGCAAGTCTCTATACCTCAATCAGGCACGAAGATGGACTATTGGCAATGAAAAGTTTTCTAGACAAAAGACCTCTGAAATTCCAAAGTCATAACAAGATGCTGTTAGAACTAACAAGTTTCTGCTTGAGAAATAACATCTTTTTATTCTCAGGGCAGCTCTATTTACAACTCCAGGGGACCGCGATGGGCACGTGCTTCGCCCCCAGCTACGTTAATCTTTTCGTGGGCTGGTGGGAGAAGCACGTGGCCTGGGCGGGAGAGAATGAACGATGGATGAATAACATCATGTTGTGGACCCGCTATATCAACAATTTATTCTTGGTATGGCGGGGTACACAATGTGAGGCTGAAGAATACATAAAAGATCTCAACAATAACAGCCAAAATCTCAGCTTCACTAGCAGCATGAGTAAAAAAGAAGTCTTCTACTTGGACCTTCGAGTCTATGTCGAACATGAGATCATTCAAACTGCAGTCTATCGTAAACCCACAGCGGGCAACACAATCTTACACTCGGGAAGTTATCATCCGCGGAGTGTAATTAACAACATACCACTGGGGGAGTTCTTGCGTATGAAACGCAACTGCTCAACACATGAGGAATTCGAGAAAGCGAAAGGTGAATATAGGAAAAGATTCAGACAAAGGGGATACTGTAAAGGAATCCTTGATCAAGCTGAGAAAAAGAGTGATACAGTGGGTAGAAATTACCTACTGATGGAAAAACCCAAAGTAGGCAAATCAGAAATCAGAATGATTACAAGCTATTCAGAAAAATCACCAGAGGTCTTCAACATTATGAGAAGAAATTGGAAAATTTTGAAGACCGACTCTGTGATAGGAAAATCGCTTTCCAGCTATCCCCTTATCTCCTATAGAAAAGGGAATTCATTCAAGGACCATCTAGTGAATAGCCATTATGAATGCGGAAATAGGAGGAAATCGACAGTTGTGGGGTTTTTTCCCTGTATGAAGTGTAAGGCCTGTAAGAACTCACATAAGGTCAAGGAATATCAGGTACCAGGGAAAAAGAACAAAAGTAGGATCACGAAATTACTCAATTGTAATTCAGAATACACAGTATACTGCCTAGTGTGTCCCTGTGGAAAGAAATATATAGGGAGCACGGTTAAACAAACTAAACTCAGGGTTTTAGAGCATATGAAGGCCATCACCTCAAAAGATCACATCTACCCTGTAGCCCGACATTTTGAGGCGATGCATAACAGCAACAGCAATCTACTTACCTATTTCGCACTGGACCAACTAACCAGAACTGAGAGAGGAGGGAACTGGGTAAAAAAATTACGAACCCTAGAATCTAGGTTCATTATTCAGCTCCAGACTAAGACCCCAGGAGGGATGAACAACGAAGAAGAAATGTGGACACATATCTGAATCGTTGTCATCTATAACTTTTTGAACAGTAGTATAGACAATCAATTGGAGAAGAGGAATTTATTCCTAAAACCCTGTATCTGCCCACCCAAAGTATGAATGAAACAATCTGACCTTGTAAATATATAAAGGTGGTAACAAAACACGATGAATGCTGTGGATTAAGCCCATATAGGGCTAGACTGGAGAAACCACAAATAGGAAAATACACAACAAAAAAATATGTCACTAATCCGTGAACCATTCGATGGGACTCCGAACATAATGTTGGGGGACCTTACGAATTAACGGCACAAATAAGATAGGCAACCAGTAATATGTGAAATAATATTACTCATACTATCATAGACACTGCATACAAATTGATCTTTACATGCATAAAAAAATATCAAGTACATGAGTGTCTAACGAATATAATGAAATGTTTCAATGTCATGAATTTTGTGATTCATTACACATATTATTTAACCACTATAAGATGGCCGCCATGAAGAATGTCTGAATTACATGAATTGTGCCGTTTTTTATGTTTATGTTTTATGCACGTGACAGGAAGTCACCAAGAATTTTATTTAAATCACTACAAAAAAATATGCTTGTTTACACTGATGAAGGCGGCAACGCCGAAACGCGTTTGTAACCTTGCCAAAATTGCAAAGAAACTGTAAATAAATCTTGGCGAACCACGCGAGAGAGGCTCAGAGTGCTCTTTTTTGGAAAACGGTCCCGAGGATCGAGGGACCTGGTGTTGGGAAAATATATATATATATATATATATTCACTGAAAAAACCATAGGTTATAGACTATATACAGTTAGGAATTAGCATTTACAAAACCTAGAAAATTCACTGAAAAAACCATAGGTTATAGACCATATATAGTTAGGAATTAGCATTATCAAAACCTTATTTTACTCACACAAAACCATTGAAATTCGCATATATAGTTAGTTACACTAACTATATATCGCGCACCCGCAATCCACTGCTGATGATGTCACATATTACATCATTCATGACATGGTCAGTGACCTCACTGATGACATCACTGATGACATCTCAAATGACATCACTGATGACATCACTGATGACATCATCCAGTGACTGTGTGTTTCTGTAAAGTTTAAATATGTTTTACATATTGAAGAATGAGTGGATGTATAAGTGTCTGAATGAAGGTTTTAGTAGGTGCGTGATTGACTGTATGAGTGAGTGATTAAATGCATCTTACTGAATGCATGGGTTAGTGACTAAACTGTCTGAAAGTGTGCATCAGTATGTCTGTTGTTGTGCAAGCTGCTGCATGTGTTAATCAGTAGCTATATGAGTGGCTATATGGGTTATTGATTAGTTGCCCAAGTATTTGTATGGGAGACTGAGTGTGTGTGTGGCTGGCTGGGAGGTGTGTGACTCTGTGCAGATCAATGTGTACTTGTATCAGTGATTGTATAAGAGAGTAAGTATGTGTTAGTATATGTTTGAAAATGTAAGGTGTTCTATGTTTAACTGTATAAATGAGAAAATGGAAGTGTGATTGATTCTTTACAGGACTGACTAGGTGTGTGAGTAACTCCATGGATGAGTGGCAGAGTGTGAGTGTCTGTATAGGTGTATGAGTGCATATGATAGTGTTGTAAAGATGAGTGATTGTATGTATGAATGATTGTATGGGTGAATGAGTGAATGTGTGTGTAGACGTAGGAATCAGTGATTGCGTATGTAGTAACTAGTATTGGTGTGTCAATGGTTTCAAAAATTATACTCTGTATTTAACACTGGGTGTAACAGAGGTTATATTAGAGTGTGAGGAGATGCATTGTATTATCACATGAATGATGTCATCAGTGATGTGATCATTGATGTCAAATGAGATGTCATCAGTGATGTCATCAGTGATGTCATTTGAGATGTCATCAGTGATGTCATCAGTGATGTCACTGACCATGTCATGAATGATGTAATATGTGACATCATCAGCAGTGGATTGCGGGTGCGCGATATATAGTTAGTGTAACTAACTATATATGCGAATTTCAATGGTTTTGTGTGAGTAAAATAAGATTTTGATAATGCTAATTCCTAACTATATATGGTCTATAACCTATGGTTTTTTCAGTGAATTTTCTAGGTTTTGTAAATGCTAATTCCTAACTATATATAGTCTATAACCTATGGTTTTTTCAGTGAATTTCAATGTTTTTTTAATAGCAAATGTCAAATGGTGTAAAATATTTTCTTCTTTTAATCGAAAAATATATTTTATATGTTTTTAATATAATTTTTTTATGTATATATTGTTTTTTTTAGTTTTTTTTGTTTCGCTACCGGTCCGCGCACCGGGTAGCTTCCCGTTAGCTCAATTTGGTGCCGCGACCCGGTCCGCGAACCAGTAAATGTTCCGTTACCGCAACTGCCGCGTTAGAAAACAACATCGTGACGCGTCTCGTAAGCGCAACATATCGCGTTGTCGCGTAATGCGTCTTATGACGCGCCGCGTTAGCGCACCCGGAAGTGCTCCGGATCGCGAATGAGGCACGTAGCGCAGCACCCCGGAAGCGCTCCGGGCGCGGAGCGGGACGCGTAACGTAAGCGTGACAGGTCATGTGACCTGTAAATAACACTTTTCATTGGTTTAGAACTATTTTTTTTCCCAAATGATGAAAACCCCTCCTTTTTTCCTCACTCTGACTTTCATCTTTGTGAGAGGAAGACCTACTTTCCATATTTTCTAAAATGGCAAGTGTTGTAGCTGCAGCTGCTGGAGCCAATCCACCACCACCACCAAAAAAGGATGGATCACCTCCTCAGGTCATCCTTAATCAAGAGGAGGAAGAAGAGGAAGAAGAGGAAGAGGAGCAAGAGAGGAGGCAGTTTTTGCCTGAAGAGCCAAGGAGGTCCCATGTGAAGGATAATTAAATCTGGCAATTCTACACATTTCCCCGGTGCCAAAAAAAAGTAAATGCCCGCTACGTCACATGTCTGATCTGTGACAAAGTTCTGTCCAGAGGGACTGATAAAAAGTACAGCTTCGGGAATTACACCATGCATCGGCACATGGAGAGGTGGCACCCTATAAATTATAGTGCTGCGCAGGTACGTGACCTGCAGGAAAACCCCCCTCCTGTGGCCAGTACATCAACCGAACAGGCAGTGACGGGACCAGAGGCGAGGGAGACGGTCCCAAACATCCAGATGAACTTCGGGGACGTGAAGCAAGTCTGCATTTTTTGCGGCAAATTAATTTGCTATAGGGAGAGTAGCATAAATCTAATCAACAGAGCTATTGAAAATCATAAATGTACAAAACGCCCCAGAAAGTAAATTATCTTTTTTTTTTTGTTGCTCCTGTTGAGCCCTTTATAATGAATGATTTTCGTTTCCCCCCCAAAAAAACAAAAAAAATATAAAACCGTTCAAAAAATACAATAAAAGTAAAAAAATGTTCAGAAAAATAATAAAACAAATATAAAACAACAAAAACAATAAAAAAAAAAGTTCTTTTCAGAACTACCTCCCATTTATAAAAAATTGCTAGAATGTTTAGCACTCTGGCAACCTCTATTTCTTTTGATTCGCTTCCCGGTTCGCGCGCCGGTATGCGAACCGGAAGCAAAACAGAAAAAAAATGTACAAAAAAAAGGAAGAGTGAGTATAAGGGAAGGAAACAGAGAGTAATGTTAAAAGAAAGACAGCTAGAGGGTGTAACACAGAGATACTGTTTAATAGATCTATTTACCAAAGAAAAGATGTAAGAGGGTATAATTGAGAAAAACAAAATAGATAAGGAAGTCAAAGATAAAAAGGAGAGTAGAAGAATAATAAACAAGAGTTTCTTAGAGAATGTGAGTGAATGTTCAAATTAAGAAGAAAAACAGTAAAGGATGTGGAATGAGAGGTAGGGATAGAACCGGACTAGGATCAGGCCTTTTCTTTAAATCTAATAATATCAGTTCCTTCGGATCTGCCATCTGACAGAGTTATGGAAAGCTTCTCGGTGATCACTGAAGAACAGACTAAAAAGATCATATCCTCAATAAAAACTGGATCAATATTAGACCCTTGTCCAGTCTCAGCCCTCCTACCAGTGATAGATACCCTCATTCCAGCTATTACCTTTGTCTGTAACCTGATATTTGGCTCAGGTATTTTTCCTGACTCCCTAAAAAACACGCTGATAAAGCCTCTACTGAAGAAATCAACCTTAGATAAGGCAGATGTGAAGAATTATAGGCCGATCGCGAGTTTACCTTTCCTGGCCAAGGTGATCGAAAAGTCCATGAATCAACAGCTAGTTGAATTTATAGAGAAACATCAATTACTGGACGAAACCCAATTCGGATTTCGAAGATATCATGGCACAGAAACTGCATTAATCAAGGCGGCAGACGACATCAGGGCAATTCGTGATCAAGGAGGGACAGCAGTACTTATACTGCTGGATCTGTCGACACGGTCGATCATAAGATCTTGGTCGACCGTGTCGAAAAGATGGGTGTTCATAACCTAGCAAGAAATCTGATTGCATCTTTCCTAGCCGATAGATCCCAGGTAGTCACCTTGGGCCCGTATCAATCTGCCAAATTGTCATTACCGTGTGGTGTACCTCAGGGCTCATCCCTAAGTCCGACACTATTTAATATCTATGTGTCGGACCTTGCTAATGTCATCAAAGCATATGGGATGAGCGTCACCTCCTACGCTGATGACACACAACTTGTATTGGCCATTAAAGATAACGGACCCAGGGTGGCGGATAGTTTTAGGCACGGAATCACTGCAATCAAAGAGTGGATGTCACACAATTGCCTTAAACTTAACTCTGATAAGACGGAGGTGCTTATTTTTGGACACCTCCGCCCAGAGTGGTTAACAATCTGGTGGCCACCAGCAATGGGAGACCCCCCGTGTCCAGTTACCAAGGCAAGGAATCTGGGAGTAATTTTTGATGTAGAATTAAATTTTGTAGCTCATGCCAATAAGGTAGCGGCAACAGCCCACTACAAACTGAGGATGATTAGAAAAATCATTCCTTATTTGCCTGAGACTGCTGCGAAAACCTTAATAAGTTCATTGGTGTTATCATCACTCGACTATTGCAATGGCCTGTTTTTAAATGCCCAAGTTAGGACTTTGAATAAACTGCAATCAGTGCAGAATGCAGCGGCGCGTCTGCTCTCTAAAACACCCAAGTTCTCCCCTATATCGGGCTCGATTAAGAGATTCCATTGGCTAACAATCCGAAATCGGATCAAATTTAAATCACTTTGCATACTCTATAAAACACTTCATGATCAAGGACCAATCTCTTTCAAAAGTATGCTGATACCTTATAAACCAGGCAGACAGCTTCGATCGGCCAATCTGAACCAACTGGTGGTCCCTCGTGTGAAAACAGTTTCCTGGGGAGACCGTCGTTTCATAGTGGCAGCTTCCAAATTATGGAATACTCTGCCACAACACATCAAGACGTCCTCCTCACTTCTTCAGTTCCGTAAGGGACTGAAGACGTGGATCAATAATGCATATATCATCTAGTGTGCCGCCATAGATATTCGGGAATCTCATCAGCGCCAAGACGCCCACGGGTATACGCTGCGCTTAATAAATTGCAAAAAATAAATAAATAAATAAAATAAAAGAGCAACCCTGAAGGAAAGTGTTAAGAAAACAGTGAGCGAAAGTAAATAGGAATAAAACAAGATGTATGACAGTGACTGAGGTTAAAACATGTGGAATAACAGAGAGAAAAAACAGAAAGCAGAAAAGAAGAAGTGACAGAAAAGGAATAATTGAAACAGCAAAGAAATGAAAATAACATAGTGTGCTTGAACAACAGGGAGAAAGCATAATGAACAAGTAGTGAAAGAGTGATGAGTCAGAGACAGTGAGAGTAATAGAGACGGAGTGAGTGAACAGGAGTGAGGAACTATGAGAACAGAGGGACTGAGAAAAGGAGTGGAAGGAGTAGAGTAAGTAAGTAATAGAAAAAGGAATGAGGGAAGTAGCAAAGGCAGGAAACTGAGGGTTAAAGAAATGAAGCAGTGGAACTAATAGAAGTTAAATGTGATAGAAATGTAACGAAAAGAGTACAAAACACTTACCTTATAATTGTCGTTAACTTAGTTACTTGTTATTTTTATACTTTCAATCTGTGAAAGAAAGAACAAAAATTTGAAAAATATTAAAACATGTATTTAAAAATTAGAAAAGACAAGGGAAAAGATTGAAAATTTTACAAAGAAATAAAGTTAGAGATAAACATGCAGAAAAAAAAGAGAAAGAAACGGTGATAGACAGTCAGAGACAAAAAGAAATTGTAATAGAGTAAATTACTAAGAGAAAAAAAGGAAGATACTTTCAGTGACAGAAAAGAAGGATAGAAGAGAAAACTAAATTGAAGTTGTGTAAGCTACTAAAAGAAAGTGAGTAAGGTAAACTATATAAGGAAAGGGTGAATAAGGAAAAGAGAGTGAGGGAGAGAGGAGACAGAGGAAGTGAAGAAAAGAGTGTCAGATACAGACTGAGTGAGGCAACAAAGAAAGATAAATGAGTGAGGGTGAGTTATACTAACTGATTGCACCAAAAAAGGAGAACCCAAAAATATTTAATTTAGAAAACAAAGGGAGGAAAAATGGAAAAGACAAGCGAAGCAGAAGGTCTAAAAGCTGGAAAATGGTGCAAGGGAGAAAAGAAAAAAGCAGAGTTGGAATAGGGAAACAAAGGTTGAAAGATAAGTGGAGTTAGAGAACAAGGGTGAAAGAGAATAAAACAAAAGGCAATGTGAGTATGTAAAGAGGATTGATAGAAGGTAGTAAAAGACGAGTGAGCATGAGACAAGACGAGTACAAATTAAAATTCACTATACAAAGTACAGAATTAATTATACATGTCAAATGGTTTATTTTTGCTGTTCTCAAAATATATCAAATTTCACTAAAAACAGTGAGTTGAAGGTATTCATCATATAACAGCGGGGGAAAAAAACACAATCAAAATGATTGTGTTTAAAAAACCCATATAACATAACCAATCAGAAATCAGAACTCCTCAAAAGTAACTTACTTTCCATGACGTCGAAGGATGTCCTATGAACAGCTTATACTCTGTTGTGCTGTTATTATTTTCTGCCTGCCACTTTCTGAAAGAAAAGCTCCATCGTTTTGACAAATATGTTACATACAATAAATGACTTCTCGTTCTCTACCGCACTTCTCCTCAAGGCCAAATAGTGTAAGAGCCATTTATAACTCTTGGAATTCTTCTAAGCAAATCCCGTCATTTTCTTTTTCCACAACTTTCAGAAAGAAAATGTTCAAGATCACTTTCACAATCCTGTACTCGTAATATCTCACCCTTCTTGCTCACTCATGTTCCACATTTCCTATGACACTGATACTGCTTACTATGAGGCACACTTACACTACCTCTATGACTACTACAATTATTTAATTCTCTTGATCACTGTTAATCACAAAGCAATTTAAAACAGTACATAAAATTATATCAAGTCCTAGAATCATTATAGGCCAGTTACCTACCCTAAATTCTCTCTTCTGAAAACACAAAGTAAGTATATTTTAAGTCAAAAGGCAACATTGTTTCATAGTCAAATGGGAATCATTTCCGAAACACCAGCTTTTTTTACATTTTAAATAAGCTGTGTAATAAGCGGATGTTGTCAAAGGACCATCATGTCATATAATAGCTGCAGTTACAAATGTTCTTCCTAAAAACAACGACTGTGTAGCCACAACATTTGTAATTAAAGTTGAAAACTTACTTTCATCAGGTTTATATAGTTGGAATTTTAAAATGACATTATAACCAAAAGTTTGTACAAATAATGTGGACAGCATTGCAGACTTACATTACCTCTACTCCATGTTTTGATTGGCTGCTTGAATTAGCTTATTAAAAGAAACAGTTTTTCTGAACTCATTCAAAGTGCAGTTATTTTTCCATGACGTCAAGTGTTATGGTAAGAACACCGTTTGCTTTGGGAAATACTCTGTTGTCCTATAACTAATCCGTGCCCACCACTTTCTGTAAGAAAACCTTCTTTTTTTTCAGGAACTACTTAAAACTCAAAAATAACTTTTCACTCTGTACTACACTTATCCTCAAGGCCAAATAGTGTAGGAGCCATTAGAACCTCTTGAAATTCCTCAGAGCAAATCCCGAGATTCCTTCCCTAAAATTTTGGTTGTAAAAACACCAGGTAAGAATTTTTAAGGTCAAAAGGCAATCTTTTTTTGAAAGTTAAAACAGAATCATTGCAGAATGACCAGCCATTTCTAGACTTTAAATAAGCTGTGTAATGTCCTGATGTTATTGAAGGACCGTCATGATATATAATTGCTGCAGTTACAAAAGTCCTTCCTGATATTGACAACTGCGAAGCCACAACATTTTTAATTAAAGTTGTCAATTTTGTTCCATCAGGCCTACATCGTTGGAACATTAAAATGACATACTGGCCATATGTTCGTATAAATAATGTGGACAGCATTGCAGACTTACATTGGCTACACTCCATGTTTTGATCGGCTGCTTTTACTAGCTTATTAAAGGACACTGATTTACTGTCTGGCAAAGTTAAATATATAACTCTTTCTGAGTCTACACTAGTAGTACTTGATACCCTACAGTTCTCGCAGTCATGCTGCCATTGATAAGAATGGCCAAACAGATGATCTACATCTACACCTTCATCTTGCAATACATCAAGCATATACATTAAAAACTCCTGACAATCTTGCTGAATATTTTGAGAGAATTGCGTTTAACCTGAACATTTGTCTAACAGATTTCGAATTTCAGACACACTTTCTATTTTTGTTCTATCAGTGCTACATTTCTCTAACACAGAATTCAATAAACAGCAAAAACTTTGATCCAAATTGATCACAATCTGTTCTTTTAAAGTTTCTAGAGAAAAGACAACATTAACCACTACATTAGCATAGCAGTTGACACCAGAACTATTTTCAAATTGAAAACCAACAACATCTTCAACAGAATCCATTTTCTTTCTGCTTATAATTTCGGGTTCATCAACTTTTCGTCTTTTTGCTACAACCTCCCTACTATTGGTCACATTTCTTCGTTTCCGGCCCACCACACGTTTTTCAAACAAAGGATATTGAGGCAAATGTGGCACATACTCTCTTCTTAACCTATTGTATTCCTTAACACAATCTAGATCCGCACAAATGTTTGTGACATCACACTCAATCAAGTACAATCCCGATAAAGTTCTGACTCATGACAATGCCACATATGCCATACCCTCCTTGAACACAGAACTGCCTATATTCACCAATGCACTGTCTACATTTAAACCTTGCGATTTATGGATTGTCACCGCATATGCCAAGCAAACAGGAAACTGCTTACGGCGAACATATAAGTCTTTTACAAGCAAAAACCTAGCAGAGCAACGACCAATTAGCTGTACTTCCTCAATGCCATCAAATTTAATTTTTAAAAATTCAATTCCATCTCTATTTCTGTATTTCCCAAAATCAACAACATTACCCATTGATCCATTTACCAGACCTCTTTCAACATGTAAATTCCTTCTCAAAATGATACGGCAATTTAAGCACACATTCAGAGTCTTTTCAAAACCAGCAGTTTTAGATATAGTCTTCTCTAATGAATCCAATTTAGATTTCAAATTCTCAGACAAAATAATTGTTGCTCCCATATGCTCTATTCTGTCAATAGCTTCCAGTTTCACAATCTCTTGGTTTTCTAAATTCAACATTTTGTTGTTGAAGATGGCACATTCTGCAAGAGTTGGCATCAAACATATTCCAGATTTCTTCTCAGTAATTTTCCGAAAAATATTCTCTGGCAGAACGTCTTCTTCTGGATACATATTTGACAGTAATCGTGCATGTAAAGCTTCTTTCCCATGCTCGGTCACTTTTCCGATTCTAACATCTTGTAGAATATTCTTATAATCTTCATCCTTCGCTTGACGCATATTTTCACGCAGTTCAGCATAATTGAAGTTTAACCATATATTAACGTTGCCAATGCTCCCTAGGCACTTCCTGGTATCTTCATGTGTAAGTAGTTTAAACACTGGTTGTCCTTTCACTGGTGTCAGCTGCAGAAGATCACCGAAAACAATGATGTGTTTGCCACCAAATAACACATCATACTCTGTTTTAAGAACTTCTTGCATTCTCAAATGCACAAAGGCAAGCATGACATTGGAAACCATGCTTACTTCGTCAATGATAAAAAGTTTCATTTTCCTCAAGACTCTTGAAACTTCACAACAAGCATCTCCAGATAACTTGTGGTATTGTAATTTGTTATCATGCTCCACTGGCAGCATTAGTAGACGATGCAAAGTAATACCTTTAATGTTATGTGCTGCCAGTCCAGTTGGAGCGGTGACAACACAAGATAGCAATGACTCAGTCCTTTTCTGCAAATAACATGAAATTGCTTTAATGAGGAAACTTTTTCCAGTTCCTGCTTCTCCACTCACGTACAGTCGGACAGGCTTCAACGACGCACATGACCACTCTTTCTTCTCATGACTTAATCCATGATCAATTTGGTTGGTAACTTCGTCATATATTTTCCTCTGCTCAACGTTGAGTTGTCTTTCCAAATCTTCTAAGTTAACCGCATCCTCCTGAGCATGTGCCATGGCTCTTTCCACTTCAATCATGGCAGTGGCAGCTTCATTTTCGATAACTGGTCCTCCTAGTGGATCCTGACTCAATGAAACAGAACTCTGACTGTCCTGAGAATTGTCTCTAGCAATCTCGGCTGCAATTGTTGCTTCCTGCTCGATTTCCGCATTCAACATTTCTAGATATTTTGGAAAAACAGGACATTCTATGGTTTCCTTGGCTGCATTGAAAGAGTCTTCGTAACAGAGGAAATCTCCAAGCAGTTCCTCTTCTGCACGCCAAGGCTTGAAAAGTTGCAAAAGAGCTAAATAGAAAAACTCTTTTCTTTCAGGAGATTCGCCACTCAATTTTCGATGATTTACCAATTGGCATTTTCTTTGCTTGACCAGACATCCCTCACTTCCAATTACAGCATACACTCCTTTATCAATATCTTCTTTGATGTTCCTCTTGAATATGTAATTTTGTAGAACCTCATACAGACAAACATTCTCGAGGTGACTTCTTCTATTTGGATAATATGTATCCAACATGTTGGTCTTCAAAATATCTGTACTGTTTGGCTCCTTTTCCGCCAAATACTCAATTTCCCGTACAGGTTTCAGAACTCGATTACGCGTTGCAGCAAGACCAAGACTCGCCCAAATGATACTCCTAGATTTGGCATAGAGACTTGCTGAAGATAACCGGTCAGAACATTCATAAGCTCCGATTTCTCGATGCGACAACATCTTCAGACTGAAACTGTACAACTTCTTACTGAGGCTCTTTTCATGGGAAATGTCCTCCCACATATCCTTCAATTCTGTCTTTTCTTTTTTTGTGATGTAAGATGTCACATACCGAGCCACAGCCATACAGTTATCAGCCACAAACTGTATATCCATGTTAGCATTCCACATGGACAAAATCACTGGGTTGTAGTCGTTGATGTACTTGGACTCTTCGTTTCTTTTCAAATTGTATGTATTTTTGGGTGATTTCCTCGTCACATTATGTCGCAGCGAAGACATCAAACTGTTCACTCTTCCTTTAGAAATCACCGGTCGTGGAAAGCCGAAACGACATTTTGTGTAGAACTTGTCCTTGTTTCTGAATTTACGACGACAGTACTTTCCACAACGATGGCTTTGAAAGCGTAAAACTTGTTCTCTTAGGCTTTTGTCTTCCTTTGTCTTTGGAACAGCACATGTAGAATACTGTTCTATGAAACTCATCACTAAGTCATCCGGATCTGTTCCAAATTTGGGTGCATCTTTGATCCATAGCAGCATATGTATATGAGGAGCACCTCTTGCTTGATACTCCTTTCTCCAGAAGAAATCCAACACCTCTCCAAGAGGTGGATTTTTCTTGTTCATGGTGAAAGACATCATAGCTTCAAATCTATGATTGAAGTACCTGCATACATTCACTGGATCCAAAGAGCACAGTTCTCCGGGTGTCTTCAATTCGATATTTTCAATGTTTCCATTTGCCTCTCGTAGAAATTCAAGTAAGTCTTCCCAGCCATACTCGGCACAGCTGAGAGTGAGGAACCATGTGGGAGTTCCTAAGTTCCTCAGCATACATTTTAAATCACCATGACGACGGTACCAGTACTCATTAGTACCACGCTGACATGCCATGAGATTAATCAGGTGAGAATGCAAAATACTGTCTTGCACATTGACTTTATCCATAAAGTCCCTTGCCGAGATATTTTGCATCTGTACACCACTTTTCAGGATGTGGTTCACTGCATATGACAATCCAGACAGATCACTTTCAAACAGTAGATGAAACAAATAGGGAATGCATTGACGAAACCTAGGATCTTCTGCATACAATCGTAAAGTCCGGTATTCAGAAGCAGGAATTTGATCAGGTCGCTCATCATATCTTCCTCCTTGACCTGTTGGAAATAGCTGTGGGAAACACCGAGCTTCCAAACTTTCCTCCCAAACACTAATGGGACTCCCTTTGGCTTCTTTCATTTGAAACAACTCAATAGCATTCCCCATGACTTCCTTGGAATACAAAGGATGAACACTATAATGTTCATATATTTCTTCATTTTTAGAGGCTTCTACTTTCTCAATTTGTCCAGCACACAAATCGCTGTCCTCTTCTTCACTTACTTCCTCTTCTGCAACACATACATTCTTGTAGTACTCATTGTTTTTCATAAAATACAATGTTGCCTTTTTGACTTTCCTAACATCCACTAAATCTTGCCAGATTTTCTTACTCTTTGTCGGAACCGCATTAACTAAGATAACCAGAGGTTCCTCTTCCACTTTCTCTACTCCAATTGTATTAATGTTTTTCTTCAAATCTAGAGGCAAATAAACAACTCTTCCCTTTAATCCTCTCTGTAAATCTGATGGAGGCAATTTCCCTGTCTTTGGCTCCATTCGTACAATAGCCTGAAAGGGATGGACACTTTGAATCAAAATAGATTCATAAGTATTTAAATCCTTCAATTCAGAAGGAATGTCAACCAATTCCAGATTATTATGAACCGCTCTAGCAGGCATCCGGTTTTGATTTAATTTGTTACAACAATAAGTACACACACGTTGATCCGATCCCAAATCAAAACAATTTTCCACCATCAAGTATGTTGCAAAATCCTTCCATTCACTATTATTTTCCCTTTCACTTTTTGCATATAAATCCACTAACTTAGTTAGATTCTTATAATAAGTGCGTCGACAACACACACAAGTGAAATTAGGCATCTCACTTGATTTCACCTGAAACGTGGCAATTTCCTTCTGAAAATTATCTGTACTGGAAATCTGTACACTCTCTTCCACATTACCTTCTTCTTCTGGGTCAATTTCAACATTCTCCTCTTTACTTGCAAAGTAACAAAACTCAATTTCTTCACAAATATTCTTCACATCTACTACAGAACCATGCAAAAGAGCACTGCTTAATTGTTTAAGCTTAATTGCTGGACTCTTAGCAAAATACAACATTCTCACTAATTTCCTCACTTTATTATGATGGACTGCTAGCATCCTGAAATGATGAAAAACACTCTGGCATACTCTCCTGGAAAGACAAGCCAGTGAATGACCATGTAAACCTGTCACTTCTCTCACTCTGCATGGATCTAATTCCTGCAACAACTTCATTTTCTGTTTTAAACTTTTCTTATTAAATGCCCGTACAAAATCACAAAGCAAATTGATGGAATCCTGTCGCACACTGCAAATACTACTACACTTCCAGGTGTACACTGGACCCTTAGGACGTCTCCCTAAAACTTCATCACCTAACACCTCTTCTGCCTCTGTTGACACAAGTTTTTCTTTTTCAACTGGACAACCGTCTTTCACCTCATATGCTCGACCACTGGTGTCAACTGCATGCACCAAATCATTGTCCTGTAAGTTACTCTCCTCATTGAAAAATGCCTCACAACTTGAACTATGCATCCATTCTCCTGAAAATACTTCACAAAAATTTGTACGATTAACTATTCTCTTCCATCTACTATTTGTTTTGAATTCATAAATTGCCTTGTTTTGTTTCCTAATTCTATTGATTACCAAAATAAATAACTTTCGCTTCATTTCCAAAGCCTGATCAATAATTTTCTCAACATTTTTCTTTTTCTTATAAAAAGCCAGTTTCTGTTGACCTTTCTTTACATTTTTCATCAAATTTACAATTATCCTGTTGCGGAACATTCGTGTACGAATGTCCCTAAATTGATTGTGAATAAGAATAAAAAGGAAGGAGGACCCCTCACAGAATTTTTTAGGGACTGGGGGGAAAGACAGTGGTTTAAGAACAAAAGGTGTCCCGAGTTGATGGACAGTATCGTCCTATTTATGTGTCAATATTGAGAGACAGCATACCATACTCTCGGTGGGAAAGGCAAAAATATGTATTCTAATTCTCAAAAACAGTCACATCCAGGGACAGTTGCAAATTATTAACACATTCTAAGTAATTACACAGGCGAAAGAAATTAATAAAACTTGTCAAAACATGTATTGGTAAACAATTTGAGTTAGATTTATTACACAATTCAGTTACAATTCATATAAAAAAATAGTTTAAAAACATTTCACATTGGTTAAAAAAAATTTACTTCAAGCACATAGTAAAACAAGAAGAATCAACAAGGTCGACGCGGCGTTTCGGCTTTCTTTTAGTACGCCTTCATCAGGACTGATTCTAAACAAGTAAAACATTAAAAACACAAAGTTACCAGCCATTTTTTAGATTTGAACAAGTTCTGCCTCTCTTTTTATAAAACAAGAAAACTGTTACTTTTCCCCATGGTTGTACTATTTTTACAAAGCATTGTAGAGCTGTTTTTTTGGGCTTTCTGTTCATCTCAAAATACATATTCAAATGTTCAAGTACTATTTTTCTTTAAGTCAACTTTGATATCACAATATATATTATAGGAAACGATGTTATTTGCCTCTCCCTTGGACCTAGATCCAATGCTATACCCTTACAATATTGACACTGTCGTAGTGCATTCTTGTTTTGCACTAACATACCTTATTCCAGGTTGTGCCTAGCTGGAAACCGTTAGGTGGATCGGAAAGTCTTATGGACTCTTGAGTTATTCTCAGGTCACAGGATGCTTTTCTCAATTCGCAATGCCTGCTGTTTTTAAATAAGAAATTAAGGCATTATCAATACCATCTTAATTTCTCGCTGCTAGGGCTGTAAGATTTTCTAGGGCTGGCAGTGTGCTCTTTACATACCTCTTCAGAGATGAGTGCCTACCAGCTTTCTTTAATATCGTCTATATCTGAAGGTACGGATTTTCTTATTTCTGCAAATATAAGAGTGGGATTTACCACACTTGCTTGGTTTATTGGGGAACCACCACACCAGATATTGGGCAATGTAATATGATAAACCTATTACCTGTTTGTAGGATATATTCTGTTTATATATCTGCCAGGAGGAGCCACCGTTTTTACATGGGTTGTATTGACTCTTCTTCCTACAAGGTTGAAATTGCTGTTCAAAAAATAGGTACTCGCATTTTGCCCTCAAGTTATAATGGTAGGATTATATTCCCATCTTTAACTCACCAAGGGAGCTGTATGATCAATCGTTGCAGTCTGGAGCCTCTTTTCACTTGGGACAGCCTTGCGCCGAGGATCGATCGTAAATTCGGGGTTGACCTCACGAATTTTTCTCTGTGGAGGTATTCGATAAAAGTGGTTTGTTTTAATTATTATTCTACAGAATACCCTATAAACTCAATTTTATTTTTAGTATTAATACTTAATTCCCTGACTCGTTATTTTGATCAAGCTCCATTCACTAGGGTCTCTGTCTCCCCGATGTTGTTATTAGAAATAATCTTAGCCTGAATGTCAAAACCAGGTGGCATGCAATCTTTCACCTCTTGCGTTATAATGTTGCATTCATAATGTCTAACCCTTAATAAAGAAGTGACATCGGTAATCTAAATCATATTGCGTTAATCGGATACTCTCTGGCAATCTCTATTACAAACCCATTTCTCTGTCTATATTGCTGTTTATAAGGGCCCATACCGTCTATCTAGGGTTTTGTTTTTATGGCTTACCTTGAGTGGTAGATCCGGCCTCCCTGCTCCTATATCCTGGCAGAACTTCCGCGTGTTGTTCCCTCAATCTTCCACGTTAGGAAATAGTCACACTCGGTTTGTTCCGGGTTTATATACAAACCATTGATCTGATTGGGCGCCTTTATCCTATTCGCTGATTGGTCCGACTACGTCCAATCAGGATGAGGCCGCTAAGGTTAACGCCGCCTGTATTCGCACTTTCCCATTGGGTCATTCTCTTCAGAAGGGATACTCTCATTGGCTGCTATTTGTAATGCGTTACTAAGGGGATGTCAACCCGCATCGTGGGCGATTCCCTTCCAATTATTCAAAGAAGTCACCTACTTCTTTCACCCTCGTGTTTTTCCCTCGTTTGTGTAGAGGGGAAATATATAGAAACATTACCGTTGGTTACTGAATGTTAAGTATTACCTTTTTAACACATTATTTACTATCGGGCTTAGTTCAGTTTCTTTTCTTTTCTTTTCAGCGTGCTTTCAGGGATATTCTCATTGGCTGCTATTTGTAAAGCGTTACCATGGGGATATCAACCCGCATCGCGGGCGATTCCCTTCCAATTTATACAAGGAAAACCCTTGCCTCTTATTCGCTCAATTTACTCCCTCATTTGCGGCAAGGGGGAAATACATAGAGCCATTATCATCCATTATTAAATATTAAGTGTTGTCTTTTTGACCCCTTCCTCAATAGCAGGCTTCGCTCAGTATCTTTTTCTTTTCTTTTCAGCGTGATTCTGCTGCCGTCTTTATACATATCTATTCTTGAGATGTTTCCATTACTTAATAATTTTTTCCCAGTCCTCTCTTGAGTTTAGACCAACTCTTACACTGTTAAAGGTGGACATGTAGAATTGCTCCCTTCTTTTCCTCTTATTTTCTAAATTGCCACCTCTCTTGCTGCCTGTAATTTTCTCAAGTCCGCACCACTTCAAATCCTCTATTCGATGGCCAGCAGTCCGCCAGTGGTCGGTTAATGGAGCTCCTACTTTGTTAGTTCTTATTGCTGATCGGTGCTCATTGAGCCTTAACCTAATCTCCCTAGATGTCTCACCTACATATGATTTGTGACAGGGACATTGGATCAAGTAGATTAAGTTCTTAGTCCTACAATTAATAAAGCTTTTGATGTTTGTTGATCTATCATTCACTTTAATTTTGTTGCCTTTGATAATGCTTGCACAATTCACGCATCCCAAACAGGGGTGTGTGCCCGTTGGTAATGGGGTTTCATATAATGTCAGTTGAGAATTTTGGGATTTTTCTCTATACGTATGCACAAGAGAGTTCCTGACGGTTTTATTTCTCCTGTACGAAAAAATAGGTTTGGGAATTGGGATGTCTGTTTTGTCCACCACCAGGTGCCAATTCCTGTTAATGATATTCTTGACCTTATGGCTTACTTGTGAAAAATTAGTCACAAACATAATAGGTTGTTGATTTTTCTGGGTTTCATTTTTTGTGACAAACAGGTTGTCTCTATTAAAATATTTAGCCCGTTTGTAGGCATGTCTGATCATCCTTTTGGGGTAACCCCTGTCTCTGAATTTGATTTTCAGAGTTGCTGCATGTATTTCAAAATCTTGCATGGAGGTGCAGTTTCTTTTCAGCCGCAGGAATTGTCCGAATGGAATATTATTCTTCTGTGATGCTGGGTGGTTGCTATCAAAGTGCAGCATGCTGTTCCTATCCGTGGGCTTTGTATATAGTTCGACAGTGAGGTATCCCTCTGTGTGCTTGATGATAATGTCCAGAAATTCCACATAATGTTTACTAGTATGAGATGTGAATTTGAGATTATCATCACCCAAGTTGAGCCAAAGTAAGAAGTCTTTTAGAGAGTCCATGTCTCCTGTCCATATAAAAAATATGTCATCTATATACCGACCCCCATTCAGAGATGTTCTCATAAAATGGGGCCGAAGAATTATAGATGTGTTTGTCTTCAAATTTGGAGACATATAGGCAGGCCAGACTTGGGGCACATGTAGCCCCCATGCTGGTCCCCTTAACTTGTCTAAAAAAATCGTCATTAAACAGAAAAATGTTGTTTTTGAGGATCAATGTGATGCAGTCTATAATAAATGTCTGATGATCTGAAAGATCCTGTTGGTTCCCACTCAGGATCTCTTCCATGATCTCGATAGTACTGTCCTGGGGGATATTAGTGTACAGTGCTTCGATGTCAAGAGTCACTAACACTTGTGTATCCTGATTGAACCTGAGCCCTTCTATCTTTTTAATCATAGAGGTAGTGTCCTTGATATATGCTTTTTGTTGTTGTACCAAGGGTTGCAGAAAGACTTCCACATACTTGCTGAGAGGTTCAGTGAGTGATCCTATGCACGATACTATGGGTCTCATGGGGGGGTCTATAAGATCTTTATCCTTTGGTAGGCTGTACAGTGCCGGAATCAAAGGATCTGTGTTCATCATAAATGCTAGTTCTTCTTCACATATTATATCTTCATCTTTGGCGAGTCTTAACATTCTTCCTATTTCTTCCTTCAGTGTGTTCCACTCATCCCTACTGGACTCTCTATAATGTTCCCTCTTTTCCAAAAGCCTGAGCATCCTATTGTTGTAATCATTGCTGTTCATTAGCACAATACTGCCCCCTTTGTCCGCTGGTTTGACTGTCAATGTTTCATCTTGTTCAAGGAGTTCAAGTGCTCTTTTTTCTTCCTTACTCAAATTAAAGGGTGTCCAAATTTTTTGTTTCAGAAGATTGTCTACACTCTTATCTACAGAGCTCTCAAAGGCTTCTACGTCTTTGTGTACTACATTAAGTGACGGAGTCCAAGTGGATTTATTTTTGAGCCCTGATTTGTTGGTAACAAGTGGTTTTTCTTTACCATTGAAGAAGATTTGAAGTCTAATTTTTCTAAAGAGATTCTGTAAGTCCCTTTCTAGGGCATATCTGTCTACATGAGAACAGACCGCATACCCGAGGCCTTTTCCGAGTAGTTTGGTCTCAATGGGGGTTAACTGATGATCTGATAGGTTAATCACCGCCGCTTTTTGGGTATTGACTAATCCCATTGTTTCTGACTCCTGGTTCTTGGACGTTGAGGGTGTTGGGCTTGTTGATTGTAGTTGTTGCGGCCTCTCCCTCTCCCTCTCTGTTGGCCAAAGGTTTGGTTGCGTTTCTCTAAAAAAGACAAACCTTCTTTCATACCTGACTGTTGTTTGTTCGATTCCCCACTCTTGTTTTTATCATTCATTTGTTCTCCCTCCGAGTCTGTACTCGTATAGGAGGAATCAAAAAACCTCACTCTTCTCCTAGGGGCATTTCTTGGTTGGTTCTGCCACTGCCTCCGGGGTTGGAATTGTTCCCTAGGGCGTTCGTAAAAATCCTTCGGTAGGTAGGGGTAGAATTAGGTTGAGAATTAGAATACATATTTTTGCCTTTCCCACCGAGAGTATGGTATGCTGTCTCTCAATATTGACACATAAATAGGACGATACTGTCCATCAACTCGGGACACCTTTTGTTCTTAAACCTAAATTGATTGTGCCTTCTACCGGCACTCACAGAGTTTTCTCCTGCTCTACCACTAACTTTATTAAGGGGCCTTTCCTTCCTGTTTAAATTGACTCTCTTCTTCTGGACTAAAACATGTTCTGTAGTGATACTTTTTTTTCTGGAAATGTTTCTTAGGAAAGATTTTGTTGTCTTACCCGGAGCTTTTTTGCTGACTTGACGAGTTTTTATTGTAGAGGACTGCTGCAAGCATGTAGTAAGCTGCTGTGTTTGACGTTTTGTAGCCTTTCTCCTCCTTTGCCTTGAAGGCATGTTTTAATTTTGAAATGATCTGCAGTTGAATCTGTGGTAAAATATAATAAAAAATGTTATTAACAACTATTACCAAACAGTAAATCAATAACAGTCGTCAAAAAATTAACACACTAGTTGTCAATTCTAAATACAATAATTTTTAGTGCATTGACAAATTTAAAACTCACAAATAGTAGCAAAGAAATGGAATGCTTCTACATTTGACCTGTGCTCTTTTATATGTGAATCTGAACTAATTTTATTAGCATATTTCACTATTTTATTAAAGACACTTCACACAAGCTGTTTTTGAAGTTGTATTTAAATTTAAATAAAACGGTTAACATGGTTACTTTTCATTTCCAGTAACTTAAATTTATTTTTAAAAGTCTTTATAGTTTAATTGGCTCGAGCAGGTCAGCTGCCCACTCTATGTCATACAATTCTGACAAATCAGCATCCTCATCATATTCTTCATCATCCACAGGATATAAATCATCCAAGGGATCTACTTCCACTGACGTTTCAATGACAAGTTCAATGATAAGATTGAGATCAACAGATTGCTCATTATCACTCATGGTTGATGTTGTCGTTATCTTTAAAGAAAGAGAACAACAATGAGATGTTGCAGAGTAAGAGACAAATCTCAGAGACTATAATAGTAAAATTGTTTAACAAGAGTAACATTTTGCAGATATTATTTAGCCATGTCCAGCGATGCTGAGGAGGTGAGGCCTATGTCCAAGTTTTCAGTGAACAGGACTCATCTCTTCTTAACCTTGGATAAGCCTCACCGACTCTGTGTCCCCTGCTCATACTTAAATGTAAAGGGGCAGATGTATGTTAACTGGCGCATCCCCAGGGATGCACCAGTTAACGTGCGCCGCAGCTCTGCCACCCATGGTGTGCCGCATTTACAATGCAGAGCAACATGGGGCAAAAACAGCACAGATGCGTCACGCATCTGTGCCGCAAAAGCGGCGCATTGCAGGAATCACGTCGCAAGCGCGATATGACTCCTGCAATGCACAGGGGCAAGCCACACATTGCATGGTGCGTCACTCCTTATGCCTGTTTCAAACAGGCGTAAGGATTTGATTCACCAATGCCATAAAGCTGACTCAGTGAAATCTTGTAAATTTCACTGTGTTAGTTTTACAGGGCTTTCATGCAAGTGAACGCCCACCCTGCAACAAAACGCCCACATGAAACCTGATGCAGGTTTCATGTGGCGCAGGACTTTACAGCGTGACACATCTGCCTAGATGCATCTTGTTGTAAATATGTCGCAACATGGCGCATCTTTTGCGCCACCGCTGCGTCACAAAAGCCGCTGCGTCACAAAAGTGAAACAACGGCGGCGCAAAAGAGGCGCACGGCCATCATAAATCTGCCCCTAACATTTTAAATGATTGGTTCAGGATGCCGATAAGGTGTGGCCTATCCAGAGGTTTGTTTGAGGTGAGGCCTACTCAGGGTTGCAGATGAAATTTAGGCTTGTTGAAGAGTACAGAGGAGATAATACATGTGCAGGCCTACCAATGAAGTGAGTCATGTCCACTGCACTCTTGAACAAAGGCCAGACCTCCTCTGTCTCCCTGGACAGGCCTAAACCTCATCTGCACAATGTGATTCGTAATGTTAGGAAACACAGGTGATGTAATTGAAAAACGTGCAAATATTTTTGCTCATTTCACAATCACATCACCTGTGTTTCCTTTGCTTAGGTATCTCATTGTGCAGATGTAGTCTAGCATATCAAAGAGTACGCAGAAGGTGAGCACTGTATGCAACAACTTTGACACTTACAGAAGCCTCAGCTTCTCCATGCCCCCTACACAGTCCTAAATGTATACAGTTTAAACTGACGGTATCTTGTTGCAGATGAAGTGAGGCCTATCTTGCAACATGGTGTATCTTTTGCACCGCTGCTGCGTCACAAAAGTGACGCAACGGCGGCGCAAAAGAGGCGCACGGCCATCATAAATCTGCCCCTAACATTTTAAATGATTGGTTCAGGATGCCGATAAGGTGTGGCCTATCCAGAGGTTTGTTTGAGGTGAGGCCTACTCAGGGTTGCAGATGAAAGTTTGGCTTGTTGAAGAGTACAGAGGAAATAATACATGTGCAGGCCTACCAACGAAGTGAGTCATGTCCACTGCACTCTTGAACAAAGGCCAGACCTCCTCTGTCTCCCTGGACAGGCCTAAACCTCATCTGCACAATGTGATTCGTAATGTTAGGAAACATAGGTGATGTAATTGAAAAACATGCAAATATTTTTGCTCATTTCACAATCACATCACCTGTGTTTCCTCAGCTTAGGTATCTCATTGTGCAGATGTAGTCTAGCATATCCAAGAGTACGCAGAAGATGAGGATTGTATGTAACAGAGCAATGTACATTACTCACCTCCCTTGACACTTACAGAAGCCTCAGTTTCTCCATGCCTCCTACACAGTTCTAAATGTATATCATTATCATCATAGTGTCTATGAAACTCTAGCAGTACATATTGTGAAACCTAAATGTCTTAAAGTAACAATTTTTTAACCGACAAACAAGCAAATTATTCTCCCAGATTGATGGTGAGAAGTGATATATTTATTTAAAGAAGCAGACACCTTTTTGTCATTGTCATAAATGTAAAAAGCATTCCTTTTCTTTATGAACCATTTTCATGTCATAATTTGAAAACACAGCACAACTCCTATGTACAAGTACACTCTGTCAGAACTTAAATTTGCCAAGCACACATGCGGGCGTATTTACAAGAGCCTTGCACCACGGAGAAATTACTTAAATTTACCAAGCACTCATGAGGGCTTATTTACAAGGACCTTGCACCACCTTTAAAGTCACTTTTAACGTGGGGAAAATAACGTGAACGTGGCCTTAAGGCCTTGTAAATATGGCCCATGCTGACTATGAAACTCTAGCAGTACATATCAAGTAACCTAAATGATTTCAAGAAACGTTCTTAAACACATCAAGTAAGCAAATTATTCACCCAGATTCATGGTGAAGTGACTTAAAATACCCTAACACACATGGGGGCGTATTTACAAGGCCCTTGCACCACTTTTGCGTCACTTTTAACGTGGGGAAAATAACGTGAACGTGGCTCAAAGGCCTTGTAAATATGCCCCAAGCAGGCTATGAAACTCTAGCAGTACATATCAAGAAACCTAAATGATTTCAAGAAACGTTCTTAAACACATCAAGTAAGCAAATTATTCACCCAGATTCATGGGGAAGTGCCTTAAAATGCCCTAACACACATGAAAGCGTATTTTTAAGGCCCTTCCACCACTTTTGCGTCACTTTTAACATGGCTATGAAACTCAAAGAAACAAAATCTATTTGTAAAACACTTGACACAAAGCAACATTTTAAATACACAAATTTCTTCATAATTTTCTCCCTAAAGCATACTATTCTCTATCTAAATTAAATGAATCTTTTCTCACCTTAGCAAATACTTTTTGAGTTTCAAAACAGTCTCAGACACACACCAATTTTTCTTTAGCAGAGCAAAGGGTATGCACTCCAGAGGCTGCAACCAACAAAGGCACAGAAATGCTGTAATTCATCACACATATCTCTCATGTCACCCAATCAAAACTCTTCCCTCGCTTTTTTCAAATCAACACCCTTCCCCCCTCTGCCCTTTCTGCCTTTTTTCCATAGCAACTACCTCCTGAAAGACCTCTCATGTTTACAAGTTCACACAACAATGTTTCAATTGAACTCTGAACTCTCAGTACACCTGCGTATCCAGTGCATTGTTTCTTAAAATTATTTTTTCTTAACCATTCAAATTTCATCTTTCAAAGAACTCATCCATGCACCTTAACTTTCTGTTTTCAACAATCATAATCCACCAAGCACTGCTACTGAATCATTAGCACTGAAACTCCACAGTTTTTTTCATTACAAACTCCTACTGTTTCAACTGCCATTTCATTCCCACACTTCATCTGACTGCAGCAGAACATTCTCTCACCATGTTTTCTGTCTGGATTATTGGACATAGTTACATCCACTGGGCTCAAAGGTATGCTGTTAACAGAAATTTACACAACCTCAATTTACAAAATGTGGAAATCAACTGGATTGGCCACAGAGGATTGAGATGTCACCAATTGATACCATTGGTGAAAACCTTTTTGCATTTTCCAAACCCTGACCTGTTAATAGTGCACTGTGGAGGAAATGATTTGGGCACTTTGACTGGGGTAGGTCTGGAAATGCTTTTAAAGGACACCTTTGAGCAATTGATGGCACTTTTTTCCTCAAACTGCCTTGGTATATTCAAATATATGCCAAAGACAGAAATGGAGGTGCTCCAACCAATTTTGTTCACAAATTGAGAAATCGAGGAAGCATGTAAATAAGTCTGTTTCAGCTTACATGACAGACCATGGAATGGGCTCCATCTACAACAATAACTTGCGTTACTACATGCAAGATATCTACAGAGGAGATGGAGTTCACTTCTCAGATGAGGGGAACAGAATTTTCATCCTGAATTTAAGACTATGTATTGGTACCTCCTTATAAGTACCTAAATCTACCACAGACCCAAAAGCTCTTCTCAGAGCTACCCTAACTATGATCACTCTAAACAAATTTTAAATGTAACTTTTTTTTTACTAATTTTCACGATTTACGCTTTCCGGAGCGCTACCCGGTTCGGCACCGGACGCTAACCGCGCGAAAATGTGAAAAAAAATGTGTTTTTTTTTTCGCACATATGGGCCTCCTCAGCCACCCTCAGAAAACCTACGGGGTCAGGATACGTCTCCCGTGCCCCCTTATACCCATTTCCCACATTGTTTTTCCTCCATCTTGTGATTAAATTCGACCGAAACACAAGATGGCGGACTCCCGTTACGCTACCGGTTAGCTACCCGGTTCGCGTACCGGGTAGCGCCTCTACCGCGAAAAAACTGATTTTTTATTTTTTTATTTTTTGCCCCGCGGGACCCTTTAATAGCCCCCTTATCAATCCTAGGGGGTCAGGAGGGGTCTACCTTGCCCCCTTTCATTAATTTTCCCCTTCGTTTTTCTTCACCTCTTGTCTCTCGATCCTACCGAGAGACAAGATGGCGGCCTCTCCGGACTGTTTAGATGTTGACAGACACCGGAGAGCCAATCAGCTTCGCGAAGTTCCGTTACGCGTCAGGTACGCGAACCGGGGCGCTAACCGGAGCGCTGTTACAGATATATATATTTTTTTGAACGTTAATTTATCAAAATCCACTGGAGCACATATATTGAGACCTAGCAAAGGCACATCGGGCAAACAATATCTACAATTTTGCCAAGTTTCGTGGAAATCCATTCAGCCGTTCGAGCTAAAAGTGAGTCCAACCGCCCTATGGAAAATTGCATGGGAAAAACGTGTTTTGGGACCCCCCTTTTTTCTCAGCCCCCCTTGACGAAACCCCCCCCAAATTTTCAGGGGCTGCTCAGAAACAAAATGTTCAATTTTCCGGAAAATTTCAGCCAATTCCGTCCTCAAACGCCAAAGTTATTCGACATAGAATTTTCAAAAATCCCATAGGAAAAAAATCCTAACTATATATACCTACTGGCGACCGCCAGTAGGTAATATATATATATAAATATATATATATATATATATATATATATATATATATATATATATATATATATATATATATATATATGTATATATATATATATATATATATATATATATATATATATATATATATATATATATATATATATATATATTCACTGAAAAAACCATAGGTTATAGACCATATATAGTTAGGAATTAGCATTTACAAAACCTTGAAAATTCACTGAAAAAACCATAGGTTATAGACCATATATAGTTAGGAATTAGCATTTAAAAAACCTTATTTTACTCACACAAAACCATTGAAATTCCATATATAGTTAGTTGTACTAACTATATATCGCGCACCCGCAATCCACTGCTGATGATGTCACATATTACATCATTCATGACATGGTCAGTGACATCACTGATGACATCACTGATGACATCTCAAATGACATCACTGATGACATCACTGATGACATCTCAAATGACATCACTGATGACATCACTGATGACATCTCAAATGACATCACTGATGACATCTCATTTGACATTACTGATCACATCACTGATGACATAATTCATGTGATAATACGATGAACCTCTTCAGACTCTAATATAACCTTAGATACACTCAGTGTAAACAGACACTCATAGACTGTCACTCATCCATGGAGTTACTCAGACACTTAGTCAGTCATGCAAAGAATAAATCACACCTCGATTTCCTCAACTATACAGTTATACACACCTTACTTATTCAAACATATACTAAAACATATTTACTCACTTATACAATCCTGGGTACAAGTTCACAATGATCCATACAGCCACTCACACATTCACTGGCTCTTATGCACAGTTATTTATATATGTCAACTCTCACATGTACTGTATTTTACATATGTACTTACTTTAACATGTAGCACTGAGATATCCATTCACTCACCAATACACTCATGCACACAGTCAACCGCCCATACAGCTGTTTCCACATGCACTTTTGAACCCATACATCTAGTCAATCAACTGCTCACACATCTATGCAAAGAGTCATACACCTCCCAGCCACCCACACACACACTCAGTCTCCCATACAAATGCTTGGGCAACCAATCAATAACCCATACAGTTAATCATATAGCTACTGATCAACACATGCAGCAGTTTACAGAACAACAGACATAATGATGCACAAATTAAGACAGTTTAGTCACTAACCCATGCACTCAGTGAGACACATTTAATCAGTCACTCATACAGTCAGTCATGCCCCTACTAAATCCTTCATCAAGACACTTATACATCCACTCATTCTTCAATATGTAAGACATATTTTAACTTTACAGAATTATACAGTCACTGAATGTAGTCATCAGTGATGTCATCAGTGATGTCATCAGTGATGTCATTTGAGATGTCATCAGTGATGTCATCAGTGATGTCATTTGAGATGTCATCAGTGATGTCATCAGTGATGTCACTGACCATGTCATGAATGATGTAATATGTGACCATCATCAGCAGTGGATTGCGGGTGCGCGATATATAGTTAGTACAACTAACTATATATGGAATTTCAATGGTTTTGTGTGAGTAAAATAAGGTTTTTTAAATGCTAATTCCTAACTATATATGGTCTATAACCTATGGTTTTTTCAGTGAATTTTCAAGGTTTTGTAAATGCTAATTCCTAACTATATATGGTCTATAACCTATGGTTTTTTCAGTGAATTTCATTGGTTTTTTAAAAGCTAATATCTGTAGCTGTAAAATGTATTCTTCTTTAAATCCAAAAATATATTTTATATGTTTAGTAATAATTTATTTTTTAATACTTTTTTTTTGTTCGCTCCCGGTTCGCGAACCGGGAAGCTTCCCGTTAGCTCATCTTGATGCCGCGACCCAGTCCGCGAACCGGTAAACGTTCCGTTAGCGCAACTGCCGCGTTAGAAATCAACATCGTGACGCGTCGCGGAAGCGCGACGTATCACGTTGTCGCGTAATGCGTCTTATGACGCGCTGCGTTAGTGCACCCGGAAGTGCTCCGGTACGCGAACTGAGACGCGAAGTGCAGCTCCCCGGAAGCGATCCGCGGCGCGTCGCGAAAGCGCAACGTATCGCGTTGCCGCGTAATGCGTCTTATGACGCGCCGCGTTAGCGCACCCGGAAGCGCTCCGGAGCGCGAACCGAGGCGCGAAGCGCAGCGAACCGGAAGCGATCCGGGGCGCGTTCCGCAGCGCGTAACTTAAGCGTAAGAGGTCATGTGACTTGTTGATAAAACTTTTCATTGGTTCATTTCACTTTTGGTTTCATAATGATGTAAGGCTAGGTCAGGTGACCTAAAAATAACACTTTTCATTGGTTTAGAAATATTGTTTTTCCCAAATGATGAAAACCCCTCCTTCTTTCCTCACTCTGACTTTCATCTTTGTGAGAGGAAGACCATTTTTGAGAGTTGAGCAATGGCTTCAATAGTTGCTTCAGCTGGTGCACCCCCACCACCACCTCCACCTCCTCATGGGAAGATAGGACCACCTCCCCAGTTTATCAGCCAGACAGAGGAGGAAGAGGATGAACTAGAGGAAGAGGAGACCGAAGGACCACAGTTCTTACAGGAGTTGCCCCGGGTTTCACGTCGGAAAGCCAGCTCTATTTGGCAGTTTTTTTCACTCCCTCGAGGGCAAAAAAAAGTAAATGCTAGGTATGTCACCTGCCTGATTTGTAAAGACCGGTTATCTAGAGGCACTGATAAAAAATATAGCTACGGAAACCATACAATGCATCGTCACATGACCAGGTGGCATCCACTGAACTACAGCCAGGCGGAGATACGTGACATGCAAGATAACCCAACAACAACTCCTGTGGCCAGGTCAACATCACTAATATCATTGACAGCAGCAGAGGCACGGGAAACCGTGCCAAACATTCAGGAGAACTTTGCTCATATCAAACATACCTGTATGTATTGCGGTGCATTGCTGTCATGTGGTTTCTTTTCAATGGAAAAGAGGGGGGCCCCTACAATGTACTGAGTTAGCTACTCGTAGGGAATACAATCTATGTAGAGAAAAGGTGTAGCAAACTCTGAGGATATATATAGACCCTAGACCAACGTGCAATAATATCTACTGTACAGCAACTGAATAAATATATGCTGAAACACTGATATATCAAAAATTATTAAATCTTTTTATTTCAGTCATTTTTTTCATTTTTACTTATTCATTTCATATTTCCCTTTTAAAAATGTTTTCAAATTTTATAAATGACAATCAAATTCTATAAATGAGAATTATTTACAGATAAAGCAGTGCAAAAATAATCAGTGTAAACAAAACAAATACATAAACACAATATCATCAACAACAGAAGAAAAGAAAGTGATATACGATATAACCAGTCGTTGGAAAATTGGATGAAGACAATGCGGTTGAATGGAACTACGCGTGTTTCGGCCAAAGGGCCTTCGTCAGGTGACCGTCATTCGTACATAACATATATAAAAAAATGTGATAAAGACCTAAACAGACAAAACAAATACAAAAAATTCATATAAGTGAAATGCACATAAACCCAGATCTCTTTCAATAATTCACAATCAAAGCTGTACAGTTATTAAAGGGTCTATAACTTTTCATGTGTAAATACATATATATACGATATTTGTTTTTCAGTGCAACCACTCATAATCATATATAATAAACCATCTATTTATTCATTTTAGCCCAATAGAAAATTATTCATTATAATTTATATCTCACTGACATTAGGTCTTGACATTCTACCATACATTATAATTTTTGCCTCAACAGAATACATTTCCTTGCATTCTATCCGTTACCTCCAAGCAAAGTATATCCATATTGCAAAAGGGGTCATTAACCAACAGTTCCAAAATGGGTAAAAAGTTTAAAGAGAAAGCGAAGGCAGCAAATGACTTTAGATGTAAATAGAGCATTGGTTATGTCAACACATAACTTCCACTATTTAAAGAAAGAAAAAGAAAAGAGCAGCCATTATTACTTACATGGAGAAAGACGCTTCGTGAAAACAACACGGAAAATCTGGTCCCTATGTGGGCAGGTTTATTTAAATGGCATCAAATTATGGCATACTGAAAGATAGACATGTAATCCTATTAAGCCACTTGATATTTATGGTATAGTGCTTTAAAAAAAATATAATAGCCTAATATATAAATATACCTGATAGGTCCAAGTAGATGCCCTTCAGAGTAATTGATTTCATATATAGCCCAAGGGTATTAAATCCAGTCTTATTTTATAATTTCATGAAGACTTCTTTAAGGTTACCTGACTCTGTTTTGGTGGAAACAAGAGGGATAATATTTATAAATCATGGAACCCCTATCAGTGTTAGTTGAAGTCTATTCACAAATAGTCTACAATAATAGATAACTATTTATAGTCTAATAATTGTATGCAAGCAGTTGATTATTCGGAATTAGAGGCCTACCCATGCAGATGTATTTATGTATCACAGGGCCCCCTACTCTGTCGTTTGTTGTCTGTTCAAAAGATTATCTAAAATGTTAACGTACCGTTGCAGTCTAATGATTATATATAAGCAGTTGATTCTTGAAAACGAAAAGCCCACCTTTAAGATGTATTTCTAACCATCATATGCACAGTTGTCACAGTGCAGTACATACGCTAAGAATATACGGATATGTGCAATAAGGTTTTAATAAAGACTGTATGCAGACAGTGCGTAAAAGTAGTCCATCATAAATGCGGCTATACTGATACAAAACACTCCGCTAACTGATTTTCTAGAAAAACTTTACTTTGGGAATTCCTACCTCAAAATTCTTTCAAATGTTTATTTATAATCTTCACTTCTCTTGAAACGTTTGTAGACGAAATAGACCGGAGACGCAGGGTACCGGCATCTATTTTCTTGTTTATTTAATTAGTCTAAGAAGATAGATAAACCAACATTATTGTACCAAACTGAATGATAGTTTATAAATCACTTCAGAAGTTACATCTTTATTAAAGTTACCTTGGCGTGATTATAAGAATAGATCCGCCGGATAAAAAATCATGTAGGTCAGGTAACCTGCAACATGAAGATAGAATAGAGAAAAATATGTTGATAACTATAAAACCCTATTCTAAAACGATGATATTGTCTAACCAGAGTGGTTTTAATCGTTTTTGAAACATACCTTCGATCTCTGAATGGAGCGTATCCAGACGGGGGTTCTGCTCGTTTGTTCCCTCCTATGGCGGCGGTAAAAGCGAGTTGTTCGAGTTCTACCTTTATATAGGTGGTCCCGCTTTTTTAACCTGGCACTTAAGGCACAACAGCTGATACCTATTGCCTCAGCGCGTCCTGATGACGTACATAGGTCTCAAGATGTTGTATTCATCTCCGGGCTCTCAGGAATACAATCGATACGGAAAACAGACTGTATTGAAATCATGATGATGTCAACACTGCCCAAACAGAGGAAGAAAGACTTCCGTTCACGGCTATTAATGTGCATAAGAAATAAAGTGATCTATTATTGTTCCAGATTGTTTATAGGGCACTTACGTTTTTATAAGACGAAAATAAACGACTAATTCTTCGTCTATACATGATACGATCTAATATTCATAGATGTAAGTTTATAATTGACAAATGCAGATAACAAATTGAAATTAAAATCTGGGGCAGTTGTATTAATACTGCATATATTATGGACGAAGAGCTTCAAAAATATAGATGGTAATTTTATTCAGAACACTAAATAAACTGTGTAGACAAATAGAAAGCTCTTATAGGCTGTTAACATAATTATAGACGTTTACCTGGTACTAGACATGAATATCAATATTTCATAATATTCTCCTAAGTATGCTGAATGATGTAAGGCACCACAAGCATAGCGCCAGATGACCAGACACAGTTTTCTATGATCATACCCAGATATCATGATCATAAAATCGCTTGCTGCCAAGGGATTTCGGAATTCAAGCCCGATTTAAGGGTGTCCAGAGTAAATATCCGAAACACCTCACGTTTTCGGCGAATTTTGTCCATGTTGATACCCGACTTAGCCACAATTTTTTCCAGGACTATCCATTGAATTTCTTCAGGTTTATGGCCCTTGTCTAGGTAGTGAGAGACTAGGGGGGCATTCATCTTTCGCGTACGAATTGCTGATTTATGTTCCGTGACTCTAGTACATACGGAACGTGAAGATTCGCCGACATATCCCTTGTTGCATGGACAAACTAACAGATAGACAATGTTTGTGGTTTTACAATTTGTCATATGCAACAAGGGAATGGATGTGTTGTTGAAGATAAACTCTGTAGTCTCAATTGCTTGTGGACAGATTTTACAGATTCCACATTTGTGATTTCCAGTCACTGGAGCCCCAGTGACTATGCTTCTTTGACTTTTGGCCTTAATAATTGGCATCCTGGATCTGACAACTATATCCTTGATGTTTTTGTTTTTCTTATAGGCAAAAAGAGGTTTATTTATAATTTCTTTGCCTATTTTGTTAACATTAAGGATATGCCAGTTTGAATATAGGATTTGTCGTATCTGATTATTTAGCATGGAGTGCCGTGTTACAAATACCAAACTGGCATCTCGTTTGTCTTTTGTGCCTGTAAGAAGATGCTGGCGATCATAGTACCTAGCTCTCTTATATGATTCACGTATCAATCTATGTGGATAACCACGTTCTAGAAACTTCTCCTTCATTACAGTAGCCCTCTCGTCATAATCAATTAATCTCGTACAATTCCTCCTCAGTCTGAGAAATTGACTGAAGGGAATGCTGTCTTTTTGTGACGGAGGATGAAAACTACTGTAATGAAGGAGTGTGTTACGAGCAGTGGGTTTAGTGAAAAGGTCCATGATTAGTTTACCATCAAGATGTTTAATGTTTAAATCCAGGAATTCAATTTCCGAATTGCTTATTTTCTCTGTAAATTTTAAATTGGGATCACAGATATTAAGCCAAGATAGGAAATCTTGCAAAACATCTTCATTGTCATCCCAAATGAAAATAATATCGTCAATAAAACGTGACCAATAAAAAATCGACTCAAAAAAAGGTGCCACTTCATTAAAAAGAAATTTTTCCTCAAATAAAGCCACATAAATGTTAGCAATTGTCGGTGCACACGAAGCACCCATGCTGACTCCTCTAGTTTGTCTATAGAGTTGTCCTGCAAATTCAAAAATGTAATTTTCCAGAATAATTTGCAGACAATCTAAGATAAATTGCATATTGCAGTCGATATTAAATGACTCAATGAACCATTTAGTGGCTTCCATGGCCCCTTCGCAGGGAATATTAGAATATAAGCTTTCAACGTCCAATGTCACCATCCATTGTCTGTGGGCATTGAACGTGGTACCTTCAAACTGAGTGATTACGTGTCTGGTATCCTTAATATGTCCCAAGATTTTATCTATGTGGGGACGTAAAATAGCATCTATATATTTAGAGATGGGTTCTGTCACACTCCCGATGGTAGTAACTATTGGACGAAGGGGCGGATCAAGTTCGTTCTTGTGGACTTTCGGGATCCCGTATATGCTGGCCATTTTGGGATTCTCTATGTTCATGTAGTCAAACTCTTTCTGGCAAATGTTCCCATTACCTAAAGCTTTAGTGATTAATCTGGTAATTTTGTTTCTGATGGTACTAGTCGGATCCTTAGTGACTTTAGAATAGAATTTAGTTTCACCAAGCATTTTGTTCATTTTATCAACATAGTTGTTAGTGTCAAAAATGGCGATACCTCCTCCCTTAGCGCAACTTTTCACAATCAGTTGGGTTGATTCCTTCAGTTTCAGTAAAGCATTATGTTCATCAATGGAAATATTGTAAGGAGTATGTGGTATATATTTGGTGATATTATGTAATTTAGAGGTGACAATCTTTTCAAAGATTCCTATTTCAGGATCTACTTGATCAAGGGTCGGTGTAAAAATCGATTTTGGTGACAAACCAGATTTATTTGGTTCACGTGGCTCACATTCCTGATTAGAGAAGAACTTTTTTAATCGTATTTTTCGAAAGAGACCTACGATGTCATTAAACAGTTCAAATTTGTTCAACCCAGAATGGGGAACAAAAGAGAGACCTTTGGAAAGCACCGCAAGCGTAGCTGAATTAGTATCGTGGCTACTTAAATTAAAGATAGGTATTGTGTTCATTGTCTCCAGTACCTTGCATTCCTCGTTTCCAGGTACCTGTCTGTGTTCTGTTGATGGTCCTGGAATTGGGGCTGGTATTGACCCTGAGGTTGGTATGATTGGTTCGATGGATATTGTCCCTGTGGCTGATATTGTTGATTGTATTGATAGTGTTGTTGTGGTCGATACTGGGATCGATAGTTCGGTCTCCAATTTCCTCTCGATTGACGTCTTCCTAAAAAAGGTCTATAACCCTGATTAGTTCTGAAACGATTTCCTCTCGGTTGGAAAGGTGACATGCTGGAGTTACTCCCTGAATCTGAGGAATTAGAAAACGTGGAGAAATCTTTTGATCTAGAGTCTGAATGGATCATATGTTCTTGATCATTGTCACTTGTTTGGGCATAAAAATTATCCGCCAAATATGGATATACTTTTTCCATACTGAAAAAGCGAAGATCTTTTTGTAGCTTATCCATTTTTCGCTTAAATAGGTAATCACTGTATGAATTGAGGTCCATCCCTACATCTTCGAACTTTTTTTTGATGTCTGTAATTATTGTAGAATTTTTGATCTTATCCTCAAGGTCTGTGATTTCTTTGGCTAATTCATCTAGAACCTCTTTAACTGTTTCCACTATAAGCATCATGTGGTCCCTAGAACATCTATTAGAGATAAGGGACCAACGGTCAAGAAAGTGCTTTAAATGGACAAATAGACCGGGGATGTTTTTTATCTGAAGGCCTTGCGGAATAACTCCCGCTTTAAGGTAATCTAATATGAATCTTCCATGCAACTCAGTTCTTTTACTTTTCTTTTTGAGAGCCAATAGTTTTAATAGATCTCCACATTGCTCATCGTTTGATGTATTTCTAGTTTCAAAACTAACCGAAGATCCCACCATAGAGGCAAATTCTTCGTCACTAAAGCCATGCGATTTTAATGTAGCCATAATGAATGCAGAAAATAATAATTTCAAACAAAACAAGAGAAAGAATTCAAAGTGAGTGACAGAATTAAATACAGAAATATAGCTGGAACTGTTAACTAAATCACCCTAAATTACCATAAATACTTGTGAGTGAACAGCTAATACACAAATAATATAACACATGAGGCTTGTAAGTTGGAGCTGTGGTATACACTGTGTATTATTTTACTCATTACATTGAATGAAATACATAGGTACTGTGTCAAAGAGAATGATATAAAAGACTAAGATGTGGTAACATGAGCATTAATTTAATCAACCTAGCTATTAACAATCACAATTGCCCTAACCACCCCAGACAGTAATTTTTTTTTTTGCTCCTGTTGAGCCCTTTTCAATGCCTGTTTTTTGTTGTTTCCCCTCCATCAAAAACAAAAAAAAAAAAAATAAATGTTCAAAAAATACAAAAAAAAGAAAAAATGTTCAGAAAAATAAAAAAAAATATAAAACAACAAAAACATTAAAAAAAAGTTCTTTTCAGAACTACCTCCCCTTTCAAAAAAAAATTGCTAGAATGTTTAGCACTCTGGCAAGCTCTTTTTTTTTGTAGTTCGCTTCCCCGTTCGCTTCCCGGTTCGCGAACCGGGAGCGAACCAAAAATGTTTTTTAAAAAGAAGAGTAAGTATAAGGGAAGTAAACAGAGAGTAATGTTAAAAGAAAGACAGCTATAGGGAGTAATCCAGAGATACTGTTTAATAGATCTATTTACCGAGTGCGCCATGACCTTACCCGAGCAAGTCAACTGTCCCAATTGCGTGTAATGCATCCAAATGGCCACTAGTTAAAAGCGGTGACAATGAAACCCAAAAAACTATGCACAGTTTGAACACAAACGGATTGTGATGTCACTAGTCCACTCGAGTGTCTGGCTTCGAAGAGCAGTATGTGTGGTTCGTGTGATTTGATAGTTCTGGCTGCGAGTCCACGTTGCACCTACAGTTGCCATTTTACGGTCTTGTAATACTATACTAAGCCTAGACGTGATGAACTCTCTCCCAAAACTTGTTTATCCCATACGGTGGCATTCTTACGCTCTTAATGCATTTGGTTTAGTCCCTAGTCTTAAAGATATGGCATTCCAGCATACTGTTTCTGTCCATTTAGTCCATAAAAAGTACAAGATTGAACTGTTTGCACGGATAACACCTCCATGAATGATATAAGTAACTCGTATCATAAAAATTGTACATTTGGCCACATTAAATACATAACAATAGGTCCAGGCCTTAAACCCAGCAGCCCTGTCTATTTCACGGTTTAATAAAGATGCCTAAAAGCCGACGCTACCCTATTTTGCAAGTGCAATCTCCATGGGGGTGGAACGGGCTCAGTAAATGGGCCCTGTTTGAGCAGATTTGTACACACAATGACAAGCAAGCGATTTGCTTACTTGTGGGTGAATTGGACCCAGTTTGTCGTCTAAGGGTCCAGTAAAGCCCTACTGACAAACGCCCCAAGCGTGGTCAGTTTGAAAGCAGTTAAGTGTTCCATTGCGAGTTTCAATGTGGTCTTGAACTGCATAGTGGCAATGACTTTAGAGTACCACCAGTTTTAACATCTCTTAATTGTGCTGTGCCTTCGACGAGCTTTTGGGGCGTGGGTTATACCTTGTAGCACTGTTATTTAGGTTGTCTGGTAAGATGACTTTCCAGTAATTGCCTTCTAATAAAGTTGACTATCTGGGAGACTGAGGTGGGAGAGTAGTCGCGAGGCAGGACATTTGGGAGTAGCAAATCTAGCTAATACTAGATAGACTTCAATTGGTAACCTAAAATGCTCCTGTTGGTTACACGAGTCTTGTATCCGAACATGCCATTGTAGTCTCGTACATAAAAGGCATAGTTGGTATCCGGGGTAATTTGCTTCCATCACATCAAGGGGCTAGGTCAGGTCCCTTCATCCATTGGTTTGACTAAACATTTTGCAAGATCACTCCTGCCTTAAAGGTTTGGGTGTACTTGGGCATCCCCCGCCTTTCTTTGCAAGTTTGAAAACTGGTATGCAAAGAAGCGTGTAAGCATGTAGTTGGTTTACCTGGTTGAGTGGGAGCATCACCGATCCGCCGAATGTGGCACGACCTGCTGCAATAGGTATGTTGCTGCCGGCTGCCGCTTTGGGGGCCTCTGCCACTTCCGTTTTGCCCTGTGGTCCTGCAACATGAGTCAGATCTCCTGGATCACTCCCCCCCCCCTGCAGCATGGCACCAATGGCTCCAGTGCTCTGAATGTGCTGCTCATGGCTCCCGGAGGCCTCACATCTTCCCGGGTGGTTGTATCCACACACAACCCACCGGCTGCCGTGGCAGCGCCTCACGGCCAACGCGTGATCGCAACAACACCTTCACCACCTTGCGCTCTCTGACGCCCACCGTGCCGGATGACTACAAGCTCTCCTAGATGGCGACGTGCCTGCGGCTGGCCTCCAGCGTCATCTCTCACCTGGGCTCCCACCTTCTCTCCTGGACTTATTGACTTTTGTTCTGTCCTGACCGACACTTGGCTGCTGTTTTCGGACAGTTTCTCTGGACTCTAGCCCTCCTACCATGCCCTCGGCCTTAACCCTTTTCCCCGTGGATGATCCTCAAATGTTTCCTCCCTTTTGTGCTTCCCCTTCTCTCCATACCCTTGCATCCCTCCCACCCTCCCTTTGTGCTGTGACAGCATCCACACTTATGGAACTCTGCTCTTTGACTTATTGTAATAACTCTAATTAATGGTATTTGCTTTAGACCTGGCACCATATACCATTCCTATGTGATTTAGAGATTATTCAGTCATATCCCCTCCCTATGTATATAGAGATAACTCTAATCACTAGTGTATGCAGTAGACCTTTGTATTTTCTACCACTCCTATGTGACCATTAGAGTATTTCCGGTCATATCCCTTCCTATGTATATAGAGATAACTCTAATGTCTAGTCTCAATGTGACTTTTAGAGTATATCCATGTGTATCCCTTCACTATGTATATAGAGATAACTCTAACGACTAGTCGCCTATGAGACTGTTAGAGTATATCCATGTGTATCCCTTCCCTATGTATATAGAGATAACTCTAATCACTTGAACATGCAGTAGTCCGCTTTGTTCTTTCCCATTCCTATGTGATTTTTAGAGTATATCCAGTTTTACACCTTCCCTATATATATAGAGATAACTCTAATCACTAGTTTATGCAGGAGTCCGCTTTGCTCTCTAACATTCCTATGTGACTCTTAGAGTATATCCATGTGTATCCCCTCCCTAAGTAGATAGAGATATCACTAGTATATGCCTAGAGTTTATCCTTTTGCACCTTCTCCTTGTGTGACTATCTCTTGTACATTTGCAATTTTTTTCTGTTGTACCTGTTTTATAACGCATGTAATCCTAAGTATAGTCAGGTGTATCCCTTCCCCCATGTGAAGAGATAACCCTATTCACTAGAACAAAAAGAAATGTGTTCCTTATGTAACGTAACTGATTCTATGTAAAGTGCTTTGATAACATGTAACGGAACTGGTGCTATGTAAAGCGCTCTGATAACCTAATCGGTTCAAGTTCGCGCTATATAAAACTCTAAAAATAAATAAATAAATAAATAAATAAAAGATGGAAGAGGGTATAATTGTGAAAAACAAAATAGATAAGGAAGTGAAAGAAAAAAAAGAGAGTAGAACAATAACAAAGAAGAGTTTCTTGGAGAATGAGAGTGAATGTTCAAAATAAGATTAAAACATGTGGAATAACAGAGAGAAAAAACAGAAAACAGAAAAGAAAAAATAACAGAAAAGATTAATTGAAACAGCAAAGAAATGTAAATAACATAGAACCATATCATCAACATAGGCAATAAAAGTTTTGCAGCTTTTATCAGCAGAAATGTGTCGCTAAAGCCGCTTTTGCAGCGGAAAACTGCCGCTAAAACCACTTTTGCAACAGTTTTCTTCCAATAAAAACAGCAATAATTTTATTGGCTGTGTTGATAATATGCCCCTTAGTGTGCTTGAACTACAGAGAGAAAGCATAATGAACAAGTAGTGAAAGAGTGATCAGTCAAAGACACTAAGAGTAATAGAGACGGAGTGAGTGAACAAGAGTGAGGAACTATGAGAAGAGAGGGACTGAGAAAAGGAGTGGAAGGAGTAGAGTAAGTAGGTAATAGAGAAAGGAATGAGGGAAGTAGCAAAGGCAGGAAACTGAGGGTTAAAGAAATGAAGCTGTCGAACTACTAGTAGGTGAATGTGATAGAAATGTAACGAAAAGAGTACAAAACATTTACCTTATAATTGTCGTTAACTTACTCACTTTTTGTTTTTATACTTTCAATCTGTGAAAGAGAGAACAAACATTTGAAAAATATTAAAACATGTATTTAAAAATTAGAAAAGACAAGGGAAAAGATTGAAGGAGAAACAGAGTTTCTTTTCCTCATTTCACAATCACATCACTTGTGTTGCCTTTGGTTAGGTATCTCATAGTGCAGATGGAGTCTAGCATATCAAAGAGTACATAGAAGTTGAGCAAAATATACAACAATTTTGACATTTACAGAAGACTTAGCTTCTTATCTTGTTGGAGATGAAGTCAGGCCTGTCTTGCAACATGGTGCATCTTTTGCATCACTGCTGCATCGGTTTCATGTGGCACGGGTTTTTTACAGCATGACACATCTGCCTAGATGCATCAATTTGTAATTTTGTCGCCTCATAGCAAATCTTTTGCACCGCCGCTGCATCACAAAAGTGACGCACAGTGGCGCAAAAGAGGCATACACCTATCATAAATCTGTCCCTAACATTTGAAATGATTGATTCAGGATGACGATAAGGTGTGGCCTATCCAGAGGTTTGTTTAAGGTGAGGCCTACTCAGGGTTTTAGATGAAATTTACGCTTGTTGAAGAGTACAGAGGAGATAATACATGTGAAGACCTACCAATGAAGTAAGTCATGTCCACTTCACTCTTGAACAAAGGCCAGACCTCTTCTGTGTCCATGGACAGACCTAAACTTCATCTGCACAATGTAATTCGTAAACTTAGGAAACACAGGTGATGTAATTGAAAAATGTGGAGTTTCTTTTCCTCATTTCACAATCACATCACCTGTGTTGCCTTTGCTTAGGTATCTCATAGTGCACATGTAGTGCAGCATATTGAACAGTACCCAGAAGTGCAGCACTGCATGGAACAACTTTGACACTTACAAAAGCTTCAGCTTCTGCATGCCCCCTACACAGTGCTAATTATATACATTTTAAACTAATGGTATCTTGCTGGAGATGAACTGAAACCTATCTTGCAACATGGTGCATCTTTTACACAAAAGTGACCCACAATGGAGCAAAAGAGGCGCACGGCCACCATAAATCTGACCCTAACATTTTAAATGATTGTTTTAAGATGCCAATAAGGTGTAACCTATCCACAGATTTGTTTCAGGTAAGTCCTACTCGGAGTTGCAGATGAAATTTAGGTTTGTTGAAGAATACAGAGGCCAAAATACATGTGCAGGCCTACCAACCACATGTCCACTGCACTCTTGAACAAATGTCAGACCTCCTCTGTCTCCAGGAACAGGCCTAAACCTCATCTACACAATGTGATGTGTAATGTTAGGAAACACAGGTAATATAATTGAAAAACGTGCAATTTTTTTTGCTCATTCCACAATCATATCACCTGTGTTTCCTTTGCTTAGGTATCTCATTGTGGAAATGTAGTCTATCATATGAAAGACTACGTAGAATATGAGCACTGTATGCAACAACTTTGACACTTACAGAAGCCTCTCCTTCTCCATGCCTCCTACACAGTTCTAAATGTACATCATAAATGCAAACAGTACAGAATTAATTATACATGTTAAATGGTTTATTTTTGCTGTTCTCAGAATGTATCAAATTTCACTAAAAACAGTGACTTGAAGGTATTCATCATATAACAGCGGGGAAAAAAAAACACAATCAAAATGATTGTGTTTAAAAAACCCATACAACATAACAAATCAGAATTCAGAACTCCTTAAAGTTAACTTACTTTCCATGACGTCGAAGGATGTCCTATGAACAGCTTACACTCTGTTGTGCTGTTATTACTTTCAGACCGCCACTTTCTGAAAGAAAACCTCCATCGTTTTGAAAAACATGTTACATACAATAAATGACTTCTTGCTCTCTACCACACGTTTCCACAAGGCCAAATCATGTCAGAGCCATTTATAACTCTTAGAATTCTTGTAAGCCAATCCCGTCATGTTGTATTTCCGCAACTTTCACAATAAAAATGTTGAAGATCATTTTCACAATCCTGGACTAGTAATATCTTCCCCTTCTTGCTCAGTCATGTTCTACATTTCCTATGACACTGATACTGCTTACTATGAAGCAGACTTACACTATCTCTATGACTACTACAATTATTTAATTCTCTACATCACTTTTAATCACAAAGCAATATAAAACAGTAGACAGCATTGCAGACTTACATTCCCTCTACTCCATGTTTTGATTGGCTGCTTCAATTAGCTTATAAAAAGAAACAGTTTTTTTGAACTCATTCAAAGTGCACTTATTTCTCCATGACGTCCAGTGTTATGGTAAGAAGTTATGTCTCTGTACTACACTTATCCTCAAGGCCAAATCGTGTAGGAGCCATTAGAACTTCTTGAAATTCCTCAGAGCACATCCCGAGATTCTTTCCCTAAAATTTTGGTTTTAAAAACACCAGGTAAGAGTTTTTAAGGTCATACGGCAATTTTTTTTTGAAAATTAAAACAGAATCATTGCAGAATGACCAGCCATTTCTAGACTTTAAATAAACTGTGTAATGTCCTGATGATATTGAAGGACCGTCATGATATATAATTGCTGCAGTTACAAAAGTCCTTCCTGATATTGACAACTGTGAAGCCACAACATTTTTAATTAAAGTTGTCAATTTTGTTCCATCAGGCCTACATCGTTGGAACATTAAAATAACATACTGGCCATATGTTCGTATAAATAATGTGGACATCATTTCAGATTTACATTGGCTACACTCCATGTTGTGATCAGCTGCTTTTACTAGTTTATTAAAAGAGACTGATTTACTGTCTGGCAAAGTTAAATATATAAATCTTTCTGAGTCTACACTAGTAGTACTTGATACCCTACAGTTCTCGCAGTCATGCTGCCATTGATAAGAAAGCCCAAACAGGTGATCTACATCTACACCTTCAGCATGCAATACATCAAGCATATACATTAAAAACTCCTGACAATCTTGCTGAATATTTTGAGAGAATTGTGTTTGGCCTGAACATCTGTCTAACAGATTTCGAATTTCAGACACACTTTCTATTTTTGTTCTATCAGTGCTACATTTCTCTAACACAGAATTTAACAAACTGCAAAATCTTTGATCAGAATTGACCACAATCTCTTCTTTTACATTTTCTAGAGAAAACAAAACATTAACCACTACATTAGCATAGCAGTTGACACCAGAACTGTTTTCAAATTGAAAACCAACAACATCTTCAACAGAATCCTTTTTGTTTCTGCTTATAATTTCAGGTTCATCGACTTTTCGTCTTTTTGCTACAACCTCCCCAGTATTGGTCACATTTCTTCGTTTCCGGCCTACCACACGTTTCTCAAACAAAGGATATTGAGGCAAATGTGGCGCATACTCTCTTCTTAACCTAATGTATTCCTTAACACAATCTAGATCCGCACAAATGTTTGTGACATCACACTCAATCAAGTACAATCCCGATAAAGTTCTAACTCGTGACAATGCCACATATGCCATACCCTCCTTGAACACAGAACTGCCAATATTCACCAATGCACTGTCTACACTTAAACCTTGCGATTTATGGATTGTCACCGCATATGCCAAGCAAACAGGAAACTGCTTACGGCGAACATATAAGTCTTTCACAAGCAAAAATCTAGCAGAACAACGACCAATTAGCTGTACTTCCTCAATGCCATCAAATTTAATTTTTAAAAATTCAATTCCATCTCTATTTCTGTATTTTACAAAATCAACAACATTACCCATTGATCCATTTACCAGACCTCTTTCAACATGTAAATTCCTTCTTAAAATTATACGGCAGTTCAAGCACACATTCAGAGTCTTTTCAAAACCTGCAGTTTTAGATATAGTCTTCTCTAATGAATCCAATTTTGTTTTCAAATTCTCAGACAAAATAATTGTTGATCCCATATGCTCTACTCTGTCAATAGCTTCCAGTTTCACAATCTGTTGCTTTTCTAAATGCAACATTTTGTTGTTGAATTTGGCACATTCTGCAAGAGTTGGCATCAAACATATTCCAGATTTCTTCTCAGTAATTTTCTGAAAAATATTCTCAGGCACAACATCTTGTTCTGGATATAAATTTGACAGTAATCGTGCATGTAAAGCTTCTTTCCCATGCTCGGTCACTTTTCCAATTCTAACATCTTGTAGAATAGTCTTGTAAACTTCATCCTTCGCCTGACGCATATTTTCATGCAGTTCAGCATAATTGAAGTTTAACCATATATTGACGTTGCCAATGCTCCCTAGGCACTTCCTGGTATCTTCATGCGTGAGCATTTTGAACACAGGTTGCCCTTTCACTGGTGTCAGCTGCAGAAGATCTCCGAAAACAATGATGTGTTTGCCACCAAATAACACATCATACTCTGTTTTGAGAACTTCTTGCATTCTCAAATGCACAAAGGCAAGGATGACATTGGAAACCATGCTTACTTCGTCAATGATAAGAAGTTTCATTTTCCTCAAGATTCTTGAAACTTCACAACAAGCATCTCCAGATAGCTTGTGATATTGTAATTTGTTGTCATGCTCCACTGGCAGCATCAGTAAACGATGTAAAGTAATCCCTTTAATGTTATGTACTGCCAGTCCAGTTGGAGCGGTGACAACACAAGACAACGATGACTCTGTCCTTTCCTGCAAATAACATGAAATTGCTTTAATAAGGAAACTTTTTCCAGTTCCCGCTTCTCCACTCACGTACAGTCGGACAGGCTTCAACGACGTACATGAGCACTCTTTCTTGTCATGACTTAATCCATGATCAATTTGCATGGTAACTTCGTCATATATTTTCCTCTGCTCAACGTTGAGTTGTCTTTCCAACTCTTCTAAGTTAACCGCATCCTCCTGAGCATGTGCCATGGCTCTTTCCACTTCATTCATGGCAGTGGCAGCTTCATTTTCGATAACAGGTCCTCCTAGTGGATCCTGACTCAATGAAGCAGAACTCAGACTGTCCTGAGAACTGTCTCTGGCAATCTCGGCTGCAATCGTTGCTTCCTGCTCAATTTCCGCATTCAACATTTCTACATATTTGGGAAAAGCAGGACATTCTATGGTCTCCTTGGCAGCATTGAAAGAGTCTTCGTAACAGAGGAAATCTCCAAGCAGTTCCTCTTCTGCACGCCAAGGCTTGAAAAGTTGCAAAAGTGCTAAATAGAAAAACTCCTTTTTTTCAGGAGATTCGCCACTCAATTTTCGATGGTTTACCAAGTGGCATTTTCTTTGCTTGACCAGACATCCCTCACTTCCTATTACAGCATACACTCCTTTCTCAGTATCTTCTTTGATGTTCCTCTTGAATATGTAATTTTGAAGAACCTCATACAGACAAACATTCTCGAGGTGACTGCTTCGATTTGGATAATATGTATCCAACATGTTGGTCTTCAAAATGTCGGTACTGTTTGGCTCCTTTTCCGCCAAATACTCAATTTCCCGCACAGGTTTCAGAACTCGATTACGCGTTGCAGCAAGACCAAGACTCGCCCAAATGATACTCCTGGACTTGGCATAGAGACTTGCTGAAGACAACCGGTCAGAACATTCGTAAGCTCCGATTTCTCGATGCGACAACATCTTCAGACTGAAACTGTACAACTTCTTGCTGAGGCTCTTTTCATGGGAAATGTCCTCCCACATATCCTTCAATTCTGTCTTCTCTTTTTTGGTGATGTAAGATGTCACATACCGAGCCACAGCCATACAGTTATCAGCCACAAACTGTATATCCATGTTAGCATTCCACATGGACAAAATCACCGGGTTGTAGTCGTTGATGTACTTAGACTCTTCGTTCCTCTTCAAATTGTATGTGTTTTTAGGTGATTTCTTCATCACATTATGTCGCAGCGAAGACATCAAACTGTTTACTCTTCCTTTCGAAATCACCGGTCGTGGAAAGCCGAAACGACATTTGGTGTAGAACTTGTCCTTGTTTCGGAATTTACGACGACAGTACTTTCCACATCGATGGCTTTTGAAACGTAGAACTTTTTCTCTTAGGCTTTTCTTCTCCTTTGCGTTTGGAACAGCACACGTAGAATACTGTTGTATGAAACTCATCACTGAGTCTTCTGGATCCGTTCCAAATTTAGGTGCATCCTTGATCCACAGCAACATATGTATATGAGGAGCACCTCTTGCTTGGTACTCCTTTCTCCAGAAGAAATCCAACACCTCTCCAAGAGGTGGATTCTTCTTATTCATGATGAAAGACATCATAGCTTCAAATCTATGATTGAAGTACCTGCATACATTGACTGGATCCAAAGAGCACAGTTCTCCGGGTGTCTTGAATTCGATGTTTTCGATGTTTCCATTTGCCTCTCGTAGAAATTCAAGTAAGTCTTCCCAGCCATACTCCGCACAGCTCAGAGTGAGGAACCATGTGGAAGTTCCTAAGTTCCTCAGCATACATTTTAAATCACCATGACGACGGTACCAGTACTCATTAGTACCACGCTGACACGCCATGAGATTAATCAGGTGAGAATCCAAAATACTGTCCTGGACATTGACTTTATCCATAAAGTCACTTGCCGAGATGTTTTGCATGTGTATACCACTTTTCAAGATGTGGTTCACTGCATATGACAGTCCAGACAGATCGCTTTCAAACAGGAGATGAAACAAATAGGGAATGCATTGTCGAAACCTAGCATCTCCTGCATACAATCGCAAAGTCCGGTATTCAGAAGCAGGAATTTGATGAGGTCGCTCATCATATCTTTCTCCCTGACCTGTTGGAAAAAGCTGTGGGAAACACCGAGCTTCCAAACTTTCCTCCCAAACACTAATGGGACTCCCTTTGGCTTGTTTCATTTGAAACAACTCAATAGCATTCCCCATGACTTCCTTGGAATGCAAAGGATGAACACTATAATGTTCATATATTTCTTCACTAGTAGAGGGTTCTACTTTCTCAATTTGACCAGCACACAAATCGCTATCCTCTTCCTCACTTACTTCCTCTTCTGCAACATATACATTCTTATAGTATTTATTATTTTTTTTCAAATACAATGTTGCCTTTTTAACTTTCCTAACATCCACTAAATCTTGCCATATTTTCTTATTCTTTGTCGGAACCCCATTAACTAAGATAACCAGAGGTTCCTCTTCCACGTTTTCTACTCCAATTGTGTTAATGTTTTTCTTCAAATCTAGAGGCAAATAAACAACTCTTCCCTTTAATCCTCTCTGTAAATCTGATGGAGGCAATTTCCCTGTCTTTGGCTCCATTCTTACAATAGCCTGAAAGGGATGGATACTTTGAATCAAAATAGATTCATAAGTATTTAAATCCTTCAATTCAGAAGGAATCTCAACCAATTCCAGATTATTATGAACTGCTCTAGCAGGCATCTGGTTTTGATTTAATTTGTTACAACAATAAGTACACACACGTTGATCCAATCCCAAATCAAAACAATTTTCTACCATCAAGTATGTTGTGAAATCCTTCCATTCACTATTATTTTCCCTTTCACTTTTTGCATATAAATCCACTAACTTAGTCTGATTCTTATAATAAGTGCGTCGACAACACACACAAGTGAAATTTGGCCTCTCACTTGATTTCACCTGAAACGTCACAATTTCCCTCTGAAAATTATCTGTACTGGAAACCTGTACACTATCTTCCACATTACCCGCTTCTTCTTGGTCAATCTCAACATTCTCCTCTTTACTTCCAAAGTAACAAAACTCAATTTCTTCACATATATTCTTCACATCTATTTCAGAACCATGCAAAAGAGCAGCGCATAATTGTTTAAGCATAATTGCTGGACTCTTAGCATAATACAACATTCTAACTAATTTCCTCACTTTATTATGATGCACTGCTAGCATCCTGAAATGATGAAAAACACTCTGGCATACTCTCCTGGAAAGACAAGCCAGTGAATGACCATGCAAACCTGTCACTTCTCTCACTCTGCAAGGATCTAATTCTTGCAACAACTTCATTTTCTGCTTCAAACTTTTCTTATTAAATGACCGTACAAAATCACAAAGCAAATTGATGGAATCCTGTCGCACACTGCAAATACTACTACACTTCCAGGTATACACAGGACCCTTAGGACGTCTTCCTAAAACCTCATTACCTAACACCTCTTCTGCCTCTGTTGTCACAAGTTTTTCTTTTTCAACTGGACAACCATCTTTCACTTCATAGGCTCGACCACTGGTGTCAACTGCATGCACCAAATCATTATCCTGGAAATAACTCTCCTCATTAAAAAATGCCTCACAGCTTGAACTATGCATCTATTCTCCAGAAAAAACTTCACAAAAATTACTACGATTAACTATTCTCTTCCATCTACTATTTCTTTTGAAATCATAAATTGCCTTGTTTAGCTTCCTAATTCTATTGATTATCAAAATAAATAACTTACGTTTAATTTCAAATGCCTGATCAATAACTTTCTCAACTATTTTTTTCTCTTATAAAAAACCACTTTCTGTTGACCTTTCTTAATATTTTTTAACAAATTGCCAATTATCCTGTTGCGGAACATTCGTTTACGAATGTCCCTAAACTGTTGTTTCCTTCTACTATCATGCACAGAGTTATCTCTTGCTCTAGCAGTAACATTTTTCATTGGCCTTTCCTTTCCGTTTGAATTGCTTCTCTTTTTCTGGACTGAAACATTTTCTGTAGTAATATTTTTTTTACTACAGATATTTCTTATGAATGTTTTTGTACTCTTACCCGGTGCTTTCTTGGTGACTTGACAAATCTTTTTGTTAGAGGACTGCTGCTTTTTTTCATTGACCTGCTGTCTTTGACGTTTTGCAGCCTTTCTCAGTCTTTCTTTGGTTGGCATGCTGAAATCTTGAAATGATCTGCAGTTGAATCTGTGGTAAAATATAATAAAAAATGTTATTAACCACTATTACCAAACAGTAAATCAATAACAGTCATCAAAAACTTAACACACTACTTGACATTTTTACATAGAAGATTTTTTAGTGCTTGGCAAATATATAATACACAAATAGCAGAAAATAAATGGAATTTATATTCATTTTACCTCTACTATTTTATATGTGATTCTGATCTAATTTTATGAGCATATTTTAATATTTTATTGAAGACACTAGACATAACCTGTTTTTAAAGGTGTTTTTAATTTTAAATCAAACGGTTTACATTTTTACTTTTTATTTATTATAAATTTTTAAAATAAATGTTTATAGTTCCATAGGCTCAAGCACGTCAGCTTCCCATCCTATGTCATACAATTCTGACAAATCTGCATCCTCATCACGTTCTTCTTCATCCTCAGGATTTAAATCATCCAAGGGATCAACATCCACTGATGTTTCAATTACGAGTTCAATGATGAGGTCGAAATCAACTGATTGCTGATTGTCGCTCATGTTGATGTTGTCTTTATCTTTAAAGAAAGATAACAACAATGAGATGTTGCAGAGTAAGAGACAAATCTCAGAGATTATAATAGTAAAATTGTTTAACAAGAGTAACATTTTGCAGCTATTATTTAGCCATGTCCAGCGATGCTGAGGAGGTGAAGCCTATGTCCAATTTTTCAGTGAACAGGATTCATCTCTTCTTAACCTTGGATAAGCCTCACCGACTCTGTGTCCCCTGCACATACTTAAATGTAAAGGGGCAGATTCATGTTAACTGGCACATCCCCAGGGATGCACCAGTTAACGTGCACCGCTGCTCTGCCACCCATGGTGTGCCGCATTTACAATCAGATAGGACAAAGCTGCGTCAAAACCCTGCGCCTGCTTGAAGCAGGCATAGTTCTTGACACAGCATTGTGGAGATGGGGCACCCCTGAGCCTTGCTGGAGCTGCATCGCACTTGCGATACAACTCCAGTAATGCGCCACCTTTACGGCACAGATGCGTCACGCATCTGTGCCGTTTTTGCCCCATGGTGCGCCGCATTGTAAATGCAGCACACCATGGGTGGCGGAACAGCGGCGCAGGATGACTGGCACATCCCTGGTGATGCGCCAGTCATCATAAATCTATCCCTAAGCTTCTTATCTTGTTAGAGATGAACCGCCTTATGTATCATCAAACTATTTTGCATTTCCTAAATAGCGAATTTTAAGGAATAAATAGCGATTCTTTACCATTCCTAATTTGCGATGAGCAAATTGCTAATTGCAAATTACCCATTCATTTCCATGGGCCAGGAGGCCCATAGGAATGAAGGTGCAATTTGCGATTAGCAATTAACTCATCGCAAATTAGGAATTTTTCCAAGGGTGCAGGGGTGTCTCAAGAACACCCTGCTGCACCCCTGAAAAAGAAATTTGGGGGCATATGGCGCACATACATGCCCTAAGGGCATGTATGGGCGTCATATGGCACCTTTTGTTTTTTGGAAAAAAAGCTTTTTGAAAAAAATTTGCAAATTACCACCAACTAGAAGTTGGTGGTAATTTGCAAATCCTTAATGGCATTTTTTGCATATTTTTTGTTTGATACATTTCATTTAAGGAATCGCAAAATTTGCAAATGCTTCAGTGCAATCGCAAAATAAGGAATAACAAATTTTGCTATTCCTTATTTTGCATCAAACTTCTTTGATACATACCATTTGTCTAATTAGCATTCGCAAAGGCCGAAATTCGCAGAATTTCGGCCTTTGCGAATGCTAATTAGCTTGATACATATGGCCCCAAGTGAGGCCTGTCTTGCAACATGGTGCATCTTTTGCATCACTGCTGCATCGGTTTCATGTGGCACGTTTTTTTTACAGCATGACACATCTGCCTAAATGCATCAATTTGTAATTTTGTCGCCTCATAGCAAATCTTTTGCACCGCCGCTGCATCAGAAAAGTGACGCACAGTGGCGCAAAAGAGGCATACACCTATCATAAATCTGTCCCTAGCATTTTAAATGATTAATTCAGGATGACGATAAGGTGTGGCCTATCCAGAGGTTTGTTTAAGGTGAGGCCTACTCAGGGTTGCAGATCAAAGTTACGTTTGTTGAAGAATACAGAGGAGATAATACATGTAAAGGCCTACCAATGAAGTAAGTGATGTCCACCTCATTGCGCCAGTCATCATAAATCTATCCCTAAGCTTCTTATCTTGTTAGAGATAAACCGCCATATGTATCATCAAACTATTTTGCATTTCCTAAATAGCGAATTTTATGGAATAAATAGCGATTCTTTACCATTCCTAATTTGCGATGAGCAAATTGCTAATTGCAAATTACCCATTCATTTCCATGGGCCAGGAGGCCCATAGCAATGAAGGTGCAATTTGCGATTAGCAATTAGCTCATCGCAAATTAGGAATTTTTCCAAGGTTGCAGGGGTGTCTCAAGAACACCCTGCTGCACCCCTGAAAAAGAAATTTGGGGGCATATGGCGCACATAAATTTTAAAAACATTCCTTTACCTCAAAAACGATTTTCAAGTCATAATTTGAAAACACTGCCCACGGGGAAATGACTTAAAATGTCCTTAAGACACATGAAAGTGTTTTTTTAAAGCCTTTGCAACTTTTTTGGGTCACTTTATGTAACTCAAACAGTCAAAATCTAAATTTACCATGCACAGGTGGGAGCATATTTACAAGGAATTTGCTCCACAGGGAAAGGTCTTTTAATTTAATATGGGAAAAATAACATCAGAGACACTGAAATGCCTTATAAAGAAGCATACACCATTATGTCCTTGTCATATATTTTAAAACCATTCCTTTTCCCCAAAAACGATTTTCAAGTCATATTTTGAAAACACTCCACATGGGGAAATGACTTGAAATGTCCTTAAGACACATGAAAGTGTTTTTTTTAAAGCCTTTGCAACTTTTTTGGGTCACTTTTAACATGGCTATGTAACTCAAACAGTCATAATCTAAATTTACCATGCACAGGTGGGAGCATATTTACAAGGAATTTGCTCCACGGGGAAAGGTCTTTTAATTTAATATGGGAAAAATAACATCAGAGACACTGAAATGCCTTATAAAGAAGCATACACCATTATGTCCTTGTCATATATTTTAAAACCATTCCTTTTCCCCAAAAACGATTTTCAAGTCATATTTTGAAAACACTCCACATGGGTAAATGACTTAAAATGTCCTTAAGACACATGAAAGCGGTTTTTGATTGCCTTTGCAGCATGTTTGGGTCACTTTTAACATGGCTATGTGACGCAAACATTCAAAATCTAAATTTGCCATGCACAGGTGGGAGCATATTTACAAGCAATTTGCTCCACGGGGAAAGGTCTTTTAATTTAATATGGGAAAAATAACATCAGAGACACTCAATTGCCTTATAAAGAAGCATACACCATTATGTCCTTGTCATAAATTTTAAAACCCTTCCTTTTCCCCAAAAACGATTTTCAAATCATAATTTGAAAACACTCCACATGGGGAAATGACTTAAAATGTCCTTAAGACACATGAAAGCGTTTTTTGATTGCCTTTGCAGCATGTTTGGGTCACTTTTAACATGGCTATGTAACGCAAACATTCAAAATTTAAATTTGCCATGCACAGGTGGGAGCATATTTACAAGCAATTTGCTCCACAGGGAAATGTCTTACATTAAAATGGGAAAAATAACATCAGAGACACCCAATTGCCTTATAAAGAAGCATACACCATTATGTCCTTGTCATAAATTTTAAAACCATTCCTTTTCCTCAAAAACGATTTTCATGTCATAATTTGAAAACACTCCACAGTTACTATGCACAAAAAAACCCTGTCAGTACTAATACTTCACATTTTCTCCAATTACAATTTCTCAAAGAAACAAAATCTATTTATAAAACACTTGAGACAAAGCAACATTTGAAAAACACAACTTTCTTCATAATTTTCTCCTTAAAGCACACTATTCTCTATCTAAAGTAAAGAAATCTTTTCTCACCTTAGCAAATACTTTGAGTTTGAAAACAGTCTCAGAAACACACCAATTTGTCTTCAGCAGAGCAAAAGGTATGCACTCCAGAGTCTGCAGCTATCAAAAGCACAGAAATGCTGTAATTCTTCACACATATCTCTCATGTCACCCAATCAAAACTCTTCCCTCACTTTTTTTCAAATGAAAACCCTTCCCCCCTCTGCCATTTCATGCCTTTTCTGCATGGCAACCACCTCTTGGAAGACTTCTGGTGTTTGCAAGTTCACACAACAATGTTGCAATTGAACTCTGAACTCTCAGTGCACCTGCATATCCACTGCAATCTTTCATTTAATGATTATTTATTGACCACTCAAAATACATCTTTCAAAGAACTCATCCATGCACCCTAACTTTCTGTTTTCAGCAATCAAAATCCACCAATCACTGTTACTGCTTCATTAACACAGAAACTCCACAGTTTTTTTTCATTTTAAACTCTTATTTTTTCAACTGCCATTTCATTGCCACACTTCATCTGACTACAGGAGAACCTTCTCTCACCATGTTTTCTGTCTGGATTGTTGGACATAGTTACATCTATTGGGCTCAGAGGTATGCTGAGAACAGAAATTTACCTAACCTCAATTTACAAGATGTGGAAATTAAGTGGTTTGGCCACAGAGGATTAAAATGTCACCAATTGATACCATTGGTGAAAACCTTTATGCATTTGCCAAAACCTGACCTGTTAATTGTGCACTGTGGAGGTAATGATTTGGGCACTTTGACTGGGGTAGGTCTGGAAATGCTTTTAAAGGACACCTTTGAGCAATTAATGGCACTTTTTCCTTAGACTGCCTTGGTATATTCAAATATATGCCAAAGACAGAAATGGAGGTGGTCAAACCAATTTTGTCCACAAATTGAGAAGTCGAGGAAGCATGTAAACAAATCTGTTTCAGCTTACATGAGAGACCATGGAATGGGCTCCATGTACAACAATAACTTGCGTTACTACATGCAAGATATCTACAGAGGAGATGGAGTTCACTTCTCAGATGAGGGCAACAGAGTTTTAATTTTGAATTTAAGACTGTGCATTGGTACCTACTTATAAGTACCTAAATGTACCATAAACCCAAAAGCTCTTCTCAGAGCTACCCTACATCTGATCACTCACAATTATTATTTTACTCTAACTTTTTTCACTAATTTTTCAACAAAGTACGCTCCCCGGGGCGCTACCCGGTACGCGAACCGGAAGCTAACCGCGCGAAATTTAAAAAAAAATGTTTTTTTCCGCACATATAAGCCTCCTCAGCCACCCTCAGAAAACCTAGGGGGTCATGATAAGTCTACCGTGCCCCCTTCTACCCATTCTGAACATTATTTGCCCTCCATCTTGTATCTTAAGTCGACCGAAACACAAAATGGTGGACTCCCGTAACGCTTAAGGTTCGCGTACCGGGGCGCTCGCCAGTTCGCGTACCGGGGCGCTCCCCGGGAAGCGCACCATCAAAAAAGGTGGGAAAGTAATTTACAGAAAAACGACTGGAGACACTCTCACCAAATATAGATTAGCTCATACTACATACCAATCCCTACCATTTTCACAAATTTGGTTGGAATTCCATTTAGCCATTTAGCCTGTAGACCTCTCTAAATACCCTGAGGTAAATTACTTCACAAAACACATCTGAAGTGTTGGAATTGACAACCAATTAAAATGTTACTTTCATTTTCTACTTTTTTTACCTGACATTTGATTGGTTATGTACCTGAATATATATAAAAAAGAGAGAGAAACACAGCCATTTTGACTACTACTTCCTGAAGTACATTGCAAGTGCATTTTCACTGACAACTTAAACTTGTTTTTAATAGGTAAGATGTTATTTTATAAATTTGAAAGGAGAACTATGTTATGCACTTTAAATTAATTTGGGAAAACATTTTCAGATAGTTATATACTGTCCCTCTGTAAGAGTTAGACATTGAGAAAGGCTTGTTTATTATAATTATGGATTGATTTAGGTTTCTGTGCTATAATTATGAATTTACTTAGACTTCTTCACAGGCACTTTTTAATAGTACTACTTCACGCCTGAAACCATACAGTGCCCATAGATTACTTCTCTGTTATAAACTCACAAGTACCTGTCTGAACTTAAAGCCAACAGTGCCCTATCTCTACTGATATATTTATTTTTTATGCAAATTACAGCAAGAAAATGGAAGGAGAGCAGATTATTTCCTTCAAAATTGTTCTGGAGAACAACACAGAAAAAGTTATTGAGGACAATGATGACTCAGATTTCATGGATGAATCACGGGACCATGAATTAGTTCAATGTGTAGATGCAGTAGATTTGCTGATTGAAAATGAGGACATTTCCGACAATTTGTTGTTAAATGTTCTGTTAAATTTGGAAAAAGAATCACAAAAATAAAATTATTTAATAATCAAAAATTGTTCGAGACTTTAATCATTTTTATATGTAATTCATAAACTAGTACCTAATTGATTATAATGTAAAGTCAGACTTATAGTATACTGTGCAACTTTTTTATGTTACATAGTAATTTTGCTCATAGTTACTTCCTTTCTCCAACTATATTATCTCCAATGTGTATTTAACAACTCTTTTTCATCTCCTGCCTCCATGTTCTTTCTGCTTTCCTGACAGACTATGATATGGATTCCATATTCCACAATAACTTCTGAAACAACATGCAAGATATCTACAAAGGAGACGGTGTATATTAATTTTTTACTCTGCATTGGTACCTACATATTGCTACTTAAATAAAAAAAAACAAAAAAAACAACAAAACGAACAATCAATAAACATACAATATTTTAAAAGTCTATCATTCTTTTTTCCTCATAGTACGCTCCCCAGTACGCTTCCCGGTTCGCGAACCGGGCGCTCCCCACGCAAAAAACCCAAAAAATGTTTTTGTTTTTTTTTGCCCTGCGGGGCCCTTTTAAAGCCTCCACATCAAACCTAGGGGGTCAGGGAGGATCTACTATGCCCCCTTATGGTCATTTCCCCCTTTGTTTTGGCCTCCTCTTGTCTCTTGATCCTACAGAGAGACAAGATGGCGGCCGCTCCGGACTGTTAGAATGTTGACAGACACCGGAGAGCCAATCAGCTTCGCTTCGCGAAGTTCCGTTACGCGTAAAGTACGCGAACCGGAGCGCTGCCCAGAGCGCGCTTACAGATATATATCTTTTTTTAAACGTTAATTTCTCAAAATCCACTGGAGCACATATATTGAGACCTAGCAAAGGCACATCGGGCTAACAGTCCCTACAATTTTGCCAAGTTTCGTGCAAATCCATTCAGCCGTTCGGGCTAAAAGTGAGGCCAACCGCCCTATGGAAATTAACATTGGAAAAACACGTTTTGGGACCCCCCTTTTTTCTCGGCCCCCCCTTGACGAACCCCCCCCCAAATTTTCAGGGGCTGCTCAGAAACAAAATGTTCCATTTTCCTGAAAATTTCAGCCAATTCCGTCCACAAACGCCAAAGTTATTAGACATAGAATTTTCAAAAATCCCATAGGGAAAAAATCCTAACTATATATACCTACTGGCGACCGCCAGTAGGTAATATATATATATATATATATATATATATATATATATATATATATATATATATAATGGCAATTGCATTAAAAATAATATTTATGAAAAATGCACTCTTTTATATTCTAAAAGCTCAATTAGTTAATGCATCACTGCATTGATGTCCCATTTACTATGTCGACACCAGCGAAGACATTGAGGAACCGGGAAGCATTGGCAGACTCCATGTTTGTAAATCTCCCGGCATTGAAGGGAAATACGGACTGTGTAAAGGTTAACGATACGACTATGGATTTAAAAAGTAAACTGAAAAAAATGGAGAAATTGTTAAGGACCGAGACGACCAAGTGGTGGGAGAAGCGCTCACTTGAAAAATACAAGGAAGTGGGACATGTACCCAGGGGGTTGAGGGTTCTCATAGCGCCAAATACTGAAAGAAAATCTAGGTGCAGAGATTTCAGAAACCGAATTAAGCTCTGCAGCGAGCAGTGTGGACTCGGATGATGGGATGATTGGCACATCTAGTCTAGCACAAGTGCCCACTAACTATTCACCCTCTGAGGAATTGGGTTTTGTCATAGAAGACAGATTCAAGACACTGCGACCACAGACCCGGCAACAGCGGAAAATAAACGAAGGGCTAATAACAAAAGACGCAGTGCAAGGAGGAAACACAGGAGGAATGAACAGTAATATGAGGGCGGTAACCCCTAATGATATAGATCCCCATAATGATAGATCAGAGGATAACACTGTGGTTAATTTATCAGATGTCACCCTGTCCTAGGCAGAAATGCAATTACTGTCTTTGGGGCATTCCTACTGCCCTAGGAAAATCTTTCAATTATGTACAGACTCGGATAGACTTCTTTAAATTTATTCGGAAGCTTAAGCTCAAAAAGCACTTCAAATTGACCAATGTTCAGGATCAAGCTACTAAGATCATCGGGATGTCACAGCCCTCTAGCAAATTGCAAGTATCAGATGTCGAGGCTTTAAAAGTGGCCCAGGAATTAGCACTAGACGAGTTTGAAGAAGGATTAACACAAGAACATTTACAAGCTGTTGGTATTGTCACGAATCAACCATGTGTCACCCAGTTCAAACCTCCATCCATTTTTTGCCCCCTTATGCCTATAGATAATATTGATGCCTTTAATGACATTGTAGTAGAAGATCTTAAAGAGTAACCTCATGAAAAAACTCAGAAATGACTCGAATTTGATCATCAATAAAGCAGATAAGGGGGGCAACACAGTTATTTGGCAACGTACTTTGTATTTGGAGGAAGCACGGCGACACCTAAATGATTTGACTTGTTACAGAAAAGTACAGAAAAGGAACATTTAATTATATCAGATGTTTGAAAGAAAACATACACAAAGAACTGAACCAATGGAAACGAGAAGGTCTTCTGAGCAAACAAGAACATGCATTCCTGAAAAATGACTATCCCGTCATGCCCACTCTTTATCTCATCCCTAAAATTCATAGGCTAACTATCCCGGTACCTGGGCGACCGATCATCTCAGCCCAGGGTAGCTTATTAGAAGCAATTTCTAAATATGTGGACCATTTCCTACATGAATTTGTGGAAGCACTGCCCTCGTTCATTAAAGACACTGGACACTTCCTTTCTAAACTCAAAGAGGTTGAATGGGATACTAATTTTGTACTTATTGCTCTAGACATTAGCACTTAATATACCAGCATCCAACATGCAGATGGGCTTAATGCCATTAAGTACTTTTTAGATAAACGAAGTATTGTTCACAGACAGCATAATATCATGCTACTTAGGATGATACAACTGTGCTTAAATAACAATTACTTTGTGTACCAGCAATTAAGAGGTGTGGCCATGGGGGCATGCTTCTCCCCCACCTACGCATGCTTACATGTGGGGTGGTGGGAGGAGCATGTCCTCAGGGGGTCACTGAGTCCCCTATTTTCGGACAATATAGTCCATTTTTGGCGGTTTATTGATGCCATAAGCATGATTTGGAAAGGAATCAGCCATCAATTTTGTTAACACCATTAATAAGAATTATCTGAATCTACAATGTACATCACAAATAGGTACCAGTCAGTTCCAATTTCTTGATGTAGAGATCTATATTAGTGATAATAATATTTAGACGCGGCTACATAGGAAATCTACAGCAGGTAAAGCGATCCTGCACGCTAGCAGTTCTCATCCAGGCCACCTTATCAGGAATATCCCCTATGGGGAGTTCCTTAGGATGCGAAGGATAAGTAGTTCAGACCTGGATTTAGAGATATGCCAAAATGAGGCGTATAATAGATTTCTTGCCCGAGGCTATTGCCCCAAGGAATTACACAAGTCTAGAGATAGAGCCAACAGTTTAAGCAGAGAGGAATGCCTCACGATTGGGAAGAGCAAGAATAACCAGGAGCCCAACAAAATAGAGGAAAAGATTAGCCTCATCGCTACATTCAATACTGGGGAAAGGAAAGTAAGGGGGATACTGAGAAAACACTGGTCACTGCTTTAAACTGATATCAGCTTAGCCTCACTACTACCAGATGAGCCATCAATCACATTCAGGAAGGCACCCTCAATGAGGGATGCCCTGGTTAGATCTAGTCCTGAAGTAACATTGAGTAAAAACTGGCTATCCAACAAATCAGGCTTTCATAAATGTATATCATGCAGAGCTTGTAAATTTGGCATTAACACCAGTGAGTATTACTCTGCATTTGACTCCAAGCCAATACAGATCAGAGAGCTATATACGTGCCGCACTGACTTTGCGGTTTACGTATTACAATGTACTTGTGGGCTAAAATATATTGGCAGTACTAAGTTACAAGCTTTTAATCGTATCCTCCAACATTTGAAAGCAATTGTTAACTCAGATGAAAACTATCCAGTGGCGCGCCACTTTGGACTGGTTCATAAGAGAAACTTAAATGATTTGAAGTACTTTATCATTGATGCGGTACCCAAAAACATCAGGGGAGGCAATAGGGAAAGACAACTAAGACAGTTGGAAAGCAAATACATTCTATTACTCGATACCCGGATCCAAAGAGGGATGAACACAGGGAAAGACCTGCACTGCTTTTTATAATGGATTAGAAGATTTTTTGAAGCATGTGTATGGTACATTTATTAATCTAACAATCATTATTGTTTCCAATCCCCCTTAACACCAATAATAGTTCTTTGGGATCATTTGTATTTGCTTTCATTGGCCCAATTTTTCCTTTGTTACCCCCATCAATATCCCCTTTTCCTGGTTATGGTCCATATTAGGCATTATATTATACTCCAGTAACTCTGCTCACAATAGGAATCATTTTTCTTGAGGAACATTTAGAGAATTGTGGCATTTTTTGTAATCAGCAGTCCAAATTTAGACCTCAATGCCATGATAATCAGATTAAATCTTTTGCCTGAAACCAAATGTAAATAATAAGTGATTTAAACTTTTCACATGTATATCATCATTATAATGATTTTTAACATGTTTTTCTACCAATGCTTCCATTAATTGATTTGTATATTTTAGCTTGGAAATATGATATGGTGATTTTAATATCCTTTTATCCAAGTTTCACTGTTATTTGCACTATGCACTGATTTGCACATTTATATAATCTGGCACTAGCACTTTATGTCCTTTTGGGCTGGCCTTAATTTTAGCGCATGAGAAACATGTTTTCAATTAATGGCACTCAATTATGCCATGCAGTCCAAACCCTCATGTTTTGGTTATGAAATCGACATTTCAAGTCCTTAAATAGTTGTTTCTGTATTTCGTAATCATTATTTTACAATCGAGGGTTATCAGATAAATTTTAATTCGATTGTTTATGGATTATTTATTTTATATGCAAATTGCCCTTTTGCACTTTCATATGTTATCCACATCGAATGTGACTGCATTCCAAGATATGTTTTTTATGTCTATGCGCTTGAACGACCCGCCCAGCGATTGCATTCACTATTTAAACACTACCATTGGTTCTAAACTGTCATGTGAACAAGGCTACAGTGACGTAGCCGAAACGCGTCATGCTGGAGATGATGGGACAATAAAAACCACCTTTCAATACTATTTTTCGCGTATTTCGTGGTCTGTACCTGTGTTTACGTTGGCATCCAAGGCAGAGGTGCAGGAGTTGGAAACAATATATATATATATATATATATATATATATATATATATATATATTACCTACTGGCGGTCGCCAGTAGGTATATATAGTTAGGATTTTTTCTCTATGGGATTTTTGAAAATTCTATGTCTAATAACTTTGGCGTTTGTGGACGGAATTGGCTGAAATTTTCTGGAAAATGGAACATTTTGTTTCTGAGCAGCCCCTGGAAATTTGGGGGGGGTTCGTCCAGGGGGGGTCGAGAAAAAAGGGGGGTCCCAAAACGTGTTTTTAACATTGAGTTTTCCATAGGGCGGTTGGCCTCACTTTTAGCCCGAACGGCTGAATGGATTTGCATGAAACTTGGCAAAATTGTAGGGACTGGTAGCCCGATGTGCCTTTTGTAGGTCTCAATATATGTGCTCCAGTGCATTTTGAGAAATTAACGTTTAAAAAAAGATATATATCTGTAAGCGCGCTCTGGGCAGCGCTCCGGTCCGCGGACCTTAAGCGTACCGGAACTTCGCGTAGCGAAGCTGATTGGTTCTCCGGTGTCTGTCAACATTCTAAACAGTCCGGAGCGGCCGCCATCTTGTCTCTCGGTAGGATTGAGAGACAAGAGGAGGCCAAAACAAAGGGGGAAATAACCATAAGGGGGCATAGTAGATCCTCCCTGACCCCCTAGGTTTAATGTGGAGGCTTTAAAAGGGCCCCGCGGGGCAAAAAAAAAAAAATATTTGTTTGTTTTTTTGCGTGGGTAGCGCCCGGTCCGCGAACCGGGAAGCGTTCTGGGCAGCGTACTGCAATGAAAAATGAATGATAGACTTTTTAAATGCTGTATGTTAATTGATTGTTGGTTTTGTTGATTATTTTTTATTTTCTTTAATTTTTTAAGCATTTTTTTTATTGTGATTGTGTTTCATAATTTATTAAACTTTCTAACATTTCATTGTCAGAAATTTCATAATTATCATTGAATATACATTGTAGTCTCTGAGGGTGTAAAATGTCCTCATTTTCAAGGAGGTTATCTACTGCTTGTACACATTGCAGTAGTTCTTTGTCCCAAGTTTCATCGAAAAATTCAATATCATTTTCATCAATGATTTCTTGGCTGCTCTCTTGCAGGACAATTTGAAATTCAACTTTCTGTTCGCCTTCCATTTTGCCTGAAATTTAGATTAAAAAAATATATATTAGTAGAGATAGGGCACTGTTGGGATTAATTTTAGATAGGCAGTTTTTATCAGTGAATTTATCTTTGGGCAGTGTATAGTATCAGAGTGGAAGTAGGAATATAAAAAAGTGTATGTGATTTAACGTAAGTAAATTCATAATTATACAAGAGAAGCCTAACTCCATCCATAACTATAACAGAGAAGTCTATCTAAATCTATAACTACTACAGAGGGATAGTATATAACTATCAGAAAAAGTTTACCATATTAACTTATAGTGCACAATATACTTCAGTTTTAAAAATAAAAACTTACCTTTAGAAAGAAGTTGAAGGAATTAGTGAAAATACTATTGAAATGTACACCAAGAAGTAGTAGTCAAAATGGCTGTGTTTTCTTCTCTTCCTTTATATATATTCAGGTATATAACCAATGAAATGTCAGGTAAAAAAAGTAGAAAATGAAAGTAACATATTAATTGGTTGTCAATTCCAACACTTCAGATGTGTTTTGTGAAGTAAATTACCTCAGGGTATTTAGAGAGGTCTACAGGCTAAATGGCTAAATGGAATTCCAATCAAATTTGTGAAAATGGTAGGGATTGGTATGTAGTATGAGCTAATCTATATTTGGTGAAATTGTCTCCAGTGGCTTTTCTGTGAACTACTTTCCCACCTTTTTTGATGGTGCGCTTCCCAGGGAGCGACCCGGTACGCGAACCGTTGAGCGCCCCGGTTCGCGAACCTTAAGCGTTACGGGAGTCCACCATTTTGTGTTTCGGTCGAATTAAGATACAAAATGGAGGGCAAATAATGTTCAGAATGGGTAGAAGGGGGCACGGTAGACTTATCTTGACCCCCTAGGTTTTGTGAGGGTGGCTGAGGAGGCTTATATGTGCGAAAAAAAAACATTTTTTTTTTAAATTTCGCGAGGTTAGCTCCCGGTTCGCGTACCGGGTAGCGTCCCAGGGAGCGTACTTTGTTGAAAATTAGTGAAAAAGGTTAGAGGAAAAATAACAATTGTGAGTAATCAGATGTAGGGTAGCTCTGAGAAGAGCTTTTGGGTTTATGGTACATTTAGGTACTTATAAGTAGGTACCAATGCACATTCTTAAATTCAGAGTGAAAATTCTGTTGCCCTCATCTGAGAAGTGAACTCCATCTCCTCTGTAGATATCTTGCATGTAGTAACGCAAGTTATTGTTGTACAGGGAGCCCATTCCATGGTCTCTCATGTAAGCTGAAACAGATTTGTTTACATGCTTCCTCGACTTCTCAATTTGTGGACAAAATTGGTTTGACCACCTCCATTTCTGTCTTTGGCATATATTTGAATATACCAAGGCAGTCTGAGGAAAAAGTGCCATCAATTGCTCAAAGGTGTCCTTTAAAAGCATTTCCAGACCTACCCCAGTCAAAGTGCCCAAATCATTACCTCCACAGTGCACAATTAACAGGTCAGGTTTGGGCAAATGCATAAAGGTTTTCACCAATGGTATCAATTGGTGACATTTTAATCCTCTGTGGCCAAACCACTTAATTTCCACATCTTGTAAATTGAGGTTAGGTAATTTTCTGTTCTCAGCATACCTGTGAGCCCAGTGAATATAACTATGTCCAACAATCCAGACAGAAAACATGGTGAGAGGAGGTTCTCCTGCAGTCAGATGAAGTGTGGCAATGAAATGGCAGTTGAAAAAATGAGAGTTTAAAATGAAAAAAACTGTGGAGTTTCTGTGTTCATGAAGCAGTAACAGTGATTGGTGGATTTTGATTGCTGAAAACAGAAAGTTAGGGTGCATGGGTGAGTTCTTTGAAAGATGTATTTTGAGTGGTCAATAAATAATCATTAAATGAAAGATTGCAGTGGATATGCAGGTGCACTGAGAGTTCAGAGTTCAATTGCAACATTGTTGTGTGAACTTGCAAACACCAGAAGTCTTCCAAGAGGTGGTTGCCATGCAGAAAAGGCATGAAATGGCAGAGGGGGGAAGGGTTTTCATTTGAAAAAAAGTGAGGGAAGAGTTTTGATTGGGTGACATGAGAGATATGTGTGAAGAATTACAGCATTTCTGTGCTTTTGATAGCTGCAGACTCTGGAGTGCATACCTTTTGCTCTGCTGAAGACAAATTGGTGTGTTTCTGAGACTGTTTTCAAACTCAAAGTATTTGCTAAGGTGAGAAAATATTTCTTTAATTTAGATAGAGAATAGTGTGCTTTAAGGAGAAAATTATGAATTATGTGGCGCAAAATGCTTGTAAATATGCTCCCACCTGTGCATGGAAAATTTAGATTTTGAATGTTTGTGTTACATAGCCATGTTAAAAGTGATACAAACATGCTGCAAAGGCAATCAAAAAACGCTTTTATGTGTCTTAAGGACATTTTAAGTAATTTTCCCATGTGCAGTGTTTTGAAATTATGATTTGAAAATCGTTTTTGGGGAAAAGGAATTGTTTTTAAATTTATGACAAGGACATAATGGTGTATGCTTCTTTATAAGGCAATTGACTGTCCCTGATGTTATTTTTCCCATTTTAATGTAAGACCTTTCTCTGTGGCGCAAATTGCTTGTAAATATGGTCCCACCTGTGCATGGCAAATTTAGATTTTAAATGTTTGTGTTACATAGCCATGTTAAAAGTGACCCAACCATGCTGGAAAGGCAATCAAAAAACACTTTCATGTGTCTTAAGGACATTTTAAGTCATTTCCTCATGTGCAGTGTTTTCAAATTATGATTTGAAAATCGTTTTTGGGGAAAAGGAATGGTTTGTAAATTTATGACAAGGACATAATGGTGTATGATTCTTTATAAGGCATTTCAGTGTCTCTGATGTCATTTTTCACATATTACATTAAAAGACCTTTCCCTGTGGAGCACATTCCTTGTAAATATGCTCCCACCTGTGCTTGGTAAATTTAGATTTTGACTGTTTGAGTTACATAGCCATGTTAAAAGTGACCCAAAAACTTGCAAAGGCTTTTAAAAAAAACTTTCATGTGTCTTAAGGACATTTTAAGTAATTTCCCTGTGGGCAGTGTTTTCAAATTATGAATTGAAAATCGTTTTTGAGGTAATGGAATGTTGTTAAAATTTATGTGCGCCATATGCCCCCAAATTTATTTTTCAGGGGTGCAGCAGGGTGTTCTTGGGACACCCCTGCACCTTTGGAACAATTCCTAATTTGCGATGAGCTAATTGCTAATCGCAAATTGCACCTTCATTCATATGGGCATCCTGGCCCATGGAAATGAATGGGTAATTTGCAATTAGCAATTTGCTCATCGCAAATTTGGAATGGTAAAGAATCGCTATTTATTCCTTAAAATTCGCTATTTTGGAAATGCAAAATAGTTATATGATACATATGGCGGTTGATGTCTAACAAGATAAGAAGCTTAGGGATACATTTATGATGACTGGCGCAATGAAGTGGACATCACTTACTTCATTGGTAGAGCTTTACATGTATTATGTCCTCTGTATTCTTCATCAAGCGTAACTTTAATCTGCAATCCTGAGTAGGCCTCACCTTAAACAAACCTCTGGATAGGCCACACCTTATCGTCATCATGAATTAATCATTTAAAATGCTAGGGACAGATTTATGATAGGTGTATGCCTCTTTTGCGCCACTTACAAAACACTGTCCACGGGGAAATGACTTAAAATGTCCTTAAGACACATGAATGTGTTTTTTTAAAGCGTTTGCAATTTTTTTGGGTCACTTTTAACATGGCTATGTGACTCAAACAGTCAAAATCTAAATTCACCATGCACAGGTGGGAGCATATTTACAAGGAATGTGCTCCATGGGGAAAGGTCTTATAATGTAATATGGGAAAAATGACATCAGAGACACTGAAATGCCTTATAGAGAAGCATACACCATTATGTCCTTGTCATAAATTTGCAAACCATTACTTTTCCCCAAAAACGATTTTCAAATCATAATTTGAAAACACTGCACATGTGGAAATGACTTAAAATGTCCTTAATTCAAAATGTGCTATTCCTTATTTTGCGATTGCACTGAAGGATTTGCAAATTTTGCGATTCCTTAAATGTAATGTATCAAACAAAAAATATGTAAAAAATGACATTAAGGATTTGGAAACTACCACCAACTTCTAGTTTGTGGTAATTTGCGAATTCTTTTCAAAAAGCATTTTTTTCCAAAAAACAAAAGGTGCCATATGACGCCAATACATGTCCTTAGGGCATGTATGTGCGCCATATGCCCCCAAATTTCTTTTTCAGGGGTGCAGCAGGGTGTTCTTGAGATACCCCTGCACCCTTGAAAAAATTCCTATTTTGTGATGAGCTAATTGCTAATCGCAAATTGCACCTTCATTCCTATGAGCCTCCTAGCCCATGGAAATGAATGGGTACTTTGCAATTAGCAATTTGCTCATTGCAAATTAGGAATGGTAAAGAATTGCTATTTATTCCTTAAAATTCGCTATTTAGGAAATGCAAAATAGTTTGATGGTACATATGGTGGTTCATCTGTAACAAGATAAGAAGCTTAGGGATACATTTATGATGACTGGCGAAATAAAGTGCAAATCACTTACTTCATTGGTAGGCCTTTACATGTATTATCTCTTCTGTATTCTTCATCAAGCGTAACTTTAATCTGCAATCCTGAGTAGGCCTCACCTTAAACAAACCTCTGGATAGGCCACACCTTATCGTCATCATGAATTAATCATTTAAAATGCTAGGGACAGATTTATGATAGGTGTATGACTCTTTTGTGCCACTTACAAAACACTGTCCACGGGGAAATGACTTAAAATGTCCTTAAGACACATGAATGTGTTTTTTTAAAGCGTTTCCAATTTTTTTGGGTCACTATTAACATGGCTATGTGACTCAAACAGTCAAAATCTAAATTCACCATGCACAGGTGGGAGCATATTTACAAGGAATGTGCTCCATGGGGAAAGGTCTTATAATGTAATATGGGAAAAATGACATCAGAGACACTGAAATGCCTTATAGAGAAGCATACACCATTATGTCCTTGTCATAAATTTGCAAACCATTCCTTTTCCCCAAAAACGATTTTCAAATCATAATTTGAAAACACTGCACATGTGGAAATTACTTAAAATGTCCTTAATTCAAAATTTGCTATTCTTTATTTTGTGATTGCACTGAAGGATTTGCAAATTTTGCGATTCCTTAATTGCAATGTATCGAACAAAAAATATGTAAAAAATGACATTAAGGATTTGGAAACTACCACCAACTTCTAGTTTGTGGTAATTTGCGAATTCTTTTCAAAAAGCATTTTTTTCCAAAAAACAAAAGGTGCCATATGACGCCAATACATGTCCTTAGGGCATGTATGTGCGCCATATGCCCCCAAATTTCTTTTTCAGGGGTGCAGCAGGGTGTTCTTGAGATACCCCTGCACCCTTGAAAAAATTCCTATTTTGTGATGAGCTAATTGCTAATCGCAAATTGCACCTTCATTCCTATGAGCCTCCTAGCCCATGGAAATGAATGGGTAATTTGCAATTAGCAATTTGCTCATTGCAAATTAGGAATGGTAAAGAATTGCTATTTATTCCTTAAAATTCGCTATTTAGGAAATGCAAAATAGTTTGATGGTACATATGGTGGTTCATCTGTAACAAGATAAGAAGCTTAGGGATACATTTATGATGACTGGCGAAATAAAGTGCACATTACTTACTTCATTGGTAGGCCTTTACATGTATTATCTCCTCTGTATTCTTCATCAAGCGTAACTTTAATCTGCAATCCTGAGTAGGCCTCACCTTAAACAAACCTTTGGATAGGCCACACCTTATCGTCATCCTGGATTAATCATTTAAAATGCTAGGGACAGATTTATGATAGGTGTATGCCTCTTTTGCGCCACTTACAAAACACTGTCCACGGGGAAATGACTTAAAATGTCCTTAAGACACATGAATGTGTTTTTTTAAAGCGTTTGCAATTTTTTTGGGTCACTTTTAACATGGCTATGTGACTCAAACAGTCAAAATCTAAATTCACCATGCACAGGTGGGAGCATATTTACAAGGAATGTGCTCCATGGGGAAAGGTCTTATAATGTAATATGGGAAAAATGACATCAGAGACACTGAAATGCCTTATAGAGAAGCATACACCATTATGTCCTTGTCATAAATTTGCAAACCATTCCTTTTCCCCAAAAACGATTTTCAAATCATAATTTGAAAACACTGCACATGTGGAAATGACTTAAAATGTCCTTAATTCAAAATGTGCTATTCCTTATTTTGCGATTGCACTGAAGGATTTGCAAATTTTGCGATTCCTTAAATGTAATGTATCAAACAAAAAATATGTAAAAAATGACATTAAGGATTTGGAAACTACCACCAACTTCTAGTTTGTGGTAATTTGCGAATTCTTTTCAAAAAGCATTTTTTTCCAAAAAACAAAAGGTGCCATATGACGCCAATACATGTCCTTAGGGCATGTATGTGCGCCATATGCCCCCAAATTTCTTTTTCAGGGGTGCAGCAGGGTGTTCTTGAGATACCCCTGCACCCTTGAAAAAATTCCTATTTTGTGATGAGCTAATTGCTAATCGCAAATTGCACCTTCATTCCTATGAGCCTCCTAGCCCATGGAAATGAATGGGTACTTTGCAATTAGCAATTTGCTCATTGCAAATTAGGAATGGTAAAGAATTGCTATTTATTCCTTAAAATTCGCTATTTAGGAAATGCAAAATAGTTTGATGGTACATATGGTGGTTCATCTGTAACAAGATAAGAAGCTTAGGGATACATTTATGATGACTGGCGAAATAAAGTGCAAATCACTTACTTCATTGGTAGGCCTTTACATGTATTATCTCTTCTGTATTCTTCATCAAGCGTAACTTTAATCTGCAATCCTGAGTAGGCCTCACCTTAAACAAACCTCTGGATAGGCCACACCTTATCGTCATCATGAATTAATCATTTAAAATGCTAGGGACAGATTTATGATAGGTGTATGACTCTTTTGTGCCACTTACAAAACACTGTCCACGGGGAAATGACTTAAAATGTCCTTAAGACACATGAATGTGTTTTTTTAAAGCGTTTCCAATTTTTTTGGGTCACTATTAACATGGCTATGTGACTCAAACAGTCAAAATCTAAATTCACCATGCACAGGTGGGAGCATATTTACAAGGAATGTGCTCCATGGGGAAAGGTCTTATAATGTAATATGGGAAAAATGACATCAGAGACACTGAAATGCCTTATAGAGAAGCATACACCATTATGTCCTTGTCATAAATTTGCAAACCATTCCTTTTCCCCAAAAACGATTTTCAAATCATAATTTGAAAACACTGCACATGTGGAAATTACTTAAAATGTCCTTAATTCAAAATTTGCTATTCTTTATTTTGTGATTGCACTGAAGGATTTGCAAATTTTGCGATTCCTTAATTGCAATGTATCGAACAAAAAATATGTAAAAAATGACATTAAGGATTTGGAAACTACCACCAACTTCTAGTTTGTGGTAATTTGCGAATTCTTTTCAAAAAGCATTTTTTTCCAAAAAACAAAAGGTGCCATATGACGCCAATACATGTCCTTAGGGCATGTATGTGCGCCATATGCCCCCAAATTTCTTTTTCAGGGGTGCAGCAGGGTGTTCTTGAGATACCCCTGCACCCTTGAAAAAATTCCTATTTTGTGATGAGCTAATTGCTAATCGCAAATTGCACCTTCATTCCTATGAGCCTCCTAGCCCATGGAAATGAATGGGTAATTTGCAATTAGCAATTTGCTCATTGCAAATTAGGAATGGTAAAGAATTGCTATTTATTCCTTAAAATTCGCTATTTAGGAAATGCAAAATAGTTTGATGGTACATATGGTGGTTCATCTGTAACAAGATAAGAAGCTTAGGGATACATTTATGATGACTGGCGAAATAAAGTGCACATTACTTACTTCATTGGTAGGCCTTTACATGTATTATCTCCTCTGTATTCTTCATCAAGCGTAACTTTAATCTGCAATCCTGAGTAGGCCTCACCTTAAACAAACCTTTGGATAGGCCACACCTTATCGTCATCCTGGATTAATCATTTAAAATGCTAGGGACAGATTTATGATAGGTGTATGCCTCTTTTGCGCCACTTACAAAACACTGTCCACGGGGAAATGACTTAAAATGTCCTTAAGACACATGAATGTGTTTTTTTAAAGCGTTTCCAATTTTTTTGGGTCACTATTAACATGGCTATGTGACTCAAACAGTCAAAATCTAAATTCACCATGCACAGGTGGGAGCATATTTACAAGGAATGTGCTCCATGGGGAAAGGTCTTATAATGTAATATGGGAAAAATGACATCAGAGACACTGAAATGCCTTATAGAGAAGCATACACCATTATGTCCTTGTCATAAATTTGCAAACCATTCCTTTTCCCCAAAAACGATTTTCAAATCATAATTTGAAAACACTGCACATGTGGAAATTACTTAAAATGTCCTTAATTCAAAATTTGCTATTCTTTATTTTGTGATTGCACTGAAGGATTTGCAAATTTTGCGATTCCTTAATTGCAATGTATCGAACAAAAAATATGTAAAAAATGACATTAAGGATTTGGAAACTACCACCAACTTCTAGTTTGTGGTAATTTGCGAATTCTTTTCAAAAAGCATTTTTTTCCAAAAAACAAAAGGTGCCATATGACGCCAATACATGTCCTTAGGGCATGTATGTGCGCCATATGCCCCCAAATTTCTTTTTCAGGGGTGCAGCAGGGTGTTCTTGAGATACCCCTGCACCCTTGAAAAAATTCCTATTTTGTGATGAGCTAATTGCTAATCGCAAATTGCACCTTCATTCCTATGAGCCTCCTAGCCCATGGAAATGAATGGGTAATTTGCAATTAGCAATTTGCTCATTGCAAATTAGGAATGGTAAAGAATTGCTATTTATTCCTTAAAATTCGCTATTTAGGAAATGCAAAATAGTTTGATGGTACATATGGTGGTTCATCTGTAACAAGATAAGAAGCTTAGGGATACATTTATGATGACTGGCGAAATAAAGTGCACATTACTTACTTCATTGGTAGGCCTTTACATGTATTATCTCCTCTGTATTCTTCATCAAGCGTAACTTTAATCTGCAATCCTGAGTAGGCCTCACCTTAAACAAACCTTTGGATAGGCCACACCTTATCGTCATCCTGGATTAATCATTTAAAATGCTAGGGACAGATTTATGATAGGTGTATGCCTCTTTTGCGCCACTGTGCGTCACTTTTATGATGCAGCGGCGGTGCAAAAGATTTGCTATGAGGCGACAAAATTACAAATTGATGCATTTAGGCAGATATGTCATGGTGTAAAAAAAACGTACCACATGAAACCGATGCAGCAGTGATGCAAAAGATGCACCATGTTGCAAGACAGGCCTCACTTGGGGCCATATGTATCAAGCTAATTAGCATTCGCAAAGATCAAAATTCTGCGAATTTCGGCCTTTGCGAATGTTAATTAGACAAATGGTATGTATCAAACAAGTTTGATGCAAAATAAGGAGTAGCAAAATTTGCTATTCCTTATTTTGCGAATGCACTGAAGGATTTGCAAATTTTGCGATTACTTAAATGCAATGTATCAAACAAAAAATATGTAAAAAATGACATTAAGGATTTGGAAACTACCACCAACTTCTAGTTGGTGGTAATTTGTGAATTCTTTTCGAAAAGCTTTTTTTCCCAAAAACAAAAGGTCCCATATGACGCCAACACATGCCCTTAGGGCATGTATGTGTGCCATATGCCCCCAAATTTCTTTTTCAGGGGTGCAGCAGGGTGTTTTTGAGACACCCCTGCACCCTTGGAAAAATTCCTAATTTGTGATGAGCAAATTGCTAATCGCAAATTAAACCTTCATTCCTATGAGCCTCCTAGCCCATGGAAATGAATGGGTAACTTGCAATTAGCAATTTGCTCATTGCAAATTAGGAATGGTAAAGAATTGCTATTTATCCCTTAAAATTTGCTATTTAGGAAATGCAAAATAGTTTGATGGTACATATGGCGGTTCATCTGTAACAAGATAAGAAGCTTAGGGATAGATTTATGATGACTGGTGCATCACCAGGGATGTGTCAGTCATCCTGCGCCGCTGTTCCGCCACCCATGGTGTGCTGCATTTACAATGCGGGGCATCATGGGGCAAAAATGGCACAGATGCGTGACGTATCTGTGCTGTAAAGGTAGTGATTGCTGGAGTTGTATCGCAAGTGCGATGCAGCTCAAGCAAGGCTCAGGGGTGCCCCATCTCCACAATGTTGCGTCAAGACCTATGCCTGCTTAAAGCAGGCGCAGGGTTTTGACGCAGCTTTCTCCTATCTGATTGTAAATACGGCACACCATGGGTGGCAGAGCAGCGGTGCACGTTAACTGGTGCATGCCTGGGGATGTGCCATTTAACATAAATCTGCCCCTTTACATTTAAGTATGTGCAGGGGACACAGAGTCGGTGAGGCTTATCCAAGGTTAAGAAGAGATGAGTCCTGTTCACTGAAAAATTAGACATAGTCTTCACCTGCTCAGCATTGCTGGACATGGCTAAATAATAGCTGCAAAATATTACTCTTGTTAAACAATTTTACTATTATAATCTCTGAGATTTGTCTCTTACTCTGCAACATCTCATTGTTGTTATCTTTCTTTAAAGATAAAGACAACATCAACATGAGCGACAATCTGCAATCAGTTGATTTTGACCTCATCATTGAACTCGTAATTGAAACATCAGTGGATGTTGATCCCTTGGATGATTTAAATCCTGAGGATGAAGAAGAGCGTGATGAGGATGCAGATTTGTCCGAATTATATGACATAGGGTGGGAAGCTGACCTGCTTGAGCCTATGGAACTATAAACATTTATTTTTAAAATTTATAATTAATAAAAAGTAAAAATGTAAACCGTTTAATTTAAAAATAAAGACACCTTCAAAAACAGGTTATGTGTAGTGTCTTCAATAAAATATTAAAATATGCTCATAAAATTAGATCAGATTCACATATAAAATAGCACAGGTAACATAAATATAAATGTCATTTCTTTTCTGCTATTTCTGTATTGTAAATTTGCCAAGGACTAAAAAATCTTCTATTTAAAATGTCAAGTAGTGTGTTAAGTTTTTGATCACTGTTATTGATTTACTGTTTGGTAATAGTGGTTAATAACATTTTTTATTATATTTTACCACAGATTCAACTGCAGATCATTTCAAGATTTCACCATGCCAACAATTGAAAGACAGAGAAAGGCTGCAAAACGTCAAAGACAGCAGGTGAAACAAAATAAGCAGCAGTCCTCTAACAAAAAGATTTGTCAAGTCACGAAGAAAGCACCGGGTAAGAGCACAAAATATTTCATAAGAAATATGTGTAGTAAAAAAAATATTACTACAGAAAATGTTTCAGTCCAGAAAAAGAGAACCAATTCAAATGGAAAGGCCAATCAAAAATGTTACTGCTAGAGCAAGAGATAACTCTGTGCATGATAGTAGAAGGAAACAACAGTTTAGGGACATTCGTAAACGTATGTTCCGCTACAGGATAATTGGCAATTTGTTAAAAAATATTAAGAAAGGTCAACAGAAAGTGGTTTTTTATAAGAGAAAAAAAAAAGTTGAGAAAGTTATTGATCAGGCATTTGAAATTAAACGTAAGTTATTTATTTTGATAATCAATAGAATTAGGAAGCTAAACAAGGCAATTTATGATTTCAAAAGAAATAGTAGATGGAAGAGAATAGTTAATCGTAGTAATTTTTGTGAAGTTTTTTCTGGAGAATGGATGCATAGTTCAAGCTGTGAGGCATTTTTTAATGAGGAGAGTTATTTCCAGGATAATGATTTGGCGCATGCAGTTGACACCAGTGGTCGTGCTTATGAAGTGAAAGATGGTTGTCCAGTTGAAAAAGAAAAACTTGTGACAACAGAGACAGAAGAGGTGTTAGGTAATGAGGTTTTAGGAAGACGTGCTAAGGGTCCTGTCTACACCTGGAAGTGTAGTAGTATTTGTAGTGTGCGACAGGATTCCATCAATTTGCTTTGTGATTTTGTACGGTCATTTAATAAGAAAAGTTTGAAGCAGAAAATAAGGTTGTTGCAAGAATTAGATCCTTGCAGAGTGAGAGAAGTGACAGGTTTGCATGGTCATTCACTGGCTTGTCTTTCCAGGAGAGTATGCCAGAGTGTTTTTCATCATTTCAGGATGCTAGCAGTGCATCATAATAAAGTGAGGAAATTAGTTAGAATGTTGTATTATGCTAAGAGTCCAGCAATTATGCTTAAACAATTATGCGCTGCTCTTTTGCATGGTTCTGAAATAGATGTGAAGAATATATGTGAAGAAATTGAGTTTTGTTACTTTGGAAGTAAAGAGGAGAATGTTGAAATTGACCAAGAAGAAGAGGGTAATGTGGAAGATAGTGTACAGGTTTCCAGTACAGATAATTTTCAGAAGGAAATTGCGACGTTTCAGGTGAAATCAAGTGAGAGGCCTAATTTCACTTGTGTGTGTTGTCGACGCACTTATTATAAGAATCAGACTAAGTTAGTGGATTTATATGCAAAAAGTGAAAGGGAAAATAATAGTGAATGGAAGGATTTCGCAACATACTTGATGGTAGAAAATTGTTTTGATTTTGGATTGGATCAACGTGTGTGTACTTATTGTTGTTGCAAATGAAATCAAAACCAGATGCCTGCTAGAGCAGTTCATAATAATCTGGAATTGGTTGAGATTCCTTCTGAATTGAAGGATTTAAATACTTATGAATCTATTTTGATTCAAAGTATCCATCCCTTTCAGGCTATTGTAAGAATGGAGCCAAAGACAGGGAAATTGCCTCCATCAGATTTACAGAGAGGATTAAAGGGAAGAGTTGTTTATTTGCCTCTAGATTTGAAGAAAAACATTAACACAATTGGAGTAGAAAAAGTGGAAGAGGAACCTCTTGTTATCTTAGTTAATGGGGTTCCGACAAAGAATAAGAAAATATGGCAAGATTTAGTAGATGTTAGGAAAGTCAAAAGGGCAACATTGTATTTGAAAAAATATAATAAATACTATAAAAATGTATATGTTGCAGAAGAGGAAGTAAGTGAGGAAGAGGACAGCGATTTGTGTGCTGGTCAAATTGAGAAAGTAGAACCCTGTACTAGTGAAGAAATATATGAACATTATAGTGTTCATCCTTTGCATTCCAAGGAAGTCATGGGGAATGCTATTGAGTTGTTTCAAATGAAACAAGCGAAAGGGAGTCCCATTAGTGTTTGGGAGGAACGTTTGGAAGCTCGGTGTTTCCCACAGCTTTTTCCAACAGGTCAGGGAGGAAGATATGATGAGCGACCTCATCAAATTCCTGCTTCTGAATACCGGACTTTGCGATTGTATGCAGGAGATGCTAGGTTTCGACAATGCATTCCTTATTTGTTTCATCTCCTGTTTGAAAGCGATCTGTCTGGACTGTCATATGCAGTGAACCACATCTTGAAAAGTGGTATACACATGCAAAACATCTCGGCAAGTGACTTTATGGATAAAGTCAATGTCCAAGACAGTATTTTGGATTCTCACCTGATTAATCTCATGGCGTGTCAGCGTGGTACTAATGAGTACTGGTACCGTCGTCATGGTGATTTAAAATGTATGCTGAGGAACTTAGGTACTCCCACATGGTTCCTCACTCTGAGCTGTGCCGAGTATGGCTGGGAAGACTTACTTGAATTTCTACGAGAGGCAAATGCTAACGTAGATAACATCGAATTCAAGACACCCGGAGAACTGTGCTCTTTGGATCCAGTCAATGTATGTAGGTACTTCAATCATAGATTTGAAGCTATGATGTCTTTCATCATGAATAAGAAGAATCCACCTCTTGGAGAGGTGTTGGATTTCTTCTGGAGAAAGGAGTACCAAGCAAGAGGTGCTCCTCATATACATATGTTGCTGTGGATCAAGGATGCACCTAAATTTGGAACGGATCCAGAAGACTCAGTGATGAGTTTCATCCAACAGTATTCTACGTGTGCTGTTCCAAACGCAAAGGAGAAGAAAAGCCTAAGAGAAAAAGTTCTGCGTTTCCAAAGCCATCGATGTGGAAAGTACTGCCGTCGTAAATTCCGAAACAAGGACAAGTTCTACACTAAATGTCGTTTCGGCTTTCCACGACCGGTGATTTCTAAAGGAAGAGTAAACAGTTTGATGTCTTCGCTGCGACACAATGTCATGAAGAAATCACCTAAAAACACATACAATTTGAAGAGGAACGAAGAGTCCAAGTACATCAACGACTACAACCCGCTGATTTTGTCCATGTGGAATGCTAACATGGATATACAGTTTGTGGCTGATAACTGTATGGCTGTGGCTCGGTATGTGACGTCTTACATCACCAAAAAAGAGAAGACAGAATTGAAGGATATGTGGGAGGACATTTCCCATGAAAAGAGCCTCAGCAAGAAGTTGTACAGTTTCAGTCTGAAGATGTTGTCGCATCGAGAAATTGGAGCTTACGAATGCTCTGACCGGTTGTCTTCAGCAAGTCTCTATGCCAAGTCCAGGAGTATCGTTTGGGCGAGTCTTGGTCTTGCTGCAACGCGTAATCGAGTTCTCAAACCTGTGCGGGAAATTGAGTATTTGGCGGAAAAGGAGCCAAACAGTACCGACATTTTGAAGACCAACATGTTGGATACATATTATCCAAATAGAAGCAGTCACCTCGACAATGTTTGTCTGTATGAGGTTCTTCAAAATTACATATTCAAGAGGAACATCAAAGAAGATACTGAGAAAGGAGTGTATGCTGTAATAGGAAGTGAGGGATGTCTGGTCAAGCAAAGAAAATGCCACTTGGTAAACCATCGAAAATTGAGTGGCGAATCTCCTGAAAAAAAGGAGTTTTTCTATTTAGCACTTTTGCAACTTTTCAAGCCTTGGCGTGCAGAAGAGGAACTGCTTGGAGATTTCCTCTGTTACGAAGACTCTTTCAATGCCGCCAAGGAGACCATAGAATGTCCTGCTTTTCCCAAATATGTAGAAATGTTGAATGCGGAAATTGAGCAGGAAGAAACGATTGCAGCCGAGATTGCCAGAGACAGTTCTCAGGACAGTCAGAGTTCTGCTTCATTGAGTCAGGATCCACTAGGAGGACCTCTTATCGAAAATGAAGCTGCCACTGCTATGAATGAAGTGGAAAGAGCCATGGCACATGCTCAGGAGGATGCGGTTAACTTAGAAGAGTTGGAAAGACAACTCAACGTTGAGCAGAGGAAAATATATGACGAAGTTACCATGCAAATTGATCATGGATTAAGTCATGACAAGAAAGAGTGCTCATGTACATCGTTGAAGCCTGTCCGACTGTACGTCAGTGGAGAAGCGGGAACTGGAAAAAGTTTCCTCATTAAAGCAATTTCATGCTATTTGCAGGAAAGGACAGAGTCATCGCTGTCTTGTGTTGTCACCGCTCCAACTGGACTGGCAGCACATAACATTAAAGGGATTACTTTACATCGTTTACTGATGCTGCCAGTGGAGCATGACAACAAATTACAATATCACAAGCTATCTGGAGATGCTTGTTTTGAAGTTTCAAGAATCTTGAGGAAAATGAAACTTCTTATCATTGACGAAGTAAGCATCGTTTCCAATGTCATGCTTGCCTTTGTGCATTTGAGAATGCAAGAAGTTCTCAAAACAGAGTATGATGTGTTATTTGGTGGCAAACACATCATTGTTTTCGGAGATCTTTTGCAGCTGACACCAGTGAAAGGGCAACCTGTGTTCAAAATGCTCACGCATGAAGATACCAGGAAGTGCCTAGGGAGCATTGGCAACGTCAATATATGGTTAAACTTCAATTATGCTGAACTGCATGAAAATATGCGTCAGGCGAAGGATGAAGTTTACAAGACTATTCTACAAGATGTTAGAATTGGAAAAGTGACCGAGCATGGGAAAGAAGCTTTACATGCACGATTACTGTCAAATTTATATCCAGAACAAGATGTTGTGCCTGAGAATATTTTTCAGAAAATTACTGAGAAGAAATCTGGAATATGTTTGATGCCAACTCTTGCAGAATGTGCCAAATTCAACAACAAAATGTTGCATTTAGAAAAGCAAGAGATTGTGAAACTGGAAGCTATTGACAGAGTAGAGCATATGGGATCAACAATTATTTTGTCTGAGAATCTGAAAACAAAATTGGATTCATTAGAGAAGAGTATATCTAAAACTGCAGGTTTTGAAAAGACTCTGAATGTCTGCTTGAACTGCCGTATAATTTTAAGAAGGAATTTACATGTTGAAAGAGGTCTGGTAAATGGATCAATGGGTAATGTTGTTGATTTTGTGAAATACAGAAATAGAGATGGAATTGAATTTTTAAAAATTAAATTTGATGGCATTGAGGAAGTACAGCTAATTGGTCGTTGTTCTGCTAGATTTTTGCTTGTAAAAGACTTATATGTTCGCCGTAAGCAGTTTCCTGTTTGCTTGGCATATGCGGTGACAATCCATAAATCGCAAGGTTTAAGTGTAGACAGTGCATTGGTGAATATTGGCAGTTCTGTGTTCAAGGAGGGTATGGCATATGTGGCATTGTCACGAGTTAGAACTTTATCGGGATTGTACTTGATTGAGTGTGATGTCACAAACATTTGTGCGGATCTAGATTGTGTTAAGGAATACAATAGGTTAAGAAGAGAGTATGCGCCACATTTGCCTCAGTATCCTTTGTTTGAGAAACGTGTGGTAGGCCGGAAACGAAACAATGTGACCAATACTGGGGAGGTTGTAGCAAAAAGACAAAAAGTCAATGAACCTAAAATTACAAGCAGAAACAAAAAGGATTCTGTTGAAGATGTTGTTGGTTTTCAGTTTGAAAACAGTTCTGGTGTCAACTGCTATGCTAATGTAGTGGTTAATGTTTTGTTTTCTCTAGAAAATGTAAAAGAAGAGATTGTGGTCAATTCTGATCAAACATTTTGCAGTTTGTTAAATTCTGTGTTAGAGAAATGTAGCACTGATAGAACAAACATAGAAAGTGTGTCTGAAATTCGAAATCTGTTAGACAGATGTTCAGGCCAAACACAATTCTCTCAAAATATTCAGCAAGATTGTCAGGAGTTTTTAATGTATATGCTTGATGTATTACATGCTGAAGGTGTAGATGTAGATCAGCTGTTTGGGCTTTCTTATCAATGGCAGCATGACTGCGAGAACTGTATGGTATCAAGTACTACTAGTGTAGACTCAGAAAGATTTATATATTTAACTTTGCCAGACAGTAAATCAGTCTCCTTTAATAAGCTAGTAAAAGCAGCTGATCACAACATGGAGTGTAGCCAATGTAAATCTGAAATGATGTCCACATTATTTATACGAACATATGGCCAGTATGTCATTTTAATGTTCCAACGATGTAGGCCTGATGGAACAAAATTGACAACTTTAATTAAAAATTTTGTAGCTTCGCAGTTGTCAATATCAGGAAGGACTTTTGTAACTGCAGCAATTATATATCATGACGGTCCTTCAATAACATCAGGACATTACACAGCTTATTTAAAGTCTAGAAATGGCTGGTCATTCTGCAACGATTCTGTTTTAATTTTCACAAAAAAATTGCCGTATGACCTTAAAAACTCTTACCTGGTGTTTTTAAAACCAAAATTTTAGGAAAATAATCTCGGGATGTGCTCTGTGGAATTTCAAGAAGTTCTAATGGCTCCTACACAATTTGGCCTTGAGGATAAGTGTAGTTCAGAGACATAACTTCTAACCATAAGACTGGACGTCATGGAGAAATAAGTGCACTTTGAATGAGTTCAGAAAAACTATTTCTTTTTATAAGCTAATTGAAGCAGCCAATCAAAACATAAAGTAGAGGGAATGTAAGTCTGCAATGCTGTCTACTGTTTTACATTGCTTTGTGATTAAAAGTGATGTAGAGAATTAAATAATTGTAGTAGTCATAGAGGTAGTGTAAGTCTGCTTCATAGTAAGCAGTATCAGTGTCATAGGAAATGTAGAACATGACTGAGCAAGAAGGGGAAGATATTACTATTCCAGGATTGTGAAAATGATCTTCAACATTTTAATTCTGAAAGTTGCGGAAATGCCAAATGACGGGATTGGCTTACAAGAAATCCAAGAGTTATAAATGGGTCTGACAAGATTTGGCCTTGTGGAAACTTGTGGTAGAGAGCAAGAAGTCATTTATTGCATGTAACATGTTTTTAAAAACGATGGAGATTTTCTTTCAGAAAGTGGCGGGCTGAAAGTAATAACAGCACAACAGAGTGTAAGCTGTTCATAGGACATCCTTTGACGTCATGGAAAGTAAGTTAACTTTAAGGAGTTCTGAATTCTGATTTGTTATGTTGTATGGGTTTTTTAAACACAATCATTTTGATTGTGTTTTTTTTTCCCCGCTGTTATATGATGAATATCTACAAGTCACTGTTTTTAGTGAATTTTGATACATTCTGAGAACAGCAAAAATAAACCATTTAACATGTATAATTAATTCTGTACTGTTTGCATTTATGATGTATATGTAGAACTGTGTAGGAGGCATGGAGAAGGTGAGGCTTCTGTAAGTGTCAAAGTTGTTGCATGCAGTGCTGCACTTCTGCGTATTCTTTCATATGCTGGACTACATCTGCACAATGAGATACCTAAGCAAAGGAAACACAAGTGATGTGATTGTGAAATGAGCAAAATAAATTGCACGTATTTCATTTACATCACCTGTGTTTCCTATCATTATGAATCACATTGTGCAGATCAAGTTTAGGTCTGTCCAGGGAAACATAGGAGGTTTGGACTTTGTTCAAGAGTGCAGTGGACATGACTCACTTCATTGGTAGACCTTCACATGTATTATGTCCTCTGTTCTCTTCAACAACTCGAAATTTCATCTGCAACCCTGAGTAGGCCTCACCTCAAACACACCTCTGGATAGGACACATCTTATTGGCATCCTGAAGTAATCATTTAAAATTTTAGTGTCTTGCAACACTTTTCTGAGACAACAGCAATGCAAAAGATGCACCATGTTTTAAGATAGGCCTCACTTCATCTGCATCAAGATACTGTTAGTTTAAAATGTATATCTTTAGGACTGTGTAGGGGGCCTGGAGAAGCAGAAGCTTCTGTAAGTGTCAAAGTTGTTGAAAAACTGTTTGTCCTTCAATCTTTTCCCTTGTCTTTTGTAATTTTTAAATACATGTTTTAATATTTTTCAAATGTTTGTTCTCTCTTTCACAGATTGAAAGTATAAAAACAAAAAGTGAGTAATTTAACGACAATTATAAGGTAAATGTTTTGTACTCTTTTCATTACATTTCTATCACATTTAACTTCTATTAGTTCCACTGCTTCATTTCTTTAACCCTCAGTTTCCTGCCTTTGCTACTTTCCTCATTCCTTTCTCTATTACCTACTTACTCAACTCCTTCCACTCTTTTTCTCAGTCCCTCTCTTCTCATAGTTCCTCACTCTTGTTCACTCACTCCGTCTTTATTACTCTTAGTGTCTTTGACTGATCACTCTATCACTACTTGTTCATAATGCTTTCTCTGTGTAGTTGAAGCACACTAAGGGGCATATTATGAACACAGCCAATAAAATTATTGCTCTTTTTATTGGCAGAAAACTGGTGCAAAAGTGGTTTTAGCGGCAGTTTTCTGCCGCAAAAGCAGCTTTAGCGACACATTTCTGCCAATAAAAGCTGCAAAACTTTTATTGCCTATGTTGATGATATGGCTCTATGTTACTTACATTTCTTTGCTGTTTCAATTAATCTTTTTCTGTTATTTTTTGTTTTCTGTTTTCTATTTTTTCTCTCTGTTATTCCTCATGTTTTAATCTTATTTTGAACATTCACTCACATTCTCCAAGAAACTCTTCTATGTTAATGTTATACTCTCTTTTTTTTTCTTTCACTTCGTTATCTATTTTGTTTTTCACAATTATACCCTCTTCCGTCTTTTCTTCGGTAAATAGATCTATTAAACAGTATCTCTTCTTTACTCCCTATAGCTGTCTTTCTTTTAACATCACTCTCTGTTTACTTTCCTTATACTTACTCTTTTTTTAAAAAAAAAAAAATTTTTTGGTTAGCTCCCGGTCCGCGTACCGGGAAGCTAACCGGGAAGCGAACCAAAAGAAATAGAGCTTGCCAGAATGCTAAACATTCTAGCAATTTTTTTTGAAAGGGAAGGTAGTTCTGAAAAGAACTTTTTTTTAAATATTTTTGTTGTTTTATATTTTTTTTTTATTTTTTTTTATTTTTTGTTTTTTTTGTATTTTTTGAACGATTTTATATTTTTTTTGGTTTTTTTTGGGGGGGGGGAAACAACAAAAAACAGGCATTGAAAAGGGCTCAACAGGAGCAAAAAAAAAATTACTGGGGGCGGTTAGGGCAATTATGGTGTTCATACGCCAGGTTTATAGCATTTATGCTCATGTTGCCACATGCTAACAACGCACGACAGTGCATACAAGTGTGGATCATGTGGCCAAAATGTTCTTGTATATTTGGCACAGTTTCCCGTGCCTCTGCTGGTGTCAATGAAATGGGTATTCTTGATCTGGCCACAGGAGTTGATCTTGGATTTTCCTGCAAATCCCGTATTTCCGCCCGGCTATAATTCAGTGGATGCTTCCTTGTCATGTGCCTGTGCATAGTATGGTTGCCATAACTATATTTCTTATCCGTCCCTCTGGATAATTTTTCTTTACAGATGAGGCAGGTGACATACCTCGCATTGACTTTTTTTTGGCCAGGAGGGATCGAATAAAACTGCCAGATGAAACTGGCTTTCTTATGTGAAACCCGGGGCACCTCTTCTAAGAACTGTGGTTCTTCTCCCTCCTCTTCATCCATTTCTTCCTCTTCCTCCTCAGTGTTGGTCATCACCTGGGGAGGTGGTCCTCTCTTCCCATGAGGAGGTGGAGGTGGTGGTGGGGGTCCACCAGCTGAAGCAACTACTGAAGCCATTTCTGATATAGTAATGAAGGTCTTCCTCTCACAATGATGAAAGTCAGAGTGAGGAAAGAAGGAGGGGTTTTCATCATTTGGGAAAAACAATACTTCTCAACCAATGAAAAGTGTTATTTTTAGGTCACCTGACCTAGCCTTACATCATTATGAAACCAAAAGTGAAATGAACCAATGAAAAGTTTTATTAACAAGTCACATGACCTCTCACGCTCATGTTACGCGCTGCGGAACGCGCCCCGGTTAGCTTCCGGGTCGCTGAGCTTCGCGCCTCGGTCCGCGCCCCGGGACACTTCCGGGTGCGCTAACGCGGTACGTCACAAGACGCATTACGCGGCAACGCGATACGTCGCGCTTTCGCGACGCGCCGCGGATCGCTTCCGGGGAGCTGCGTTTCGCGCCTCGGTCCGCGCCCCGGGGCACTTCCGGGTGCGCTAACGCAGTACGTCATAAGACTCATTACGCGGCAACGCGATACCGTCACTATGTTGATTTCTTACCGGTTCGCGGACCGGGTCGCGGCATCAAATTGAGCTAACGGGAAGCTTCCCGGTTCGCGGACCGGGAGCGAAACAAAAAAATATTTTAAAAAAATTATTAATAAACATATAAAATATATTTTTGGATTTAAAGAAGAATACATTTTACAGCTATAGATATTAGCTTTTAAAAAACCAATGAAATTCTCTGAAAAAAACGATAGGTTATAGACCATATATAGTTAGGAATTAGCATTTACAAAACCTTGAAAATTCACTGAAAAAACCATAGGTTATACACCATATATAGTTAGGAATTAGCATTTAAAAAACCTTATTTTACTCACACAAAACCATTGAAATTCCATATATAGTTAGTTGTACTAACTATATATCGCGCACCCGCAATCCACTGCTGATCATGTCACATATTACATCATTCATGACATGGTCAGTGACATCACTGATGACATCACTGATGACATCTCAAATGACATCACTGATGACATCACTGATGACATCTCAAATGACATCACTGATGACATCACTGATGACATCTCAAATGACATCACTGATGACATCACTGATGACAACATCCAGTGACTGTATGTTTCTGTAAAGTTAAAATATGTCTTACATATTGAAGAATGAGTGGATGTAGAAGTGTCTGAACAAAGGATTTAGTAGGTGCATGACTGACTGTATGAGTGAGTGATTAAATGTGTCTCACTGAGTGCATGGGTTAGTGACTAAACTGTCTTAATTTGTGCATCATTATGTCTGTTGTTCTGTAAACTGCTGCATGTGTTGATCAGTAGCTATATGATTAACTATATGGGTTATTGATTGGTTGCCCAAGTATTTGTATGGGAGACTGAGAGTGTGTATGGCTGGCTGGGAGGTGTATGACTCTCTGCATAGATGTATGGGTTCAAAAGTGCATGTGGAAACAGCTGTATGGGCGGTTGACTGTGTGCATGACTGTATTGGTGAGTGAATAGATATCTCAGTGCTACATGTCAAAGTAAGTACATATGTAAAATACAGTACATGTGAGAGTTGACATATATAAATAACTGTGCATAAGAGCCAGTGAATGTGTGAGTGGCTGTATGGATCATTGTGAACTTGTATCCAGGATTGTATAAGTGAGTAAATATGTTTTAGTATATGTTTGAATAAGTAAGGTGTGTTTAACTGTATAGTTAAGGAAATGGAGGTGTGATTGATTGTTTGCATGACTGACTAGGTGTGTGTGTAACTTCATGGATGAGTGACAATCTGCGAGTCTGTGTTTACACTGAGTGTATCTAAGGTTATATTAGAGTCTGAAGAGGTTCATCGTATTATCACATGAATGATGTCATCAGTGATGTGATCAGTAATGTCAAATGAGATGTCATCAGTGATGTCATCAGTGATGTCATTTGAGATGTCATCAGTGATGTCATCAGTGATGTCATTTGAGATGTCATCAGTGATGTCATCAGTGATGTCACTGACCATGTCATGAATGATGTAATATGTGACATGATCAGCAGTGGATTGCGGGTGCGCGATATATAGTTAGTACAACTAACTATATATGGAATTTCAATGGTTTTGTGTGAGTAAAATAAGGTTTTTTAAATGCTAATTCCTAACTATATATGGTGTATAACCTATGGTTTTTTCAGTGAATATATATATATATATATATATATATATATATATATATATATATATATATATTCACTGAAAAAACCATAGGTTTGACACTCGTTATAGTTAGGAATTAGCATTTAAAAAACCTTTGAAATTCACTGAAAAAACCATAGGTTTCACACCAGTTATAGTTAGCTGAACATTTTACTCATACAAAACCATTGAAATTCCCACGGTATAGTTAGTTGGACTCACTATAACTTGCGCGCCGGCAATCCACTGCTGATGATGTCACATATTACATCATTCATGACATGGTCAGTCACATCACTGATGACCTCATGACATCTCAAATGACATCACTGATGACATCACTGATGGCATCTCAATTGACATCACTGATCACATCACTGATGACATAATTCATGTGATAATACGATGCACCTCCTCACACTCTTAATCTAACCTTTGATACACCCAGTGTTAAATACAGACTACCATTCTTGAAACCATTGACACACCAATACCAGTTACTACATACGCACTCACTGATTCCTAGGTCTACACACACATCCACTCATTCACCCATACAATCACTCATACATACAGTCACTCATCAATACAACACTATCTTATGCACTTGTAGTGTAGCTCCTATTTTCCCAATAGGCTCTGCGCATTGGAATAGTACCTACAGCAGTAAAGGCCTAGACCAGACGTTAACTAGGTCTACTACTGTCGATACTAGACTTAATTTTTGGGTTTGCCAGCTAAGCTCAGAGTTCGCTAGAAACTTTCTCGAATGTTCAAGGAAGGATTAACTCCCCTGATTAGACAAGAAGGGATTTAGTTTCTGACAACCATAGAACATGACAACTTTGCTCTCCCCTAATCAAGAGTCAATCTCAAGAGTCGTGTGAGCACAAGGCAATTATTTTACTCAGTCAGTGCGTGCATTCTTAGTCTCATCAGAATGTAGAGAAAAGGGAAAGAGACGGGCGTGTTCAATAAAAAGATGTTATTTATTGATCAGTCTCTTTTCTCGTACAAGAGAAATGGATCGATATTATTGCAATACTTATAGTTAAGTAAAGTGCATACATTAAAAGCAATAGTATAAAATAATACTGTAAAAACATTGATATGGTTTCTGAGCCATATGATGTTTTAAAATGATTAAAATATATTTACATACACATATACATTTGACTAAACGTACTCAACTGGTGTTTCTAAATACGCCTACCCCGTGTACCTGACCTAAGTCTAATGCGTGGGCGGGAATAGAAAGTTACAGTTTAAGTTAAGTTTGTTTTTGCCAAGTGAATAACTAAAGAATTCTCTGTGAGGGGTTATTCAGTTCTGTACCTGGAAGTTAGGATGAATGAGGAATGGTATCTCTTTCTCTGCTCTCGATATTCCAGGCTGCCTGCGAGGGCTACCCGGAAGCGCCGGTGCTGGGTCTCTCGGCTTGAGATAGCAGCGCGTCTCTCAGCGCGTCAGGAAGGTGGGGCTGCTGCCAGCGGGGTCTGCTTCTGCTCTCGGCTTCGGCAAGTATGGCTGCTCCGTCTTGTCACCACGCGTGTGTTTGCATAGGGCAAGGTCGGCAATATTTATACCTTAAAGGTGCCGGGATTGACGTAAGGATGGACATAGGTACGTCAATAAAGATGTCATACGACTTGCTCGTTAGCACATTCTTTACTAAAGTTCTCTGTGAAATCAAAACAATGGCCGCACGGATTATCCAGGTTGTCATAGGTTTGATTTGTTATGAGAACGTCGTATGCCTTATCAGGGGCTGGAGGAATGTCGCTTGTCTAATTAGATCTCAAGCGTTATGACCTAATCAGATAACACGTTCCTGTGCCGTAGTGTGACTGCGTCAGATAACGGTATCTGCATCATGGGGGATTTCTTGCCTCATGGGCTGACTGTTAGTTAACTAGATAGTTAGTTTAACCAGAATAGGGTCAGGAATAGGGGGATCGATTCAGAACCTATAGAAATACACGACACCCACTCCACGCTAACTATGGTCATATCTACTAATCTATGCATAGTATAACATAGTACAACATACTATAGAGTATAGTGTATACCTTACCACCCCAAAATACATAAATGCATTTCGAAATTTTCAAATATACTGAAAAATTGCAGTCATATATATTGTATGCACTTAAGCTATGAATTAAATGCAAAAGTAAACACGCATTTTTATGCATTATTGCTTTTTGGTATATGAGTAGTACACATGAAATGGCTCTTAATATAGCTATACAGAAAGGAAAGTCGAGACCATTTCATCACATAATAAAATATTTGTGAACATACCAGCGGGCAGCTAAAGTCTATATAAAGTATCTAAAAATAGAAATCTTAGTTCTCTAGGAATAGTTTCTTACTTTAAGCAGAAGATCAGTGTCCCGGGAAAAAATATGTAGAAAAATATTTTAAGGGGCTTGCTGAAAAAAGTTGCTGTCCGTGAACTGGATTGTAATTGTTCATGTGACTTTATTTTTTAAAAGTTGAAGGCCGAATTCAGGGAACGCCGTGTGCGAGTTTACTCAAAAGTCTCTATTTCTGTTCCGGAGAGAACATCATATCATTCAGGCTTTCGAAAAAACTGTCAACAGCTTCATGGGAAAGTTCCACTAAGTCGGAAATAGGTGTAACCATGCATTCATGCGCATGATTGTCTGCATTGACATTCTGATTCGCATTGCTGACAGAAGGTCGTACCTGTTCGATGTTGCTTCCATCTTGAACTTCACTACTCTTCAATCGCAGTGGTGAAGATTCCAGGAATGCCGTCATCAGAATTGGCAGCCTTTGAGGGCAGCACAAAGCGTGAACCTTGGTAGGAACCAGCAGTGTATCTGCATCCACCGGCGCATCCGATTGTAGCGTCAGACAGGTGTCTAACACGCATTCTTCTCCGCATAGCAGACACCTTAGTACAGGTAAAACACACCTTTGCCACATTGGTCGAAATGATAGAAACCAAGTCATGTTTAGGTCTCTAAGCCGGGAGAGTCCCAGGATTTTTGATATCCGGTCCCGGTATCCAATGGCTAGGATCGTATCTTCCATTGTCGCGAGAGTTTGATCTGTGACATGGGTTGCCATAACGAAAAATAAGGACTAGGAATAGGATTCCTGCAATTAGTCCTAGGATCAGGGGAAGTCCGCCAAAAATCGAATGGACGAAATCTGGAAAAATACCCAGTATGGCTTTGAATGGTGTTAATGCCATCGAAAATACTGTCTTAAATACCTTTGAGACCCCAGTGGTATCAGAAATATTTAAGATTTCGCTTAGGATTTCCGCGAAATGTACGGGGGAATTGGTTGATAATAATGTATGTATCTCTGCAGTCGTCCTTGCGACTTGTAGATCATACGTTTCTTTAGATGACGTGAGCCTTGTAGGCGTCTGAAGAAGCACTGTTTTCATTCTGCTTAAAGTGTCTATTCGAATAGAAGTAATTTTCAAACTGGGCCATGCCCTCGCCTCCCTGTCTGGAAAGGAGCTGGGGAATAAAGAACGTCCACAGCACTTGACCTTCGCCGTCGTAGTGACGAGATAAGGAGTCCCGGGCATAAGACTACAACATCTGCGGTCTACAATAAGAATGTAACTCCCATTATAGAGTCTTTGAAAGAATGGTTCTATTTCAGTTGCAGGTGCGCCTTGCTGGTGACATGAAAGGTTGTATGAATTCCCTTCACAGGCTCCGTGCAAACTAATACCGTTACACAGAAGTGTGCCGCTTAGTGACATAGCACAATTGTTGCCACTAAGAAACACTTTCTGTCCTTTATTACTGACACATGCATGTGAATAGGGCAGGTTCCAAGTTGTTTTAAGGTACCCCTTTCCCAATTTCTCGTACATGCCAGCCTGTATATATTTTTGGCAGTATTGAAACCTGAAGGTTGAGATTGGAATATTTATGATTCCGTGGATTATCCATTCACTGACAGGTCGTTCTGACATTGTCAACGGTAATCTTTCTAGTTTTTCAATGCTCAAGATTGTATAATCAGCACCCTTCTGCGCCATACCGATTTGTCTATCAGTAAGGTTAAAGATTTGGAATAGTGACGTTGTGTTGATTAAACGCCAAGGCACATAGCCTGAACGCAGATTTTGTAACGTCCAGCCAAGCTGTACAATGGAACGCAATTGTGACTGACCATGTTGTAATAATAGTAAGTCTTGCGATAATATATCGATTGCTGAAGACACAATGCTGTCCAATGAAAAAATTCTGGAGGACAGAGTCATTAACCCATTGTCCACTACAGATAGTGATTTTTCCAAATTAATACGATCAATTTCACGTATTCTCTCTGCTGTTTCAATTTGAGTAACCTTCCAGGCCTCATTGTATGCTGCATATACAGAGGCTGCTATGAAACGCTTTTGACGCTGTTTGCGTGGTCCCAGTATGAAATCACGCAAGTCAGCACCATCAGTAAGTAAAGTTAGGTGTTGCTTAATTTCAGGCAGTGTGGAAGTTTGTAGCCATTGAAGGCATAATTTGCCCACACTGTAGGTTGTTATTATCCCTGGGTGATGTCTTTGGGGATATCTAGGGTCTGGCCTGGTCATTTTGAAACCCTGTGTTTTATTCAGGAATCTATCTTGACAGTTATTTGTATCTGTGGGCCAGATCAACCATTGTTTCCAATCAGGATGTGTTCTGTTTTGGTTTAATATATGGTTTACGTCTATCTCTTCATCTGTATCAGAGTTATTGCTAAACATTGTTGGCTTTGGAATAGACGGATTATTTAAATCTTTGATTTTGGCTAAGCCAAGACAGGTGGTTTGTTGAACAGTGTCATTTAAAAATATCATTTGTTCTGGGATCATGCAGGCTCTAAACAAAGCTTCTAAACCCTGTACTTGCCATTCTTTTGTACCCCAAACACTTTTTAAATCAACATTTTTGTCCCAATAATCAAATCCAAATGTATTCATTTTTTCAAAGAATGAATCTGAATATATCAATTTTGTGTTGGTTATCATGGTTTTCATCCCTGTCTTGTTTGACAATTTAAAATAAAATGTTTCAGCATTACTAGTGTTAAAACCTTGAAAGTATGAATATTTGTCATAAACGGTTCTAGAGCTCCCTTTTGGAGGTGTAGCACAATGTTCCCATTGATTATAATTTAAAACATTTCTTGGTTGAGCAGATTTATGCAAAAAACTGTTACCATAATGGTTATAGCAATACATACTATCATAATTTGTAGAACCTTGCAAATAATCATGTTTTGTAAATTTAGCAGACATTACTAAGTCAGACATCATATTGTTTATACTTTCAAAGTCCCAATCATCAGCAAATGAGTTTGGTTTTGCAAAGTCACTCAAGGAGATCTTGATTTGGTGTGGATATTTCAGGATCTCGACCGGACCATAAATTTCATAGTCAGTGTTGTCCCAGGCTACCCCACCAGGTATTGGAATTGCTGTGAAGTTGGCGGAAGAAAGTTCTGAAGAAAGTTCTCTTTTCTCGACGTGTGAAGATGTGTGTGGTTTGAGGACCAAGTTGATGTTCTGACTTGCTGTGTCCATTTTAGCATATTTTCCCTCAATGAAGCGTCCCAAAGTAAATACCATGATGAGCCAAAGTATGAGGATAAATGCACCAAAACCCACCCAAAATTCAATCCATGGAGAAACCAGATATGTTTCTTTCAGTTGTTTCAAAAGTTCCTTAGCTTTGTCTTTAAAGGATTTTGATGATGACTGTGTCTTTTGTTCGCTGAAACCTTCAGAGGAATCATCGAAGTTGATGAAGTAACCAGATGCAGTTCTGTCAATTGTTCCAATTAGTTCAGGATTTTTGTTTCTTGCATTTTCACTAGGAACTTCATTGTAGATTGGTGTGTCTCTGCTAAATGTTTTTATTTGGGTTTTCAGAGGTCTTAGTTCTATTGCATTGTTGCATAGTCCTTGTTGTTCTTCTGTAGGCGTTTCGAATGTGATGAGCCTCTTTGATAGGACCTCTGTACTGGTAGCAAACCTTGGTGTTCTGCTACTTATTGGGAGTCCACTTGGCCTACCGTTTGTTATCGGCCACATGTTGTGGTTTTACCAGGTCGATGGATACAACTCGGTTCTCCTTTTTTCCAGCAAGTGGCGGTAGTACAACTGATCTTGTCCCGTTGACAGACAAGACAGGAACTGCTTTTCTGTAAGAAGGCCCAAATTCCTTCTTTACCGCGATCTTCTCCCTGACTAGATCCCCGACTTTTGGAATCCAGACAGGTCTTGCTGGGACAGGTGGTGATTCTTCAGTGGTTGTTGGCTGTTGTTTCAACTGTATGTTGCTCAGGTCTTTTCTTGTTTTGTTTAAGTCCTGCAAAATAGCCAAACGGTCTTTGACATCAAAGGTTTTTTCTATTACCACTGAAGTCTGACTATCAAGGTCAGAGATCAACATCCTAGTTCCGAATAATAATTCGTACGGACTGAATCCCTTCAGAGAATTTCTTGGCAAGTTATTTAGACTACGTTGGACACTTATTAGATGTTTGACCCACCCAGCTCCCGAACCTAATATCCTTTCTATTATAGATTGCTTTCTGCCTTGGTTTTTTCTTTACACCATCCCATACCCTCAGGAAGGAAGTGAGAAGATTCCCGCTGGGCTGTGCTCATTTGGCCATGTTTCCCCCCCAGGCTGGATTGCCTGAGTGAAAACAATGGTCGAACGTAGCATGCTCTTAGCGTATATGCCATTTAGACTCGCAAATCTTGTATAATAGTACGGACGTCAGCCGAGTGCTGTGGATCTACATTATAAGTGGAAACTAGCCTGTATATGTTAATCGCAAGCCATTCTTTTTGCTGGTAATATTATCTGCCTTGATTCGACGAGGTATTAAACTGCTTCTCTCCCCTCTGCGATCTCTGTTGCAGTTTGGGCAGCTTTTTACGAACATGGTATAGTGCAGGCTCATGCCTGGCCACCAGTACCGTGATTGTAAGTCTTCCAGAGAATCTTTTAATTTAAGGTGTCTGTGACCCTCGCCCATGTGTGCGTCTGCGATTAACAAGTTTCTCCTGTCCATGTTTGGAATCACTCTATCCCCCACTCCAGGGATTCGAGCAAAAGGGACGGAGTTTGCATCGATTATGTATGTATAATTGAGTGGATAGTTGATCGGTAGTGCTGAGCAGTCGCCGTTTGATGACGTTTTCACTGCCAGCAATGTTTCACCGTCAATGTATTTTAATGTACGCTTTTTTCGATCTACGGGAGCCGATTTAGTGGCTGCCGCTGCGGCTGCTTCAGCCAATGAATTCCCCACAACGTGAACGCCATCACGCTGATGACTCAGTGAGTGTGTCACGTGAGTCTTTGGTAGTTCTTTTTTCAAAAGAGCTACCTGTTCCCAGAGTAGTCTCTGCTTTATTGGTGCATCTGTGTCATCTTTGTAACCGTTCTGAATCCATGTCTGCAAATCGCTGTTATATGATTTGACGCAGTAATATGAATCTGACACTATAAGTGTCGGGAATTCGCGATCCGCATTATCTAGCGCCATTTTCAATGCTATTATTTCAGTTTGTAGTTCTGAATTAGTTTCTGCTGAGTGTGATTTTGTTAATAGAGGTCTTAGTTTACCTCCGCGCCACACTTCTTTTGTAATCTCACATGTGGGATTGTATGCATGTTCTCCCCAAACGGAGGGTTGAGCATGTCCGTCTGTATAGATTACACAGGCGTAATGTCGTAGAGGCAGAATGTCGATTGGCAGAGGATACGTCTTTTCATATTTTAGATTTTTTAATTCTTCTAGTTCTGGATCAAAGTAGTAGGATACTTTGTCCGTTGTGATTAAATTCACCCATTGTATCCATTCCGGATCCAATATTGTTGATGGTAAATTACACGGTGTTGTTAATGCCTCAAAGGCTGATTCAGCTGTTCTGACTGTGATATGTCTACCGTCAGCTATGTCTTTTTCTCTAGCTATTGCGGTTTGAACTGCTTGAACAATTTTTCCTTTGTTGCTGAATCTCTGTTCAGCTTTTGTGTATAAGTGTGATTTGAATGCAATTGGTACCTTTTCTCCCTCATTAGAGGTTAGGTATGTGAATCCGCATCTCCCTGGGATGACTCGGATCACAAGGTTGCGTGTATTATCACGTGTTTCTAATTTTGTTTTAATTAGCATGTCTGTTTGTAAGGATCTCAAAATTTCTGTGTGTGTTTGAGTCCAACTGGATCTTTTAAAGTCTGGTTTAATTAGATCGTAAAGGGGTTTCACCCTTTCTGCGTAATTTGCAATGTATGTTCTTCCGAAATTTAGGAAGCCTAAAATTGACTGTAGGTTTTTTAGTGTTTTAGGAGCTTGGATTACGGCACATTTCTCTAGGAAATTGTCTGCCAGGCTTTTACCTTCACTTGATAGCTCATATCCTAAGAATAGGACCGTCAGATGGGCAATTCTGGATTTTTTGAAGTTGAATTTGTAACCCTCTGCAGCGAACCCAAGTATTATGGTGTTCACTCTTTTCAAGTGAGTATCCAAGTCATCATCTGTTAAGTAAATGTCATCGACATAAGATAATGCTTCATCATCATATAGTTGTAGTAATTCTGTTACTCTCGCTGAGAATACCCCTGGGCTGTTCTTGTACCCCTGGGCTAACCGACAGAATTGTTTTTGAGTGCCATTTACTGAGAATGCAGTTAAAGATCTGCTCTCTGGTGCTATGTTTTGACAAAAGAATCCATTGGAGATGTCCAAGGTTGTTTTGTATTTTTTGCGCACTATGTTATTCATTAGTGCAGCACTGTGTGAGTTTTGCACTGCAAAAGTTTTGCAACATGTGTTAAGGTGTCGGTAATCCAAAACTAGACGATATGAATTGTCTGGTTTGGAGACCGGAAACAAAGGATTGTTCATTTGTGAGGTGCAAGTTTCAATCACCCCCTGGTATTCTAGCTGATCTAGTATTTCATTTACTTGTTTTTTAGCTTCTTGCTTAATTGGGTACTGCCTTTTTGCAGTTGGTTGTGATTTTAACTGGATTTTGTGAGGAGGAGAATCCTCATCCCATCCTACATGATTTTTATATAAAGCAGGTGCTAAGGCCACTGCCCACTTTCTAGCAAGTGTATATTTTTTATGAATCGGGATTTGATTCGAGAAGGCAGGCATAATTACTTCTTCGCCATGAGGGCACTCCCTGACAAACTCTGGTGGCCAGTCTTTTTCAGCTAGAAGGATGTCATAGCCTTTGGAGAGGTTATCCCAAAATAGTCCCCTTATTTTCCTAGTCTTATCTCCCTCTATACGTAATGTTATCTCGTATATCTTGTGGGGCTTGCTAACTCTGGTATCTGCAGTTTCCACTTGAAGGTATTCATTCGTGTCCACTGTCTCCAGATGATTCATAAGGACTTTGCGAGCTATGCTCACCTCTGCTGCGCTGTCTAGCATTGTCTGAGCCCACTCTCCGTTTTTCAGTTGTGTCCTCAGTATTCTCGGCATTGTTAACTACCTTGATACTGGCTACCTTCTTTTTTGGAAATTGTAATTTCTTTTTCAGTTGAGCAGGTTCCTTGTCTTTGGACTTGGCGTGCTCTTCTGATCGTCCTCTTCTTTCCGATTTCTGCGAGGAATTCTGAAAAGATTGAGAGGGACGCGTATCAATGTCTTGATATCTATCAGGTTTTTTAATATTATCCCTATTTCTAAGGTTATATCTATTCCCAGAGGGGTCACTCTGCGGTGACCTCTGTCTTAGGTTTGGAGATTTCTCTCTTCGCCTCGGAGACCTTCCTCTGGACTGGAATTTCTTTTCTTTAGGATTGGATTGTTTGTTTCCATCCCAGTTCTTTTTTGGTGAATTATTATTATTAAAAAATATTTTTTCTGGACTTGTAGTCAGTTGCGGTTTTACTGGTATTCCACCTAGACTATCTCTGCCTAGTTCCTCATAGGATTTTTCTATGATTCTGGCTATTTCAGCTGGTTGGTCTGCTATATCTGTCTCTTTTAACCTCTGGCGGATCGCCACGTTTGCTGCTTCACCTTTTATGTTGGCTAGTAATATAGCCAAAACCTGTTTGAAGTCTTTTAGTAATTTCATACCAAGAGTTAAAGCAGGTTCTGGACCGTATTCATCTTGAATTTGTTTTAGCACATCTGGTATCACCGAAATGGATGGGACACCGTGCGTTTTTGTGTAGATGGAAGCAAAGACTGTACTCCAAGTGTCACAGTCCTCAATGTGTGGTGCGATTCCCATTGGGAGACATATAGTCAGAATCCTGTGTTTTTCCAGCGGGGTGGTGTCAGGAAACACCGCCTCTATTTGGGTGATTTTCTGTGCCAACCAGAATGGTATTTGTTCCCGTTTAGCTGGAACTTTACCTAGGCAGGATTGGATGTTCTGTGGTGTAATTTTATTTGTGTTCCCCTGGTGAGGGGTCAGCTGTGGAAGTTTAATCGCTGGCTGAATTGTTGAAGTCCGCATTACATACTGAACTAATTGTCTATGATTTTTTAGTAGTTGTTTCAGCTGTGTTAATAATTCAGCTGCAGGCATCCTATCGATGTCTGGATGTGGTGTGTATCCGGCTAAGACCGGCCACGTTGCTCCTGGTCTTCCTAAAGGACCGAGCCTTGTAATGTGATTGTTATGTATTAGGGCGCCATCAAATAAGAGCAAATGCTCTTGGAATTTGAGTGGTACTTCCACCTCCTCGAAAGGAGTGTAAATGTCAGGAGGTTCCTCTACTTTGTAATAGTGGAAGTACTTTGTTACAGCATTTGCTGCTGGAAAATGTATCCATGTATAGTATACCTCTGTCTGCCGATATTCGTGTGCCTCAATTACGAATATGACTGTGCCACCTCTAGGTGTCAGTCCATTTTCTATAAGTTTTAAGGTTATAGATCTCCTTTTGGCGACCTGGATGAGTATTATATCCGGGTCTGCTGTTTGCATGGTAGCATCAGCATCTGCTATTTCAGTAGCTAATCTAATTGCTTCTCTTTCTTCATCACTGTCTCCCATTTTACAGACAGGATGGTATTATGTTTATTTGCAGATCAGGTTTCTTTATGGAAACAGAGATTAGATGCACAATATTCTGGAACTGTTTTATCCTTCAACGTTGACTTGACCAAAAACCATACATAGGAGTTCCCTCCTGCGAGGTTTTGGAGGATATAACCTTTCACCCACTCCAGACGTCTTTGGAGTATTTGGGAAAAGGGGTCTGAGTGAGAAAGCACGACTGAGTTACTCTAAATGTCTTACGTTAGTTTTATCGCCCTTTCCAAACACGTTGGGCGCCATGTAGTGTAGCTCCTATTTTCCCAATAGGCTCTGCGCATTGGAATAGTACCTACAGCAGTAAAGGCCTAGACCAGACGTTAACTAGGTCTACTACTGTCGATACTAGACTTAATTTTTGGGTTTGCCAGCTAAGCTCAGAGTTCGCTAGAAACTTTCTCGAATGTTCAAGGAAGGATTAACTCCCCTGATTAGACAAGAAGGGATTTAGTTTCTGACAACCATAGAACATGACAACTTTGCTCTCCCCTAATCAAGAGTCAATCTCAAGAGTCGTGTGAGCACAAGGCAATTATTTTACTCAGTCAGTACGTGCATTCTTAGTCTCATCAGAATGTAGAGAAAAGGGAAAGAGACGGGCGTGTTCAATAAAAAGATGTTATTTATTGATCAGTCTCTTTTCTCGTACAAGAGAAATGGATCGATATTATTGCAATACTTATAGTTAAGTAAAGTGCATACATTAAAAGCAATAGTATAAAATAATACTGTAAAAACATTGATATGGTTTCTGAGCCATATGATGTTTTAAAATGATTAAAATATATTTACATACACATATACATTTGACTAAACGTACTCAACTGGTGTTTCTAAATACGCCTACCCCGTGTACCTGACCTAAGTCTAATGCGTGGGCGGGAATAGAAAGTTACAGTTTAAGTTAAGTTTGTTTTTGCCAAGTGAATAACTAAAGAATTCTCTGTGAGGGGTTATTCAGTTCTGTACCTGGAAGTTAGGATGAATGAGGAATGGTATCTCTTTCTCTGCTCTCGATATTCCAGGCTGCCTGCGAGGGCTACCCGGAAGCGCCGGTGCTGGGTCTCTCGGCTTGAGATAGCAGCGCGTCTCTCAGCGCGTCAGGAAGGCGGGGCTGCTGCCAGCGGGGTCTGCTTCTGCTCTCGGCTTCGGCAAGTATGGCTGCTCCGTCTTGTCACCACGCGTGTGTTTGCATAGGGCAAGGTCGGCAATATTTATACCTTAAAGGTGCTGGGATTGACGTAAGGATGGACATAGGTACGTCAATAAAGATGTCATACGACTTGCTCGTTAGCACATTCTTTACTAAAGTTCTCTGTGAAATCAAAACAATGGCCGCACGGATTATCCAGGTTGTCATAGGTTTGATTTGTTATGAGAACGTCGTATGCCTTATCAGGGGCTGGAGGAATGTCGCTTGTCTAATTAGATCTCAAGCGTTATGACCTAATCAGATAACACGTTCCTGTGCCGTAGTGTGACTGCGTCAGATAACGGTATCTGCATCATGGGGGATTTCTTGCCTCATGGGCTGACTGTTAGTTAACTAGATAGTTAGTTTAACCAGAATAGGGTCAGGAATAGGGGGATCGATTCAGAACCTATAGAAATACACGACACACTCATACACCTATACAGACACTCACACACTGCCACTCATCCATGGAGTTACTCACACACCTAGTCAGTCAGGCAAAGAATCAATCACACTCCCATTTCCTCATCTATACAGTTATACACACAACACCTTACTTATTCAAACATATACCAACACATACTCACTCTCTTATACAATCACTGATACAAGTACACATTGATCCATACAGCCACTTGCACAATCACTGGCTCTCATGTATAGTTATTTATATATGCCAACTCTCACATGCACCGTGTTTTACATATGTACTTACTTGGACATGTAGCACTGAGATATCCATTCACTCACCAACACACCCATGCACACAGTCAACCGCCCATACAGCTGTTTCCACATGCACTCTTGAACCCATACACCTAGTGAATCAACTGCTCACACATCTAAGCACAGAGTCACACACCTCCGAGCCACCCACACACACACTCAGTCTCCCATTCAAATACTTGGGCAACCAATCAATAACCCATATAGCCACTCATATAGCTACTGATCAACACATGCAGCAGCTTACACAACAACAGACATACTGATGCACACATTCAGACAGTTTAGTCACTGACCCATGCATTCAGTAAGACACATTTAATCACTCACTCATACAGTTAGTCAAGCACCAAGTAAATCCTTCATCCAGACACTTATACATCCACTCATTCTTCAATATGTAAAACATATTTAAACGTTACAGAAACACACAGTCACTGGATGATGTCATCAGTGATATCATCAGTGATGTCATCAGTGATGTGACTGACCATGTCATGAATCATGTAATAAGTGACATCATCAGCAGTGGATTGCGGGCACGCGAGTTATAGTGAGTCCAACTAACTATAACGTGGGAATTTCAATGGTTTTGTATGAGTAAAATGTTCAGCTAACTATAACTGGTGTGAAACCTATGGTTTTTTCAGTGAATTTCAAAGGTTTTTTAAATGCTAATTCCTAACTATAACAAGTGTCAAACCTATGGTTTTTTCAGTAAATTTCAAAGGTTTTTTAAATGCTAATTCCTACCTATAACGAGTTTAAAAACTACGGTTTTTTAAGTGAATTATTAAGTTTTTTTAATAGCTAATTTTTATAGCTATTAATTATTATAATGTTTTCTAATTATTCCAATATTCTATATTTATATAATATTAATTTTTTTATGTATTTTTCCAGTTTTTTTTTTTATATTTAAACCCCGGTGCGCACACCCGTAAACGCACCCGTGCACGTAGCGTGAGCGCAATTCACGCAGCGAAAAAAATATATATTTATGTATTTAAACTAAATATTAATGCAAGACATTCAGTGGCATACTCATAAAAGTAGTTTTGAATTTTAAGAACCGTATTTTAACTTTTAAACACATTTCCGAAAATCGAGCAAAACGTCATTCATTCGCGCCGCGTAAGCGCCCCCGGAAGCGCCTCCGTAAGCGCCTACGTCCGTGCCGCGTAAGCGCCCCCGGAAGCGCCCCGGAACGCGCAGCGTAAGCACGCGTCAAGTCATGTGACCTTAAAACAACACTTTTGATTGGTTAATAACAGTTTTTTTTCACAACTATGGAAAGTCCCCACCCATTTCCCTCACTACCTCTTTGCAATTGCTGAGAGAACACCTCTTGTCCATTGTTCTTAATAAGGGGACCTGGCACGCAATCCCCCAAGAGATGGTGGCAGCACCTCCACCGGAGCAGCAACACCTTCTAGAAGAGCAGCAGCACATTTAATCCCCAATATACAGCCGGTCTTCAGAGATTTGAAAATCGTCTGCAAACAGTGTGACGAACTGCTCTGCTACGGGAAGCAAAGCATTGAACTTATTGTTCGCAAAAAGGAGGACCACCGCTGCTCCACCCAGCCCTAATTTTTCCCCTTTTTTTTGCTCCTGTTGAGCAGTTTTGCATTCCCTGATTTTGTTTTTGTCCTGAAAAAAATACATTTTTTTTAAAATTGTTCTGAAAAAGTATTAAAAAAATTAATAACTAAAAAAGAAGGAAAAAAAAGTTCTTATCAGAACTACCTCCAATTCTCCAAAAAGAGCTATTCCTTATATATTGTGTCATTCTTTTTTTCAATGAATGTGTACTGCATAAATGAATGGATAAAATTACTGAATGAAGGGGAGAAAGTGACTGAGGGAACAAATGACAGAAGGGGAGTGAGTGAGGGTGAGTTGATGACAGTGAGGGATGGAAGGTGAGTGAGGGTGAGTGAAGGGAGAGTCACAGAGTGAGGGGATGGAGGGAGTGAGGGTAAGACAGAGGGACAGAGGGAAGAGGAGTGAGGAAGTGAGAGGACAGAGGGAGTGAGAGAAGGAGTGAGTGAAGTGGAGTATGGTAAGAGAGGAAAGGAAAATGAGTGAGAGAGCGAAGGAAGGGAAGAGAGGGGAAGGGAAGTGAAGCAGGGGGACTGGAAGAAGGTGAGTGTGGGAGGGGAGTGAGGGGAAGGGGGGTGAACATGGGGAATGAGGATAAGTGAGGGAAGCGGAGTAAGGGAACAGGGGTGAGGGAGGGTAAGAGAAGAGCAGTGAGGTTGAGGAAAGAGTGGTGATAGAGGGTGGATAAAGGTAAGTGAGCGTGAGACAAGGGGAGTGAGGGAGTGAGGAGACAGAGGGAGTGAAGGAAAGAGTGAGAGAAGGGGACTGAGTGAGGGAGCAAAGAAAGGTAAGTGAGGGAGTGTGGGAGAGTTAAAGGGAGTGAGCATGAGGGAAGGGGACTGAGAGAGTGCGGGGACGGAGGGAGTGAGGCTAAGAGAGAGGGAGTGAGGGAAGGAGAGTGAGGATGTGAGAGGACAGAGGGAGTGAGAGAAGGAGTGAGTGAAGTGGAGTAAGGTGAGTGAGGGAAGGGGAATGAGTGAGGGAGCGAAGGAAGGGAATAAAGGGGAAGAGGACTGAAGCAGAGGTACTGAGAGAAGGTGAGTGGGGGATGAAAGTAAAGGGAAAGGGAGTGAAGGATGGGGAATGAGGGGTAGTGAGGGAACCGGAGTAAGGGAACGGGGGTGAGGGGAGGGTGAGAGAAGGGCAGTGAGCGTGAGTAAAGAGGGGCGAAAGAGGGTGGATAAAAGTGAGTGAGGGTAAGACAAGGGGAGTGAGGGAGTGAGGGGACAGAGGGAGTGAAGGAAGGAGTGACAGAAAGGGACTGAGTGAGGGAGCAAAGAAAGGTAAATGAGGGAGTGTGGGTGAGTTATAGGGAGTGAGCGTGACGGAAGAGGAGTGAGAGAGTGAGGGGATGGAGAGAGTGAGGCTAAGATAGAGGGAGTGAGGGAAGGGGAGTGAGGAAGTGAGAGGACAGAGGGAGTGAGAGAAGGAGTGAGTGAAGTGGAGTAAGGTGAGTGAGGTAAGGGGAATGAGTGAG